>NC_069657.1:320239173-321462923 GCF_027244095.1 Hemicordylus capensis | reverse complement strand
CAGCATTCAAGGCACTGAAATGACTGCAAGAAGAGAAAGCAGGTAGTGGAAAATCTGGCCAGGTTCCTGGAAGTGGCTGTAGGGGAGCCCAGATGGCCAGTTCTGATTAACTGGCAGACCTGTTTAAAATGCAAAGTAATCCCATTAATTGTCGTAGCATTACTAGTGGTAAAATATAAATTTTCCTTTGGAATAATGACATGTCTGACCTAAAATTAAAACTAGATCATATACCTTTGTTGCTAAGATAGACAACACGTTTAAAATGTGAACTTATAGCCTATATGATAACTGGGATCAGAGAATTAAATGTAAAGTATTGAAGGATGAACAAAATTCTAATTATTAAGGATGGAAAAGTGAACTATTACAGTGGCTTTCTTCAGATGATAATCCAAACCCTGGTTTAGATTATAATGAAAGAGCCTGTTTCCCACAGGCTTGTAGGTTCCCCCTTTCCCTTTCCTCTTCCATGTGCTGGAGGAAAAGAGTGAAAGCTTTTGCTTTAAAATAAACCTTATGTCTGAACTCAGAGGACTCCAGTTTGTTTTAATTGTGATTATTTTAGTAGGTTTAACAAAACATAGTTAAACAAACCACAGTTCTTTGCATTTGGATGTAGCACAGAACTGTGGTTTATTTTAAAGTGAAAGCAACTTCACTCTGCTCCTACAGTATGGTAAAGAGGAGAGGGGAAGGAGGAGCACTCGAACCTTTGGGAAGGTTCGTTCATTATCATATCATGGTCAAGATTACTGTTTCAATATACTCAGTGTGTAAATATTAACAAATTATGCGAGAATAAAGGTAAGAGAAAGTAGACAGAAAGTCAATTTGTTATATGTTATTACCATTTATTACCATTTACAATGACTAGAAAAACTGAGAACAAATATCACAACCCTTCATTGTTTAAAGTAATATGAAGACTCTGTTAGCACTAAAAAATGCATTTTTCTGCCTCTTAAAATCCAACTTTGAGGACCAATTGTAAAATAACAATCAATTGGGTTCCAGGGGGATGCACAAAAGGCACTTTTCTGGCATGAAACCTAAAGGCTGAAACTATGCAAAATGGACTACAAAATCATTTAAATAGCACTTCCTCAGTCCCCCCCCCCAATATCGTCAACCCTTTAAACCCCTGTACATGTCTCTTTCTTGGAAAGCCACTGCCATGGAAAATCATGGTTCTTGAGATCCCATGATTATTTATGTGTCTTGCCCCCAAACCCCTTGAAAGAGAAACCGGATATCAGTTTGATATTGTGATGCAACAAGTATAATCTCAACATTTACATTAAAGTTTGCCCATGCTTATTTTAAAACAGAACAATCACTGGTCAGAAGCACAGGTATTATCTCCTTCCCCCCCACTAATCATTCTCTGCCCATGTGTTGGGTGATATCTCTCTCCATTTTGTTCTTCATGCTTTCAAAACAGAAGCAATGTCCAAAACGATAATTGTCAGTAAAACTTCATATAGGCAGTTTCCCCATCTGCTTCAGGAACTATTGTGACACAGTGGGCAGGTTCGCTTGATCTGCTGCAAGTAAGGAAGGCAGGGAAATGTAGTAGAAATGTTGACAACTGAGAGCATTCGCTCCTGACACATGGGTCGTGAGAACCCATCCAAGACTGGTTCCCAAACTGTGTTACCAAGATTCTCCCAACTTCTGCCCAGTTTCAGATCTAACTGACAAATGTCAGATTAAAGTTGGGAGAAGGTCTGACAAAAGTCAGTAACATGGCGCAGGAACTGGACTTGGGTGGATTCACATGATATGCCCACCCCCGAACTTCTGGTTCCTGGCTTACTGACTTGTGGGCAGTCATATGTGACCTAATGTGACCAGATGGAAAGGAAAATAAGGCTCCTGTTGTTTAAAAGAGAATTTGGACAGGTGCTGCTTGCCTTGACCAGGAATCCTGACCTCCTTTGCATCTGGTCACCCTGTTGATAATGTCTGGTGTCACAAATTTGGGAGGTGTTAATTGACAAGCATCACTTACTGTCACAATCATAATACAAAGTCTTACCAATTTTACCAATGGATAAAGTTAGCTGCTTATTGGAAATTTAATGACAGGAATTAGTGAGATTGGTAATCCTTGATTGATTGATTGATTGATTGAGTGCCATAAAGTATGAAGTTTATTGACTAATACTCAATATGGTTTTAAATGGCTGAACACTGTATGAAATAGTTAAGTAAATCTTTCGGTTTGAAGAAGCATTCTTCATATTATGAGTAACAGTGAATAATATTACCAATTCTTGTATTTATAATTATACAATGGTACATGTATGAATTATTATCTTTTTAATAAAAAGTTTTAAAAAACTTTTGCAGACAACTGATCCTGTTAAAACTTCAAGTGAAATGGGGAACTAACTCATTCTGAGCAAGCATAATCAGCTCATACTTCTTATTCAGGATCAACATTCTAATGAATAATTTGTTTGAGACCTCAGCTACAGTACTTACTGCAGCTATTTGCATGAGCATGCAAAACTGAGCTAAGGGAGCCCAGCCCGGTTTTGCACACGCATGTGAACCGCCAGGATCAGCCCCGATCCCAGAGGCTACATGCTGGCAAACCCGCCTAAGTAGCCTCCCTTCGAAATGAGGTTAAGGGAGTGAGTGCTCCCTTAACCTCATTTTTTTGCTTGTGTCTCAGTTTGAAGCCGCAGCTGGTACACTTGTGTGGGGGAGGGGGATCCCAATAATGTACTGTGCACTTGCACAGCAGCGCTTCCCTGCACCCCAACCCTCAGAGCTGCAGAGGGAACCTCCGCTCATCTGGGTGGGTGATCTGCCTACCTAGGAAAGCACAGGGGATCATTTGCGGGGATGGTGAGTGTAACCAACTCTCCCTGCAGACTGTCCGGGAGCTCTTCTCATCGATCGTGAGAGGAGCTACTCTTTTTCATTTCATTTTCAGAACAAAGATGTTCTCACCCTTGCTTTCAGAGACTGAGGACTGTCACTCTCCTAGAAAATGACATTGTATGTTGTCACTCTCTGTGTTTGCGCATTTCATTAAGTAATCACTTTAAAACTGATGAATAATAGATTAACATAAGAAAAACTGTTTGAAAAGCCTTATGTTTTATTGTAATTTAAAGTGATCTAAAAGCTTAACCTGTAGGATGTAGGGTTGCAGACCACCAGGAAAAAACCAAGCAATTCCTGCATTTGTGCTTTTAAGAGCCCCTTGACTTGCAGAAATCAACAGGTGAAGGAATTTTTTGCATGGAGATAAAGATTACATAGATTAATTATGTGCTGTGTGGAAATTAATCTATGGAATTCTCTGCCATGAGATTGTATGTATGTATGTATGTATGTATGTATGTATGTATGTATGTATGTATTTATACACATGTTTAATACACAGGGTGCACATGTTTGGGATAAATCAGAAGAGGACAGAGTAGAGTCAGGATTGGAGCAGAAGGAAACACAAGACAGCTTGCCAAATGTGTCAAATGATGGTAAGGGGGATAGCACATGCCAACACCAGGTGAGGGACCCGACATATAGGTGTCTATATGCCAATGCCATACGTTTCTGAGCAAAGATGGATGAGCTGGAGTGTTTGGTTACTAATAGGCTTGTGCCTGAAACGTTTCGGAGGCCATTGTAAAGGCCTCCGAAACGTTTCGGCGCTGGGGCAGGATTCGGTGCTTCGGCACTGGCAGGGGTACTACTTTAAGGGCGGGGGAGGGTGTACTCACCCCCCCCACCGCGTTTCCCCTGCCGGCGCTCTCAAAATTTCAAGCCCCTCGGGGAGGCAGCGTTCCTCCCTGCCGCCCCGTTCCCCCTGTCAGCCGGAAGTGGCCAGAAGTTGCGAGCGCGCGTGCGCCCGCCTGCCGTGCGTGCGCACGCACAACAGGCGCCCGCGCGCTCGTGACTTCTGGCCACTTCCGGCCGACGAGGGGAACGGGGCGGCAGGGAGGAACGCTGCTGCCCCAAGGGGCTTGAAATTTGGAGAGCGCCAGTGGGGGAAACGCAGGGGGGGGTGAGTACACCCTCCCTCACCCTTAAAGTAGTACCCCCGCCGGTGCCGAAGCCTATTCGGGCACATCCCTAGTTACTAATGAAAACATAGACATAGTGGGTGTAACAGAAACCTGGTGGAATGGTGAGAACCAATGGGACATGGTTATTCCTGAATATTAATCTACAGAAGGGACAGGGAAGGGGGATTGGGGGAGTAGTAGTACTGTATATCAAAGAAGGGATAGATTCCAATAAGCTAGAAAACCTAGGTGGACCGGAGTCCTCCACAGAATAATTATGGTTAACACTTTGAGGACTGAAATGAACTGTGTTACTAGGGATGTGTTATCGCCCTCCAGATCAAAACATTGAGAGAGACCTGGACCTGGATAAGTAAATAAGAGAGGTGTCAAAGAGAGACAGGGCAGTAATAATGGGTGACTTAAACTACTCACACATAGACTGGGTAAATTCACATTTAGGTTATGAAAGAGAGGTCAAATTTCTAGACATGCTAAATGACTGTGCCTTAGAACAGTTGGTCACAGAACCAACCAGAAAGACGGAGACCTTGAATTTAATCCTGAGTGGTGCCCAGAACCTGGTGCGAGATGTCAGAGTTTCAGAACCATTGGGGAACAGTCACCATAGTATGATCCAGTTCAGCATATATGCTAGCGAACAATTGCCAAGGAAGTCCAACACTGATGTGTTGGAGTTCAGAAAAGGAAACTTCTCAAAAATGAGGGGACTGACAAAAAGGAAGTTGAAAGGGAATGTCAGGAGGGTCAAATCACTCCAGAAAGCAAGGAACTTATTTAAAACCACAATACTAGAAGCTCAGCTAGATGTATATCTAGAAGGGGGAAAGTTACCACCAAGTTCAGGACTGTGCCAGCGTGAATATAAAATGGAAGACTTCCTTCAGGAAATGGAAGTTGCCCAAATGAAGAGAACAGAAAGGAACATAAACTCTGGCAAAAGAAATGCAAGCCCACGTCCATGGATGACCTCTCCCAAAAGTTTCATGTAGATGTTAAATGGTATAGGGGACCAAATAGATCCCTCTGTTACCCCATAGGCCCAAGCACCACCTTCTGAATACGACCCTCCAGGTAGGAGCAGAGCCACTGTATAAGCATTCCCCCAAGTCCCAACCCAGGAGATGACCCAGAAGGATATCATGATTGATGGTATCAAAAGCCGCTGAGGTCCAGAAGAATCAGCAGAGTCACACTCCTTCTGTCTATCTCCTGGTGTAGGTCATCTACCAGGGTGACCAAGGCAGTTTCTGTCCTGTATCCAGGTCAGAAGCCAGACTGGAGAGGATCTAAGTAATCAGATTCATCCACGGCTGCCTGGAGCCGAGATGCCACCATGCTCTCCAACAGCTTGCACAAGATGGAGAGGTTACAAATTGACCAAAAGTCATTTAAATCATCTGGGTCCAATGAGAGCTCTTTTGGCAGGGGGCTAATGACTGCCTCATTCAGCTGAAGGGCACCACCCCCTTCTTCAGAGAGCCATTCACCACCCATGGACCCAATCCCTCCCTAGTAGCCATCATCAATCTTGAAGGACAAGGATCAAGCACACATGTGGTAGGCCTCAACTCTCCAAACAGCCTGTCCACCTCCTCAGGCAACACAGTCTGAAAACAATCCTATATAACAAGACCAGATGGTGCATTGGTAACATCAGTTTTGGTTCTGCAAAAACCTTAGCATCAAAGTCAGAATTGATACGAGCAATTTTATCCGCAAAACGTAATGCAAATTGATCACAGAAGGCTGTCAAGGGTTGCGTTTGATGGTCTTTGGGGCCCTCACATAGGAGGCCCTGAACCACTCAAAAAAGCTCCGCTGGATGACATTGAGCAGACGTGATGGTGGCAAAAAAGTAGGATTACTTCATCTCAGTCACTACCATGGGATAGGCCCTGATGTGGGCTCTAGCCTGTGTTCAATGTTCTGAGAAAACATGCATTCTGAGTTCCCACCAAAAACGCTGAAGCTGTCTACCAGCCTGCTTCACTGTCCATAACTCAACTGTATACTAGGGAGTCACTAGGACTCGGCGGGTTGGGAGAGGATGCCTAGGCGTAACCGTGTCAATCACCTGACCCATCTCCTCATACTAGAGGGAGACCAGGGTGTCAACAGGATCGTCCACTCTCTCAGCAGGAAAATCCCCCAGAGCCATCAGGAATCCATTAAGATCCATAAGCCTCCGAGGGTGGACCATCTTAACTGGTCCCCCACCTCTGCAGGGGTGTATTGGGTCCACCTTCAGTCCAATCTTCACCAGATAGTGATCCATCCATGATGACAGTATTAAGGCCTCCTGGACTATCCACAGAGCACCACTGTCCACTATTGACCCAAAGACCAAGTCGAGCATATGATCTGCTACATGTGTGGAACCAGTAAGCTAGTGGTGATGGCCACCAGTTGGAATGGCTTTTAAAAGGGCTTGGACAAATTCATGGAGGACAGATTTATCAATGGCTACTAGGTAAAAGTAAAGTGTGCCGTCAAGTCGGTGTCAACTCCTGGCAACCACAGAGCCCAGTGGTTGTCTTTGGTAGAATACAGGAGGGGGTCTACCATTGCCATCTGCTGTGCAGTATGAGATGATGCCTTTCAGCATCTTCCTATTTCACTGCTGCTGTCATAAATCTGTCAGGCTAGCCACACGGAGTGTAAAACAGGCAGAGGCAGAGGTAGAATAGCAAAGTCTTACAGGAAGAAATTCTCCAAACTAGGTTCAGTCCAAGTCAAATCCAATCAATCCAACAGAGTCCAAATCGAAGTCCATGGGCAAGGTCAACACAGTCCAGGGTCCAAACACGGTCAAGGCAATACACGAACACAGCCGTTTAGCTTACAGGAAATTGGCATTGCTATCAGCAGGGTAGCTGTGCTGCAGTCATCTTAAATAGGCTGACCCCCAGTGCTGTTAATCAAGAGTTCCTGAGTCAGCAGTTTTGCCTGTTGTTCTACTCATGTGGTTCCTTAACTCTTGCTATCTCTTGGACTGACACCTCTCCACATCTGAGACTGGTCGTGCCTCCTCCACAAGAGCTGCCTCACCCGGCTCTAACTCATTTTCAACTCCCTGTGCGTCGGACTCACTCTCCTTTGCAACTTCTGGTCCTTGCCCCCCCTCATCTTCTGTAACCTCCGTCCCCTCCTCCAGCTCCTCCTCAGAGTATTCCCGCATGCCCATGGCAGCTGCCCGATATAGGTGTTTTCCATACTCTGAGAAACATACCAGCGGGGATTCGAACCAGCAACCTCTGACTTGCTAGTCAAGTCATTTCCCTGCTGCACCATTAGGAGGACAGGTCTATCATTGGCTACTAGTTTGGTCTCAATAGGCCACCTCCAGCCTCAGAGGCAAGATACTTCTAAATACCAGCTGCAGGAGAGCAACAGCAAGAAAGAGGACATGCCCTTATCTCTTGCCTGTGGGCTTCTCAGCAGCATCTGGTGGGCCACTGTGGGAAACAGGATGCTGGACTTGATAGGCCTTGGGCTTGATCCAGCAGGGCTTTTTTATGTTCTTATTATCACTGTAATGTCTGCTGATCGAACTCCTGTTAAAGTTACTAAAACAGGACTTAGCTGGAAAGTTGGCATCCTTTTGTATAGTTTGATCAGTGATGGATGATGAAAAGTGACCCCCGGTACCCTCTCCATGGCAAAAAGATGTTGCTTCTCCCCCTTTTCTATATATCCTAGATCCCTTGAGGGCCCCACAATTGAGCCAAAGTCCCTCAGCCCTGCTTGAATATGTTAGTGCCTGAACAACTGAACAAGGGCCATTCAGGGCACAGAAGGTTTCCTGGGAGAAAGGGTGGAGCCAAATACCCTAAGCAGTTGCAGTAAGGTAAAGTAAAATTGTGCCATCAAGTTGGTGTTGACTCCCAGTGCCCACAGAGCCCTGTGGTTTTCTTTTGGTAGAATACAGAAGGGGTTTACCATTCTATATTGTTGCTGCCCAATATAGGTGTTTCCCAATCTGGCCACCCAGGGCTGCTGCCTTGATTGTCTGAAGGGAGAGCAGGCTAAGCTCTCAGCTGGAAAGTTCCAGAACCCCCTGATTGTGAGACTCGCCTCAATAACTCAAGTCAGCTTTATATGTCTCAAAAAGTCACTCTGTTTTTAAAGGCTGCCTAAAACAGCAAGCAAGAGGTTGCTGGGCATCATCTCTACTGCAAGGGGTAAACCCCTCCTGTGTTCTACCCAAGAAAACGACATGGCTCTGTGGTCTCCAGGAGAGTCCACAGGACTGGAAGGCACAACTTTACTTTACTTTAGGACAGAATAAACTTTCTTTTGAAGTTCAGAAACTTGGCAGCTGTACAGGCGACAAGAGTCAGTCTTCCTAGGTGCCACTTTACAAACAATGTATGTTCTGCAACTAGCAGCAGCTGCTGTAGGAAGATAAGCAAAAAGGTGATGACTGAGGGGACCCGGCAGTGAGTTAGTCTGTGGAGGAGAGGGGAATGATGCTCCTAGGATAAGGGCCACAAAACCCTGTCGGGGGCGGGGGAGGAAGATTCATAGCTAGAATGCAAGCCAGGGCACTCCAGCCTATTCTATTATATTCTGTTCTGTAAATAAACAGGCAGGCAGGCAAGCAAGCAAACCTTCCCCAGTCACCTTATCCCAATGCTAGCAAAGATATATCTATTGATTTGCTGCCTGTATCCAGCACAATACTGCAGCAAGAAAAAGGTGGCTACCTATCTGAACCAGATACTGTTGGAGGCTGGATGGTATCTACATGTTTACCATCATGTAGTCATTTTGCTGTGATTGAGCATTTCTTTATGCTCCCATACCAAAGCTGCCCAAGCAGAAATGCTTTGCAGGAAGGGGACAAAACATGACAGGCTCGGCACAGAAACAGGAAACCACTAGCTTGCAGGCTTAGCTTGGAAACAGATTTGAGAAAAGCCCCTGGAATTAGACAAGGGAAACAGACAGCAGCTGCACTTTGTGATACACATTTGGAGCATTCTAGTATGCAGTGGCTGCAATGACCTGTTAATGTAACTTCCTTGTGTGATGTACAGGTATTAACGTCCAGTTAAGTGTTTGGAATGCTTGAAACAAACTAAGTCAAAACATGTAACTTCTTATTTTTCTGGTTAAGAAAGTGTGATTTGTATGCAAAGTTCTTAAAGTGAGTTCTTAAACGGAGCAAAGAGGCACCTTTTAAAAGTGGTGATTTTCTTTATTGAGTAGGAGGAGAACAACTGGCCTTATCCAACCCCAGAACGGTATTCCTCCAGTGGCTTTTGCTGGTGTCTATCTTATGTTTCTTTTTAGATTGTGAGCCCTTTGGGGACAGGGCATCACTGTATTTATTTATATTGATTTCTCTATATAAACCGCTTTGGGGACTTTTGTTGAAAAGTGGCATGTAAGCAGTAAAGTAGTCGTCTAAATGTATCATTATCACCACTTCAACAAAATACTTTGAGGTAGTAGAATTACCCCCCTTAGTGGAGTGAAAAAAAGATGAACTGCCCAACCCTATGCATAGTTATTCAGATTTGTCTCACGGTATTCAGTGGGTCTTACTGATAGGGAAGTGTGCATAAATATAAATTCCAGAGGATTATTAATTACAGGTGAGTAACTTGTTTTTTTCTTATATGATTTCTTTCATCTCAATAGAACCTTAGCCTTCAGAGCAAAAGCTCATATGCAAGCAAGCTCCAGACCCTTCAGTTACTGACACTTCTATGCACCTTCCCTTATAGCTCAGAGAGTACTGACATTCAGGCAAGTTCTTTTTTTGCTCAGCTTCTTAATTCCCTGTGAACTCCTCCCTGATTGGGCCAGAAGAAGAGACAGCAAAAAATGCCTAATGAGGCATCCCTGACTGATCACCTGACATGCATTCTGGTTGCCTGAATCCCACCAAGCAGTTCTTCCTTAATTGCTCCCAGCTTGGGCTAGTTAGCCATAAGCAAATTGACCTAACTGCTACCTTGTAAGGGAAGAATGCGACTCCCTCTTTGTCTCATTGAAAGTACATTTATTTCTATTACAAAAAGAATTAGAAAGGGAGACAGAATGGATGCTTGACAACCTGATTTTTTGTCATTCAAGAAATGCTTGGGCATAAAACACCTTGAAATGAATGTGTTGAGAATACAATGTGAAGAAATAAGGCAGTTTTGAATAATGGCAGTACTTGTACCCATGATGGTGTATTTAAAATAGTTCTTGAAACATACAGGGTATGCAGCTATGGACTGAGAAATTGAAATATACAATTTGATGGGCCTATACTATACTTGCTTGCTTAAATTTAAGCCACTGAGTTCAATGGGACTTACACTCAAAGAGATGTGTGTGGCACTATACATTGAATGAAACATAGTCATTCACCATTAGCATGAGAAGAGTGCCTAAATAAAGGTAATTCATATATCACCATTCCTGTTGTTGGGTAAATATTATCTGTGTACAGGTGACATGTGTCCTACTCACTGCTGTACTGGATTCAGATTCAGCTGATGTGCATTCAGATACCATCTCACTTATGGATTTGATTTGAAGATATTGTTGAGAAGCCATATTTCAATTACCTTTTAGGGAATTTAAAAAATATCTTCTCAGGAGAACAAATTTTGGAAAAATGAGATGGGACTAATGTTGCTGGAGGCATGTTACTTCTCATCTGATTGTTGGGAAAGTATTTGATTCCAGCCTACTATACTGCTGTACAGGCTTTAAAAGGGACTTAGACACATTCAAGGAGGACAGGTCTATCAATGGCTGCTAGTCGTGATGGCTAGAGGCTACCTTCATGTTCAGAGGCAGGATGCTTCAGAATATCAGTTGCAGACGTTCAGTGGCAGGAAGAGGGGGCATGCCTCCTCTTGCTTGTAGTCTTCCCAGAAGCATTTGGTGGGCCAATGTGGAAAACAGGCCTTGGGCCTGATTCAGCAAGGTTATTCTTATGTCCTTAATATCTCCTATGAAGTAAAAGATCTTTAGAGACTGTAACTTCCAAAGGAAACAGATCATATGTATGATGGACCATGATCTGGCTCAATTCAAGATCATATTTTGTTCCTTGGGGCGGGGGGGGCGGGTGTCAATTGACATTGCAGCATTTGATGAAGTGGCAGCAGTCTGTGCTGTCATGTCAGATGATGGTACCTCTCCCAATAGTAAAATATTGTTGTCACAAAAAGGATTACACCCTATTGTGCAGTCCCTGTAAACAGCCTAGATGGGAGCTCACTTGTATGTATGCATGCATGTATGTATGAAGTGCTTTACATAAGCAGTGTGATGCGCCATAAGGGGGTTTGCAGGGAGAGTGGGCTTGACCTGCTCTCCCCGCACACAAGATTGTGTGCGGCTGCCCACACGATTACCAGCTCAGTCACAGAGCTAGTTGGGGCATCAGGGGCTTCCTGCCCCCGGTAAATCCCAGCACGCCCCGCGTGAGTACACAGGGCATTCTGGGAAGACCTCCGACACCGGGAGGCTTGTTGTAACCTCCTGGCCAGGAGACTACTCATGAGTCGCCGCAGTGCGGACCCACTCTGTGGCGGCACATGACAAAAAGAAAAACAGGGTTAGCAGAGCACACGCTCCGCTACCCTCGTTTAGTTGGGGTAGGCATTTAAGTTGGCTTGCTGCCGGGAGCTGTGCAGCTGCCATTGCAGCACACGACCAGCAGAAACTAGGCTGGGCTCCCTTAACTTGGTTTCAGCTGGTCGTGGGAATAGCTTGTATGTATGTATGTATGTATGCATTTAAGTAACACATTTATATGCCGCCCACTACTAAAGTCTCTATGCTGTGCACAACAACAAAACAAACAAAAAATTAACACATTTAAAATGTATATAAAATTTAAAGTTAAAACATTCAATAAAATTCATCTAAAAACTTCAGCTAAAATGGCTTGTTCAGAGCAAACTGGATGATTCTTGATGCAATGTTTTATGTCTCTTCATACTGACAGCTCCAAGGAAAGCTATGGTTCACTAGCTGTGGTATGGCGGTGTTGCTTTACATGCCTACTTCTGAGTGAACAAAAGAAACAAAAAGACCATATCTATTATCTCTCAGATATTTTTATCAACACTAAACCTGCAGAGAAACAGGCAGATATTGGTTGGTGTGGATTAAAATGGAATCTCTGCAGGACAAAGAAGCCAGCAGCAGGTTCTTAATTACATGTTTCCATTTCATCCTGTAGCACCAACATATCAAGCAAGGATTTTGTCATGTTGTTGTCTCTTACATGTAAATAATATCCATTTACATCGAGGAGTTTACTAAACAGTATTCAAAGGATAGGAAGTTTTTTTTTTTAAAAAAGAGCAAGAGAACATACAAGGTATAAAACAAATATTAGCAATGAAGTAATTATTGTATTATCTCTAGGTAATCAGAAATTCTCAGAGCTCCTTGTTTGAACATGGACTCCTTTAAGCAGTAAGCTCTTATATAAACAACAGGATGGCTGACAAAGGACCTGGGGACTGAAGTTTAATGATTGAATTGGGACCACAAAGGATTTTAAAAATGCAAATAGATGGTCTTCCCAAACATGCATCTTTCTTCTAGTGAGTGGTGGATTGCATTCGAGACTTAATAACTAAAGCCAATTTTGCATTTGTAAATTTTGACAGATCTATTGATAAACAACTGACACATTTAAATGAGCAATAGACTTGCACTGTTCTCTTATGGATTTATAAGAGGCTAAAGAACAGAAAATAGAGAACAGGGCTTCGTTTCCTGCTGTCCTAATGGAGAGAAGGAGGATCTCCCAAGGATCTGTTTTGGAATTGGCACTGTTCATAAATAATCTGGACTTAGGGGTGACTAGTGTGGTGGCCAGATTTGTAGAGGACATCACATTTTCAGGCTGGAGAAAATGCAGCCCACTGTAAAGACCTCCAAAAGGCTCTGTGTGAATCTAATGCCATTGATGGGGTTAGAATTGACTGTGATGACTCAGAAGAGAGATGTTGGGGTTGTGATGGATAGTTCTGTGAAAATGTGAACTCAGTGTGCAGTGGCAGTGACAAAGGCAAATTTTATTTTAGAAATAATTAGGAACTGCTGACTGAGCATAGAGGCACCTTTTAAGTGGTGAGTCTCTTATATTTAGCAAGGGGAGAGCAACTGGCCCTGTCCAACCCCAGCAAAGCATCTCTCCAGTGGCTGCTGCTGATGTCTACTTTATGTGTGATTGTGAGCCCTTTAGGGACAGGAACAATCTGATTTATCTATTATGTATTTTTCTATGTAAACTGCTTTGAGAATTTTGGTTGAAAAGCAGTATATAAAATATTTGTTGTAGTAGTCAAAATGAATTTGTGGCAAATTGGGAGAGAGTTTTCCTGCCTGGGCCTCTTCCAGTTGTACGAATATCTTCCAGTAAAGCTGCCACCAGTCTCCTATGAAACAAATAACTGTAAAAATCTTCCCTGTTCTATCTGGAACCAGGTTGAATTCAAAACATAGCAAAATGCCTCAAAACCTCTTTAAAAGTGTGTAAGCCTGAGTGGGCATGTGGGTAAACAGAACAGACAGAGCAAGTTTTCAGCCCAGAACAAGTTTAAAACAATAAAAATCTACTTTAATTAAGTAAATATAAAAAGCAGAAATATAAAAAGCAGCACAGTTTACAGGCAAACAAGGCAAAATGATTAAAATGCACACGTAAGGTACCTTTCTTCCCATCTAGTGTTTAGACAGGAGGCTCCGTAGATCTTGGGTCTTAAGTTGCAGTTCAGAAAACAAAAGCTTGCATCATGGTGAAACTCTGCACGCTTTTAGAAGCCATGCAGCATGGTCTCATCTAACAAAGCCAATCTAACACGAAAGGTAACATTCTGGAATCAGCAACCCCAAGAAGCCCTCTCTCCTACCGCACCTTGACAACTATACAAAAGCTGGCTGTTTCCTTTATAGGGAAGAAGTTTGCAAAGCTCCTGTCTCTCACAGAAAAGAGGTACAGCCCAGCCAGGTGTTAATTAGAATCTTCTTCATGGAGATGGCCAGACCTCCTAACAGAATGGGGATCTGATTGCTCAAAATACTTAATTCAATAGCTTAATGTTTGTCCCTGATCGTGGCATGTCCTTAGACAATAGGAGCCTCCCTTTGCATGAGGTTTGGGTACTTAACAACACTTTAAGGATATTCACACAACCAGAGGTGGGGCAGGTGGGTGGGAAGGCTGCACAAAACTTACCTTTCCCCCCAGATGATGTCCATGCCCTCCCCACTGCCACCTGGTCACACGGCTCAGTAGCACACACAAATGGCTGTCCTGAGAGGCATGCAGGAGGCTGGGACAATGTATCTCAGCCTCTGGCAATCCCACAATGCATCACGCAATGAGCATGGTGCATTAAGGGATTCCCCCATGAGATGGGGGCTCTAGGCAACTGTCTCTGTGACTGCTCCAGCTGCAGGCAGCCCAAGCGGTCACACAACCCTGGAACTGCGGTTCAGGGTATGCTCACGCCCTTAACCCTGGCTAACAGCTGGGCTACGGAGCTGGATTTGGCAGTGCTGGAATAATTATGGGTTCTGTCCCAGTGGTTCTCACTGGCAGCCAAGTCCCGGCTTGGCTGCTCATGAGAATGGCCTTTCTGAGACTGTTCCTGACATACTGAAACACATGGAGGTCACCTGATTCACCACAGGCTGGTGTGGGACAAGAAATACACAGCAAAAAGCAAGGCTAGCTCAAAATGGCTTTTAGAATTGGGGGAAGTTCTGATATGAAACTTAGAGGACTTGTGCTGAACAAAGGCCCATTCCATGATAGGATTGAATATAAAATGGGAGCATCATTATGCTTTTATATAAATCTATGATGTGGCCACATTAGGAATGTTGTCTGCTGTTCTGGTTATCCCATCTCAAAAAGGATATTGTAGAGCTGAAAAAGATGCAGAAAACTTATCAAAGGTTTGGATCATCTTCCGTTTGGGAACAGCTAAAGCATTTGGGCTTTTTATTTTAAGGGGGGAAAGGCAACTAAGAGAGGATATGACAAAAGGACAAAGAAAATAGAGAGAAAGAGAGAGAGTGTGTGCTGTAAAGTAGAGGTATACAAATGTGGTTTTTCCCCCCATTTAGTAGTTCCATTTGTTTTAATAGTTAAAAACTTCATTTAGGGCATGTTCTCACAATGATCCAGGCTGGCGTGAAAGTGGGAACCCTAGATCCAAGTGATGCACACTATATTTTGTGCCATGAGAACCTGGAAATATAGGGTTCCCCCATTCCACATTGACCCCAGAGCAGCCGCTCCAGATCAAATCCTAGATCACCAATATGGGATTGATGTTGGCTTCGTGAGATTGCAAGCCTTTCATTTCTGGGTTATCACAAAACAAAATTGGGAGCATGCATGCCGCTTGAATATAGGATTCCCACTTCCCTTCTTCACTTTCCCACCAGCCCAGATAATCATGAGGCCATGCCTTTAGTTATTCATTAAAATCACATTTGTTTTTATTATTGTCATTCACTTTCATTTTGGGCATCCTCCTTTATAGACTTCCACAAGCGCCACTGTAATTGGAGGGTTCTGAATGGAAACAAGACTTTTCAGAACACTGAATACTTTTACTAAAATGTGTTTGAGCTGAAGATTGGTCTGTCCTGCGGTTTCACTCTCCCTTTCCTGATTCCTTTCCCTCTCCCTGTAACCTCTGTCTGACCTGTTTTGGCTGGCTACTATGACAAAGTGAATAAATAACAAACAAAATGGAGAAATATATGACCATTCTGAATTCATTCAAGCTTCTGCATTTGTTTCTTTGCCAGTAATGAATTAACAAATGGGCCAATTTGTTTCAATTTTTCATATCCCTAGTATAAAGCAACTCTGTAGGGGGGAAAAATCCCACTCATTTGTAAGACTAGAATTTGGAGTCATCAAATGCAAGTGATAGGGGTGCATTCAGAACAAACAAAACAAAATACTTCTTCCTGTCTGGCTAACGTATGGAATTCCCCTCACAAGATATGGTGATGGCTACTGGCTAAAAAAAAAGCATTAAAAGCAGATCAGCTGACAAATGCAAGGAGGAGAGGTCTATCAATAGCTACTAGCTTTTGATAGATAACTAAATTGAACCTTCATGTTCAGAAGTAGTGTGCCTCCGAATATCCACAACAGGGAGACAAATAATATGGAAGGAATCTTGATTGGGGGCTAGTCACTGTTGGGATATGATTCTGGAATAGATAGACCCCTGACTAGATCTAACAAGGCTTTTTAAATGTTTTAATGGGTGCTTGGATATGAGGTGCAAGAAAAAGAGAGGACAAAGAACACATGGAACCAAAAGGAAGGACAGGACAGGAGAAAAACTCCCGGGCATTTAGAAGGTTGTAGGGCTGTGAAGTTGTGTCGGTCTGGCAGATACGGCAGGCAGAGATGCCCTGTGTCAAGTGCTGTTGGAGGGAGTTCTGTCACAACAGCAGAGAGCCTTCCAACATTCTGAAGCATCAGAAGGCCCCCTGCTGTTGTACTGGAACTCAGTGAGGCTCTCCACGAGGTTGCCAGAACCTAAGGGGTATACTAGTGGGTCAAATGGGCCGTAACCCAAAGTTTGGCTTAAAAAAAGCCAAACCTGCCAACCGGCGGTGGCGGGCTTGTGCGGGGAGAGTGGGCTTAGCTTAGAGAGTGGGCTTAGTTTAGGGCTGATATTGCTCCTCCCAACAGTCTCACAGTCAGGTCGGATTCGTTCAAGTTGGAACCTGACATTTTGGGCCATGTACTCCTAGAAGGTTGCTCCCCCTTATGGGGGCCGGGTGGCCCCAATCCCCACTGTTCCTCCTAGCTCCGCCATGGAGCTGGTAATCATGTGGGCCACCGATCCAGCTGCCCAAGAAGGGCGGAGTGCTCATGTGCACTCCTTGGCTCTCCACACTGTTCATGTGGAGAGCCTCATTGTATGCCTTCTTGTTTCCCCTGGAAAGCAAAGATAACAAGGAAGAAAAGATATTGAGACTATTCACACAACTGAAAACTGGGAAGCACAAGTATTTTACCGTTTGGGGATCTCTGTGTGCTTCCAATTTTCACTTCTGTGGGAGCAAACAACTAGGTAGGAGGAGGCAGAAGTGATTGTGTGGGAAACAGAAGCTGGATAAGACAGCTCTTCCTCCTACCTTGGTCAAGTGCTGGGTATGAATGCTGGGTAGAATAGCACCGTCCTACCCAGCTCCTGTCTCCCACACAATCACTTCTTCCTTCTCCTATCTAGTTGTTTGCTCCCACAGAACTGAAAATTGGGAGCACACACAGCTCCCAAACCTGGGCAGGACACTTGTTCTACCCAGGTTTTGGTTGTGTGAACAGCCTCTAAGATTACTCCAACCCTATATGCAAATCATGGGAAAGTATTTTTCCAACTCCCTGTGAACATAATTTGGATTCAGTGCCCAGCTTCAAACATCCTTAATAGCCTGGCAATTTATCCACAGTGTTCTTGAGACCCACCAGTGACTTAACTGACCTACCATCAAGGTGTCATTGATCTATACATGGAGCCAAATTCTCCATGGAAGATAATATTTGAGCCATTTGGTTATTTGGATTATTTTGATGCATAGAATAGAATTTGAACTTTAGTTGGTTGGCCTGGCTTCAGGAAATGTTTGATAGGGAGGGGGAAAGTAATACAAGTACCTCTGGTATTACACAATGTTATTAAGAAAGATTCGCCTGCACAAGGCCGCCACTGCGGGAATGATATATTGCTACAAAATGTTTCATTGTTGGCCCAGGAGGTCATCCAGATCGCATACTTTTGGGGAGCCCAGAAAAATGAATGTGTTAATCAGCTTGTATAGCAGAGCTGGGAACTTATCCAAACTCTTTATAAGGACATTTCTTTTCTTCAAGGTTGGCGACTAAGGGCAAGACATCCAACGAATCCTGCCAGCGTAGTTCACTGCTATTAATTCTGAAGGTTCACAATCCCATATTTTCTCATGTCCAGGGAATGACCTGACAGTGCTTAGCGACAATTACCAAGCATAAAAAAATAGAAATGCTATAAATATGTTTCAATTGCTCTTATCTAATGCTGTCTAAAAGAGCTTCAAGCCCAAAGTTGTCTTCCTTTTCTTCCCCCTAGCAGAAAGAAAATGTAGAATGATGGTACAAATGAAGTCAGAATAAGAACATAAGAAAAGCCCTGTTGGATCAGCATCCTGTCTCACACAGAGGCCCACCAGATGCCTCTGGGAAGCCCACAAGCAAGAGGTAAGAGCATGCCTTCTCTCCTGCTCTTGAACCCCTGCAACTGGTATTCAGAGGCATCTTGTCTCTGAGGCTGGAGGTGGCATATAACCACCAGACTAGGAGCCATTGATAGACCTGTCCTTCATGAATTTGTCTAAGCCCCATTTAAAGCCGTCTAAGCTAGTGGCCATCACCACATCCCATGACAGAGAATTCCATAGATTAATTATGCGCTGTGTGAAAAAGTACTTCCTTTTGTCGGTTGTTCTATTTCTCAACGTTCAGTTTCATGGGATGGCCCCCAGTTCTAGTGTTGTGAGAGAGGGAGAAATTTTTCCCTCAATCCACTCCCTCTACTCCATGCAAAATTTTATGTACCTCAATCATGTCTCCCCATAGTTGCCTCTTTTCCAAACTAAAGAGCCTCAGATGCTGTAGCCTTGCCTTACAAGGAAGGTGGTCCAGGACCCCAATCACACTGGTTGCCCTCTTCTGTACCTTTTCCAGTTCTACAATATTCTTCTTAAGGTACAGTGACCAGAACTGTATGCAGTACTCCAAATGTGGCTGCACTATAGATTTGTATAAGGGCATTATAATACTAGTATTCTTATTTTCAGTCCCCTTTGAAATGATCCCTAGCATGGAATTTGCCTTTTCCACAGCTGCCACACACTAAGCCGACACTTTCAATGAGCTGTCGACCATGGCCCCAAGATTTCTCTTCTGGTCAGTCACCAACAGCTCAGATCCCACCAACAATATTATATGTGAAGTTGCAGGGGGAGGGGGGTGGGTGGGCAATATGCATCACTTTACACCTGCTTACATTGAACTGCATTTGCCATTTTGTTGCCCACTCGCCCAGTTTGGAGAGATCTTTTTGCAGCTACTCACAATCTGTTCTGGATTTCACTACCCTAAATAGTTTAGTGTCATCGGCAAATCTGGACACTTTGCTGCTTACCCCAAATTCTGCATCATTTTTGAACAAGTTAAAGAGTATTGATTCCAGTACTGATCCCTGGTGACCCCACTTCCTACCTACCTCCATTGTGAGAACTGTCCATTTATTCCAGCCCTCTGTTTCCTGTCCTTCAACCAGTTAGCAATCCACACATGAACCTGTCCCCTTATCCCATGACTGCTAAGTTTACTCAAGAGCCTTTGGTGAGGAACTTTGTCAAAAGCTTTTTGGAAGTCCAAGTATACTATGTCAACAGGATCACCTTTTTCTACATGTCTGTTGACACACTCAAAGAACTCCACAAGGGATTGGGGGCCTCTTGGCCCCTGAGAGTCCCAAAATGCCCCACGTGAGTGCTTGGGGCATTCTGGGCAGTCCCTCAGTGGCTTGTTGTAACCTCCCGGTCGGAGGTCCGGCTTGTTGTAACCTCCCGGTCGGAGGTCTCCCTGTGAGTCGCCGCGGCGTGGAGCCATGCCACAACAACACATAACCAACTAAACAGGGTTAGCGGAGCACATGCTCTGCTAACCTCATTTATGCGGAGGGGGAATTAAGCAGGCTTGCTTCCAGGAGCCGCACAGCTCTGGTGGTTTCACACGCGTGGTGGAAACTGGACTGTGCTCCCTTAGCCTGGTTTCCACCACACGTGAGAATAGCCTCTCAGTGTCACAGCAGAACATGTAATGTAAACTACCTTTTTTGAACATAGCAATCTGCAATATAGTGATATCATTCACATAATCCAAAACTGTGTTCTACCCAGGTTTGGGAGCTGTGTGTGCTCCCGATTTTCAGTTGTGTAGAAGCAAGGTAGGGGAAAAACCTGGGAAGCTTTTCCTCCTACCTTGCTTCCACACAACTGAAAATTGGGAGCACAGACAGCTCCCAAACCTGGGTAGAACACAGTTTTGGATTATGGGAGACTTCACTTAGACCATTGGTTCATTTAGCTTTGTTTTGCCAGTACTGGCTGGCAGCAGCTCTCCAGGGTTTCAGACAAGGAACTTTTCTGCCCAGCCTGGAGATGCTGGGGATTGATGCTGAGGATGTGTCTGCTACCACTGAGCTCGAGTCTCCTGTTGAAAAAATGGCACTGGAGAGAATATAAATGCTTCTCTGTGATGTTTTGATAGAAATATGTGAAACACCACACTGGATGTAGTGCTCCAGTTACAGGGAGACAAATGGGATGGCCACTACCTTTTGTGAATTTCCCCTTAGAAACTATTTTGGTTTATTTTTCATATTTTGGCATGTTTTTAGAAGGCCATGGAAGCCATGATTTGATTAAAATTGGGAATCAGGGGGGTGAGATTTCTGGAACTCATTACAGGTTTTGATCTTTCCCCCATAATTCAAACACTTATTACAGTGTCTGTGATATTAATGCAAAAGTCTATATCCTGCCTGTCTGTACCATTTTGAATTCTCCAATCAATTTGCGGGAGGGGGGGAGGGGATTTTCTTTGCTGCTTCTTATGTTTAAAAGGTTTTTAAAATAATAATAATAATGATGATGATAATAACAAAAGTTGAAAAATCCACCACAAACAGCAAGTGCCGCCTTTGTAAAGAAGCAGATGAAACAGTGGACCACCTAATCAGCTGTTGTAAAAAGATCACACAGTCTGTCAACAAATAAAGGCATGACAAGGTAGCAGGGATGATACACTGGAACATCTGCAAAAAATACAAGCTACCTGTAGCCAAACATTGGTGGGACCATAAAATTGAAAAATGGTAGAAAATGAAGATGTAAAAATATTATGGGACTTCCAACTACAAACAGACAAACATCTGCCACACAATACACCAGATATAACTGTAGTCAAGAAGAAAGAAAAACAAGTTAAAATAGTCGACATAGCAATACCAGGGGATAGCAGAATAGACGAAAAAGAAATAGAAAAAATCACCAAACACAAAGATCTACAAATTGAAATTGAAAGGCTGTGGCAGAAAAAGACCACAATAATCCCAGTGGTAATTGGCGCCCTGGGTGCAGTTCCAAAAGACCTTGAAGAGCACCTCAACACCATAGGGGCCACAGAAATCACCATCAGCCAATTACAAAAAGCAGCTTTACTGGGAACAGCCTATATTCTGCGACGATATCTATAACAACAACAACACTGACAATAAAATTCAGCCATTCTAGGTCCTTGGGAAGGACTTGATGTCTGGATAAAACAAACCAGTCAATAACACCTGTCTGACTGTGTAAACAAGAAATAATAATAATAATAAAACAGGTAATCCCAGAAGCAAGGCCAGCCCTGTGCCCTTCCATTCTGAGGTAACAGGGAGATTGCTGCTAGGTAAATTAAACTATTAGAAAGCATAAGTGATGTTTTCCCAGAAAAGGACCTTTTGTCTGAAATGGCATTGAGACAGGGAGCCGGGTCTCACGATCAGTGAGACCTGGTTTAGAAGGGTGAGTGGGGAGAGTGGGCTAAGCCGGCTCTCCCCGCACACGAGCAGGGAGGGAGCCCTGGGCGGCTGGATTGGCCACCCACATGATTGCCAACTCTGTGATGGAGCCGGCGGGGGCTGTGTGACCCCCGGAAGCTCCAGTATGCCCTGCACAAGCTTTTCGCCACCCCTCCGGGGGTCTACTCATGAGTAACCGTGGTGTGGAGCTGCGGCGTGGCTACTCACAATCTTTAAAACCAGGTCTGCAGAGCACTCGCTCAGCAAACCTGGTTTTAGGGGAGGGGTACTTAGGCGGATTACCTGCCTAGGAACCCTGGGCTCGCAGTCAAGCCTGGTGGTTCCCATGATGAGGCAAAATTGGGCTAGCCTCTGCTAGCCTGATATCGCCCCATCGTGTGAATAGCCTCAGGATGTCATGAGTGGGTAAGCTGCTTACTGGAACCTGATACCCCTAAAGAGCAAAAAAGAACTTAATCAGGATGTAGAATGGCTACACAACTACAGAGTGAGACATGGGTGCCTACTGAGGCATTGTGGGTCATTAAACCAAGTGCAGCCTCCAGGCTTAGAATCTCTAGGAAGAGATATATGTTGAGGACTGCAAGATACTGGCTAACATCCAGACTAATGCTGCACTACTGCAGTGCAAGGTTGTTGCAGTAGCTGGTTCTGCTAAGTTGGGAGTTTGCGTTCCAGACTAGTGTTGCACTGGTGCAATAGGATGTGCTTGTGCAACCTATGGCATACTCCCTGCTGGGATCTCATTCATAGTCAATATATGTTGTAGGGAACTATGCAAAGTGGGAGTGTGCATGAACCATTTGATGCCCAACTGGTCTCCTCGAACCGGGCTGGTTTGGCAGCTCATTCATGAACCAAAGTGGGGGTGGCTCGGTCTGTGATCGGATCGAACCAAGACCGGTTTGTCTTAAACCAGTTTGGCATTGAAGGGATATCAGAGTGGGGGTGGCATTGAGAAGGGTAGTTTAAAGTGCTTACTGGCTGACACAGCTGCCGGTGCCACTGCTGGCCCACCCAGCACAGCCCAAGTGCGTGACAATTCCTGTTTAGCCAGCCGGTAAGCACTTTAAACTACTTTTCTCACACACACACACACACACACCGGCTGCCCCTTAGTGGATTCCTCCACCCCTTTACTTCACCGGATTCCCCTTTACAAGTACAGCCACTCGAACCACTGAACCGGTTTGGTCAAATGGCCTGGACCAACCAGTCAATTCAGCGGCATGCGGTTCAGTTTGAATTTGATCTGAACTCAAACCGAGCTGTGAGTTTTAGTTTGTGCACACCCCTAATGTAAAGCTTTCCTTCTTGCAAAGCACAATGCTTGCACTAGCAGATGGAGAGAACAAGAGGTTGCTGAGCTTTGAGCTTGTGCTCAGTAATGTGACCTTTGTGCATGTGTGCATCTTTGTCCATTGTACTAGTGCAACATTAGTCTAGATGTCATACATCGGGCTGGCTCTTGTAATCAAAAGTAAGGTTGAGGGGCCACCTGCTAAGATTTCAAAACTGTGTGCACTCCTGAAAGTTGGTCATGTGGGTTTTGAAAATGTTGGGCAGAGGACTGGAAAGTGATTGCAAGACCCATTTCAAACTGGCTTTAGAACGGGCTATGGGCTTGAGACAGCCTTGATCGACCTGATGGATGACCTTTACCGGGGAATCAATAGAGGGAGTGTGACTCTGTTGGTTCTCTTGGATCTCTCGGTGGCATTTGATCCCATCGACCATGTTATCCTTCTGGGTCACCTAGGGGAGTTGGGGATAGGAGGCACTGCTTTGCAGTGGTTCCGCTCCTATCTCTCAGGTAGATTCCAGATGGTGGAGCTTGGTGAAAGTTGCTCCTCAAAACGGGAGCTGTTATATGGAGTCCCCCAGGGCTCCATTCTGTCACGAATGCTTTTTAATATCTACATGAAACCACTGGGTGAGGTCATCAGGAGTTTTGGTGCTGGGTGTTATCAGTATGCTGATGACACCCAACTCTACCTCTCTTTTTCATCTGCATCATCAGGAAATGGCATTCACTCCCTAAATGCCTGCCTACAGGCAGTAATGGGCTGGATGAGGGATAACAAATTGAAGCTGAATCCAAGCAAGATGGAGGTGCTCATTGTCGGGGATTGGAATTTAAGGGATGAGTTTGATCTCCCTGTGCTGGATGGGGTTACACTCCCCTGGAAGGAGCAGGTACGCAGCTTGGGAGTACTACTGGACCCAGACCTCACTCTGGTATCTCAGGTGGAGGCCATGGCCAGGAGTGCTTTCTATCAGCTTCGGCTGATTCGACAGCTGCATCCATTCCTTAAAGAGGACAACCGTAAAACAGTGGTGCACGAGTTGGTAACCTCCAGGCTTGACTACTGCAATGCACTCTACGTGGGGCTGCCTTTGTACGTAGTTCGGAAACTTCAGTTAGTTCAAAAATGCGGCAGCCAGGCTGGTCTCCGGGGCAACTCGGAGAGACCATATTATGCCTGTTTTGAAACAGTTGCACTGGCTGCTGATATGTTTCCAGGCAAAATACAAAGTGCTGGTTATTACCTTTAAAGCCCTAAACAGCTTAGGTCCAGGTTACCTCAGAGAGCGCCTTCTTCTGCATGATCCCCACTGCACGTTAAGGTCATCTGAGGAGGTCCGTCTCCAGTTGCCACTGGTACGTCTGGTGGTGACTCGGAGGTGGGCCTTCTCTGTAGCCACTCCTGGGCTGTGGAATGTGCTCCCTGCAGAAATCCATAATTTGAACTCTTTATTGACCTTCAGGAGAGCCCTTAAGACTTATCTGTTTTCCCTGGCCTTCCAGGATTTTAAAATTGTTGTAAGGGTTTTTTAAGGTACTGGGTTTTTAAGGGTTCTTAAATTGTCTTTTAACTGATTGTTTTATGGTGTTTTAGAAGTTTTGTTTTTGTTGTTGATTGATTTTGACTGTTTTTGTTTTGTTTGTAAACCACCCTGGACCAAATTGGGAGGGGCGGTATAAAATGATAGATAGATAGATAGATAGATAGATAGATAGATAGATAGATAGATAGATAGATGGAGCAACGTCACTAATGTTGGTTGCCTATGCCACCCAACTACAATTTACTCCTTACACACAATCACTTCTTGGTCCTCTTTCTGACATTTTTGTTCCGCACATGATAAATTTTTTGGGGTGCACATGGCTCCAGAATCTTAGCTGGTGGCTAATCCTTATTTGTAATCATGAGAACCATTTCTTAAAAATTTAACCAACAAAACCATATAAGAAATTTTGATCCTATATCTAGCCTTTCTGATCCTTTAACTAACTAGTGGTAAATTCTGGCATGAATGATTTTCTTGCAGGCAGGACTTGTGATACAAAATGACAAATGATTTTGTTCCCTTCTTCACTCTCCATGAAGGATAATAAACAATACACTTTCGTATGTATCAGATCTGGCTTCAGTGAAAAAATAAGTGTGTTCTATGCTTTGTTCCCATTAAACTACAATGCCAACAATAATTTGTCATAATGACCTTGGTTCTTCTCAGGTTCATCTATCATCAATTGAACATTTAGGGAATGGTATGCTGCAGTACTTAACACTGTGGGTATCTAGTGGAACTGTGTCCTTACATTAAGTGATCTGAGGTAAGGACAAAAATTCAAGAAAGTACATGTCTGGTACCAATAATCTGTGTGGAATAGTACAGTATGGAAAGTAAGAGTAGTTCTATCAATTGTCTAAGTAACAGAATTATATTTAAGTAAGCAACATAATCCCCCCCCCCACTGAAATGTCATAATCTACTTTCACTGAAATATCAAAAGTGGTATACATTAAATGAAGAAATCAGCATATTTAATGGTGTGTAAAGACTTACTATTTCTCAATATAGAAATGACCAAGGACCAGTTCAGACGTAACGGCCTCTTTCCCTCTGGGTCTCAAAACTCAACGTTTGAACTGGGAATTGGAGTCCCCCCAACCCACCAAAAAAATGGATCCGCGGTTTCCCTCCTCTCACTGCAGTTGTTACTTTTGGTTTATATTGAGTTACACAACCAATAACTGCATTTCAGAGGCCCCTCCATTACATCCGGTTCAGGGATTGGAGTTTGCCTTGACTGAAATCAGAGCTGAAGGAGGAAGCTCCTCCCTTGCTCCAGCTACTATTGGCTGCACAGACTGTCATTCAGGACATAAGGAAGCCCACACAGCCAGCTCCCCTGCCTCTCTGTAGCCTCACTGACTGCAGTCAGGGAGACTGCAGTAGGTCTGAACTAAGACCAGAGAGTAGGGGGAGGGGGCGTGGAACTGCAGTTCCGCTGGACCTGTGGTTTTGTATGCCATCTGAACCAGCCCCAGAAGAGTTTCCAAAATGTGGTATGATTTTAAAGGACAGAAATGGTCAGATAATATTATATAGGAAAGTGATCTACCTTACAGTTATAGCCACATCTTTAATGACCGTGGCTGACATCCTGACTAAATTACTCAGCAAAAGTCCTATTGAAATTAAATTATCCTTAGTGTAAGACTGAGTAGTACTACTGAGTAATGTAAGCTGGACATCAGCCTATATTCCTTAAGATATCAGAAGACCAATTATTTATTTTATGTATATAATCTAAGTGTATAACTAATTGAGAGGTTTGATTATTAAAATGGATTTTAATTATTATCTTAGCTCCATCTCACGACTGTTACCTAACCCAGCTACTGGGTGATGGAGAGGAACAGAAATAAAAAGTAGAGGTTTGAGGGAAAAGGAAAAGTTGATAGTGGAAAAGAGAAAAAATATATATAGGACAACAGGACCTAGATACTGAACTGGTGCATTCCACTGTCAGGCTAATGTAATCAATTCTGTAACCTTCTCCTAAGAACTAGAAAACTCTTAGGGAAAGATTACAGCTCAGTGGGAGATCTTTGCATGCAGAAGGTCCAATGTTCTGTCCCTGGTATCTCCAATTAGAGTTGGGAAATACCCACTGCCAGTCAATGTAGACAATACTGAGTAAGATGGATCAATTGATATCAGTGCAAGGGAACTTCCTAAGAAAACCTATGATTATCCAAAAACCTTCCGTTTTAGCCAATCCTGTCCCACACAGGGCTTTCATTTGGTCCCACAGAGCAACTTTGTCCAGTGCTGACATATTGCATCTGGAATGGGTGGCTGTTTTCTGGCACAATGAAAGCAGGCGCGTAACAATGATAGGGCAAGGGGAGACAGTTGTCTGGGGGCCCCACTGCCTGGAGGGGCACCCCAGAGGCACCTCATGTGACTCCCCATTGCCCCCTGCCCAGCCCCATAGCCTCTCAGCCACTTGCCCTCTTCGCCGTCTCTCCTGCTTGTTCTGCTGGCCGCAATCGAAGCAGCAGGCAAGCTGCAAAGAGCTCCTTTTCTCCCGCCTCTCAGCTGATCGGCGGGTGGGCGGGGCTTCCACGGAGGCCTCCGTGTAGGCCGCAGTGAAGCCTGAACTTGAGTAGGGCCCAAGCCAGCCAGGAAGGAGGAGGCAGCCAGAGTGTTCTCTGCAGCAGAAGACCCCTTGCTGCCCTGCTTAACCCAGACCAGCATTTTCCAGGTAGAGTGTGAACTCCTTTTTGTGGTTACCTTCCCCCCCCCCCCCCCATATATAGGGATCTGCTTGCCATAGGGCTTGGATATGGGGGGGGGGAGGGACCGAGAAGTCTCTGAATATTTATTTTGAAACAGCTTGGAAAATTTGCTGACTTAAAAAAAACTATCTAAAAAGTCCTATAAGTGGCTTGTTTCATGGCAGAAAATTGCAAAAACTTCTGGAACAGTATTTTATTAATTTTATTTATTCATTCATTCATTTATAAATGCACTTATGTTCAAGTTGTTTTGCAACCCAGAAGGTCTGAGTGAGAACTGTGAAGCATGTGTGGTGCTTTTATTTTATTTTATTTTTCTTGTGTGTGAACTGCTCCCCAATAACTTGCAGGGACTTCAGGGTAAATCTGGCTAACATGTGAATGCAGCACCTCCATTCCAGAGGAGATGTGTCTTAAAGGGCTTTAAAAGCCTCCTGTGGAAAACCTCCTGCAATCAAACTTGACTGAATTTGTTCAGAATTCTGGGAAAACAAACATAGGCTCACCCTGCATGGTTGAAAGTCTCCTTTGCTAATCTGCAGCGAGGGGCCCATTTTAATAATTCATCTTTCTAGTGTGTTCTAGGCATTAAAAGTAATACAAATGTATAGTACTCAATGTATATCACTATATATTGTGACGTATGTGTGTGTATTCAGTGAAATGTATTTGCAGGCAGCATACTTATTTTGGAATATCAGACTTAAATCCTTGGGGGCCTGGGGTGTGCGGAGGCCCTGGACTTTGGGGGGGGGGCATTTTAAAATCATGTCTCTGGGCCCACTCCAACCTTGCTACGCCCCTGAATGAAAGAGATGCTTCTTGCTTGTGAATTGGTGTGATATCCTGAGCTGATTAATGATGCCAATGCACGGTAACATTAAACCATCACAGTAGTCGTGGTGCTTCAGCCAGAACCTTTATTTATCCTGCAGGATTGACTCATGTTTGCTTTTCATTCCCTTATTCAATAAGATGAACAGATTTGAAAAAGAAATGTGTTATACGCAAAGAAATATAATTAGATATTGATCTCTAAGGCATTATTTGCAAGATATTTTTAAACTGAAGTATTCAGAATTAAATATGGAAAGAATCTACAACCACAGCTACTGTAACAACCCTTTGAATTTCAGATTCCTAACAATATTGAATGGAGTGCTCTGTGTGGTTTAAAATGAAATAGGCAAAATGTAAATATTTTCAGGCTCACATTGTTGAGCTTTTAGCTCTGAAGGATGAGTTGAATTGGCATCTGTTCTACTGTCTGTATATTAATTTGTTTAGGCATCCATTTTGTTAGTCCAGCTACTTCAGCTTAAATAAACAGACAAGATTATTCTCTCCACAGATATGCCTCTAAGCGGGTGAGGGAGGGAGTCGGGGTGGGAGGGGAATATTCACAAGAGCAACCCTTCGAAATAATGCTGAAGGCTTCAGATGATTTTAATTAGAGCTGCTTCATCAATTTCATACGAAAAGCAAATCTATGCAAATTTGGCATTTTGCCAATTTTTCAAAAGCAAGGTAAAATTAAAAATTGTTCTTCCATGGCACAGCTCTAGTACAAACTCAGAGAAATCAAAATGGCTAACAGGAGGTCACGGATAGTAAGGTCAAAAAATAAATTACATTTGGGGGAAAATAATTTTTATAGGTGACACGAATAACAGTGTGCCAAACGAAAGATGTATTGAACAACTCCTTAATGTAATTTTAAATAGCAAATTGATTGGCATAGTACTTGATTCCTAGTTTTACTTTGGCATTCACTACACAGACTATGGCCTTTGTTAAGAATTCATCTGTCAGTCCTATGTTTGGACTCAGAAGTAGTTCCCACTTTAACTTGCTTGTGCTATAGTGGTTTGAATACTTGACACTTGGGTATAGCAATGCACTGGAGGTTTTTTACTTACTACTTGGGAATCATAGATTTATGCAACCGACAAGCCAAAGCTCAGAGTATAATGCCCTGTCATGGCTCAGACCGTCAGGACCAGCAGGGTCTTTTTAAATGGAGCAGCAAGGCTTTTAAAATGTGATTGATTGATTAATTGATTAATTGATTGACATCAAGTCAGTGGCGACTCTTAGCAACCACATAGATAGATTTACTCCAGGATTATCTGTCTGTGCAGACACCAAAATGTGTACAGTAGATTTTTTAAATGTGCAGTTCTAAAATAAAATTGGTGTGGTTCAAAAATCCAGGTCATGCAAAAGTTGTATTCTGTCAGATGATATAAAAATTGATGGATGACAATGAGAAAAGTCAAGTGCATGTTCCACACTTCCCTACAACCTGATCAAACATGCTTATTTTTCCTCCCCCTGCCAAAGACTTCACTGCTACTCCCCACCAAGTCTTCACCAATGAACATAACTTTCTTTTGAAATAGTGCTGTCAGATTCCCAGTTCAGAGGATTTTCTCCCACTCTGTGTCAGCTTCTAAATACCATGAAATATGACTCTAGGCAACCAAGGGTGTGTACACAGAGAGGCAAACTACACAGATGTGTGTTGAAATGGTAACTGCAACTCATGCGAATTAAACTCGCATACTGTCGTGCAATTCTGAACGTCCCTTTAAAAAACCCCAGTGGAGTAATGACTCTGAGTCTGACCCTGAAGAGGAAGGACCAGCTCTAGATCCAGTTTGAAGCCTTAACACTGGGCCAGAGGGTGAGAAAGTCCTGACAGTGTAGTCTCCCAAAACAGCCTGTAGAGACTGACATCCCTGAAATGGCACCCTCAGAACCCAGCCCCTGGGAAGAACCTCTCTCCCCACAATTGCATGCCATGCTATCTGAGCACCAGTGCTGACAACAAGCAGGGCAAGCTCAGATAGATCAGGGATTCTCAACGTTAGGTCCCCAGACGTTATTGGACTTCAACTCCCATAACCCCCAGCCCCAATGGCCTTTGGTTGGTGATTATGGGAGCTGAAGTCCAATAACATCTTGGAACCCAACACTGAGAATCCCTGAGATAGAGTATAAGAGAAGGAGGCAAAAATATAGAAGGCTGCCCCAGGTTTCCTTGTTCCAGGCAAGGAGGTGGAGCCAAGGAGGGGTAGCCTGAGCTCAGTCTATGAGGCCACTCACACAGTCAGGTGAGTGGGTGGGCAGGGGAAGGCAGGGTGTCACCTACCTTCCCCCAGACTATCCTCTGACAAGTCTTCAGCATGCCACTGTGTTTTCAGACGATCCACGCTGCTCTGTGCAGTACAGATTGTTTGAGGCTGGGACTCATTTTCCTGGCCTCTGGATATCCCTCAATACACTGCATGACAAGCACGGTGCATTGGGAGATACCCCCATGAGACAGGCACTCTAAGCGCCATCTCTATGTGCACTCGGGCTACAAGCAGCCTAAGCACATACACAACCTCAGCTAAAAGCCGGGATCCAAAGTGGCGTTAGGCAAGCGGGCAATGCCAGGATCCATGCATGCAGCTCGCACTGCACATGAGCAGTCTAACCTAGGCTGGACTGCCCTAGCCTGAGTTAGGCTGCTGATGAGAACAGCCTTTATGTCTCTCTGGATCAACTTGCTCCTTTGGAGTTCTCCTCTGTTGCCATGCCCACCAATTCCCATTGCACCCCACTATATCCCAAGATTGACTCTTGGCTGTCTGTAATGATTGCATAACTGTTCCTACTGACAAGGAAGCCTTCACCTGATTGCATTCCTCTGGTTCAAGGAAAGGAAATAAGTCATCCTGGCCAAGAACTTCTTCGTCTCCCCAGTTCATTAATGTGATTGTATGGGACTAGGAAATACCACTTAGATAGCCACTCTCTGAGCATGCACAGCAAGTGCCAGAATAGACAAAGCTTTGGAACACTGAGATTGGAATGCAGTGACACTCAGATAAACCAAGGAATCAAGGGCATCCTTCCTCCTATAGATCAGACTTTTAGATTCAGTCAAGTAAGTGATGCTGAAAATCAGCACCCTCTTCCCCCTACAGTTGCCTCCCTTGGGAGAGCACCTGTTCAGCCTTGTGTTTTAAGAGGAATGTCTAAGAGAGCTCACAGACCTGAAAGAATAGTTAATTTTATATATAAAACTCAAGGAAAAGGTACTTATCTTAATTTGTGGCTCTGAAGATTTTCCACATAATCTGCATCTCCAGCTAAATGCTAATACAGGCTAAGTAATTTGCTCATCTGGGTAGAGTTCTTGTTGGATCAAAGAAGAAGTACTTAATAGATGTACCAATAGGGTGGGTTTTTTCCTTTTTCTTTAAAAAATGGAAGAAGAAATTGTTCCATTGAGATGCCAGGGCCAACCTACACTGCAAAAAGGACAGAAAGAAATCTTGTTCATGTGAGTGATTTGCTCACAGAATTAGTTAAAACATGGGAGCTGTGAGTTCATGCAAAAATCATGGCTCCCCTGCCAACAAAATCAAAACTCAAAATTGTGCTTTTCCTTATGGACGGGGAGCCACAGTCTCACCTGAGTTTATGGCTCCTTTGTTATAACTCACACAAACAGACCACAACATCTCCACAACTATTCCTCAAGCCAGCCAGTGGGCATATCATAAGAACCAGGCAACATCTCCATTGCATGAGCTCAAAAATCTCAGCCAGGTTTCATGGAATCAGAAACAGATCTGTTATTGGTTAGGGGAAAATAGAAATCCACCAGCTCACACCACAAAATAGCAAATATCAAGATATACTGTAATATCATGGAGAAATTCTGTGACAGGATCATGCTACCTTATCACTATTGCCAACATTAGCAAGAACATAAATATTACAACTACTGTTAGATTAGGCCAGCCATGTCTAATTCATATGGCCCTTGTAACCAACTTCCCAAATACAGTATTGAGTTGCATAGTACCTAATGATTCTGCTGAACTTTATCAGCGCATAGCTCAGAGGTCAAATCTGGCAGGTTCATTGTGGTTGTGGATTTGCACGTAACGGGGGACTGGAGTTGGAGGGACCCTCAGTTTCCTTACCGTTACATCCATACCCAGCCAACTCCAGTTCTGTCCGTAGGGTGATCCAAGGTTGCGGTGTCAAGACTCCAATTTGAACCCTTGGATTGTAGTGGGTTTCACTGCTGCAAACCGAGGGTCCAGGGAGCCTCCTTTTTTGTCCAAGTGCAGCACTGGTGGCCGCATTCAGACAGACTGGAGTTGAGGGAGGAAGCTCCTCCCCCTCCCCCTCCCTGATTGCCTGTGCAGGCTGTCTTTCAAGCAAGAAGCTCCCCCGCCTCTCTGCAGTCTCACTGATTGCAGAGAGAGCGCTCTCCAGTACTTCCAAATATGGACAGGAGAGCAGGGAAGTGGGGGTGCAGAACGGTGGGTCGATTAGACCCACAGCTCTGCATTGCATGCAAATGCAGCCTCTGTTAGCTCACAGTGCAAACTAAATATTATGATCCCAAACTTCTTCTTCAGTTTGGGTTTCTCAGAATCCAAACTTGTCCTGTCTCCCTCTTGCACATCCACTCCCACCTGTCAACATCCCTACTCTCCTACTTCTGACCCTCTTAGCTTTCTTGTAGCTCTGGGGGCAGTAATAGGAGAACAAAGGTCTGTTTCCTTCCCTGATCCTCTCCTTGATGCCTGGCATGTGTGATGACTGTGTGCCAGACTCAGGAAGCACTGGAGGTTGTAGGAGTTTCATAAAGCTCTACTGACACGCGTCAGTAGCTCTTGAAAAATGGCAATTACCTCCACGCCTTGAATCTGGCACACAGTCATCACAGCATACCAGGCATTATGGAGGTGAGGAACTGAGAGTAATGCCCCTTTGTTCTCTCTTTACTGCCACTGTGTTTTATGGCTGGCTGCTTCCTTCATAAACACAAAGTAATCTTATGTAGATTTACCTAAGAGTTTATTCAGAAACAACTCAATTTGCTCTCTCCCTCTCTTTCCCTCTCTGACACCCTCCACCCCCACATACAAACTCTCTCTACTGGATCCCCACTGGGACATACTTCCCAACAACTAAACATAAAAGATAACTAGATAGAATGCAACACAATGGAGCCGTGCGGTTGGGGTGTGCAAACAGGTTCAAGTTAGAACCAGTTTGAATTTGAACCGGTTCAGTTCGACAGTTCTAACTCGAACCAAACACCCCCTTCAAATCTCAGAACCAGTTCTAGATGGAACCAGTTCTGAGGTTCTAGGCTCCATTTTAGGTGCTGGTGGCCATTTTGTGACACTTCTGTCAATGGATTTCATTTGCCGAGCTCCTACTTCCCTGATTGGCCAGATGTATCTGGCCCTTTGGTAGGCTTTGCAGAGTTGCCAGTCATACTTATCTAACTATCTGACTATCTAACTGACTGTTCTGTTACTCGGCTGCCACCACCTTGCTGGCTGTAGAGACTGTCTCTGCTTTTTCCAGGTCAGTCCTACCTGCCCCCCCCCCTTTTGGGGGGGTGTTTTGGTCCTTTCCCATTTTTCTCCCCTTTTGAATTTCGTAGTGATTTTTCTCTGGCTGGCTGTCCCATTAAAAACACCCCCCTCCAGTCAGGGCCTCCCTCTTCTTCTCTAAGCCCAGCTAGCCAACCAGGGCCACAGACCTTTGGCCTGAGGCCTCTGACCAAGTAGTTTTAAAAGGATTTTTCCCTGCCTGCCTGCCTTTCTATCTGGGTTGACACTCTTTGTGTCCCCACTCCCCAGCCTCTGTATGTATGTGCAGTTGGGCACAGGTTGTGCTCTGGGCCTGCTGCCTTCCTGTTGCCAATTGGCCTGCTCCTCTCATCATTTGCCAGACTGAGTGGATAGCTGGGTTGCCACAACTCAGAAGGGGCTTCATTGTAACAGACTATGGCTCCAACATGAAAGCTGCAGTAGAGCAGGTAATGGGGTGTATGAACATCCAGTGCATGGCACACATGTTCCACCTTGCTGTGTCAGATGCCATTGGCTTCAAGGAGAACAGGCCGCCTGCCACTAGGTCCTGCTGTTTTCATGGCTGCGCTTGTAGAGAAGTCCCGCAAGATTGCAGCTCATTTCTACCTCAGTGAGAGGTCCAGGCATTTGCTCCATGAGCATGGGCTCCCTCTGCAACTTATCCCAACGGATATAGATACTCGGTGGAACTCCACCTACTTCTTGCTTCAGCACCTGCTGGAGCAGGAGGCAGCCCTCGATGACCTGGCGAGAAACAAGGGCTTGGGCATGTGCGATCTTTCCAACTTGGAGTGGAAGCTTATGACCGAGATGGTGTTGGCACTGGAGCCCTCCTTGTTCACAACGAAGACTTTGTGTGCCGATGCCACTCCTCTGAGTCAGGCCCTGCCTGCTGTGCTTCTCCTGGAGAAGCTCACAGGTGAGCTCAAGACCTCACTTATCACACCTGAGGGTCACGCCCTGACTAGCCTTCTGAGGTCTGTGGAGCAGCTGGTAGGTAGATTGGGTCGCAAAGAGGAGTATGCCTCACTTTTCTTTGTGACCTGACTATCAAGGGCAATGTTGTTTACACTGGCATCTTGCTCAGGTGGAGGGAACTCCTGGTCGGGAGAGTTAGAGAGGAGGAGGATTGTCAGAGGGAGTGATAGTGCGCCCTGCAAGAGTGTGCAACCCACACCCAGTAGCAGTGCAGGTGGGCCTTCCTCTCCCACCCCTTCCTCTTCCCAGTCTAGCAGCGCAGCATCCCAGACAATGGTCCCATTGCAGCCAGCAATTCTTCCTACTCGTTCCACCCAATAGTTTTAGCAGATGTGCCTCGGTACCTTGCCCGGGGTGCGGGAGGCTCGGCCTACCAGGCCAGGCATGAATGCTGAGCCAGCAGTTTCCCAGTACCTGCTGGAGCCTGTGAAGGAAGACCCAGAGATGGACCGTGCGCAGTTCTGGGCAACCCACCGCCAAGTCTGGACAGACAGGGGCGTATCTATAGGGGGGCAGGGGGGGCACGTGCCCCGGGCGCCACTTGAAGGGGGGGCGCAATTTCTTAAAATTAAATAATTTAAAAAAAGGCCACCAAAAACAAAATGGCCACTGGGCATGCTCAAATGGGCATGCCACACCTCGCAGAGGCCATTTGAGCATGCACAGTGGCCATTTTGTTTTCAGCGGCCATTTTTAAAAAAAAAATATTTTAAAAAATGACCACCGCACATGCTCAAATGGTGCCTGTGAGGCCCTAGAGGCCAGTGGGAGGAGGGGGAAACTTTGCAGAGCCCCCACAGCCTTTAAGATGTCCCCCGAAGGGGCTACAGGTAATTTTTTTTAAAAAATTAATATAATATGTCACTGTACACATATTCAGATTGGCACTATGTACAGAGAATAAGGGCTTGTGAATACTGAGCTGAAGTTTATGAGCTAAGATTGTATCCATTTGCTCTTACTTTGCTTCTTGTGATAAGTGAGTTAAATGTGATGTCTTAATAATATGGCTATTAATGGTCAGTTTGTCTTTGAATCAATGTGAACTCCTTAGTATTAAGGCCCACTGGGAGTTTCTTGCTCTTTCTCTCATTTTTACTGTCTTTCTGAAATACTAGAATATATTCCAAGCAGTGACACAGTTTACTCTGCATATCATTTAATTATTTTCAGAGTATCTGGGAAAAGTCAAATTCTCCATTTATTTTTAAAACCTATGTAATCGTGATGCTACAATGCATAGCAGAGAATTAGACAGGCACTTCTTTTAGTTTTTCCAAGTACAACTCCACATAATATTTGGGGATTTCATGAGCCCCAGCATACTGAAATTTGTCGTTTTCTAGCATTTTAACCTGAGCTATCCAAACAAATTAATGATAGCCCCACAATTTGGATAGTTTTAAAAAATAAATATGAAGTGGTAGATAGGAGCTTGACCACATGTATGATATTGGTAATTTTTGTAATTTTTAAATTTTTTAAAATAAAAGTTTTCTGTAACATATGTGTCAGTCAGATGTATGTTGGGGGGGGGGGGAGGGTGCGGCGGGGGGGGGGGAGCAATTTCAGTGCTTGCCCTGGGCGCCGTTTTCCCTAGTTACGCCACTGTGGACAGACCTGGCAGTGGTTGTTGTGCGCCTCCTCTCCTGCCCGCCAACTAGTGTCCAGAGCGAGCGGGAGTTTACATGTGCAGATGACATGGTGACAACTGTCAATTATTTTTGCCATAGGGATGCTTGGTTGCTTTGTAAGTTCTTCTTCTCATAGGGATTCATTGAGAGACCAGTCAAACAGGCCCAAATCTAAAAAATTCCTAAACAACAACAAAAAACCATGCACCACACTGGCTTGGAGTTTGAGGGGGGAGTTGTAGCCCAATGTGCCTTACCCTCAAACCTGCTTTGGGGCACCTATGCACCAACAAGGGGGGAATTGGTGCCACTTCAAACCCCCATTATTCCTTAAAGCAGGAATGATTAAAAATAAAAAATATATATTTAAAGAATCATTAAAAGCACAGGAGTGTCCAAATGTTTTGGGGCTTGAGGAGTAGCTGGCACCCATGGGTGCCTACCACCCACCCTGGTTTTGTGCCCCTGGGTGCTCTGCATAGGGAATAATGGGCCAGTTCAAGTCCCCATTATACCCTATGGAGAACCTATTGGAACCAGTTCAAATTGGGTTCAAATTTGAACTGAACTGGGCGGGGAGCATTTGAGCAATGCCAGAACCAAACTTGCCTGCCCTGGTTTGAATTTGGTTCATACTGAACTGAACCAATCCAACCAGTTTTGTGCACATCCCTATTGTGAGGGAGGGAGGCAGATAGGTAGCTGGAGGCAGCTGGATATTTGGGGGGTCAGGGAGGGATTGGATCCCATATGCATTCAGAGATGCAATGGTGTCCAAAACAGATATGGAGTAGGATTGAAAATAGAATTTTTTTCTGAGTTGGAAAAGGAAGAGTTCACTTTCTATGATCATAGTTTCAAACCTGAGCAAGAGGAGTTTCCCATCACAAATCCTTACCTTTTGCAAAAGGTCTCTGGGAGGTCTATCTGTAAATGGAAGGAGAATGGTGCTTCTGGATGCAGTCCTCCTGAGAGCACAACTCTCCTTTCATTCACAAAAGGAGTTTCTGGCTAACAGTTTGACTTCTAGATGAGATTTCCAGGTAGTGGCCAACATGCTGTGAATTGTCATGTTAGGGACCTGCCTAGGGCTGCTGTACATGGGCAAACCAGCCCGAGCAGGGCTGTGCAACAGGGCAGTTGTGAAATTCTTTAGAACAGTGCACTTCTGCTGCACTCTTTCCATTGGAAACAATGGACACAAGTGCCCACATACTGTTTTAAGATTTTTTAAAGACTCCCCCATAAATGTCCCTGCTATTTCATAGCAACAACAGTAATAAATAATAAATACTACTACTACTATTACTACTACTACTACTACTACTCATCAACAACCTGCTCTCCAGAATCACCTACCAACTGTCCTTTTGTGCAACCTGGCTAGGGCTGGCTTTCCTATGGCCCCCACAGACTCCTGATGCCAACCTTTCACTGTGCACCATGTCTGCAAGGATGTAGTATATTTGGATCAAGAAGTATCCAGACTCTACTGTGCCTGCTGTCCTCCCTGTGTGCCTGTGTAAGTAGGGTATGATCCTGAAAGTACAGCAACAGAATTTGGCCTGAAAGTGAACCCAAGGTCTCTAACCCAGAGAGCCACTTTGCTGCATACAGGCAAAATTATCTGCACGACCTTAGTTGTCATAGCAGTTGTGTAATATGTGGAGCTGCTGGTTGGCTAAATGCAGCTTGCAGCTATTGCTGGGAAGTCCTATCTAAATATGGCAGTATGAGAGATATCAGAGCAAGGACAGCCTATTCTGCATTGGTATGGTCTTGTTTAAAAGCTCAGCACTATTGTATTTACTTGATGGAATATATTATTGAGACAAGCAATTTGGGACTGTTAAGGGGGGAGAGCAGAATGTATCTTACAAACTGCACTGCTTTCTGCCTCACCCTTGGTGTTCATGTTATCTGAAGATCTTTCTTGTAGGCTATGTGAAGGGTGGCAGGAAAGGACGTCTCATTTTAGTTATTTCAGGCAAACATTGCTAGGAGAAAAAACCGTCCACAGGGTGTCCTGAGGATTACTGATTTACACAGCCAAAGTCCAAACAACTGATTGTAGACAAGCTCTTGTCTCAGACAAAAGCTTTATTATCTAAACTGAACCAGAGATGTCCACAGCTATAATAAAGGTTTGATAAAATACATTCTTATTGATCGGGTAGGTGGGTGGGGGGTGGCTTTACAGTCCTCCATGCTCATTTCTTACAGAGGGATTTGCCTGACTTGTATTCTCCGACCCCCCCCCCCCATAATAAACCTTTTCTGCAGTATCACTTCCCAACATTTCAGTTGTTAACTATGAACAGGCTATAGAATCTTATTTTAACAATGTTTGTTCCATCATACTGATTTAATTCACATTAAAGTTGAGTCCCTGAATGACAAATTAATGTTATGCCTTGTCTGGTACACCCAAGAAACTATATACAGTGATCCCTCTACTTACGAAATTAATCCGTTCCGAATGCACATTTGTAAGTCGAAAAGTTCGTAAGTCGAAAAGCGGTTTCCCATAGGAATGCATTGGGAACAGATTAATGCATTCCAGAGCCTAGAAAAAAGACCCAGACCCCCAGTAAGGCTTGCAAACTGCACAGAAACATTTCTTTTCAAGAATAAACAGGCAGTAAACAGGCAGGCAAGTCAAGGAAACCGCATGTAAAATTCGTAAGTCGAGGAAACCCCATCTAAAAATTTGTAAGTCGAAAAAACCGCATCTAAAACCGGATCTAAAACTGCCGTTTGTAACTCGAAAAATACTTATGTCGAGTAGTTCGTAAGTCAAAGGACCACTGTACATGGAATATTTTAGGGTGGGTGGAGATCTTCTTCATGGGACACGCTCTGAACATTTCCAGGAATTAATTCATGTGGATAATATAGTGTATGAAATCAGGGAGCTACAGGCACAATTGCACTCTCCACCCACCTCGAGCTGGTTCAGAAGCCCTACTGGCCCACCCAAAGATGTAATAAGGCACATGTGCATGAATATCTTGTGTGTCCTGCCCACAGCATCTTGCCCAGATGTCACATAACGAGGCAGAACATCTGCTCTGCTACTAAAGTACTATTTAAATTGCATGGTTTGAGGCAGTTTTGAAATTCCATCCTCCATGTGATTGTGTAGCAGCAGAACAGTGCATTATATGGGGGTGGGGGAAGTGCCCTCACATGCTCCTCCTCACATGATTTAGTGGGTTCCTCAAGTGGTACAGTCTGAACCACACCCTTTGCCTCCATCTCTCTTAGAGTGGAGAAGATGTGGAGGCACATTGGGCATCTTGCTGGGAAGTGGCATGGCTGCAATGTGCGAAGCAGTTGTGCTTTTTCTGGGCCCTCTTTTGTTTGGCGTGGGTGCAGTCTACCCACCTGCCAGGCTGACAGCAGCACCAGATAAGATTAACTGCTTGCCTTTGGGGTGCCTCCAGAAATCTGGCTGTTTAGCTGCAATTTTAAATAGGTCACAACTGGCAGATTCAATGTGTATGGAAAGGGCAATGAAGGGCTGGAGCAATGGTGTGCACACTGAGGCATCAGAATGGTGAGGGGAGGCTTACTCCAGCAATCCTTCACAGCTTATTTGAGGACACCTGGGGAGATAGCAACCCTGGGGGTCTCAAGGCCTTGTTGACCCCAATGCATGGGTTGGTGACACCTAAAAGACTTCCTTGACACAGAGGAAGGAAGGAACTTTCTTCACACAAACATGCAAAACTGGGCTAAGGGAGCTGCAGGGATTGGGCTAATCCTGGTGGCTACACAGCAGCAAACCCACCTGTGAACACTCCCTCTTAAATGAAGTTAAGGGAGCAAGTGCTCCCTTGATCTCATTTAATTGATCAAGTATCAGCTGCAGCTGCTTGTAGCCATGGCTGGCACACTTGGGGTGGGGGGAGGGAGGATCCTAATCATGCACCACACACTCACGTGGTACATTATTGGGGCTCGGGGGGGGGATCAGGGTGATGTGCAGTGGTGCAATGGCATTTAAAGACTTGGAGGCTATTCTCACGAATGCAGAAAACCGGGCTAGCCTCTGCTAGCCCGATTTTCTGCAATCGTGGGAACCATCGGGCTCGGCCGCGAGCCCGGTGGTTCTAGAGCAGGTAACCCACTCAAGTACCCCTCCCCTAAAACCAGGTCAGATGACATTGGTTAGATGACATGGGGCTGAAGGGGTAACCAACAAGGCAGCTTGCTAGTCTTTACTTGTAACTGGAACTAGGCAATCCATCTTTTGCCAAATAAGCAAACACCTCACACAATATCCGAGGCGATAATAGCTGGAAATAATTTCTTTCTCTGGAAGAAAGGTACTTTCATGTTTTCGGAATTAGCTCAGTATGGTGGTTCACAGGCCCAGTTTTGTGACATGTAAAATCAGTTCTTTCATAAACAAAGGATATTAGGAACTGTGTTGTTGATTGCCTCCGCGATTAGCATTTTTTAAGGGTCAGTTGATTCTTTTTACTATTTTAAAAAATGACCTAGAGAAGCAGAACTGGGGAGTGGGGAGTAGATTGAGCTTTGAAGACAAGTTTTGCTCATTTTAATGAGGAGAAGAAATGGTAGAAGAATTACAACAGCACAGACATTTTGATGCCTTCTGTGTTTTCTATAGTACCTTAGTGAAAGTGAATATAGCAACTGTTGATCTCCTTCACCAAAAAGGAAGTTGTGTTTTCTGAAGTCTAAAGGCACCCATGAAATCATTTCCAGATGAAACCAGAAATGTCCGCTATAGCTGCATTTCCCACTGTACTCAGTCACGTCACACAACCAGCAGTACAAGGCAGAAATAGACACTACAGAAAACATGCAACTAAAAACAGCAGCTGTGTGCAGCTTTTCCATCTCCCCCCAGCTCAGTTATGTTTAGTAGATATTGCCTTGTGTCATCATTACCCTACTTCAAATCACCCTCTCTTCAAATGTTTGTGAGCACTGCTGTGCTCATGGTTAGAGCGCCCAAAGTGGGGAGGAGTCCCGCCCCAGAGCTGTCACTCATCCCCTCGAGATAGGCACTCACAGTTACAGCACTGTTTGTGTGAAGGGGGAAGTGCCATAACCCTGATGGCCAGCACTTCTGTGAGCAGCAGCCTTGGGTGATCCAGGCTGCTACTTACAGAAGTGCCGACCATCACAGTTACAGTGCTTCCCTCCTTCACACAAACAGTGCTGTAACCATAAATGCCCAGCTTAAGGGGATGTGTGTCAGATCTGGGGTGGGATTTCTTCTTCACTGTGGGAGCTGTAACCATGAGCACATGAGTGCTCACAAATGCCTGAAGAGGGCTAATGAGTTAGCACGTACACTACTGTCACCAGATGACTGCAACTTCCAGGATTGCCACTCCTTTCCTTAAAGGGACACCTGTACTTTTAACTGCTACAAGATACCAAGCAATTTAGATACTTCTTTGCCTCATCACTGCAGCTCCCTGACAAGAGAGCCAGCTCCTGATGAATTTGTTAGTGTCATGTAGCTGTTAAAAACACAGGAGCCTCTATCAAGAATAGAGGTGATGACCCTGAAACATCAAGTGATGGTCTGCTATTTCAAATCAAGCAGCCCAGGCTGAGCTATTATATCACTTGACATTGCCTCAAACATAATACTTTCAAATGGGCCAAATTGGGAAGGGCGGTATAAAAATTCAGTCAATCAATCAATCAATCAATCAATCAATCAATGGAGACCACATATTCCAGTGTGAGTCATTGGGTGATGACACAGCCAAATGAGGTACATCAATCTGTGATTCAGCTTACCCGACCCATCCTCTTGCACTTTCAGCATGAGTACTTCCCTTTGAACTAGGAAGATTTATTTTCACCTTGTATTGAAGATGACATGTGACTTGGCTGAGATGTTTACCTCCCTCATGCCAGGTTATTTACAGTACTCAGGGAATGTAATGCAGAATACCTCGTGGGACTCACTGATTCATCCAGTCAGAAATCAAACCACTTCAGAAAGTGTCATTATATTAATAATTGCATTCCATTTTGCAGAGATTCAGAATAAGTGGGAAACAGTTTTACAAAATAAAGCACTATATCGTCTGCTTTTAACATTCTTTTTGAAAATATTAATAGGCCAAGGGATACCATTTTAGGTTTTAAATAGGTAGTTTCATGGTGTTTTCTTTACAAGACATTTCAGACAATATCCTACTTGATTTAGAAATCTAATATTACAGTTTGATTTGTCCCCTTATTAATAGATGTGAAAATACTTTGGTACTCAGTTCTCCTTACTGTTTTTGTGAGATTCTCCCAAAGGAGATTTTAAAAAAGGCTTCCCACATAGAAATAGTGCCCCCAGGGCTGACCTTAGAAAGCCCTGGCGGGGTGAAGGGCCTGGGGCAAATCAGTCAGTGCGGGGCCCCCTTCCCATTAATTCTAATGGGGGTGAAGAGAGCAGCGCCCAGGGCGGTCACCCTACTTGCCTTGCCCTAAGGACAGCCCTGAGTGTCCCATGGATCTAAAGCAATATCTCTCCTTCTTAGGAACTGCTTTCTTTTCAGAAGTTTGTTACAGAATAGATTGGGGGAAATCTGAGCAACCCAGTACATTTACATGTTATCTGTCCTTACTGTCCTTAATCAGTAAGATCTTCTTAACTGATTAAATTCTTCCTCTTACTTTCCATTGATCATTTCAGTCAACATCTATATGATGCAGAAATACAGTAAAATTGTTCAGTGAGGCATTCTATGAGCATAAAAGATGTCTGTATACTCGCACATGTTTTTGTGTGGATGTATTTATTTATTTATTTATATTTATTGTTCAGGTTTTATACTGCTTTTCATAAGACATCAGAGGGTGGTTTACAACAATTAAAACATAATAAAACTCCATAGAAATCACATTAAAACATTAAAACCAGTCTTAAAAATAAAAACCATCACCCCACCCCCACAAAAAATAACAACCATAAAAAGAGCCAAAAGAGCAGAGAAGCTAAGAAACAGGGCAGCCCCTTAGGGATAAAGGCTTGAAGAAATAAAAAGGTATTTAGTTGTTTTTTGTTTTTTAAACAGCCCCAGATGTCAAGGAGTAGCAGTATCACTGGAAGAGTATTGCACAGCCTGGGGCCAACAACAGAGAAGACCCTGTCCCACATGCATGGAAGCTTAGCCTCTCTCAAGGTCAGCACGTGGAGCAAAGCCCCCTCTAATGACTTTGCTGGGTGGAAGCAGGTGGTCCTTCAGATATCCAGGGACCAAACTGTTAAGGGCTTTAAAAGTAATAACCAGCACCTTGAATTGGATCACTTTACCTGTGTTCAAGTTTGTTTGTTTATCATATGTTTATACCGCCTGATATGTACATTTCTAGGCAGTGTACAAAATTTAAAACAATATTTAAAAATCAGCACAGAGTAAAATACAAACAGTTAAAACAGTAGCATAAAAACAAAAATAAAAAAGAAACATAAAACAATTATTAAAACAAATTATTAAAATTAATTCTAATGAAAAGCCTGTGAGAACAGGTGAGTCTTGAGAGTCTTCCTGAAAACAAACAGAGAAGGAGATGCTCTTATTTCAGCAATGAGCATATTCCAAAGCCCTGGGGCAGCCACAGAGAAAGCCCAGTTAAAAGTGAACTTGAGTACCGGCTACTCAAATGCATAGAAGAGATAAGAAGTGCACTGCAGTACCTGTGTTCAACATTAAGAGGCTATTCACACATGCATGCAAAATGGGGCCAAGGGAGCTCAGCCTGGTTTTGCATATGCATGTGAACTGCTGGGAATGGGCCTGATCTTGGAGGCACCACAGCAGCAAACCCACCTACAGAGCCTCCCCTCAAAATGGGGTTAGGAGAGCCAGCGCTGGCTGATAGTGGTGTGCATGGTTCAGTTCGGAGGCCATTGTCAAGGCCTCTGAACTGGTCTGGAATTCTGGGGGTTCGGTTCGGCCCGGGGGGGGGAGTGTGTGTCTTTAAGGGGGGGTAGTACTTACCCCCCTGCCACTCTTCCCCCTCCAGCGCTGGCGCTTTTCCAAACATTCTTGGGGCGGCAGATTTCCTCCCTGCCGCCCCTGCCCCCGTCATTGTCCTTGCTAGCTTAAAAGCAGGAAGAGCTGGTGGCGCGCATGCGCCCTTCGTGGCGCGCATGCTCGTATCTGCTGCTGGCGCGCATGCACGCAACATGACATATGTGGCGCGCGTGCGCCAGCAGCAAAGACGAGCGCACGCGCCATGAAGGGCGCATGCGCGCCACCAGCTCTTCCTGCTTTTAAGCTAGCAAGGACAATGACGGGGGCAGGGGCGGCAGGGAGGAACTCTGCCACCCCAAGAACATTTGGAAAAGCGCCAGCACCGGAGGGGGAAGAGCGGCGGGGGGGTGTTAAGTACTACCACCACCCCTTAAAGCTACACCCCCCGTGCCGAACCGCCCCGCTCTGGTTCCATGCAGATCCCTACTGGCCGATTCAGAAAGGGGAGGGGGATCCCCATAATCAGAGCTCCCGGGGGGGGGGTGAGGTAGGGCAGCATGTCCCAGCACCCTGATCCTCAGAGCTACGGCAGGAGCCAATGCTTATCTGGGCAGGCAATCCGTCCGCCCAGGGAAGGTAGAATGATCATCTGTGGGGAAGTAAGCTTTTCAAGGCTTCCTCCCTATAAATCCAGTAGCCATTTTTCACTGCTCATGAGAAATGGTTCAAAGTGTGAAAAAAAATGTTGGCTCTTATGTTAAACACCATAAATGCCTTGGGATCTGAAGGACCACTTTTCACCTTATATACCTGTATCCATCCTTCCTTCCTTCATTTGGACATTTGGTGTTCATTTAGGAGAAGCAGGGCCTTCTCAGTGGTGGCTCAACATCTGGGAACTCCCTTCCACTAAAGTCCCCTATGCACCAAGCACATATCTGGCTTTGCTGAAAAGCATTAAGAACTGGCTGATCTTCTGGGTATATACTGGTTCTGTCGACTAGTTGATAATGGCTAAATTACAATTTTAATTGTGGTTGGTTTCCTATCAGTGGGATTCTTGCTTTTACTGCTATTCATAAGGGATTTTGTTTGTTTTAATTGCTTGTGTATTGTATTTCTGTTTCTTTTCTCACCAATGTAAATTGAATTGTGTCACTGTATGACAAGGAAAGTGGGGCATATGGGTTTAAACAAAAATTAAATATGCATCCCAGATCCACCAAGATTCACTAAGAGAGCAATCAAGACAAGTCCAATAGGGCTCACATGAGCATTGAGATGAAGATGGAGGCAGTAATATAGATATGTGCACACAGAAGGTTGTCTACGTGTCCTGGAGGAGGGTTCTTACATGCACACATCTCTGGACTGGTGAGTGAGGATTAGTTGCTGGTAGTAAAACTTAACTTTCCTGAACTGGAATTTGTGTTGGCAGAAAGGGAAATTTGACAGTCAAAAGGAACTCTACAGGTTTTTGCCTCATTTTCTCTGTACTTTTGGAAAATTCTCAAATTCACTTTAAATCACTTTAGAAGTGGGAACTACAAGTATGGCCACCAGAAGAGCAGAAGGTTCCTAGGAACTGCGAACAAACAGACAAAACAAGCAAACCATTTTTTTCCTGTCTGAAATCTCTGGCCTGCTGGCTTGAGGAAGCTCTTGTGCAGCAAATGCAATGGCTCCAACAGTGAAGGGGAGAATTCTCATTTCCAAAAAGGCTGAGGGGATATCAAAGTGAAGAAAAAAATATATTTTGTTATGAACTACACCAATGGAAATATTCAAGCTGACAGTTCTTCCTCAGGGTTTGAAAATTCTGGCTAGAACAGCGATACTGGTTATTATCACCACTGATTCCTGCTTGGCCAAAAGAGCTCTAAAAGGGGGTGGGGGTGGGGAGAAATGGACGAGAGAGTGCAGCCGCTTTCAAATCAGAAAACAAAGGGATGCAATGAAAACAAGTTAGGAAAGTTGCAAATGAAGGGCATGTGGAAGTCCAAGAGATCTTTCTTCAATGATCCCAGGAAATATTTGAATTCTGGAATTGAACCATTTCAAGTTTTCACTTTACTTTCATCTTAACCTTGCCAGTTTGTATACTAAAAATATGTGGCCATGTGAATACACACACACACACACACACACACACACACACACACACACACACACACACACTATAATTGTATTGGCATTTAAACAAAAGAAAGCAAAACAAAAATCCACTGCAGTTCCTCTGCTAGTGTTTAAGTAGAAAGTGACAGCAAGAAAATAGAAAGGGCAAACAATTTCTCTTTTATGAATGAATGCATACATCAAGAGAATAAATGCTCAGGTACTGAGCAGAATGTATTCCACTGCCACAGTACAATGTATCTAGGGGGAGACCATTATTTCTCCATTTGAATTTTTCAGAACGTTAATCCGTTCTTGTTCCAATGAAACTGGAAGATTAATTCTCTTTCTCATAGGTTTGCTTCCCAAGACACTGCCACTGCCACTGTCACTGTCTCTCTGCTCTTGACTTCCATAGTACTTATTCCTCCACTGAAATACTTGCAAGGTGCAACAAGGTCACACCTGTTAAATTAAGCAAAAAAACCCACCCCAGAATATTTAATTTTTCAAGCAGCAAATAATCATGGTATATGTAAAACATACATACATTAAAGATGGTCCAATCCCATTTGTTCAAAGGTCAGTGGCTTTGAAACTCTCTAACTTCAGAGATTTTTTTCTATGGGCCCATTCGGACGTGGTCACAAATCACAGGTTCAGGGAATTGCAGGTTCAGGGAAACTGGCTCCGCAAGCTTTCTGTGTCCCTGGAAGGAAAGCCATGCCAGCCAATGAAATCTAAGCAGTGCTTAGAGCTTCCTCCCTTAACTCCAGTTAGGGTAAGTTACCCAAACCATATGACACACTCCAATATCTAGACCCTCAGTTTAATAAGTGCATTTTACTTACAACCCAGGATTCATCTGGGGGCTGGTGGTAGGCATTGGAACCGCAGGTCCCAGACCTGCGGCTCTATTTAGATGTCACAAGGGGCCAACCTGAATCTGATTACTTAGATCCTTTCCAGTCTGGCTTCTGACCTGGATACAGGACAGAAACTGCCTTGGTTGCCCTGGTGGACCTACATCTGGGAGACAGACAGCGTGTGACACTGTTGATTCTCCTGGACCTCTCAGCGGCTTTCGATACCATTGACCATGGTGTCCTTCTAGGTAGTCTCTCTGGGTTGGGACTTCAGGACATGGTTATATGGTGGCTCCACTCCTACCTGGAGGGTTGTACTCAGAAGCTGGTGCTGGGGGGTCCCTGCTCCACCCCTTGGCATGTGAGGTACCACAGGGTTCCATTCTGTCCAACATCCACATGAAACCTCTTGGAGCAGTTATCCATGGGTGAGGGCTGTGGTACCATCAATATGCTGATGACAACCAGCTCTACCTATCTTTTAAGTCAGCAGTCACCAGGGAGGCAGTGGATGCTCTGAACCGGGGCTTGGAGGATGTTCTGGACTGGATGGGGGCAAACAAGCTGAAACTTAATCCAGTTAAGATGGAAGTGCTCTGGGTTGGTAAAACTGATCATCCAAGTAGTGAGGTAAGTCTGGTCTTGGACAGGTTCACACTCCCTCTGAAAGACAAAGCCCACAGCTTGGGAGTGTTTCTGGACCTGATGCTGTCCTTGGAGGCACAGGTGGTGGTGGTGTGCAGAGGTGCCTTTTACCAACTACAGTTGGTACGTCAGCTGTGACCCTACTTGGAGAAGTTGGACCTGACCTCAGTCACTCATGCTTTGGTAACATCCAGATTGGATTACTGCAATGTGCATTATGTGGTGCTGCCCTTGAAGACAGTTTGGAAGTTTCAGCTGCTCCAGAATGCTGCTGCAAGGATGCTCATGGTACAAGTCAAGGAGAGGTGGTCTTGTGGTAGCAAGCATGACTTGTCCCCTTAGCTAAGAAGCATCTGCCCTGGTTGCATATAAAAGGGAGATTAGAAGTGTGAGCACAGTAAGATATTCCCTTCAGGGGATGGAGCTGCTCTGGAAGGAGCAGAAGGTTCCAAGTCCCTCCCCCCACCCCCCGCCAGCTTCTCCAAGATAGGGCTAAGAGAGATTCCTGCCTGCAACCCTGGAGAAGCCACTGTCAGTCTGTGTAGACCAGTGATTCTCAAACTTGGGTCCTCAGGTGTTATTGGACTTCAACTCCCATAATCCCCAAACAAAGGCCACTGAGGCTGGGGATTATGGGAGCTGAAGTCCAATAACACCTGAGGACCCAAGTTTGAGAATCCCTGGTGTAGACAATACTGAGCTAGATGGACCAATGGTCTGACTCGGTATATGGCAGCTTCCTATGTTCCTATGAATATCACACCCGTCCTGCGGCAGCTTCATCGGTTACTGGTCCACTTCTGGGCTAGATTTAAGGTGCTGGTCTCGACCTTTAAAGCTCTACACAGCTTGGGGGCAGGGTATCTGTCGGACCACATTCGCCCATATGAACCTTCCAGGGCCTTTTGTTCATCATCTCAGGCCTTGCTCATGACCCCGCCATTAACAGAGATCCAGTCAGCAGGGACGAGACACAGGCTTTTTTGGTTGTGGCCCCTCAGCTTTGGAACGCCCTCCCTGATGAGCTTTGCTATGCTCCCTCCCTCGGTGTTTTTAATAAACAATCAAAAGCACATCTTTTTTGAGAGGGTTTCTAATGTTTTATCTGCTGCTTATATCTGGTAGGTTCTTTCATTTTTATTGTTCTCAGTTTTTAGCTTTTTAAATAACTTAATTTAAAACTTAAAACACCTGTAATTTTAATTGTTGTTTTAACCTGGCTTTTGAATTGTTTAACTTGCTTAATTTTATTAGCCTCTTAGTTTACATTGTATCTGTTTTATTAATGTCGTGAGCCACCCTGAGCAGTAGTGTACTGGAATGTCAGGGTATAAATATGTCAAATGAATAAATAAATAAACCTGAGGTGAGTTTGCTTCAGGTTTCTCGTAACATCTGAAGTCTGTCCCTGCATGTGTGGTGTGGTGTAGTGTGGTGTGGTTTCCTCTCCTGACCTGTCCTGGCAGCTCACAGGGCCAAGTCAGGCCACTGGACTGCGGAGAAGTCTGAAAACAGCTACCTTACGTGTTACCGAAGATTTACTGAGGACCAATCCACATTTTCTGAGTGGCCAATGAGTACAGTTTATCTGACAAATGTTTTTGCCATGTGGTCACCACATTCTCTGGGTGCACTGTAAATTGTGGAGATGTGGTTCAGTAAATATGTTGGTGTACACATATAGAAACTGTCCATAGTTTGTGCCCTGTGTCCATGTGTGTGTAAACATGTCTACTGTGTACCTTGAGATTTGACCCAGAGAGTTTTCTCTTTGTATTCCACATTGTATTCCAACAGCAAAGAAGATGAATGCTTGAAAAGGGGGCATTCTTAGTAAGTCTACTTTGCTAGAAAAGCCCAAGCTATGGTTTTTAGCTGAACTCACCTATTGGTAAGTGGATGAGAGGTCTTTCTATAACCAGTGAGGTAACATGAAACAGCGAGTCCAGACGAAAAGCAGTGAAAAAGCACTATTTAGATTAGGTGAAATAGTGTCATTTTTAAAAGCTGTTGTTGGCTAAGAATTCAAAAAAAGATGGGAAGAGTCCTATTTAAAATCCTTCAGTTTCCTGAATGCCTATGGAGTTGCAGCCAAATAGAATTATGTAACGATTAACTTGACATTTTTATTAATTGCAACTGTTAATTTTACTATGAACTTAAAGGGCTTTTCCGGATATTTCAGTAATGAATTATACCAAGAGCTCCATCTGAATCTGCTTTGCCTGCTGCTGCTATCACAAAGAGAACTTCAGATTAATTCCTGACAGATATGAGTGGAACAGGCAACAGATTAGATGCAAAGAGCCACAGAAGAATGCGAAATAGCTGCTAGTGCTGTTCTGCAAATCCTTGTGCAAGGGTCTGCCTAAGAGTTCACACTGTGATATAATAGGTAGGTTCCCAAAGCAGTTTTTATACTCCTGCATGTGCAAACTCTAGAGTAAGCAAAAGAACATCTTTGGATTTAATTTCACTTTTCTTGTCCACCTTCAGAAGTGTAAACATGTGTGAAGAAGGATCTGGAAGACAAGCCAGAAAGAAACCCATGGAAGCGAAGGACAGAGCTGAAGGCCTGAAGGAAGAAGGAGCTGGGGAAAGAGAAAGTCTCTGGGAGTCAGTCTTTCAAGGGAGAGCTTTAAAGAACCTCAGCTAAATTTTGTATCTTGGGCTTTACTTGAAGGAAGACTTCGTAGCCAGATATGTCTTCAACATCCAAGACTTACCAGAAAGAAATAGGGATGTGCAAATGGGCGGCTGTTGTGAGGGGGAAAGAGTGGTAGTTTTAAGAATGAGGGACACAGGTCTTTACCTGCTCCTCCGTCACCCTATTGCTATTCCAGTAGCAGCACTGTCCTTCGCAAAAGGCCGCAAGCAGCTGTGTTGCGCTGGTGGCGTGTACATGACCATCGTGCATACACATACATTGTTTGACCATGCAAATGGCTGCCATGTGCACACTGCTGCTGTGATGCAGCTGAGCACAGCCTTTTGGGAAGGACAGCACTGTGAACAGAACACCAGGGCAGCAGAGGAGCAGGTAAGGACCTGCTTGCCTCATTCTTAAAGCTACCACTAACCCTGCTGTGAAATGTTTCAGATGCAGTTACCCAAATCATTTCAGTGCCTCACCAATGAGGTGCCAAAACGATTCAGGCACATCCCTACAAAACATTTTGAGTTCAAAATGTTTTGAGCTCAAAACAGTCATTTTGAGTGTTTTGAGCTTGAAACAGAAAATAAAGGGCCTGTTTCAACCTCAAAACAGCACAACCCTGTTTTGATCGAAATGTTTCATTTCAAGCACCATTTTGGAGGCTTGTTTTCCCCTTGTGGGTTGGATTTCTGGCACTGGCTTCTGATTGGTTTGTGATCTTTTTGCTTCTTGGTTGGCTTGTTATCATCAAGGGTATCTAGGGCAGGGCAGGCAGGGCACGTGCCCCGGGTGCCACTTGAAGGGGGGCGCCATTTTGTAAAATTAATGTTTTTAAAAAAAATGGCTGCCAAAAACAAAATGGCCACTGTGCATGCTCAAATGGCCTCTGTGAGGCCCTAGGTCATGCCAGGCTTTGCAGAGGCCATTTGAGCATGTGCAGTGGCCATTTTGCTTTCAGTAGCTTTTTTTTTTTAAGATTATTTTTTAAAACGGCCACTGCACATGCTCAAATGGTCCCTGCGAGGCCCTAGAGGCTAGCGGGGTGATGGGGAACCTTTGCAACCCCCCGCAGCCTTTAGGAAGCCCCCCAAAGGGGCTATGGGTAAAAATAATAATAATTATTATAATATAATATAAGACACTGTACACATATTCAGATTGGCACTATGTACAGAGAATCAGGGCTTGTGAATACTGAGCTGACGCTTATGAGCTAGGATTGTATTCATTTGCTCTTACTTTGCTTCTTCCAATAAGTGAGCTAAATGTGATGTCTTGCTTATATGGCTATTAATGGTGAGTTTGTCTTTGAATCAGTGTGAAATCCTTAGTATTAAGGCCCACTGGGAGTTTCTTGCTCTCTTTCTTTCATTTTAACTGTCTTTCTGAAATACTAGAATATATTCCAAGCAGTGACACAGCTTACTCTGCATATCCTTTAATTATTTTCAGAGTATCTGGAAAAAGTCAAATTCTCCATTGATTTTTAAAACTTATGTAATGGTGATGCTACAATGCATAGTAGAGAATTAGACAGGCACTTCTGTTTAGTTTTCCAAGTACACCTCCACATAGTATTTGGGTATTTCATGAGTCCCCGCATACTGAAATTTGTAGTTTTCCAGCATTTTTTGGTCTGGCTAAGTCCACTGCTAAATAGTTTTTGAAATATTAAAAGATTAACGAGCTTGACTTGTATTTTTCAGCTGATATTATGGTAAAGTTATCTGAAAGAAGAAGAAGAAAGAACTGAAAGATGGGTGTCAGATGCTTGGACATGGCGCAATTTCAGTGTTTGCCCTAGGCGCTATTTTCCCTAGATACGTCTTATCATCCAAATCAAGTGTTGTCATGGGCAACTATGTCCCCATTGGCTGGGGGGAGGAAGGGGGAGTTTCAAAATGAATATAAGGGGATTCTGGGAGGCAGAGAGACCTTAGTGTGTCTTTCTCTGGAGGATAGTACATCATCAGGGATTTGGAACAGAGAGACTGCAACAGCAGAGCAGGTGGTCTGGGGGGCTGCCAGTGCAGAGAGAGAGAGAGAGTGCCTGTTGGGCTTATCTCTCTCTCTATTTTTTTTCCTGTTCAATTTGAAGTGTCAACAAATGCTTTTCTTTTTCTTTTTAAATTGTATGTGCAGCCCCAGTGGCTAACAGGGTGCTGCCTTGGATTTCTTCTTCTTATGTGGATTTTCTTCTTCTTGCTTGTAGCCAGCCCCCGATGGTTTTAATAACTGGGGTGCTGTGCTGACTGTTTTTCTTTTCTTTTGCAGCCCCAAGCTGCACCTCTTTGCTGCTGCTGTGGGTCTGGATTGCACTTCATTTTTTGTTTTGGAATCTGATGTGTTCTTCTAATGCCCAGCCTCCCAGGCTCTCTGTTTCCCTGGTGGTTTTTTGTTTGTTTGGTGTGTCTGCCTACCCCAACCTTTTTCTTTTTTGGTGGTGGTGGCCCCCAGAAGGAACCAGCAGCCCCAGTACCACCACCATTGAAATGGGGCTAGGCTGGCACCGAAGGGACCACTTTGAGCTATGCCATGGTGACCTAACTCATGCTATTTGCATCCACACAGCAGTGCACAGGTTATTAGGGGCAAGGACTCTAAGTGTCTTTCGATGTAGGGGATGCTGCAGTACCTGCGATGGTGTCACCTGGGGGGCCAAGCTTCTTCTGGCAGCAGTAGGTCTGGTGTACCCTTGAGTCATGGCAAGGCAGATGCTCCTGCTCCCAAGCAGGGGAAGTTGCCTGTGCAGTGGGCACAGTCGGTGTGCAAGTGGTCTGGTCTCCCAGAGCCTCATCAAATCACCTGGGCCATTGCTGAGATTATTGCTTTGGACAACCAGCCATTTTAGGTAGTGGAGAATGCCAGCTTCTGCTGGCTGCTTCTACTGCTTGCCCTCAACTATAAAATCCCCACAAACATCACCTTCACCAGGTGTGTGGTGCCCTCCCTGTACTGGGTGTGCAGGAGGTCATGCCGGGGCTACTGTGTGCAGCAACACCTGGCACCAGCATGCACTTCACTGCCTATCTGTGCTTTCCAGTCCCGAACGGTGCACTGGTGGGGGCAGGAGAGCAAGGGGACATCTGGTGCTGGTGGCAAGGCCACCCCCCCCCCATTCAGGAAAGCACAGGTGGGCTCTGCTGCATGCGGAGATGAAGGACACTAACCACACAGAAGAGGTGGCCATGGATAACCAGGAGGAGGGATGGCCATAGATCATCAGTTGGAGGGATGGCCAGATGTGTATGGCCACTTCTGGTCATCCAACTCTTCTCCTGGTCAGTCACAAACAGCTCAGATCCCATCAGCATATATGTAAAGTTGGGGTTCTCCCACCCCCCAATATGCATAACTTTACACTTACTAACATTGAACCACATCTGCCATGTTGCTTCCCACGCCCCTAGTTTGGAGAGATCCTTTTGGAGCTCCTTGAAATCTGTTTTGGATTTCACCACCCTAAATAGTTTGGTGACATCTGCAAATTTGGCCACCTCACTGCTTACCCTAAATTCTAGATAATTCATGAGTAAATTCAGCCACTGCTTTGATAAAATGTTTTGACCATTTTGCATTTTGTTTCAAGCTCAAAATGAAAAGCAAAAATCAATTTCGTGCACATGCCTAGAAAGAAGGCTTCATTTCCTTAGCAAGTTCTAATGAGGGAGAGGAGTTTAAGGACAGGAACTGGCAAACTAACCTTCTACCATGAGGTGTAAATCAGCCCTTCTGTGAGCAAAAGACATCTTCTGCATACAGAGGAGCACTTTGGATACAACCCAAAGCCACTAAAGTGCAGGCATTGTTCAATAAATAACCATCCAACACATTTCTCTTATCTTCACCAGGTGAATGTGTTCAACAATTATTTCGACAAATATTACATCTCTTTTTAATAAGGCCAATATAGAGGGGCTGTGTCTCCAAATACAGTCATAAAAATTTGGCTCCTCTATTCATGTCTTAGCAGAAGGAGAAGTAATATGTGTCTAAATAACTGTTGAAGAAAACTCACCTGAAGAAGATCAGTGAAATGTGTTGGGAGTGACTTTCTAAATAAGAACGCACTATTAATGGTCTTTGCCTGCTGCATTCTTTCTGGGTTTTGGTACAGCTTTTTTTTCCTGGTTTGTTTTTTTAAAGAAATCAATGAACATCCACTCTTAATCAAGATTTCATATTGATTTAGTACAAATGTGATTCCATTCTGAACCCAATTTCCACACTGCTGATAGTGCAGAATTTAAGGCAGACCTCAGAGCCAGAAATCAATGTGGCTTAATTAATTAAGAGGAGTTCTGCCAATTTACACATGTGAATGTGGCCCTTCTTCTTCTTGGGCCATTTCAGCCACCAGATGTCACCACTGGATACATGATTTATTTATATTTTTGACCAAATGAAATTGATATGATGTGAGGATACATATTATGTATTATACATAATACATATGTAATATATGTGATATATGGAGATCCAGCGTGGTGTAGTGGTTAGCTCTGGGCTCCTTGGCGGGAGAGCGGGATATAAAATGTAAATAATAATAATAATAATAATAATAATAATAATAATAATAATAATCCCCCAGTGAGGCACTACCTTGGCGTGGTTGTGGGGCTTGTGTGCTCTGATGAAGGTGAGAGTTATGCCAGAGGTCCAACCACACTGGACAGGTCTCATCAGAGGAGCCAGACAAAGAGTGCCTCTCCCATCAACAATATGGTGAGACGTAACTTTAATAAATCTATACCGGATCGGTCGTCGCCCGGGTCAACAAGGACCGCGCCAGATGCTATAGTCCCTGGACATCTGGTGGCAAGTGGGCAACAGGACTCAGGATCTTCAGTTGAGCAACCAGGGCTGGAGACAGCAAAGTTACTGGAAGAAACGTCGCTTAACCAAAAAAAATATACGAAAACTGCCATCAAAGAAATAATGATCTGCTATTACAAGTCTAGTCCAACTAGAAGAGGTTATTTAAAAAGAATGTACCAAATTTGGAAAGAGAAGCATTCAGACACAGAAATAACAGAACAAAGGCTAGCAGACCAGAGAAGATTCATAATAAGAAATAAAGTATTCACAGGAGTTGAGCTGGAAGAACTGCAAAGAGCAACACAGGCTCAAGATATGGAAGAAGAATTATCACCAATTGAAGAAGTTGCTCAGGCGCAGGTGGAGGAGGTGTTGGAAATCGAGGATGCCACTGTTGCTGAGCTGTTTCAAAATCAAAACCAGGCAACCTCCCCTTTGCCTTCACCTCAAAAACCAAAATGCCATTTAACAGAAAAGCAACAAAAACTAAAGCAAAAAATAACTGAGCACATGAACCAAACAAACACCAGGGTTCGACTTCCAGCTCTAAAAACAGTTGCCAAAAAACAACTTGCTCAGGCATTAAAAGATGTCAGTGCTGCACTTGCAGAAATAACAACCAATAATTTGCAAGAAACAAACCAACTAATGTACAGTGCAGCAACAATAACAACACAAGAGCTTGGATATAAGATCAGTGGACCTGTCAAAAAAGAAAGCAGTACATCACCTAAATGTAAGATTAGATTAGAAAATAAAATCTCCAGGCTTAGATCAGATGCTAGTAAATTGAAAGATATGAAAGACAAGAAGCTGAAGAATGGAAACACCAAACAGTATCTCATCCAAAAATACCACCTAGATTCAAGGAAAATTAGAGAAGTCCTGGAAATAATTAAGCAGCAAATAAAAGCAGTGTCAAAGAAGATTAGCAGATATGAAGCCAGAATTACACAACACAGGCAGAATCTCCAATTCCAGTCGAATCAGAGACGTTTCTACTAAAGCATAGAAGGAAAAACTGCAAGAAACCTAGAAACACCAAATAAAGAAGAAACAGTGCAATTCTGGTGGAAATTATGAGACAATCCAATAGATTATAATAAAAAAGCAGGCTGGATGAAAGAGGTCAAAAAATGTAACCAACAAATGCAAAATCTAATAATAACACCAGAATTAATAAGTGAAAGAGCAAAGAAAATTAAAAATTGGACAGCACCAGGCGATGATGAACTGCATGGCTTTTGGCTTAAACACCTAACAAGCCTTCATAAACAACTATCAAAACAGTTCAATCACATTATAAAAGGCAGTGATATTGAACAATGGCTAACAACTGGGAAAACTCATCTCATCATGAAAGACCCAGCAAAAGGTGCACTTCCAAGTAATTATAGACCGATAACCTGCCTGCCAACTATGTTCAAATTATTAACTGGAATAATAGCAGATGAAGTGATGCAACACTTATTAACTAACAAACAGCTTCCAGTTGAACAGAAAGGAAATTGCCCGAACACCAGAGGCACAAAAGACCAGCTGCTGATTGACAAAATGATTTTAGAAAATTGCAAGAGAAGAAAAACAAATCTAAGTGTTGCATGGATTAACTACAAGAAAGCCTTCGACTCATTGCCTCACACATAGATACTAAAATGTTTAGAAACAACTGGTGTCAGCAAAAGCATTCAGATATTTATTGAAAAAGCAATGAGCATGTGGAGTACACAGTTAACAATCAACAGCGAGACACTTGGACAGGTTAGCATTAGAAGAGGTATTTTCCAAGGGGACTCACTATCCCCTCTGTTGTTTGTAATCACCATGACTCCACTTTCACAAATACTAAACAAAACAGGCCTCGGGTACCAAACATCTAAAACATCAAGTAAAATAAAGCATCTGGTCTACATGGACGATCTGAAGTTGTATGGAAAGTCCCAGTCAGAAATCAAATCACTGCTAAACACTGTCCGTATATTCAGTAGCGATATAGCAATGGAGTTTGGACTAGACAAGTGTGCTGTATTAATAATGAACAGAGGAAAAATAAGAAAAACAGAAGGAATAGAACTGCCTAATGGAAGCAAGATCAAGAACCTGGAATAGAAAGAACATTACAAATACTTGGGCATTCTCCAGGCTGATAACATCGCACACACTGAAGTTAAAAGAAAAAATGGAAGTGAATACATCAGGAGAGTCAGAAAAATCCTCAAGTCCAAACTCAATGGCGGGAACACCATACAAGCCATAAACACCTGGGCTATACCTGTTATCAGATACACTGCAGGAATAATAGACTGGACCCAGGCAGAGCTAGAGATACTAGATTGTAAGACCAGGAAAATCATGACCATCAATCATGCTCTGCACCCCCACAGTGATGTAGATAGGCTGTACCTCCCTCGCAGCTCAGGTGGAAGAGGAATGCTGCAAGTCCATCAAACAGTAGAGGAGGAGAAAAGAGGCCTTGAAGAATATATCAAGGACAGTGAAGAAGATGCACTTCAAATGGTCAAGAACGAGAAACTATTCAACACCATTGAAACAAAGCAGGCCTACAAGAAAGAACAAGTCAAGAACCAAGCAGAAAAATGGAGAAATAAGCCCCTGCATGGTCAATATTTGAACAATATAAGTGGAAAATCAGACATCACCAAGACCTGGCAATGGCTTAAGAATGGCAACTTGAAGAAAGACACAGAGGGTTTAATACTGGCTGCACAAGAACAGGCACTAAGAACAAATGCAATAAGAGCAAAAGTCGAAAAATCCACAACAAACAGCAAGTGCCGCCTTTGTAAAGAAGCAGATGAAACAGTGGACCACCTGATCAGCTGTTGTAAGAAGATCGCACAGACTGACTACAAACAAAGGCATGACAAGGTAGCAGGAATGATACACTGGAACATCTGCAAAAAATACAAGCTACCTGTAGCCAAACATTGGTGGGACCATAAAATTGAAAAAGTTGAAGAAAATGAAGATGTAAAAATATTATGGGACTTCCGACTACAAACAGACAAACATCTGCCACACAATACACCAGATATAACTGTAGTCGAGAAGAAAGAAAAACAAGTCAAAATAATTGACATAGCAATACCAGGGGATAGCAGAATAGAAGAAAAAGAAATAGAAAAAATCACCAAATACAAAGATCTACAAATTGAAATTGAAAGGCTGTGGCAGAAAAAGACCAAAATAATCCCAGTGGTAATTGGCGCCCTGGGTGCAGTCCCAAAAGACCTTGAAGAGCACCTCAACACCATAGGGGCCACAGAAATCACCATCAGCCAATTACAAAAAGCAGCTTTACTGGGAACAGCCTATATTTTGCGACGATATCTATAATAACCAACAGTATTGATGATAAAATTCAGCCATCCCAGGTCCTTGGGAAGGACTCGATGTCTGGATAAAACAAACCAGTCAATAACACCTGTCTGACTGTGTAAACAAGAAATAATAATAATATGTATTATGTGCCATGAGCATACATGTCTCATATTACATAATACAAGACAGTGGATGGAGCATGCAGTATATCCATTCTATGGGATCTATAGACATACAAGGGCATGGAAGTCTACTTTTCTATCCCTTCATTAAATAAGGCCAATTTAGTGATGATAAAAAGTTTACTAATACTAATTCTATAATGGATTCATTATAACAGATGTGCTTGTTCGTATGTCTCAACAATGTACAAATGCATGTTTTCCCTACATACTGCACCATTTTAAGAAAACCATTTGCTATAGAGAAATAGAAATATGATGGCTTTATTTGCTTTCTCAGCAGAAGGTGGAGAAATTTGCTGCTTAGTATATATTCACCAACAGCGTTTTCAAATACTGGGTTTTATTTTGTTTTGTCTATTATTTGAGCAGGATACCATCCTGCTTAGCCAGGCTGGTTCAGTATAAGGCAGCTCACTATGTAAACAGTATTGTCTGTTATCACTTTGTAGACTGTCTTGGAACTGTTACCAGCTGAGCTTCCCTGGTTGCAGAAGCCTCCCTGGTTGCAGCAGCATCTCCAGGCTTGGAGACTGCACTTTTGCTATGCTCAGGAGCTGCACCACAATGTGAGCTCCCAGTCTATGTTACACATGGGGACAAGATGCTTAGTTGGCAGTGGACTGGGCACCCCTAGATTTGGCTGCAAGACCTACAAATTGGAAAGGGGATAGATCCACACTCCCTCTTGAGCTAAATTCCCCATATTCGCCTGAACTGGGGATGCCAACCAAACACCCTCAAGGCAGTTTCATCAACGGAACAAATGAACAAACAAAATGTTAGTGGTTGAACATTCCCAGAACTTGTTTAAAGTAACAAAACAAAACCTATTTTCCCCACCTAATTATCAAGAGAGAAGAGAACGTTGGGCATGTTTCTAGCAATGGGTAATGCCAGCTGTACTCAAACATTCAAATTCCATCACTGTAGACATGAATTGTCCATGGCAGGTATGCACAACTAGCAAGCCAACAAACCAAGGACATCTACTAGCCATATACAATGACCCAACGGGGGTTGACTCAACCTCTTAGTTTTGCTGATGGACAGGATTTGCGGGGTGGGGGAGGATTTTCAAGCATATGAGATGCTGCAATACATGGCTGCTAGGCTATGTTAAGATTTGTAGGTTGTGATTAGAGTTGGAGAAGCCTATTTTAAGGACCACCCCTTCCCATATACATTTCCTTGCAGATTCACGTCAAGAGCTGAAGTGTTTCTCTATATCCTCCCACCTCCCAGCCAGGAACATTGCTCCAGGCCAACAGCCCCCCCCCACTTTTGATAATTAAACTCAATCATGCCTCCTTAAGAATAATTACTTTTAAAAAAACACACGAATATAACACAACATCTTTGAAGGTGGAAGCAGTAGAGAGCTAGGTGAGGCCAAGAGCTTTCTCCCATGCTTTACTTCCTTTCTGGAAGAGGTCATGGAGGAGGAAGGTGGTTGATGAGATTCAGGGCTCTGGGCAATTCATTATGGGCCCATGTCCCACGGACCACTCCCTAATACCATACTCCTGGTAAATGAGCAGAGAGACACCTTTTAAAGTGGTGGTTCTTTTATATTTAGCAGGGGGAGAGCAACTGGCCCTCTCCAGTCCCAACACAGCATCCCTTCAGTGGCTGTTGCTGGTATCGGCCTTGTGTTTCTTTTAGATTATGAGCCCTTTGGGGACAGGAGACTATTTTATTAATGTATTTTTCTTTGTAAACCACTTGTGAACTTTGGTTGAAGAGTGGTATATAAATATTCTTCGTCATCGTCGTCGTCGTAGTAGTAGCTGTTGTTGTAATGATGCCCCTGCTCCCAGCTGTCTGAAGTTTGCTGGGTGCCAATGAAACAGCCATTTTGGTCATGGCACCTCTGTTGTAGAAATAACATAATGTTATTTCCACACAATAATGTTGTTGAAATCTTTCCCCCTGCTAACTGGGCAAAGAGGCACCTTTTTAATGTTGTGATTCTCTTTATTTAGCAGGAGGAGAGCAACTGGCCCTATCCACCCCCAGCACAGAACTTCCATTACGGTTGCTGGTGTCTGTCTTATGTTTCTTTTTAGATTGTGAGCCCTTTGGGGACAGGGAGCCATCTTATTTATTTATTATTTCTCTATGTAAACCACTTTGGAAACTTTCATTGAAAAGTGGTATATAAATAGTTGCTGTTGTTGCAGTTGAGGTTGCTGTTGCTGTTGTTGAAGGCCCTCTCTAGATGGGTCTTCCTGGCTCCATAACTGCTTAGCTTTCATGAGACAGTGAAACTGTAGCTCATTTGTAAAGCCTGGCATCTGAACATATTGTTGTCATTACTTGAGGGTGGGACATCTTTAGGAAATGTTTAATTTGTCTTTTGTATTTTTAAATGGAGATCCAGCTTTGGATTTCCTTTGTGTGAGAAAGGTGGGATGGCTGGGCGGACAGACAGATGTGTGAAGAATACATTAATGTGTGTTTTGCCCTAACTACACTTGCATACTTGCAACAAAATGCAGTATTTCACACATGATGTTTTGTACATAGTTTCCCCCACCCCACCCTGTAATCCCAATCCACTGAAAACAACAAGGAATAGGCACTTCTTTCAAGGATTTATCCAGAATAAGAAATAAAGTGAAATTAGAAAATTAATGCGAAAAGGAGATCACTTAAGCTTGCTAGTATTTCATTTGGCATTTATTTCAAGCTTTAGACAAAGATCAATTTTACATTTATCTAAATTGCCCCCCCCATCCCTAATATAGTCTTGTTTCATGTGAAGGTCTTCTTAATCAATAGATGCCCTTCTGGATGTTCTAATAAGTGTGCCATAATTGAAGCACTTAACAATAAAATGGTCAATAGCAGTATAAAAGCCCCCATCAAAGATGCATTTGAAACACATCCCTAATTATGTTACATTATTTTGTAATGACTTCTGGCTTGGATTTGATTTTCAAATGAGACTGATGAAATTTGGATAGTTTTTGTGGGAAATATAGATTTATATGAGTTTAGTGCATAACTGAGGTATCTCCCTTCACTTGCTCAAGATATGAATTTAAAATGATTGTATTGTGTAGATGGAATTACATCTACTATCATTTTTGAATCATAGGCCTGGTTTAGACTCTTGGCAGCTCATACATGATCATCTTTGGGTATGCACTGGTGTGCAGACAATCTGGTAGGGCTCATGTGAAGGTGTTAATTGTATGAACCAGTGTTTCCATGTAGAGCCTTTTCATGTGAACACTGTGATGTATGCGTAATTGAGGCAGTTTGGAACTAGGCCACAGCAATTGCTTAAATTGCAGCTGTTGCATACATATGCCCAGTTTAGAAGGGCCAGTTCATACAATCAACTATTCAGACAATCTCTGCTGGGTTGAAAGTCTGCTGGCAGCCTCATATGCAATAGCTTAGGAAGCTTCTATCTGCATTAGAAGTACAAATGCCCCCTCGTAGGGAGCTTGCATTTACACAAGACCTTGAAAGTGTGGAAAGAGGATATGTGACTTCTTCATAACCCTCTTTCCATGGTTCTGCAAGATATGTGCAGCCAATAGGACTCGTCTCCTACACCAGGACTATCTGTCTTCAGCCCAGCTGGTGACATGAATCCGGAATCTGACACAGAGGAGTCCCATGATGAAGGGGTCATAACACCAGGAGCTCTTGAGGTGAAGTGGTTGTGACCAGTGTTCCCTCTAACAGGGATTCCCAGATGTTATTGACTACAACTCCCAGAATCCCCAGCAAAGGCCACTGCAGCTGGGGATGCTGGGAGCTGTAGTGAACAACATCTAGGAATCCCTGTTAGAGGGAACAGTGGATGGAGTCCCAGCCTGACTCTATCCGAGAGGACTCACAGGATGAGGCAAGCTTCAAGGTCATGCTTTGAGGGGCCCTCACCCCCACCAATGGAAAGACCAGCACCTGCAGACCCCCTCAACATACCCTTGCCTGTGTCCTCTGAATTGGAGGATGACCATGAAGCATCCCAATCACCACCAGCAGCCACCTAGCTACACCACAATCGGCACTTAAGAAATAGGGCACAGCCCTTTTAAGACATTCCAGGCTTGGGTGGGTCTAGAGTGCTGGCTCTATATTTAAGGACTCTGTTTGCCTCCGCTATTTCCTGAAGCAACTTTTTGTGTGGATGTGGGCTATCTTGGTTCTGTTCCTGCTCCCTGTTCTTGGTTTCCCTGGCTTCTGACCGTTTTCTTGCTTTTAGACTACAACCCTTCCTGCCTCTACTGGACTGATCTTTGGCTCCTCCTGACCTCCTGCTTGTTTTACTCCACCTTCCCACCATGTGCTTCCTGCCACACCTGACCCACCCAGGTGCGACACGTGCAGATGTTGGAATACAATGCTCATAATCCCTGACTATTGGCCACTGTTGGTTCAGTGGGGGGAAAGTTCCTTTTTTCATTTCTTCAATCTAGAGTGTGGAAATAAATATTTTAGGTTATTTCATGTTGATGCTGTTTTTCCTCCCAGATGCTCAGGGAGGTAACTCCTTGGCAAGCCAAACCCAGCTGGTGTGGTGAATGAACTTGAGCTGGTGGACAAACCACTGCTTCCATCCCCATGGCAGGTAGAGACTGCCAGCAACAGTGCCTCCAGCCTTTCCCTTCTCTCCAGAAGGCAAAACATGCCAGAGTTTTTCCTCATGCTCAACCAACATTTCCTTTCCCTGTCCCCCACTCTAATACTTGACCTTTCTCTTCTCCTCAGTGTGTGGAGCATGCTGGGGACAGTGTTTCCTTCACCTTGACCTCGCCCCCCTTTCTTCCCAACCTTGCTGCCTTCTCCTTCTTCCCCATCTTCTTACCAGGTAGGAGGGAGCAGTGGCCACCATTGCTCAGGCTTGTCCAGCTGCTGCTACTAATTTTCCCTTTTTCCCCGTCTCTTGAAAAGGAAATTACACAAGCCATTAGAATAATCAGCCCAAAGACCTTATGATCTAAAATTGACATGATTCCAATAAAGGAAGGAACATGTAATGAAAACAGCATGGTATTCAGTTGGCTTTATCGTCACATTCTTGGCTTATAGCCATTATCTCTAAAGGATATAAGACAGCACAGCTTCCATGCTCATATGCTATGCAAGGGCTAATTATTTTTGTTATTAAAACCTGACATCTTGGTGAGAATGCCATGGAAGCTGGCAATTAACTGGTCAGTAAGGCAAGTACTTACTTCATTGTGTTGCTCTGAATACTAACAATAGAAGAAAGGACCTTACAGACTTGTAATCATACTGATCAGATATTGCTGATATGTATGATTAGTCTTCAGCATCGTTATAAAGAGTCAGGTTCCATCCTTTGGTTGTTTACAGTGTGTCAAGATTCACACGCTGGGTTCTGAGAATTCTAACAACATGTGCATTGTGTGAGTCAGAGATGAGTACAGACTGACCAATCTCTCTGTGAACTCAAATCTGTTCCAGTCCTTCTCTCCCTAATTAAGGTGGTGTTGGTTGTTCTGACCTTTCATTCTCCCTCTATAGCATTTGTGGAGTCTAGTTTCCCTCTCCTTGTGGGTACTTGTCTGCAGGACAGGAGAAGACAAGACAATCCATAGTGTACAGAGCAGTGTTCTCCGTTGTAAGGCCTGGGCCCAGTGGTGGCCCTCATCAACCCTGAGTGCAGTTCCCTGGCTAACTGTTTATTGGGCCTGTGTGAAGCTTCAACCAAAATAGAGTACTCTGCATAGTCCCCCTGACACCACGAGGAGACAACCTTTCCCACTGTGCCGTGCTACGCTTTGCTCAGTGCTGGTGGTCATGGTGAGTGCTCCCTGAAAGGAAACTGGGTCCTCTTCAGCCCCTGCACCATCTTGGAAGTGTGCACAGAGGGCTGGGTAGTGTAGCCCTTGTTGCCGAGTAATTCTCTATAAGTAACTGAACAAGAAGCCACCTTTAACTGAGAAACAAGAGTTTGGGAGTTATCACGAACTAAACATAGGCTAAGAACAGACTAACAGACTTATGCAGAGAGAGGGAGAACCTCTGTGTTTGAATTCAAAGCAACACATAAGAAGCAGACCAACAAACCGTGACTCTACCCCCAAGCCCATGCATAGAAAAGCATGCCCTATAAAAAGGACGGAGACAATTTCTGTGTTAAAATCCCAACAGCCCTTCCCAGGGCTCTCCTCCTAGAGCTCTTAAGAGAGGGCTCTTCCTCTCTTAAAGGGCCCTCCCAGCACTGAGAAATGTTCAGTGCTGTGCAGAAGTCAGAACAGTGGGAAATAGCTCTCACATTGAAAGGTTTGTTGTTGTTGTTTTGCCAAAGTGGCCCCCACTTGAAGAAAATTCAATATCTCTGGGGGAAACTATTATAGAGAAAATGAATATAGCAGACTGAACATCAGAAATATGCAGTGGGGAGTGGTGATAGTGCAGGGTTAGGAAGCTGTCCTTGGTATGAGAAGAGAGACCGTTAAAAAGAATATCCCTATTCCTGTGAAATCTTGTAGGGTCCCCCTTTATTCAAAAGAACAAAAGCAGTCACTAAGACAAATATAATCCATACTTTAAAAGAAAAGCTGCTAGTTAATTCTGACACTCCTTTAAAGCTGGAAAGCAACATACACAAGTTTAAAGAAATGTTGCCGTAGCAAATATGCAACGTGTCCTTGTGTGAGCAGAGGCATTGCAGATAAAGATAAATGATAAGCAAAATATATGTGTCTTTGCTAATGTAATTCTGAGTACATGAGAGTGTTCATGCATGACAAAAAATTGGCAGGGGCCCTTGCCAGCCATCTGCAGTGGTAATTTTGTTTGGACACCTGCAAGAGATTCTGAATACTCATCAGGCCTTAAGGTGATATGCAGAGTGGGAAAATAGCTGGAAAATCCTTGAGCAAAGACAAGGAATGTCAGGAGAATGGATTTGGCCGAAGGTAAGCAAAAACCTTAGGAGAAATCCAGAACTGATGGTCCAACAAGCTGGATGAATACATTAAAAGAAATCCTCTTGTCTTTTTGATTCTGCACACTGAATAATTTTTTAAAAGAACTCCTTTGTTTCCCTTAAAAAGAATTCACCATTAAAGCATTTCCTATTTTACTCTGAAGTATATTTCATCTCTCCCAAGTAAAGTGTACATCACGCCACAGCTTAATATAAATCATTAATTTAAAAACTATCCTCTCATTCAATGTCATACCCAGTCAATAATATGTCCTACCCAGTATGTTGGTTTTTGAAGTGATTTTCCCAAGCCACCCTTTGTTTTTGTTCCTGACTGGATGGGACCTAGCTGAAGTGGGCGGTGACCAAGTACAAGAATGTTATAGAGCTGCTTAGTGTGGTGACTGATTTGCATGCAACGTTTTACAATTAGGAAATTTTGAGGGACTTCCTTGAAACACGGGAAATGTTGTGTTAATGTGTGTTTTCTAAGCAGCTGGTTTTTGTTCATTCATTCTAAGGTCATGCCCTCAAATCTTGCAACAGATTTCTCCATACTCCTTTTTCAGCTGGTCTCTAAATGCTTCTATCTTAAGTTGTTAAGTTCTTGCTCTTAAAATAAGTGTAGAGCCTACTTGCTAGGGATGTGCAAACTGGCTCGACCTCAAGCCAGTTCAGCATTGAACTTAGCTGGCTCAAGGGCTTCACATCAAACTGGCCTCGAGCCGGACTGGCCCCAGTTTGGCTTGATGTCGAGCAGAACCCCACCCCCATGGCCAGCTCGGGGGTTCTAACTAAAAAATTTTTTAATGACCCACTGCTGTGGTCGCAGGGGGTCCCCAGAAGTTCTTCCTCCCCTGCCTGCCTCCCCCAGTCTTGAAATGGCAAAGTATGGGTGGTTTTTGGCACATTCTGGGCCTCTGTGTAGTGGCAGCTGCTGTTTTGGAGGCTGCCGTGCATGCACAATGGACAACTGTGTGACCCAAGAACAGGCCCAAAACTGCCCAAAGTAGGCCATTTTGAGACTGGGGGAGGCTGGTGGGGGATGGGAACTTCTGGGTACCCCCCCCCCCACAGGCAGTGCCCCCTGGAGGTGGTGAGTCATTTTAATTTTTTTAATTAGAACCCCCGAATTGGCTCGAATTGAAGTCAAGCTGGGGGGTGTTTGGGGATGTGCAACACTGATCATGTCTAATTCTGATTGAATCCAGTTTGGACTCAAACCAAACCGGGCAAACCAGTTTTGTGCACACCCCTAGAACTCACTTTTTGTAAACTCCCAAAAGATAGGCTGTTTATTGGAGACAAAGCAAACGCAAACTGAATAGGAAAAGGAAAGTAACCACCAGAACAATCTAAAGAGCTCCACCTTTCCCTTCCAAGATGCTGAATGCATAATATTTAACCTTATACATCCCATTCATACATGAGTACACAAGTATCTGGTTTTGTCATAGTTGTTATATCTGGAGAAGTGCAAAAGAAACTTTGGTCCAGCTTGCCTGATGGGATTCAATGTTAAGTCTGGAAAGTATGGGGAAATGTCATTGTAATTAGATGAAATTTTATTCTCTTTTACTGATACTTTTATTTATTTATTATTATTATTTATCATATTTTTTATACTTTTTAATTTTTTTATACATCCTGAGCCTCTGGGTGCACTATAAGCCTGAGTAAATAAGAACATTAAAAACATTTGTCCTAATCCAAATTGTGCAGGTCTGGTCTAGTAACAAGTCTTTTCTTAGCTGTGTGGAAGAGCAGATTGGGATTACTCACGGTGGTAAACACACTTTAAGTCATTAGGTTATATACTGACTAGTGTTGTCATGGAAGGATGTTTCATTTGCTCCTGGGGAGCGGGGGGAGATGATTTTAACCTATTCCCTCTTCTGCCCCAATGCCCCCCAATATGTCCCTGAGAGTTAGGGGATCCTCAGAGACATATGTGGGGGTTCATTATGGGCAGCAGTGGGGAGAAAAGATGGTGAAAATGACCCCTCTCCTCCATGCATAAGTGAAAAGACCTTCCATGTACATAATACTAGTCAGTATGTGACCCATGGTCTTCTTTCTTATTACTTATCTTCAGCGTGTTTCTAGCCCAGTACAAATAATGTTCTCTTTGAGAAGGAAATGCCATGTTGTAACACATCGGTCTGATAAAAGTTGGGAACGCTCAGAGACACGATCTCTACCCCAAATAAAAATGGCAGGCCTTCTGAAGCTAACTTAGAGAAATAGTTTTCATTTATTTAAAAAATGGCCTCAGCAAAAACAATGCATAGGTGATCCTTACATCCATGTTCAATTTTTATTTTGTAATATTAAAGGAGCATTTATATACTTGCTTTGGGTTTGTTATCTTTGACTAATCTTGCATTTATCAACAGTAGCTGACATGATGGGCACTGATCTGTGGGCCAGTCAGCGCCTCCTGAGCATGAGGAGAGCAGAGGAAATAATCATGTTCTTGTGCAAAAGTGCTCGTGCTTCAGAGGCACTGGGGCTAGTGCTACGTGCATTCTGCTCTTAGGAACACACATGTAGCATTAGTTAGGATGTTGTTTCTGACATCTCCATCTTACAGTACATTTCTGATGACAATGTGTCAAGTTTCATCATCATTTTGTAAAGAGTCGGAATGCTCTGGTGAGGTGAGGGTTGAGCTGGGGAAAGCTGTCTGCATTTCTGCCTAGAGCTGAATAAAATATATCTCCTGCAAGAGAGGCAAGCCCAGCAGGCACTCTTCAAAGTTTGCCCAGCAATGTATTGACATGGATTTCCTTCCAAGACTCCTCAGGAGGAGGGATGCCTTAGACACCTATCTTTCCTAGCAGGAAGCCTGTCTTCCATGTATTTGGCCGCAGGCAGCATGGCTTTATATACCTCAATCCTGTCAACTTGTTTTCTGACTCATTGAACAGCCTGAGGAGGCAAAGGGACTGCTGACACAGGACATAGAATGCCCTTAAAGGGTCAGAGCCATACCCATTACCCACTGATGGTCAGAAGGTGGAAACAATTATCGACTAGGATGGACAGCCTTGGGATGCAAGATTGAGCCCAACAGGTATCAATCGAACTCCATTTTAGGGCAGTTGATTGGTGTCTCTGGCACCTTTTCACTGTATGATGTCATCTGGAGTTCTATTAAATTCCAGCAGTGCAGCATAGATATTCGGCACATTCTGAAGGCTACAACACTTCAGATTGTCTAGTTATACAGAACTTGATATTCCATCATTAGAAAGTGTACATCTTTGTCTTTCTTCACCTCAGGGATGAACATAGCAACTTTGTTCAATGACTATACAACAAAGGAACACATCCAAACAAGATTAAATCTATTTCTCTGCATCAACAACACATTTCTTAAAATATTTATATTCTCTCAGTCCAAGATTCTTCAGGTGGATAACAAGAAACATAATAAACATTGTTTTTACAAAATAACAAACCATAAATAATAAAACAGACTTGGCAGCAGCAGCACTGTACTGAAAATACACAGGGCAACACCTAGGTTAAATTAGTCACGACTACATTGCATTGGCTGTCATGCTGCTGTCTGTCTGCCTAGTAATGTTGTGTTTGCAGAGTTTGGGCAAGTTCTGCAAATCCAAAATTTGCACAAGTTGTGATACAGAAGAGTAAGTCCATTACTGTGTTACTCTTGTCTAACACAATTTGTGCAAATTGCATAAACGCGGTGTTACTAGGATGACATACTCTTGTGCAGTATGTCAGTCATTGGAATTAATGGGACTGAAGTTAATCATCACTAACTTACTTCACTGATTTCAATGTTTCATAGTTTTGACAAACTAGTCTGGCTGCTGCCCACAGTTTACAAATATTACAGAGTGGTTGCTTCATAACAGGATTTAAAACCCGCAGGAAGATGGAGCTAACTAGAATTTGGCTCTCTGTGTAGCTCACAGAAGCTTGAAACCTGAACATCAAAATCGTCTGCAAAAGAGACATTAAAATCCAGCTTTGGAGGCTATAGTGAAATTGCTAGAGCAGCACTTTGCCTCCTGGAGTACCCTTATCAGGCACCTGCCAAATGGAACAGGGACAGCAGTTTTCCAAATTAAAGGAAGGTTAAATGCTCTGTGGTCTTTATGGCTGGTACAAATGGTTTAATAGGTCTCTTAAAATGCTCTTTGTTTATCTCAGTGCTTTATGATGTATCATTGAGACCTTAGGGATCCTTCTCTCCATTTTCATTATGACAGATGATTCTCATCAGTAGCCTCATAAGGGAGTGTGTGTATATGGAGAGGGAGGAATTGACTTCTTCCTGAAACAATAACAAGCACATCTTTGGATCCCATGGTTTTGTTGCTTTTCCTCTGGAAAGAAAAAATGCCCACCATGAATCAATATCAAGCCTTCCTCAGTAACTCAAGAGAAACTGACATATCGGGATCTAATTGTACAGTCAGGAGGAAAAAAACTACCGTCAAGAACATGCAAAAAATATATATATATTGCAGTGTTTGCTCCTGTGATTTGGTGAGTAATAACCTGGTGAGTAATAACCTAACACAGCAAGCCAAGGTCTGCAGAATATGTTATGCACCAAAAGGCAAATGTAACCATTAGGTCTAGACATTTCAACACTCATTCGCAATGAGCACTTTTCAAGCCATGTATGCCACAGCATGCTGTTTCCTTTCATCCCTGTTCATGTAGCTTGACTTCACCTTGTTTTGCCAAGGAAGGACTGACAAGGGCGGAGCCCTGCTCAAATGATCTCTCTGCTTGTTTTATTGCCGGGCTCCAAACTGCCAAGGGCTGTCATTCTGTCATTCTTCAAGGATGGGACTGCAGGATATAACTTTGCAGTCCTTCATCTGGTTTACAGTAACAGCAGCAGTGGTGGAGCTGAGCACTATGTTTAGTTGGCTTCTTTCATATTGCTACAAAAGAATATAAACTGTGCGTGTTTTTCTACTTGAATAAGCTGGCACGATCCCCCTGGCGAAGAAGGGATACATCTAGGAATGGGAAAGACGGGGGTTAAGCTTTTGCTGGAGCACAATCAGGGTTAGTTCATGGAGACATCCAAGTGAGGAAACCCTCCTAACACTCACTTGTCACTAAAGTGCTGACATAGTGATAGTGTTGTCATAAAGCGCTTCACTGAAAGAATTGCTAATGGACCAGATTTCCCTTGCTATATTAAATGTGCGTACATGGTCAGTCAAAACCCAGTGAAAATAATTAAACTTTGCACTGCAAGAATGGTTAGATTTGCTTCTGAGAAGCTTTCTGTAGTGCATGTCAAAGAACTTTGCCAAATATGGCTCTCAAGCTTTATTGTTTCTTTTCATAATATAAATTTATTATTGTTTATTTTCATAATATAATATAGTCTGTTTTCTAGCAGCTTCCCTCAGATAGATGCATCTAGGAATGGGAAAGATGGGGTTCTGGCTGGGGCTCATCCCCCAGCACAAGAGTGACCAACCTGAGGCTCTCTCCAGTTCTTATTGGACTACACCTCACATCATCTCTAGCTGCAACTGTGGCTGGGGATGATGGGAAGTGTAGTACAATTACAGCTGGAGAAGCCTTAGGCTGGCTACCCCTGCCCAAGCACCAAGGAACTTCTCTGCAGGAGGGAGGACATGCTTCCAGACTGAGTGTTATCCTTTAACATTTCAGCCCAAAATCGAGTCAATGGTATTTATGTATTATTTGCTACATTTTTATCCCACCTTTCCTTCAAGAAGCTCAGGGTTCCCCCCTTTCATCATCAAAACAACCCTGTAAGGTAGGTTATACTGACAGATAGTGTCCTGCTCAAGGTAACCCAGTGAGATTCATGTTTGAGCAGGCATTTGGACATGGGTTCCCACCCTAAGTCCAAAACTCTAGCCACTGACTCCCTGGTATCAGAGTAAGAAAGAAAATATTTACTAACACTTGCTCATGCAGTATTATGTGGTCAGCAATGATGTCCTGCTTACAGACTACTTAAATCAGGCCTGCAACTTAGGCCACCCAGCTGTTTTTGGACTACAACTCCCATAATCCCCAGCCACAGTGGCCAATAGCCAGGGATTATGGGAATTGTAGGCCAACATCTGCAGGAGGGCTGAAGTTGAGCAGCCCTGACTTAAATAAACACAGCTTCCTGAGACAGAATGTGGATGCCTATTACAGGTGTGGAGATAGTCAACCAGGCATACAATTCCTATCTCTGTGATGATGATTTATCTACTTTCATATATCCAGAAGCGGGCTGAGCACACAATACAAATATGAATATGACGAACATTTATTTACTGCTTTTCAACAAAAAGTTCCCAAAGTGGTTTAGGTAGGTAGGTAGAGATATAAAATGGCTCCCTATCCCCAAAGGGCTCACAATCTAAAAAAGAGACACCAGCAACAGCCACTGGAGGGATGCTGTGCTGGAGATGGACAGGGCCAGTTGTTCTCCCCCTGCCAAATAAAGAGAATCACTACTTTTAAAAAGTGTCTCTTTGCTCAGTTAACAGGGCTTACTACACACTTTCCATGAAAGTTGGGTCAGTCCCTGATATCTCCAGTTAAAGGATCTGGGGTAGCTGCAAACCTCTGAAGAACTTTTGTGTATGCATCCTATTCTTTGGATGGAGCACTCATCCATGTTGTCTATGCTTGGCATAATGGGTTACTCAGTACTTTAGTCTCTCCGTGATGTCCGCACTCTCTGTTACCTCACCCTTTGATAAGGTCAACCTTTCTTAGCTTCATGCATGTCTCAGGAAAGAGAGAGAGCCGCTGCTGAGACATGCCATCTTGCCTTCTAAAGCAAGAGGCAGCCACTTTATTTCCCCTGCTTTTCCTGCATTCATTGACAGCCATGCCCCAAGTTATGTGCCAACCTAAAGCTGTTCAGTATTCTGACAAGTCTTTTCCGACTGCCATTTAAGAGTCTTGATATCGTTTTTAAAGCAATGTGTACCACACTGCTATATTATGGCATATACATGCTGGCACATACAGTGATGACAAAAGGATGAACTCGTATACAAAAAATGTACAGAAATTGTACTTGGACTTCAGGGTTCACTGTCATCTTTTCTGCTAAATGTGTCTGGAAGAAACTGAATCCTTATGAGTGACGGGGGAGGGGAGGAAGAATGGAGTACATTATCACTCCACGCTAGCATCTGCTAGCATTTTTTTTTTAATGAGCCTTTTTCATCCTCCCTGCCCATTATGCCCTGAAATAGAAATGCAAATTATGGTGAATGTCCACCTTTGTTGAATGCTGACATTCCTCATGCCCCAGGACAGGCTCCAGAAGGTGGTGCTGAGGTCAGGTATTTGTCAGGGTCTGAGCCCATCATCCAAACATTACTGCCATTCTCTCTTGACATCTGTGAGAGAGTGAGTATGTGCTTACATCCATAATTTAAAAGGCAAAGTCACACACATTTGTAAACAGGAAAAGGGAGTGCTGGAATTTCTGGGACAACGAGGCTAGGCACTTTACACAGACAACTTGCCACACAAACTATCTCCATTTCTGCTTTCTCATATACCACTCAGATCATAGTACACAGGAAGCCGTCTTAGACCGTTGGTCCATCTAGCTCAGTATTGACTCCACTGACTGGCAGTGGCTCTCTAAGGTTTCAAGCAGGAGTTTCTCGCAGTCCTACCTGGAGATGCTGCCAGGGTATCTGGGATCTTCTGCATGCAACGCAGATGCTCTGTGACTGAGCTATGGCCGCATCCCTTTGCATGATGGAAGAGAGGGTGAATAGTGCTTCCTTCTCCCATGTGTATAACATAATAGGGCTGTTCTCACTATTATTATCATTAGGGCAGAAGAGGCCTCCTTGTTAGGAAGCTGTGTGTGCTCCCAATATTTTATTTCCGTGTTCGATAAAAGCAAGGATGGAGGTGGGGAGCTTGCTCCTCTGTCAAGCCCCAGCTGGGCAGGATGAGCACAACCTACCCAGATTCCATCCCCGGCTTCACAATGTGGTAGGAGGAAAAACCTTCCTCCCCAGATGGGGCTTGAATGACGATCAAGCTCCCCACCTCCAACCTTGCTTTTATCTAACACATGATCAAATATCAGGAGCATGGACAGCTCCAGATCTGGGTAGGAAGCTTCTCCTACCCTAAATCCAATCATGAGGACAACCCTAATATAGGACAGAGGTGCTCCATGAAGAACCCACTCTGCATAAAAGTGTAATTTGTGCATTCTTTGCCCCGTGTGAGGAAGAATAATTGTGTGCCTCAAATGGCTGCTTCCTCCATGTAAAACCAATCTCATTTTCCTTTATTATGCCTGGTGGGAACAAAAGGCACATTACTGCTCTTCCACCAAGATTGGGCTACTTGGACTAGTGTCTGAACTGAGTCACAGTTGCACCTGAAACAGTACCTAAGCTTCTGTTTGCAGGGTACAGATTGGGTTGGGGAGAGGTGGTGGGAGCCCCTTTCAGCTCTCCCTCCTATAGTTTAGCACACGTGTGTAAAAAGAGCAAACATCCTCCAGACAGGCTTTGCGCTTAAATGCTTACATTTTCAGCCATAACTCCTTTCACATGAACAGGTGATCTAATCCTGACAGTTTGAGTTTCTATTTTTATTCTGCTAAATTTTCTTGGCATCTTGTTTGTGTAACTGCTGAAGCAGGTATTGTACATTCTGACACCATAGAAGGATTATGGCCATCCATCTCCATTATCTCCATTAACAGTTGCCTGAATGGAGTGAATATGGCATGCTACATGCTGCCAGCCAGTCAGAGGAAAGTGTCGCAATTTTCACCACCCACCCCCAACCGTAATTTTATGTCCCAATCTTCCCAAGCTGTTCCTGCACATTTAGTTTCTATAGTTGACCGAGACACACTTTCTTTGGGCAATTTCAAGCTTGTATGCTTACTCTTACCCCTGAATTATGTTTTCAGAGTGTGTTATTGTCAAATATCCATTTTCTTTGTTTGAATCATGTACTCCAGTCTGTGCTGAAATTATTCAGTTTGTGTGATATGAGGCAAAAACTGAAGAGGAACAGCTGATAAGCTGGTAAGTGCCAGCGAGTGGCGAATTCCACAGTAAAGTTATTTATAACAATAATGCACACAGTGTGGTGCTATACCATGACAATTGAAATACTTATGGGCACTTGTCAATTGCCCGATCCTCATGAATACTCTGTGCATTCATGCTACAGGTAGAGGGAGAGTAGAATTGTGCTGACTGGCCCAGATCTCCTTGCACCATTTGGCCACTTTCCCAACCTTCATGCACCAATGTGAAGGCAAGAATTGGGTTTCTGTATGTGCACAGTGGTATACACGCAGATCCTTCTACATGATCAGGAACTCTGATTGAACCTGGTTGCTGACTGTGTAGCAGGTCACACATGTAGTACTGTAAAGGTAAAGTGTGCCATCAAGTTGATATTGACTCTTGGCGACCACAGAGCCCTGTGGGTAGAACACAGAAGGGGTTTACCATTGCCATCACCCAAGCAGTATGAGATGATGCCTTTCAGCATCTTCCTATATTGCTGCTGCCCAATATAGGTGTTTTCCATAGTCTGGGAAACATACTAGTGGGGATTCAAACCAGCAACCTCTGGCTTGCTAGTCAAGACATTTCCCCACTGTGCCTTTAGGTGACTTTAAGTACACAGGAATCCGATTCTCACCTTTGCCTTAAGGTGTTCCCCATCCATACACAGGGAAAACATGAGGAGTATTTGTGAGAAAAGGGTTAATATGATCAAACCCTTTAGAATCAGAATGGGAAAATGCAAAACTATTAATACTATACAAAGAGGTGAAAGGAGTTTTAACACTTTGTAGCAAGCCAGATTTTCATGGCACTGCAAGATATGGAAACTGTATTTATTTTTATATTTATATCCCACTCTTCCTCCAAGGAGTAAATGGTTCTGTTTATCCTCAGAACAACCCTGTGAGGTAGGTTAGACTGAGAGATTAGTGAGTAGCCCAGAGTCACCCAATGAGTTTAATGACTGAATGAGGATTTGAACTCAGGTCTCCCCAGTCCTAGTCAAACACTATAATCACCGCAGTGCATTGGCTTGAGTGTGCTTGTAAGAAGAGAAATTCTGTTTTCACTAATGTGTTCTGATTTTACTCTACCCCACTCTCCACACCACACACATACTTTCTAAGCAATGGATAAGTGAGAATTCCAGGGCTCAAACATATGTGGAAATTGTGTGGGAAAGGAAAGTTATAAGAAGAGATGGCAGCCAAGTCTTACACACATCAGCACTCATAGGAGCAGTAGAAGTCCACTTTCTGTCCTCTTCAACAACCCAAAGGCTGGCTGCAAGGCCCAGTTTTTAAGGTGCAAGTGGTGATGGGAATTTTGCACCATAGACCTGAGCTTCCCTTCTTACATTATGTTGGCAATGTGGGAACTACTGACGTGGCCCTTCTCAGGAGATGCCCCAAGCCATGTGAGAAGAGCTCGTGTTGCAGTTCCTTTCCATGCAAGGATCACCACAATTTCTTGAAGGGGTAACATGTGGGCAAGAGCTGAGTCACAGAGGCCGCATTCACATATAACTAGGGATCTGCACGGAACCAGGCGGGGGAGGCTTGAAGGGGGGAGAGGGGTGCTGCTTTAAGGGCAGGGAAGGGTGTACTTAGTCCTCCCACCACATTTCCCCCACCAGTGCTACGTTTTTGGCAAAGTCCATGGGGCAGCAGCATACTTCCCTGCCGCCCCATTGCCCCTGTTTACCAGAACTAACCGGAAGTATCCAATGCGCCTGTGTGTGCCGGCACCGGCGCACACACATCATGCCCGACACATGCCCGCATGCCCTCCCCTGCCCTTAAAGCAGCGGCCCCGCCTTCGAACTGGTGAAACCACTTGCCATTTGAACCAGTTTGGAGGCTCATAAAGGGCTTCCAAACCGATTCATGCACATCCCTACATGTAATGTGGAACTGAAGCTGCAGGGACCAGAGGTTTCCCTACTGCTACATCCAAATGCGTGCAACTGCAGTCCCGTTTCTAAAGTGACCCAAGGTCGTCCTCTGCAAACTCCAATTTGAACCCTCTGTTTGTAGTGAGTTTTGATGCTTGGGTTCCAGTTCCAAATGCATCACTGGAGGCTGCATTAGCTCCAACCAGAGTTGAGAGAGGAAGCTCCTCCCTCTCTCCAGCCATGATTAGTTGTGCGGGCTGTCCCTCAAGCAAGAAGGGAGTCTGACTGCAGAGAGCCCACTCGCTGTTTCATCCAAATGTGGACAGGAAAGTGGGGTGGGGGTGGGGGTTGGAGACAAACCATAGATCCATTGGACCCATGGTTCTGCATTTTGTGCGAATGCAGCCAGGACCTTTCACATGGCCTGGGACTTCTCACAATAACCCAGTAGTGTGGGAAGAAGCCAGGCTACAGTAGCTCCCAATGCCATTAATATGATGTAAGAAGGCAACCTACATTTCACCATGTAAACCAGAAGGAAAACCAAGATATAAAATCATCATGATCACATTAAGAAATTATTTTGAAATGTGACTACTGCAAGCTAAAATATATGAGTAAAGTGTTGTTCTTTAAATAGGTCTGTGGTCCAGCTGCCCAGTAGCTACAGACACTTTTCTTCCAAAAGAATGCATTTCAAGACCACAAGAATTTACCATAAGAATTTAAAATTCAGATTTGTATCTAGCAATTATCAATCACATGAATCCTATCAGGGTGAAAACATTGGGCCCAAGAGAAGATATCGCTTCTGAATTCACATTGTATTTCATTGCATAACATATATGTGTACATTTTAAACTGACATCAGTAACAGAAGCAGACTTGAGAAAGAGGGTAAATTAGATTGTTTGACTTAGACCCCCCCCCTTAAAAAAGAAGAAGAAGAAGGAAGGACAGGGTCATAGCAAGGTTGAAGTGGGTCCTGGGACAAGAAGTCGAGATGCACTCCTGGGCCCCTGCCTTCTTCTCCCTCCACTCCATGTCTTTGCTGCAGAAGAACTATATGGACATGTTGAAAATCAAAACATTCCTGGCATGCTCTTTCTCTTGCTCCTGTGCAAATAATATCACACATTCACTTCAGGAGTCAACAGCTTGCCAATGAGTCAGGGGGCGGGAAGGGAGAGCAAGAGCAGGCTGCTTCCCAGTCAGTGCCCTCTGCCATGGGCCCAGGGACATATGTTCCCCTTGTTCAGTTATAGCTACACCCCTGAGGAGAGACCTTGTGGGAAAGGAGGAAGCCAGACGGGCATCCAAATGCCAGAATTATCTCCTGCTGAAATGATGAGGAATCCAACTTTTTTGGGGGAAAGTATACCTTTTTGTTTGCTGAAAAAGCTTGAAGTACTTGTAATATGAGCTGTCAAACCTCAGAAATTAAAGAGCAATTTCAAAGGAGTAAATTAATTTAAATATCATGATTTTAGAGCAATCAGGATTTAAAAGCATTTGAAGTTAGCATTTCCCCCCCAATACCTCCCACAACCTCATCCTCACAATCTGATGTTGGTATAAATGGAAGCATGCAACTTGGGGAAAAATCAGTTTTCACACAATTAATAGAACAATGTTCAACATGCTTGCTTGAATGTCAATTGCCTAATTTTATACAACTAATCTAAAAGGACAATTTCAATGATAATTATGTTGATAGTTCAAAAATTATGAATTTTCTCTCTCCCTCTCCTTATACACACAAGCCCACCCACATGCAGTGTTATTATCCTTCTAACATCAGCCATGCTTGAATTATTTCCAGCTTTAACAACATGCAAGGAAAAGAAGCTTCAGTTTTTAAAGGGACATGATCCCAGGAAAAAACAAATCAATACCAACAAGCCGAGATCTTTCATGAGATGACTGCAAGTGAACACAAGGCATCAAACTGAAATGTGCAAAACGAAAAGTGTCTTTTCTGAGATGTGCTCACACTTTGTGGCTCCCACCCATGAGCGCATTGGTTCATTCATTGCTTGGGCAATCAGGCAAAACTGCAGGTTGAAAACTGCAAGTAACAAAATGATTCTTGTGGTACACTGTGCCCAAAATGAGGTCTCCAGCACTGTGTCACTGGTGCCCATTGAAGTGAATAAGGTGACAATCTTGAGGGAAGACCCTGTATGAGTAGTTTCTTCAGCTTTGGCATGTTAGATCTGAAACCGTTTGATAGAAGGCTTACTTCCCCAGTTTGGAAGCCCAGCATGGAAGTAGCAATAGCAATAGCACTTACATTTATATACTGCTCTATAGCCGGAGCTCTCTAAGTGGTTTACAATGATTTAGCATATTGCCCCCAACATTCTGGGTACTCATTTTACCGACCTTGGAAGGATGGAAGGCTGAGTCAACCTTGAGCCCCTGGTCAGGATCAAACTTGTAACCTTCTGGTTACAGGGCGGCAGTTTTACCACTGCACCACCAGTACACATGAGCTCTATTCAGAAGTTTTACCCCAAACTACTGCACACTATTACAGCAGTGAAAATGGGTCCAGGATGGTCCATCACTTACTCACTCTACTTTGCTGCTTACAGTTGCAGTGGCGTTTGTTTGAAGAGGGAAACTGTAACTGTGATGGTGGACACTTCTGTGAGTGACAGCCTGGATTGCTTCAGGCTGCCGATCGTGGAAGCACCCGCTATCATGGTTACAGTGTTTCGCTTTTCAAGCAAACACCACTGCAACTGTAAATGGCAAAATGGAGTAAATGAGTGATAGGCCTTTTGGACCCACTTTTGCCACTGTAATAGTGTGCAGCAGTTTGATGTAAAACATCTAAATGGGGCTATGACATTTAAGTGATTGGCTGAAGGATTTTTTTTTTTTTTTGGCTTGAACAACCTGTCTGCAAGACTAGTGAGTGAGGACAAAGACAGCATTTGTACAAAAGCTTAAGTTATAGATGGGGTCCTGTACATAGGAACATAGGAAGCTGGCATATACTGAGTCAGACCATTGGTCCATCTAGCTCAGTGTTGTCTACGCAGACTGGAAGCAGCTTCTCCAAGGTTGCAGGCGGGAATCCCTCTCAGCCCTATCTTGGAGAAGCCAGGGAGGGAACTTGGAACCTAAATGCTCTTCCTAGGGTGACGGCTCCATCCCCTGTGGGGAATATCTTACAGTGCTCACATTCATATGCAACCAGGGCAGATCCTGCTTAGCTAAGGGGACAAGTCATGCTCCTGAGTAACCCTGTCATGCTCCTGAGTAATCCACAAGACCAGCTCCTGAGTAACCCTGTAATTTCTCCTGAGGTAGTATCTTTTGCAGTATTTGGACTCTTTATAGAGCCACCCCCTTATCTTCTGCCAAATCAAGGAGAAATGCCCTTGCGTCCTGTTTTTTGTTGTTGTTGTTGTTTTTGGAGCCATTTCTGCTCTTACTTTGACTTTCCTAATAAAATAAATCAAAAGTGAATAATAAGAATAATAAGTGAATAAGAAATAAGAAGTGGTGAAGCAAAATAAGAGCAGTTTCAGGCAAAAGAGATTGAGATCAGTGTGCGTGAGAGAGAGAGAGAGAGAGAGAGAGAGAGAGAGTCAAACGTGGACAACAGAGGGGATGCTGTTGTATTTACCAGTTCATAGCAATATCCAAGCTGCTTAAAAATGCTTTAATATCAAATCTAAATCACCTACTTCCATGTCTTTTAAAAAATAAAACAGCAAAACTTTTTTAGGATCAGGAGGAATTGCATAACCTGCAATCTAGTGAGTAATCTTAAGTATTTCCACACAAGCTCCAAGATAATAGAGCACGAACAGAAGATATGACTATAATCAGCATGAGATGCTTTACACCTCCAGTATTTTATCTAGAACACCTGAATAAATTTTATGCAACTTATGCAGAATTAAATGTCATTGATGAACAGTTTAAAAACTTTCTTTTAGACAACTGCACAACTAGCCATCAATGAAAGTGAGAGGAATGCTCCGTTCACTGTTCTCAAGCCATTCTACACCCCATCTATGCTGTTTGTGAAGGTGGGGCTGCTTGGTGGCTACTGAGGAGTGTGTCAAAGGGGTGCCTCAGGTATGGTGCAGTCTCCTCCACAGAGATGGTAGAGAAATCTATTTGTGTAAGAGATTTGTGTGGGCATTAAATCATACACAGCAGGGACATAGCAAGGTTGAGTTAGTCCCTGAGTCAAGAAGTGAAGATGTGTCCCTTGCTTTATTTTATCTGCCCTCACCCCCCACCCCATGTCTTTGCAGCAGATGGACATGGTGGAAAACAAAACATTATTGGCATGCCCTTTCTCTCGCTCCTATGCATACTAATAACACACAAATAATAACACACATACACACAGCCAGCAGATTGTCAATGAGTTAGGGTGGCAGGATGGGAGCCCAAAGTGGGCTGTTTCCCAGCCAGTGGATCCCCCTCCCTCATGGGCCCAGAGACATTACCCCCACCTCATTCAATGACAGATACACTCTGATATGCAGGGCTGACCTACATAGGGTTAAGTGTAGCAAAGTACCATTGACTTCAGCTCACTCTGTGTCTAGCTGTGGGCAGGACTGCTGCTTTAATCACTATGCAATGCAGAGAGGAATGACTTCTCCTAATCTCCACTGACCTTCTGTACTTCCTAGTTCTAATCACCACGCCAGCCTCCCATTTATGCTGACACCAAAGACCAAGCAAAATGCCATCCAGCTTGTTTTAATGGGACTCATTTTCTCTTTCTTGGCAAAGAGGATCAAGCGTACTATTTAGCTCTCAGGGAGAAGGCCTGTTGTCTGTCTCAAGTGGAGTCTGACATTTTTAACGATGCTTCCCCAGCAGGGAAGCTCAGTGATGCAGAATTCTAGTGGGAATTAAAGACTTGCTTTCCTGATTAGAAACCTTTGGGAAGATTGTTTCAAAGCAAATGCTGTAATTTATTTTTATTTTTTAATGGTAGCCTGAGTTCATTAGACCTGTTAAGTACATCTCATTTGATGAGGTGGTATACATAGAATGGAAAGGATTTTGGTTCCCATTATATCAGGATTGGGGTAGCTTCCACAGTGGGACTTTCAGATTAGGATATTTAGCAGATTGGGCGATGGAAATCGCACCTATGGCTCAATCCATTTCATTGGTACTTGTGTTTTTACATACAGTACTCATTCGCACACAATGTGAAACTGGAGGCTGGTGGACCCATGGTTATTTTTTCAAACTTTGAATTGCATCTCAGACATTTGTCCAACCGCCGTCCGGCAACCTCCATAGTCTGGGGAGCCCCTCCCTCTTTCTGGTCTGCTGAGGCTGCATCCCAGCAAGCTCCACAGCGCTGGCATTGCTCAGCATTATGGAGCTGAGTGACGCCATCAGCACATCACAGGAACGGCAGCCCTTTGCTACAGTCTAAAGGGGATGTGCCGAGAGTGACTGTGCCTTTTCGGAATGGTCTGGCTGCCTTCAGCATGAAAGGACATTTAAATCTCTTTAAATCCTATGCCAGCACTTCATCTGACAGAGCTAGGGGACGTGCCGAGAGTGATTGTGCTTTTCTGGAGGGGGCTGGCTGCCTTCAGCATGAAAAGGCATTTAAATCTCTTTAAATCCCATGCCAGCACTTCTTCTGACAGCGATAGCACCACCACCATCCTAAGAGCCCTGAAACAAAACTGTCCCAGACATGCACGATTTATGGGGTGGGGGGGAGGATCATGGGAGGCACTATTTCCCTGTTACTCAGGAAAGGGAAGGGGACATGATGGCTTCTGAGGAGGGGATATGTATATGAGGGAGGGCAAAGGATCCTGGGGTCTGGCCCACTGTGACCTAGGATGCACTTATTTTTATTTATTTTTATCTTGTGAGGGATCACCCCAGCAAAGCTGTCCATGCAGACCAAGCCACACCCTTGCTCCCCTGGAAGCTTGCTGCCAGTGGACTTGCATTCTCATAAGAAAGCTAGTCTACTGGGGAGGACCTTGGGGGGGTAAAAAGAGAGAATTACTCTCTTTGTTGTGTGAGCTGCGAAGTCTGCTCTGTCCCGGGATACATACTTCCATTGGTGCAGATCAGTGAACGAATCTTGGGCAGTGTGAAATTCCACGTACCTCCAGTACAAAGAGGAAACCAGTCTCTCTTAAACACTAAGGAACCTGCAGCAAAACTGCTCTAAGGAGATGCACTCCTGGGTATGTGTGAGCTGCATGTTCGATTGCTATGTTTATTTGTGGGCAACCACCCTTGTAAAGGGGACAAACTGGACTGTCCCTGGAAATGTGAAGTTGATTAATTAGGCATTGCACCAGTGGGCAACATCCAGCCTAGTTAGTCATGACTAAGCACTATTGAAAGTAATAACACAAATTAGTCATGGCTAACTTAAGTTCTACTAATTTCAGTGGGACTTAGTCACAGAGGTGCTCTTACCCCTGGACTTCGGGGCTGAGGTCCAAGGCCTCCACATCCCCTGGGGGGGCCTCAAATCCTCTTTAGTCTGGCCTGGGTGGTATGGTCACTGCACCACTGGCCCGCACTTTGCCAGGCAGCCCAGTGAGATTGTGACCTGTCCTGCACTGGGTGCTTTAGGGACAGTGTGTGTGTATGTGTGTGAGTGTGAGAAATATGTGGGATGGGAATATAAGTTGTGCGCTGAAATGTTTCTGCTTAAGACATATTTGCATAAATATACCTGTTGTATATCCTTACATTCTTATGAGTTCAGTTGCTGTTTGTGCCCTCAAGGACCCACGTGTTAAAAATACTCTGTGTGTGTGTGTGTGTGTGTGTGTGTGTGTGTGTGTAGGGGGATGATGCTTAATTTGGAGTTGGTGGGGGGGCTCCAAAGGCCTTTAGGTTCAGGCTCAAAAATTGCCTAGCTGCACCTCTGCTTAGTCATGACTGACTTATTCTAAATGTTGCCCAGTGAAATATAAAAGGCCAGACTGTAGGTGGAAACTTAAGAAGAGAGTGTGTGGTTCTTGCAAACTTGATGGCTAAGTAGCAGGTTGCTTGAGGATAGAGATGAAAACTTTATGAAATCTAATGATGTGAAAATACCTCTGCATTAATTAGCCTGCATTACTGAACATTTAAAACAGAAAGCTGGCAGCTAGAATAATTAATGTGCCCTTGTGATGACCTCAGGGGGGAAAGGAAATGGTGATCCTAGGTGTATAGGTTAAAACTCTGAATTAGACCCCTTAAAAAGCAAAAACCTACCCCACACCGTTTTCTTGTTAATATAAAAGCTCCTTGTGGGAGACTATGGGTTGTTTGGCAACAACACAGAAAGAAAACTAGCATTTACATGCAATGCAAGCAAATTTGAATTTTATTGATCTGAAATCTATATTTGAAAGAGAACATGTTATTTCTGACTGCGTTATCAATGCTTGTGAGAAAATGAATGGCAATTATTGAGGCACAGAAACAATCAAAGCTGCTTCAACAGAATTATGCACCATATGTCTTTATCAACAGAACTATTATTTACGTAGTTAACAGAAGTATGGATGGTGAAACATTCTTGGTATTATTTTTTTTAATGATTTTGATGCTTTTTCAGTACCACTATTTGTAAGAAAGACCGCGTTCTCAATTGACCCAGTGATCACTTGCTTTGCCAACTATTTTAATGTCTTGCATTTTCATACAAAATTCAGGTAGTTGCCTTAGGAACAGAAAAGCCATTACAATGAATTAAAAATGTGTCGTAGAGAATCTGAGAGGAAAATGCACTGAAGTGCTCAGAGCTGAATACAAATGCACCTTGACAACATAAGTGATATCATTGCCAGAGGTTTCTGTATCTAGGGACTAACAGATGAGAGGTGGGGCTAACTACAACAGGCTACAAGTTCATGAAAATAATTATTGTAAGCTTTTACAATCATACAGATGTACTCATATTGAAAAGAAAGTGGTTCCCTGTCCCCAAAGGGCCCACAATTCAACAAGAAACACAAGATAGACACCAGCAATGGCCACTTAAGGGACACTGTGCTGGGGGTGAATAAGGACAGTTGCTCCCCGCCTTCTAAATATAAGAGAATCACATTCACTACTTTAAAAAAATATGTTGACAAAACTCAGAAGATACAGAGAACGAGAAGAATCCTGATACTGCTCTGGCATATTGAGAACTTCAGTACTGCACATTTGGCCTATAGTTGGAGGTGAATACAGATGTACAGCAAAACTGTTGTTAATAGAAAAAACAACCCCAAGGTTCCTGGAACATTCTGAGCTTTTCAATATTGTGCTCCTCATTGGACCAAGCCAAATTGCCCTGTCAATGCTGTGGTATTGTGGGTTAATCTATTTCTTGATCCAGTCCAGCTTTTGAATGGGGCTCTAGTTACTTGTATTCCACTACTCTAATAGCTGAGAATGTGGATGATCTGCAAGCTCTAGTAATGAAAGTCAAGGAGCACAGTGAGAAAATGGGACTATGACTAAATGTAAAGAAGACTAAACTAATGAAAATGGGTACAGTAACCAGCCTCAGAATTGATAATGAACACATTGAAGTGATGGATAGTTTCTGTCTTTTAGGATCGACCATCAACAGTAAAGGATCAGGGGCGTAACGATGGGGGGGCAGGCAGGGCACGTGCCCTGGGTGCCACTTCAGTAGGGGGCACCAAAAAGTGCCCCCGCCGATCCCCTGCCTTTCCCGATTTTTTAAAATTTTTTTTAGCGCAGCAGCAGTCGAGTGACGAGCAGTCCGCTCCATACAGACCGCATGGTGGCGCCCCCTCCACCGGTCCTGGCGCCGCCTCCCGCCCCCCCCCCCATTGCTCGGCTCCGGCGCGCAGGCGCCTAAAGTTTGCACTGCAGTGCAGTGCCTGCCTGCTTGCCTTCGGACCTCTTCGTCGACTCTCAATCTTCGTCACAGTAAATATCAGGAAGGACAGCAAGTACTCCGCTTATTCCCCGCCCTGCCCCCAGTCACGCATGCATGGTGGTGTCCTCCTCCCAGCTCGCCACCTGCAGCACATGGACTTTGCGTGTGTTGGCGATGAGGCAGGGAGTCAGACTCAGAGTGTTTCTGCTGCTGCCTGAGGCTGAGCACAAGGAGGAGGACAAGGAGCGGAGGAAGCAGGAAGGGGATTCAAGTTAACGCATAACACCATAAAGCAGCAAGGAGGACAAGGTGTGTGAACTTGGTCGGGGGTGGGCTTGGCATTGCGCTTGGCTGGGGCACGCATGCTTTTGCTGGGATGTGGGGCGGGGGGCAGCAGCCAGCACGGGTGACCTGATCTCACCACTCTGACAGTTGAAGAGGTGGCGGCAGCCTGCCCCAGCCCTTCCCCTTTCCCCCTAGCCTGAGCCAGATATGTCTCTGTGTTTTTTTTAAAATGTTTTTTTCCCTTCAGATTGGGGGGGGGAGGGAGGGGGAAGTTGAGGGAAACAGGTTGCCTGGCTTGCATGCGTGCAGCTCACGAATCAAAATGGTGGCCACCAGCCCCCTGCCCCCATTGTTATGTTAAATCCCATGTAAGTCCCTGCCAGCTCGTCTGTGTCTCTCTTGGGGGTGGAGTAGGTGGCGGCGTGGTTCGGGGGGGCTGGGGAAGGGGCCCCTGACTCTCAGGCTGTGGCAGCAGCAGCAACAGCAGCAGCGTGTCCCAACAACACTCCCCACCCCATGGCTGGCTGGCAGGCAGCCGCAGCACCTCGAGAGAAGGAAGTAGCTCAGATGTGGCTAAGAGCAGTCTCAAAGTTCTCTCTCTTCTCTTCTGTCCCTCTCCCTTTAGTGTGAGAAAGCAGAGAAAACAATAGCGTCGTTCGTCCCCACTCTCTCCTCCATGGTTAATCTGCAATGCTGGCTAGACGTGATTGCAGGCTGATAATGACAGCCTCCTAGGAAAGAGAGACTGAGTTTGCATGTGAGGGGGAGAGAGCAGAGTCGCTCAGGGAATCATTTTGAAAGCCAGCGAGAGAAGAAGCAAAACTTTCTTTTCATGTTCCTCCTGTGCTGGTGGGTCGCTATTCATTCATTGCTGCTGTAACTGGAAACTAGTGAGATCTGTTGTTTGCAAGTGGCCAGTTTTCCTTTACCACCACAGTCCGACCCCATCCTTTTTGCTTTCTGGTTGTTCCTTACCAGCCTTTTGTTCACCTCCCAAAGATCTGCTGGGGGGAAAAGAGAGCCCACGAAAAGGAGGAGGAGGGAGAGAGGGAGTGTGAAAGGAAGGAGAGGCAAGTAGGAGGACAGAGTGTTCCAACAAACCCCCCCCCATTCCAAACGCCCACCTTGTTGGATGGATAGAAACTCAGTATTAATCACAGGGCTTAGTAACTTTCCCCTTCACCCCCAAACACTCCACCCTCATACAGCTTGATCAAAATATGCTCCCAGAAGTTGTCTGGTGGTGGATTCAGAAGTTTGTTTTCTCCCCAAGAGAAGTGATGCATTCCATAGTTCACAGGATTTACAAAGGATACCACACCATCAACAAGCTTTTAGGAATGTGTTGCAGGGGTGCTGCTGTTTTTATGAGACATGAGTTTGAGTGTGTAATGGGGAAATTGAGGAAAGTGAAAGGCTTTTTGCTTCCGTTCAGGCTACAATTATCCTAAACACGCTTACTAGAGAGTAAGACTCTGTGGGACTCACTTCTGAGTAAACATGATTAAGGTGAATGATTTGTGCATTTCCTCCTTTTCTGGATTAGTGCAAGTGCATAACTATTGTATTGTGATGTTTTTGGTTCCTTCCTGGATGCTTTAGAATGCTTTACCATGTATGTGTGTGTACAGATCAGAAGTACAAAAGTGGATGTGTTTCAGTGCCAGCAGGTACAAAATGAAACATTTGCTAAATTCATTTAATGGGATGGTGAGGATTGTTATGGGATTAATGGGATTATTAATGGGCCAGTGTGTTTAGCTTAAAAACTAGATTTTTTCACACACACCTTTCTCCCTCCCAAATTAAATAGTTGGTTCCTTTTAATAAAGTCTGAACATGCCTGGTTCTAGGGGGCATGTGTTGGAAATGGACATTGGGGATAAATAATTGCTGTGGGGGGGGTGGTTTTGATTTTTTTAAAAGTATAACTAAATTGAATTACATTAAATTAAATCTTTTTAAAGATTGAGAAATGTGCGTAGAGCTTCCTGATAGTCTAGACCAGGGGTCCTCAAACTTCGTTCTCCAGATGTTGTTGGACTACAACTCCCATTACCCCCAGACACAATGGCAAAAGACAGTGGATGATGGGAGTTGTAGTGCAATAGCAGATTCAGGAGTGGGAAACCGCTTCTGCAGGGCTTCAGAAGCAGTGGAAAACTCCCTCCAATCTTTTTAGTTCATTTGTACTGGCAAGGCTTTCAACTTGATTCCCCCCCCCTTGATTTTTCACCTATGCAAGTGTATATTTGAGGTTTCTATGGGGAAATGCATTATTGTTCAGAAATGAAAATATGTTTTAAATGTTCTGACAGTGTGAAAACTGTTATCAGGAGATATATCTTGGCAGTGTGAAAACTGTTACCAGGAGATATGTATTTGTATTTTGTATTTTTACATTTATATCTCGCTCTTCCTCCAAAGAGCCTCCAAAGAGCCTCCAAAGAGTTACTACATACTTAGGTTTCTCTTTCACAACAACCCTGTGAAGTAGGTTAGGCTGAGAGAGAAGTGACTGGCCCAGAGTCACCCAGCTAGTATAATGGCTGAATGCCGATTTGAATTAGGGTCTCTTGGGTCTTAGTCCAGTACTCTAACCACGACACCACGCTGGCTCTCTCTTCGTCTTAAAATTGATATCTCTTCATCTTAAAATCTGAAGAGCAAGCCTTATTTAAAAGTTGGAAAAAAATTAGGGTATGTAAATAGGCTGATGTGGATACCAAATTAGCTTCTATGCTGAAAAATAATAAACAGTTTTTAAAATTGTTTTAATTATGTCAATGTTTTAATGTTAATATTATGGCAAAACACAAGTTTTCTGAAAGATGCGTGTCAGATGTTGTGGGGTGGGGGCGCAATTTCAGTGCTTGCCCTAGGCGCCATTTCCCCTAGTTACACCTCTGGATCCATCAGTCAAGAAATACGCCACAGACTAGCACTTGGTAGGGTTGCAGTGAAGGCCTTGGAAAGGATATTGAGATGCTGTGATATCTATACCTATAAAGATTAGAATTGTTTGGACAATGGTTTTTCTGTGACACTCTATGGATGCAAAAGCTGGACTTTGAAGAAGCAAGATAGAAAAAAACATTGACGCTTTTGAACTTTGGTGCTGGAGAAGACTTTTGAGGATACCATGGACAGCCAGGAAAACAAACGGCTCATAGAACAAATCGATCCAGAATTTTCACTTAAGGCACAAATGACCAGGCTCAAACTATCATACTTTGGACATGTTATGACAAGAGCACTCCAGGCAGTCTGCACTTGCCTCTCTGTAAATAAAAGCTGTCTCATTAAACTGTTAACATTCCTGACTGAATTCCACTGCCTTGTCCTTGTATAGCACAACTCTTTCCATTGGATTCTAGAAATCCACTACTACATCACCAATGTGCATTTTAAAAAGAAAGGGAGCACATAAGCAGTGTAACCTTATCTTCTAGTAGTAGAAATAACACCAGCCTGTTGTCCTTACAGTACTGATTTTACTTTGGAACATAACTGCTGATAGACAGCTTATATAGACCTTATATAGACAGTTATATAGACAGCTTATAGAATATAGACCAGCAATTGCTATACTTAATACTTAGATGGACCAGAAATTGCTATGTTGAATACAGTACAGGATAAGTTAAAAGGCTTTCCATAATTTAAGCCTATGTGTTCAGTAACATGGGCTCCAATGAGTCCTTAAAACTGGTTGTACAGCTCTGAGTGTTTTTTAGAGAAGAAACTTTTCAGCTAATGTTCTGTCATGACAGACATGCAAACATTTCAGTTAGTTGTGATCTGCACATGTTTATTTGTAACATGGGCTTCTTGGATGAATGGTTCCCTGTGATAAATATTAGGGCTATGCATAATTGGAATTCTGATATCAGAATTGTGCCAATATCAGCAATAATGTTAATATCGGAATTAATTCCAGTACAATATCAGGTTCTTGAATGCATTTCTTCAAATGGTCTCATGCTTGCCCTATGATCACAGTACTTTAGGGGGGAGACACAAAGGATCCCTTTATTATCCTTGCCCAGCTTATTTCACTGTCCTGCTAACGTGGCTCATTGTAGTTACGTCTGGGAAGGTTTCTAATAGAGTTTAGTGGTGGCCTTGGCCTCTTTGCTCTTGCTGTGTGCTCTAACTTCTTTGTGTGTGACTGAAGTTGCTTCTCTGTGCTATTTGTGTCTGTACTCCTTTTTGATTTTAAGAAACTTTACTGTTAGTGATTGCAATCCCCCCCAATCCCTTATTATAGGTGTGTGTGTCTGTCCCCATATTCCCAGCCACCCACAACTTCCTACATTCCATAGCCCTCCCCCCCACCCCCCAAAAAACACATAAAAAGCAAGGGGAACCCCTTCTGGGTTCAGCCTGGGGAAGACAGCGAAGGGAGGCAGTAACTGCACCTTAATTTTTTGTTTTACATCTCTAGCACCCCAAACCACGTCCAAACTGGCCTGGGGAGTTTGGCTTGACCCCAAGCCAAACTGAACCAGGCCTGGTGTGGCTTGAGGTCAAGGCCTCAAACCAGGGCAGATTGATATCAAACTGGCTCGAGGTCAAGCTGGTTCGCACATCCCTCGCATGCAGTGGTGAAGTGTCTGTGGGAGGCAGAGCCGCAGACCACATTTCACTAGTGACATCTAGAGAAGTCGTGGTGGCAGGGGTGGCTCATGAACTCACCTCCGGGCGGGGGATGGCAGGCAGCTTTTTAAACTGTAAATGGAGCCGGTGCTCCATGCCGCTCAGCAGGCCCCGTGGCGGGGAATCGCCTCCGCCACTCACCTGGTCGCTGGCGGGGGCTCGCCTCTGTGGGAGCCAAGTGAGTGGCAGAGGCGATTCGGCACGGAGCACTGGCTCCGTTTACACTTAAAGAAGCCACCCGCCGTCCCCCTGGAGGTAAGTTCACGAGCCACGCCTGCGTGGTGGAAAGCATACCTACCTCTCCCTCACAGCCCACTGATAGGGAAGTGAGGGTACTGGTCTCACTGCTGCTGATGCTTCTGGTACTGGCACTGCTAAGGTTGGCTGTTGTGGGGATTGGTGCAGGTGGGCCTCCTCCACACCCAGGTCGTTGATGTCGTCCACTGCGCAGCTGAGGGGACTGTGACCTGCATGTTTGGTGAGTGGATGAACAGGCACTCTCATCTGATCTGCAGATTTATGGTAACCGATGGTGGGGAGGCAATATTGTGAAGGCAGAGTGTGACACCAAATTAGTTGGCATCCAGTGCACAGCTCATGCACTGAACCTGGTGATCACTCCTGCCACTGGATTCAAGCCTTCCTCTTCCGGCTATGCCAGTGTCACTTGTGATCTTATTGGGAACTGCTGTAAGATCATGGGCCCTTTCCATTGGAGCATTAAAGGGGGCCAGCTGCTGCAGGAAAAACATCTGGAGATGGGCATTAGGGAGCATCACCTGGTGCAAGATGTGAGCACCACCTACCTCATGCTCCAGCACACCTCTGGGCAGCAGCAAGCTGTGCATGAGGTGTCCAAGGTTGGGGAGGTTGGGTTCAGTAGATTACTGAACAGGCTGGAGTAGGATACCATCTCCCCATTGGTGGTGGTCCTCAAACTCTTCTGTGAACCTACCAAGATCCTCAGCCACCAGAAAGCCCTCCTCAGCCAGGTAATCCCATATATTTTGCAATGCCAACGGGGTGGCCCCAAGCCAATCTTCCAGCATTGCCAGAGGTGAACATGGCTGCCCATCCACCTGGGCATAGTATTTATGTTTGTTTGCTGCAGTTCTGCTGCTCCCTTTCCCTTAGAACTGGAAAGGATGCAGAAGAGGGCAACCAAGGAGATCAGGGGCCTAGAGCACTTTCCTTATGAGGCAAGGCTACAACACCTGGGGCTTTTTCGTTTAGAAAAAAGATTGCTGAGGGAAGACATGATAGAGGTCTATAAAATCATGCATGGTGTTGATAGTGAGATTTTCTCTCTCTCCCTCTCACATAACACTAGAACCAGGGGTCATCCCATGAAACCGATTGCCAAATTTAAGACCGACAAAAGGAAGTACTTTTTCACACAACGTATACTCAACCTATGGAATTCTCTGCCACAAGACATGGTGACAGCCAACAGCTCCGATGGCTTTAAGAGGGGTTTAGATAACTTCATGGAGGAGAGATCTATCAGTGGCTACTAGTCTGAGGGCTATAGGCCACCTCCAGTTTCAGAGGCAAGATGCAGTTAAATACCAGTTGCAGTGGGGTAACACTAGGAAAGAGGGCATGACCTCAGCTCTTGCCTGTGGGCTTCCCAGAGGCATCTGGTGGGCCACTGTGTGAAGCAGGATGCTGGATTACATGGACCTTGGGCCTGATCCAGCAGGGAGGTTCTTAAGTTGAACTCTGCCTGTTCTTCAAGTTCAGTTCTGCCTACGCAAACTGCTACTAGATCCAACTCTGTTGAAGCGTCAGCATTTACTGCACTCTGAGCACACATAGGCCAATCTGCCCACTAGCAAGGAGGCCCCTGTGGTGTTTTTGGTTAATCCATTCCTTGATCCAGGCCAGTTTTTGAATGGGGCTTTAGTTCCTTGTATTCCAGTCCTGGACTAGAGGCGGGGCTAACAAACTGCCAGCAGCAAGAGCACTGAATAGCAGTCTGCACTTGCCTATCTGTACATAATATCTGTCTCATTAAACCACTAATATTCCTGATTCCACTCCACTGCCTTGTACTTGCATACCTCAACTCTTTCTCTTGGATTCTACAGCCTGAAGCTAGGGATGTACACAAATCATGATTCAAAGGGTTAGTTCAAGAACCTTTAAGAGCGAGGAGAGCAGGTCTGTACCTTCTCTTCCTCCACTTGCCACAGCTTCTTGTTGTAGTGTTACACTCCCCTGCACCCCTTGCATGGCAGCAGTGCACTGGGGAGCATGAGGCCACAGCAGGAAGCTGCAGAGAGCAGCGGAGGAGCAGGTATGGACCTGCTCTCCTCTCTTAAAGGTTCTTGAACTGACCCTTTGAATCAGTGCATGCATCGTTATTCATGCACATCCCTACCCCAAGCCAATGTACATGAAGTGCCAGAGTGGAGCATGGGTGCACGTCTCTCTGTGCAAACTAGTCCTAGTTCTGTTTTAGTGCCAGCATTTACTTCTCTTCTGTTTCTCTCCAAGTTGAACTCTGAGTTCTCCAGTGCAGACCTTCATGTCAGTTAGACTCTGAGCACACATGGGCCAATCTGCATGCCAGCAGAGAGGCCTCAAGCCAATCTTCCTGAATAGCCAGAGCAGAACACGGATGTGCATCTGTCAGCAAAAACTAGTCTTAGTTCTGTTATTACTTCAGTGCTGCTCTTTTCTCTAAGTTGAGCTCTGCCTCCACCAATTGTCAACTCAACCACCTGCTTTCCTGCCTGCTATAATCTGCCATCTGTATCTGCCATGCATCTGCCCACATCCACCATCTGCTATCTGCCTGCCTGGGCACCGCTGTTTAATTCTGAGTGTGCTCCTTGAGAGGGTGTGAAGCTGTTCATCTGCAGCCAAGCACCAAGCCAGAGTGCCTCTGAGTTACCATCTGCCATCTTCTGCCTTCCTGCCTGCTAGGGCTGAGTATTCAGACATTGCTGAATGCCCGAGAGGGCCATTCCTAAGAACATAAGACAAGCCCTGCCCAAGGTCTATCTAGTCTAGGGATGTGCATATGCACAAATCGAAAATTGGGATTTCATTTGAGTTAGATCGAAACACATGGGATTTGATACAACCTCACATCCAATCTCCCCAAAACAGGTCTGATTCAATTCGGATTGGTTTTGATTTGAGTCAATCCAAATCGAATTAACTGTCTTAAGTTTAACGGGGGGGGGAGGAGAGCCTCCTTTCAATATTTTTATAAAGAAAGAGGCACCAAGGCACCCAGTACTACCAGTACCTTTTGTGCACAGCAGTGGGGAGGTGGAGGTGATGCAACCCCTACATCCTGCTGACCACTCCTTCCAGAAAGAAGAGGTGCAGAGGCCCCCTTGAACCGCTAATTGGAGCAGTAATTGTAGAGTGTGCAGCAGTGGGGGAGAGGTGGCGGGGACCCGACCCACCATCCCTCCTCGCAACCAGCCGATCACTCAGTGCTCACACTGGGACCATCCTAGTGTGAGCACTGAGTGATCGGCTGGTTGCGAGGAGGGATGGTGGGCCGGGTCCCCGCCACCTCTCCCCCACTGCTGTACAGTCTACAATTACTGCTCTGTTTCTTTGCTTGCACACCGGTGCTTTTGTGCAAAAGTACCTTTGTGCAAACAAAGAAATACTGGGTGTGTGCATAGAGGCCATATAAAGGATAGCCTGGTCCCAGTGTGAGCACAACAAAAACATGGCAGGTGGCAGCTGCTGACTAGAATATTCTTGTTGCTGAAATCTCAGTCAGCCTCCATAGTAAGAAGAGGAAGGTCCACCCAGATGGCAGCCTGGCTGGGTTAAATCCTCCCCAGAGAGTCAGGGCAGGTACAAGCAATGGGTCCCCCAGAGTGCTGGGCCCTCAGCATCTCTCCAAAGATGTCTTGTGCTGGCTGATGCTGGCCCTGAAGACAAGCTACTAACAAACTTATACACCCTGATAGAGGGCTCACACAGGGACAGATTGTTGATTGTAGCTATATCTATATATCTATATATATCTAAAGTGTACCTGACCCCATGTGTGGCAGCTCTCACGAGAGTTCGCAAGCGAGCTGACAGCTGGGGGAGAGGAAAGTGCTGGTGCTGGCGAACAGGCTTGCGGGTGAGGTGGGCAAGATGGCAGGGGGAAGAAAACGGCGGTGGTGGTGGCGGGCAGGCAGGCAGGGTAAGAAAACAATGATGGTGGCGGGCAGGGAAGAAAATGGTGGCAGCTGTGGCAGGCAGGGGAAGAAAATGGCAGCAGCAGGCTGGTGGGGGGAGAACTAGAGGCACAGATGCTCTGCACCCAGCCCAACTAGTTGATATTAATTTGTGCTAGCTTGTGCCACATGCATCCACATGCATCACATTTTTTCTTACCATTGACAATGGTAAGAAAATATGATCCACAAATGTTGCAGAGCAGTTACTTATGAGGAGAGCTGGTCTTTTGGTTGCAAGCATAAATGGTTCCCTTTGCTAAGCAGGGTCTGCCCTGGTTTGCATTTGAATGGGAGACTACATGTGAGCACAGCAAGAAAGGGTATGGGGCCACTCTGGGAAGAGCATCAACATGCTTGCATGTACAAGTTTCCAACTTCCCCCCTGGCATCTCCAAGAAAGGGTTGAGAGAGACTCCTGCCTGCAATCTTGGAGAAGCCACTGCCAATCTGCATAGACACTACTGAGCTAGATGGACCAGTGGTCTGACTCGGTATAAGGCAGCTTCCTATGTTCCTATGTTGTGAAAAAGAGGACCAAGGATTGCTCTGACACACTGCAAGAATCTTATTTTTGTTCAGCCACATTTAGCTTGGCTCTCATTTCATAGGGGCAAGGATTAGCATCATGATACAGATGGGGACGCATTTCCAGATGCACATCCACTACTGAACAAGATTGTTTTCATGCTTGGCTGTCCCTTGCTGAATCAGGCACCTATTAACACTATAATAACTAAGGACACTAGGAGGCCTGCCTGCTAAGTCTGTGCTGGGCCGTAGGTTAGTGGCTGAGCATTTGCTTTGCATGTGGGGAGGTCTCAGGTTCAGTTCCTGGCATCTCTAGGTAGGGCTGGGAGAGAAGCCTGCCTGAAATCTCAAATAGCTGCTGCCAGTTAATTTTGACAATACTGAGCTTAATAGACCAATAGTCTGTCTTGGTAGGAGGCAGCATCCTATGTTCCTGTTAGAAAAGGCTGCATTAGGAATCACTGAGGACAGGGCAGCTTAAAAAGCCCCAATTGTGTCAGAGTGGTAATTGCAGCAAGGTGAGCCTGAACAGAGCACTGATTGCTTGTAAAAACATCCGAGACTGTGTGCGTAAGTAAGTGTCTGTAAGACAGGGCACGGTGGTTGAAATTCCCTACCCACACACTGAAGGGGATAACATGGCATGATTTTAAAGTCATTCTGAAGGGCTTTTAAGGCAGTAGGGTAAAATTTATGGCACAAGCCTGAGGGAGAAGTCACAACATGTAAGCCTTTGTTAGCTTAGAAATGTTTTAGCACTATCTTGGCATTCCGCCAGGTTTATGTTTAGAAGAAGGGCACAGCATTGCATAAGGGGAATCGTTTCTGAAAGTTCTTAAAGAAATCTGATTCCGTGGTTAGATTGCCGCTGTAGCCAAATTCATCACATTAATGTGCGGTGCGTAGTCATAGCTAAATTATTCAAGCTGCTGGCCATGTAAAGACTACAGAATACATTTTATCAGGAGATCCCTGATAGAAAGGTATAAAGAGCATTTAGCAGATATGCAACATAATAAAGACCGTTTGAAACCATTTAAGTATTGATGATGATGTATGGACACTGAAATGCATTTGCTTGAGTTGGAAGAACTTTTATTTGTTTTAGTTATACATTAAAGAAGTCTAAAATTTTCATCTGGAGTACAGGAGTATGCGTATATTGTCACCAATATATAATCTAATTCAAAAGTGTGTGTGTGTGTGTGTGTGTGTGTGTGTGTGGTGCTTTTGCCTACTTGACACTATCTATTTATTTATTTATTTATTTATTTATTTAACATATTTTTATTCCTCTCAAAACTTACATCTTTGGGTGGTTTACAACAGATAAAAACATTAAAACATTAGTTCAAAACAAAACAAGAAATTTAAAACACAACAATTAATTTCTTTTTAAACAATGCTCTAAAACAACATTAAAAACAATCAAAACTATGCTCCACAGTTAGCTAGGATCTTCCCTGATCACAGCAGCAGGTACAGTGCAAAATGGGCAAAATTAGGATTGGGATTGGTGAACACCTTAAGGCATGGATTTGGCCTGATGAGTCCCAGGTCAGTCCCTAAATGCTTTATGGCTCAGGGAGTACTGGTTGAAGGCTTTTTCTAGCCTGCTGGGGCATCACCAACCTTAAAGGCTTGAGGGCTTGGGAGGGGGCATGATGACTTCTACAGATGCCTTGACCTTAGATTGGCTAAGAGTGGCAACTTTCAGCCATAGAGCCATGATGCTGCTCAGAACCAAGGTGAGTCACCTGTTGTGTTTTAGGATGGGACTCACACAGTGGGTTGCAAGTCTCTATTTTCCACACTGTAGGGAGTGGGCAGCCAATCTTTTCTTGTTTATTGATTGTTAATAAAGTTGTGGCCCTTGACTTCCAATGATGCCCTGTGTTTTCATTGGCCTGGATGCAAGCGCTCAGTACTGTATTGGTAGAAAGGAGGAAAATGAACTGGAGGAATTAAAGAACTGAAAGTGGAAGCAAATATGCTCTAATTCTAGAATAAATTTTAGAATTTCTCCTAGTTAAACCAGAATTCAGGAGAAGCAAAATGCATAGAAGAGAGAATCCATGGAATGGTAAGGGGACAGAATGGAAAAACCTGCTTAGACCAAGGAGGCACTCCTGCACTAACTAAGTATTGCACAGACATAATTGCATGATAGTTGGCCATTATTTCCAATGGCTGTACAAGTGGACCTCATTATCCATGGGGATTCCATTCCCGCATATTACAGTAGATAACAAAACAGTGGATAATGAGTCATTGAGACTACGGGAACATGGGGGTTTGGCTCCCAGAATTAACACACACACACACACACACACACACACACACACACACACACACACACACCTAAAAACCAGGCAAATGCCCCCCAAATGGTATCAAATATCGTGGATTCCCCCCTTATCTCCCCCCCCCCCAATGAGCCACAAAATGACTCCCATGGACAAAATGGCAGATGGAAATGACCTCTGCTATCACTACTGGTGCTCTAGGAACCGCATGGGTTTTAACCCTTTTGTATCTGCAGATAATGAAACTGGGTGTCAATTAGAAACCCATGAATACGTGAAATTGTGGATATAGAATCTGTGTATAATGAGTGTTTCCTATTTATCGTGCGACTGCATTTGCGCAATGCTTGCGTTTAGTTCAAGAACGCTCTTATGCAACTGCATACAAGTTCTGTTGCAAGGCAGATGGAATGTTGCACAATATGTCAGATTCAGATGCTTGCATACTCTCTCTCTTGTCCGAATGGGTCCACACTGCCCTGGCTCCAAGGAACACACTTGGATCAGGCCACAGAGTGAAAAGGGGAAGGGGTTATTTGTCAGCCGGGTCCTCCCTCTTGGGTTTGGGGGTCACAGTGCCAGTCTCTCACCAAAGGTCTATGACACACTCTCTTTCTGCCCACTCATCCCTGGCCATCTCCCTTCTATAGGCCCCCTCACATGATTCACATCTCCAACCTCCCTGGATTAAGTCCCCGCCCTCCTTTATTACCCTCATATTGCCTTTACATAAGTCACTTGTGGTAAGCCCTTCCCCTGCTCTCCCTCCTCCCCTGCTCGGCCCCCTCCCTTCATCCCAAGGCATGTTTCTGATGTCACTATGATGTGCCGTGAGCTCCACCCCTTGCTGGGCCTCCTCTCTACAGGAGCCTCCTGGCTTCCTGAGCTGCCTTCGGTGTCCGATGTCTTGTTCACACTGGGTGGCTCTGATGTGGGTCCGCCTTTCTGGCTGCCTCCTGCCTCTGAAGCTCCATTGGCCCCTGGAGTCATCGCCTCGGCTACTCTGGTAAAGCCATGGGGGCACCCCCCAGACAACTCTCTATACACTTGCTGTAGATATGTAGCCAGAAATTCCCAAGCGGCAAATACCAACATACCAAAAGAATCAGTATGGCACAGTGGTTATAGTACTGTACTAGTACTGGGAAGAGCCAAGTTCAAATTTCTGTTCACCCTTAAACTCACTCTGTGGCTCTGGGCCAGCCACTTATCTCTCAGCTTAAACTACCTCACAGGGTTGTTAAAAGGATAAACATAATCATGAACACTGCTCTGGGCTCCTAATAAGTAGAGTGGAAGAGAAATGTAAAAATAAATAAAAGTAGTCTTGGTTTATGCCTTAGGAATACTCCTAGTTTATGCATTGGAGACTAACTTTTTCAGCCTCCATTTGAATGAATAGATATTCCTCATAGCAGTCGTTTATAATCCCCATCCAAAATGCTACAGCAGGATGGTAATCAATCATCATCAAAGATAGTTGTCCAGGGTAAGAAAGGCAGTGTTTAACGGTGTATTGAGGGACATGTCCTACATCAACAAATATTAGCTTTGCTTCTTCGTTTAGATATGTTGCAGTGGGGTTGTAATATTGACATCACCAAGCAGAACGGAATGCCAATAATTGTTGGAGTTTTAGATAGCATTCTTACAAAAATAATAAATAACTCCTTTCAAAATTACTAGCATATTGTGCACACATCAAAGGCCTGTCTAGCACTATTACAAATCAAACATGATTTTGTGTCTCCTGGCAGGTACTAATATGCCCTAAATCAATTTAATTAGTTTTGTTCAGTCCAGCCATATTGCCAGTTGAACAATATCTTTCAAGCACATAAAAAATAAATTTCTTTCTGATGCCATTACAGACTGCTCCGCATATCTTGCTTTCTTGAGAAGAAAGCATACATGGGGTTCACAGGCAGTCTTTCCATTCAGGCACTTTTAAACTTCAGAAAAGCTGTGAACATCGTGTGATGCCAGATCATACCCCGGGACCCCAAGCTATGAAAATGTGCAGTGGCACTGACCTTGTTTGTAGGCTTTTGCCTTGGCGAACCTGAAATGGACTGCTGGTGAATTTCATGGGCTAGTTCTGTTAGCTGAAATCTGCATTTTGAGACAAATGGTCTTCCCTATCCACTCTTACCCCAGTCCCAATAAAAACAGAACACTATCACATAGGTTCCTTTTGTCACAAGCTTTCAAAGTCAGGGAAAACATAGGTGGGATGTTCTAGATATGACTGCGGTAAGTCAAAGTTAATGACCACATTCACATGTAATGCAGAACCACAGTTAAATGGGCCAGCGGTCTGTGGATGTTACGTGCAAATGTGTGCAATTTGGGTTTGGCACGTTGATTAAACTGAGGGTTCAGATTTAGAACTCCAGTCTGAACCCTTGGGTTGTAGTGAGTTTCGTCACTGCAACCCAAGGTTCCACACAGCCGGCGGTACACCTGAATGTGGACCCGCAGGCTGTGTCCCCGTGGAACCTGTTGAGTGTTTGGTGTTTCTGGCTGTGTGGGGTGTCCTTCAGTCAAGAAGGAAGCCCACACAGCCAGCTCCCCCTCCTCTCTGCAGTCTCACTGACTGTGGAGAGGACACATCCGTTATATCCAAATTTGGACAGGAGAACAGGAGGAGAGAAGCCGTGGAACTGCAGTTCCATTGGACCTGCAGTTTTGCATTATGTGTGAATGTGGCTAATGATAACAGCGTTGGGTCAATAGAAATATTCCATTGGGCACATTCTTGAGCCCTATGGAAATTTTATATCTGCCTTGGACTGTGTGACAACGGCAAATGAGAGTGCTCTGGCTGGCCATATCCTTGTGCTGACATGCTCAAACGACTTGGGCCTCTGTACACTCAGTACTTGTGGTCAGAAGGCAATGCTGAACGCAGGGTTGAAAGAGCTCCTCCATTCAGTGTGGGACCATGGGGGTTCAGGGTTCCACATCACAGGGTGGCACACTCCCACATACAGCCCTGCCCTCCATAGACAAGATCTGAAGATAAAAGAGGCCTGGGGACATGGTCTGAGTTGAGGAACTGTGGGAGCCATGACTAGCTGGCGCTAGGGATGTGCACAAAGCCAGTTTGCCCGCTTCAGTTTGAATCTGAATTGGATTTAAACTGGACCGGGCATGTTCAGTTTTGCCCCACTCGAATGGGGGCCCAGTTTGTTTTAAATTTGAACTGGTCAAGGCCTGGTTTGGGGGTGCCAAATGGCATTAACATTTTTTTAAAAGTTGACTTACCGCCACTGAGGGCTGTGGTGGCCATGGGGGGCGGGTGCTGCAGCAGCTGCAGGCGGTGTGTGTCTCTGGTGGCTTCCCCTCCCCCACCACCCTCCCTCCGAGTCTTTGGGTGTTTGGGGGCTGTTCCATCCCACTACATGAGTGTGGCAGCCATTGTTTGGGCCACTGCAGGGGCGTAAGTACCATTTGGCAAGGGGAGGTGGCTGCCTGGGGGCCTTGAGGCCCCCCCCCAGAGACAAGTCACATGTGAAGTGTGTGTGTGTGTGTATCAGCGAGGGGCCCATTTTAAAATTTTGTCTCTGGGCCCACTCCAGCCTTGTTACGCCCCTGGGCCACTGCACATGTGCACTGGCAATTTGCATCAGCACACAATTTATTATTATTATTATTATTATTATTATTATTATTATTATTATTACTACTACTACTACTACTACTACTACTACTACATTTATATCCTGCTCTTCTTCCAAGGAGCCCAGAGCGGTGTACTACATACTTGAGTTTCTCCTCACAACAACCCTGCAAGTGTATGGTGCTGTAAATTGCCCATGCACATGTGCAGCAACCCAAACAATGTCCAACACGTATGTGCAGAGGGCCAAAACAGTCCCAAAACGGGCTGAACTGGGCTGGGTAGACTGGGTAGGAGGCCGGTGGGGGGGGAGCAGCTGGAGACCCTCCCCACATGTCACCACAGCACCCACTATGCTGCCACAGCCCTTGGTGGCAGTAAATCAACCTTTTAAAAAATAATTTTAACACCACTTGGTGCTCCCAAACTGGCCTGAGAGGTTCAGCTCAACCTCGACCTGAACTGGACCTGGTTTGGTTTGAGCTCAAATGGGCCGGAAATCGAGCTGGTTTGCACATCCCTAGTTGCTGCATTTCAATTTGCTTTCCTCATGCATTGGCAGCCATGGCAAACATAGCAGACATGGCAGACATAACATCTGTTTAGGACCTTGGTGTACAGGCAAACAGAGGAAAAGAAGAGATAGGAATCAGGACCAAGTATGCATATCTTATACTTCAGAACAACTATCCAGGAAAACAACCATTTTGAAGAAAATGAGTGGCTGCTTCACAACATTTCTGAATAACCCAAACTGTATGACAAATACTTCTCTAAGAATAAATGAAGCCTGAGCATTCCTTTTACAATGGATATTTATATACTGCTTTTCCAAAAATAGTTCCCAAGTGGTTTACATAGATATTAAGTAAGTAAGTAAGTAAGTAAGCTCCCTATCCCCTAAGGGTTCACAATCTGAAACAAACAATCCATAATATAGACAACAGCATCAGCCACTGGAGGGATGCTGTGCTGGGGTTGGATAAGGCCACTTGCTCTCCCCCTGCTAAATAAAGAGAATCACTTTTTAAAAGTGCCTCTGCTCAGTTAACAGGGGACACCTCACAATGTAATGATTTAGCTGTCCCTGGGACCAACGGAGGCAACACCTTTAAATTGCAGTCTGAGACTGTAATAAAGATGGATTGAAATATGGAAGCATGGATGACATTTTCAACTTTGTTCCATGAAATGGGTCTTTATGATCAAGGCAGTTTTCTCAATGAAATTACTCAGTAATGAACGTTTTGGGTAATGACAAAAGCTTTCAAAATCTTCACCCATCCTTATGTCTTTTTCAATGAATGAAGAAGCACAGAAAAAGGTTTTGTTCATTACAGAAAATTTAAAGCTATGGGAGCTGAGGTCTATGAAATATATTTTTATATATATTTGCCATCAAGCTCTTACAAGGGAGATGCCTTGAAGGAATACTGTTTACTGCAGCATGGTGCCATTGATTTTGTCGGCTATGTTTACATCAAAAGACTTCCAGATTTCTATGAAGTATATCCATTGCCATACAACACAGATCTCTCACATTTAACAAGCAGTCACAGTTCATTGACAAGGTTTTTAAAAATCTGAAGTTCTGAGAAGAAGAAGAAGAAGAAGAAGAAGAAGAAGAAGAAGAAGAAGAAGAAGAAGAAGAAGAAGAAGAAGAAGAAGAAATAATTTTGTGTGGCCATGCAGCACCTGACAAAATAGTCTATATGGAAAAATAGATGAAGCCTTTATGTTAGGGAATATGTATTTTGTAGGAATTGCTATATAAATACATCAGGCACACACTGTTGTGTGCTAATTGACCCGAACAGTGTACTACAGCATTTTTGTCACCTTAAAGAGCATCTTTTATATATAGATCTATAGCTATGCTTTGTATGAAACTGTAGCCACTATTCAACATGGAGTTAAATATGCTTAAACTCACTGAATTATTATTATTATTATTATTATTATTATTATTATTATTATTATTATTATTATTATTGTTATTTCTTGTTTACACAGTCAGACAGGTGTTATTGACTTGGTTCGAGTCCTTCCCAAGGACCTGGGATGGCTGAATTTTATCATCAATACTGTTGGTTATTATAGATATCGTCGCAAAATATAGGCTGTTCCCAGTAAAGCTGCTTTTTGTAATTGGCTGATGGTGATTTCTGTGGCCCCTATGGTGTTGAGGTGCTCTTCAAGGTCTTTTGGAACTGCACCCAGGGTGCCAGTGACCACTGGGATTATTTTGGTCTTTTTCTGCCACAGCCTTTCAATTTCAATTTGTAGATCTTTGTATTTGGTGATTTTTTCTATTTCTTTTTCTTCTATTCTGCTATCCCCTGGTATTGCTATGTCAATTATTTTGACTTGTTTTTCTTTCTTCTCAACTACAGTTATATCTGGTGTATTGTGTGGCAGATGTTTGTCTGTTTGTAGTTGGAAGTCCCATAATATTTTTACATCTTCATTTTCTTCAACTTTTTCAATTGTATGGTCCCACCAATTTTTGGCTACAGGTAGCTTGTATTTTTTGCATATGTTCCAGTGTATCATCCCTGCTACCTTGTCATGCCTTTGTTTGTAGTCAGTCTGTGCGATCTTCTTACAACAGCTGATCAGGTGGTCCACTGTTTCATCTGCTTCTGTACAAAGGCGGCACTTGCTGTTTGTTGTGGATTTTTCTACTTTTGCTCTTACTGAATTTGTTCTTAGTGCCTTTTCTTGTGCAGCCAGTATTAAACCCTCTGTTTCTTTCTTCAAGTTGCCATTCTTAAGCCATTGCCAGGTCTTGGTGATGTCTGATTTTCCACTTATATTGTTCAAATATTGACCATGCAGGGGCTTATTTCTCCATTTTTCTGCTCGGTTCTTGACTTGTTCTTTCTTGTAGGCCTGCTTTGTTTCATTGGTGTTGAATAGTTTCTCGTTCTTGACCATTTTAAGTGCATCTTCTTCACTGTCATTGATATTTTCTTCCAGGCCTCTTTTCTCCTCCTCTACTGTTTGATGGACTTGCAGCATTCCTCTTCCACCTGAGCTGCGAGGGAGATAGAGCCTATCTACATCACTGCAGGGGTGCAGAGCATGATTGATGGTCATGATTTTCCTGGTCTTACGATCTAGTGTCTCTAGCTCTGCCTGGGTCCAGTCTATTCCTGCAGTGTATCTGATAACAGGTATAGCCCAGGTGTTTATGGCTTGTATGGTGTTCCCATCATTGAGTTTGGACTTGATTATTATTATTATTATTATTATTATTATTATTACATTTATATCCCGCTCTTCCTCCAAGGAGCCCAGAGCGGTGTACTACATACTGAAGTTTCTCTTTCACAACAACCCTGTGAAGTAGGTTAGGCTGAGAGAGAAGTGACTTGAGGATTTTTCTAACTCTCCTGATATATTCACTTCCAATTTTTCTTTTAACTTCAGTGTGTGCAAGTACAAGTACAAGCTTTATTTCGATCAATGACAAGAACAAACACAAGCAAAAAGGAAAAAGAGAATAAAACTTCATAAAATAGTAGTACGCAACTTACATGCAAGTGTGTGCGATGTTATCAGCCTGGAGAATGCCCAAGTATTCGTAACGTTCTTTCTCTTCCAGGTTCTTGATGTTGCTTCCATTGGGCAGTTCTATTCCTTCTGTTTTTGTTATTTTCTCTCTGTTCATTATTAATGCAGCACACATTATTAATGCAGCACACTCCAAACTCCATTGCTATATCGCTACTGAATATACGGACAGTGTTTAGCAGTGATTCGATTTCTGACTGGGACTTTCCATACAACTTCAGATCGTCCATGTACAGCAGATGGTTTATTTGACTTGATGTTTTAGATGTTTGGTATCCGAGGCCTGTTTTGTTTAGTATTTGTGAAAGTGGGGACATGGCGATTACAAACAACAGAGGGGATAGTGAGTCCCCTTGGAAAATGCCTCTTCTAATGCTAACCTGTCCAAGTGTCTCACCAATGATTGTTAACTGTGTACTCCACATGCTCATTGCTTTTTTAAAAAAAAAATCTGAATGTTTTTGCTGACACCAGTTGTTTCTAAACATTTTAGTATCTATGTGTGAGGCAATGAGTTGAAGGCTTTCTTGTAGTCAATCCATGCAACACTTAGATTTGTTTTTCTTCTCTTGTAATTTTCTAAAATCATTCTGTCAATCAGCAGCTGGTCTTTTGTGCCTCTGGTGTTCGGGCAATTTCCTTTCTGTTCAACTGGAAGCTGTTTGTTAGTTAATAAGTGTTGCATCACTTCATCTGCTATTATTCCAGTTAATAATTTGAACATGGTTGGCAGGCAGGTTATCGGTCTATAATTACTTGGAAGTGCACCTTTTGCTGGGTCTTTCATTATGAGATGAGTTTTCCCAGTTGTTAGCCATTGTTCAATATCACTGCCTTTCATAATGTGATTGAACTGTTTTGATAGTTGTTTATGAAGGCTTGTTAGGTGTTTAAGCCAAAAGCCATGCAGTTCATCGTCGCCTGGCGCAGTCCAATTTTTAATTTTCTTTGCTCTTTCACTTATTAATTCTGGTGTTATTATTAGATCTTGCATTTGTTGGTTACATTTTTTGACCTCTTTCATCCAGCCTGCTTTTTTATTATAATCTATTGGATTGTCTCATAATTTCCCCCAGAATTGCACTGTTTCTTCTTTATTTGGTGTTTCTAGGTTTCTTGCAGTTTCTCCTTCTATGCTTTGGTAGAAACGTCTCTGATTCGACTGGAATTGGAGATTCTGCCTGTGTTGTGTAATTCTGGCTTCATATCTGCTAATCTTCTTTGACACTGCTGTTATTTGCTGCTTAATTATTTCCAGGACTTCTCTAATTTTCCTTGAATCTAGGTGGTATTTTTGGATCAGATACTGTTTGGTGTTTCCATTCTTCAGCTTCTTGTCTTTCATATCTTTCAATTTACTAGCATCTGATCTAAGCCTGGAGATTTTATTTTCTAATCTAATCTTCCATTTAGGTGATGTAGTGCTTTGTTTTTTGACAGGTCCACTGATCTTATAACCGAGCTCTTGTGTTGTTATTGTTGCTGCACTGTACATTAGTTGGTTTGTTACTTGCAAATTATTGGTTGTTATTTCTGCAAGTGCAGCATTGACATCTTTTAATGCCTGAGCAAGTTGTTTTTTGGCAACTGTTTTTAGAGCTGGAAGTCGAACCCTGGTGGTTGTTTGGTTCATGGGCTCAGTTATTTTTTGCTTTAGTTCTTGTTGCTTTTCTGTTAAACGGCATTTGGGTTTTTGAGGTCAAGGCAAAGGGGAGGTTGCCTGATTTTGATTTTGATACAGTTCAGCAACAGTGGCATCCTCGATTTCCAACACCTCCTCCACCTGCGCCTGAGCAACTTCTTCAATTGGTGATAATTTATCTTGAGCCTGTGTTGCTCTTTGCAGTTCTTCCAGCTCAACTCCTGTGAACACTTTATTTCTTATTATGAATCTTCTCTGGTCTGCTAGCCTTTGTTCTGTTATTTCTGTGTCTGAATGCTTCTCTTTCCAAATTTGGTACATTCTTTTTAAATAACCTCTTCTAGTTGGACTAGACTTGTAATAGCAGATCATTATTTCCTTGTAGGCATTTTTCGTATATTTTTTTTGGTTAAGCGACGTTTCTTCCAGTAACTTTGCTGTCTCCAGCCCTGGTTGCTCAACTGAAGATCCTGAGTCCTGTTGCCCACTTGCCACCAGATGTCCAGGGACTATAGCATCTGGTGCGGTCCTTGTTGACCCGGGTGACGACCGATCCGGTATAGATTTATTAAAGTTACGTCTCACCATATTGTTGATGGGAGAGGCACTCTTTGTCTGGCTCCTCTGGTGAGACCTGTCCAGTATGGTTGGACCTCTGGCATAGCTCTCACCTTCATCAGATCACACAAGCCCCACAACCACGCCAAGGTAGTGCCTCACTGGGGGATGATGATGATGATGATTTATTCGATTTCTATACCACCCTTCCAAATATGGCTCAGGGCGGTTTACACAGAGAAATAGTAAATAAATAAGATGGATCCCTTTCCCCAAAGGGCTCACAATCTAAAAGAAACATCAGATAGGCATCAGCAAGAGTCACTGGAGGTACTGTGCTGGGGGTGGATAGGGCCAGTTACTCTCCCCCTGCTAAATAAAGAGAATCACCACATTAAAAGGTGCCTCTTTGCCAAGTTAGAACAACTGACACATTGTGGATAATGTGCTATACATTACTAATATGTATATAAACAAACCACCACTCATATTTCCTGCAGATAACAGTAAGGTATTTTAAAATACCTGACTGTAGTTGCCATAACTATAGACATCTTACTGTAGTTGCCATAAAGGTAAAGTGTGCCGTCGAGTTGGTGTCGACTCTTGGCAACCACAGAGCTTCTTTGGTAGAATACAGGAGGAGTTTACCATTGCCTCCTCCCGCGCAGTGTGAGATGATGCCTTTCAGCATCTTCCTATATCGCTGCTGCCCGATATAAGTAGCAGCGGGGATTCGAACTGGCAACTTTCTGCTTGCTAGTCAAGCATTTCCCTGCTGTGCCACTTAAGGTAACTATAGAATATTTTTGTATATTTCCTTCCTGAAAAAATGTTCTGTGAACTTCAAGATTTTTGCTAACACCAGCATGAGGAAGTGATACAATAATAAACATCACACTACCATATGCTGCTTCTTTCATAATGGTGGTTTTTTTAATACGTAACCTGATTCTATGCAAATTTCACTGAGTTCATGGGACTTACTCACAAGTAAGTGTGCACAGGATTATAGCCAAACAATTACACTCTAAGCACACTTACTAGGGAGTAAGCCCATTGAAATCTATAGAACTTACTTATGAGTAAACATTATTAGGATTCCATTGTTGGACAGAAAAAGAGATACATAGGATCACTCAAAGTTGCTTCCTTAACACCTCCACTACCCAGCATAAGGAGAGAGAGAAATAGAGCTCCTTCCATTTAAAAAAAAACAACTCAAGAACATCTGAACTGAAACTACATGGTTGAAGTGAAGATACATTTTTGTCCCACAGCAGTCTGAAGGGGCATTTTACACTGAAATTACAGGTAACTGAGAAGTGTTATTAATCACCCAGTGCTGTCAACCAAGATGATTAGCACTTTTGATCTCTATTGCTTTCCTGAGTGCAATTACCACCTAATTACCTCTCTGTCACCTAATCAAGGGCACTTTTTGATTGTGTTGAAAGTTGGCTTTTTCTATAAACTCAGTAGCAATAAAAGACATGGACACCACCACCACCCCGTGCACGCACGCACTCACTCACTCTCTCTCTCTCTCTCTTTCCCCCCCTCCCTCCAAAGTTGGGAATTATGGAATGTTTGCAGAAAGAAAATTGTAGTGAATGGAAATTTTATGAAGTGCAGTCAGTGCCTCAGTGTGTGACCACTGGAACTAAGTGCAAAGAGACCATGCATTGCCTCTTTTAGACATGTTTAATATACTTTTTACGGCTACTAATAGAACATTCCACACTTCATTGCATTTATGGGCTGAAATATTTGTGTGTGGGGGTAAGGGGAAAACATATACTGTGTACACAGAAATGTTATGGTAAGACATAAACCATAGAAAAATGGTCCTTAGTTGAATAATTATTCCCCTGTTTTAGGAGTTAGCTTTTGGTCTTGACTATTCACCTCATCTCTGTACCCAGAGTCCCTCAGGGAGTAGGGACACTGTGGATTATTTTATCTACCGCTTGGGAGAAGGGAGAAGTCACTACGGCTGCACCCCACTTCCCCCCCTTTTACTTCCCATGGCCTGGGTCTTTTAACAGTTGGACATGCAGCTATTACACACTTGAAACATTTTCTTTTTCTTATCTCCATATCAGGAAACCAGTTAATGTCTGCAAGTCAGTCAAACAGGCCGATGTTAAGATCCAAGCATAAGCCTAGTCTAAACACTGGCAGTCTTAGTGGTCTCATGTCTGGAAACTTCTCCTTTTCTTCCATGCTGAGCAAAAAGGGAGAGGAGGCACAAATCTTGCCCACAAGGTTATGCTCCATGGTTAGGTCTTATGCATCCTTTATAAGCATCAAACATAATAAAGGCTGAATAGAGAAAAATTCAAGCTTTCAGGGATTTGTACCTAATTTCATTTGGTGGTGTTGCATAAAACTGGAAAATTTCCCTTGAGACATCTATTAATGCGATTCTCAGACAGCAAACTGAGAGCATATTGCTTGCTTGGTGTACCTACTGGAGAGTATTTTTCTCCTAAGAAAGAGATTAGAGGTCCACTATGGGCTGCCATCTACTGGATATTACAGATGCTGCTGTGTATTATGGGCTACTTTGCAATGTAATGGCCCATTAAAATGTGCACATAGCTGAAATCCCCTAGGAACAGGCCAGAAAATGAACTGTGTCTGAGACATCATTTACCAATTGTCTGGTAAACTAAATCATATTTCCTTCTCGCTCTTTCTAAAGCTTTAATATAATTTCATTGTGAAAAAAATGTGCTGGGGTAGACTCTTGGTGTATACACACACAGAGACACACACACACCCCTCTTGGTGTATCTTCCCAAGAGGAAAGCTGGTAGCAAGAAGGAGGCTGGGACTGGCTTAGACAGAATGCCCTGCCTGCCCTTCAGCTTACCTGCATTTCCAGGAGGGATGCGTTGGTGTATCTGTTGCTTCAGAGGGTAGGGACTGCACACATTCTAGAAGTTTTATTAATCTCCATAATGACATAGCCAGCTGATGGTATCCTATCTAGTATTGCATCTTCTGTGGATGTTTCTGTCTTCAGCCTCTCAATTTTTATCCCCACCCAAGAGACAGAATTATGCCCCAGAAGAACTTCATTAGGCTTCTCAGAGTGATAATTCTCTCTCTCTCTCTCTCTCTCTCTCTCTCTCTCTCTCACTCACACACACACACACACACACACACACACACACACACACTTCCTTGCTTGCTTCCTTCTCCCTCCCTTCTAGGAGGAGGAAGCTGCTTTATACTGAGTTGGACCATTGGTCCCCTAGCTCAGTATTGTCTACTACAGCAGGCCTGCTCAACTTAGGCCCCCTGGAGATGCCAGGGAGGAAACTTGGAACTTTCTGCATGCAAGCATGCAGGAAGGAGGAGATCTGGTCCTGTGGTAGCAAGCTTGACTTTTCCCATTAGCTAAGCAGGGTGTGCCTTGGTTGCATTTTTTTAAAAAAACATTTTATATCCCGCTCTTCCTCCAAGGAGCCCAGAGCGGTGTACTACATACTTAAGGTTCTCTTTCACAACAACCCTGTGAAGTAGGCTAGGCTGAGAGAGAAGTGACTGGGCCAGAGTCACCCAGCAAGTCTCATGGTTGAATGGGGATTTGGACTCGGGTCTCCCCGGTCCTAGTCAAGCACTCTAACCACTACACCATGCTAGCATTTGAATGGGAGACAACATGTGAGCACTGTAAGATATTCCCCTCGGGATGAGGCCACTCTGGGAAGAACAGAAGGTTTCAAGTTCCCTCCCTGGCAAATGATAGATATCTAAATATAACCCCCAAAATACAGAGTTTCAATTAAGGGAAGGGAGGAAGATAAGTGACATGTAGCATCTCTAGTTTCAGCCCACAAGCACATATTAACTTCTAAACTAAATATTACTTCTTCTTCTGGAAGTGGATATTTAAAGGAACATTTCTGAAACCTACCTAAAGGGGAACACTACCCCAGAATGGAACTGCAGAACACATTGTATTTAAATGAATGTAGAACAGTGTCATTAGAAATAGAATCACACTGCTGTTTTAGGCTCCCTGTCGTGATTTGTGCTGACAGAATAGCATAACTCCGAGGCCCAGGGCAAAGTCTTCTGCAGGACTCCTTAGAGCATTTGGCTTTTATATATTTGAAATGTACCCAGGTCTGACATAGCTGTCCTTTGAGTTTCTCCTAGTACAGAGCAAGCCAGGCTTCTGAGCAGTGTATATATAGGGCTGCTCTGTTGCTGTGCTATATTTAGAGCCAAGCTTCATTGGAAATCAGTACCTGAGAGAGCAGCTCTGGAGTTCCAGACGCCTGAAAGACCCGCTGGAAACAGCCTCTTGGCTCGGAGCAAAGGCAAAAAGAGCACTGACAATCCCATAAGCCTTGTGTACCCACAAGAATTATCTATAGCAAACTAGAGTTCAGTGCAGGTGGAAAAGAAAGAGGGGTGGGGAAAGACACCCAGGTATGCCAGTTGCATTAAACTTCACTTCAGTGTTTAAAGCCTTTAACTAGCCAATGTTTTTTAAAGGACGCAGACACACACACACAAAAGGTGCCTGGAATAGGACTCCAAAGTTATTTATTTAACAAGGTTATATAATATCCTTCCTCAAATGGATACCAGAGGGTGTGTGCAGAATAAAAATAAGATTCAAAATATAGTCAAGTAAGTGATACAACAGCAATAAAACAATGGAAAGTAAAATAGCAGAAGGCATTTTTAAAATAAGAAAACAGCAGCATTAAAAGCATTTATAGCAGCTAAAAGCCTTTCAGAGGAAAAAGTGTTTAAAAAACATTAATAAAGGTTGGGAATGCAGGAGATCCATGGTTTGGTGTCTAAAAAGAAGCCAGCAATGGTGTTAGGTGAACCTTCTCTGGGAGGGAGTTTCAGAAGTGGGGTATCATAGTGGGGGGGGGGGAGGGCAAAGGCATTAAAAGAAGAGCAATTATGATATCGTTAAAATGGAGTTCTAAATAGCCATAATAAAGCTGAGTAGAATGTTCAGTGTGGTCTATTTATGTATGAATGACATTTTGCTGATTTCAGTGGTTCTGATAAGAATACAAGTGCTGAGTGGGGAGAAGTTTTCATGAACTTAATAGTCAGGCACACTAATGAAATTTCTGAATGCTTATAAGGAAGCCAATGCATGAAAAGAACAATATGTTACACTTTCTTTAGCTCTGTTCTATCATTATGGGATCTGTGGGTGGGCAGTAGTTCAGTGGTGGGCATCTGTTTTGCTTGAGGAAGTTCTCAGGTTCAGCCCCTAGCACCTCCAGGTAGGGCTGGGAAATACTCCTGCCTGAAACCTTGGAGAGTCATTGCACTCATCTCGATACACTATACATTCCCCACTCTAGGCAGTTACAGTGTACATGTGGAGTGGTTCTTCCTCTGATTAGAATGCAGGGGTGCCCCTTCATTGCACATCACAGGATCTCTCCACATGTACTGCTTTTGTCACTGCAGACAAACACTGTAACCATGCAGAGCAGGAGATGGGTTTCAGAGCATGTGTCAGCAGGCGCGGAGCCAGCTGAGCGGCGGCCTGCATCCAGCCCCGCTCAGCAGCCCCCTCCAATATGCCCATGTGCGTGACATCACATGCACGGGGGCGTGGTTCGGGCTCCATAGGAGCCCAGACCGAACTCCCCCCTCCCACACCCGGGCCGCTGAGAGCCTGGGTGAACTCTTTGCCAGTTATTTCAGGCAGCTCCGACTGCCAAGGGGGCATGGCCTGGGCTGCCGAGAACCTGAACGAGCTCTCAGTTCGTCATTTCAGGCAGTGTCAGCTGCCTGATAGGACGTTTTCCCCTTTCTCTCCCTCCAGAGGGAGAGGAAGGGGAAAACATTCTATCGAGCAGTCGGAGCTGCCTGAAATAATTGGCAAAGAGTTCACCTGGGTGAACTCTCAGCGGCCCGGGTGTGGGAGGGGGGAGTTCGGTTTGGGCTCCTATGGAGCCCGAGCCATGGGGCGGGGCTCTCTTGGCGGCCTTTCCCCATGGGCGGCCTGGGTTTGTTGAACCCTTTTGCCCAATGATGGCTCTGCCCCTGTGTGTCAGCATGAAGAAGGGGCTTGCAGACACCCCCTCGGGGATGCTGCGTGTAAGTAGATTTTACCCAGATTCCATAATGACTGAACAGGGTGTCTGACTCACACAAATTTAAAGATTACACCACAAATTACAAAGAAACTAATCGTGGCAAGTGAAGCAGTGATGGAGACCGCATATGAACCTGAACTCCTCAAAAAAGTAGAACAAAATTGTGAATTTATATGCATTGGGACTTCAACAATGAATATTTGGGGCCTCTGTCCAAACAATGGAATATCAGACCGAACGAAGAAAAGCATTCATTTCTTTAAACATTTATACCATTTTCTTGTCTTTATTTTGTTTGGCAAGTATACTTGCAATGCCCTTAGAATCCACGCTGCAGTGAATGGAATTCTCAGCTGCCATGGAGGCTAACAATTCTGTTCTCTCCAGTCCATGTTGCACTTCTTTATGTGGCCTTTAGCCCTGCCACTTGTCTGCAAGCTCTACTGCATTCTCCTTATCCTCAGTACCTGCTTGCCTCCCCTGCTTTCTGTTTGAAACAAGGGCTCCCAGTCTTGGGACCCCAAATGTTGTTGGACTACAACTCCCATCATGCTCGTCACAGTGGCCACTGGAGATGATGGGAGTTAATGTGGGTGATTAGTGGAATGCAGCCCAACAACATCTGGGATATAAGATTAGGAACCCTTGTTTTAAAGCAGGGGTGGGGAACCTTGGCTCTCCAGCTGTTTTTGAACTACAACTCCCACCATCCCCAGCCTAATTGTGGCTGGGGATGGTGGGAGTTGTAGTTCAAAAACAGCTGGAGGGCCAAGGTTCCCCACCCCTGTTTTAAAGGATAGGAAGTAGTCTTTAGCATAGTATATGGAGGGGGGGAAACATAATATATTCAGCTCTCCATCTTCAAAACCTCGTCCCCTCTATACCCTATGTCAGGCCTGCTCAATTTAAGCCCCCCAGCTGCTTTTGGACTAAAACGCCCATAATTGCCAGCCACAGTGGCCAATAGCCAGGGATTATGGGAGTTGTAGGCCAACATCTGCAGAAGGGCCAAAGTTGAGCAGCCCTGCCCTATATCAGTCTATATATGTTATCCCATAATGGGTTGTCCCTGGTTGTAATCAGCTCCCTGATACTGAATCAGCTCAGTAGCTAAATATTATCAACCTTGACTGGCAGTGGATCTTGTATACACAGGCTCCATGTATAAAAAAGGAAGGGCATTCAGGAATGACTTAAAGCCCTCAGAGATAACCAAGCCCAGGTGGATACAGTAGAATTCTATGATTGGAACACTGCTTATTGCCAGCAGGCCCAACATCTGTGATCTGTCATCCTGCAATAACGAAAACATGAACAACAGATGCTGTGTGCATGCAACATGAGCAAGACCATTATGAGATGTCATATGGTACTACACTCAGAGTATACAGTTACCCAAGCACTTTTGTCTTCTTCTTTTTCCAGGATAAGGATACCATGCCAGTGTTCCTGAGCAAGATCTTTAAAAGTTTTAAAAGAAATCTGATAAGAACCAAGACAGCTTTAATTGTCAAGCCCGCTGCTTAAATGTGTTCTTTGATGAAAAAGTGCCCAAGGAATGCACTAGCTTTAGCTCTCATAAATATTATATATATGGTATTTGCTGGATATGGTCATTGGACTTGGAGGAGGATGGTATTTATGCACCATCACCTCAATGCAGCTATCGCTCTTATGTGCTTACACACTAGTAGATCTCATGCTCTAACTTGTAAACACTTAATAATAATAATAATAATAATAATAATAATAATAATAATAAAGAGCACCTCAACACCATAGGGGCCACAGAAATCACCATCAGCCAATTACAAAAAGCAGCTTTACTGGGAACAGCCTATATTTTGCGATGATATCTATAATAACCAACAGTATTGATGATAAAATTCAGTGATCCCAGGTCCTTAGGAAGGACTCGATGTCTGGAGAAAACAAACCAGTCAATAACACCTGTCTGACTGTGTAAACAAGAAATAATAATAATTCGATTTCTATACCGCCCTTCCAAAAATGGCTCAGGGTGGTTTACAAAGAGAAATAACAAGCAAATAAGATGGCTCCCTGTCCCCAAAGGGCTCACATTCTAAAAATAAACATAAGACACACACCAGCAACAGTCACTGGAAGTACTGTGCTGGGGGTGAATAAGGTTAGTTACTCTCCCCCTGCTAAATAAGAAGAATCACCACGGTAAAAGGTGCCTCTTTGCCCATTTAGGCACAAAACAAGAGCACAGCACATGTGTTTTCATGTATAAGGTCCAGGCCTGGACGCCTCCAGGTTAAAGGGTCTCAGGGAGCAGGACTGGAAAATACCTCTGTCTGAAGCTATGGAGAGTGCTGCTAATCAGATTAGACAATACTAGGTTAGGTAGCTTAGGTTTAGAGCATTTGCTTTGCATGCAGAAGGTCCCAGGTTCAATCCCTGGCATCTCCAGTTAGGGCTGGGGATGACTCCTGCCTGAAACTTTCAAGAGCTCCTGCCAGTCAAGGTAGTCATTACTGAGATTGATGAGCCAATGGTTTGACTTGGTATAAGGCAGCTTCCTATGTTCCTATAAGCTCAGTTTATGTCAGTAGTCACAGAAGATATCTATACACATTCATTTGTACACAGGACTCTGGGCCCTCTACTGATGGGAATGGAGCAGCTGAACATGGAAGAACTTCCAGTGGGCCTTGGAATGCATGTAGCATCCTACATAAGGGCAGAGAATATTTTCTGTTTTCCTTCATGAAGCATCTTGTATGAGACATTAGAAGGTAGATGATTCTAGGTAGCCCAGCAATTTACCCCATGTAATGATGATCATATATTGCCTCTTGGTTTAACCCAGGTGGAGTTGTTTTGACAACTGTTATATTTTGAATAATTTAATATTTTCTACTTAAAAATCCATCTTACTAACTCAGTGCCTTTTCTTAAATTTAAGCGTATAAATAAATAAAACAAATATGATAGCATTATAGTAATGAGCTGTTCCCTAGTGGCTGCACATGTTGAAATATTGGACATGTAAATCTGTGAAGGATTGTTTCATTTTTCATCTCCATTGTTCGAGGACTGGTTTATTCTTAGACTAGGGACACTGAATAACTGTCAAACCAATATGGGGGAGTCTTGGAAAGTTGTCATTATTATTTACTTCATGAATATACCGTCCTTCCTATAAGGAACTCAGGGTAGCATTCATCATTCTTCTGCCTCATTCCCATTTATCCTCACAAAAACCCTGTGAGGTAGGGTAGACGAAGAGATCAGTGAGCTTCATGGCTGAAAGGGAATTTTAAGCTAGATCTTGTTAGTTCTAATCTGACTCTCTAACCACTGCACCATACTGGGTCTCTCATTCAGTAGACACAATTAATGCTCAAGCCAATTAATCAGTCATTACCACATTTTCCACTTAATATGATAGATTTAAAACCATCAGATGTTTTCTTTACTGCTGTTACTTCAGTCCTCACAGGCACCAGTTATTAGTATTATCTGAAGACTTTAACAAATGAAAATGAGCACCAAGATGAATGAACAGAAAGACACACTTGATTTTTTTAAACTTTCTGCTGAATGTTGCTATGTAGGACCTACACAGCACAATTAAAGCAAATTTATATTAAGAAAGTGTCCTACAGTTTGGTTCCAAATTTCAATTTATCTACCTCACCTTGGTGAGACATACTCAACATCCATGAGTCTAATGGCCTAGATTTATTGCATCTGCAAACTATATGAGATGGAATATCCCAACAGACAGACAGACACACCAGTACACAGTTAAAAGCCATGATAATAGCCCTGTTCAGACATGTTATACCTACATTCAGATTTCTTCCTACCCGTACATGTTTTTGTGTCAATAACTGTATCTGCGTTCCTGTTAAAAGTGAACCTGGGTACAGGCCCCTCAAATGCATGCTACAGATAGGAAGTGTACTGCTGTAGCTGTATCCAAAATGTGTGAACAACCGTACCTGTGTACAAAGCTGTACCTATGACACTGTAACTTGTACGATTGTAGAACATAACCTGTGAATAGAGCTAATACGTTGGTATTCTAGGGCAAGGTCTTCAGTACAGTACAATAACAGATTCATCGTGTGAACTTGCTGAGCATGGATTTGAGATTTCAACATGTTTGAAATTAGTGTTCAAAGATGGTAGGGACCAATCACAATTGAGCCCATGGCATGGAAGAGGAGGAATTTAACTCTTTGCCCCCAGATTGGTCTCGGTCTCGATTGCCAAGCCCATGGCTGCTAAATTCACCCAGGAGGGAAGCTCCCAGTGGCACCAATGAGCAGCAATAGGAGAGCTTGATCTGGATGGGACCATGGTAGAGTGGGAAGGGCAAAGGTTTAAAGCCCTTTCCCCTATATGTGGGCTGAATCCTGATAGGGCTCTGCTACAGTTGCTATTTCATTTTAAAATTGAGTTAATGTCTAGTTATATCTCACCAATGTGAGACTCTTTTCAAAGTGCCTGCTCGAAATTATCTCAAAATTATGCCAAGATTCTCATATGATGATGTCTGAAGTGATACTGGAGAGCTTGAGCAGCATGGAAATAAAGTGAACTCTAGGACTGTGAAATTGCCCAACTGCACATGTATTTCACAGAAGGGACCCTGCAAAGACAAATGTAATCCGCAGGGATGGGAAATTAGGCAGCATTCTGCCAGATGTTCAGAACTGTTACACAAATCCAGATTCAACTGCTTTCTCTTCAGTGTAACTGCTGACAGAATGATCAATAGCTGGTACAAATTTGTGGATGATGGTGAAGTAATGAGCATTTTATGTGTGAGCCACTGAGTGACCTTCAGAGACCAAGATCAGAGCCAACAGAAGCAGAAGCATAATCATCTAGGTTTTTGCATGTGATTTGGACATGATGATTTGCAGAAAGAACATTTTCTGCCTTCAAAAGCCTGCAATTTCAGGCAATCATTATTACAGCATGAAGCGGTAGCCATTGTGGTCTGCCAGTGTGTTTATTACTTAATAGCTATGCTTTAAACAATATTTTATCCAATAAAGAAGGCAAAGACATTATTCTCAAAAGCAGCAATATATTTTTTTAAGGTGATAGAATGAAACTTAAAAACAAAACAAATAACTCTTCCCAACAGCTGGAAGTTCCCAGGTCTTCCCCATTCTCACCCAGTTTGCTTCCAGGCCTACTCAGCTTCCCCATAGGTGTCTCTCTGTGTGTTTATATTTACTTACACACACATACACACATGTATTCTTGTTGTTGCTGCTTTCTACCAGATGGTGAGTGAGAGACCAGAAGAGCTCATTCCTTTTCTTGTGATGATGAAGCCATCATGTTAGCCTGCAGTCAGAAACATGATCAAGGGACACCCAAAATATGCAATGTCTGAGGAACTTGATGAAGAGGGATGTCCTCATGACTCTGTGAGTCTCATTGCCCCCCCAAAAGGGTTTGAGTCTGGATCAGAGGAAGCAGTAGGCAGCCAGATCTATCGTTCAGAATATGGGCCAAGGCTGCAGGGTTCTGTTCTGCAACAAAATAAACTATAGTTAATTCAAAGCTGGGCCCATTTTTCTTAATATGACATTGAACAAACTAAAGGCAAAATGTATGTATACTGTGCTAACTTTTGTATGTGAAATCCATGTTCTATTAAAGCTAATGGAGAACTCCAATTAATATTATCAAATCATAAGTACTAACTTCTCCATCTTACCAAGTTCTCCAACACTATAGGACTGTTCACAAAACCATCAATATCAGGATAAGGGGCTTTGTACCCTGATTTGCATGCTTGTTTGAACTCACAAAAATCTCTCCAAACCAGGTTGCTCAAAGCAGAGTAGCATTGCTTTTGTACCCTGCTCCTAATCTAGGTAGGAGGAGGAGAGAGCTTTTCTGCCTTGCTTTTTCTGGTCATGTGGATCCACTCACCTTTTCTATCGGCAGCCAGCCTGGAAACCATAGAGAGCTGTGGTTGCAGGGGCTGCCATCTGTGAGTGTGCCACTCTGCAAAGCACACTCTATGATCCTATACTTGCAGCCTCTTCAGCAGGGCTGGGCCCTCTTTCTCTGACCTCTCCATGGTGAGAGGGCAGCTGCTGATTTAATGGTTCTTTTCAATTTACTGGCAGAGTAAAGTATGCTGGGGAGGCCTGCAAGACCTTCAGAGGACTCTCTATGCTTCTAGCTCCTGATTGCAGTAATGGATGCCTTGCCTGGCTCACCTGTGTGTTTCTTAGGTTTGCTGACCTAAAGAGAGGTTCTGATAATCTGTTTGGACAGGAGCTCTCTAGTGTCTCCCCCACCCCACCCCACCCCACCCCATCCCACTATGGTTGTGTGAAAGGCCCTTATGACTTCTTATCCAAATAAATGCCAAAAGGTTCACATAGCTGAATTTCATTTCCACTGTATGAAAGAACCCAGTTTACTTTTATGCTATGACTGTGAGCCATTCTTGACTTTTGATCTTAGCAGAACGAATAGAAACTATGTTCTTTAAGAAGGAATGAGAGGAACCCTTTTAAGTGAATGGCAGTCTACTTTGCTTTGATTCTTTTTGATATGGGTGCTTTCCTTTCTTTCATCTGCATTTTATGATTTCTTTTTCAGCAGAAGTGAGAATCTTAGGAGACTAGAAAATACCTTAACATTCTACATGAAGAAACGAGCAGACTAGTTAGAATGTTCAGTGTTGTTCTGAGATCTGACAGTACAATGATTATGTAAATCAGGCAGCCACAATCAGAATGTAGTGGAAATGCATAATGAGGAAAGAGGGGGAGTACAGCCATGCTTAGGTAACTACATAGCTTGCCTGCAGCTGATTGGCTCATACAATTCCAGTTCAATAATATCAAATGGAATTGTACGTGAAAAAAATTAATGGAAGAAAGCATAATGTAGTGCACTCAACACATCTTTGTATCTTGTTTTGAGTTCCCCCCCCTTCATATGCTAATTTACCAAAAAAAATTGTCTGCAACAGTTGTATTCATTTTTAGATTTCGGGTGTATTTGTCTGGAAATTATTATTTTGTTAACTGTACAGCTTATCTTTATTCCTTTACATTCCTTTTCTAAAATCTTTTTGAAGGTTCTGATTTTCATGCTGTGCCTCAATGAGAAATTCAACCAGCGGAGGCAAGGTTCTCAAAAGACAGTGAGGCAATTCTCATGCACAGCCAAGGAAGGAAGCCAAGTCCAGGCTTGGCTGCATGTGAGAACCGCTGGGATTGTGCCCAATTCCAGTGGTGCTTTGGCAGCAAACAAACCTGCCTAGGGAGCCCACCTCCTAAACGAGGTTAAGGGAGCAAGCACTCCCTTAGTCCAGTTTCACTGATCATGTGCAGCACCGGCTGCTTTCAGCTGATGCTGCAACACTGACAGGTGCCCACCCATCACTGAGGGTATCCCCACCATGCACCATGCACTCGCATGGTGCACTGTGGGAGTTCCGGGGGCTGGGCACCTGTCAGTCCCGACTTCCGTACCTCCGCATCTGCCTGGGACAGGGGAGGGACTGTCTGGGTATGCGGTGCATGCACTCAGCCACGGAGGAGTGGGCATCTGCAGTGAAGGTAAGTTTAAGCAGCCTTCCCGACTACCTGCCAGTAGCCCTGTCACTCACTCGTGAGAATCGGCTCAGTTTGTTTTAAGTTATTTAATGAATGATAGTTAATTATATTAATATTAATATATTAATATTAATTAATATAGTTAATTAAGCTTATAAGCTTTGTGCTAATGATAGTGGCTGACACCCCGACTAAGGAAGAGCTTGTGTTCAGATGCCCAGCAGGGACACGGAAGCCCGTGCACAACTCCCTCAGTTGTCCTATGTGCACACTGTTGTGCCAGAGGGTGAAGACTTCCCAGCACTGCCTGCACTCTGGAAGTCCTCTGTAAGAGAAGAAGCACATCGCTGATGGTCTTACAGACTGCCTCCAGAGTATAGTCTTCATCCTCTAGTACTGTTTACTGTTTACTCTTTATTTGTTTATTTCGGCCCAAGGCCAGCATATTCATCCTCTAGTATAACAGCATGTGTGTAGGATTGGGGAATTGCACTCTAGGTCATGCTTAAGGGAGCACAATTGTTGAAGTGCTCACCAATGCATTTTGAGCTTCATTGTTGCCCTACATTCTGGTTCTCTGTGCACCCAGTGCAGACTATGATCCCCTGCAACCTCAGAACCAGGGAAAGAAAGGCAGTTTCAGCATTCCTCTCTGACCCTTCTCATGCCAACTGCTTCCCTCAGTCTTTCCCTGGGCACCAGGCATGTTAGCCAGTCAGCTGTCTCCTCCTCACTGCTCCCCGTCTCCCTATTAAATAGTCACTGGCAGTGCTAACATTAAATAGGCACCGGTGTGGGCACAGCTGTGCCTTCTGGGCTAAGTTCTTGCTAAATTTCTCCAAGCTTCATTCTTAAACACATTGTTCTGGCAACACAATTTGCCTTATGCACACCACAGGTAGTGGCATCCTCTGCCTTTTCAGCCATCACCTGACTAGGGATGTGGAATTCAATTAGTGCACAAACTGATTCATGCCGAATTGAGGTTGATTCACGGATTCTACATGAATCAAATCACCCCTTAAATGAAGGGGCTGATTCGAGGTAGCATCAAATCAGGCCCAATTGGATGCATATCAATTTGTGTGATTCAAGTGGCCATTTGGGTGGGCTTTTGCCCCTTGCCGACTGGTTTTCTGGCACTGGATTCCGATTGACTTTTTATCTCCTTGCTTCTTGGTTGGCTTGTTGTCATGGGCAACTGTGCACCCATTGGCTGGGGAAGAGGGGAAGAAAACACTTTTGGAGGGAACTTTAAAATGTATTCAAAGTGACTGGGATGCAGAGAGAGAGAGAACCCTTCTGCAAGAAGAGGTTACATCAGGACAGGACAGAGGAATGAAGGTTTGATTTTGTGGCTTTCTTTCCCAGCACTAAGTATAATGCTGTGCTACTTATTGATGCTATAACTGTTTTGCTGGATTTCAGACTGACCAAGAGGGAACAAAAAAGGAGGGAATTTCAAAATGTATTCAAAGGGACTGGGAGGCAGAGAAAGCCCTTACATCAAGAGTGGAAGAAGGAGATTTGATTTTGTGGGTTTTTCTCAGCACTGAATATAATGGTGTTCTATTGTTTGCTGCTGTAACGATCTGGTTTTGCTGGATTTCAGATTGACAAAGGCAGAACTTGGGTGCCTGCCTACCCGCCTGCCTCACTTGAGCTGTGGTTTGATCTGTTTGTAAGATGGTGTCGTGGTGAAAAGTGGCAGCTCAGCTCTGTCTCTGTGTGTAATGTTTCTTGATGATTGCTGTGATGAGCAACATGTCTGGCCTTGACTAACTTGTGCTTCACTCACTGCTCTGTAATCTGCATTGTAAGGTGTACTCAGTCACAATGTGGCTGAAGATGTTGTTCTGGTTGAGCTTATGGCTAGGCTTGCTGCTGTGCTGTGGCTGCTATTGCAAGTAAGGGCAGACTAATTGTGTGTAAGAAAGCAACTTGTGCCAGTGATGATACTGCAGCATAGGCACTGTGGCTGGCAGTGGATTCTGGGTAAGGGATTTTTTTTTTGCCATCTTTGGACTCTGTGTTTGGCAAAATGTGTTCTAGCTTGGGAGGGATTATGTGTGTTGCTTCTGTTCTGCAGTGTTTTTCAAGGCAGGGTTGCAAAATTTGTGCACTGCACTCTGCTTATTCTGACCATAGGGAACAATGGGGAACTCAAATCACTCCATTGTTCTTCATGGGCTGGTCCTAGGGACACCAAATTGGGTTGGGTGGTATGGCATGATGTGTGCTACCTACTACCCAACCCACAAAAGAAATGGGCAAGCAAGCAAATTAATTTTAAAAACAAACAACCCCTGACCCATAAGACAAACAACCCATAAGATCTTGTGGAGCTGGGTTTTTTCTTTTTCTTTTTTTTTTTTGGTAAGTTAATTTTTTAAAAAATCACCTACTTGCCCTTTTTTTTGTGGGCAACAATGGGGTACTTTGAGTTCCCCATTGTTCTGTATGTGCAAATTGCACTCGTGTGTGTGTGTGTGTGTGTGTGTGTGTGTGTGTGAATTTTCGATATGATTCATCAAACTGGCCAGCAATGGCTGGCTGGTTCAATGAATCAATTCAAATTTTTGAAATTTGATTCAAGATTGAATTGCAAAAAATAATTTGTGCACACCTCTACTCCCAATTCCTACTAATTTTCCATTCCTACTAATTTTTGAGTGGTTTGCAGATGTGATGCTGGGTGAGTTAGAGACATCCAAACAGCACCAAGAACTAATCCAGGTCTGCCCATGGCAGAGAGAGATCAATAATGGAGAACGGTGCTTCTGAAATTTGCAGAAAGCCATTCACCTACATATTTTTACTTGGCTTAGCTCTGAAAAAAATGTGACTGCAAGACCAGGGGTTTCATAAATCTAACCATTATCCAAACAATGAAGGCATTTACTTTTTGAAATGTCACTGGAGCATGGAGATATCTGCATCTGTAAGTCTGACCTGCGTCTCAGAATGAAAGGAAAATGACAACTCCTTGGCTTTTTTAAATGGCATTAGAACAAAATCTGCTGTTCAGACTTCACCAGCTGAGCCCTATTAATACTCACAATAAACTAACATTTTAATTTCCCTCCCTATTTCCCCTAGAGGAAGGAACTGGGGTCTTGATTTGTTTGCTTGTTAATTTTATTTTCTGAATTATCTCACTGCTGTGCGAGGAAGCCAGCGATCTGAGATACCACACTGTGTTTCCATAGCAATGGCTTGGGTCTCTAAAAATGGTTCTGAAGGCCAAATCCTACTCAGACATGCAGTGCACACTTCTATGTGAGTGTGAATAAAAACCCTCATTATCTGTGTACATGAAAAATTACCGAGCTCTCAAGGAACACCATGATGAACTACAAACAATAGGGCTTCTCTCATACACTTGATTCTGCCTTCTTCTGAAAGTAGCAAGTATGTTTCAAATCAATAGCAGAACACAGACAGTTTCTCATCTGCAAAACCTTTGACTCCTTTGAATGATTTAGATTTGGGAAGAACTCGTGTCATTGAATCAGTTGATTCAATTGTGTGTGCACACTGCCTTTGTAGACCATTGTAAATCGTACTGATTGGGTGGGGGTGAAATAAATCCAGCCTCCTGTCCTCCTCCTAAGCAGTTGATTAGCACTTTCACCAGTTTTCTGACTGTGATGCACACACAGTCCCAGGCTAGATTGGGACAAGAGCTGCTCAGGCCATGCCCATTCCCCGCCCCCACCCCGCTACGGCAGCGGTTCCTAATCGTTTCCTTTTTATGGACCACTACGTAATCACCAACCACTTTTTGGACCACCATGTAAAGCAAGCCGTTTTAAACATTTTAAAGATTGCCTATGACTGATGGGAGTCAAACTTGCATATCAAGGGGTATTAAAAATGCAGCTATTTATAATAATCTATTATGCTCACTCACTAACATATTGCACGTCACAGTACATTTAGCTGAAGCAGGCCTACCAGTTGGGAGAAGGCTAATATAATAATAGCTTGTGTACTTCTTATCTATCTTCTCCCCACCTGCAGTACTCTCGTGGACCATCAGTGGTCCACAGACCACAGGTTGAGAATCATTGCACTAGGGATTTCCACATGAAATCCAGCTTTCACATGTGAATGTCCCCATCTGATTTGGGGCGTATGAATGTATTGCCATTTTATTGGAATGAAATATTGAATCAAGTTTTAACTTGCACAGTCATTGGACTTGAAATGTCAAATTCTAATTTGATTTCTAAGATATGTATATTGTGAGTACTAGTCTGTCAAATCCAGCACCCAGAATTGTGCCTAGAAGACAATAGGGAACTAGAACTGGCAGAGATTGCTGGTTAGGTTGTTCTCAGTTATCTGTTAAATTGAGGCTTGGTGTATTGCATCAGCTGAAGATCAGGCATCAAGAACTTGCCTTGTGTGGAGTTGGCAAAAGGTTTTCAAGCATATTTCACCCAGGCCAACTCTTTCTGTTCCATTTAGTAATCTAATTTTCATATGGCAAGACATTTATTTGTGCTTATATCTTACTCTAAGGATCCTAAGGTAGTGTAAATTTATCTCTCCCTCCCCACGTTCAGCTTTCCAACAACCCTGTAAAGTGGGTTAGGCTGAGAGATTCTAGCCCTATCCAGATATTATGTTGAATACTTGTACAAGTATACAGCGCACACAGATACAGATCTATACACAGGTACAGTGAGCCAGTTTGGATGAGTTTCCAGTGACTTGCGTGTCCAGGGCAGGGATGTGCCAAGAAAGCACCCACCCTGACATCACCAAAGGGTGTCCCAACATGCTGATGGGATGTCCTTTAATCACATGAGAGGGATGATAATCCAAAGAGTTTTGTAGCAAGTGTAGAGAAACAATTGGATGAACACCTCTCACACACAATTAAAGGACCTCCTGACGGCATATCAGAATGCCCCTCAATGATATCAAGGTGTGTGCATTCTTGGTATATCTCCGCTCTGAACATGTGAACACAGATATAGCAGTACATACCCTATTTTTACCATGCATTTGAGGGGCGTAGGATCAAGTCCACTTTTGAAATGAATAAATGCAGTCATTCACACAAAAAGATGTATGAATGTGCAGAAAACTGTACACTCATACAACATAATTTTGTTTTTAAAAAGTATTTTAATTGGTTTTAATTGCTTTTAATTGCTTTTGAATTGTTTTTAATATTGTATTTAGCACTGTGTGTTTTTATGTCTTTTTAGAAATTGTTGTACACCGCCCAGAGCCTCTAGATGGGGTGTTTTATAAATTAAATAAATAGATAGATAGATAGATAGATAGATAGATAGATAGATAGATACCTGTCTGACTATGTAAACAAGAAATTATTATTATTATTATTATTATTATTATTAATAATAATCACCATCAGCCAATTACAAAAAGCAGCTTTACTGGGAACAGCCTATATTCTGCGACGATATCTATAACCATTGACAATAAAATTCAGCCATCCCAGGTCCTTGGGAAGGACTCGATGTCTGGATAAAACAAACCAGTCAATAACACCTGTCTGACTGTGTAAATAATTTTTTTTAAAAAAGTGTGAATAGGGCAAGTGAGTGGCCTAAAATCACCCAGTGAGCTTCATGGTTTAATCCTAGTTCAACCATTAAGCCACATTAACTTGCTTGGTTTTGTTAATGAAACTGCCTCAAGGGTGATTGGCCTGCAGCCCCTAGTTCGGGTGAATGTGGGGAATTTAGCTCAAAAGGGGAGACAGTTCCAATCAGCCTTAATTTGTGCAAGCGTATATACTCAAGAAAATCAGCTTGAGAGAGAGAGAGGTTTGAATTAAATCAAAAAGGAGTTCATTAAAAATAAAATCAGACTAAATTACTATGTGGCCCTAGTTTAAAGGCACTACAAATATGCTAAGAAACAGACTATCGTAAGGCACATTTAGCTTAAAGTTTCAAATTATGTGTAAATTCCCAGGTGGGCTAGAGAGGGGCAAGATTTCAGAAATAAGAGAAAGGGACAGAGTCAGCCCTGAAGAAGCCAGGCAAGAGGCTTTATCACCTGTCCTGAAGAGGGGAACACCAAGGTGGAGTTTCTTGTTGCAGTCTGCTGGGGTCCAGAGTGAGAGGCACAAGGGAACACAGATGTTTCACAGTGGGAGTCCCAGTTGTAAAATACACAAGGAAGCACACTGGGTCATAGAGTTAGGGATACTCATATCCCAAAACGTGCCTTGAGGGCACTTGTCTTTTGTCCAGCTCTGCCGAACAGGGGAGCCCAGACAACCTTTTTTTGGAATGCATTGTCTTGATAGTCCTTCCTGGATAGGAAGATGTGAATTTCCTATGGTATTCAAGGCTGATTGTGAGGACAACTGGAGCGTGCAGGTGTGTTTAAAGTCCCTTGCTGGGACTGACTTTCCCAGTAATTCTATCAACAATTTCAATAGGCACACTTTCAAAGTTACATCACTTACTCATTCCTATTGTAATGGAGACTGCAGGTAAGAAACTTGTATTATCTGTCTTTTCTCTGATGGCCAGGTATTGTGTCTCTTTGTGAGAGGAAGAGGGAAGTTTAGATTTCATTCCAAGGCTGAAATGGTCTTAGATGCCAGACACTTGCAGTAGCTAGTCCTGGGAGTCTGCTTAGCTGGGCATCCCTCAAAGAGTGTGTGAAGCTAATCCCTTTCCCAATCTGTGGAGCTTGCAGCCAAATCTAGGGGCAACCAGTCCACTGCCAACTAAGCGACAAGCGACTTGTCCCCATGTATAACAGACTGGGAGCTCAGATTGTGGTGTAGTTCCTGAGCATAGCAAAAGTGCAATCTCCAAGCCTGGAGATGCAGTTGCAACCAGGGAGGCTTCTGGGAGCTGGCAGAATAAGCTCAGCTGGTAAGAGTTTAATGCACAGCAGCATATTTAATTTTGGCTTGAGAAGAGCTTTAATCATTCACAATATGATCAAAACTTCTTAAATATCTAAAATTGTCAAATAAGCACATCACACACATTTCCCAGTTGTGATAAATATACTGGAATCAATGGATCCAGCAAACAGTTTTCCATATCATTGAAAATAAAAGTTACATGCAATTCTGTTTGGCATGCCAAAGTTGTTTCTTTCCTTGCTTACCTTTTGCAAACATTTTATCTAATATAGTTTCAAAATTTCAAGCTATGAAGCATGTCCCTTGGGAAATTATTTTGTACAATAATAGCACGACCAATCATGAAGCCTTCCCTGATATTCAGCCCAATTCTTCCTTTTAATTTCATGTATTAGACTACCATATCATGCTATTTACTTTTGTTCAATTATTCTTTGCTATTTTAATGTGTATAGGTAGCTGCACACCTGGATTTTTCCTTAATCAGTGGCAGTCTATACATATTTGAGCTCATACTTTTTATTAAGCCAAGCCCGACAACTTCTAGAGATTTTGTTGCTTAGTCTGAAATGTTTTTCTACTAATGAGGTCAGCAAAAAACTTCTAGTTGTACCAATCAGTATAAGTATTAATGATGTATACACAATCAAGTATTCTACTCACCTTTCCCAGAAGAATTCCACATGTGGTTTTTTAGCCTAATTTCCAGTAGGCTTATTTTATTTTTATTTTATTTATTTAAAATATTTCTATACTACCCAAAACTTGTGTCTCTGGGGGGTTTACAATTAAAATCATTTAAAACATCAAATCAATTAATAATTAAAATAATTTAAAACATTAAAAACATTTAAAACCCAGTATTAAAAATTTCAAAACAATAAATATAATTAAAAGACTGGGTGAATAAATGTGTCTTCGGTGCCTTTTAAAAAGTTGCTAGAGATGGGGAGGGTCTTATTTCAACAGGGTGTGCATTACAAAGTCCAGGGGCAGCAATGGAGAAAGCCTATTCCTAAGTAGCCACCAGACGAGTTGGCGGCAAACGCAGACGAACCTCTCCAGATGACCTTAACAGGCAGTGCGGCTCATGGCAAAGAAGACGTTCTCTTAAATGCCCAGGGCCTAAGCTGTTTAGAGCTTTATAGGTAATCACCAGCACCTTGTATTTTGCCCAGAAGCGTTATCAGCAGCCAGTGGCTTACTGTATAAGATCAACCAGCATTCCATATGTGCATCTGTGTGTCCATACCCCTCTATCAACTTCACAATGCCTGGACCAATATGAAACAAATTGGGTACAGTTGTAGGAACACATAGGGACTTCAGTGTAGTTTGTGATGATGTCATCCACCCTCATTCAAGATGGCAGACACATAAACCTTTGAGGTGCATGGGATAACTTGTGAACCGCCTAACCGATTTGAACCAAATTTGCTACAGCTGAAGGGACACAAAGGTATGCCCCAGTGGTGTAGTTTGTGATGATGTAATCCACCCCCCATCCAGGATGGCAGACACATGAATGTTTGAGGTGCAAGTGGGCTAACTTGTGGACTAACTGATTTGAACCAGATTTATACAATTGTAGTGAGATACCTCAATGGCCTAGTCTGTGATGTTGTCATCCACCCCAGTTCAAGATGGCAGACACAAACTTGAGACACACAAGTGGGCTAACTTGTGAACCACCTAACCAATTTGAACCAAATTTACTACAGCTGTAGGGACACATAGGAATGCTCAAAAGGTGTAGTTTGTAATGTCATCCACCCCGATCCAAGATGGTGGATGCGTGAATGTTTGAGGTGCAAGAGGTCTAACTTGTGGACCAACAAACTGATTTGAACAAAATGAAATCCAGTTGTAGGGATAGTGAAAGAAAATTAGACAGATTAGTTCTTATTAGAATTTGGTTTTTGTTGTTGTTTAGCATGGCTCTGTGCAAATTATCAAACCAACTATGGTCCATTTGATAACGTTGTCAATATAGCACAGTGCACACCAGCACTGTATTGGTAGATAGAGTACTGTGTAGCTTAATGTCACTCTAGGAGAAAGTTAGAGCCAAATTATAAAAATCTTTTAATTCTGGGAAACAGAAGACGCCAAATATCAGTATATGTGCATGCAGTGATGTGTTTGGTTTCATACAGCTGCCATTTTAAAATACATTTCTGCAAAAATAGAAAAGGCACATTTTTTCTAATCACTTCAGCCCAATAACTACTAGGCCACACAAAAGTAGAAACACAGTAACTGCAACTTTATTTATTAAAACACAGCCAGGAATTGTTTGCAGTCCTTAGGTTCAATTACATAAAGCATTTCACAGGATTTTATTTCTGAAGTGCATTTTCTGTAGATTACATTTGCTGAGACATGCATAATATTTTAGACTCCCATAAACTGAACACAGATTGTGTACATCAAACCATTACACATCAGTGGTAGATACATGAATGTTTGGTGGTGCACAAAGTGAAGTACGTCCAAAATACATTAACCATGCAACTTAACATAATGTGCCATAAAAAGAAATTATGCAAGTGTAAAACCCTTAGAGGGTTTTTAAAAAACACAAAAAAACCAGTATTCTTTTAACCAAGGGCTATGTGGTTCACTTATGTGTCTAAGCAAGATATTAAATGAGCAACAGCTTGTTCAACTCTTTCTCTGAAGGCTTAGAAATGTTTACATACTGTAAATCAACAAGTTGAAATCCACAGTAAAGATGTCTAGGGAATTAGGTTACACTTCTAATCAGTTGGCCACTGCTGCCTTTGTTAAAGTTATTGGAGTGAGCTTGTATTTCCCCTCTCAGGAGCTTATGGGGGAAGGAGAGAGAGACAACTCCCAAAGGAATCCATACAGCTTCCTAGCAAACGGTGCCAGTACAGGCAGCTTCAATGCATAAGAAAGTCTTCAGAGCTCTGCCAAAGCTCATTGCAGGGGATGGGCAATTTTCAGGTGTTTTTGAGGAGGATGTCAGAATGTCAGCCACTTGTTCTTATACAGCAGGGCTGCTCAACTTCGGCTCTCCAGCTGTTTTTGGACTACAATTCCCATAATCCCCAGCAACAGCAGTCAATAGCCAGGGATTATGGGAATTGTAGGCCAACATCTGCAGAAGGGCCAAAGTTGAGCAGCCCTGTTATACAGAATGTCAGCCACTTAGACACACGACTAAGCCAGACATGACTTTAAGAACACTGTTTGGCCCTGCATGGCGTTTTGTTAAACATCAGCCAGGTGGAGGGGTTGGCAAACAGGAATGGACAGAAGCAGCAGAGATTTAATACTTTGTTCCCAGATCTTCCCTCCAGGGCAAACAGCAACTAAAGGTGGCCAGTCTGTGGGAGCAAAGCATTAAATCCTCCCGCTCCCCCACACATCATGGTCTCAATCTAGACTGGAGCCCCTACAGCTGCTGTTTAGGAAAAAAAAAAGGGGGGGAAGGGGGGAGAACCAAACAACATGTTTAAAGTCACATCCAGTTTGGCTCAGTTTGTACCGAATTGAGGTTAGTGTTGTTCAGGAACTTACTCTTGGAAATACAGCAGAACTAAACACTACCAAAAGAGTTTCACACCCAGTATTTTGGTATAATTTCCTTCTGAAATTTCACACAGTTACTATTTTAAGAGACCATGAAATGTGAAATGAGTTTCTGTAAAAAGCTGGAAAAGCTTCAATCACAGCCTGTTCTTTATGATACACTGAATAATCTATACAAAGAGAAAAGACACAATGTGCTCAAACTGTTATGTGCCAGAGAAGGGTTTTTTAAAAGGAAAAAGGAAAAGGAAAAAAGAAATCCAAGGCTAAGGGGAAATGTTTTACTTCACCTCATCAACAGGTACCCTGTCATGTTTTCATAAGGGTAACATGTACCTTCAGAAATGCATACATTCAGATTAATTCCAAAAAAATTCCATCAGCGTGTTGCTGTTATACCTCATTGCTTTTGTTTTAGGGAACTTACTGAACAAAATATAAATAGGATCACAGCATGAACTTATGCTACTAAGCAAGTCTATAAAGCAGACAACTCAGAAGCTTAAACTCCAATATGACAGTTGTTTAAAACAGATTCATATTTTACTTTCTGTACTCCGATACAGGGACACAAACACATATCTGGTGCAACCACCATAGATAGCATATACAATTCCCTATAAAATTAACAGTCACAGGGGCCCAATATTTTTTTCCAGTAGCCACCTTCATGTGCATTTCGTGGGCAGTTGCACATTTCCAATTAATGCACAACTATTAATTATATACACCAGGGTACAGAAAATACAAATCGGCCCTCAGTACAAATTGACAATTGTTAGTATCATACAGAGTCAATATGTATATTCTGTTAGAAGGTTATATGGGGCAGGGATAGCGAAGAATGAAATAAGCACTAATTCTTGATAAAAGCCTCTAACAGTCAAACTATGGTTTGTAAATGTGGCAATTCACCAACTCCACAAAACACGACAAGAAGCATATTCAAACAGTGGTTCAAATTACATAGCAATTTGAGAAGCAAACTCCACAATCAGCAGCCTCAGGCATTCTCTGTTGCTAGAATGCCACCTCACACCAAAAAAATATTCCTATACATATCAAACTGTTAGGTTCTAGCCTAATTTTATTCCTGACATTCTAGAATTGAATGTTCAAGGAACTGTTTACAGCAGCCATTAGAGCCCCCAACAACCTAACCTGTAGTCTGAAGTGGTCCAGTTCCACACAAGATACATCAAGTGAGACTGTTCATTGTACATTTTGCCTGAGTTTTAGCCTGAATACCACAGAACTAATCAGGGCATACATTTGTAAATCTCCAACTACTGCAGCCAAGGTAATTATATTAAAAATGGTCTAGCAACATCTTGTTTAGCTCTCCTCCTCCCACTGCAATGTGCATTGTTTATCCACAACAAACCCACATATTCACACGCCTGTTGCTGAGCTACAGCAACTTTCCTGCACCAAGCATTGTGTGTCAGATTTCTCATCTGCTTTAGAACTGGGTATCACAGGAGTACTTTAAACTTACATAACACGGATGGCAGGAAAGGGGGACAAGGGAACAATACAACAGAAGTGCTAGAGAAATAATAGGAGGACTCTCCCAGCAAAGGGTTTGATAGGCTGGTCCAGACATCATGCAGAACTTGTTTCCACATGACATCTCCTAACCTCAGGAACATGCTTTCTCCAGCCTACATGTGTGAGTCAGAAGAATTTTACTTCCAACTGTGGTTAGAAACAAACCAAAATCAGTTATGACATCTTAAACCAAGATCAGTTAAGTCATCTTAACTGAATGATCTTGGTCAAGATCATTTCTAACAAAATTGCTTGAAATAAACCATGGTCTGAGCATAAGGTTTGATATCAAATAATCTGGATAGAATAAATCAAGATCAGTTGGGTTGGATGTCATGACCAATCTGGATTTGTTTCTAACTAATCACAAGTAGAATTCTTCTGACTCGCACATGGGCAGGGGAAAGTGTGCTCCCTGGAGTTGTTTTTAGCCAAGCAGTTGTTTTTAACCAAGGTTTAACTGTGGTTTCATGTGATGTCTGAATTTGGGATGCTCATGCTCTTGAATATAATAGTCTTCATCCCAAATGACCAGAAAGGAAAAAATCGTTATCTTTCTGTGACATTCTAGGAATTATATGCAACAAGGGCAATTACACAGTCTCAGACAATACTTCCACAAAGCTTCAATTGGCTAGTTGCTCTCTTAATTCCACAAACAGTTAAACTTCAGAGGATGTCAAAGTGTTCTACTATTCAAGCTATATGCTATATAAAAGAAATCTATATCTCAAATAAATATCAGGATAGTTTGCACTGAGAAAAATCCTAGATTCCAGGTATGGCATAAATGACATAATTTTGGCTTCAGAGCAAGTCAAACTGCAGTACACATATCCCAGTAACTGATCTTTAACCAATCTGCCCAATTGCCATTACCTCTTCCTCAAAGTTTGTTCGCTTGAACTGGAGGAAGGGGTGGTCCCAGGTATAAAGTATGTTCAGGCCGATTGGCTCTTTAAGACATAGAGTGGTAAATTAAAGAGACTGATGCAAGTTTGACACATTAAATTTGTTAATCCTGCACTTATTTTACATGCATCGATGATGCTATTTTTACATGGGAATTTTCTAATTTCTCCACTAAGTAGAGGCAAATAAGTTAATGTTGCTATTATTTCTATTCACTTTGGGCTACATAACAGAAACCCATTTACAAAATATACCACTTTGCACTGAAATATTACTGCACAGACTAAAACATCTTTAGGCAGCTTTTGACAGCTCAAGTTTTTGAAATGTGATCAAAACAACAAACCACTTGAAAAACTGATTTAAGCAGGATCAGCATATTTTAACAAATGTTTCACAAGAAAGGATCAAGCCTGTCTACTAAGCTATTCAACATGCTTTCCATTGAAGCTCAAAGAACTTCTTTAAAAGTAAAAGTTGGAATGAATATTTCAGATAATACAAATCTGTATAATTGTTACTATTACACATCTTATTCCATAACAGTGTTCCTGCCTACATTTTGATAGCAGGGTGTGATTTTGTCTGTCTGCATCATCAGTATAAATGTGTGCAAAGTACCCTAACTTCATGCTCTGTGCATAAAAAACAACCCCTTGTATAACAGGGTTTTGTGAAAGATTCTCCCTTAGAAATTAAAATAATTTCATTTTATATAAGGCAGACCTTGATATAGGTTTTTCAACTCTTCTGTCAGAAAACTGATCTAGATCAGGGGAGGCAACAGATGCTGGACTACAACTCCCATTACCCCCAGCCACAATTTATTACAGTTGGGGATGATGAGAGTTGTAGTTCAGCAACTTCTGGAGAGCCCATGTTGCCTACCCCTGCTCTAGATCAACTATTCTAGAATTCAGCCCCCCCCCCACTTCATTGCCAACATGTGTCAGTGGCTTACTATTGGATTGCATATAAAATGATGCCTGCTTCTTAGCTCAGAGAGGAATATTAGTTTTAAAATGGTGCAGTGTTTAAGAGGAGGTGCAATTCAAAATATAACTAAGCATGCCTTGCTCAAGCGAGCTACTTGGAACAGTTTTCTGTCAAACTCATTGCATATGTTTTTCAAGTTATATCAAATGATCCATTCAAAGGGCATATAGCAAAACCTTAAGAGTACTGCTTTTCTTTACATAGCGGCCGACATCCCACCCTATAAATGGGCAAGCTTTGAGGGACAGCGAGGACGTGCCAGGAGCCCTCACACAACTTCCTCGTGTTCCCCTGTGTGTGCACTGTTGTGCTGGAGCCTTTAGGAGTTTGAAGCATTCTCTGCATTTCAGAAGGATGCTGAAAGTTTGGAAGCATGTCGCTGAGGTTCAGCGGTGCGTTTCTGATGCTGCAGAACCCTTCTGGAGCATAGGGAGTGCTCCAAATTCTAAGGGCACTGGGGGAACTGCATGACAACAGCACGTGCTTCAATAGTCAGAATGCCAGCTAGTCTTTCCAGGCCTTGCTGCTCTGTCCAATAATAACCCCCATGCCACACCCCACTCTCAGTGACATTCACTATGTAGCCTATGAGTGTGACTGTCTGCTACGAAGGCACTGCTGTTTGTTACTTCCCAGTACAATGGAGTCACTGGCTATCCTACATTCCCTCAGGTTTCCCCCTGCCTCCCCAACCTCAAACACTATGTACCTTATAAAACTAGTAATATGGGTAGCACCGAAGATTTGAATCTATTCTCCATGCCATGTAATCATCTTTACTATACTTTCTATACTGTACAGTAAAGAAGAACTGGAAATGTTCTGGAAAACATTTGGAAAAGCAGATGTCAACATTCTATAAAGCAGGAGAAGATGTCACTAAGATGTCAGAGGTTGGAGAACTATTCCAGAGGGGTGGGGTGGGGATGTTGACCTTCATAACTACCTCGTATCAAAACTTCAAACTTCTAGCGGAAAAAGGAAACACAAGTTAGCATAAATTATTCTAATTGATACCAGAAAAATGCTGCAACTCTTAAAGCCTCAATTTGGACTATGAGAAGATGTAGGTGAAAACCAGATAAACCAAGCTCTCTTTAAAGCCTGAACTGTAGCTCCCCACACAGCTGAAAAGGCAAGCCATTTCTCATTTTAAAATGAAACCTGCCAATCAAAAGGGTGGCTGATTACAACCACTGTTCCCTCTAACAGAGATGCCCAGATGTTGTTCACTACAACTCCCAGCACCCCCAGATGCAGTAGCATTTGGCTGGGAATTATGGGAGCTGTAGTCAACATCTGGGAATCCCTGTTAGAGGGAACACTGATTACAACCTCTACCAAGTATGAGGTTTTCCCACATAAATATAAAACTTTGTTGCATTATAGCCCTAGGCAAGAGGTCAACAAAAGAAAGGAAAATGTAACAAAATATAAAGTTAGGTTACTGTTTTGAAGATGTGATCTTTAAAAAAGATGATAAAAGACATTTTAATGCCTAAACAGTAGTAACAAAGTAGGTTTCAGATTACTCTGAATTCTTTAAGTATGTGTGTATGATTATAATGAAGAGATCTTTAAAGTACCAATTCCTTAAAAAATATACTTTAAGTGCTTTGTTTAAGAGCATACACTTTTTTGAGACATTTAAAGAGACAAAGTTGATCAATTGCCATGTACAGAATGCAGGACAAGTTCCAGCTTAGATTATTCATCTCCAGAATAATTTAGTAAGTGTCAATTTATGCAACTAATTTAAATACAAAGTATTTAAATAAATAACAATAACCAGCAATTTCTACTGGCAGCAACAGAATTCATTCTTCCCTTGATAGCATCTGTGAAACCTGTTTTTCACAACAGTTGTAAGACATCCGTTTTGTCACCCAAGAAACATAGGATTGTGTACTTCAGCTCTAATTAAGGGATTAAAGGAATGCAGCTCACATGCCTCCCCATTTGCGTTATATATCCCAATACTCATGCAGTATTGGAACAGTATCAAAAGAATCAAACAGTATCAAAAGGAACAGTATCAAAAGAATCTTTACTTTTTCTTATACTGTCCCTTAAGGTACCAATATTCTTGCACATCACTGCATTCAGGGAGAAAGACCTGCCATAAATTAGTATGGATAGTCTAGGAGGAAGAGATATGACATATGCTAGTATAGTGAATATTGCACTATATTCGTCAATGAAGAATCCACTTTGGCCTTGATCTATTTTTTTAACACTCCTTAGAGCTGTCGCTTTCTGCTAAGTGGCTGAAACTGAGATTTTTGTAGGGGAAGGGAATAATAGAATTCTGACCCCTTTGTGGGCAGAAAAATCCGATTCGCATAAACCCCAAACAATATGAGGTTTGCATTATTGCCTCCTTCTCCAGCTCTCTCCACTTACCCGATTTGGTGGTGGTGATAATTAGGACTCCTGCTTGCCTTTCTCTCTGGTGCCCTGAATGCTAATACTCCTGGAGCTGTGGGACATCTTGTGTCCAAAGTGCCTGACGTCCACAGGACTCTGGTATCCTGAGAAAGCTACCTTGCCAAAGATCCTGGGACACTGCTGTACTAATATTCCAGCAAGCACCAGAGAGGAAGCTTTCATAAGACTTTCCTGCCACTTCCAGAGTAGGTAAGTGAGGAGGAGGCAACAGAGCAAGTTTTAGGGGACTTGTTTATGAGAAATGTTTGGACCTTGCCATGTCCCTAATGTCACTGAGAGCATGACATAGACTGAACTGGACTTGGAACAAACAAAGCTATTGTTTGAAGTCGTCTTGGAAAATATTTTAGTTTGCCAAGCCCAATTCTGTGGGCCAGGTCCAGCTGTGGGCCAGGTCAAAATAGAACCCAAACCCTTCTTTCAAACACACAAATACTATGTAGAGCAGTATGCTTTTCAAAACCAGTCTTTTGACACTTTGGCAGTTAAATCGATTGCTATAAGAAGAAAGGCCAACATGGGTGCCCACCATTCCAATTTATCTTTAATTATCTCAACTGTAATCAAATTATTTCTATGGACTTTGCCTGTTTAAACTGCTGCACCAGGGAAACTACTGTTGATACTGGAAGTCATTTGGAATCCTCATCTAACTCAAGAATAGATTCATCAACCTCTTCTGCGGCACACAATTACGAAAATAATCCTCCCACATTTTAGGTAGAATATGACAAACTGAGCAAAATGGACCAGGTTGCATTTTAATAAGTTGCCAGAAGACTGAATAATGTTTAAGGCATGCTGCAGCAATCAAACGCTGCCATGGCGCTTTTAAGGCATTTTTCTTTTTAGATTTTAACAATTTGCATTTTCTTTTCTGCCTTAAAAGCTCTTGAGGAGGATAATTTGCTGAACCTTCTCTATAAGTTTGATAAAGCTTAATAAGTTCTTTCTTTGTATTAAAGCATTCCTGATCAAACTGTTCTTTAGACAAACATTTATAAATTTCCTTGTCAAAAATGATTTTAAGGCCTGAATTAAATTTTCATAATGGTCTAAAGTACAATTTCTCGTATCATTTGTCAATATTGCAATACACACATTTTGCAACAAATCCAACTTGAAGGCTGAGGTAATCTGACCTCAGACCACCTTACTCGAGTGGGCTGAATTTCAGCCACGTTTAAATTTTCTGTTAACTCCAAAAAGGGCTGCCTTTCAAATGATATATGTAATAGCCCAGGAAAATGAATCACTATCAGAGAGATTAGCAACTTTAAAATGGCCCAAATAAGCTAGCACATTTTGCAAGACCTAATATAGTCAACTGTGGACATTTTAGACTCAACCCAATAGGTGAATTCTCCAGGGGAACCATCAGGTGCAGCATTAATGAGCAAATGAAACTCCAATTTGACAACGGCTTGTGTTAGACAAAAACCTGCAAAGTTTGCAACCTCATCCTTAAACTGCCAAATAGCAAGGGGTGGGCAGGGGGTGGGCGAGTCTTCTGTTTCACGCGGGCAGATTTTGAACTTCTGATATGATAGATCATTCCTATCCATTCTCACACTGAAGTCTCCTGCAATTACAGTAAAGGCTTAGGGAAAAGTATGCTGCAGCCTGTTTACATATCTCTCAAATTTCTTTAATTTGTGTACTCAACCTTATTGGTGGTATGTATACATTTATCAGAAGCAAACTGGCACTATTAAATTTAATCATAATTGCCATTGCATAGCGACCAAAAGTTGGTAACTTATCAATTGATTTCTGTAGTGCAGGAGAAACTAAGATACTGCACTAGAAGATACAGTGTGGTGAAACAACAGCTCCCAAAAACAATAATCATCCAAAGCACTGGTGGTGGTGGTGGGGAAGTAACAAGTAAACTCATTTGAAACTTGCTGCATATCTGTAATCCATGAGACAAAGAAAACAGGAGTTGAACAAACAAACAAATATTTGAGCCAGCAGCAAAAGCTACTACCTAATCGCCATCTTAATTCCTCCCCCCTGCCATTTTCCTCTTTTCTATAAGAGAGAAAACTGTATATCATGCAAGCACCTGCACACTTATATTGTCACGTCCTTGCCTTTATAACCAAGCCATCGTTTTGGAATTTCTACCTTGGACACCCTCCATGCGCTCTAGAGATAACAAGGTTTGATAGTTTCACATTAAGCACACAGACACAGAGGTTTTTTGGCCTCTTGAAATGCTCAGGTGACTAACACTTACCCCTTAGAGAGAACACAATAGCTCCCCTATCGTTGCTAGCCAACAATAATTTCGCTTATGTAAAAGCTGGTAGAGGGGTCTAAAACATAAAATGATGCCAAGCAAAATAGTAACACATCGTTAACGTTTCTAAAACTGAAATTCCCAACTATCGACACGGCAATAATTTCACATCCCTCACTGTTTATACCAAAAGGTAACACAAAATATAAAAATAAGACTTTTCAACTTCTATGAAGTAGAGAAAACAAACACACTTGGAGTAGAACCTACCACCGACTTGTCTTGTTTGCACTGAAATGCATGGGAGCTGTACAGGAAAAGCAGGCTGTGCCCTTGTGCAGCCCCGGTTCACCAAAACGATGCTTAAAAACAACAGCTCCTAGGAGATTCTCTGTTTCACACACCAAGCATTAAGCTTTAAGCAACTATGAATGCAAAGTTTTGTTCACAATTGCCACAAGGCCCTGAACTAAAGAATGTGTTTGGATGGACAGAAGGACTTGCACATGTGCATTAAGGTGTGTTTAGTTTCATGTCCTAGCTAGGTACCCTCACATCTCATTGGAAACTGCTTTTGTTGGACCATGCAAGTGGCTGTTTCTAGAGAGGTTGAACTGAGACTCAGGTGCAGAGATCCAATGCAGCTGTTGGGACTGAGGCGCAAAATGAAGTAAGCTCTGTATTATTCAACTTGCCACCAATGAAGTTTTCTACATAGATTAGTTGTAATCAACAAATATCAATATGTTAACCATTTAGCACTCCCCACATGTTCTAAGTATGCCATCTGGAGGGCTCGTATTGCTTATCATTTTATATTTATGCCTTATATAGAAAACTCTCTTTTATACAAAGCTATAGCAATAATACAGGCTATATTTCTCACAAGAAGAAATATTCTCAGTATATCAGTGAGACACAGTGATTAAGTCCCTTGAAGAACTGCCAGGGAATCAATCCATTAAGAAACAAGCACAGTAGAACTTCAGGTAAGCCACTGCTCTTTTTCCTTGCTGTATTTTTTAGACCACTTGCGAGTGAGCTCCAGATAAATATTTGGCTTATATGGCTGATAGTCCAGGTAAGTTGTCTTTCCAGTCTTTTTGGGAATGGCTTTCTCAATCTGAGTTCCTTCATGCCATTCGTTGAAAGAGGTAACAGAAATTATTTCAGGTCGTACTAGAAGTGCTGCACTGAATGCAGTCTCATAATATTTCCCATTGATACGGTTCCGTGTGTTGTGGTTGTTCCATGGCCGGATGCTGGTATCTATGTATCCTGGACCCACGCTTGGAATGAACATCAAGCTGTTCTTGTCACAAAAAGCTTTCAGACCTGGCCAGTTATGGTGGCTTGATCCATATGAGAAGCCATTTGTGGCAAAATATGTATACATTCCATCAAAGCCACTTCTATGGATTTCGTGCTTATGTTTTTCTTCCACAAGAAGAGCAATGAACAAACTGTCATATGGCGTGTTGCGTATACTCTGTGATCCCGACACAGTGAGCAGATTTGTCCACATCTCAGGGATGGTTATGTAAGAATCATAAACATAAAACATAGGAAGCATTCTACCTGTGCTGACTTTATGTTTGTAAAAAGCTGGGTGGTCTCCATATCTAACAAGCAAAGAAGCAAAACAAAAACACACATTAACTATATATTTATTTATTTTATTTAACATATGTGTATACTGCCCCAAAGAGAATATATGTTCCCTTTAAGGTCCCATAAAACAAAATGTAATCAACTGGCAATTTTCTGTGAAAGTCAGGACCTTGTTATATTTATAACTTGTTATAAATGTGGATTCATCTTTAGCGTCAAAAGATAGTGAAAAAATGTACATTCTACAGTATAGTGCAAGATAAATTTGATTAGTGTTTTGTATTATGAAGACAAATTGCTCAATTACTCTGCTTACTAATCCCACATCAGATTTCACCTAGTCAAGGTGAACTAGAGCCTGTGCAAAGCAGAAAACCTAAAAGAACATAGCAAAAAGGATGAAAAAAAGTAGGGCTATGCACAAGCTGGTTTGGCACCTCCTTTGGGAAGTGCCAAACTGGCTCGGGCGCCCGCAGCTGAACCAATTCAGTGGAGCAGGGAGTGGTTCCCTTAAGAAGCAGGTCCTTACCTGCTCTGGTGCCACTCCAGTGCTTTGCCAGGCACAGCACTCGCTCTAGCAAAGGCTGCGGCAGCGGTGCTGTTTCCTGCAGCCTGCGCGCACGGTGTCGCCACAGTGGCCATGTGCATGGCAACACTGTGCGAGCAGGCTGCAGGGAATAGTGCTGCAGCCACTGCGGCCTTTGCTAGAGCGAGCGCTGCATCTGGAAAAGCAGTGGGGTGGTAGCAGAGAAGGTAAGGACCTGCTTCTTAAAGGATCTGCTCCTCACCCCGCCCACGCCTGCATGAGCCGTTTGTGTACATCCCTAGAGATAAGACATCTCAACAGCAAGCATCTGCACCAACTCTTGACTTGAACAAGCAAAGGTAACTTCGGAGAGATCAATAAGAAATTTAGCTTTTTGAGGGCTGAAAGATTTAAGTGATATAATGGTGTGACGCACACAGAAAAATTAACTCACTGTAAAAACACCGAATAGGATGGAGTGAAAATGTTCATATTTAAATATTTTAGAATGAGCTCACCTGTCTATGATATACTTGACATTGTTGTACATACTGCGATCATCTCTGTCTTTGTATGGCTCAATATGGAAAGTGACCTACAAGATGAGAACTTTAGATAGGTATTTAAAAAAATCTGCTGCCTCAGTGGAGCATGTTATTTTAATCATCAACCAAATCAGTACAACACACAACACCTGTTGGTTACTTCAGAAAAGCTTACAATTACTTTGTTTTTGGTTACACTACTAGAACCCTGGAATTTTCTTCCACTGGAGATCCAAAGCTCATTTGCTTTTGATTTTTTTGTGTGCGGGCTGGTGTTTATGGCTGCCAGAAGACATTAGTATTTGTAAAGTTTACTTTTGCATATAAAATAGTAAATTTAAACATATGTGAACACATTGTTATGTTCAAACTTGGGGGACAAATTAACAATTTGATAACAGTAAAGAAATATATGTGGTAAGAAATTCCTTCCTTATTCTGTCATGCTCTTTGTTCTCTTCCTTTTGAGGCATGTTACCAATAACAATAGATCATTGTGCAGAAGCTGGAAGGCTGTGGCATAACCAAATGTTATGTTCATGAGATTAGCCTAGTCTCAGAAAAAGCCACTGCATGCCTTCTCTTCCAGCAAGCCCCAATGGTGCTTTCATTCTCCAGCCATTCCAGTCATCTCAATCTGAGAGCAGAGCACACTTGCTAGCAAGTCATAAACTGGGCCTAAACGGAGATGTGGGGTGGAAATCTTTCTAGATTTTCCACATAGCAAATTTTTCTGTGGGGAATTTTCCCCTTTCTAAAAATTCATTAGTTGACATTCAGACTAGAATTGCACACATTCCAGATTACCGCTGCACTGTTGCTTGAGCAAGGGAAGGGGCAATTTTTGTCAATCTCCTCTTCCCTCTGAAGCTCGCCATATGTCACCAAAATATGTCCTGGGAGGTGATGGAGGATGTATTTTGGAGATACATGGAGGGCTTCAGAGAGAAAGAGAGACTGGCAAAAATTGCCCCTTTCCTCGCTCTAGTGACAGCACAGCAGTAATTTGGAATTTGCATTGCTGCAAACCCACATCTCTGGATCCAAGCCCCCTAAACATTTTGACCTGATTCAAAATAAGGTTCACACCTATTGCCATTCAGTCCTCACTGTCAATTCCTCTTTTCTGAAGCACACTTCGGAGGTCAGTCTCCAGTTACCACCAGTACAGCTGGTGGAGACTCAAAGGTGGGCCTTCTCTGTTAGCTGCTCCTGGCCTGTGGAATGCACTCCCTGCAGAAATCCGTAATCTGAGTTCATTATTGGCCTTCAGGAGAGCCCTTAAGACCTATTCTTGGCCTAGCTTTCCACAGTTTTTTTTAACTGTAAATATTTGGCCTGGTTTTCCAGGGTTTAAAACTGTTTTAAATGTTTTAACGGTGAATTGGTTTTATATTGTTTTTATTTTAATGCAAACTGCCCTGAGCCATTTTTGGAAGGGCAGTATAGAAATCAAATCAAATCAAATCAAATCAAATCAAATCAAATCAAATCAAATCAAATACATGATGACAGAGAGAACATACAAAACAACTCAGACATTCCAACATAACAGAAGTATAGTTGTGACTAATGGTGCAGTGGGGAAATGACTTGACTAGCAAGCCAGAGTTTGCAGGTTTGAATCCCTGCTGGTATGTTTCCCAGACTATGGAAAACCCCTATATTTGTGTGATATAGGAAGATGCTGAAAGGCATCATCTTGTACTGAGCGGGAGGAGGCAATGGTAAACCTCTCCTGTATTCTACCAAAGACAACCACAAGGCTCTGTGGTCGCCAGGAGTCGACACTGACTTGATGGCACTTTAACTTAATACAAATTGTACACAAACAGTCTTTTTTCCCTACCACAGAAGCAAGCTTATGCCATGGGCTACAACCCTTAAGATCTAAATTTCTACATTATAATTTTAGAATTAGTTTAATGTGGCACTTTGATAAATATATTTCCAGAGTATTTGTAATTTCTAGCACAAATCTGAATGTAACCATGACTAAGGCTTATAAACAACTATATGTCTGATCTCCTATAGCAATTAAACTCATCTGGTGTCCCAACTGGGAAGCTTTTGCCTACTGGAAGAAAGTTATTTGCTTTAAGCCACTGATGTGCCACAAATGGCTAGTGTAAAGTATGTGAAAGCAGTGAGCTAGTTTAGAGGAAAAGGCTAGTAATTTTGGTAGACTTATTTATAAGACATCAACATTCATCTTAAGCCAGGGACTTTCAAATGTGGGTTCCCAGATTATGTTGGACTACAGCTCTCATCATACTCAGTCACAATGGTCCTTGGGGATGATAGCAGTTGTATTTCAATAACATCTGGGGACCAAAGTTTGAGAATCTGTGGCTTAACCAAAAACCAACATTTCAAGTATCTTTTAAAGGAAAGAATGGCCTTCTCTGAGACCCTATCACAAGTTTTATGTGAATCTTTGCCAATCAGCACTGGCATATTTACTGCTTTTCCTCTACCACTGCTGTGCCTGCTGTTGTCCCCCCCCCCCACTACCATCCTTGTTGCTTCTAATTGGTACAACAAAAGAGCTATTGCATATAATTGTTATTATTATTATTTTGTTTTATTTTTAAAGTCCTCGCTTTTATGTAAAGCTTTTGTACTTTGTGTTTTGCTGGTCGAATGACCGTAACAATAAAGATTTGATTTGATTTATTAAAACATTTTTATACCGCCCAAAACCTACGTCTCTGGGCAGTTTACAACAGAATAAAAACAAAGTAAAACATTAGTTAAGACAAAATGAAAAATTTAACACATTGCAACAATTTAAATTTTTTAAAATATTCTAAAGCAGCATTAAAACCATTAAAACAATATTAATTAAAAGCCTGTGAGAAAAGATGCATCTTTAAAGACTTTTTATAAGCTGTCAGAGATGGGGAGGCTCTTATTTCACTAGGGAGCGCATTCCAAAGCCTCGGGGCAGCAGTGGAGAAGGCCCGTCACTGAGTGGCCACCAGACGAGCCGGTGGCAGCTGCAGACGGACCTCTCCAGCAGATCTCAGTGGGCAGTGGGGTTCATGACGAAGAAGGCGTTCTCTTAAATACCCAGGGCCCAAACTGTTTAGGGCTTTATAGGTTATAACCAGCACCTTGTATTTTGCCCAGAAACATATCGGCAGCCAGTGTAGCTCCTTCAATACAGTAGTAATATGGTCTCTCCGAGATGACCCAGAGACCAGCCTGGCTGCCGCATTCTGGACCAACTGTAGCTTCCAGACTACGTACAAGGGCAGCCCCACATACAGTGCATTACAGTAATCCAGTCTGGAGGTTACCAGCAGATGTACCACTGTTTTGAGGTCGTTCACGTCAAGAAACGGACGCAGGTGGCTTATCAGCCGAAGCTGACAGAAGGCACTTCTGGCCACCGCCTCAACTTGGGAGGAGAGGCTCGGATCCAGAAGCACCCGTAGACTGCATACCTGTTCCTTCTGGGGAAGTGTGACCCCATCCAGAACAGGCAGATCAAAATCATATCTCGAGTTCCAACCCCGCACAATGAGTACCTCCATCTTAGCCGGATTCAATCTCAGTTTGTTATCCCTCATCCAGCCCATCACCGACTCCAGGCAGGCATTTAGGGAGGTTATGCCCTCTCCTGATGATGCTGACATGGAGAAATAATTTGGGTGTCATCAGCATACTGATAGCACTCTGCACCAAATCTCCTGATTATCTCTCCCAGCGGTTTCATGTAGATGTTAAACAACATTGGAGACAATATGGAGCCCTGAGGCACACCACACAAGAGTTCAGATTCTGAAGAACAGCAGTCTCCAAGGGACACCATCTGGAACCTGCCCGAGAGGTAGGAGCAGAACCACTGCAGAGCAGTGCTTCCAACTCCCAACCCCCTCAGACGCTCCAGAAGGATACTATGGTTGATAGTATCGAAAGCCGACGAGAGGGCCAGAAGGACCAACAGAGTCACACTTCCTCTGTCCATTCCCAATTGGAAATCATCCATCAGGCAGACCAAGGTGGTCTCCACCCCATAGCCAGCCCGGAGGCCAGTTTGAAATGGGTCAAGATAGTCAGTTTCATCCAAGACTGTCTGGAGCTGGGAGGCCACCACCCTCTCAATTACCTTGCCCAGTCATGGAAGGTTGGAGACAGGCCTGTAGTTACTCAGCTCTGAGGGATCCAAGGTAGGCTTCTTCAGAAGCGGTCTAATAATTGCCTCCTTGAGACTAGGAGGCATCCTACCTTCCCTCAGAGACACATTTATCATCTCTACCAGGCCTTCTACAACAACCGCCTTGCCAGATAATATAAGCGATGTCAGGCAAGGGTCAGGAGAACAGGTGGTAGGCCGCACCATTCCAGTCAGCTTGTCCACATCCTCAGGAGTCACAAACTGGAAATGATCACACAGAAGGAGTCGCTGGACATCTCCACATCAGACATTGAAGTAACTGTGGAGACGGAGTCTAAGTCGGCGCGAATACGAGAGATTTCCCCCACAAAGAATTCATTAAACACATCACAGCGGGTAATTGATGGTTCCAGATTCTGATTCAAGGGAGGAGGGGCACTCACTAGCCCTCTCACAACCCTGAACAACTTCACCAGACGTAAACTTGCGGATGCAATACGGAAAGAAAAGAATCGTTTCTTTGCCACACATATCCCCTGAGCATAGGTCTTCAAATGAGCTCTATGTTGCAATCTGTCGGATTCCAGCTGAGTCTTTCTCCACTTGCACTCCAGTCGTCTACCTCCCCACTTCAACCCCCATAGCTCTTCTGTATACCAAGGGGCCAGTTTTGAAGCGGGTCGGAGAGGACGCTTAGGAGCAACCATGTCTACTGCCTGAGTGAGTTTGCTGTTCCAATTCTCCACCAGGGTATCAACAGGATCACCAGCAGAGCCAACACTAAATCCCTCCAAGGCTTCTTGAAATCCTATTGGATCCAATAACCTTCTCGGGCAGACCATCCTAATAGGTCCCTCACCCCTGCGAAGGTGGGAAGTGATTGTGAGTCCAATCTTAACCAGATGGTGGTTCGTCAATGACAATGGGGAAATCACATGAGTCCCTACCCACGGAACACCACCCTGATCAGAGTGAAAGACCATATCAAGCGTGTGACCAGCAATGTGTGTCGGCCCTAAGACCACTTGGGATAGGCCCATAGTCGTCATGGCCGCTATGAACTCCTGAGCTGCCCCAGACAAATCGGTCCCAAAGTGAATATTGAAGTCCTCCAGCAAAGAGATATTAATCTCTTTCCAGCCCTCGAACAAAGGCACTGGCCCTTTAAAGCCAGAAGAGGCTTCTGCCCAGACTAGGGATGTGCACAGAACAATATTTGCATTCCGAGCTTGGAACGGAATACAAATCCCTGGAGTATACCATTGGACCAGTCGATCCAGTTGATCTGATGCAACAAGCTCGGAATACTCAAAATGTCCCGAGTACCATTTTGGATTCCAAAATGGCACTTTTCTGGCTTCTGTGCCCGAACGGCAACCATTTGTGTGGTGGCGCTGATCATGTAAATGGCTGCCATGTGTGTACAGAGGCCAGAAGAGTGCCATTTGGAATCCAAAATGGCACTCAGAACACTTGAAACGTTCCAACCCAGAACGGGATCGCTCCGTTCCAAGTTCGGTACACTCAAAACAGCCCGTTTCGAGTCAGAATGCTCTGTACATACCCACCAGAGACGAGCAGAGCAGGAAGCAAATGACTGCAAAGTGATTTAACAGTACCCTTACAAACACCAGTGTGCATGCTTATGTATTCAGTAATTAAAACCAGATCTAGCCTTTACAGTGTGCATTCATTCTCCATCATGAGTGGGGTGGGGGGAATAAAAAACTCACTTCTAAATAATATATTTCAGAAGTCGTTTTCATTTCGCCTTCTAAATATATTATCCCTTGTAAATGGGAATTAAATTATCAAAAATCTAACAAGGCTGCCCTGCCTAGGTACCAAATAGACTGCTAAGTTTTAAAGTGTCCTTCAGTTACTGGTAATGATTAAACCCCATTAATGATTACATGAATGCTTTATCCTCTTATACTGCAGTCCATATGGCCCTTTAATAATGGTCATATGATGGTGGCCTCTATGCATCAAATATAAATGATGGGATGGGTTGCATTCCTCTTGCCTGGCAGGAGGCAACTCTTTTTGTGGGAGGGTCCACTGAAGCATGACAACTTTCAGAGGTTGTTTAAGATGTAGACAAGCAATTTACAATGAAAAACAATTGGTTGCCAAGGCTACATACTGGATTATGTAGACTGACTGGGTCAAACTTCCCAAGGTTCAAGAAGGTAAACAACATTTAGACACACAATTAAAAAACAAGACAATGAATAAAGCTACACTATATCTGCTTAATCCTACTTTTGAATTGCAGTCTAAACAGGTAAATCATATGTTCAAGTGTGTGCATCGCAAAGAGGATATATAGCCAGCTGGCTCTGTGCCATGTTAGCACCAAATTGCTCCTTAAGAGCAATAGTTTAAGGTTCTGTCATTAAACTCATCCCACAGGATTGGGCTGCTTCAAATCAACTTAAGTGTGTTAATCTTCTAAACATATAAAAATATGGCACCCTTAACTACCCTTAACAAAAAGAAAAATATGAGATAAGAGCAGCACACCAAAATCAAATATTCTGTTAACTGTACAGTGCAAAACTGAATACCTGATCCATTGCATAAAAACAGCCCTGCTGGATACAGCTACCTGTTTCCCACAAAATCCTGCTTCCCATAGTGGTCCACCAGAAGCTTGTGGGTGGACTAACTGTCTGAGCCTGGAGGTAGCCTATAGCCATCAACTCTAGTAGCCATTGATTGTCCTGTCCTCCACAAATTTGTCTAAGCTGGTGGCTATCACCACATCCTGCAGCAGAGAATTCCATAGATTAATTATGTGCTATGTGAAGAAGTACTTCATTTTAGGACTGATTTCCTGGCAATCAATTTGCTGGGATGACACACCCTTTTTCTGAATTAAAAACCCTCGGATGTTGTAGCCTTGCCTCATAAGAAAGGTGCTCTAGGCCTCTGATCATCTTGGTTGCCCTATTCTGTACGTTTCCCAGTTCTACAATATCCTTTTTGAGATATAGTGATCAGAACTGCACACAGTATTCCAAAAGTATTCCATGGTCGCACCATAGATTTGTATAAAGGCATTATATTTTTAGCAGTTTTGTTTTCAATTCCCTTCCTAGTGATCCATAGCATGAAAATTACCTTATTCACAGCTGCCACACACTGACACTTTCAAGTCCACCACACACCAAGATCCCTCTCCTGGTCAGTCACTGACAGTTCAGACTGCATCAGTATATATGTAAAGCTGGGTTTTCCCAGTACTTTTTCACACAGCACATAATTAATCTACTGCATTCTTTGCCATGGGATGTGGTGATGGCCACCCGCATGGCTTTAAAAGGGGATTAGACAGATTCATGGTGGACAGGTTTATCAATGCCTACTAGTCTGGTGGCTGTGGGCCATCTCCAGCCTCAGTGGCACAGCGCCTCTCAATGTCAGTTGCAGGGGAGCAACAGCAGGAGAGAGGGAATGCTCATACCTCTTGCTTGTAGGCTCCCCAGAGGCATCTGGTGGGGCACTGTGTGAAACAGGATGCTGGACTAGATGGGCCTTGGGCCTGATCCAGCAGGGCTGTTCTTATCCCCATGTGCATTACTTTACACTTACTTACCGTACACTGTATTGGATTTGCCATTTTGTTGCCCATTCACCCAGTTTGGAGAGCTCCTTTTGGAGCTCCTCACAATCCATTTTGGATTTCATTACCCTAAATAGTTTGGCGTCACCTGCAAATTCGGTCATCTCATTGCTTACTCCAATTTATATATCTCTGAGTAAATTAAAAAGCAGTGATTCCAGTACAGATCCCTGGGGAACTCACTTCTTACCTCCTTCCACTGTGAAAACTGTCAATTTACCCCTACCCCATATTTCCAGTCCTTTAACCAATTGCCAACCCACAAATGAACTTGTCTCCTTATCCCATGACTGCTAAGTATGCTCAAGAGCCTTTGATGAAGAACTATGCCAAAGGCTTTTTGAAATTCCAAGTATACATCAACTGGGTCACATGCTTGTTGACACTTTCAAAGAACTCAAAGAGGTTAATGAGGCAAGACTTAGTGAGTTGTGTCAAGTCTAAAACTTCAAATACTGTACCTTTAATTTGTACTTATGGGCAATATCCAAAATAGTAGGTACCAGGCCATCAGTAGGTTCCCCGTTTTCATCAGCCATTCCAGGTGGGTACCAAGAAAGAGCCAATACCCCTAAGGAACAGAATGTGTTTTATCCATGATAAAATACAAAACAAGTACTTAAGCCATAAAGTTAGAAAAAAATGAATGGGGAGGGAATTTGTATTTTAAACACAATACATTCAACTACTTTAGAGATTTTCCATTTCAAAAACATGAAGTGAAGCATTTCTTTAGCCATAATCAGGTCTCTTTCCATGAATACTTCTATACTTCATCAATTAAGTCACTACTAGCTTTGTTGCTTCTTAGTAAACTAGCAATAGGTATTCTAAGCTGTTTCTAAACAGATACCCTTTCTCCTTCCCAACTTTGCAGCCTTGGGTTGGAGGTTCTGCCAGTTTTTGTCATTTACACACACCTATAGTGCTAGCACAATCACACCCAAGTGAGTCACAGGAAAAGCTTGCTACAACCCTGTCCACGCCAAAGGTTCTTTCATGGCCGTTCTGTTGGCTGTTAGCATTAGGGATTAACAGGATAGTCATCCATATATCTTTCTCCAATATTTCCATGTTTTGGAACTTAAAGCAAGTCCCCATGTCTGCAACATTTACTTTGTGTGTCCATTCCATTAATGTCAAAACCACAACACTTCTCTTATCCCTAGGCTATGTGGGATGTTTTCTTTCAGTCCCACTTTCTGCTAGCAATCAATGTATTGCCCATGTATCTATTTGCTTCCCTTAGAGATCTAAGGTTCAGGAAGCAAGAGACTTGTATGACTACACAAATGTGTTTTTTTAAATCCTCACAGCCAAAATCACAGAGAAAATGATGTCATCTGCAGGATGGGCTTCATTTGTTTGTCCATCCATGTGAGAACTAACTCTCAAATCTGCTTTCAATACCAGGGCTGAGAATTGGAATGTGAGCAAGAGTGCCTCTGACCATGTAGAGAGTGGCATTTTATTCACTACTGAAGAACTGCAATCTTGTGGACAAGACTATTTGAACATGTGGTGGTGGCTTGGCTCACCCATGGTCTTGGATTAGAAACTGATTAACTACACCAGCAGTTTTCAAACTTCTTTTCCCACAACCCAGTTGAAAGCAATCAGTTATGCCAGCAACCTGAGTAGCTGGCTTTGCAACTCGTGTAAAGCCACAGCAGCAAGTACAGAAGCATTCTTATAAGTAGAGTGGTGACATGAAAAATGTGTATTTTACACATAGTACATAAACTTTAATTTTGCATTCTTACTCAAAACAAGCTATCACTCCTGAATGATGGTACTGTAGTTAGTTTACAAGTGTTGCAGATATTTTATGAGATCATATACATTTTAATAATCAAGGCAGTCAGTAAATAATCCTGTGATCCAATATTGGTCCCTGTACTTTGAAAACCACTGATCTAGATCCATTTCAATCTGGCATCTGGTGTAGGCTTGGGAATGAAACTATCTTGGCGACCTAGTAGATAACCTACTCCAGGAACTAGACAAGGGGGAATGCATCCCTGTTGGTTGTGCTGGACCTCTCAGTGACTTTTGAAGCCACTTTGCTTCATGACAGTACAGGACAAGGACAATGTCGGGCATCTTTGCTGGTGCCAGACACTCAATCTCCCCATCTTGATTTGGGTGTCAAAGACCAAGGAAAAGTGTTGGTGCATGGAGGACAAGCTGGAAGAGATAACAATGTGTGACATTGCACAACATCATTACTGATCAGGTGGCATGTCTGTTAAGGCATCATCCTTTCCCAGCTTTGTGAAGCTTGAGCCAAAATCAGATAGCCTTCTCCGGTCTTCAACAAGCAGTCTGACCATGAGAGACTTATGTGCATACTGTTGTGCCTTTAGATCTCACTGTGGGAATGCTATATATGTGATCTTGAGCTCTGCAGAAGCCAGACCTTACAGACAATGCAGTTGAAGAATTAAGATTTGCCAATTAAGCAACTTATATCAGCACAAAAGAAATCTTGTAGGAGGGAGGTCTGGCTGGCTCAGTCTTTTTGGTAAGAGTCATGTTTCTTCAGAAAGTCTTTCAGGTTGGACTAATATGCACCTGCTGAATTGATACATAGTTTTATGTTCAACTGGTGATTATATATATACAACTTTTAATGATACTAACCTTTGTAAATTATGTTGTAGGGATGTGTAAAATGTTTCAGTGTCAAAACGTTTTGACTCGAAACAGGCCATTTCAAGCTCAAGGGTTGGGGGGAAGCCCTTTAAATAAAGGGCCTGTTTCGAGCTCAGAACAAAACAACTGTTTCAATTTGAAATGTTTTGATCACTATTTTGGAGGCCTGTTTTCCCCTTGCCAATTGGTATTCTGGCACTGGCTTCCAATCGGCTTGCAATCTCCTTGCTTCTTGGTTGCCTTGTTGTCATGGGGACCTATGCCCCCATTGGCTGGTGGCAGGTCTGCCAAGTCCAAAGGGACTGGGCGGCAGAGAGAGCCCTTACAGTGTATCTCTCTTGAAGAAGATACATCAGGAGAGGAGGAAGGTTTGATTTTGTGTTTTTCCCCAGCACTGAGTGAAATATTGCTGCTACAATATAATTATATACTATAGCCATTATAATATAATAAATTGGTGCTATAATTATAATAGTACTATTTATAGTACTATTATACTATTATATAGTACTATAGTACTATATAGTATTATAGTACTATTAAATAGTACTATTTAATTATAATAGTACTATGCTATAATTTGTCCGGTTATGCTGGATCTCAGACTGACAAAGGCAGAAACTGGATGCTTGTCTTCGAGTTGTGGTTTGGCTTGTTGGTGATATAAGTATTGTGGTAAAAAATGGACAGTGGCAGCTTCGTGTGTGTAATATTTCTTGGCCACTGCTGTGATGAGCTCTACATCTGGCCTTGAGTCTAATTTATGCTTCATTCACAGCTCAGTTCTGCAATCTGTATTGTAAGGTATACTTGGTCAAAATATGGCAGAAGCTGCTTTAATTGAGCTTTTGGCTATGCTTGTTGCTAAGGGTGCTGCTGTTGCAATGCTAAGAAGTAAGGAGTCATAATTGTGTGTGAGAGAGCAACCTTTGCCAAAGATGTTACTGCAGTGCAGGCATGGTGGTTGGCAATGGATTCTGAGTTAATGATTCATTTTTGGCCATTATTGGACTGTGTTTGAAATGGGTGTTCTGTGTTAGAAGGGACAGATTCTGTGTGCTTCTGCAGTGTTTTTCAAGGCAAAGTTGGAAAATTCATTGCAAATTGCAATGCAGAACTTGTACATAGGAACAGCCCAGCTAGATCAGGCCCAAGGCCTATCTAGTCCAACATTCAATAGAAATCGAACAACCAACAACAACAACATCTTGTTTCACACAGTGGCCCACCAGATGCCTCTGAGAAACCCACAGGCAAGAGATGAGGGTATGCCTTTTCTCTTGCTGTGGCTCCCCTGCAACTGGTATTCAGAGGCACCGTGCCTCTAAAGCTGAAGGTGGCCAATGGACACCAGACTAGTAGCTACTGATAGACTTGTCCATGTATTTGTCTAAGCGCCTTTTAAAACCATCCAGGCTGGTGGCTGTCACTATATCTTGTAACAGAATCCCATAGATTAATTATGCGCTGTGTGAAAAAGTAGTTCCTCTTCTTGGTCTCTATTTCCCAACCTTCAGTTGCATGGGATAAGCCCTGGCTCTAGTGTTGTAAGAGGGAGAAAAATCTCTGTCCACTCGCTACTCCATGTATAACTGTATACACCTCTATCATGTCTCCCCAAAGTTGCCTCTTTTCTAAGGTAAAGAGCCCCAGATGTTGTAGCCTTGCTGCCTAAGGAAGGTGCTCCATGCACCAATCATCTTAGTTGCTCTCTTCTTCACTTATTCCAGTTCTACAATATCAAGATACGGGGACTAGAACTGTACGCAGTACTTCAAGTGTGGCTGCACCATAAATTTATATAAGTGCAGAATAATATTAGCATTCTCATTTTCATTCCCCTTCCTAATGACTCCTAGCATGGAATTAGCCTTTTTCACAGCTGCTGTGCACTGAGTCGGCACTTTCAACGAGCTGTCCACCACGACCCCAAGATCTCTCTTCTGGCCAGTCACTGACATCAGCATATATGTGGCCCCCCCCCCATGAATCATTTTACACTTATACTGAACCACATTTGTCATTTTGTCATCCACTCATCCAATTTGGAGAGATCCTTTTGGAGCTCCTCACAATCTGCTTTGGATTTTTCTACCCTAAATACTTTACAATCATCTGCAAATTTGGCCACTGCACTGCTTACCCCAACTTCTGGATCATTTATGAACAAGTTAAAGAGCACTGGTCCCAGAACAGATCACTGGGGAGCACTATTTCTTACTTCCCTCCATTGTGAAAATGGAGGGACTTTATTTATTTTATAAATTTATTTATTTACTCATTCCTACCCTCCATTTCCTATCCTTCAACCAGTTAAGTGTGCCATTGAGTCAGTGTCGACTCCTGGTGACCACAGAGCCACCCAGCAATGTGATTTTTCTTTGGTAGAATACAGGAGGGGTTTACCATTGCCATCTCCCATGCAGTATGAGATTATGTCTTTCAGGTTTTTTTTAGAGTGGTGGCTAACCAGCTCAAGGCAGTTTTGGAGGAAACTGATTATCTAGACCCATTTCAAACTGGCTTTTGCGAGGGCTATGGGGTTGAGTTTGCCTTGGTCGGCCTGATGGATGACCTTTACCGGGGAATCGACAGAGGGAGTGTAACTCTGTTGGTTCTTTTGGATCTCTCGGCAGCATTCAATACCATTGACCACCTTCTGAAATGCCTGGGGAAATTGGGGATAGGAAGCTCTGCTTTGCAGTGGTTCTGCTCCTATCAGGTAGATTTCCGATGGTGGAGCTTGGTGACAGTTCCTCTTTAAACCGGGAGCTATTGTATGGAGTCCCTCAGGGATCCATTCTGTCACCAATGCTTTTTAATATTTACATGAAAGCACTGGGTGAGGTCATCAGGAGATTTGATGAAGGGGGTTATCAGTATGCTGATGACACCCAAATCTATTTCTCCTTATCAGGAAATGGCATTCACTCCCTAAATGCCTGCCTACAGGCAGTAATGATGAGGGATAATAAATTGAAGCTGAATCCAAGCAAGATGGAGGTGCTCATTGTGGGGGATCGGAATTTAGGGGATGAGTTAGATCTGCCTGTGCTGGGTGGGGTTACACTCCCCCAGAAGGAACAGGTATGCAGCTTGGGAGTGATCTTGGATCCAGGCCTCACCATGGTATCTCAGATGGAGGCTATGGCCAGGAGCGCTTTCTATCAGCTTTGGCTGATTCAACAGCTGCGTCCATTCCTTGAAGAGAACGATCTCAAAACAGTGGTGCATCAGCTGGTAACCTCCAGCCTCGACTACTGCAATGTGCTCTATGTGGGGCTGCCTTTGTATGTAGTCCAGAAACTTCGGTTAATTCAAAATGCAGCAGCCAGATTGGTCTCTGGGGTAACCCGGAGAGATCATATTATGCCTGTCTTAAAACAGCTGCACTGGCTGCCAATATGTTTCCGGGCGAAATACAAAGTGCTGGTTATTACCTTTAAAGCTCTGAATGACTTGAGTCTAGGTTACCTAAGAGAGCACCTTCTTTGGTATGATCCCTATTGCTCGTTGAGCTCATCTGGAGAGGTCCATCTCCAATTACCACTGGTACATCTGGTGGCGACTTGGAACCAGGCCTTTTCTGTAGCTGCTCCTGGCCTTTGGAATGCACTCCCGGCAGATATCTGCAATTTAGGCTCACTGTTGGCCTTTAAGAGAGCCCTAAAAACGTATTTGTTTGGCCTGGCCTTCCAAGGCTTGTAAAATGGTGTTGGTTTTTAAAAGTATTTTAATTGGTTTTAAATGGTTTTGTTTTTGAATTCTTTTATATTGTTTTTAGCATTGTGTTCTGCACTGTGTGTTTTTATGTCTTTAAAAGTTGTTGTACACTGCCCAGAGTCTGGATGGGGCGGTTTATAAATGTAATAAATAAACAAATAAATAAAAAGGACAAGGAGGCTTGAGGAGAGGATATAAAAGGGACATAAATACCCCTCTCAAGGAAACTAACAGGAAAGGGAAGCAACCCAGACTCGAGGGAGATGGATGTCTGCCCTATCAAGGGAGGCACATCTTCTGCCCCTTGAAGTCCCTCCCTCCCCTCGACTAGAAGTTAGTTACCAAATGTTTTGCATTTTTGTGGTTGAGAGCAGAGAGATAAGAGCAGCTGCTAGGAGCTTGAGTAGATAATGAGCCTGTCTGCATTTTAGTGAAGTGGAAGTATATTCCAGTATTTTAACAACTATTACAGACTGCTCTGTTCTGAAGCTTGCCCTACACTAGGAAACTTCTGATTGAAATTGCTTACATGCCTTTGTGCTTAATTGCTTGGATGTAACTTTAGTTTTAATAAAGCTTAAAACTACAGCCTTGTGTGTGATGTTCCGCCCCCAACCCCAGCGACTGTCCATGATCTCAGAACTGAACTGGGAGTAGTCTGTAGGGTACAGTTGGGGGTGGGGGGCAAAGGCAGTATATGGTCAGTACCCTCTGTCATGAAGACAGATACAAAGAACTCATTTAGCTTCCCTGAAATCTCCTTAGTTAACCCGTTACACCCTCATCATCTAAGGGTTCAACTGCCTACTGGCAGGTTTTCTGTGTGAACTCTGAGTGCAGCTTGTTCTGGCCATAGGGAACAATGGGGAAACTTGGATCCTAGGGGGGTTTGGGGGAAAGGTAAAAATTGCCTGCTTGCCCATTTCTTGTGTGGTTTGGGTGATAGGAAGCACCCATCATGCTCTACCACACAATGCACTCTGGTGTTGCTAAGAGCTACCCATGTGGGCCAACGGGGTATTTATTTTACACTGGCTGCCGATAGGTTTCCATGCAAAATTCAAAGTGCTAGTTATAACTTATAAAGCCCTAAATGGCTTAGGTGCTGGGTATTTAGGAGAGTGTATTCTTCGCTACGAACCCCACCGCCCATTGAGGTCATCTGAGGAGGTCCATCTCCAGTTACCGCCTACTCGTTTGGTGGTCACACAGACAGGCCTTCTCGGCTGTTGCACCGAGATTGTGGAATGCGCTCCCTGCTGAGTTACGATCTTCCCCATCTCTGGCTATTTTTAAAAAACATTTGAAAACCCGTTTTTTCACCCAAGCCTTCTCAAGTTTTTAATTCAAAGATACCGTTTGTTAATTTTGTGGTTTTTAAATTATTGTATTGTTTTCATTTTTATATGTGATATATGTTGAACTGTATTAACTTTTATATGTGTTTTAATTGTTGTTAGCTGCCCAGAGACTTAAGTTTGGGCCGGGTATAAATTTAATCAATAAATAATGAATAAAATAAATACATTTTGAGTTTCCTATGGCCAAAACACTGAAAACATTTCGAGTTTTGTTTCGTCAAAACCACCAAGAAGACCACTGTTTTGAAACGTTTGCCATCTGTGCTCTTCCCCCGCAGCTCGAAATAAGACGCAAAATCCATTTCATGCACATCCCTATCATGTTTTATATTTGCTTTAATATCCTGTAAGCCATTTTAGGATAGAAATTATGGGTTACCAGATTTTGTAAAAAATAAAATGGATATATAATATTGCGCTTTATTGCACCATGCATCAGCCTAAAGAAGTCTACTCACTTCATTGATATGGGAGGCATCAAGAAATAAATGGTTGTGTATAGGATAGCCAAAAAGATTCAGTTCACATATCAGTAGAGAAACATAGCTGGAGTGAAAATGAAGCATGTTTCCTCATAATTCAGTACAAAGAAGGGAAAGAGAGCTATCCATCTAACATTTCCGAACTGTAGTTAAGTGAATGGTATGCAAAAAATAAAACTAAATACCTATTTACCAATGGAAGCCGAACGCATCTGTTTCATGTGGGCTTCTATCACAGAAGGGTCTTTGGAGCTGTAGGGCCCAAGTTCAGGATAAAAGTTAGATCCAATATCATCCGGAGGACCATGTCTTCCTTTTGGATAACCACTGGCAATTTTGGGATCCCAGTGTGTCAACAAAGGATGATTCCAGTGAATATATTTGCCATCAAACTGTGGACTCCCAAACCAGCTGTAGTAGAACACATGCAAATCGTAGTTCAGAGGAGGCAGATTCTCTTCCAGTTTTCTTACAGAAACTGTAGGTGCTTTAATATTCATAGTTAACGTGTGCAAATGTTTGGTATGTGAAAAGTCATCTTCCTTGGCTCCATTGTGCAGACCAAACTTGTTTTTTGAATTTGTTGTCCGTTGCTGAAAGTCCGGTAGGAGACCAAGACCAAATGGATCTCCAAACCCAGCTCTTTCAGGCCTTAAGGTTTTTAAGGCCATCATTATGGAGCAAATAAATAAAATAAAAAGCAACAAAATGATGCACGTTCTCCTGCGAAATCTTGCCATGATGTCATGGTAGTTCAAGGCACACGTAGTTGACTTTAGCTGCCAATGATCAAAATAATTTGATTAAGGTTTTAATCTTGTAACCAACTAAAACTTGTTAAAGGAGCCATATATCTTACAATTATATTTCCATACAATGTACTTGTTCACAACACTGAGCGTTTGATATTGTTCATCGGAAACAGGATAGTAAACCTTGATGAGAAATTAAGATTAGTGTTACAAGACACCCCTTTTTATTGCTTTTGTTTCAAAACAAAGTTGTATGTAGTGTACACATAACATGCATATTTATGTTGACTCTTACCCATGTCCTCCAGTAGAATGATTGCATGACATGCTATACATGACAGGACAAACGAAAAAGTTTGCAATCAGTTTAGACATATATATCCAATTTGAGTTCAATCCAGACAGCAGAATGGCATACATGGAGTTACCCCAGTTTCTTCAGACTTAAGGATAAGAAATTGCTTCAAGGACATGAGAGAAAGACAGCTTTTTTTTAAAAAAAAGTTCATTGTCTGATTTGCCAAGTTTTATTTTGATGCAAGTATTTTTTTTACAGTAGATAAGAAAATCATGTGTTTTAATTCTGTTTTGCACTTTGTACCCCTTTGCAAAGAGCACAATCACTTTCCAGCATTTGGGGCTGCTTTATTCCATGGAATTTTTTAAAAAATACATAAATGATGTATGTGTTATTTTTATAAGAACTGAGGATAAAATAGCCAGTAACTCTCATTAGAAGAGCTGGGGTAAATCTAAATGTTTGCTATGTAAACTGCTTTGGGGGCATTTTTGTTTAAAAATGGTGTGTGAAATAACAGTAGTAAAGGAAAGGGAAGAAATCCAATCAGAGTAGTTTAAAACTATCAAACAATTAATGTAGGCTTTACTATTCTCCTTCTCCTGCCCCTACAGGATTGTGAGAGGCAGGGAACCATTTTCTTAAAAGGTTTGCTATGTATACCATTTTTAGATTTTGTTTGTTGAAAAACAGGAAATAGGTATATTTGAATGCGCTCCCTGCTGAGGAGCGCATAAGCAACCTCCCTGAATGCGCTCCATAAATTGCCAGAGATATCCTCCTTATCTCTGGCAATTTTCAAAGAACACCTGAAAACCCATCTTTTCACCCAAGCTTTCTTAGCTTCCTAAATTTTGGGAGGTTTAATATCTGGTTTATTTTAAAATTCAAAACCCGATTTCAGGGTTTTTAATCACTGTAAACTGCCCTGAACCATTTTGGAATGGGGGGGGGTGTTATACAAATCAAATAAATAACAACAATTGTAACAACAATAATATATTTAACAAGAATGCCACCAAGACAAAAGAACAAAAAGCCAGACCAGACCAGACCAAAGCCAGCAAGCAATTAATCTAGTATCCACTGCTAAAAAGCCACCACATGTTAAATCAAAATCAGAAAGAACGAATAGACAGACCAACTTTGCTAGAAGAGCATTACCCCATTCTCTTTCCCTCCCTATCTATACAAGCCATAAGGGGATAAAGTTTTTAGAACCCACACAGGTTTCCATGGCATAGGAGAGAAAAGAGCCTCTCTCCTGAGGGGTGTGTGTGTGTGTGTGTGTGTGTGTGTGTGTGTGTGTGTGAGAGAGAGAGAGAGAGAGAGAGAGAGAGAGAACACACCACACAGAGCAGTTCAAGAAGGGAGTGAAGAAATTCAAAACACACAATATAGTAGTTCTTTCTTACTTTTCCATTTCGCTGAGAGAGCCAGCCCAGCCCCTCCCTCCCTCCCATCTCCCTCGCTGTGCAACTACATCCAGGAGGAACCCACGACTACAGGAGAAGAGCCAACAGGCCTGGCTGCTGCTGGTGCTTGAGGGATAGCAGAAAAGGGCTGCAGCATGAAGTCTTCATTAACTCTTCCTGCTGCCGCCCAGCATTTCCTTAAGCGATCACTTTTAATGGGCCCGCAGGGTTCAAGGACTGCCCGGCTGCTGCTCATTGCAAGGCAGGCGAGCGCTCTTATCTGGAAGGCTCCCTGGTACAGCAGACACCTGTCCGGTCTCCTGGGGGACCAGGAGCCACAGGCTATGGCTCGCTCCCCTCCGACTCACCCGGGCTCTTCCTGGCCGGTTCGCTCCTTTCCGTTTCCCAATCCGCGGCAGCGCAGTTCCTCTGCCTGCTGCTGCCCACACTACCGTGCCCCGACCCGGCAGCTCTCAGCAGGGGCTCCCGACGACCAGCTACTGTTTACAGCGCTTTCTGCTAACCTTCGCAGGGAGCAGAATCCCAACAGGTCCTTCTGCCGGCGCTGCCGTGATGACGTTACAACACACAGAGATGCGACGGAAAGGGAGAAATGGCGCTTCAAAACCCGGATGTCTCGCGATTGTAAGACTCGGCCAGCCACGTGCACGATACTATTTATAGCCGTGAGTTGGCTAGCGTGGGTGGGTTAGCTTAGCTGCGAGATGGTTGAATCGGGCTCTTTGTTTGTAGGAAGTAATTCTTCGAGAATCAAAAATCAGGGGCATTTCTGGAGCTGGGACTGTCCCCTCTTTGGGCAGTGAAAAGCAGCCCAGGCTACAGTCTGTGACACTGGGGCTTCTTTTTGTTGCTTCTTTTTAATTTAAAAAGCATGTTATTTGCGGATGTGTGAACCTTAGATCTCTGCACTTTACTGCAAAAACAAAACAACACACAGACTGCTGAAGGGAGCAAACTCTAGCCTGGCTCCTTTGCTTTTTTTGAGGTGGGGTGGCGGCTACCAAAAGTTCAGCAGAGAGGGAACAAAGTGGGCTGCTGGAGTCCGATGTGTGTCTGTGTTGCCAAAAAAAAAAAAAAAAAAAAAAAGTTCATCAAGGGAAACCATCATGCCCCTTTTAATAAAAAAGTTTTCTTCAGAGAGCAAGTCTTACAAACCCTTTTTTTGGTGTTCTGTTTCTGGCAGAGCACAGAACAGACTGACTAGAGCATTCTCTTGTGTTAAAAAGTTGCCAGGGATAAAAGTATGTTCTCCACACTCTACTTTTAAAATTAATAGTAGCATTTAATCAATCAATCAATCAGTTAGAATATTTATATCCCACCCCTTCGGCACACTGCTGCTTGGTAAAAGAATAGATGAATAGCACCCGCAATAAAACTATGTGCATCAGGAGGGTTGAAGGTTGGTTTTCTTCTGCTGTGTCCCTGGAAACATCACCTCTCTCAGAATTCCCACACTGGCTCGGTTTTCATAGGCAAGTGTTTAATCCCTGTTTGTTCTCAGCTTCATTACTCCTATAATGAAATCTCTGCAGCACCCAGAGCCTTTGAATGGTGTGGTATAAAAAGTAATAAATAATATTATAATCATGTGTGCAGGGGACGCATCCTTAATACATCAAGCTGTTTCTGTTTCTCTTTTATGGTAGGCATTTTTGAAGTCCTATAATCTCTTTGCGTTTTATCCAATGCTTTGAAGTTGCCAAGGTCCTACCTGTTTTAGCTGTGACTGCAACTGATGACACAGATTTTGCAATATACTAAAAGTGTAATGTATGCTTACTTTGGCATAGTTTGAGGCCGCTCAGGTTTGGCAAGTTGCTAATGAAGCAATTTGACCTTTTTATCATGGTCTCTTTCCCAAATGATTATCCACATTCAAGGGGTTGGAGAGAGCAAGCACAGTTTCACTAAATAAATTCAGGGTTTCTGGAGCAGTATTTGCTGTTTCCCTTCTACTCCTTTTTAAAAATTGAACTTTAATATGTAAAGTACATATATGCAAATACATCCTCCCCCCACCCCGGAACATAGAAAAAATAAGCAGAGGGAGAACAACAAAGTGGTGAAAAAGAGGGATGGAAAAGAGAATGAGAGAAACATCCAATATACAGAGGATTATGTTGTCCAATATACTTACTGACATCACAGCATATAAAGGACACTAGCCATGAATGCCACTAGTAGATTCAAAATAACCCAAAAATAATTTTGAGAGCTGGTTTTTGACATAGATAAATGGATTCTTTTCTCATTGTTTCCCATTTAAGAGTTCAAAACCATTACCTTCAGTAGCTTATATCTGCATCTTTCATGGATAAAGTATGTGCCGTACATATCTTGATTTCAAAATCTTATGATTCTTGTTTGCTTATCATATTTTTAATACCACCTGATATGTACATCTCTAGGCAGTGTACAAAATTTTAAACTACTATTTAAAAATCACAGATTAAAATACATGGAACACAATAAAATCAATAGTATAAACATTATTAAAATTATTAAAATCAATTCTAATCAAAAGCTTGTGAGAACAGGAGAGTCTTGAGGGCTGTTCTTATGTTCTTAAAGCCCAGTCCTGTGTCACCATCAAATGAGCTGGTGGCAGCCATAACCGGACTTCTCCAGAAGGTCATAAGAGGTGGCAGGGTTTATGACAAAGGAGGCGCTCTCTTAAATAGCCTGGACCCAAGCCATTAAGGGCTTAATAGGTAATAACCAGCACTTTGTATTTCACCCGTAAACATAGCAGCAGCCGCTGCAGTTCTTTTGTGATCTTGTACTAGGGATGTGCACGGAACTGGTTCAGAGGTCCTTTATGGGCCTCCGAACTGGTTTGATTAGTGGTTTGATCAACCTTTTGGACTTCTTTGAGAGTGTCAACAAGTCTGTGGATCAAGGTGATCCAGTTGACATAGTCTACCTGGACTTCCAAAAAGCTTTTGACAAAGTTCCTCATCAAAGACTCCTGAGGAAACTTAGCGGTCATGGGATAAGGGGACAAGTACATGTGTGGATTGCTAACTGGTTGAAAGACAGGAAACAGAGGGTAGGTATAAATGGAGAGTTTTCACAATGGAGGGAAGTAAGAAGTGGGGTCCCCCAGGGATCTGTACTGGGACCGGTGCTTTTTAATTTATTCATAAATGATCTAGAAGCAGGGGTAAGCAGTGATGTGGCCAAATTTGCAGATGATACCAAACTCTCCCGGGCAGTGAAATCCAAAACGGATTGTGAGCAGCTCCAAAAGGATCTCTCCAAACTGGGGGAGTGGGCAACAAAATGGCAAATGCGCTTCAATGTTAGCAAGTTTAAAGTGATGCACATTGGGACGAAAAACCCCAACTTCAAGTATATGCTGATGGGATCTGAGCTGTCGGTGATGGACCAGGAGAGGGATCTTGGGGTTGTGGTTGATAGCTCGTTGAAAGTGTCGAGTCAATGTGCGGCAGCTGTGAAAAAGGCAAATTCAATGCTAGGTATCTTTTGAAAGGGGATTGAAAATAAAACGGCTAACATTATAATGCCCTTATACAAAACTATGGTGCGACCACACTTGGAGTACTGCATACAATTCTGGTCACCACATCTGAAAAAGGACATTGTTGAACTAGAGAAGGTACAGAAGAGGGCAACCAAGATGATCAGGGGCCTAGAGCACCTTTCTTATGAGGCAAGACTACAACACCTGGGGCTTTTTAGTTTAGAAAAAAGACGACTGCGAGGAGACATGATAGAGGTCTATAAAATCATGCATGGTGTGGAGAAAGTGGAGAGAAATTCTTTTCCCTCTCACACAACACTAGAACCAGGGGTCACTCCATGAAATTGATTTCCAGGAGGTCTAGGACCAACAAACAGAAGTACTTTTTCACACAATGTGTGATCCACTTGTGGAACTCTCTGCCACAGGATGTGGTGACAGCCAACAACCTGGATGGCTTTAAGAGGGGTTTGGATGACTTCATGGAGGAGAGGTCTATCAATGGCTACTAGTCAGAGGGCTGTGGGCCACCTTCAGCCTCAAAGGCAGGATGCCTCTGAGTACCAGTTGTAGGGGAGTAATGGCAGGAGAGAGGGCACACCCTCAACTCCTGTCTGTGGCTTCCAGCGGCATCTGGTGGGCCACTGAGCGAAACAGGATGCTGGACTAGATGGGCCTTGGGCCTGATCCAGCAGGGCTGTTCCTATGTTTCTTATATTTCTTATGTGGGCAGTCCCACCGGTTCGACGGGTGTGTGTGTGTGCATTTTTAAGGGTGCGGGAGGGTGCACTTACTCCTCCCGCTGCATTTCCGCTGCCAGCACTCCGTTTTGTTAAAGTCCCTCGGGGCAGCAGTGTACCTCCCTGCTGCCCCGTTGCCGCATCTCCCAGAAGTAACATACACCTGTGTGCTATGGGCACACAATGCAGGCATGTCCGTTACTTCCAGAATATGCGGTGACGGGGCCTCAAAAGAAAGCATGCCTCAAAAGAAAGGTGCACCGCCCCCCCGCAATGTTGTACCACCCCGCCTGTTCCGTGCACATCCCTATCTCTTACCACCCGAGACAAGATCTGTTTTGCTTTTGGACAATCCCAACATAAGTACAATAATCCTGCAATATGTTGCATCTCCAGCATTGTCCTGAGGCTGCTTTTATACCTCATTTTAATCCTTGCTGGGGTACAGTAGTATTGCAATAACTTTTATGGCTATATTAGATAATATTCTAACTCAGTCATTGCTTAATTCATGGTTAAGCAATATTTTAAGATATATTTTAGTGGTTCAAATCGCTTCTGTGTGCCATCTTGTTTACCAAGTTAGTTGGAATCAGTTAGCTTTTTCTGTCTTAATGTACTGTAGCCCACAAGTTAATAACCCGTAATGTAATGTAATGCCATCCAAAGAGCATTGTAACTTGTGCAGTAAGCCCTTTCATAATTATTGACATCTGAAACCCTTTATTGCCTTCTAAAAATCTTTGTTTACAGTATAATATAATGATACAAGATATTGCAATATTTGATAATATAACATTGGCTGTCCTGGCATTATATTTGTCCTATACATTTTGACAGATTTCCTAATTCTGCTATTGCTTAATATATTTTCTCTTGTCTGCTTGATCCAACATTATCCACTCTTTCAATTGGATTTCCATTCCGATTTGTTCAAATTCTTAAGGCAATTCTAGGTCATATAAGTTTCACTATTCACATAGTTGTAACGATGGTTGAGTGATATTTTCCCCAATCTGGTACTGCTAACTCTCTCTTTTTAGTTCTGCTTCATTGTAGGTAAGTTGAGCCTGGGAGGTCTTTCCCCATATGATTGAAGACAACCCATTAGTTTTATTAATGGAATTGTTAATGGTAGATTTCAAAATATAAATTAGAAATCCAGTGATATGTTCATTTTTATTACAGCAGTTTTTCCCATCCAAGACCATTTTAGTTTGCTCCACCTCAGCAGTCTCTTGTGTTCTTTTTCATAAGAGTCAAAATTGTATTGTTTTGAATCATTAGTATTATTTGAAAAACTTGATACTTATATTTCTAGTACCTTTGTTTTCCCATCTTGTATATTTAGTGTCCCAAGCCTGTTCTAAACGGCCTTTTATGGCAGTGCAAATTATCTTTGCTGACCTGATTTCTGCATAGGCTTACAAAATCATTTGATATTTTTTAGTCTAATCAGTTCTTAAAGACTACTGTGTCTGCATAGGCGTAACTATAGGGGGGGCACATGCCCCGGACACCACTTGGAAGGGGGCGCCAAAAAGTGCCCCCGCCGATTTGCTGGAAAAAATTTTTTTTTGGATTTTTTTTTTTTTTGCAGAGCAGTCCCCCTCCCCCGGTCCCCCCGCCATTGGCATTGCTCATCCAGCACTGGGCGCCACGGCATCTTCATAGTCCAAGTCTCTGACTCTCACTTCCCGGCACGCCCCGCCACCAGTCGCGCATGTGTCAAGAGGAGGACACACACCAGAGCAAACTTCCTGAACAACTCCCTCTTCTGAACAACTTCCTGAACGCCCGAACCAGTTTCCCTTTTTGCTCATTCAAGTCCTTCCTCCCCTATAATCTAACCACGTTTTAACTGAAAAGGTTCAGGGAGGGGGAGATGGGGGGGATGTGGAACCTTGGGTTCCACATCCCCCCATCTCTCCCTTCCTGGACTTTTTCACTATGTAATGCAAGCTAATTTAATTATATGTCATCATCAAAATGGATTAGCTGTTTCAGCCCATTAGGAAAGTCTAAACCTCCACCGATTTAATTAACCAGACTGAAAATCAGATGAACAGAGACTGTTTTAATGAAAGGTGGTATATAAATTTAACAATAAGTAAAACTATAATTAGGAGCAATTAGCGATTACTTAAACATTGGTGCTGCCAAGCAATTTGTAAATAAAACTAGAAGCCCTTTGAAAATAAGCTGGAATTAATTGTAGGTTGGGCAGGGGGTGAAAGTATATACTTCTAAACATTTATTGTTAAATGTATATACCACCTTTCATTAAAAACAACCCCAAAGTGGTTTGGTTTTAGTCATGGATTTTAATTTTAATTGCTCTTTTTGTCAATGTGATGAAGATTAGTTAAATCTGAGTGGTCTTAGGCAACCAATGTTGCATCTGAAATGCCATTTCATTTTTTATTGTCATAAATACTCTCCAACCAATTTAAATAGCAAAGGTGTATATTATCGCTTTATTCAATTGCAGGGAATCTCAAAAAAGCAGGATTTGCAACTAAGGCAGTGCATATCTTCTCTAAAATGGCCCTTTAATAGTTTTTCTAACTTTGAAATCGTAACATAAAACAAAGCATAAATGCATAAATGCTTCCCCCTCCATTTGAAACCTTTTCTGGTGTAAATAGCGCGTGGTTTTGGGAAAGGGGAGTCTTTCTTTAACAGCGGGAGAATAAGGAGTCTTTAGCACTATCACCCTAGTCCCTTGAATTACTTTGGAGTCCTTGGTTTTTGTTTTGTTAAAATACAGTCACTCACAAGGGAAAGTCAGGAACAGAACCAGGGCGTGAGGGAGGGGCATCATAATCATAATAATCAACATTGCATCATAATTCTGATGTTTGAGATACAAGCCAACTTCACAGGGTTGTTGTGAGGAAAAACCTAAGTATGTAGTGCATTTTGAAATTTTTGGTAATTTTTTAAATTTTTTAAATTTTTAAAATAAAAGTTTTCTGAAACATGTGTGTCAGTCAGATGTATGTTGGGGGCGGCGGCGGGGGGGGGGGGGCGCAATTTCAGTGCTTGCCCCGGGCGCCGTTTCCCCTAGTTATGCCTCTGTGTGTCTGCATACAGACTTAATCTATGCTTGCTTTTTGCAGTTTCTACCCCACAAATACCTTTTCCCCTGTCTGATCAATGTAGCCAGATTTTCCAAACAGAGATTAAATAGCACAGTGGCAGGGGACAGCCAAGGTTGACCCCGGTCTCTGATAAATTTCTGTTGGGCTGGTTTACAACAATTTAATGCATCCACTCAGAAATTCTCCCACATCACTTTTCTAAAACCATCTTCATGAACCTTTGAATTCTGTCAAAAGCTTTTATACCTGCAAAAATATCAAGGTTTCATTATTTCCTTCCTTAAAAATTCTGTTATAATTAAGTAATCTAATATGACATTTTAATAGTTTCTCTTTTAAGTGTTTGGTTGGGTCTTTATGAATATAATCTCCCAGCATATTATCTGCCATAATGAGAGATACACTTGTTGGGATTTTATAATCTATGGTTATGCAGAAAAATAAGTTTTCACAAGCTAAAATGAATATCTGGTTTTAAAAACATAATTTGGATATATTTTGGCTATTCATATTTATGAAACAGCCTCTCCAATATGGGCCCAAGCTGATCTTTAAATATTTTATAGAATTTGGAAGACAACCCATGATGTCTAGAAGATTTCTAAAAAATCTCTTAACTCTTTCTGTCTCCTCTCTGGTCATGACATAACTTACTATTTGTGTGTGGTGAGGCAATACTTCTGAATGTCTAAACTCCGTAGGAATTTCTGTATCATGATCTTAGGATGATTGGAGGAAGTAAATGTTAATAATATTTATGAAATTCCCAAACTATCTTCTGCTGAAACCAGCCTCTCTTCTTCCGTTTTACTTGTGGTTGATATAAATTTCTCTGCCTCTGTCTTTTATTAACAGTCTAAGCAGCATTTGATCTGGTTTATCTCTATATTTAAAAAACAACAACACACACTTTGATTTACAGATCTTTTTCTGACACACTTAGATATACATGTCCCAATCTGTCTAAAGCTGTGCCTAGTCTGCTCTTCATCTCTGTATTCCTATTTTGTTTGTTCTGTTCCAGGATTTCAGTTTATTGTATCTGTCTGTCCCTTTCTGTTTTTTTACTCTCTTCTGCAATATGAACCTACTAATTAGATAACCTTGCACATAAGCCTTAAATGTTTCCCAGAAAGTAATTATATCTGCCAAGATGTTGACAGCAAAAGTTGATTTATCTTCTATTGTATTTTTTGTTTAGCTATCTGAGAGCATAAGAGCATTATTTGTCTGCCAGCCTAGATTCTTTCTTGCTTATCTCCCCTGCTGTGCCAAACCATAATTACTGCTGTGTGGTTCACAGATACTTTAGGAACAATTATTATTTCTTACTTACGATAGACTATTTTCTGACATAAAGAAATATATTCAGGAGTGACTTTTGTGTCTTCCTGAGTGGAACTTTTGCAGTCATGTGGCTTCTTGACATGCTTGGCCAGCTGATATGTTCTCCACTTCTGTGGATGAAAGTGCAACAATTGACTGCTCCCTGTTAGTCCAACTGATGGCTCTGCCTCCAGAGAAAAAGACATGTTTATGGACTTGTGATCGGTTTTCTGTCCTCGGCCCAATCTATGTCCATGTATGTCTAGGGTTGCTGCTTGCTGCTATCAAGAGTTTGAAGTGCTCTATACTCTTCAGGTGTCTTCCCAGCCTTTTTACTGCGGTCATTCTTAGCTGGTGCACTTACTTTTCTGCTCAGAATTCCCACTGCTGCAGCTATGTCTAGCCTTGTGATTGTTGCTATATACAGACGCTTCCCAATTGCTCTTCTGTATATACTTTTGTCTGGCAATGGCTCACTGTCCTGATCTTTCTTCAGGAATTTTGTCTCCATTGGTGTACTGACCTCATTGACTTCTGTCAGTTTTAGAAGTTTCCTTTATCTTCTCTTTCTGGTTGAGAAGGTAACTTGCATCCTCCTCTATTTCTATTTGAATGCCAGCATAATAGGAAATGCTTTCTAGTTCGTTCACTTCCAGTTCTTTGTTCAGGTGCTCCACAATCTCATGACTATCTTGTTTCCTTTCATATCAAATGATCACTCATCAACATACTGTAAGTCAAAATGCAAGTCCATCTGCCATTTTTGAATCTTGAATATAGGCAGGGGTATTTCCTTGTGTGAACCCCTCCTTGAATAACATCTGGTTCAGCTTCTCATTCCATGCTCTCTAGCAGCTTGCTTCAAGCCATAGATGCTTTTCTGGAGTTTGCATGCAAACCTCTCTTTTCCAGGTTGTTCAAATTCTGATGGCTGCTCCATGTAGATATCTTCCTCTATTTCTCCATGCAGAAAATGCAGTTTTTATATCTAGGTGATCTGCTGCGCTGAGAAGTGTTCTTACTGAAATATTCTTCACGGTAGGTGCAAATGTCTCATCATAGTCTTCACCATACTTTTGAGAGTATCCCTTACTAATCTGGCTTTGTAGCTCTCACTGTTGCCTTCTGCATTGTTTTTGGTTTTGAAGACCCATTTGCATCCTACTGACTTTCTTCCAGCAATTAGTTCCACACATTTCTAAATTCTATCCCCCCACCCTCAGAGATTCTATATCTTCTGCAGCTTTCCTCCAATTTTTAGCTTAACATGTTGCCAGTCTTTCAATGACTTCTGATGTGCAGGGTTCCTGGTTCTCTTCCTTTTTGGCCATGTAGGAGAGTCTCCTGGGTGGAACACCTTTGTTGGGTCTTTGTGAGTGTCTCACTCAAACGATCACTGAAGTGAAATTGCTGCTCCATAAGAAATAATCTTATCTTGTCTCTCAGTTCCCAAAGACGAGACAAAACTTTACCTCGTGATAACCAACCAACTTCACAGTGTAGCAAAAGTTGATAGTGTTCACTGTCCATTTCTTTGCAAAGTTGCTCAAAACGTCTTGAATTCAGTGCTTTGCTTTTTATAAAATTGACTATTTTGACTGATTTATTTAAGGTCTGTTTTAGTTTTTCTGGTATCTTCTTAGCAATTAGAGCTTCCCTATGTAAGCAGCAATGGTACCAAGCCACCAACGGTGTGATTTCCTTAATCCGTGCTATAAGTCCAGTACTTTCCAGACATTGCTAGTGCCCTGTCTGTGCTAATTCCAATGCATTCCAACTATTCAATATTATGACATGTTACAAACTTGTTTAAGCTGTCAAATGCTTCTTCAGCTGTGGTGTGTAGTGTACCAATGAGGAGATGAACAGTAAGTCTTTGATAATATTTAACTCGTGCTCATATCTAATGAAACACATCAGGGTCGCTTTCTTAGTTATGTCTGTGCTTTTGTCCAGTTGTAGAGCAAAATAAGGGGACATGTGAACTTTTTCTAATAACTGTTCCTTTATATTGGCTGACAAACCGTGGATTTGCTTCTTAACTGTGTCATTTGACATTGGTATTAAGGAAAGATCCTTGGCAGCTTTCTCACTGATCAATGCAGAAACCATGATTTTTGCAGCAGTAATATAAGTTCTTCAGCTATTGTGTGCGGTTTTCCTGCTTTTGCTATTAGTTGAGAAACTTCAAATGAGACCCTCACAGCATTTTCATTGTTACAACCAGATAGTCTTTTTTTAAAACCTTTTTCTTGCTTTCCTGAAGCTCCCACTCCTTACTTTTGAAAAAATTGATGTTCCTCACAAGTTTGATGGTTTCCTGGCCTCATTGTACAATACACCGTAACATAACACACACTGTGGTAGTTGCTTGTCTTCTGGGCCTGTAAATGTTAAGCCAATAGACAGATATTCCTTGCTATAACGGCAAAACTTTTTAAGATGACTGGAAGAAGCTTCACTTTGCTTTGAACAAGATGCACCACCATCATCACCGTTAGTACTTTTGTGTTTCAAATTCAGCCAGCGATCCATTCTGATGGTCAGTCAAAAGGTACTGTCAGAAAATTCACTGCGATAACATCAAAAAGTCACATTACTCAACAATACATAAAGAACTGAACCAAATAACTGCAGAAATCGAAGAAGAAAAACGATCATTCCGAAGTGCATCCGAACACTCCTTCACAGTGACTGACTCAGACGCGAAAACAATCCTCCTTTCATACATGAATTTCTTTGAGAACATTCTCAACATGGCCAAAAACAACCAGCTCCTTGCGACAAGTATAAAAGCTCATAACATTTCTTCAAACCTTCACAGACCCCGTGGGAGGTCATGGCACCCCCCGGGGGTCCACAGACCACAGGTTAAGAACCGTTGATGCACATCATATCAACCCCTTCATCCATAATCAAATCATGGATTATTTCTGGTTTATTCTGCACCGACCTGGTATTACAAAGGAATTAGATGAAGATCTTTGGGTAGTTGGCAGTGCTCCCTGAGGTCAAAAGCTGGTGAGATCGCTGGAAGGGAAAACAGCTATTAAATTTCTGATTTCCCTTTCCCTGTAACAGCCTGCTGACTTGCCAACCTTACTACTTCTATTCCCTACCACCACCAGAATAGCTGCCTCACAATCAATGGACACACCCCGTCTCCCCATCTCCAGACAAACCCAAACACATTACAGAGTAGACTAACTTTACCCAAGACTCAGTGACAAAAGCCAGCTAGGCAGGAGTTTCAGCTCCTACAATTGTGCCCCAGCCCCACACCAAAGGCTTGGCACCAAAGGCTGGCCCCCTTTGGCAGCCCGTTTTGGTGGCTGCCTCACTATCACAGCCCCTTCCTTATATGCCCTCCAGTGTCTCTCCTCTCACAAGAAACTCTGAGGCAAGGCTGGTGCAATAAGTGCTGACAGGTGTTCATTATCAGCACTCAAGAAAGGAAGGGAAGGCCCTACGTCAGGCTGCAGAGCTGAGTCAAGCCAATGTTCAGGCTGTCCTTCTGGCTAAGCAAGAAGCCGGGGGAGGCTGCTGTTAATCTCCTGACAGTCTGGCAGGGGAGATAGGTTGGCAGAGTCAAGGCCTCTCACTTAGCTCTCTGGTCTTCTCCAATAGGGAATGATTCTTTCTTCTACACCATTCCATTGTGAGATGTAAGGGATATTTGGTTTGTGTTGAATGCCTTGATCCCTTAGGTAATTGGCCATTTCCTTTTATGTGAACTCACCCCCATTATTACTTCTTGGTCTCTGAGGTTTTCTGCCAAACTTGTTGCTCACTATTGAAACATATACTCCTTAAATATTTCCAGAACTTGACTTTTCACCTTTAGCATATAAGTAAAAGTGTATCTGGAGTAACCATCAATGAAAGTTTTTTTAAAAAAATAAATCTAGTTTTTCTTGATGATTCGACTTGCATTGGTTCACAGACATCAGCTCTAGAGGTGCTGTGACTCTTTCTCTGTTTTCTAGTGAAAGCATTTGTTGGTTCTCTTGCTCTTCAAACAACACTTACACCAGGAATTATTGCTTCTTGAAGTCCTGAATTCTCAAACGTTTTGCTAACCCTCCCTTCTCAAGTTGAGAAATTGCTTTAGTTTTCTCTATGTGAAAATCTTCTATGCCACAAATTTTCACATTGTTTATGCAAACATTCTTTTGCAATACTGGCTTTGTAATTAATGCAATCCATCTCATACAAGCTACTTTCCTTTAAAGATCTCATCAAAAACTCCTGTTTGTTTCTGATGTAATAATAATCACTAGCCAACCCCACACCATCTGTGTGGTGCTTTGGGGCCAGCTGTTCCCCCCTCCCTCTTCCTCCTGCCCCGGTCTCTTCTCTCTTCCCCTGCCCTCCTCCCCTGCCATTCCTCCCCTCACACAGAGCCTCAGTGGGCAGCCAAGAAGGACACCGCTGCCGCCGATTTTTTCTCCCTCCCGTCCATCTGCTGTGGCTTTTCTCTCGCCTGCCCACCGCCGCCTTTCTCTCCCCCCCGCTGCCACCTTTCTCTCCCCCTGCCCGCCGCCTCTTTTCTCTTCCCCCCTCTTTCGCTGGCCAGCTGGCTGGCCACTGCCGGCACTTTCTTCCCCCTCTCCTCCTCACTCCACCGATACTCTTGCAGCGTGTCGCGAGAGTTCCGTTGCCAAATCCTGGACACGTACCGGCTAAGAGAATTAATTATATAGATGTTTGAACTCTGCTCAATAACCTCTGTTCGTGGCATATTTGACTGAAATTAAACTGCTTTCAAGTGTAGAGACGTAAAGAGCTTCCTGAGTTCTCAAGGTTATGCTCCTTCCCTTTGGCAGCTTGCATCTGATTTTTGCTTTCCCTCTGTAGTGATCTTTCTTCCATCTGCAAGGTTTATTGAGGTTTTACAATTAAAGTCCAGCTCACTGAACAGTTCCTTGTCTTTAATCAGGTTTGCAGTTGCACCACTATCAGCAATTAAATTCCCATAGTCATTTTTGCAATCAGTTTCAAAAGTTTCAGAAATTGCTCCAAATCCTTTTCGTACTGTGTCTTTGGAATCTCGTTAGCCCTGAATTTCTGGTTTGGAGGGATTCTGGGTGAAGAGTCATCCCTCTTGGAATTTCTTTCAGTAAGTCTACTGCTGCCAGGGCCTTTTGTTCTGAGAACAATTCACTTGAAAAGGGCCTGGCTTCCTACACAGCCAACACACCTTGCTCTTCTGTTTGGTCTGAACCTCTGTAACCTTACTTTTGGTCAGAGAGCTTACTAGAGGCTGCATCTCTCATATCAAAATCCTGAAGTCTTGAAACCAGAAATTCCAAATCAATTTCCTCCCTTGATTCAAAAACATAATGTATCATTTGAAGTTTTTCTGATAGACCAGGGGTCCCCAGCCTTCTGGCACATGGGGGTCACATTAGAGTGCCCTATGCCTAGAGGGCCACATCTTAAATCAAAATGTAACAAAATGTCCCAGTCAAGGTTTGTGACAGACACAGTACATTTAGCAACATGATGGCTGGCCCTCACAGTAGACAGGTTCTCCTCAACATGTTTTCTAAAACTATTTTGGTGCAAAAATATTGATTTTTAAAGAGACTTTATTTTGTTCACTTGCACCTCTCGTTGATATATTGAGTCGCTCTTGTGACAGGATTCAAAGTGCCTTTTAACATTGTACTCTAATACTGAGACAGTTTCAAGGCATATCAGGCAAACTGCTTTATCCTTGTTTAAAACAAAGAAGTGTTCAGTAGTCCATTTGTCATTAAAGACACATTGCTCACCTGCAATTTTCCGTTTCTTTGGAAAAGAACTTTCTTTTGAAGACATCTTACAGAATTTTTAGCAGAGCAGCAGTTGCAGAGTTTAAATATTATCTTTGAGAAGTATAGTTTTAGGGGCCTAACTCTTCCCTTTCCCTTCAAATACACCCCACTCTAGCTGCTGTTAGCTGGGGATTTTCATTTTGACCATGGCAAAGAAGAGAAGAGACCCATGCCTCCCGATCCAATACAGTTCTCAGGAGTATTGGGCCATATTTATTTATTTATTTTACACATTTCTATTCCGCCCAAAACTTATGTTTCTGGGTGGTTCACAACAAATAAAAACAGCATAAAAACAGTAGTTAAAAACAAAAACAATAAATTTAAAACACAAAACAATGCTCTGAAACAACATTAAAAACAATCAAAATAGTATCAGTTAAAAGCCTGGGTGAACAGATGTTTTTTTAAGGACCTTTTAAAAGCTGTCAGAGATGGTGAGGCTCTTATTTCACTAGAGAGCGCATTCCAAAGCCTTGGGGCAGCAATGGAGAAGGCCCGTCCCTGAGTGGCCACCAGACGAGCTGGTGGCAAATGCAGACGGACCTCTCCTGATGATCTCAGTGGGCGGTGGGGTTCATAACAAAGAAGACGTTTTCTTAAATACCCAGGGCCCAAGCAGTTTAGGGGTTTATAGGTTATGACTAATACCTTGTATTCTGCCCAGAAACATATCAGCAGCCAGTGTAACTCCTTCAATGCAGGAGTAATACGGTCTCTCCTGGATGACCCAGAGACCAGCCTGGCTGCCGCATTCTGAACCAACTGTAGCTTCCGGACTACGTACAAGGGCAGCTCCACATAGAGCTTATTACAGTAATCCAGTCTGGAGGTTACCAGCAGATGTACCACTGTGTTGAGGTCATCTATCTCAAGAAATGGATGCAGCTGGCGTATCAGCCGGAGCTGATAGAAGGCACCTCTGGCCACTTCCTCAACCTGGGACACCAGGCAGGGACTTGGATCCAGAAGCACCCCCAAACTGCGTACCTGTTCCTTCTGGGGAAGTGTGACCCCATCCAGAACAGGCAGATCAAAATTGTCTCCCGAGTTTCGACCCTGCACAATGGGTACCTCCATCTTATCGGGATTCATTCTCTGTTTGTTATCTCTCATCCAGCCCATTACTGCTTCCAGGCAGGCATGTAGGGAGGTTGTGCCCTCTCCCAATGATGCTGACATAGAGAAATAGATTTGGGTGTCATCAGCATACTGGTAACACCCTGCACCAAGTCTCCTGATGATCTCTCCCAGCGGTTTCATGTAGATGTTAAACAACATCGGAGACAATACGGAGCCCTGAGGGACACCATACAGAAGTTCAGATTTTGAAGAACAGCAGTCTCCAAGGGACACCATCTGGAACCTGCCCGAGAGGTAGGAGCGGAACCACTGCAGAGCAGTTCCTCTCACCCCCAACCCCCTCAGACGCTCCAGAAAGATACTATGGTCGATAGTATCAAAAGCCGCCGAGAGGTCCAAAAGGACCAACAGAGTCACACTTCCTCTGTCAATTCCCAGTTGGAGATAATCCATCAGGCCGACCAAGGCGGTCTCCACCCCATAGCCAGCCCGGAAGCCAGTTTGAAATGGGTCAAGATAATCAGTTTCATCCAAGACTGTCTGGAGCTGGGAGGCCACCACCCTCTCAATTACCTTGCCCAGCCATGGAAGGTTGGAGAAAGGCCTGTAGTTACTCAGCTCTGAGGGATCCAAGGTAGGCTTCTTCATACGTGGTCTAATAATTGTCTCCTTGAGACTAGGAGGCATCCTACCTTCCCTCAGAGACACATTTATTGTCTCTACCAGGCCTTCTACAACAACCGCCTTGCCAGATAGTATAAGCCATGTTGGGCAAGGGTCAAGGGAACAGGTGGTAGGCTGCACCATTCCAGTCAGCTTGTCCACATCCTCAGGAGTCACAAACTAGAACTGATTCAACCTAACCGCATAAGAGGAGTCACTGGACACTTCCACATCAGACACTGAAGTAATTGTGGAGATGGAATCTAAGTTGGCCCAAATATGAGAGATTTTCCCCACAAAGAATTCATTAAACACATCACAGCGGGTAATCAATGGTTCCAGATTCTGATTCAAGGGAGGAGGGGCACATACTAGCCCTCTCACAACCCTGAACAACTCCGCATGACGTGAACTTGCAGATGCAATATGGGCAGAAAAGAATCGCTTCTTTGTCGCACTTATCGCCTGAGCATAGATCTTCAGATAAACTCTATGTTGCAATCTGTTGGATTCAAGCCAAGTCTTTCTCCATCTGTGTTCCAGTTGTCTTCCTTGCCACTTCATCCCCCTTATTTATTTATTTATTTATTTATTTTTGCATTTATATACCGCCTTTCATTAAAAAGATAACCCCAAGGCGGTTTACAAAAGTTAAAAACATACAATAAAAACACAATAAAAACATCATATTAAAAGTACAAAAACATATAAAAACAGGCATAAAAACAACACAACAAATACAACAAATAGAAACACAGAGAAGCCGCAGTAGAAAACAATCATGTAAAAGACAATCATGTAAGTTAGTTCTTCTGTATACCACGGGGCCAATTTTGAAGCAGGTCGGAGAGGACGCTTAGGATCAATCATGTCTACTGCCTGAGTGAGTTTGCTTTTCCTGTAATAGCTGCCTCACAGTCAGTGGACACGCCCCCTATCTTCCCATATCCAGGAAAGCCCAGACACATTATAAAAGAGCCTCACCCAGGACAAGTTAAAACAGAAGGCCAATTAGTAAATGGACGAAAAGACCTCGCCCTCGACCGCTTTGGTGTTGCCCCTTCAGTGGCGGGCCCGCTGCCACAGGCAGCGTCCCTTATAGGGCCAGAGATGGCCTCCCTGGTCAGGTGGAAAGCAGGGACTGCTGAGTCACTCCAGGGCCCCAGTCCTGCAAAGCAGCCACTACCAGAGGCCACAGTCCCACAGGTCAGGCAGGGGGCTGGCAGATGGTTTCACCCTCTCCCTCTCATGCAGGCAGGTAATCAACAGCAGCAGCAGCAGCCAGCCAGCCAGCCAACACCAGTCTCTCACTCTGGGGTTGTCTGGGAAGCAGGTGGTCTCTCCCTTTGCTGCAGGACTTCCATATGCACATGCTAGGAAGAATTTTTTAAAAATTGATTATGAATCTGACCTACCATATGGCAGAGTTGCAATCCTCAGTACATTGGATACTATGATATTTATTTCTTCATAAACACACTACCTTGAGGTTTAAATCTGTACATGCTAATACTTTGAAAATTGGGGAGGCCCCCTGTTGGTGCTGCGCCTCTATTGCAGAGTTAATCACTTGTACCCCGCTCGGCTGAGTAAGAACACTCTGACACAGGTATAGTGCAAACTGAAGAATATATTGAAGTAGAGGAAAACTTACATGATATAGCAGCTCAGTAAGTCCTTTTACACGTAGGCATACATATACATTAGGCACCAGGATATAGCATAGACATAGCAGCCGGGTGGACCACAGTGGTGCAGCCTTTACCACTGTGGACAGTTAGCTCTTCCTTGAGCCTCGTTCTTATGCTGGCTTTGGCCAATCACATCAGGTCAGTACTCAACACCTGTTAATTGGCCTCACATGTTGCCAGTCATCACTTACTGCAAATACAGCGACTTGCACTTATTACTTAAAGCAATACACACACAACACCTCACAGTGATATGTCTTGACACCCTCCCCAAATGGGCAGGTAGAGAGAAAGAGCGAATGAAAGGGCAGCCTTCCACCTGGAGCAGAGGCTATGCCATTAAATTGGCTTCAAATTATATGCAGGGTACACATACACATCACTGCCTGCCAGCCAAGCAAACCTCAATCATAAGAAGCAAAATGGCAAATGGCGGGAGGGGAACTTGGCTGGAGGAAGATGTGGGAAAGGGAATCCCATGAGCTTCCCTGCTAAGAGAGTACTCCTTCCCGCTCAACCCAAGGGGCCACTCACTGGCTCCTGCAATCACAGATGCACGAGAGGACTCCTAGGTGGAGTGGGTAAGCAAAGCAAGAAGTCAGAGCAACCAGGTCTTGTTGAGGAAGGAAGAATGCTTTTGCCTGCAGCAGCAATCTCACCAGTAACCTTGGAAGCCACTTGGAGGAGCCTTGATGGGTGGAGCCTCTAGAAATGTTCAGTATGCAAAACACTTTGTATCCTTTTTTTACAAACCTTTTACTGCCCTTTTACTGTCCTTTCCCCGCCTTTTTTGCAAAAGCAGGCCAGACATCTCCTGTACCCATCCACACAGCTGCTTTATCATCCTTACATACATATATAGCCTTCAACATGGTAATGCATGGAAAGGGGGAGTGAAAAAGCTGAGTGGTATGGGTATCTGAACTTTGCTGGTAAGCAAAGCACCTGGAATGGCCAAAATACTAGTATGGAGGATAAGACCAAGAGGGGGCTGACAGAAGGAACCATGGAGACCAGAAGAAACAATGTTGCTGTTGGGTGTGTGTGTTTTTTTTTTTTGCAAGAAAGGGACAGGAAGAACAACAGTAGATGGTGCCTCTTGAGGCAGGAAGAATAGTGTGGGTCTGAGAGAAAATACCTTGAGTGTGATAGCAGCAAACAAGCAGGTTGGAGGGCTGCAGAGAATGAGCTCAAGGGCTGCATATGGCCTGTGGGCCACAGGTTGGAGACCCCTGTGATAGACTGCTCAAATAAATCCAGTAATTACTTGAGATGGAATTTTTACATTTTCCCTTTCACACCTTCTGTCAAGATGCCATGTTACCTGGTCACTTGGGTGGCCTGGTGGAGTCTGGAGAAGGGTGTGGCATTCCTCCTCTGAGGCTTTTGTTCCCTTTAGGGGGCAGTAGCGATGAGAAGGGCCCAGGCTGGTTGGATCCCAGTAAGGTTGAGGGGGCAAGGCAGGGAGAGCTGCACGAAACAGCTAGTTTGGGTGTGGCAGGAAACAGGAAGCAAGGTCAGGAAGGGAGCAGGGCTGGAAGTCGGCTTGAAGCCCTGTCAGCTCTGCACTGGGGTATCCAAAGACAAGGCAGCTGATGATGAAGAGCTGCTTCTGAGTATGGGAGCCAGGAATTCTCCAGGAGAGGGAACTGGCTGAATGCAGCAAGCCATGAGGAGGACTCAGGTGACAAGCTAACCTCATCCCTTGGCTTTTCCTGAGACTGATCTTCTTGGTCAATTTGATTAACATGATCAGTTAAATTTTGTCCTTCCTTGAGATTCATATTGCACAGTTGCACAATCTGATCAATGCTAGTATTAGTTGTCTTCTTAGCATACAGGTGTTTCAAAGTCTCCCAAGCTTCCTTAGCTCTCCAATGAACAATAATTGAGTCACGTGCAAGCAGATGAGTCCGTAGACATTTCTGTGTGTGGCATTCCATGCCGCTTCTTCTGCTGCTTCAGGTCTGTGCTCCTCAAGGATGCTTTCTAGTCCCTGAGCCATAAGAAAAGGGCTCCATCCTGAATGACCATGTTTCAAAATTAAATCCATCTAGCCTCAGGAATGGATCCCTGCCTGTCCCTGTGCTGCAGTCTCCAAGGCAAAAAAGTTCCCTGCCATTTCTCTGGAACTCCTTTCCAATCAAGCAGGCTTTCTATTTACTTACAGTGCTTTTTTATTTGCTTTCTCTGGGTTCCCTGGGCCCATAACCCTGATAGAGAGCTTGGTATGGGTGGGAGATTTATCTGCCCCAGCTACAGCGGAAGTGCGCACGTAAGGGAGTACTGCTAATTAATGTTGTCTGGAGATATGGAGTTAAAATTCCAAATAAAGTAGTTTATTTAGGAAATCCATCAGAGATAGATTAAGACCTATCATGCCTCATGGTAGCAGGGGATGGTTGCTAAGAGTCAATCCATGCAGGAGCTGCATCTCCAACAATACCTAATCTTCTTCCCCTAATGATTTTTTTTGTCTAAGTCTACCAATTTTTTCTGCTTCCTATGTAACTTCTATTTCTGCCTATTTCAACCTTCTCTGTCTTCCTCTTTTCTTAGTTCTTTCCCTTCGCTTTCACTTCTAGGTTCACATTTTTGGGAAATTGATTTGCCACTGTTACAATTTTATAGTACAAGTCAGCTAATGAAGAGACATGCACAAGTAGATGAATTGAAAATGGCCACAATTTTATTAAAGTAACAGAATGAATAGATCCTACTTTCCACTTTTTAAAATATTGTAAATCCTACAGCACTCATGGATATGTTGTAGAGTAAGCAACTGGTAAAGTTGGCTTTTCATAAATAAAGCCACAAATGTGACTTATATTGTGCTGTCGACGCATGAGTACTAAAGGGGAGATGCTTATAATTTGAGTTGCTGCTACACTAATTAGTGTGACTTGTTCCATCTTCTTGCATGATTTTTGTAGAGAATCATTTTCAAAAAGCTCTTCTGGACACAGGCAAATCATTGTTTTGAACAGTTAGGACATTTCATTCTGTAATAAACATGTTAACATTTGCAGGCTTTGGCACTCTTGGATTGAAGCAGCTGCTTAATGTATGTATTCTCAGAACTACATAGCGCAACCACAGTTTTTCAGGTACCTCAAGCCATTGTGAAGAGGGGGAAAAGTTTGCTATGGTTAATTTAATTATTAAAACAAGTGGAGATGTTTCTAAAGAGACTCATGTTTCTACTCCTCCTGCTCACTTGCAAGTTTTATCTATGGATTTCGGTGAGGGAGAGCTGTGTTGACATTGTGCATCTTCAAGAACATTTTTGAAAGATTTCTACCAAAATAAATCTTATCAAAAGCTTATTTACACAGCTTGCACATAAATCAACCCTTTATATTCAAGCTTGATATTTATTTATTTATTTATGTTTAAAAGCCATCTAGGTTCATACAATTGCTTTTAAGCATGGATGAACATGTCTGAGAGAATGTTTTTTGTGAGTATGCATTTGTGGGAATTGTTCCAGAAGCCATCGCATAAATGCAAAACATGACATCCACATTTGCCCTTGTTGATACATGTAGAGTTTATGCCTGCAAAACAGATTGACCTGAAATATAAACTACAACAAAGTCCACTACTCCCAGCACTTTAAGGTGGCAATTATAAGGGCGCACACATGGAAGTCAGGTGCACTAAACACAATGGGTCAGCTCACGTTATCTGTAGGAGGGCGGGAGGGTGAGGGCTGAATTGAAGAAGGGGTGAAAGGCAGAGTAGATGATTAGCATCTCTCCTAGAGCCATCTGCTGCTCCACATAAACAATTGCATCCCTGGGCCAGGTGGTGACTTTGTGCGACCACCGCTGGCCCTGCCCAATCCTCCCAGCAGCCTGGGTGCTTTCCCCACTGCCTCCATCCTGCGCTCAGTTGGGCATGGGCTCATGACATCACCATCCCGAATCCCATTGGCCTCCGAAGGCTGCAGCACCTCTGAGCATTCTTGGGTGCCTGCAGGGTCCTCTTATTATTTTAAGGCTTTGGGAAAAGAGGGGTTAGGTTCCAGGATGGAGGGAAAAATAAGAAAAAAACCCCAAATGGCTCAGAACTTACTGTGGTGTACTCTGCAGGTCCCCCATGTGCCCATGGTAACTTCCTGCCCCCTAGAAACCATGTATATGTGGGTTTTAACCCATTACTATCCATGGTTACGGGAGTTGGGTGTCTATTAGACATCCATGGATATGCAGAACCGCAAATAGTGCTTCTGCAAATAACAAGGTTCTCATGTAGCCAGCATTCACAATCCTGGTGATTGTGAGAACCTGCTCAATATGTTACAGTGGGTCAAATTTTAGATTCATACAGAGTAAACCTGTGTTCAAATGCCTTCTCAGCCATTAGGGAAGTTGAAAGGCTCCTCTGGGAAGAGCAGACACAGCTGAGAAGGTGAGCAAGCTTTTCTAAACATCTAGCGTCTTCCCCTTCAAACAAACTAACAGGAAGAGGGGAGATTTGCAAGGGCTGTTTCTCTTTAAGGTGTAGGTCTTAGTCGCTCTATCTCTCTGTGTCTGTGTGTGTCTGTGTTACTTGTTAGGGTTAAGATTTCACAGGGCTAGGAGTTGTTAGGGTTACCTAACTCCAGTGTTTACTTAGTGGCTGCCTGGAGTGGGTGGAGTCAGCTAGGGCTGGGAGAGGCCCCACATTCCTTTCCTTTGACTCACATTGTGTGTCAGTTGGAAGGCTACTCTACATAAGAGGTGAAGGCCCGAGAGCATAGTGAACAGAGCATAGCAGGAAGTGTGCGGGGGAGCCTGGAACAACCCCCTGCGATCACAAGGACCCTGGTGGAGAAGAGAACGTAAGTACATATCCCTCATATTCTTGCAAAAGGCTGTTTGGACAGTTAAATAGCTGACCATTACAACTGAGACCTATCTTTCTAATAAACTATCTAATAAACGGACAATAAACTCTCTAAATACTGTAAAACAGCCAACAAAAACAGTATGAAGATAGAAGGTCAGCAGGGGAAGGGGCAGTTCCCAGTGTATTGCACAGTATGATTATATGCCACATGTATGATTATTTGCCCCATGGGCAGAAGTCATGGGTGTGTGCTCAGTGCAAGGAGCTCCTGGCTCTCAGGGAACAAATCCATTCCCTTGAGACCAAGGTGGCGGATCTGGAGAAGCTCAGGGAGACAGAGAGGCATGTGGACGAGACCTTTAGGGATGTGATAGAGGCATCCCACTCCAGGGCTGGTAGCTCCTCTGCTGTCAGGGAGAATGAAGGTCTTGGGCAAGGAGGACATTGGTCTGAGGAAGAGGGAAATGCTCCTTTAGAAGGGACCCAATCCGTGGATGATGAGCCCATATCCTCTCGCACAGGGGATACTCCTCTGGGGGGTGGGGCCTCCCTGTAGTTGGTGATTCGATCATTAGAGGGATAGAGAGATGGGTTTGTGACCCGCGTGTTGACTGCACGGTGACTTGCCTGCCTGGTGTGAAGGTTGCGGCCATCACGTGGTGTCTAGACAGGCTCCTAGGCAGTGCTGGGGAGGAGACAGCTGTCGTGGTGCATGTTGGCACCAACGATGTGGGGAAATGTAGTCGGGAGGTCCTGGAAGCCAAATTTAGGCTGATAGGTAGTGTATTGAAGTCCCTGACCCCCAAGGTAGCATTCTCAGAAATGCTACCTGTTCCACGCGTAAGTACAGTGAGACAGGCAGAGCTGAGGGGTTTCAATGCGTGGATGAGATGTCGGTGCCGGGAGGTGGGGTTAAGATTTGTTAGGCACTGGGACACATTTTGGGGCAAGCAAGGCCTGTACAAAAGGGATGGGCTGCACTTGAACCAAGATGGAACCAGACTGCTGGCGCTTAAAATCAAAAAGGTTGCAGAGCAGCTTTTAAAATGACACCTGGGGAACAGCCAATTGGAGGTGGGCAGTATCCCGTTTGGCAAAAGCCATCCTTTAAAGTGTGAGGGTGCAAAGAATTCAGATAAAACAGAAAGGGACAGTGCAGAACCGCATAAAGAGCAGATGGGAGCCTGTGCCAGCAGGTCAAGGAGTCAAAAGAATAGCATACATGAGGGGAGAAATGCAGCGTATAGGTGCTTATAAGCCAATGCCAGAAGTCTCTGAGCCAAGATGGGTGAGCTGGAGTGCTTGGTTGCTAATACAGAAATAGATATAGTGGGCATAACAGAAACATGGTTGAACAGTGAAAACCAGTGGGACACTCTTATCCCTGGGTATAAACTCTATAGAAAGGACAGGGAGGGGTGCCTTGGAGGAGGGGTAGCACTGTATATTAAAGAAGGTATAGAATCTAACAAGCTAGAAAACCTAGGTGGACTGGAGTCCTCCACAGAAACCCTGTGGGTGACTATACAAGGCCGGAAAGGGAACGTGCTACTGGGGACATGCTATCACCCTCCGGATCAAAATGCCAACAGTGACTGGGAGTTGGAGCAGGAAATCAGGGAGGCATCAAGGAGAGGCAGGGCTGTAATTATGGGTGACTTCAATTACCCACACATAGACTGGGTAAATTCACATTCAGGTCAGGACAAAGAGGTCAAATTTCTAGATACGCTAAATGACTGTGCCCTAGAACAGTTGGTCATGGAACCAACCAGAGAGAAGGCGACCTTGGACCTAATTCTGTGTGACACCCACGACCTGGTGCGTGACATCAGTGTCATCGACCCTTTAGGTAACAGGGACCACAGTGCCATCAAATTCAGCATACATGCGGGGAGAGAATCACCAAGGTCGTCTAACACGGATATTTTGAATTTCAGAAGAGGAAACTTCTCCAAAATGAGGAATATGGTGAAAATAAAGCTGAAAGGGAAAATCAGGAGAGTCACTTCGCTCCATAGTGCATGGAGTTTGCTCAAAACCACAATACTAGCAGCCCAGTTAGATTGTATACCCAAAAGGAGGAAAGGTACCAGTAAGTCCTGGAGGATGCCAGCATGGCTAATGGGTACCGTCAAGGAAGCCATAAAAGGGAAGAAGATTTCCTTCCGAAATTGGAAGGCCTGTCCAAACGAAAAGAACAGAAAGGAACACAAACTCTGGCAAAAGAAATGCAAGGTGACAATAAGGGAGGCAAAAAGAGAGTTGGAGGAGCATTTAGCCAAAAGTATCAAAGGGAATAACAAAAACTTCTTTAAGCACATCAGGAAACCAGCCAGGGAGGCGGTTAGACCATTAGACAATGAGGGATTGAAAGGGATTATTAAAGAGGATAGGGATCTGGCAGAGAAGCTGAATGAGATCTTTGTGTCTGTCTTCATGGCAGAGGATACTGAGCATATACCTGTTCCTGAACCAGGTTTTTTAGGGATGGAGGCTAGAGAGCTGAGTCAGATAGAAGTGACAAGGGATGATGTTCTAAACTGGACAGACTGAAAGCTAACAAATCACCAGGGCCGGTTGGCATCCATGCAAGAGTCCTTAAAGAACTCAAATGTGAAATTGCCGACCTCCTTGCTAAAACATTTAACTTATCCCTGAAATTGGGCTCTGTACCAGAGGACTGGAGAGTAGCAAATGTAACACCGATTTTCAAAAAGGGATCCAGGGGCGATCCAGGAAATTACAGGCCAGTTAGCCTAACGTCTGTTCCAGGCAAATTGATGGAAAGCATCCTCAAGGATAAAATTGTAAAGCACCTAGAAAAACAGGCCCTGCTGGGAGTGAGCCAGCATGGTTTCCCCAAAGGTAAATCTTGCCTCACCAACCTTTTGGACTTCTTTGAGAATGTCAACGAGTGTGTGTATCAAGGTGATCCACTTGACACAGTATACCTGGACTTCCAAAAAGCTTTTGACAAAGTTCCTCATCAAAGACTCCTGAGGAAACCTAGCACTCATGGGATAAGGGGACAATTGCATGTGTGGATTGGTAACTGGTTGAAAGACAGGAAACAGAGGGTAGGTATAAATGGAGTGTTTTCACACTGAAGGGAAGTAAGAAGTGGGGTCCCCCAGGGATCCGTACTGGGACCGGTGCTTTTTAATTTATTCATTAATGATCTAGAAGCAGGGGTAAGCAGCGATGTGGCCAAATTTGCAGATGATACCAAACTCTTCCGGGTAGTGAAATCCAAAATGGATTGTGAGCAGCTGCAAGAGGATCTCTCCAAACTGGGTGAGTGGGCGACAAAATGGCAAATGCGGTTCAATGTTAGCATGTGTAAAGTGATGCACATTGGGACGAAAAACCCCAACTTCAAGTATATGCTGATGGGATCTGAGCTGTCGGTGACGGACCAGGAGAGGGATCTTGGGGTTGTGGTGGACAGCTCGTTGAAAGTGTCGAGTCAATGTGCAGCAGCTGTGAAAAGGGCCAATTCCATGCTAGGGATCATTAGGAAAGGGATTGAAAATAAAACGGCTAATATTATAATGCCCTTATACAAAACTATGGTGCGACCACACTTGGAGTGCTGCGTACAATTCTGGTCACCACATCTTAAAAAGGACATTGTTGAACTGGAGAAGGTACAGAAGAGGGCAACCAGGATGATCAGGGGCCTAGAGCACCTTTCTTATGAGGCAAGACTACAACACCTGGGGCTTTTTAGTTTAGAAAAAAGAAGACTGCAAGGAGACATGATAAGAGGTGTATAAAATCATGCATGGTGTGGAGAAAGTGGAGAGAGAGAAATTCTTTTCCCTCTCACACAACACTAGAACCAGGGGTCACTCCATGAAATTGATTTCCAGGAGGTCTAGGACCAACAAACGGAAGTACTTTTTCACACAACATGTGATCCACTTGTGGAATTCTCTGCCACAGGATGTGGTGACAGCCAACAACCTGGATTGCTTTAACAGGGGTTTGGATGACTTCATGGAGGAGAGGTCTATCAATGGCTACTTATCAGAGGGCTGTGGGCCACCTCCAGCCTCAAAGGCAGGATTCCTCTGAGTACCAGTTGCAGGGGAGTAATGGCAGGAGAGAGGGCACGCCCTCAACTCCTGTCTGTGGCTTCCAGCGGCATCTGGTGGGCCACTGTGTGAAACAGGATGCTGGACTAAATGGGCAGATCCAGCAGGGCTGTTCTTATGTTCTTATTAAGCTCTTTGTGTGAGCTTATGCCTGCCCAAGTGGCCTCATGAGGTTTTTGAGATGTTAAATAAGGTAACCCACCACCATCCGCAGCTCCTTAAGGGAGACCCTACGTGCCACCTGCTTGGCCCAGAGGAGACCACGCAGGGTTGCTAACTTCTCCAACGGGAGACGTGAACAACCAACAACTGTGTCTAAGTCAATACCCAGGAAAAATAACTTAGACGCGGGACCCTCAGTCTTCCCTTGAGCCAGTGGGACACCTAGCTCCCTGGATAACTGAACAAAACTCTGAAGCAGGAAGTGGCATTCATTAGAATAAGCCCTCCCAGCAAAACGAAAATCATTTAGGTAGTGAGCTGTAGACATAGAACCCGCCCTTTTCCTGACTGCCCATTCCAAAAGGGTGCTAAACGCCTCAAATGCCGCACACAAAATGGAACAGCCCATAGGCAGGGCCCGATCAAAATAATATTGGCCTGCAAAGTAAAACCCCAGCAGGTCAAAATCATCGGGATGAACAGGCAACAGTCAAAAGGTGGATTCTATGTCGCACTTAGCCAGTAGCGCCCCAACCCCTTGACTCCTTACCATGCGAACAGCCGTGTCGAAGGATGTATAACAAACCGAACATAAATGCTTCGGGATCCCATCATTAACCAAACCCCCTCTGGGATATGACAGGTGTTGTATGAGGCGGTACTTGCCTGGAGTCTTTTTCGGGACCACTCCCAGAGGGGATATCCTCAAATTGTCAAAGGGGGGCCGATCAAAAGGTCCGGCCACCCTCCCAGCCGCCACCTCTTTGCTTATCTTTTTTGACACCACCGCCTCCATCCCTTTAACAGATTTAAGGTTACTGGCCATGACAGCCACCCTCCTTGATAAGGAAGGGATCCTAAAGCCCTCCCTGAAACCGAAACTCAACAAGGCCGCAGCCCCCCGATTAGGGTAATCAAACAACAGCCACTCCAAAACGTCCAACCTAACTGGGCTGGGCCCCTTTACCCAGAGGGGGTGCAGGGGGCCCCCCTTTTTACCACCATCAAACCTTGGCTTCGCTCCCACCCCCCAGCCCCGCGCCCTGGGGCAGGAAGAGCTCGGGTGCTTGGCACCGCAGAGGCCACACGTATTCTTGAACTTACAAGCCTGTCTCCCTCAGCGGCCACTGCGATTGAACTCACAGCAAACCGACTGGGGTTGAACCCATTGTTGGCCCGCTAGGGCGGGAGAATACAGTGCCGCTGGCTTGGAAAGCAGATGACCGCTGTCCGATCTGTCGCTGTCTACCGGCCTCGTTAGCAACATAATGAGAACCCAGAGCTCCAAATGAGCATCCCATGGCATGGAGGGATCCAGGGCAGCCCGCATCCTGAAATTATCATCATATCTCACCCAAGCAGTGCCCGCAAAGTCCGACACCACCCGATGAATAACGTCAAGATACTTGACCAACGCTAGGGCCCTAGCTGGCTGTGCCTGAAGGACTACCCCCATATAAATTATAAACCCCGAAAGCCAGTTGTTCCATGATTTCTCAACCGGCTTTCGTTTTGTCACTGCGTGGTCCTTACAGGACTCACCCTTCTTGTGTTTCACTTCAGGTTCCCTAAATAACAAAGAGAAGATGTCCACGTACTCCCCTTTCAAAAAATTTTCTCTAGTGGCCGGTAAGAGGTGATCTCCCAAAGGCAACCCCACGGCCCTGTAGGGGGAATGCTGTGGTGTAGGTAGAACCGCCCTTGGATACCAACCTGCATCCTGTGCGGGCATCATCCAGGATCCACCGGACGATGGCACGACTCCTTGCCACACCTGCTCAGCTACCCCTTGAGAGCTAGGCCCTACTCCCGGCATCGGACCCGCCAACCCCCTTGGATATGTGTAATTGACCCCCCAAGGGGCAGAGCCCCAACCCCCGGCGGCTGGTATCGGCCAAGGAAACAGTGGCCACTGGCCATTACCACCGTGTGGTGCAACAGGTCCAAGCTCACCCGGCTGCATGACAGATGGCGCCTCCACCTCTGCCGAAGGCCACTCTCCCTGCTGCACCTCCACCGGGCCCACTGCATCATCTGGAACGAATACAGGCTGCTCACACGGGACACTGAGACCGGCTGGCCCAGTAGAAACTGCTCCCTCCTCCATGACCTTCAATCTGGCAGATAAAGAATCAATTAACTGAGTCCTCACAGCCCCCCGCGTCTGCCTAAGGGGCTTGCCCCCACACCAGAAGGCCCTGTCCCCTTTTCCTGGGGCAGCGCCCTAGCACGCTCCAAAGCTTCCATCCGCTGAATCAGTCCCCTAATGAGTATCATTTCCTCATAATCTTCATCTGAAGATGATGGTTGGGGCGCAGGTCGCTTAGGTGGATTGATTGGCTGGCCACCAGCTTTCCCTTTTGCCTTCCTGGGAGGCATAATCCCAAATCACTCCACCCCAGGTATAATGAGAATTTTATTGTTTTTCTTTTCTTTTCTTTTTATTTTATTATTTATTTTATTTTTAAAATAAATTTATTTATTTATTCAGTGAAAGAAATTTATTCGATTGACGCACTCCCACAGAGGAAGCCACACCCAGCCGGCCGGAGAGCACTCAAAAACCAGACAAACGCCCCCAAAAGCCCAATCCAAGTCTTCAGCGGCCCCCCGGCTGCCACAAAACGGCCAGTAGGCCCCAAGAGCCAGATCCGAAGGCCTCCCCGATGCCCCCTGTCGGGCCCACTGCCAACACAGCCACACCACGTGAACAGAGCTGCCCCCGGGACACCCCAAAAGGCCCGATAACGGGCCGAATCAGCCCAAAATGCCGCCGCCAACCGCCCTCCCAGCTGCCCGAGCCCAGCCCCAACTGAGGCCCGATCCTCGGCCCCCAACGGCCGCCTCTGCCACCCAACGTGGCCAAAGTACCGGCCGAATCGGTCCAAATTACTGCCGCAGCCACCAACCGCCCACCCAACCGCCCAACACAAGGCCCGATTCCGGGCCAAAGAAGCTGCCCTCGTGTGGCTGGATTACGGGCCGAATCGGCCCGAACTACTGCCGCGGTGGCCGCCGCCGACCACCCACCCAGCCTCTCGATCCCCAACCCGGGCCGATCAGGGCCCCACAAACTGACAGAGAGGAGCTTGCAAACAGAGCCCCTCTCTTCGCAAAGTCTCAGGCCGGACTGGGGCTTTGGGCGGGAAGACGCTAGAAACGGCCGTCAAGCCCCGCCCCCGGCCCGAAAACCAATCAGCGTCCCCTTGGGACTGTTGCCGGGCTGGGACAAATTGCTCTCCCTACGGCAAAGAGGCCGGGGGAGGGGCATTTTTCTACTCGCAATTTTGGTTGATTTTGGCAGACATAATTGAGTCTGTTGGCTTCTGTTTTGACATATGCATCAACTATATATTGCTGTGTTAGGCGGCCAGCATTTAAGAAGGGGTTATATACGTCTCTGATGGAAAGACGGTAGCCATAGTATTGCATTTGGCTTACCCTCACTCTAGGAGTTTGTGACTGATTTGTTAAGCCTAATAAGGCTTGTGGTCTGTGTTGCAAAGGTATGTCAATTCCCCAGCTTTGATCACCATAGGGGAACAGCAGTGGGTAAACCATCGGTTCCCGATTGGGATCAAGGACACTAACTCTTTGTGTTCTCCTTTGGTTTGGATCGCCTGCACTTGGTTTGCAGTGTATAAGAAGATCTCTTCCAAGTGGTGGTTCTCCGTCATCATTTAGAAAAATAAATGCAACCTAATTATGTTTTGGTGCGTTATACCACCTTGGGTCATTTCTGCGATCTCGCATTATTGTCATGGACACTTCCTTAATAACATTGCCTGTTCCGGCAGCATCCTCTTGATATTCTTTTTCAACCTGGTGCAACATTTTGCAGGCCTCTGCAAATGGATTGTATTGCGCCATAAGTGTGCTTAGTGTTTGCATAAGCTGAGGATTTATTCCTGAGTTGGCTGAAATTTGCATTCTTTGCTCAGCAGCTGCAGAGGGATCTAAAATGTATAATTGTGCAAACTGTCTGTTTTGGCCCTGTTGCGGGTGCAGCGTGCCTGCTCTGTGACAAATTGAACCGTGGATCCGGAAACAGTATGGCCCGTAGCCAGGAGGTGGAGCAGTGTTTGCTCCCATGGAGGCAAATGCTAGGGCACTATTTATGGATCTTATATTATGCATGAAATTCCTGCTGTACTGATGCTGACCTGTCATGCGCTGCTGGATGAACGGATCCGTTGTAACTGGGGGAAGAATTACTTTTCCTTTTGAGCAACATTTTGGAAATTTCCGATCAGAAGCTCTTTCTGCTTCAAAATGTTTTGCATAACAAAAGTCGCATATCTGATCTAAATATCCACATGTGTGGGGTTTGATGTCATCCTCTTTAATATTCACAATGTCATTAAGAACTGCCGTTGCTCGTATTGCGGCCCTTGATTCTTGGGTTCGGACTCTTTTCCTCTGGGCCAGTTGCTGTCATTGTAATTGTCATTTATCAGAAGCCAGATCTCTCATCCTGGCTCTCTCTTTTTCGGCGTGTTGCTGTCGCTGTAATTGTCGTTCCTCTGGAGTCAGACTTGCTCTCCTATCTCTGTGTCTTTGTGCGTTTTTTTGATGTTCATTTTCCTGTTGTTCCAAAGATCTATTTGCTCGTCTTTGTCTTTCTCTTTGGGCCTTTCTCCTGTTCAACTCTAGCTGGTGAGCTGACTGCTCTTCCTCTATATGTTGCTTGTATCTATTTTGTTGTCTTTGTCTTTTGGCCTTTTTCTTCTTGACCTCTATCTTTTTTGAGGGGGGGGCATGTTTGGTTAATTGCACAGGTTTATGTTTCTTGAATCTCGTAGGTTTATGTTTGTTTAATTGTGCAGGTTTATGTTTCTTTAATGTTTCAAGTTTATGTTTTTTTAATTTTGCAAGTTCATGTATGTTTAATTTTGCAAGTTAATGTTCCTTTAAGTTTTTCAGGTAGATGTTTCTTTAAATATACGTGTTTGGCAGGTCATTTGTCTTACTTTTTCAGGTTTTATGAGTTGCTACGTGGACCTACGACGCGGAGATGGTAACTACGCATGCACGCAGTTGTGTGCGTAGTTTCCGTTGCTGCGTCCACGCGCGCCACGCATGCGCAGAACACCTGCAAGAGACACGGACGTAGGTACCTTAGGGAGACACAGACGCAGGTACTTTAGGGTTTTATTATATAGGATAACTAGCACTTTGTATTTTGTCCGTAAACCTATTGGCAGCCAATGTAGCTCCATCAGTAAAGGAGTAACGAGGTCTCTCCAAGATGAAAAAAGATTCCCCACTAGAATGAGTAGATGAGTCATAATAAGTTTAATCATAAGTTTAATGCTGGACATACTATTATTAATTTGGCTAACAGTCTGAATCTAAGACAGAGAAAAATGAGGTAAAGGAGGAAGGCACAAACTGGAGAAAATATGTGATTATTTGACTTTCCTATAAGCTGGGCCAAAAGCTTCCCAGAAGTAAAGTAGTTCCATACAAACTATAACATATTACTATACCATGGCAGCTGCTGGAGAGCAGCTAATTTTTGGTGGATCTAGGGCTTACAATAGCAGGGGCTAATGACAGGCAAAGCTAACAGGTCACCTTCCCTGCTGGTCGAGATTCAAAGAGCTGATTTAGGCACATTAAAGAAACTAGGCATGTCCAATGGAATCTTTATATTTTCCTTTGAAAAAGCAAACCTTGCATGTCACATCACATCAGAAACTGCTTTTTCAACTCCTTTTAACTTTCATATTGCAAAATTTACTGTATCATATTTATATCAGTGGAGCTTTACAATTTGCAAATAAATCAATAACTTCAGAAAAATAACATTTTCTCACCAGGAGCCCCTGGTGGCACAGTGGTAAAACTGTTGCCCTGCAACCAGAAGGTTACAAGTTCGACCCTGACCAGGGGCTCATGGTTGACTCAGCCTTCCGTCCTTCCGAGGTCGGTAAAATGAGTACCTAGAATGTTGGGGGCAATATGCTAAATCATTGTAAACCGCTTAGAGAGCTTCGGCTATAGAGCGGTATATAAATGTAAGTGCTATTGCTATTGCTATTGCTAATTCAGCATCAACTGACAGTAAACCTAAATCTGCCAATCGGTTTTGGGCCATTGTAGACCTTAACTCATCTTTTATTGTAAATAGACATCTGAAAGAGCGTTCTGCTTGAGTGGCTGACTAACTCACCTGGCTGTTCGAGTAAAAAAAAAAAAAAGTTCTCTCCACTTTTTCTTCCTTCACCCCCCTCTTAACTTTATTTATAAGCAAGTGCTTAAAGAAGAAAAAGAAGTAAAATAAACATTCCTGCTGGTGCCTCCACTCCTTCCCACCTTCTCTGCTGCTCCTTTATGCCTTGCCTTTCTCTCGCATGGCACAGGTAGGCAGGGGAGTGACTCAGGCTTGGCAGGTGCCCTAGGGATCAACATGATGACGGCAACGGTGAGTGGGTGGGAGAGTGCAAGCCTGCCGCCGCCCACTATAAACCGTGCTCACTCGGCAGGAATTGGAGGCGGACTGTACTGGTAAGAGGCGGCTGCAGTGAGTCTCCCTCAGTCTTGGGCGCAGGCAAGAGTCTTGGGCATGCCAAAGCAGCAAGTATGAAGCAGCAACATATGCACATCCATGGCCCCCTTCCCTGGCCCACTCGTTGGCCCAGCATAGGTGATCCCAAACAGTGAAGCAATTTTCAGTGTCTCCCTCCACATAACACTGAATTTTTAGCCTACTTCCCTTAAGGAAAGTATGCTTATGAGATCACCCAGCATTCTCTCTCTGTGTGTCTCTCTCTCTCTCTGTGTCCCCCTATCAACTTTGCAATGCCTGGATGTAGGGACACATAGGGACACCTCAGTGTTTTTGATGATGTCACCCACCCCAATTCAAGATGATGGACTCATAAATGTTTCAGGCACAAGTGGCCTAACTTGTGATCCGCCTAACCGATTTGAACCAAATTTGCTACAGCTGTAGGGACACATAGGCATGGCTCAGTGGGGTAGTTTGTGATTATGTCATCCACCCCAATTCAAGATGGCGGATGTTTGAACATTTAGGGCTGAAGTGGGTTAACTTATGAGGATGGTAATTATCAATTAAGATAATAGTGAAAGAAAAGTAGGCAGATTCATTCTTACCAGAACAACTTGTTTCTTATCAAGCAGTTTGTAAAATTCAGGAGAGGTTGTTTCTCTGTGACTCGTTTTCAAAGCTGGAGAGCAGTGCAATCAACAAGCTGCAGTTTGAGGTCTGGTTTGTACTTTTCAGCCTTGACTGAAAATGGATCATGAAAAAACTCAAACATATGATCCTCTTCTTGGATATCAGTAAATCTAGCAAACTCCTTCTGGAGTTCCTCCAGGCAGGCTATGTATTGACTGTTCTTTGTCCTCCAGGCTTCAACAGTTGGAAACAGTGCTGCACGTGTTGGAAAGTGTGCCTGGTCTCCCTTGCCCATCTGTAAAGGAAACAGTGCTAACAGTGCTGCAGCCAGGGCGGGCTCTGGGGGATCTGGCGCCCCGATGCAACATTCTGTTGACTGCCCTTAGTTATAGTAAAAAAACAAATTGGAATAAACACAAATAGTGTGTATTCAAAATTTAATACACAAAGATTTTACATAATCATGCACATAACATCGTATATAATATAATTATGTATATATAATATGTAATATGTATATAATATAATTTTAAAAGGATAAATAAAAATTTAAAATATGTGAAAATCACATTTAAAACACAAAAATAAACAAAATAACTACTGACTAGGAAAATAATAAAATTGATCCATGTAGAAATACGATTAGTCAATAATGTAGAAAATATGATATATACTTTTAAAGTTAAAATTTTACTTTTCTTGATTATAGGCAAATTCGTTTAGAATGCCTATTTCAACCCCCCCCCCCCGCAGATATCACTTTCAATAGCTATCATTGACAATCCAATTAATCTTTCTTGAGAAATACTAGACCAGAGATATGTTTTAATTAGTTTTAGACTCAAAAAAGATCTTTCAGCACTTGCTACTGATACTGGAAGTGTCAATAGTATCTGTAATGAAATTGCTAAATTCGGCAATACACTTATTAAATCGTTTGAGTATATATATTGCAATAACTGCACTGTGTCATAATCCTTCAATTCTTTAATGGTATCTTTGAATATCCTTAGTTCATTGTATAACTCTTGACCACTGATATCCAATTCTTCACCATCACTCAAAGTAAATTGTAAATTGTTGCACTTTGCTTTTAAAGATTCATCATCTAGATAGTAAATTTCATTGAAATTTGAGAGGAACTGAAATTTTTGTGCACGACTTGTCAAAAGATTGAATCTTTCAATTAAAGAATTGATTATCACATCCACAACTGGAAGGGAAAATGAAGTTTTATATCTATAATCTGGCCTTTCTTCTTGACTTTCATAATCAAACATTCATTTCTTTCATCTGCATAATGTATTGTCTCTGAACTGTGGACACATTTCTAAATCATTTGCTAACGCTTTTGCTGATTCAAGTACAAGATTAAAGTTTTCATCCGAGCGGAATTCTTGAAAAAAGTTTATTAAATTATTGAAGGCATTTGTCGAGCCATTCTAATTGGTGTTTGACTTTTGAAGCATTTTACTCACTACGTTGATTTGGCTCAAAATATCGTACCAGATTATAAGTGACCAAAGAAATTAATAGTCTTTAATTTTTAATGCTAAAGTTTTTGCATCATATTTTGTGTTCTCATTTTTGTCATTTTCATATATGTCGACCAAGGCGTCCATAACATCTCCAATATTATTCCTTAATGGTTGAAGGGCATCAATTCTTGATTCCTACTGGATATCTGACAAATTATTCAGCGTAATTTTAGTATATGTATTCAACACAGCCCATCACTTAGACGAAGCACTAAAAAATTTGTTGAGTTCTTTTATAACACTAAAAAAAGCAAATTATTTCTTTGTTCACTTTAGCACCATCACTGACAACTAAATTTAAGGTGTGTGCTGCACATGGGATGTAAAATGCTCGCACGTTCAGATTCAATAAATGTCTTTGAACTCCGCTGTGTTTGCCATGCATATTTGCTCTGTTACCATATCCCTGGCCACACATATCTTTTATATTTAAATAAAATTCTTCTAATTCATTCACTATACATGTGGACAAACCTTCTCCCGTGGAATCAGCTACTTCTACAAAGCCCAAACAATGTTTTTCTACAGAAATTACATTGTTTTCATTTTTATGGACAAATGTAATTATAACTGTCATCTGTTCACTACGACTTACATTGGGAGTGCAATCCAATATTAAAGAAAAATATTTGGCATTAGTTACCATCTGGACAATAGAATGGACAATTTTATTTGCCATCTGTACTTATTGTTTTTGTATTTTTCAATTGCATGTTGCAATTTTATATGGTATTATGTTAATGTAAGGTTACATATGTGTTATAGATATGTGTGCTTGTTGCTATGTGTGCTGTTAGCTGGTTATTTAATTATTCAATACATACTCATTTTTCTCTAGTTTCCATTCATTTTTTCCTTGTCCACGGGTTTTCTGGGTCCCCCCCCCCATTCCATGTACCTCGATTCTCTCTTTTGTTTTTGTTTTGCCGGGACCACAGGCCAGCCGCTACACAGCCTCCACCAGGATGGTGAAGCAGAGCGCCGGTGCCAAAGGAGGCGACAGGGCTCCTTTTGTGCTGGTGAGAGATGCGCGTATGTGCCCAATGGAGATGCCCACGCACAGCGCGATCAGGTTGGACACAGCATGTGAAGGAGTCTGACACCAGCGCGTGCAATGGAGTTGCCCATGTAGTGCCATCAGCAGCAGTGTGAAGATCATGCTTCCGTTGCTGGAAGCAGTGGCGCTCGGCTCCCTCCAGTGGACGGTACCTCAGTACGGTGCATCTGCTTACCGTGATGAGCTGGCACTGGCTGCAGCTGAGGTCATTGTGCCCATTATAAATAGATCTTCACCCTGTAGGTTAGTATAGTGGCAGTTTAAATGGCATGTGATGTCTGTCAGAAAGGCCAAATCATGTATCCACTCCTCCTGTTTCAGTTTTGGCACAGGTTTGCCTTTATGTTCCACAATGTCCAGAGAGCCATGAAACATTGCAGCACATTGCCCCGACTGAGCCACTGCACCTCAGTGTGATATATAATGTCTTCATATGCTGCATCTATCTCCCCCTGATATTCCTGATATTTGCAGTGATTGAGGCTTCTGCTACTGAAGAAGTTAACCGTGGTCACCATAATGGTCATGACATGAGAGAATTTCAGTACTCTGCAACAGAGGGACTCATTGTACCAGCAGTGGTACTGCCTAATATTTGAGTCCAGACAGAACTTCTTCTTAAGGAGTGTGAAAGCACCCCCCCCCCCTTTTTTTTAGTCCCATCTGGTCCCATCATACAAGTGCACCACTGGTGCACACACCTACACGTTTTTCTGCAACTAACTGTAATTTCTTCAAAGTAGAAATAATTTCTTTACAGATTGCCTCATCAGTTTTGTGCCCATGCATGGATCGCATGCTCACAGGCGCCTGCGTGATTTCAAAGTTGTTGCTTGCTCCACAAATGAACACTAGAAGCTGCACTGTGTGTGTTTTATCACAGCTCTCATTCCCTGCAAGAATAGTATTCAAACTGAGAGCCATGTTCTTTGAGTTGCTCACTGATGTTTTGTAATATATTAACCTCATGATGCTAGATAGTCATTCTGGACAAGCTTATATCTTGCACCACTTTTCTTTTCTGGAAACAGTTGCTCAGCAGCTGCCATTTAACATATATTTGCATATATGGCATCTTTAAATGGTCAACCTAACTTGCTGTCAGCTGGGCAACCTGAAGCTTACTCTCATGTATGCTTCATTCACAGCAGTGGCTCTTCAGAATATGTTCTGTAGATCCAAAAGTTTCCTTTCCATTCCTGCACTTTGGCACATCTTTCTGTGGCACCTAAAGAATCAAAAGTTCCAGATGTTTTGTGTCATAATGCCTCCGGATATTGTATTCCTTTGGCACTGCAACCTGTTCCCGACACACCAGACATAGGCATTTGCTACTGTCTTCACAGAACAGATTTTGTTCTGTCCACTCCTGTTTAAATTGCCTGTGTTCCAGGTCTGTCTTCCTCCTTTTTGATTTTGGAATTGCTGCTATTGCAGAGGTTGAATTTCAGCTCTCTTCTTGAACCTTTTTTTTTTTAAAAAAAGGCTTGGGGATCCAAATAGGGCTCTGTCACATGCCTGCTGCCACCATAGCATAGAGGTTAGAGTCTTGGACTAGGACCAGGAAGACCTAAGTTCAAATCCCCATTCAACCATGAAACTCACTGGGTGACTCTGAGCCAGTTGTGTATCTCTCAGCCTAACCTACCTCACAGGGTGGTTGTAAGGATAAAAATAACCATGTACACCTTTGAGCTCCTCTGAGGAAGAGTGGGATATCAGTCTAAAAAATAAAAAAGTCACTTTTCAGATGAAGTGGGGAGGAGAAACTTAACTCACTGGGCAACTCGGGGCCAGTCACTTTTCTCTCAGCCTAACCTGCCTTGCAGGCTTGTTGTGAGGATAATAAGGTAACCATTGTAGCATCTTGTGGGTTGTGGAAATTTTTCCTTTCCTGACTCAAGGCAGGTTAATGTTTAATCTCCCTGACTGAAATAATTTACAGCAGCTTCCTCAGATATCTGGTTCATGAGGGTCTCTTTATCAGCCAAGTCATTCATCTGAGAGCTATGAGAAACTGCTTGGCTGTTAAAAATCCTTAACTTTCCTAAAACCCAGAAAAGCAAAGAAATGGTTCTAGTAGGTTAATCTCGCTGCTACCAAGCACTCTTAAGGCTTTCCAAGGTCCAGCTGTTGGACTGGAGTGTCTCTTAGTCCAGAGACTCTTAGTCCAGAGTCTCTCTGTAACTGGGTATTTTTGGCAAATACCAAAAATAGTCTCCCCTTTGCTAACAGGCAAGAATAAAACAAATTGTTCTCCCAGGTGTCTGCCTGCACGTGCAGTTAATTGTTAATTTGGCCACGCTCTCTTTGAGATGCATTTGCACTAGAGAAAATCCCCCTCCTCCTGCTGGGTTAATAATGGTGACAGGACAGTTGTGTCCTGGTCAATTGCGTCCTGGTCATTGGCGTCCCTGGATGTTTGTGTCCCTGGACGTTTGCGTCCCAGACATTTGCATTCCAGACATTTGCATCCCTAACCCACAGTATAACTAATATTTCCGTATTACTGTAGATTTCATAAAAACAATTTTATTAATTAAAAAGGTGATTGTAGCATGAATCAAAATTAATTTTTAAGTCCTCAAAAAGTATGAATGTTGTGGGTAACCCCTCATAAGAAATTTATTTTGTCCACAGGATTGTAACATGCAAGTAATGATTGAAGGTGCTTATATTTCTGGGTTGGACAATAATCCCTCTTTGGTAGTCAGTTTTCTTCTTTTTGGCCATAGCTTCCTCTTTCTTCAATACATCAATTAATTTCCAAACAGAGGGGTTTTGACAAGTAATTGAATTGTGGGTGGCATTATGCCACCCCTCAAAACTATTATTAGATCTAAGTAAGTCGTTCATTATCCGATCATGAACATTCCAAGATTGAGTGGAAAATTTTGCTGCAATCCTGCACCCACTTCTACCTCTTGCTTGGCCAATGTATGTAACTTCAAAGTATGCGATGAATTCGGGAGGCCAAGGCAGCATATGGGCAGCTGGACAGGCCATAACAAGGAAGAGCACCGGCTCCTTCCTCTCTTGCCTGCTCTCTTCACCTCCACTAGCTGCCCAGAAGCAGCCCAGCTGGCCTAGCTTGACAAAAATGCACGTGTAGGTGGGGTGGGGCGGGGCAGGCACTCTCCCTTGCTACCACCTGCCCATGGCCTCACCACCACTGGCTGTGCAGAGACGGCTAAGAAAGCACATGAGCAGCTGGCCCACGACAGCTAGGGAGAGTATCAGCTCCCTTGCCTGAAGGTAAAGGAAATGGCCCTACCGGCCAAAGAATGTTGCAGTCTGGGACGGATTGACCCTTTTGCCGCCCATAGGCAAGCAAGAAATCTGCTGCCCCCAGTCCTCCCCACCCAAGCTCCAAAGCCAATCCCAATTCTCCTCTGCCAGCAATTACAGAATCACAGACATGGCGATTGGCGACACAATCCCGGCTGCTCACAGCCACTGTTCTCCTCCGCTCGTGCTCAGCCTCTGAGAAGCCTTGGCCGTGCTTGGTCCGCTCTGCTCTTGTTGCTCCTGCATGTGCACGTGGGTGACGATACGTGCATCCAGATCCATGCTGCCTTCCTGCTGGAATAGTCTGGAGGCTGGAGCAGCTGCCCGCTGTGGCTGTGGGTTATGGTGGGCAGGCCAGGGGGCCAGGCTGAGGCAGTCCGCTGAGCTCCCACACACCCCAGCCATGCCTGGACTTCAAGCCTTTCCTCCATGAAGTGGGTGGCCCTGCCCGCTCGGCCTCGGCTCCTCTTCCCGCGCTGTCTGGGCCCGGCTGGGAGTTGATCTCCAGCTATAGCCTGAAAGCCAAAACACACATACGCACACCACACCATTGTCCACTGGTGATGATGTCAAGCATGCCACAGGTCCTGAATGGCCATCCTTGTCAGGCTTTGGGCTTGGGGTTTTTCTGTGTGCCTAATAATTCCCACATTTTAATTTTATTTATATTTACATACATGTATATCCTGCTCAGCTCTTCCGTCAAAAGCCCAGAGCGATGTACATCATGGTTATGTTTATCTTCACAACTATCCAGTGGGTTAGGCTGAGGGATAGGGGACTATCCCAGAGTCACCAATGAGTTTAATGACTGACTGGGAATTTGAACTGGGAACAAAATAACCTGTGATTTGCATGGACTTGAGGAAACCTTTTAAACTCAGCCTCTTTTAAACTCTGCCCACCTGTTTAGCATGTGCCTGAGAGTAGGGGACTTTGGGGATATTATGACATAAGTGCTTTGTATAGTGAACTCCTTTATGAACTTGCTCACTTTTTGAGATCTTATCTGGAGGTCCCTAAGACAAATCTGTTTTCTTAGGGTTTCAATAAAGATTAATTGTAAACAACTGATTTTATCCTGTGGAATTACTTTAATGATTTCACTTTAGTTTTTAACTGTTTTTATTCTGTGAAAGTGCTGTTTTTATGTTGTAATTTGTATTATGTACACTGCCTAGAGAGATATATATATCAGGCAGTATATAAATTTGATCATAAAAATATGTTATCACCCTTGCTGACCTTTGTTTGCCCTAACCCACTGTAAAAGATAGACTGAAGTTTAAATGAAAAGATGCTGTTCCATTTGTATTTGAGCTATGACACTCTTTTCATCTTTTATTTGCTTCATAAAATGCATACGATAATTCCAGACAACCTTATCACAAAGACACACAGAAAAATTGTACAGCAGTCAAATTACCCCAGCAATTCCCTTCAAGTTCTTTATTTGTTAATGGATTTTTTTCTCGAGTCAGGATGCAGGCATGAACACCAGAAATATGTTTCATAGATCACACTAATAAGTTTTATCAAATCCCAAGAACATTGTTCTGCTAGTGCAACAATTAACTTCTTGTATTCCCCCTGGTGACCATGTGACCAAGAGTCAGACATGACTGAACGGACAGAGAGAGAGATTCCCCCTGGTGTGAGTCACCTAGGAGCACATTATGCCAGTGAAGTCAATTTCTGCACTGACTTCCCATTCCATGCATAATTGAATGCCCTAAATAGGTTAGGTTCCTAAGAGAAAGTCGGAACCTTCACAAATCTCTAGTTAAACGAAAAGGGCATCTTTCTTGGTGGTGATAATCCTCTGCTAAGTCTGTACAGCAAAGCCACACCAAGGTTGCTTCCTGGCCTTTGCTACATTATCTATCACCCAGAGGTCTAATAGCATGAGCCATGCATCCCTTGAAAGTGAGCAACATTTTGAAACATTTTTTAATTAGAAACTCGCCAAATGAGTGAAGCGGCCTTTCTTCTTGCGCATTGATTTCAAGAACTTTATCATGCTCCAGATCTGAAGCCAGACACAGCTATTAAAAAGCTGCTAGAAAAAGTAGTCAAACATGTATCTCTGGTTCAAGAGAGTGGCTTCCTGGCACATGACAAGTCCTAACTGTAGAGAGTGAATTGCTCGCTGCCCTTACAATTAGACTAAGTCACAGAGTTCAAAAAACAGCCTGTAATGAAAGATGTGCTTTCAAGTCCAGACATTTTTTAGCCTGCACATCTTATTTCCAGTATGGTGCCTTGAGAGTAAAGTCTTGGAGATGCTCCTTTTAAAACATCAATACCTTTATGCCAGTCTCATGAGTTCAGAGAACAACCAGTCCCTTTTCAAGGGCACATCTCCCTGGGAGTTATTCACACATGCCTTCACGCCACGGGGTATCTGCAGAGTGAATCTGCTTCGCAGCAGATCTGCAAGATGTTTAATTTGGGAGATTAAATGGACAGTCCACATAGGGTCGGCTCCTCTCTGCAATCCCTAGCAGATCTTTTTCCTGTGCGTTCCCACTGAATAATGATTTGGGGGTTTGAAGTTGGAAAGATATTTTTTGGTCATGGCAGGTGATGAACCTGTGGTTTTTCTTCCTGTTTCTCTTAACTGAATTTGGATTGCTTTTGCTCTGACTACATTATTGTCTTTGTCTTTGAAAATCCAACAACAAAAATAATTATGATTATTGTTGTTGCTGAAAGAATGCCCCATTAAAAAAACAAAAACATTTTTAGTGTGTGGATTTGAAGAGAACCGTATAATTCCAAAGTTACAAATGAAATAAAAGCCCCTACGTTTTATAACAAATAAAATGCTTGAGAGACAGTGATACACACTACTTGAAGTTCTGCACTCCAGCCAGTCGCCACCCCAGATGGGGATGAAAAATGTGTGGTGTCAGTTGTCCGCCTTTCTAACTCTGAGGAGGCTCCAACTGCACGCCTTTTCTGCAGCTGCCGCCACCGCCCTTTTCCTGTAGGCATCAGGCAGCTACGGGGGAGGAGAAAATGGAGAAACGAGAGCCAGGGAAAGCGCAGCTGCAGGCTGGTAGTCATGTGTTTCCTGTACACAGCATGTGTGCAGCGTGTGCTGAGGCCATCGCGTTGGTGGAAGAGAACTGAAATGCTCCTTACAAGTAGGTAGCCCAGCGCCCGCCCTCCCTCCCTTCCAAGCCTGTCAATTTGAGAGCAAGACTCATAGCAGTCAGTGACAGCAGCCCAGCCCCCGCGCTCCCTCCCGAGCCAGTTTGAGAGCGACGAGTAGTGAGCAGCCCAGCCCACACGCTCCCTCCATCCCTCCCAGCGCCAGCCAAGGCAGTTGCAGGGAAAGTGAAAGTTGTGTTTTTCTCTCTCTTCTCAACTATCTAGTGGCCAGGCTGAGGCAATGATGGCGACCATGCCCTGTGGGCGTGATACCGTGCCCTGTGGGCATAGTAGGTCATCTCCTTCAAATGTACTCCATTCAAAGGGTGCTTCTGCACCCTTGAACCCCCCCAGATCCACCCCTGGTCACAGTAGAACCTCTGGGAGCAGCTGAGTCAGAGCCAACCAATGGGGCACTTCAGCCGTTCACCATGCAGGGACAAAGAGCTGTCTCAGTGGTTCAGTGCTCCACAAAGCAGTGATTAACTTTAATTTTAAATGAGGGAGCACGGCGCATGGAACAACTGACCACACTTACGGTGAAAGGAAGAAGAGGAGTGGTGTAAAGTGAAAAAACAGTGGCAGGTCCAACATGGTGGAAAAAACAGTGGTGTAAGGTGAAAAAGCTCTTCCCCCCATCTCCCAATCACTCCACCCATGCATCCCAATGAAACTCACAGAAACTGCATACATGCTCAACCCAATGCGTACTAAAGAGCCTTCCCACACTGAATGTGGGGGAGAAATCCCACCATGCCACTTTTTGTGCAAATTTCAGGGCCAATCATGCCGGAAAGGCACAGATTTCTGTGTGTGTCATTTATGTCATTTCAGCAACATCCTCCTTGGAAATCAGCGCTCAGTCTGCCATTTAGAAGATGTAATATAAATAAATAAATCTGGTGTGTTGCTTTGATTAAATTTTTTATTTTATTTATTTATTTGTACAATGCCTCAGGCTTGTGTCTCTGGGTGGTTCACAACGCCATAAAACAACTTAAAATATTAAAACAATGTAAACCACAATTCTAGTTAAAAACTTGGGTGGATAAGTGTGTCTTTGTGGACTTTTTTAAAGCTGTCAGAGATGGGGAGGTTCTTATTTCAACAGGGAGCACATTCCAAAGTCTTGGGGAGGCAACAGAGAAGGCCTGTCCCTGTGTAGTAACCAGACGAACTGGTAACAACTGCAGACGAACCTCTCCTGATGATCTCAGTGAGTGATGAGGCTCATTGTGAAGACAAATACCCCGGGCCTAAGCTGTTTAGGGCTTTATATATCATAACCAGCTCCGTGTATTTTGTCTGGAAACATATTGGTAGCCAGTGTAGCTCTTTTGATATAGGAGTAATGTGCTCTCTTCAAGATGACCCTGGACATCCGCATGGCTGCTGCATTTTGCACTGATTGCTGTTTCCGGACTATGTAAGAAGGCAGCCCCACACAGAGTGCCTTGAAGTAAGTAATTACAGAGAGAGGTTAGGATCCAGAAGCACTTTCAGACTGTGTACCTGTTCCTTCTAGGGGAGCATAACCCTATCCAAAACCAGCAGATTGAAATTCTCCTAATTTTGACCCTGTGCAATAAGCACCTCCATCTTATTTGTACTCTGTCTGTTTGCTATCCCTCATCTAGCCTGTCAATGTCCTCCAGGCAGGTGTTTAGAGAGGTTATGCCTTTTCCTGATGGTTCTGATGTAGAGAAATAATTTTGGGTGTCAGCATACTGATAACACCCTACACCAAATCTCCTGATCTCCCAGCAGTTTCATGTAGATGTTAAAGAGCATTGGAGACCAGGGCCGTCCCTAGGGGGGTGCAGGGCTGGGGGTGAGTCAACATGTACGGGCCACCCCTAACATTTCAATCTAATATACATACATCATGTGTAAAACACACACACAAACATATGCATTTGTGTGTGGGGTCTGCCACATTTCTTTTTGCCTTTCTCTGCTGCACAAAGGGATGGGAGCTGGAAGCCATCTGCTGCCTATCCAAGACCCATCTCAGCCAGGGCCAGACTGGGGGCACTGAGAGGGTGGTGGAATGCATGTGGGGAGGGCACCGGGTTTTGAGCAGCAGAATGGGTGGGAGTATTTGTTGGTTTCATTGATTTTTTGATTTTTTTAACAACTTGAAAAAAATGGCTTGTTTCATGGTAGAAAATTACAAAGACTTCTGGAATTGAAGCCTCCCCCCGCCCGTGGACCATCACTCCACCCCAATATGAAGGAATCAGCTCTTTACCTTCATAAAAGTGCAACATGCTCCCTGTTGCGTTTCCAGAGTGCCTGGGCTTAGATTTCTGAAATTGGGTACACACAGATGGCAGGACTCTGTGTATTTTTATTTCCAAGAAAATTGGTCTATCCTGCAATACATAGGAATCAGCAAAACACAGGATGGAAGCTTCTTATGTTCCATATTGTCAGCACCCTGTCCGTCCGGCTTTGGAGTCTAGGTTGTACCAGATTCCATGGATCTAGAGTGAAGCAAGAAAAGTAAGGTGCTGTCAGGAGGAATGATGTAATGGAGTTTAGCTGTTCAGCGTTCAGAACAGGGAACAGAGCAGGACACAGCAGGAGACAGGATTCAAGCAGTAAACCAGTCTGGGTCGCAGAGACCAACACACGAGTGGGAATCTCCTTGGCTCAGGCTGGGGGCTGGTGTACGCTCCACGATAGATGTGTGTTGTTTTCCAGCGTCTGGCTGCAGCCTGCAGCCTTGATTTATAGTCTGTGCAAAAATAATGGTAATGATAGCAATAGGAATTGATAACACTCCCAAAACATACAGCACTATCAAAACTCTTGTTCATGAGAAGAATCCAACCTATGCATTATTGTGACAAAATCCAAACACTTTCAATGTTGTGATAATATCCATTATTATTTTTTGAGTATACACAAAAAAAAGACCTCAAAGGGTTTTTGATATACAAATCACTTAAACTTTCACTGCATAAATACAATGAGTGTGAGTAGTACATAATGAACGTAGGTCCTGAACATCCAAATAATCAATTGGTACAGGAGAGTCTTGTTCTCAATGAAAAAAACTGCAAAAGTTCCAATTGCAGAAGTTGCAAGTGCAATAGCTGGTCAGCAAATCTATACACAATTGTCTATCTGAAGCAGAGCTGTCTTGTTCTTCATGAGAAAAAAACTGCAAAAGTTCCAATTGCAGAAGTTGCAAGTGCAATAGCTAGTCAGCAAATCTGTACACAAATGTCCGTCTAAAGCAGAGCTGTCTAAAGCAGAGCTGATGGGCGAACCCGGGAAATTCTCCAGCCCATTTCGAACATTCTTCATCAGAGCTGCAAAGCTTCTGGAAATGTGAGCATAAAAACAGTTCTGCAGCTGATTACATCATCCAACAAACATCATAATGTTATCCAAAACCTCCCCTCTATATGCCCATTAACACATACCCATTTCCTCCAAAAGTATTTTTTGGAGAGCTCTATCCTCCTACATCTCACTCAGGGAAAACAAATCATTCAATGACTAGTTAGTTCATGGGGCTCTGTGTTATATAGCCCGCTAATTGAAGGCGTGGTAATTCACAGGGAGTAACACGTTAATCGTTCTGAGTGATTAATTACATAAACAAAACAGCTGCGGTCTGTTATTCATAAAGTAAATCATTCACATTGTTGGCACACTTACGTTGAAACTATTGTCAGCACAATACACCAATCTGTTGTTAGCTCTTACTTTGGGAGAACAAATGCCGATAGCAATAATTATTGATCTGTTGGTAACTCGTATTTTAAAAAATAAGTACATATAACAGTAGTTGTTGACCTTGTCAACGGAATGTAGTATCGAAACAGCATTGCTGTTGATTCTTACTTTAAAAAGAACAGCTATGATTACTGATTGTTGACATTCCTAACAAAATACATTGACCAGTAGCATGCTATAGTCAATCTGCAATAATCTACTGTTAGTTCACACTTTAAAAACAGCCATCTATAAACGCATTTGTTGACATTTCCAAAAAAATTCAATAATCAACAGATTATACTGGCATACAGACTATAGTTCCCAAATTCATATATCAGAATAAAGTGTGCCCACTTTTATAAAACAAAATGGAGTGTAACACTCTCATTTTACGTATGTTATAGTATATCTACTTTATCAGTCATCAGCAATGACCTTAAACATAATGCTTAGCTCACAAAAACCATGAAATTTGCCAGTAAATAGTAACATGATTCTAATTGTTACAGACTATAATAATCAGTTTGATATATATCACAAAAATATTGTCACAAAATTATTGCCACAAAGCTCCTAGAAAATGTGTAATATTGTCATCCTGCAAATTGTTAATAACTCTGCTCAAAATACCAATTCCATTAAGCAAGTGTTATCATATCCTTTGCAAAAATTGTTTTCCAAAACATAAGTTGAGTGTCAAAGGCAGGGAAAATGCCACAGTATAATCCTACATGTATACTCATCAATGAAACATATCTTAAAGAAACACTGCCAAATCGCATGATGAATTCAAACCATGGGGAACAACTGTATTGAGTTTATATATAAAAGAGGATTCCATTTTGAGAAGAAAAGAATCAGTATCCTCATGCTCAAATCTTCGAGGCTGATATCTGAAGATAACGCTGAACCTAATATCAGGAGAGTGTCAACAAGATCGAAAATGTTCCATCAGGGGAGCCTCCAAAATATTGTGTTTGATTCTAGACCGGTGTTCTAGAATCCTGGTCCTGACCGCCCTAGTGCTTTTGCCTATATATTTTAGACCACAGGGGCATATAATCATATAGATAATGTTCTTGCTGCTGCAATTAGCGAAGAAAGACAATTTAACATTGCGTTTCTCCCGAGTAATATATAATTCCTTTATCTCCACAGCTAATTTACAAGCAGCACAATGGCCGCATCGATAGAATCCCATTAGGGGTTCATTTGCAGTTGGATTCACATATATGTCTGCTTATGTCAAGACAAGTGGACAAATACACCTAACAAGTCCTCCTCAGCACGTTATGTTCAACACATGTACAATCACTGCACACACATACAGATCTGTAGTTATTCACACATTCTGTTCTGCACATGACAATACATCTCCTGTCTGTACTGTGGATTTGAGGGGCCTGTACCAAAGTTTGCTTTTTAAATGAACTCATGCAGTTATTCACACAAAATCATGTACATGTCCCAACATCGTGTGTAATGTCTGAATACAGTCAGTCAGTTTTTATTACAGCCATTGGCCAACCAGAACAGATATAACTAATATACACAAATAGTGGCTGATAATTACACACAATAAAACAGTATACAAGCATCCAAGATAGATTACTTTAAAAACAGTAAACAACTCCTAAAATTGAGACAGATACTGTATTGGAAAATAAGCCTTTTCAGGGAGGAAACTAGCAGTTCTCAGCCCCTCCTCAAAAACACACATTGAAAAATTGGATTAAAATCCCTTTTCAGCAGAAAACAAACACCAGGAACTCACTCACCCACCCTGCAAACCCACATTCTACCAAACTATTTGAGAAGGGATGGAGAGGAAAAAAGGTAACTCCTAGTTCTGCAGGTTTGGACACCCCACCCCACCCCGCTGACAGATCATTCAAGCAGTACAGACCAGTCTCTCCCCCACACCATATAGATCACACAGGTCTCTCCTCCCCAAGGAAGCCCATACTGAATTCAGCTCAGTCACATAAACACATTGCAGATCTCACTCCCTCTGCTGCCCATCCTTTTGCTTGCTGAACTCATTTTTAGCCTACTCAGCATTGTGTGTGTCCCCATCAACTTCATGATTTAAGCTGGCGGACACGTGAATGTTAGCCCAGGCACATCTGGGCTGACTTGTGAAGAGATGGTAATTCTCAGTTAATATAGTGAAAAGAAAGTAGGCAGATTAATACCAGAATGGAGCATTGGTTCACTTTACTGTGAAGGCTTCTTCTGGTTCCTAGGGCCAGGGACATCTCCATGGGTTATCTCCCTCACGAGCTCCAATGGCAGGACAGATTTGATTGGTTGAGAAAAAAGGTCACGCCTACTTGAGCCTGAGGGGGATAACTCCACCCCAGTTCTTTTGGTCCAAATTAGGTAGTAGGCGATAGTGGGAAGACAATTAGAGCAGATAGAGATAAAAAAAACACATGCAGGATAACTAGGAAAGGCATAAGGAGCCCTCGTGCCCATTGGGGGAAGGCAACTTAGTTTTCCATTTGAGCTTCGAACTCTCTTCTGCTGTGTCCTGCTTGATAGTCCTCTGTACCCAGCCTGCTGGGTGGTCTCCCAGGAACAGACAAACCGCCAAACTGGGTGGGCTGAGAAGTCCCTGGCCCCAGCAACCAGAAGAAGTCTTCATGGTAAGTGAACCAATGCTCCATTCTCGGTTGCTGGGGTCAGGGACATCTCCATGGGACAGACCACAGCTTGAACCTACTAGGGTGGGGTGCACTTGGTTATTATTGGGGAAGCACCTGTTGTAACACGCTTCTTCCAAACGCAGCCTGAGCTGAGGCATGAGAGTCAATTTTATAATGCCTCATAAATGTAGAGGGGTTAGTTCAGGTTGCTGCTCGACGTATGTCTTGTACAGGTGCATTAGTAAAGAAAGCTGAATTGGTTGCAGCTGCCCTTGTAGAATGAGCAACTATATGGGTAGGAGGTTTAAGGTGTTGGGATTCATACGCCATGGCTATGCACGCTTGGATCAATCTAGCTATTGTCTGCTATGACACCGGTGCACCGATCGATCATGGAAGAAAGGAGATGAACATGGCACCCATGAGCCTAAACGATGCTGATGTACATCTTAAGGCAACAGTGCACATTCAGCTTGTGCCATTGCTTCACTTTTGGATGCACCAGGTGTGAGCAGAACGATGGCAAGAAGATGTCCTGGGACAGATGGAAAGGCGAGGATACTTTGGGCCTTATGAAAGGGTCTGGAATGAGATGGACTGCCTCTTTTGGAAGATGCAGAAGGATTTGTTGATGGAGAGGGCACACAGTTCTGATATGCATCTTGCCGATGTAATGGCGATGAGGAATGCCAACTTAAAAGAGAGGGTGCTGAGGGGTATAGTGGAAATCAGTTCAAATGGAGGGGACTGTAATGCTCTCAGGACTGTGTGCAGGTCCCAGGAAGGGAACCTGTGTATGGTGGGTGGAGAAAGCATTGTTGCTCCTGAGGAATCTTTGAAGATGGGGGTGTGCCTGGATGGACTTCTTTGAAATCCCCGATATGAGGCCTGCCAATGAGGCTGCCTGTCGTTTCAAGATATTTGGCTTTAGCCCCCGATCCAAACCATCCTGCAAGAATTGCAGCAGGTGTTGTAACGTCGCTGCACCTCTGGGTAGAAAATGATGGGCCGACCAGTGCAGAAAGGTTCTTCAAGTGTACTGGTAGATGCGATTTGTCGAGGGTCTTTGTGATGCCAGCACTGTGAGTAGGACCTTTTCTGTATATCCCTGTTGGCTCAGGACCCGCCGTTCAGTTTCCAAATGGCAAGTTGTAACCAGTGTGGATTGGGGTGCTGAACGGGGCCTTGTGTGAGCAGATCTGGAATCACTGGAAGGAACCAAGCATCCTGGGTTGCCGGATCTGGGAACCATGATCTCCTCGGCCAGAAGGGAGTGACCAAGAGGACCCTTGCACGGAGCATGCTGATCCATTTGGTAATGTGGTGATACACTTGGGTATTCAAGGCTTACTCCCTGGGAAAAATGTCCTCCCGACTCAGCCAGTTGGCTAACGTGTTTTGAATGCCTCTCAAGTGATGAGCTGTCAGAGATCTTAGATGTTCTTCTGCCCACTTTGCGATGAAAACAGCCTCCTGATGTAGGGACCTTGAGTATGTCCCGCCTTGGCGGTTGACATAGGTCTTTGCGGTGTTATTTTTGGTCTTTACAAGGACATGTTTGTCCTGGAGAGTCTGTCCAAAGGTTTCCAGGGTGAGCTGTATAGCCCTCAGATCTAACCAGTTCATGCTGTGGGCTTGTTCCTGGGGAGACCACGTGCCCTGAACAGAAAGGTGTATGCAGTGGGGCCCTCAACCCTTGGTACTTGCTTCTGTGGTCACAAGCACCCTGGGAGGATCCAAGAACTCTTTGCCCTGGAGAAGATTCTGAGGAAGCAGCCACCACTTGAGGGATTTTCACAGCTGAGCCAGAAGGTACAGGCGCAGACTTCTCTTTCGAGCGATGTCCTGCTGGTATGGTAGAAGGTACCACTGGAGATCCCTTAGGTGTAAGCAGTCCCATGGGACCTCCTCCAGGGTTGCTACCTTGTGGCCCAGAATGCGTGCCCAGGACGTCAGTGGTGCTGTAGGTGCTGCCAGGACCTGCCTGATCTCTGATGTAATGGTCTAGAAGTGCTCGTGGGGTAAAAACAGGTGGTCCTGCCTTGTATCTATTACTACTCTGAGGTGCTGGAGTCTGTGGATTGGTGACAGCTGGCTCTTTTGGTGATTGATTAAGAAACCGTGGTCCTCCAATGTTAGGGGAATCTCCCGTAGGTTGTGTTCCATTGCCTGTTCCGAGCACGACTGCAGGAGCAGATTGTCAAGAGATGTGAAGATCTGTATGCCCTTCAGACGAAGATGGTTATGAGGAGGGTCAGGAACTTTGTAAAGATCCTTGGTGTGGACGATAGGCCAAATGGTAGCGCCACATACTGGTAGTGTTTGCCTTCGTACTTGAACCAGGGAAGCCTTTGGCTGTCCTGGTGTATTGGGACATGGAGATAGACTTCCTTTAGGTCTATTGAGGTCAGCACGTCCAAGTGATGCAGTGCTTCCAAGATGGACCGGAGTGTCTCCATCCAGAAGTGTTTGCACTTGACCCACTTGTTCAGGTACTTCAGGTGGCTCTTCTTGATCTGTCCTTTTTGGGAACGGTAAAGAAGATAGAATGACGCCCCTATCTTCCTGGTACATAGGAACTGGTTCCACTGCTCCGATGTCCTCTAAGTGCCGAATTGCTAGAAGCATGTCTGAGTGTTTGGGAAAAGATTGAGGGCGGGGGGTGGGCATAAACCTGTGGAGGGGGGAAGTGTCCAGTTCTATCTTGTAGCTGTGCTGTATGATATTTAGGACCCATTTATCTGTAACTCTGGCCTCCCAAGCGTGGAAGTAATGCAAGAGGCACCCTACCAGCTTGTGGGCCAGGAGTCATTGCTGGGTTTTGGTAGGCTTGTTTTGAGATGAAGTCTGAGGGCTCTGGCACCTCGATAGCAGAACTGCTGACCATTCCAGTTTCTCCTTTGTGGCTTGAAATCTCCATCCTGGCCTCTGAAGGGCCAGAATCCTCAAAAAGGCTGTGCCTGGTGGAAGGTTCTCTTGAAAGACGACCTCTCTGGCTTTCGAGGTGCTGTTGGCATGGTTTGTCTCTTGTCCTTGGACTCAACCAGGACATCCGTCAGAGCAGCTTCTCCAAAGAGCTTGGTATGATCATAAGGCACAGCTGTTAGGTTGCTTTTGGAGGTGGCATCCACTTGCCAGTTCTTTAACCAGAGGTGCCTTCTCCCAAGAATGGATGCAGCCGAAGTGCAAGATGAAAATCTAATAGAGTCTAGCGTGGAATCTGAAATAAAGGCCTGTGCCTTCTTAATGTTGAGCAGTTGCTGCCTCAGTTTAGTTGTATCTGCTGGGGGTTCGTGGAGCAGGTCATCGACCCACAGTAGGGAAGCTCTTGCCGCAATTGAAGCCGCCGCTGCCCTTGTGGCCAAAGATGAATTGTCCTGGACCCTTTTAAGCGCTAACTCTGCCTTTTTATCAGCGGAGCCCTTTAAGGTCACCTCTCCATCTCTCGGGACCAGGGAGCCTGAGACCAATTGTGCGATTGGGGCATCTGCACTAGGTGTTTGTAATAGCTCAGCTGTCTCCTGCTGAAACCTATAAAAGCAATTAGTTGCAGCCATAGGCTTCCTATTTGCAGCGGTGAAGAAGCATTCTTGTTTTATCACCTCTGTGAATAGATCGGGCATTGGAAAGAGCATGTCCTTTGGCCTGGATCGAGGGAATACAAGGTCCCCCTTGCTAGGGAGGAGTAGACTCCGAGTCCATCTCTGCCTGTAGATCAATTGTTTTAATTCTTCTAGACATAAGAGGGTTAAAATCTTCAGAAACAAATAGGCGTTGAGATACGTTAGTGTTTTCAGTATCATCTGCCCTCGACCATTCTCCCTCCTCCCTGTCAGGAAGGGCCTCAGAATCAGGATGCTGTACCCCCTCTCCCTGATTATGTTGTTCATCGAAGTCAGATTCGTGCTTGAAGGCAGGGATAGAACCAAGGTCTCCCTTTCCAGGAGGGAGGGGGCCAGGGTTAGATGGTAGGGGATCCCCAGAGTCCTGGTCAGAAGCATCAGATGAGTGCCTGATCCTAACAACCCTTGCCTTCTTGGGGGCCTTATGCTTTTTAAGATGCTTTTGTTTTGATTTTTGATTTTGATTTTTTTTTTAGATGGGCTAGTTGAATCGGAAGAGGAGGAGCTGTCTGAGGACGAAGCCCTTGAAATCCTTTTCCTTCTCTTTTTAACTTTTTAAGGGGGTCTGACCTGGTGAATGGTATCAATGGTATTCCTGAACCAGGACTGCCACTCTGGGGGAACCGTTTTAGGGAGACTAGCAGAAGACATGGTAGATGCTGATTGAGAATTAGCAGAAGACATGTTAGATCCTGACTGAGAAGCAACTCAACTGACTGAGAAGCACCAGCATAATAGAACTCCCCCCCCAGTCACACTTGTTCCCTCGAGAAGTCCCGTTTACCTCCCTTGATGAAATTTGGGACTTATCCTGGCTGGAGCGCTTCTCATCGCTGCGCTGTCAAGTTCCCACCCAAACCAGACTGTTTTGTTTTGCCGGTGCCATCTTGTGGGAAGCGGGGGCCGCCATCTTGGCTGGGCCTGGGGCTGCGTGCTCGCTCAGAGCACCTGATTTCCCCCCGAGGAAGGTGGTAGATTTGGAAAAGGGAGTTTTGTGCTTGCCAGTATTTTGAAAACGGAACTCCCTCTCTGTAGCGACGAGCTGTCGCAAGGCTCCAGCTGCTGTGCTGGCTGGGCAACACGCTAGGCTGACGCGCTCCAAGTCTCGCGGCCCGAAGGTGGGAGACCAGAGGGGGACCTGGAAGCGTGCGGCATGGGCGGCTCTACGGGGGCTGTTGCCGATGCTGCTTCAGCGGATGGCATGAGCAATAGGGATGTGCACAAACCCAGTTTGCCTGGTTTGGTTCGAATTTGAAATGGGAGTGAGCAGTTCGGTTTTGGTTTTGCTCGAACCACCCCGTGGTTCAGTTTGAATTTGAACCTTTTTCGAACCTCAAAAAATAGGTAGGGTGGTAGGCACCCTTGGCTGCCAACTACCACCCAAACCTCAAATCATTTGGAGATTCCTAGGATTTTTAATAAATTTTTAAAATATTTGTCACTGTTGCCCAGTGGAGTACTTAGGGGCAAAAAAAACTGCGGTGGGTGGTAGGCACCAAGGGGTGCCCCCCACTCACCAATTCCAAAGGCAATTGGGTGCTCCTAGTATTAATGGTGAATTTTTGGGGAAAAAATCCTCATACGATATAATGGAGATTTGGGTCAGCCCCAAGCTCCTCCTCTGGAGGGGTGGTGGCAGCACCCCAAAGTAGGTCTTGGGCCCAGCCAGACTTGGCCTCAATCTATCCCAGACACCCCCAAACTGATAGGAGTGATTGCTCTTTATTTATGGATTTCTAAAGGTATTAAAATAATATCTCACTGGAAAGCATGGAATGTGTGTCACTGGGTGAAAGGTTAAGCCATCTATCCCAATGAAATATCCCCGAGGAGGGTTTTGGGGTTACCCCAAATCTCTATCATATCCTATGGGGATTCCCCTTCCCTCAAATTCCCCATTAATACTAGGAGCACCCAACAATTGCCACTCCAGCTTTTTTTGCCCCTATCCGGCTGCCCTAACACCACCCAGGTCAGTCCGCCTTACCTACCCAAAGCAACTAAGATGACACAAACCACAAACTGTTGACAATAATCTGAAAAGCCACTGCCTGTCCTGCCAGCACAGCACACACAGAGAAGCAGACCTGCTCTGCTGCTCTTGCAGGATGCACACCATAAACAAAAACAAACAAACAAACAAACCCAAAACAAAACAAACAGCAGCAACAACAAAAACCACTGCCCCAGTGCCTGCCCACTGAGGCCACCACAGACAAAAGCAGACCTGCTCTGCTGCTCACTTCCTGCTCTCTCCAGACCTGCTCTCATACACACTACAGCTGAAAAAGCCAAGAAGGGGTCCAGGCAGGGGACCAATCCAAACAAAACCAAGCACAGACTGGACTAGCTAGCTACTGCTGCACCAACATCACACCACAGCATAGTACACAGCCAGCAGCTGCTGTCCACACAAGCCAACAAGACCCAACTAGATGATGCAAGGCAATAGTAGCCAACCCATGTGACAACGCAATTTCAAGAAAAACAGGGGAGGGCATAATTATGGGCTGGCAATTCTAACACAGATAGAAACTACTGGAAGGAACTACTACCAGTCTACACATAGTGCAGCTAGTAGTTCAGGGAGAGCAGAGCAACACTCAACTGCTGGTTCACTAGCTCTTTCTAGTTTTCTTCTGCTTGTCTGTCTAGTGTCTTCTCTTTGAGTGTACAGTGCATGCCTTTTGCCTTGCTTGAGGAAAGAAATGCCTCTGTGTCTGGTCCACCACATCTTTGCTCTAGGACACAGAGGCCCAAGGCAGGTGGTGGCACCAGTGTGAGTGCATGTGTGTTTGTGTTTGGCCAGGTGTTGTGTGCGTGTGTGTGCTGCTAGCTAGCTAGCTGGGGGGGGGGGTTCAGAAGGGATTGAAGGGAGAGGAGGTCCAGTTCAGAGTAGGTTGGATGCCACACATATACACACGTGATGTGTGCTTTAGTGGGAGACCAGTTCTTATCATCTTGCCAGACCAGGTTGGGGCAGGTGGGTGTGGAGGGGAGGATGGAAGGGTGATGAAGAGGACGGAGGGATGGATGAGGGGAGGGAGGGAGGGGGAGGGATGGAGGAAAAAAACATGCAAACACAGACAGACACTACACTACAGCAAGCATCCATCCACACAGACAATAGTAGCATCCACCCACAGACACACAGACACACACAGAAACAGCCTCCACTCTCTCTCTCTCACACACACCCCTTTCTCTCAAGACATGTACAAGCACAGTGACACTGAATTACACAGACATAATTCCCCCGCCCAAATGACCCATTTAAGACGACAATCAATCAATATGTTGTGTTGACAAGTTCTATTCTTATAGTTTGGGGTTTGTTTGTTTTCATCAATCAACATCAACAATAAACTATAATCACCCTGAGAATTCATTTAGCTTTGAAAAGTTATTAAACATTTAATGCAAATCAACTCCACATGATTTCTTTGTTTACATATTTTTCAAAATCAATACTTTTGTGACTCATCATTTTCAAATATGATTTTTGGTATTTTTAGAGGGTTGATTAACATTTTTTAATTATTATTTACATATTTATGAAATGTGTAGGCCACCGCCGGTGCCTAGGACGCTATACGGGGTTGTGTTACTGGTTTTTATGTGTGCCGTGCCTATGCCAGGCCCCCGAATGCTGACAGGTGGGAAGAAATAGGGGCTTGTTGTCAGCATCGGGTTTCTTAAGTGGGTGTGGGGAGGGTGTATCATCCTTTGGCCAGTCGCAGCACTAGTAGTGGCCATGCTGCAGCTCAGTCATCTGTCACGTCAGTTCAGCTAGAGGTGGAAGGGGGGAGGGGAGGGATGAGCAGAGGATGAGCCAGGCAGGTGACCAACCATGTGGCAACCACAGTAATCACTCACCCAGCTCATCCTGTGGCTCAGGGTAGCTAAGCAAGGGGAGGTTGACCTTCAGGAAGACCAACTGTTCCGCCAGACCATCATCCAACTGGGACTGAGTGGGTGTTACCACGTCTCCGGCACGTGAAAACACCCGCTCGCTCTGGACAGAGGTTGGCAGGCAGGAGAGGAAGTGCACAGCAACCACTGCCAGGTCTGGCCAGACTTGGCAACTGGTCACCCAGAACTGTGCGTGGTCCATCAAGGTGTCTTCCTCCACAGGCTCCTCCAAATATGAGGAATGCATTGCTCAGCACTGGAGGGCCTGGCAGGTCGAGCCTCCCACAGACCAGGCAAGGCGCCAAGGCACACCTGCTGAAACCATTGGGTGGATTTTGTGGCAGGAGGAAGTGCCTGCTGCTTTGGCGTCACTGCCTGGGATGCCACATTGCTGGATTGGGAAGAGGAAGGAGAAGGGATAGCTGATGCTGCCTGGCCACCCACACTGCCACTTGATGTGGGTTGCTCGGGGGCAGTCGCACCTGCACCACCACCACCCTCCCAGTCTCTTCTGGTACGAATGATCTCCTCCTCCCTAACTTTCTGGACCAGGATGTCCCTCCACATGGGCAAGTCGCCAGTACTCACGACATTGCCCTTGATGGTTGGGTCACGGAGACAAGCAAGGACATACTCCTCCCTGCTACCCAACTCACTAACAAGCCACTTGGCCACCCCAGACTTCAGCCTTCCAGCCAGAGAAATCTGGAGTTTGCCAGTCAGCTTCTCAAGACCCAGAGCTGTGGGCAGCGCCTGGCTCAAGGGAGTGGTGTCGGCACACAAGCCCTTCATGGCAAGCTGGAAGGGCTCGAGTGCCAACACCACCTCAGACATCTGCTTCCACTCTGCATTCGAGAGGTTGCAAACCACCAAGGACTTGTCCCTCGCCAGGGTGCCAGGGGCTCTCTCCTGCTCCAGCAGGCACTGGAAAAGGAGGAAGGTGGAATTCGACTGCGTATCTGCATCTGTTGGGATGAGATAGCAGGGAAGCCCGAGGTCAGCCTGCTTCTTGCAAAACAGGTGCCTGGACTTCTCGCTGCGGTGGAAATAGCCGGCCAGCTTGAGAGCCTTCTCAACAAGTGTGGCCGTGGTAGCAGCAGCAGCAGCAGCAGCACCTTGCAGGGTGGGCAGGCTGATCCTTGTACGCCTTCAACTTCCTAAGGCCGAGGGCATCCCTGACAGCCAGATGGAGCGTGTGTGCCATATACCGTATGTTCACACAGCCCATGACTATCTCGACAGCGGTGGTCATGTTGGAGCCATTGTCTGTAACAATGAAGCCCCAGGAGAGGTGTGGACACCCACGATTCCGCTCCTCTATCTGGCGGCTCAGTACGGCCGCCACCTCATCCACGGTGTGCCTCGTGTCCATGGTCTCCACATGCAGAACAGCCATAGTGCAGCAGGAGATGTGCTGGAGCCACAGGCAGCACCCATGGATGTCCCCTCTCTCTCTGGGCCCTACCAGTGGCAGCGAGGGCCAGGAAAGCAACGTGCATTCCATGGACACTGGTCCAGAGGTTAGTTGTGAAATGCACGCTGGTGCCAGCCGGTGCCACATGCAGCCTGGCTGACACAAGCTCCCTGCACCGGTGGTACAGGGAGGGAACTACGTTCTGGCTGAACATGGTCCTTGAGGGGATTATGCAGTCGGGAGCAAGGTACCGGAGAACCCGGCAGAAGCCGGAGTTCTTGACCACCTGAAAGGGCTGGTCATCAGTGGAGATCATCTCCCAGATGAGGCGGGTGAGGTGATGATGGTTCACATGAACAGTACGCTTGCCGACACCTGTATCAACTGCTGGACTGGCAGTGTATACTGCTTTTTGGCTGGCACACTGCCCTTGTCCGCCCTATTGACAGGAACACTAGGCGTACTAGCGTTGCCAGCGGGGCCAAGGAGAGCTAGGTGATGACGCTCCATGTGTTGCCACATGGGCGTCATCCCTAGGTGTTTGAGTTCCTTGCCCCGGCTGACATGTTCCCTGCAGTGGACACAGCGGGCATACATCGGGGCATTTTCAGGCACCTCAGACACTGTTGCCCTGAGAGGCCTCCTTCTTTTGCCGCTTCCTGGGTGACTGCAGTCCTATGGATGGGGGGGGGGGCAGCCACCATTGCCTGCCCACCTCTGTCACCTGCCCCCTTCCGCCCTGTGTGGAGGAAGGGCCTGGCTGCACTGGCAGAGGAGGAGAGGCAGGCTGAGGCCTCTTCTCCACCACCACCTCATCAGACCCTTCCTCACTGGAGCCAGAGTGGGAGGACCCACCACTGGACCCCACCATGACTACTTGGGCTTCATTGTGGGGGCCCCTCCAAGTGGCAAAATAATAGGGGGAAGGGCCCCAAGAGGGAGGGAGAATCTGGCTTCGCTGCTGGCACCCATCACATCTTCCCTGCCTTCTGCATGCTCCCCCTCACCACCAGTCTCCTCCACCACCACCACTGGAGGTGCACCAGCACCTGCTGCTGAGAGACCCGCCACCACAGGTCTCCTATTGCCTTGGACTTGGCCGGCGCTGGCAACAGGGTGAGGGATGTAGTCCAGCCTGCACACCAATGACTCGGCTGGGGCAAAAAATTCATGGATGGAGAGGACTGGAGTATCTTCAGGCTCTTGCTGTCCTCCTTGTTCTCTGGGCGCCACAGGCACAGCCGCCTGCCCACGGCCCTGGCCTCTCCCACCTCTGCCTAGCAACCTTCTGCAAGGCCTGGCTTGAACGTGGCCCTTGCGTTGCTGAGACATATTAAAACTGCTGGGAGACTTTAGGAGGAAGGCTGGAAAGGGGGGAAAACAGTTTTTTAGTGGGGAAGCCAATTGATGGGGAGGGAGGGAGGGAAAGACTCTTTTTGAAAAATGCCAATGGGGGGAAGACTTTTAGCAGAAAAAAAGGCCAATTGAGGTGAGGTGAGGGGGAACCTGTGTGTGTGTGTGTGTGTGTGTGTGTGTGTGTGTGTGTGTGTGTGTGACAATTAGGGGAAGGTGTTCTAGTGGGAAGAGGCAACCCCTGGGTGGCAGGCAGTTACTCTAACCAGGTGGAGGAGTGGGGGGGGCAAGCTTTGCTTTTGGTGGAAAAGAGAATTGGTTTGTGTGTGGGGGGGGATTTAATGAGGAGCACCTACTGGGGATGTAGTCAAAGCTTGGGGAACCTAAAAATCAAGGAAAACCCTTTTTTAGTGAGAACTGACGTTTTGAATGTTTTGGGTAAAAAATTATATGCTAAGCCTATTTAAAATGACCCCCTACCTACCCACCCACTCCACCCACAGCAAGCAATACCATAATGCTAGCAATCAACAATAATAACAATAGCGGGGCGGGGGGAACCTGCAAAATAAGAAACAACCTGCAATAAAACAATTTCTGCAAGCAAACACAATACTCCCCACACCCAAATGCATTGCAAAATAAAGAAGGCTCTATTTAAAACCACCAGCTAGGGACGGGGACAACAAAAGGTACACACACTCACCCCTCTTCTTCCAGTCATTCTCCTGCCGCACACTGCTGGTCAAAGATGGAAACCAGCGACTGACCACTGGGCTGGCACACAGACAGGGTGGTACAGGCAGCCGGGGTGGTCAAGGATGAGGGCAGAATGAGCCACTACTTGAGGTGACTCACCCACCCCTAAGCAGTGATGAATTAAATCAAAATACTTTAAAAATAAATAAAGAAGGCTGGCAGGTGCTGGCTGCAGCTGTGTGGGAGAAGGGAATGGAAGCAAAGGAGGAAGAGAGAAAAGACAGGAAGAGAGACTAGAGAGAAGGAGGAGAGCAGGAGAGAGAGAGAGAGATGGCAGGAGGAAGGGGACAGCAGCACGCCCAAGGGGCACAAAGAGAGCGGGGAGTGGGGGGAATCTAGCTGGGAGGGGGAGATTGGAGGAGGAAGGGGACAGCAGTCCCAAGGGACACAAAATCTACACACTAGGAACAATGAACAATAAACAAACCACCAGCAAACAATAATCGGTCTCTTCAATAATAATAAATCAACGAGCAGAACAACCCAGCAGTATGCAGATTATTATTATTTTTTTTAAAAAAAAAAAATCCAAGCAAGGCAGGCAAGCACAGAGGAGGGATGGCAGTCGAGGGGAGTGGGGGAGAATCTTGCTGGGAGGGGGGAGTTGGCAGGAGGAAGGAGACACCAGTCCCAGAAGGGGCACAGAACAATCAATAATCTACAGCAATAAACAACAGTAAACAACCAGCAAACAATAATCAAGAATCAACAATAATCAATCATAAACCCAACAGAACAAAAATCAAATCCAAAGCACAAACAGAGGGGGAGGGGGTTCCAGAGGGGCAAATGGCAGGAGGGGTTTACGGGGGGACCAGGCTGGGCTGCAGGGCCTAAGCCCTGGGCCAGCCAGGGACTAGCCTGGGATGGGATGTAGAAGGATGAGGGCAAGCAAGAAAACAACAAAGAAACACACACACCACAAACACAAACAAGTAAAAGCAAAGAATACACAAACACAGAGAAATGGATACAGGGGAAGGAGAGGGTGGGCCACACAAGCCAGGGAATGGGATGGGAGGGAGGCAGGAACAACAATTAAAAGAACACACTAAACAAAAACAAAATCAAAGAAAAAATCAGCACACATAGGAAAAAAGAACAAGAAGAGAGGCAGGGTAAAATGAAATCAATGCAGATGGAGTGGGGTGTGTGTGGAAGGGCCAAGGCCTAGGGCCCTGGCCAAATAATAAAGGAATGAATGGGAGAGAAAGACAACAACAATGGAAATGGTAAAAGAAGGTGTATAAAGTAAATCACAGAGGAGAGGAGGACAAGACACACACAGGGCAGAGATAAGGCAAGAGAGGGAAGAGGGACAAAAGAAAGAGCAGTACACAGTGAAGGACTCACACACCAGTAGCTCACGAGCACACGGTCCAGATCCAACAACTGCAGCGAAAGAGGATTTCCAGGCAAGAGGCTTGGCTTAAATAGGTTTGAAACTCCCTCCTTTGGGAGCCCCCGCCTTTGCACTCCCCACTCCCCCCTGCCGGCCAACAGGGTGCCAGCTCTCAAGCAGTGGCACAGTCAACAGCCTACCAGAGCACAAGACTTATTCTGGCCAATCAAAGGATCAATAGCCCAGACAATGCAAAGTCTGCAAATTGAGCAAAACAAGACTCACAAAATGGAGGACAGAAAGGAGCAAAAGTAAACAATGGTACTCAAAATGGAGGACAGACACAGCAGAGACACAAACAGACCCCTAGGGAGTCCATAGCACATTCGAACCGGTTTGAATTCATTCGAACCAGTTCAATTCGAACCTGTCCGGATTCAGTTCAGTTTCGGACCAGAAAGGCAAAAACAAAGCCCGGTCTGGTCTGAATTCGAATGTTCGAACCGAGCCTGTTCGAACTCAAACCGGTTCGAATTTGAACTGTTCTGCACATTCCTAGTGAGTGGCTTTCCTGCTGTTTTCGCCAGAGCTGCTTGCAATGCTGGCTTGAGAGGGTGGTCTCCACAGGGCCTTGTATGGCCCAGAAAAACATCCTTTTCTTTTTCCAATCTGCTTCCTGCTCTTGTTGACCAAAATCACTCTGACTGCCTCTCGTAGTCCATGTACCGGTGCAGGGAAGGGGGAGGTGGGAGGGAGAGCGATGGACGCAGAGGGAGGAGAGGTGTTTTATTTATTTATTTTTTAAAGGTAGTCTGGAAAGAGGGAGGGTCTGTTCAGAAGGTTGGAAGGGAAAGATATGAGGAGAATAAATATGAGGGAAATATCGGGAATTAAGAAGTTCAGAAGAAGAGAAGAGAAAACTCTGCCAAGGAGCTACTAGGACAGAAATAACTGAGGTGGAGTTATTCCCTTCAGGCTCGAATAGACATGACCCTTTTTCTCAACCAATCAAATCTGTCCTGCCATTGGAGCTCATGAGGGAGTTAACCCATGGTGATGTCCCTGGCCCCAGCAACTGAGAACAACTTGTTTTTTTTAAACCCCTTCTTCTCTTGCTTGCTAAACATGGCTCTCTCAGATCATTCCAAACCAGGGAGCAGCCAAGTAAACCTGATTTTAAAACTCAGGTGGTTTGGGTGGGATTTGGAGTGAAGGAGATCAAACAGGAAGCACATGTTGTTGCCATTGCAACAGCTGGAGACAGGGCAATGTAAGGTGATGATGATGCCAGATTGCCCCACCCCTACCCCTGTTTGTTGTGGCTTTGCTTAAGATAGGCGATGTTGGTAAGGGAAGAGCCCAATCAGCAGTTTCAATTGAGGAAGGGGAAGCTCACCTGCCATTCCCTCTTCTTTCTTTCTCTTTCTCTCTCTCTCCCCGCTGTGGCGATCGCACACACTGAGTGAGCAGTGAGCAGGCTGCCTCTTCACTTGGGTCAGCACTGGCAGCCTTGTGCCCCGCCTTGGCTCCTAGCACTGCAGCCATGTGTTCTTGGTGGGAGTGGGCCTGTTGCTGCAGGGGCCTGTTGAGGCGCAAGGCTCGGGACGATCATCCTGGTCGCCCCACCCTAAGGATGGACCTGTTGGTGATAGTATGGAGCCCTGGAGGATACAATATAAAACTTCACATTTTGAAGAACAGTCTCCAAGTAGTTCCATCTGGAATCTCCTCGAGATGTAGAAGTGGAACAGTGCCTTTCACTCCCAAAGATGGTCCAGAAGGATACTATGGTCGATAGTATCGGAAGCCGCTGAGAGATCCAAAAGGACCAACAGAGTCACACTCTATCAGTTCTATTGCATAATTGATCATATTTTCACACACTGGCAATTGTGATCCTGCAAACTGATTTTTCCTACCGACTGCTTGAAATCAGTGCAAAGAAAATAAATAGTTACCGATTATCGAGGAACCAACATATTAGTATTTGATCTTGCAATCATTTGCCATCAGATCCAATGGAGTCAGATTAATTCAGGCACATATGAATTGGGCATCTCTTATTTCTGAAGTAATTTAAATGCCTACGAAGTGCAATATATAGTGGGCAAGAAATAGATTTCACAAAAAAGAGAATAAAATGTGCCTTAAAACAATTAGTTTATCTGTGTGTTTTAATGACATATCAATTTACTTTTATGGTGTTCCAATACTGCATAATCATCATTTTATAATTAATTATTAACATCAGAGAGAATTAACTGGATTTGGTTTCATCACATTTGCAGGAGTCATCAAACATTTTCAATTACCACTCAAGGAGTATGCATAAACAATCTTTTGCAAGAAATAAGGCACACAACTTATTTACATAATGGAGAAGATAACATTGGAATGCAGGGAAGAGATGCAACCTTGAAGGTGCTTCCTATACTCAGAGCATCACACCTGCCTGTATTTGAAAATCCAGGGAACATGTTCAGTCTTCTTCATAATCTAGCATTGTTTTTCTCTTTCTTATTTGTTACCCTTTGGCCCAAGGTCTCCATCCACTAACCAATGTGACAGTAAAGCTAATAAACTAGTAACGGTGTAACCTTAGAACCATAATAACAACTATTATTACCAGTAAAGAGCCAAAGTTTTGTAGTAGTGGGTAAGAACTGGGAAGATCTGGGCTCAAATCCATGCTCAGCTATGAAACTCACTGGTATCCATGGGCCAGTCATTCTCTTTGAGCTTAAGCTATCTCACAGGGTTGCTGTGCACCAGATGAGGTGCTTATTTCCTCTCCCTACAGTCCTAGGAAAATAGCAAGGTGTTTTGGAATAAATAAATATCTCTTCTTGAAGCTCTTTTTGAATGGAAGCCATGTTGCTGCAACTATGCCAGCCTTCTCCCTGTAAGTAAAGGTGTTGGCGTAGGCTAGTGAAGGGTCAGTGAAGTGAACTATAACTATCATTGGACAAGGGGAGACAGTTGTCTCAGGGCCTGCCACCTCTAGGGGCCCCAGAGTCAAGTCATGTGATGTGGCTTCCCAACACCCTGGTTCCTGAACTATTCTGGTTTCCAAATCCGTTCCTGCGCGATGTGCTGTATTATTTCTCTCTCTGTCTCTCTTTCCAGTCCCTCCCTCCGTCCCTCCTTTCTCCAACTCCACACTTTTGCCTCAGCTCATCCCTTGTCCTGCTCTCATTGGCTAGCCTGGGGCACCGCATGTGCATTGGCAGGAGGGAAGTTCCTGGAACACGCTGGTGGCCGGCGGGTGAGCGAGAATGCCTGAATGCTCAGTTTGGCTGCTGTTCCCCGCCTTGCTGTGCTTTTACCAAAGTGCAGCTGCTGCAGCTGAGCTGTGTGTTACTTCAGAGCAGAGCAGAGGACTGGAGAGACAGACATGGAGCCCTCAGGTAATCCAGTCCATCCTGGCCTGAGGCACTGCCTTCTGCACCCCCTGCCACTGCCAGCCAGGCTGCTAGGAGCCTGGAGCACAGTCAGTGCCTCTCAGTGGCCCCCTGCCCCCCCCCCCACGCCAGCCACCCCTTGACGCTAACCCCAGAATGAAGCCTCCTTCATCAAGGCAAATCCCCACCTGAGTAAGCCTGGGTGTGGCCATTCACGGCGGCTGGGCCACTCTGCTTAGTGCCCATAGTCGTCGTCCTCCTCCCTCCCTCTCTTGTGCTGCAGCTGTGATGGCCCCAGGGCTCAGGCCCACCTTTTCCACCAGCCATGCTTCTTGTTTCCCTACCTTGTCCTACCTTCCTGACAGAGGGAGGAGGTGTTCTGAGTGTGGGTTCTATGATAGCAAATGAGAGTGGATTCATGGTGTCTCATTGAAAATCTCATTTGCTACCATAGAATCCACACTCAGGACACCTCAGAAACAACAGAATCCTGTACCCCATAGGTTAGAAACCCATGGGGGTGGTTGGCACCCTATGTGCACTACACCACCTCTCACTCTGGGCCACCCCAGCACCCCCCAAGTGCAGTTATGGGGCTGCTGAAACTTCCATTATACCTTATGAGAAAAAACCTTAAAGACACATAAATTTCAACAAATCCATTTCCAATAAGAAAATCCATTTTTTGTAGATATCTTGGATATATATGTATTATTCCTCTCACCTCTAATTTCCCAAGCCAATAACTTGCCTGGTTTATTTGTAAATTCAAATGACTTCTGCTTCACGTACTTTAAATTCTGCTCAATTCCATTTAGTACCAACATTGAAAGTTGTTGTTGAAGCATTTTAATAGCTTGAAAAGTCTCTTGCTTATCCTTAATAAATAAAAGTTCTTTTTCTTTTTTTGAAATCTCCATCAATAATCCCTCTTTCTTCAATCCCCTTTGTTTTATGAGGTAGTGTCGTAAATCTGTTGGCACGGCTGACCCAACAGGATTTACTATCCCTTCAGCTCTACTTGTGTGAGTCAAAATAAAGTTCTGCAGATAAGAGAAGCAGCTTAGTTGCATGAACGAAAGCTAAGAATGACTCTCAAGATAAAGTATTATAAAAAAAAGAAAGTCCCTTGAAACTTAACTAGGTACCCCCCCCCCCCCACAATAACTGAGTAATAACTGAAATAAAGGAGCAAAGAAGAACAGACTAAGGACAGGCTGAAACAGGGAAGACTGAGAAAGTACAAATACGAGGACACTGTCTGCGAAAAGGAAAAGTTGCTGACGGTGCTGACTTAGAAACCACGTCGGATTGATATAGGGCTCGAGATAACTGGTAGCCAATCAGGCTGGCCAGACTCAGCATTCTATTCCCTCTCCCGCAAGGTCTTACGCCTGTGTGTCTCCCACTGAGCCTTTCTCTTGAGATGTCTTCTTAAAACAGGTGAAATTCCAGCTTCCTCCTGATCAGACTCCTCAGCCCTCATCTCTGTCAGCTGTCTAGATTCCCCTGTCTGTTGCCGATCCAGATCAGTTTCAGTGTTTGTTCTCACAGCCAAATCCTCCTGCTGTACTTCTGAGCCTCTTTTCCCAACCAAGTCTTCCCGTTCCTCCTCTGACACTTCTGAGTCAGAGGTCTGAGCCATGACAGGTAGGCATTCTGTTGTATAAAAAAACCTCTCATAACTGCTTTTCCTGCATCCCAAACTATCTTATTATTCATTCCTTGATTTAAGTAAAATTCAAAATAATCCTTTAACTTCTGTTTAGCTTTCTCCACAATTTCTGTTTTTTTCAACAAATATTCATTCAATCTCCATCGAAAGGATACCATTCCACTCTTTTTCCATGTAACCTGCATTGTGATCTGAAAAAGTTCTGAGGAAAATATCCATTTTTTTCATATACAGCGTGGCAGATTTAGATGTCCAAACCATATCTTTTCTTGAATGGGATTTATATCTTCCTGAAAAATAAGTGTACTGCTTTGCATTGGAGTTTTTGATTCTTCACAGATCAAATAAGTCCATATATTCTATTAAATAAAAAAAAGCTTTTGGTAATCTACCTTCTAATTTTCTCTTAACCCTATCAGATTTTCTATCCAAAGTTATAGAGGGAACTCCATTAAAATCTCCCATTAAAACTAAATTAACATTTGATAGTTCTGCCATTTTTTGTTCTAAATACTTATAAAACTCTACTTTTTTTCCATTAGGTGCATAGATTCCAATTATCACCAACTGGAATTTAATTCCAATTAGTTATTATTAACTCACGAAACTATAATTTCCAAAGCCAATACCCTACCTTTTCCCATCTTTAAAGATCAACCTAGGTTCAAATTGCTGTTTCTTTTTTTTTTAAATCAGAGGAGACAAATTCTTGCCCCAAAGTCATATTAACCAAATATTTTCTATCTTGTTTTCTAATATGTGTCTCCTGTAAACTTATAATATCCAATCTCTGTTTTTTAAGAAAATGATTTTTTAACCTTTTTAATTCTGTTGTTCAGTCCATTAACATTCCATGGCACCATATTGTACTCCATCTTGATTAATTGGAGTCCTGTGATGCAGGCATTGAATGTTCCAGAACTAAGCCTTTTTTATATTTACGCCAAAAAATTTGCACTTTGAGGGGCTCCATAATTCTATTTCTTTTTCCTTTGTAAAAAAAATAAAAAATAGACCCCTTCAGGCACTTCCTATCTAAAAGGTATTCCATTTTTATTCAAGGCATCTGCTACAAATTTATAATCCTTAGGTTTCCTTAAAATCCTGGATAGTACTTCTTTCATAACTTTTTTCTGTTGACCTTCAATAGTAAGAGCATTAGCAAAATGTACTTGCAATATCTGCTCCATATTAAATCTAGAGTTAAACTGGAGCATACAATCTCTGGTGTAGCATATGTCGAATTTATTTTTAAAAGCGAGTCTGTTTGCTTCTCCATTTCTTTGCTTTGAATTCCCAAAATTATTGCTAGTTCCTCAGTAAGAACTTTCTTTATATCTTTTGTTTTCTGGGATCCCTCAGAAACCGCTCTTTTTGTCTCAATTCCAGCAAAGCCATCTGATCTAATAATTTCTCCCTATCATCTCTTAATTCTCCCATGTCTTGCTCCAGACTTTCCACCCTTCTTCTAAATTCTTTATTGCCATCAGCTAATTTTTGTTACTGTCTCCTCAATATTAGATGTTTTTTTATTCAGTATTTGTAAATCTTGGCTAACTTGTTGCAAAGTGCCCGAGTTTGCTTCTAATAACTGCTTCATAGCAACTAGCGTCTCATTCAAATCTGAAGGCACTTTTTCCTTCATCCGAATCAGGATTTGGAACAGAAGATCTTCTGGCCATTTGTGCTTGTGATTGGTTCTGCTGCACCTTATCTTTGCCCTTCTGCATTGTCTTCAACTCTTCTTATGCAGTTATATTCAAATCCGACAGCACAGCTCTTGTACCAACTCTCCGTTTATTTGCTTTTCCAAAAGTTTTGAAGCCTTGATTATTTTCTAATAGAATCTGCTCCAAACCCCAATATTTCTGTCTTCTCACTGGAACTTTTGTTCTCCCACAATTCAATAGTCCGCTCTTTTCATCTAATTGATGCACTTTTTAGTGAGCATTATTCACCATCAATTAGCAGTTCAATTCCTTCTCCAACTTAACTCTCTTGAAATAACTAACAAATTTACCCCAACAAAGTTTCCTTTTAAACTTTTAAGCTTTTAGCCATCAGTCCAGTTCTTAAGCTCCAGCGTTTGTTACTCAAACTGACTTCCAAACCTTAATTTACAACTGGTAGACTTCTACAAGGTCTTACCGGCAGCGCCTTGACTTCCGTCCATTCAATACAACAGCAGATAAAGTTCCAGCAATTAATCACTAATCACACTTCAAAGTGAGCTTCTTGATTTTTAACCATTAATTAAGAGCCAAACCAAAGAAGTCGGGTGCCAAACAAGCTTCTGTCTAACAAGGAGGGTTCAGCCAGCTCAACTTAAATCAAAGCTGCACAACAACACTTGAGATAAGGAGCAAGCTCTGGGGGAGTACAAGTGAGTAATCTTCGTCCAGACCCTTTAATCCAGGGTAGTGGAGGGTTATGCGAGCTCAAACCCCACAAAAATAACTCCTCCTTGGTCTTCCCTAATCAGGAAGCATATAGCCTCGTCGGCACTCCAGGTGGAAGTGTCTTGAATGTTTTTCAAAGGGAAGGGGTGCAGTTCGGGTTGGCTCAAATTCTGTAGCTGTGTTCATCACTCTAAACAATTCTTTGTATGCTTCTTGTCTTAATTCACTATGGAGAAACCAATTTGGTATTTCTGACAGTAAAAATCCAATATTTGATGGTAACTTCGATACTGCATATTGAATGCATAGTGCCAGTGAATATATAATAATAATATATAGTCCTCAAAGGTGGCCGCCTCACCTTTGGCCGCCTGTCTGACTCTGCCACCTGCCCAGCTCTTCCATCCTTCCAGCTCTTCCATCCTTCCATCAGCTGGGAGCCCAGCTGATGGAAGGAGGATGGGCAGAGCGCAAGCGGTTGAACTATGCAACGCACGACATGCACCCCATGCTCCTGTCCGATGAAAGGAGGGTGGCAGAGCTGGGTCAATGGTGTGTGTGCGTGTGTGTGTGTGTGTGTGTGCCCCACATGGGGGGTGCCACCATGAGTGGGGAGGCCACCTCTTCCCTGCAATGCTATGCCCCTGCCTTTGCATCCAATCATTCTCTATCATGATAGCTGTAAGATATGCACCCTGATTGAGGAGGTTGTAGAGAGGGGACATGTGGAGAGGAGGATTAGAATTTCTCTCTACCCACTAGCATCTCATTCTGTGTTTGTATATATTTTTGATCTTTGGAATACGGTAAATTACTCCAAGAATCAGTCTAGCTAGGTATTAGAGATCCTTATACTAATCTGGTTAATTATGTGTATGTGGTTCTATTAGTTTTTGTGCCATCTGGAAGTTCTTATACTGTTTTCACAGTAAATGATTTTTAGCAAACCACACAACACAGTGTGAGTGCAAAGCAGACATGTTTGTTAAAGGTCATAATTCTGTAAAATCTAATTTATGTAAATGCTGTTGTTCTGATCAGCCTCTGATGGCCTCTAAACATAGAATGAATTGAGTGCTACATAATGGCATGTTCTGGCAATCTCTGGCAGCCTTTCTATGCTCCTGTCAAATGGTTCCCTTCACCAAGTTTTCACTCCAGTTCTCAGTTGACAAGCCTATGACCTACCCTCAAGTGAGGAGACACTTAACGGGCTCTAGATTTGAAGGATCCTAATTTGATAACTTAGCAACAGCTTTCCAGTTAATACTTCCCCAGCCTTCCCAGCTGTTCATTTCACTGCTCACCTCATAGTTGGTAATATACCTGGCCGTTTAGAAAATCTTTGATGAGACATCACTCTATTAGGCTCAAGACAGATATGAAGCACTTTGTTTTTCTGAGTCTGCAATATTCAAAGAACACTGGGTGAGAAGTTACACTTTAAAGACTATTAGACCATATGGATATCTGAAACTACTTTTGCTGCTGTGTTTCACAGCCTCAGTAACAAGTACCACCTAACTTGTGAACAATCTAAGAAGTGCCCCCATTTTTCCAGTGGGTCTTGTATTCACAGTAATGTTGCCATATGTTGGGGAAAAGCTTATTTACTCTGATGTTGTCAGATGTCTGACCTAACTTGAGCAGTGTTGCCACTTCTTACATGAGGGGTGCACAACTCAAGTATCTACCTGACTAGATATGATGCTGGCCCGGTATGAACGTTAATATTAATAGTGTCTTAATATAGGTGTCTATATAGGTGACTGGAACACACTCCCCTTCTAGAATAGTTGTGCAGATTAGGGACTGCACTGGACTTTGCTATTTTTCTTTTTTAAAAATAACATAAAAATTAGTTCTTGTAACAACTCTAATGATAAACCCGACCCTGCTTGGATGACATCAGCTTTCCACATCTTGGTTTGGAAACCAAGAAACTTATTGTGACTATCCGATTATTGTGACTATCCGATTCTGGGCACAAATGAATTCTCATTTTACTTTTTAGCCCCCTCAAGTTTAGCCCCTCAGTTTCTCAAGAAACTGAGAGCCATGTTCCTCAGCTTGTTTTGTTTTCTGCTAAAAAATAAATAAATAGGGATATCACCCAGTCTCAGGTTTGCATCCTCTGCAGGATCCATGGAAAGCTCAAAATATTTTCCTTCATGTGTGTTTTTGGAATCGCTGCTTGTTCCATAGGATTATTTGATCAGACTCCAGCAACTTCAGTCGGCTAAAGTAAAGTAAAGTTGTGCCTTCAAGTCAGTGTCAACTCCTGGCGACCACAGAGCCATGTGGTTTTCTTGGTAGAATACAGGAGGGGTTTACCATTGCTATCTCCTGCACAGTATGAGATGATACTTTTCAGCATCTTCCTATATCACTACTGCCTGATATAGGTCCCATAGTCTGGAAACATACCAGCGGGGATTCGAACCAGCAACCTCTTGCTCCCTAGGAAAGTTACTTCCCTTCTGTGCCATTAGGTGGCTAGATGTCTTCAAATCCCTTGCCACCAAGTCATCTGGCAGAAGTCACAATCCTTCCAACTTCTTCTTCCACAGGAGGCTGTTAATTGAACTGCTCCCAGGGATTTGGCGGGGACCTCGAGCTACGTTTTATTCTTGGGGTGGGGGGAGGATCGCTATCTTCAATGGAGCAATCCCACCTTCAGAATCAATTTGTTCAAAGCTTTGGTCATGGGAAGAACTGAATGAAGAGGTTAAAGTTCAAAATATAATGAGTTTTATTGAAGGGTTTAGGGATACAGGAAGAGAAAAATAATGGTTATGAAGTAACAAGATTAAACTTGCAAGACTAGCAAACCAACAAGTTATAAAGAATATGTTACAGCCCACAAGGAGTTATTTTGGCTTGATTTTTTGAAATAGGTTTACTCAAGGCTGGCTAGAGAGAAATGAACATTTTTTTGGATTTTAGGAGAAATAAGGAAAAATGTAAGCAAAAGATAGGGGTTATATACTACCTCACTCCTTTCAAGAGAAATGCGTCAAAACCTTGCAACTCAGTCTCTACCAAGAGGTTTCTCTTCTCTGGAGAGGAAGGCAGCAACAGGGATCCAGGAACCAAGAGTAAATCCAAAAATGAATGGGACCTTGCAGCCACAAGTGCTGGGCAGACCAGTTTAGGAAAAGCCGGTATGGAGATGTAGGTCCAGGCAGGGCAAAATTGAAGTGCTGATGTCAAGACATGGGGGAAAGAATGTGATTCTGAGGTATTCAGAAGGCATTGGTGACCCAGAAGACACACTGATTGATGGTGTCTTCACTGGTTATAGGCAAATTATTGCCTGAGGGCATTATAGCAATAGCAATAGCATTTACATTTATATACCGCTTTATAGCCGGAGCTCTCTAAGCAGTTTACAATGATTGAGCATATTGCCCCCAACATTCTGGGTACTTTATGCTAAATACACCTTGCTAAGGTGGACAATAAGATGAAAAAGTAGAGGATACATGGACCAAGGGAACAAACCATATACATGAAATAGTATATATACCGTGTATAAAGATCTATTCACACACACAACATACATAGAGTGTACATAAATTTGACATACATAGATGAAACACACAATTACTGAAGAAGGAAAGGTTTCTATTTCATAAACCCCAGATGGTGTTGCTTGAAGGTCAGTTAAGTCTACAAGTCCTTATTACACATAGATTCCCAAAGTCCTTCCAGAGCTTTACTCTGCAAGTTCTTATTCAAGTTGTTGCTCCTTGTCCAAATGTTACTCTGTCCAAATGTTACTCAACAGGTATCCTAGGTAATTTTTTACCTGTTTCTTCCTGCTTGAGCAGGACTTCATCAGGAGAAGCAAACTAAATCACAAAAACACATGTATCATTTTGACATAAAAGTACCAGGATGTACCAAAGTACCAAATTGCTATGTTAACTCAAAGGGTTAGAAATTTGTTTTTTATTACTCACATTTAACTATTCAAAAGTGACTCTGCACTTGCCAGTGGCTTCAAGTTGGAAATCCTACTGGATACAAAAGCTGTGCTAGCTTCAAATGATGCTTAATATATCCTGCGGCATCTGCCAGATGTTTTCACTCTCATTTAATCACAAGGGATGTGCTCCTTATCCGATCTCATGTCTAAATGATCAATTATATTACGTGCGCGTGTGAAAAAACAGCAATGCAAAACTTCAAAAGAAGCCCTAGGCTTTTGTTCTATTTAAATTCCTAAATATAATATGGAACCAAAACATAGAGGCTGTGAAGGCTTATCAAAAGTATAAAATATTCCAATTCTCCAGCAGAAGAGATAGTAATTTTTTCAAAAGGGTATCCATTAATTTTGTGTCAGTGTTAGATCTCGCCCTGCTATACCCCTTTCCACATCCAAATCTGTAAGTAGCACGAGGATCAGAAAATTATCACATGATACCTATAGATAACTAGAAAGGTTGTTCACCTGATTTAAACCAAAAGGCTCTAGAGTCTGAAACTGACGTATTAAAAATGCCTCCCTCTGTTGGAGGACAGTTTTAATATTTACATAGGAACATTATTTTTGTTTATGCCTATAGATGACAAAAAATTCAAAGTCATTCGGAGAGTGCCCTGCTTGCATGAAATGATCAACCATAGGGCATTCCAAATTTTGATTCCTAATGTGGGAACAATGTTACAAAATGCGAGACCGGACTGTTCTTCAGTAATTGTGTGTTTCATCTATGTATGTTAAATTTATGAATAATCAGGAATAATGTAATATGGCTTAAATACGGTGTTAGAAGGACATGAAGAGAAGATGGATACCTGGCATTATTATTGAGAGACTTAAACAGTGGGCGTGCTGGGCAAACACATCTGGTGACCGGTGTGGTGTGGTATTTATGGTACTTTGGTTCAATTCATATGCAAGGCCAACAATGTAGGAGCCCTTCCATCACGGGTGGATGAGGAGAATAAATAAATGTACACACATGGGCAAGGTCAATTGGTCACTATTTGCATAAACAAATTAATCACATTGTACTGATGTGGTTCCCTCACTACTGGTCATGAATGTGAAGTACACCATAATGAAAAGAAAAGGAGGAGAGCTGGTCTTGTGGCAGCAAGCATGACTTGTCCCCTTAGCTAAGCAGGGTCTACCCTGGTTGCATTTGAATGGGAGACTACAGAGCCCCTGGTGGCGCAGTGGTAAAACTGCCGCCCTGTAACCAGAAGGTTACAAGTTCGATCCTGACCAGGGGCTCAAGGTTGACTCAGCCTTCCTTCCTTCCGAGGTCGGTAAAATGAGTACCCAGAATGTTGGGGGCAATATGCTAAATCATTGTAAACCGTTTAGAGAGCTCCGGCTATAAAGCGGTATATAAATGTAAGTGCTATTGCTATTGCTATTGCTACATGTAAGCACTGTAAGATATTCCCCTTAGGAGATGGAGCCACTCTGGGATGAGCATCTAGGTTCCAAGTTCCCTTCCTGGCAGCATTTCCAAGGTAGGGCTGAGAGAGATTCTTGCCTGCAGCCTTGGAGAAACCGCTGCCAGTCTGTGTAGACAATACTGAGCTAGATGGACCAATGGTCTGACTCAGAATATGGCAGCTTTCTATGTTCCTATGTTTATAATTGGTCTACTTTTGTTTACATAGAACACATTGAGGCTGTTCACATGAGCAGCCCTATCCAGATGACACCCTATCCATTATTATTTATTTATTACATTTATGGACTGCCCCATCCAAAGGCTCTGGGCGGTGCATAACAAGTTTAAAAAGACAAAAACAAACACCATTTAAAATACACTGCTTAAAACAATGTAGAAACAATTTTAAAACAAGTCAAAACCTATTAAAATACTTAAAAACAATTTAAAAACCTTGGAAGGCCAGGCCAATTTACTTCACACCTTTTACTTCCTTAACGGCTAGAAGGGAAAGTGAGAAATTATTTCTAACCACAAAAACAGAAACATTAAGAGTGTTTTGTTTTTTTAACTGACTGACTGCTTCTACAATGGGGAAGATAATTAATATAAAATCAAAGGAATATCCTTGTTCCTCCACTTGAGGGTGAAATGATGGTCCTAGGGAGGATTCTGTAATGTTCTGGCTTGAAACAAGCCTGTTTTAGCCCTTTCCCCCTATTTTGTCCCTCCCCACAAATCAGAGGAGTCACCCATAGCCTTGAAGAAAAAAAATATAACATAGAGTCCTGCCAGTGTGGACTTCATGTGTGTCAGATTTCATAACTGTAGGCCCATCCATTTAAAAGATATGAAGATGGAGTGGTGGGCGTGAGGGAAGGAGCCTGCTGTTACTTCTTTTCATAAAGGAAAAGGGCAGATTCCTCCACATGCTGGTAGAATGATGGTCCATGGGGGATCTTCAGTTTCAGAAGCAGTTGTAAAGTTCTGGCTTGAAACAAGCCAGATTTCATCATTTTCAGCCATTTTAAACAAAAATTTCAGAAATTCACTAAACCACAGGGGATTGACCAATTATCTTCAAATTCACTACAGGGGGCCCTGACCTCCTTCCCCACATGCATGGCAGGTTTAAACACTCTAGGACCAGCTGTGGGCTTTTGGTGATTTTTTAAAAAATCCCATTCACCTTTATGGGGAAAATCCTATTCCATTTTGCCAATTTTGAAATATTTCTGAAATTAGTTTTGATATTTCAGAATTAATTCTGACTTTACCAATTCAATTTTTTTTAAAATCAGATTTGGATTTGACTATTTATTACTGATCTGGGCCAATTTTTGATAAAATTCCAGTTTTAGAATCTGAATTTGCACAGGCATAACCGATAGATTCTTGGAACTATATGGGGCAAATATTGCAAAATTCTCATAAGCCAGCTTCTTTATTTGGTTAAGTTTAGAAACTTCCTGCAAAGGATAGATTGAACCGATTAGGAAACTGATTAAGAATTACACTAAATACAGTAAAGGGTAGTCTGAGGTAACTTGGGGAACCTTTTATAATTGTAAGAGTCAATGTCTGTCCTACTTCCTTTGTACCGTTCTTTTCTTTTCTTTTCTTTTTGCAGTGCCTTTTGCCATAAATGACATGTTATGGCCATGTTTACAGCTGTGATTAAATATAGAATGTTGGGACTCCACTAAATTGGCATAAGGAGCAGAATAATTGTGTGACACAAGCACAGCATTCAAGTTTAAAATTAGCCCCCCCCCCAAAGTGTGCCTGCTTCAATATGTGTACTTGGCTAAGTCTCTTCCACTGCTAATAGCAACTTTGCAGGGATTATTTTAGTTGGACAAACAGTACAGGAGGGAGAAGGTCTCTCTCTTACACACCTCTTTCCCAGAGCCAATCCAAGTTCCCCACTAGGGATGTGCAAAAAATTTCGGGCACAGATCGATCTGTGCCCGAAATGAGCAATTTCGGGTGATTCGGGGCCGAACCGAATCACCCCCGATGCCCCCTGATATTTTTCGGGGCCGAGCTGAATCACCCGAATTTTGGGGCTGAAAAATTCGGGTGATTCGGCTCATGACCAATTTTTGGGGAATTTCTGAAGCTTTAGTGACTTTGGGGCAGTTCGGGGGCATAGCATGGGATCTGGGCAAAAAGAGTGGGGTGGGGTGGTAGTTCCTAATGGGTGCAGGCTACCACCCCAATTTCAGGGGGATTGGGCAAAGGGCTGATTTTTGGGAAATTTCTGAAGTTTTTGTTCTTTGGGGCAGATTGGGGCAGAAAGTAGGGCCTGGGGCAGAATAGTGGGGTGGGGTAGTAGTGCCCAATGGGGGGAGGATACCACCCCAATTTCAGGGGGATTGGACAGAGGGCTGATTTTTTGGGAGTTTTTGAAGTTTTTGTGTCTTTGGGGCAGTTTGGGGGCAGAGAGCGTATCTGCCCCAAAAGAGTGGGGTGGGGTGGTGGTGCCTAATGGGTGGAGGCTACCACCCCAATTTCAGGGGGATTGGGCAGAGGGCTGATTTTTTGGGAATTTTTGAAGTTTTGGTGTCTTTGGGGCAGATTGGGGGCAGAAAGTGGATCTGTCCCAAAAGAGTGGGGTGGGCTGGTAGATAGTGCCTAATGGGTGGAGGCTACCACCTGTCCCCAATTTCAGAGTAGAGGGCTGAATTTTGGTGAATTTCTGAGGTTTTTCTTCATAAGGTGTGCTAGATTGATTCATTCATTCATCATATTCATACTAAGTGAGAGTGTGAAAAAGTGAGAGTGGGGTCAAGAGTTGTTTAATTGAAAAATAATCTCTTTTGCTATCATAGAATGAGAATTCACACCTCAGAAGTTTTTCTGGATGTTATTCCCTTATTTTCTGAGGTGTCAATTCTCATTATAGGTGAGCTGCAGTTCCAGAACACAATCAGCACTGAGTGTAAGAGCTGAATGCATCTGAATACTAAATATGTCAAGAAATACTCCTTGGGACACATGGTCAAGAGTTGGTTGTAAGAGAGCCATGGGCATTCTTGCTGCTGTGAAACCATCTATTGAGTAGTTTCAACTTTAATGAATATTGGCCATTATTAAAAGGATTTCCTCAGTGCCTTCTTGTCTGACCTGGGTCATCTTCTTGTCTGACCTGGGTCATCTGAGTTGGGCAGCAAACAGTCTGCAGAATCAAGAAAATGATGTGTTAATTCTCCGTTGCTGAACTTTGTATAGCATAAAGAGGTTAAAATTTAATCTGACCTCAACCTTCCAAGGTTAAACATGTCGGGATGATAGCAGTAGTTTGTGCAAAGCTGAGGTTCCTGATAACCTCACAGGGTGAACCATATAGAACACTTTGCTTCTTGATTTCTATTCTGCAGTAAAAGACGGGTTTGTTTGTTTTAACACAAAAGTCAACCTGTTGCTCTAGTCACTTTTGTATAATGAAAGCAAGACTGTTACTGAACAACATGTCCTAGGGACAAAGCAGGATGTAATTATTTTAGAAGCAATGCGAAGCTGGACAAATTGGTCTTGAGTAATGCTTTGTTCTGGGTTCCCTTTGGCCCCAGGGAGTTCTGGCACAGAATTAACATTCATTTCTCTGAGCATACCAGCTTCCTGCATATCAGTTCACATCTGCTACCTGCTATACATTGCTAGACAATGCCCTTTTTATCTTGAAGGCGGGAAGAACACCTGCCCCAAAGGCTCACTGCAGTTATTCTACACTTTTTAAAGCCATGAAATTATAGAGCTGACTTGTCATCTTTATCTCACAAGGTGATCCCAGGGCATGGTCTGAAGGCACATGATACAGGCACCTTGCTGAAGTGAAGCAGGTCTGAGTCTGGCCACTGTCTATATAAGGAGACTGCCTGAACCCCACATATGCCATCTTATCTTCCATGATGGGCAGGCAGAATATGTATTTAATACGTAACTGCGGGTCCAATGGACCCACGGTTCCATCCCCTCTTCCCCACTCTCCCATCCCCATGCAGATGTACTGGAGAGCAGCCTCTCTGCAGTCAGTGAGACTGCAGAGAGGTGGGGAAGCTGGCTATGTGGGCTTCCTTTTTCACAGAAGGACAGCTCGTACAGCCAATTGGGCCAGAGTTGAGGGAAGAGCTTCCTCCCTCAACTCCGGCTCCATGGGGCCTAAACTGTGGTGTCAGCATTTGTATGTAAAGATTCATAGTGGAGTTTGGCAAGGAAAACCGTGCGTTGATTTCCCCCAAAAGCTCAATTTCCCCAGGTTCATACATTCAGGTTTGAAAACTGGAGGTGAAGGGATCTCTGTTTTCCCATTTTGTATAAACCGGGCCTTAGAAAGGTCATCACTATCTTATAGATATTTTGCATCATTGCTCATCTTCCTTCCTTCCTTCCTTCCTTCCTTTCATTTTCTTTCATTTTCTTTCAATTTAAAATATTTATACCCCACCCCTCGAATGCATTACTGCTCAAGGTGGCTCTGATTTTACAGCAATCAGATTTCTTTCTCAACTTGAATTAACTCATTCATTATCATGGTGTTTGTTATTTGCATGAGATGAGTAGGTGAAAGGAAGATAAAATGAATGGTATCTTAATTCCCTCTAGTATCAAACTTGGGTGATCCCATGCCTATCAGATTTGGATGCAAAATGGGACCTCCTCGAAACACAGTAGTGGATTTTTGGGGCTAGACATGCAGTAGTACATTAGTTTATAAATTAAAAGAAAATGATTTTTTAAAAATGCCTGACAAGAGCTTGTGAGCTCCCAGGAACTATGGAAGCAGTCAAGCTACTGAAAGTTGAGGGTCAGTTGGAAAGACAAGAGCATGGAGGGGAGGGGGAGAGGAAGTGACTGAAGATTGTGCATCCTGTAGGACAGGGACCCTGTTTTTCCCCCATTTATCTGATATGTAAAACATTTCATGTACTTTTTGTTTAATATCAATATATATATATATATATATTCCAAAACAAAATCAAATCCCTTACATCTTATTTTAAGCATCCTGGAGTTTGGGATTGGTACAGAATACATCTAATGATGATAGTTGTCCATGGAGAATGGTCAGCTTGGGCAGCAGATTCACACAATGACACAATGCAGGCCAGCTTAGCATAAACGTTGGGGAATATTTCACCAGTACTATCTGAAACTCTGGACATTATTTTGAATAGATATGGGACAGCAATTCCTTTGAAATATTGCCTTTTCCCATACTCATAAAGGCAGTTACTTGCCCAACACTCCTTTTTCAGGTCGTGAGCCATTGCTTCTGCAGGCTTGCATATAGCTTCCAAAGCAGCTGTGCAAGACACCTCTTTAGATTGTCCATGTGCATCGATTACTATTGTCTGATTATCACCCTGGCCAAGAATAGTGCCTGACAAATTGATTTCTTCAAGTGCCAAAAGTTCTGAGCAGGAGGCCATAATTGTCCAGAGTTTCTGTCTCATGCCCTCTCCTGATGACCCGGCTCCATGTATACATGCCACCCCATCTTCAACTGGAAGCATGTCTGGCCCTTGTTTGGGCAGGCAGAACCTGTCCTGGACTATAAACGTTGTGTATCTTGCCAAAAGACTCCCTATCTGGTAAAACTGGCCTGATCCTAAGAGCTTGTTAATCTCTTTGCAAAGTGCATGCTGAACTTCACGTTGGAAATGATTACAGCAAGAAGAGTAGTCTAGATTGATCACAAACGTATGTTGTGATGATGCTACGCGGGCAAGCTTAGATAGGGCATGGTTGAGTCATGTAGAGGTCATGGTCATCGAGTGTGTCTGAATATATGGCATCACTCTATTTTTAATGTTGAGTTCGGTGATGACTTGGTAAGCCCTGTTGCTTAGGGACTGGACACTGAAAAACCATACCTTACGTTTAAGTTCTTTTTCCTTTGGAACCAGGACTGTTAAGCAGTTTTCAGGGCTCAACTCACCCATACAATAGGGTTCAAGGATTGCTGAGATGTCATCTAGTTTCCCTTCTATTAAAGCTTTTACTAGCTGCTTGGTACCCTTAACTGCTGGATGGACTAAGGGCTGATGCCATATCTCGCGATAAGCAGCAGAATTGTACTCAAATGTCCAATGTAGCCTGCTTTCTACTATTGACTTGTCTGAGACTAGTTCATTGATGTCTGGATCCTGGTCAAGCGGATCATCTGCTAGAAGAAGGGCGACACGGGAGAATTCGTTATAAGTGAAGTCCTCAGGCCAAAGGGAATTTGTCTTGTAATAAGCTAGTCTTGTACAGCCTACATTGTCCCATGTTTATGTAAGTACCCCCTAATATACCCTGCAACAAAAACATCTCTAATTTTCTCACCGTATGCCATTAGATCAGACTGAGATCTGGTTTCATCTTTGAGAACTGTTCTGCTGCCCTTTGTGCAATGTCTATCTCAGGAGAGAAGTAAACTTTGTTAACTGAACACAATTCCGAAGCAACAGTTCGCATGGTGTTTGCCAAGGTCTCAATTGACTGTGTGAGAAGGGGAGACAACAAGTTCACTCTTAGTGCTGAGACTGTCCTGAAACTCGAGGGCAAATCTGCACTGTTATGAATCTCAGTGATACATCCCTGACAAAATGGTAAGATGGATTTGATCCCATTGAAGCAAACATCTGTGTCATGCTGCATAGCCGCATCATCACACCAAGAGAGAAAGTTCATTATGGTCAGAAATGTGTATGTCAGACTTCTGTTCACTGAGTCACTAATCATGCTCAAGATGGCAAGATTCATTCTTGAGCATACAGTATCTGCAAATGATAGAAAGTGATTGTAGGTCATTAAGCACTCTACGGACGGAGTGATGCAGTGAACAATCACAAGTGGCTGGATAAAGTCTAGCTCAAGGCAGCCAAGCTTAATTCCTAGGAAGTCTCTTGTGTGTGTGAAGCTCACTTTGTTTATAATCTCCTGGACCCTGATGTGTTTCTCTATTATAGACATGATTTCATAGCAGGACAGGCATGCACTGAATGCAGCAGACCCGAGCTCCTTAAAGCTGCTATCTCATCGCCATGCCCGAGCGATTATGTCCCATATTTTCCTTGCAGCAGGTGACACTGTGCCTCAGCAGGCTTGATCTCTGGCGTAGAAAAAGTATAAACGCCCATAGTAGAGGGATGATGGCAACAGGCTAGGTACAGACCGAATTATCTCCAATGCTCTGCGATGATGATCTAGCTTGATCGTGGATGTTATGCAGAATATTACTTCTGTTGGTAACAGTGGAGATTTCAACGTCTGATCTGTCCTATTGATGTTGTAGCTTTGGGTCGTGCGCCTCTCTGAATGCATCTTGTTAGATGGCAGGGAGAGAGATGGTGGATGTTGATGCTCTGTCAACCTCTGCCGATTGCCCTGCAGTCTTCTTCAGACCGAGCTTGGGAACAGTGGCCAGTGGTGCTTCTTTGGCCTGCCTGGATTGATGGACTTTGGCGGGGGATGCGGTGGGCGGATGGGGGTGGGTGGTGTTGGGCTGGGTTTAGGCCCATGGTTAGGGGCAGGATGTGTGCAAAGCATTTTTAAAAACTTCCTCTCACTACTTAATTATATCTAATAGTGCTTAACACAGCCTTAGAATCAAGTCTCCCGATCAAATACTTGCCAGCTTCAGGCGTGGTAGGAAAAAAGAGAGAGAAGCCTAACTCCTCACCCAGATGTTTTCCAGGCTGCCAGCGAATGGTTTAGGACAACACTAACTTCACACATAGCAATGCTGTTTGAAATATAATTACTTCATTTTTCCTATAGAAATGATAGTTTTTAGGTTTTCAGCACACAGTTACCAGAAGAGTCCAGAAGTGACTCATCCATACTTTCAAGCTATGAAATGAAGGGGAAAATGCAGTTCTTATTCTGCCCATAGGTAATTGTCCTGCTCAGGGATTCATTAATACAAAGATAAGTTCTACAGATGACTGCTTCTCCAAATGGGAAGGGATGCTGCAGAGAAGTGAATAGGCAGCACTGTCACAGTTTTAACCATCAGTTAGAGGTGTGAGTGAGTGAGTGAGTGAGTGTGTGTATGAATATATAGGAAGCTGCCTGATACTGAGTCCAAACAAGAAAAAGCGGGGACACGGGCAGAGGCGTATCTAGGGAAAATAGTGCCTAGGGCAAGGACTGAAATTGCCCCCCCCCGTCCCAAACATCTGACACCCATCTTTGAGATAACTTAACCATAATATCAGCTCAAAAATACAAGTCAAGCTCCTTAATATTTTAATTAACAAATTATGGAACCTAGATGCCACACCTCTAGCTAGAAAAAGCATCTATCTATCTATCTATCTATCTATCTATCTATCTATCTATCTATCTATCTATCTATCTGCTTTTTCTAGCTAGAGGTGTGGCATCTAGGTTCCATAATTTGTTAATATATATATTAAAAAACATATATAACTATAAAACTTGGAGACAAATGAACATGAAATAAGAAAAATATGCAAATTTGCAGAATCTGTATTTTCTTGGTACAGAATCTGGGTTGCTTGAGCTCAGAATTTTAATTTTTTCACAGAGCACATCCTTAACTCAAGCAATGGCAGAACTAGTAGTGCATTCTCCATGGTTTGTCAATAAAAGGCCTATTGAGGGATTGAATCTCTTGGTAGAAATCTACTTAGGAATTCTGTATATTCTGAACCTGCCACTATGTACAGTAATCTTTCTTCCTCTGTACTAGAGGGTTGCCTTGGATTTTTCTTTGACATCAAGCCAAAAGACCTCACAAGTTATATAACTGGACCTTTCCATAATACTTAATACTTTTCAAGTGCATATTAACAGAATCACCATCTTCAGGAGAGAAGAAAAAGGTAGTAGATCCAAACTTTAAGTGGTGTTAAACGTGCTTCGCCTACTCATGACACAGAACTGAGAAATGCAGTGCTATTCCAATTCAGTAATACTACTTTTTGGCTTGGTTCACCAAATAAAAAATATCTCATGAAGTAACACAGTGCTTGGGAGGGGGTAAGGAAAAGCGACTAAAGTAAAGCTGAAGACAAGAAAGAATGCATTGCTGTCTGTATGCTTGGTTGTGTGTGTGTGTGTGTGTGTGAGAGAGAGAGAGAGAGAGAGAGACCACACACATTTTGGAAAGACATCTCTGGATAGCCCTTGTGGAGGGAGCTTTAAATATTTTTTAACACACACACCCCAACAAACAAACAAAAAAACCCCTCACCAAATCCAAACAAATATCTTCCTTCCTTCCTTCCTTCACTGTATCCCCCCTCCGTCTCCTTCCTTTTTCTGCATTCTCTTTCTTTCTTTCTTTCTTTACTGCCTGCCTGCCTCTTTTTCTCTAACTCTCCCTTCCTTTGACTGCACACACACACACACGTGTGTGTGTGTGTATACACACACACACAGGGCAAGGCTAGGCAGATAAAGTTTATCCCGTCCAGCTTTTACAGATCTCCCTCAGAACATTACTAAGACTACAATTCTCAAATATTTGCAAGAAATTTTAGCAAACTGAACAGAAATGTACTCAATGCAAGACATTTAGGAACAGGTTGCAACTTTTCATTTTTCTTTAAACATACAATGCTGTCTCTGGTTTCATTTTCATAATCACAGCAATACTAAAGGGTTGTCAAGCCCCTTGGAGCTCTACTGACTTTTGGTCACACTACTATATTTCTTCAGCTACTTAGGAAATTACAGCAATTAACATCCATGCATCAAAACTTCAGTTTGTTGACTGCTAAGCTGAAAAGAAGCAGATTTGACTATCAGAAGGGTTCCTGTGAACTGGAAGTTCTCAGCAAGCAACTAACACAAGGGATGGGAGAAATAGAAATATCCTTTTGGTGGCAGCCCCTGGATCTCTATAATTACCACCTCACTATTATTTTGACAGTAAGTGCCATAGGGATTTTGTGTAAGAAACGAGTGCAGATTTTTCTCAAATAGGGTCCTAAAAACAAATCATTTTGCTCCATGCACCCCTACTGAAACGGAAGAAGCCATAGGAAAAACACAGCTCCAGTCCCCCTCCTCAATACCTCACACATTAATGCAACGTTCCCAATCAGAACTCTCTTTCACTCACGCACACATAATATAGAAGGGTTTTTTAAAAGTGAGAGAGGCTCTCCTTCCAAAAGCTGAACATTGAGGTTATTCGATATGGACAGACAAACTCTCCTCAGAAGTTTGTTTTGCTGAGTCACGTGTGTTACGTTTCACAAGGCAGACAAGTCTCTCTCTCCCTCTTCTCTACTCCCCACCCCATACCCCCTTTTTTCAACTTTAAAATAAAAGGAAAGAAGATCTGCTTGTTCCCCAACCCCCACTCCAATGCTGATGCTAAACGTTTGAAGCTTGATTCAGCCTGTGAGTGACACCCGACACCAGCTCCTCCAGACTCCAAGGAAATCACTGGGTCTGAGAGCTGCAAAGCGCTGGGGAGAAAAACTTTCGTCTTGCTCTCAACGAATCCACACGGCTGCATTCAAAAGCCCACAGCCACAGGACACACAAGGCAAGGGGAATCCTCCTTCCACGGTCAGCCAGCTAACAGAGGGTTCCCAAAACACTGCATTTGGTGGAGTTGGAGGGTGTTATAAAAGCACCCTCCCTTTTGAAATGGGCAGCAGTTTCCAGGAGCCACCAACGAAGGAGCCTCCTTCTTTTCCGCCCCATCTGATATCGGTCGGTCTCTCTCACACAGACAGCGTTTCTCCCACCCACTGCTCTCCCCAAGTCACCCAATTACATTATTCAAGAGACAAAAGCAAGGGTTCCCCCATCACCACACACACAGTCATGTGTGTCATTGGTTCACGGAAGCTTTGGACACAAAACTTTCTTTGCCAAAACGAGCTGCCCAGGATCAGCCTGGAGTTTTCAGGTCGCGGAAATATCAATCACAGTCAGCAGCAGGCTTTACCGAGAGTTTACTGCAAGGGGCTTTACTGCAAGGTCCAAGACTAGTTGCCAAAAAAAGCTTGCTGATGCAAAAAGTGGGTTGTTGTTGTTTTTATCCTGGTCCCTGGATATAAATTGGGGCGGGCTAAACTCTAACACACAATTGAACAATCGGAATCCTGTGTGAAGTGCTTTCTGATCGCTCACAGGGACTGCAGGGTAAATCTGGCCAATAAATGAGGAAGATCCGGAAGCGGTTAGTTTGTTATGCAAGGGAGTAGGGGCGCTCTCTCATGCGCAACACACATGGGAGAGAGAGATTTGAGCAATGAATTATAACTTAATTTGTTAATGCAGAACAGAACTGAAGAATAAAATGCAGCCAGAGGGCAGTGTGGTGGGCAAACGGCAGGCAGGCAGAGTCAGAGAGGCAGCACGAAGGAGGTGGACGATGTGAACGTCCCCAGCAGCAGCTGCTCTCTCAACCAAAGCAACCTCCTCCGCTCCACTCCTCGTGTGTGCAGCAAGCAGGGAGGGAGGAGCTGAGACAACCGGCATGGTGGGCATGTGTACTCCGGCAGCCAATGGGAGTGCCCGCCCGCCGGAGATCTCAGTAATGACTCCCGGAGGGGGACTGCTCTTTGCGGACTGCTGCGCAAAAAAAATAAAAAAAAAATCACACACAAAAAATTTTTCGGCAAAGGCAGGGAAGCGGGGGGGGCACTTTTTGGCGCCACCTGCCCCCCCCATCATTACGCCCCTGGGGAAACCAGACCTGAGAATGTGCCTAAGAATCCCAGGGGAAGACTCCAGGGCTGATTATCTGGTGCTCCAGGAAGGACTCTTACTGACATTTACTGACTTCCTAGGAGGAGATAAATACATACATATACATATATATATATATATATATATATATATATATATATATATATACACACACACACACACACACACACACACACACACATACACACACACACACACACACACACACACACACACACACACACAGAGGCAAAGGCTCTTGGGTTTTGGTTTACTGTAACGAAGAGTGTTCTCAGACTAGCAGTGGTTCAGGAAGACCCGATACACTCTTGACCTCATGCCAGATTGCCAGCCAGAGGATTACCTTCTCATTAGAGGGCCAGTGCACTGGAGAAGACAGAAGCAGCATATATTTCAACTTTGTTTGACTACACTTTCATGAAGTAGACCTTCCAACTACAGGGCTCCTCACTAATGTGGGGTTCCTGGTACCTCTGGTCGGGGCATAACTAGGGAAAATGGTACCTAGGGCAAGCACTGAAATTGCCCACCCACCCCCGCGCCATCCTATGCACCCCCCGTCCAAACATCTGACACGCATCTTTCAGAAAACTTGTATATTACCATAATATTATATATCACAAATTATGTTTTGTTGCATAATTTCAACATGTTGGAAACGAGAGATTAAAAGTATTCAGGAAATAATGATAGGGTAAAGTAAAATGTGCCATCAAGTCAATTTTGACTCCTGGCGCCCACAGAGCCCTGTGGTTGTCTTTGGTAGAATACAGGAGTGGTTGACCATTGCCTCCTTCCATGCAGTATGAGAGGATGCCTTTCAGCATCTTCCTATATTGCTGCCGCTGCCTGATATAGTACCGGCAGGGATTTGAACAGGCAACCTTCTGCTTGTTAGTCAAGCATTTCCTGCTGCGCCACTTAAGGTAGCCTATAAAACTTTACTGCATATGTAAAAATAAATTATTGTCCAGGAGAGATCCAGTTTGAGATATATATATACACACATATACATACACACACACACACATGAATTTTATATATATATATATATATATATATATATATATATATATATATATATATACACACATATATATACAGGTGAAACTCGAAAAATTAGAATATCGTGCAAAAGTTCATTAATTTCAGTAATGCAAATTAAAAGGTGAAACTGATATATGAGATAGACGCATTACATGCAAAGCGAGATAAGTCAAGCCTTAATTTGTTATAATTGTGATGCTCATGGCGTACAGCTCATGAGAACCCCAAATCCACAACCCCAGAAAATTAGAATATTACATGGAACCAAGAAGACAAGGATTGAAGAATAGAAGAATATCGGACCTCTGAAAAGTATAAGCATGCATATGTATTCAGTACTTGATTTGGGCCCCTTTTGCAGCAATTACTGCCTCAATGCGGCGTGGCATGGATGCTATCAGCCTGTGGCACTGCTGAGGTGTTATGGAAGACCAGGATGCTTCAATAGCGGCCTTCATCTCTTCTGCATTGTTTGTTCTCATGTCTCTCATCCTTCTCTCTCTTTTTTTTTTTTGCAAATTCAATTTTTATTGATTTTAACAATAACAATATTATCATTCATTAAAAATACACACAAAAAGGGAGGACTTCCCGCTCACATTTCTTCGTCAATCAACAACTATAAAATTTACCCTTGCTATGATAATAAATCAAAACATAAGTTCAAACCCTTACAAACATAATTAATCTAACCAACCTGTGATTTATACTAAATTTCAAACCCTGCTGTCAAGTCCATAGTAGGAAAGTAATTCTTTAGATACAACAAAAATGGTTTCCAATCTTCTTTAAAACATTCCAAGTTTTGATCTCTCAATAGTGCTGTAAGTTTTGCCATCTCCACATATTCCAAAATTTCTATCAGCCAGTCTTCTTTTGAAGGCAGATCACTAGACTTCCATTTCTGTGCATATATAATTCTAGCCGCCATGTGTCTCTCATCCTTCTCTTGGTAATACCCCATAGATTCTCTATGGGGTTCAGGTCAGGCAAGCTTGCTGGCCAATCAAGCACAGTAATCCCATGGTCATTGAACCAGGTTTTGGTACTTTTGGCACTGTGGGCAGGTGCCAAGTCCTGCTGGAAAATGAAGTCAGCATCCCCATACAGCTAGTCTGCGGAAGGAAGCATGAAATGCTCCAAAATCTCCTGATAGATGGCTGCGTTGACCCTGGACTTAATGAAGCACAGTGGACCAACACCAGCAGATGACATGGCTCCCCAAATCAACACAGACTGTGGAAACTTCACACTGGACTTCAAGCATCTTGCATTGTGTGCCTCTCCATTCTTCCTCCAGACTCTGGGTCCTTGGTTTCCAAATGAGATGCAAAAGTTGCTCTCATCAGAAAAGAAGACTTTGGACCACTGAGCAACAGACCAGTTCTTTTTTTCTTGAGCCCAGGTAAGATGCTTCTGACGTTGTTTGTTGTTCAGGAGCTGCTTGACAAGAGGAATACGACATTTGAAGCCCATGTCCAGGATCCGTCTGTGTGTGGTGGCTCTTGATGCACTAACTCCAGCCTCAGTCCACTCCTTGTGAAAGTCCCCAACACCTTTGAATGGCCTTTTCCTGACAATCCTCTCCAGGCTGCGGTCATCCCTGCTGCTTGTGCACCTTTTTCTTCCACACTTTCCCCTTCCACATAACTTTCTATTAATGTGCTTTGATACAGCACTTTGGGAACATCCAACTTCTTTTGCAATTACCTTTTGAGGCTTTCCCTCCTTATGGAGGGTGTCAATGATGGTTTTCTGCACAACTGTCAAGTCAGCAGTCTTTCCCATGATTGTGATTCCTAATGAACCAGACTGAGAGACCATTTAAAGGCTCAGGAACGCTTTGCAGGTGTTATGGATTGATTAGCTGATTGGAGTGGGACGCCTGGAGCCCAGACGGTTGAACCTTTTCACAATATTCTAATTTTCTGGGATTGTGGATTTGGGGTTCTCATGAGCTGTACGCCATGATCATCACAATTATAACAAATTAAGGCTTGACTTATCTCGCTTTGCATGTAATGCGTCTATCTCATATATCAGTTTCACCTTTTAATTTGCATTACTGAAATTAATGAACTTTTGCACGATATTCTAATTTTTTGAGTTTCACCTATATACATATATATATACTGGATCTCTCCATTTTTTTAAAATAAAACAACGCAGAGAGTCTCATAGTAAAAATTATATATGCAAGGCAAGGGCTTTAATTGCACAGTTAGAAGTTAAAGGTGAATAAGATCAGTAGTCGCCTTTCCCTTAAAGCAGAGCCTATATCTTTAAATTGATTAGGTACTGCTTGAGGCTACAGCCCCTGGAACACCTCTATTTCTCTCCCCTCCTGTTTTGTCCTACAGTAGGTAAGCGAGAGGTGTGTAAAAGTGGACAGGAATTGAGTAAGGGGTGTAATGGCTGCAGCATTGCTTAGTGTCTAAGCAAGTATACGAACCTGCCTTACTTTGAGCCAGGGCATCAGTCCCAGGACTAAGCATCTGCTCTGCCTTATGACCCCTTTCCAAGTCTAATCAAAGAAACACCCAGAGGAAATTGGTTGCTTACAAAGAAGGCTGCCCTTCCCTCACTTAGGAACAATAAAGGCAAACATTTCGGTGTCCTGCCCACCTGGCCTACTAGGAACCTCCCCCCCAGCAAGCACTTGCTGTTTATTTCAGGCAATGTTTGCTGCCTGAAAGCATCTATGCCCCTTTCTCTCTCTCCAGAGAGGTAGAGAAAGGAAGAATAGATGCTTTCAAGCAGCAAGTGCTGCCTGAAATGACGCCGATGAGCTTGTTCAGGCTCTTTGGAGCTTGATGCAATGCCTCCTTTTGACATCACATGCAATTGGGGAGTGGCTTCGAGCTCCAGAGCTTGAGGCCACGCCCCTTTTGACATCACATGCAAAGGAGGCATGGCCTCGAGCTCTGAAGAGCCTGAGCAAGCTCTTCGGCGTCATTTCAGGCAGCGCTTGCTTCCTGAAAGCATCTATTCTTCCTTTCTCTCCCTCTCTGGAGGGAGAGAAAGGGGAATAGATGCTTTCAGGCAGCAAATACTTCCTGAAATAAATGCCAAGTCTCGCTGAGGGGGCTCCTAGTAGCCCGGGCGGGATGCCTCTCCAGACCACAGTTGAGGGCGGGGCATGGCAAGCACTTTGTGCTCCCCTGAGATGGCGCCCAGGGCATGTGCCCTGCCTGCCCTACCCTCGTTACGTTGCTGCCTCTGGTTAACAATAGAAATCATGCTCTTTTCTATTCGACCCTTCTAGACTTCCAAGGAGCAGTCCACTTCAGATGTCTGATCTGCCTTGGGTAGGCAGATTAGTTTGGGCAGCCAGCCCGACCCCAGCAATGGGCCCCACCCACAGGATTGTTCAAACAGGGTATGGGATGGCTGCTGGACTATATTTATTTATTTATTTATTTATTTATTTGATTTGATTTCTATACTGCCCTTCCAAAAATGGCTCAGGGCGGCCATTTGGCTCATCAAATATGACTCATCAAATGGGCAAGGTCTGCAGAGAGAGGTGACAGGACCTCTCCTCACAGATAAAGCCGCCTCCTAGGGTGAGAGAGGGATAGAGGCAGCAGAGGAGAGAGTGGTATAGGAGCAAATAAGAGGCCTCCCGGTCTTGATGCCGCAGAGGCAGTGAGCAGCCAAGCAGGAGAAGTCAGTATTAAGCAGGCAAGGAAAAATCCCAACAAAGGTCAATCAATCAAGACCAGGGATATATCCTATGTTCAGGTTGAATCAGGTTGGGCCGGGTCCGACATTGTGGCAGATACAAATAAACCATTGTGGGGAACTCTGGAGCAGGACACCTGTGGATTAGAGTGGTCCCTGGCTAGCCAGGTGACCGTGAACAACAAAACTGAGCATGGGGATGTTTTGCGGGAAGACCAGACTCTTTGAAGGGGTGCTCATGGTTCGCAGTTCTTGTTAGAGGTTGTTAATTTTTATCCCCGTGGGTAAAACAGCAGAGCACCAAGGAATGGGCACACACTCCAGTTACAGAGTGGGTAGCAGAGGATGGTTTAGTTATTGCAGCTATTTAAAGAAAACACATTGGAGATCCTTGTAGAACTAAATACTTAGTATTTATTGGTTAAGTACACTTGGATAGGAAAGACCTAAACCTAATCTAAAGGACTACATAATGAATAGGTAAGGAGAGAGAGAGAGATGTTTCCATCTGCGCTCCAGGAGGAAGGGAAAGATTGTGACTCGGCACAGAAAGTGTGGAAGAGTCAGATCAGGGGTCATAGAGTACAGACAGGTAGAACAGTCAGGGAGACCCTTACTCACTATCTCTACTCCCAGTGCCCCTATTCATCATTAGGATAGTTGGTGCAAAAGGGTCGATGCACTGGAAGTCCATCTCCAACAGTTGTTGCCAGGACCAAGAAAGATGTTGCTGGGAGATCGTCCCCAGGGCTTGGATGGAACATTCCATTCAGGCTGGGCAGTAAAAGCCCTCCAGCCCACATGAATGTCTCTATGGCCAGGCACTCTCATACACTGAAGCAAGATCCCTCTTTGTTGCATAAGAAGAATCTCTTTCAGATGAAATCCTGCTCTGGACAGATGTTTCTGCTCATGACGTTTTGCTGAGACTGGGCTTGCTTTCACCCCAGGGGAAGGGCTGTGGCCTCCTTACCTGTCCTGGTTAAAAAAAATTGAAACAAAGTTACCAAAAAACCCAAAGGGGCAAATCCTAGATACTCTTAACCTATCCTTAGCAGCCTTATCCTATCCATCTATCACCACTCATACAAGGGAAAGGAAAGGGGGTCTAGGGGGAGGAAGATAATAACAAATCCCCTGAGACATGGGGAGGACAGGAGGATGTATCTTCTGACACACCTCCTTGAGACTTGGGCTGATGTGGAGTCCTGGGCCTGGGACCGGAGAGCAAGAGAGGGAGGCGCCCACTGCAGCCTCCCTAAATAGGGTTGGAATCATGCAGCTGTAATATTCCAAGGGTCCCAGGTCCTCTTGGGGTGGGTCTGGGAGATAATTTTGGGGTAAGCCATATGTTAGTGTGCCAATCTTGGCACCAGACAGATGATGAGCTTTTCCTGCCTGGACAATCAGAGATAAGAAGTAGAGTGGGTACCAAAAACAAGATAGTCTTGAACAGACAATAATAAAGTACCTAACTGATAATGGAATAGGTTATATTATCAATGGAGTTGAAATATACATAGAAATATGATGCAATATAGGCAATCCTTTAGATAGTAAAACAAACAAGAGGCTGAGTTGAACAATGTAAATAAATTCAACAATGAATTGAACAAAATAAATTGAACAATGTGAAACTTGTAGTGCTAAGATCAAGTTTTGAAATCTTCCTCAATCAAGTACAATTAATAATCCAGCCACTTTTTTGGTAAATTTTAAGCATATTCCAGAGTCCTTCTTAAACGCAAAGGGAGCAAGTGGTCTTGAAGTTTTACACAATAGATTGACAAAGTCTTTTTCAATCTTCAAATAGGTGGTACTTCAAATTGTGGACTCTTAAAAATAAAAAGGTACAATCTAAAATACCAATGCAATATTTTTGAAGGCAACATTACAAAGAAAATTAATAATTTACTAATAAACTAATAAAGCTTTTTTTCAGCACTTAATCCCGTTATCTATCCAAGTAGTAAAATAAAATTTATTATTAAAAAATCTGTCCAGGAAGCTTTCCTATCAGGTCATATAGATGAAGAACAACAGGCCTTGCTGGGAGAGGACCAGCATGTCTTCTGCAAAGGGAAGTAAGAAGTGGAGTCTTCCAGGGATCTGTACTGGGACCAGTGCTTTTTAATTTATTCATAAATGATCTAGAACAGTGTTTCTCAAACTTTGTTGGTTCGCCGCCCCCTTTTAGAAAAAATTGAATGCTTAATGCCCCCCTGCCAAGCCCCGCCCCCAGGGGGTGAGCTGCCCAAGCCCCGCCCCTGGAATGCCCCGCCCCTTGCCTAAGGCACTGCTGGGAGTTGGGCCAGCCCCGAGTAATGGTGAGGACATAGAGGACAGGAATACGAACTAAACTAGTAACAGAATAAGTTTTAATGAGAAGGATGAGCCTGATGAGATTCTAACAATTTGTCAATATTCGGCTCCATGTTTGTTAATAGCATTCTCAAATCTTCACGATTAGCTATCTGCAGCCTATTTCTTTTTTTTTGTTATTAGCGTTGTTACTGCACTGAACCCACGTTCCACTAAATAAGACGAAGGGAATGCAATAAGTTTTTGAACAATAGTCCATAAACCAGGATAAAGTTCAGGTATCTGCTTCTGCAGCCAAAACTGTTGGTATCCAGATTTAAATTTGAATTTCAGTTCTTCATTTGTTCTTAACTCAATCAACTCTTCTTCTAAGTTTGGAGATGCTTCTGAATTTTCACAGGAAAATGGGTCCAAAAGCCAATCAGGTACATCAATTTTTAAAATATCCTGAAATCGTTTTTTGAAGTCCAATTCCAGAGTTTCCAAATGTTGGCAATATTCAAGTAAATCTTCATCATTTTTTTCTACTGTTGACAAATTTGGAAAGTGGATAAATTCTCCCCATCCCAAGTTTCTTTTATGTATTTGAAGCTTTCCCACAAATGCAGAAATTACATTTTTAGTTTTTATTAGATTCAGGTCATCACCTTGGAGCTGAAGTTTCATTTCACTTAATTTGTTAAACAAATCTGTCAGATAAGCTATATCTGGTTTTGATTTTATCAAATCTGCTCTTAAAGTAGCATCTTTGTCTTCCAAAAACTCTAGCACTGAGTTGAAAAGGTTGGAAAAACGGCTCAAACTGGCTCCCTTTGATAGCCAATGAACTTCTGTATGAAGAAGCAGACAATTGTAATCTTCATCGTTCTCCATACAGAGTTGTCCAAATAACCTGTCCTGCAAAGAATTACCTCTGATTTTGTTCACTGCTCTGATGACGAGATGAAGTGAGCTATGTAAGCGTTCACTCAGGTTTTTCGCTACTAGATGTTGCCGGTGAATAACACAGTGTACGGCCAATATATTTGGTACCTCTTCCTTTAAATGTGCCATAAAACCATTGTAGTGTCCAACCATCGCTGGAACACCATCAGTAGCAACAGACAATATGTTATTCAGGGGAATTTCTTTCTCTTCAAAAAAAACCATTCATTACACGAAATAATGATGCTCCTTTAGTATCAGTTTCTAAAGTTTGGGCAAACAATAACTCTTGGCAGATTTGTTGATCCCTTATGAAACGCACATAAGCGAGAAGTAAGGCTTCATTCCCTGGCAAAGTTGACTCATCAAGTTGCATTGAAAACTGAGATGTTTTTAAATAATTACATAGAGAGTTTTCAATGTTTTCAGCCATCTCATCAATTCTTCTTTGGACTGTGTCATTACTCAAAGGGATTTTTTTGACAATGTCAGTTGGTGACTTGTGTAGCACAGTCTGTAATACCTTCTTTATGGCTGGTATAATAAGTTCTTCCCCAATAGTATGCGGTTTCCCTGATTTTGCAATAAGTAAAGCTATATTGTAAGAAGCACGCAACCCATCGTTACCTTGTTTGGAAGCTGTTGAAAAGATAGTTTCCAATTTGGGCTGTTTTACAAACTTTTCTTTGAGTCCTTGAAAATAATGCAAATCTTTATTCTTTTTATCTGAATGGATTTTTGTCAGATGTTCTTGGAGTCTAGAAGGCTTCATAGCTTCATTTGAGAAAACTTTTTGGCATATTATACACATTGGTAATGCATTATTTGAAGGAGATGGAATATATTTCAAATAATCAACACTGTACTGCCTGGATTTTTTCTTTGCCTCAGACATGGTAATAACTGAAACAAGAAGCGCTGGAGCTCCAAGGGGCGGGAGCATTTAAAAAGTCGGCGGGCTCCCTCAACTGCATGTAAAACTAGTGACCGCCTTCCCCTGAAAAGTTTTGGCCGGCGGTGGGTGGGATAGCTGGAGGACTGAAGCCCAGGGCGGCAGCTGCCTGAAGACCTCCAGTGTCTTCAGGCAGCTGCCGCCCTGGGCTTCAGTCCTCCAGCATCTCAGTGGAGTCTCAGTGCGCGGCAGAGGATTTAGCCGGCTCCCCTGCTGCGCCTGCGCAATGAGCCCCTCCCTTGGCTCATTGCGCAGGCGCAGCAGGGGAGCCGGCTGAATCCTCTGCCGCCCACCGATTGGTTCCTGGCGCCCCCTAATTTTACATGGAGCTTCCAACGCCCCCTTGGATTGCTCCAACATTCACTAGGGGGCGATACCGCCCACTTTGAGAACCATTGATCTAGAAGTAGTGGTAAGCAGTGAGGTGGCCAAATTTACAGATGTTACCAAACTCTTTCTTTACAACAATGAAATCCAAAATAGATTGTGAGGCGCTCCAAAAGGATCTCTCCAAATTGGGTGAGTGGGCAACAAAATGGCAAATGCAGTTCAGTGTTGGAAAGTGTAAAGTGATAGACATTGGGATGAAAACCCCCAGATTCCAGTATACGCTGATGGGATCTGAGATGTCGGTGACTGACCAAGAGAGGGATCTTGGGGTCGTGGTGGACAGCTCGTTGAAAGTGTCAACTCAATGTGCGGCAACTGTGAAAAAGGCCAATTCCATGCTAGGGAACTTTAGGAAGGTGATTGAAAATAAAACTGCTAATATTATAATGCCCTTATACAAAACTATGGTGTGACCACACTTGAAGTACTGCGTACAATTCTGGTCACCACATCTAATAAAAGACATTGTAGAACTGGAAAAGGTGCAGAAGAGGGCACCCAAGATGATCAGGGGCCTAGAGCACCTTTCTTATGAGGTAAGGCTACAACACCTGGGGCTATTGAGTTCAGAAAAAAGACAACTGTGGGGAGACATGATAGAGGTCTATAAAATCATGTATGGTGTGGAGAAAGTGGATAGGGAGAAATTATTCTCCCTCTCACATAACACTAGAACCAGGGGTCATTCCATGTAACTGATTGCCAGGAAATTTAGGACCAGCAAATGGAGGTGCTTTTTCACACAACGCATAATCCACTTGTGGAATTATCTGCCACAAGTTGTGGTGGCAGCCAACAACCTGGATGGCTTTAAGTGGGGTTTGCATAACTTCATGGAGAAGAGCTCTATCAACGGCTACTAGTCAGAGGGCTATAGACCACCTCCAGACTTAGAGGCAGGATACCTCTGAGTACCAGTTGCAGGAGAGTAACAGCAGGAGAGGGGGCATGCCCTCAACTTCTGCCTGTGGCTTCCAGTGGCATCTGGTGGGCCACTGTGTGAAACAGTATGCTGGACTAGATGGGCCTTGGGCCTGATCCAGCAGGACCGTTCTTATGTTCTTAAGACACCAAAATTTTCTTGATGACAGAAGAATATAGGATGCCTATTTTTATGTATTGCCAAAAATGCACAAATCTATTCTTCCTCCTCCTATAATATTGGGTTTCAACTCATTATTGGAACCCCTTTCAGATTATTTGGATTTTTTCCCTTCGTTTTTTTGTGGAATTACAAATAAGTTTTATTAAAGATACTAATCATTTATTAATATTGTGCAGAATTTTTTTTTGCATTTTAAATTTTTATTGTATTTTACAATAGCTTTTACATTCAAATTACATTCATTTATCTAATTCTACACATAAGTAAATATTGACTTCCTGCTTACCTATCTGCGTGGTTCACATTAACTATACATATAAACCATTGCTATAATAATTCAAAACATACATACTCCACAATACTACTCGATTTTACCCAACCCAACCTGCTGTTATTACTATATTTCAAACCCTACTGAAAAGTCCATATTAGAAAAATAATTCTTGAAGTAAAGCAATAATGGTACCCAATCTTCTTTAAAACAACATTGTGCAGAATCTGACATCTAAAGGGGATATTTTGTTATGTACTTTGGCTGTGGGAGCTTTGTACATTTCAGTATTCCATGATAGTGTTAGGATTTCAGCTGAATACCTTTTGTCATAAAGAACCAATCAGTCACCCCCAACACATTTTCTTCTGGACCCTCTAGATATTGTACTAGGGGGAAAAATATTTTGGATGTGATCTATATACAACAATATGGAGTAGCTATGGGCAGTAAAGTGGCCCCATCTATAGCCAACCTGTGTCCTTGTTGGAATTGAAACATATCCTAAATCCAGAGGCCAATACCTTTCCCAAAATATTCAATATTTTTGGAGGCTTATGGATGATATTTTCCTTTTATTCAGGAGTACTATCCATTTTTTTGGACAATTTTTATTTTGAACTTGAAGTCTGGGAAATATTTATTTCCCAGACTTCAAAATACAGGTCCTCCATGCCAGCACTGCATGTAGGGGCACAAAGGTAGGTGTGTGTGTGTGTGTGTGTGTGTGTGTGTGTGTGTGTGTGTGTGTGTGTGTCAAAAATTGCCACTGCCAGTAAAACAGGCACTGTCCAAAGAAAATCATACATGGGTTCTATCATATAGTTCTATCTAATGGACATGTTTAACCTGCATGCAAATAAAATAGGCTTTAAAAGGGGATCTGTCCTTGCATTGTGTCCCTGGTCTTCTGCACTTTGTTCATTAGTTAGCTACTATCACATGCTCGCCAGTGCTTGGGCTGCTTTCTTTTTGGAACATTATTTCATAATGAATAAATTAAACTATAGTATTCTATTCTCATCCTCTTGAGTGAGTGAATTAACATTCAGTAGGAAACTTCTGCACCATGAAATAAAATGGCTTACATTTCTCCATTGTAATTACGTGCTCCTTATTATAAAAATGCTATTCTATAGCTAATTAACAACCAGAACAGAACTGATTCTAAACAATTGATGGAAACTGCAGACTTTGATGCTGAAGTCTTGCAACTAGAGTGAGGAAAGAGGAAGACATGACACTGAAAAAGTCATGTAAACTGCAGACAATCCAGTACTGTAGTATTTATCTGTTATGGGTCGAACAGACATCTTGCAAATTTGGTTAGGTCCCACCTTGCCATAAATATTCAGTACTTACAATGTAACTCCAAAGATTCCTAAAAAGTCCAAACTGTGTAATACAAAATGAGAGAAATCATCTGAATACCTAAAGACATGTACAATACAAAAAGCCTCTGCACACAAACATCTAAATCTGGGTTATCTGCCTCTAAGCCAGGATGGCATGCTCGTGTGAATCAGGGCAAAAACCCCAACCCCTGGTAGTCTGAATTTGGGTAACCCTGCGTCTAACCCTCAATCTTAACCCAGTTTAGTGAAGAGCAGGGACCCTGCTTGTTGATTAAATGTCTGCTTTTCTTGGGTTTTGCAGGTCCCGGCAGGCGGCCACCATGTTTGTTAGGGAGCGCTGCAGCTGGAGGGGTTGTGAACTGTGAATATGCCATTCTGCACAGCTCATTCTATGATCACTTACTCAAAATGGCTTGAATGGGAGTTTCCCCACCATCTTCTCCCTTGAGGCCAGTCAGAGGGCCACTGATAACATCAGTTTTTCCTTTTCCTGGCAGTATGGAACATACGGGGGAGGCTTCCCTGATGCTTGGAGATGCTTTCTTCCCCCAGCTCCCAGCTGCAGCAATGGAGGACATGGCTGTGGAGCTCGTCTAGGATCTGGGCTTGCAGAGTCAACCAGAGGTTCTGCTTATCTGCCTTAAGCAGGGTAAGAACTCTTCCCAGCCCCAAACTAGACCCTTCTGATTGTGTGTAAGAGCCCAAAATGTAAAATAGACACCCATACGGACCATTCCTATAGTGTGAAAGGTCTCTGAAGATCTTCCTAAGCAATAAACTCTGACAGAGGTTCGAAACTATTGCCCCCTTTGAGTTAGGGGGCTTCCCCTTTTGCACCCCTGAGCCCCACTCCTTGGTTTGTTCCTGCCACAGCTGCGACTGGTGTGTCTGCCTCTGAAAACCCCACACATGGGTCAGAACTGACATGGGTTGCATGTGCAATGCCCCGCTCTGTTGTACTCCTAACAGACCAGTTGGGGCTGGACCACTGCTGATCCACCCCTGTAGTAGCTGCTGAACTGATGGCCTAGACAATGGATGTCTACTATCTGCCTGCTCACCTTGTATGGGCCTTGAAGGGGGCATAATCAACAGCCACAGCTCTCAAAGTGGTGTGTCCCAGGGGACGGAGGGGTCCAGGGCTGATTTCATTCTAAAATTATCATTGTACCTCGCCCAAGAGGTGCCCGCAAAATCCATGAAAACGTGGTGAATAAGGTCCAGTTACTTGACCAAAGCTGGGCCCCAGAAGAGATGAACTTGCAGGACCACCCCCATGTAGATATTGTGACCTGTGAGCCAGTTATTCTAGGTACACTCAACAGGTTTGCACTTCATGGTCTCCTTCTCTTTACCCAGATTACCCTCCTTTGGTTTCACTTCTGGCTCATGGGAGACAAAGGCTAAACATATCCACATATTCCCCCCACCAAATATTTTCTTTATTCGCTGGGAAGAGGTGGGCACCAAGCTGCACTGTAACAGTACCAGCAACCAGAAACAGCTGGTGAAGTAGCACCATGCCAGGCTTGAGAAGAAACCTCATATGGGGAAGCACTCACACCCAGTGGACTTGGCATACCCTTGTGAGGCCATACCTGAGAAGTGGGTGCCCACTATTGCCAAAACCCCATTGCCAGGTAACTTCCGCCCACTGGAGGGCCCATAGGCCACACCCCAAATTGACCACCCAGTAAACTGCCCATGTTCTCACTCAGATATGGAACAGCTACCTCTGGCTGTAGATGGGCCTCCGCCAGCAGACCTCGAGCTGGCATCATCGGAGGCACAACTGAGTCCTGAGTCCTTGGCAAAGGTGTCACATCCACCACATCTGGAGCACCCCCTTTGGGTGCTCAGTGCTCTGCTTCAGTGCCTCCAACCTGCCGGAAAGGGTCCTCAGAAGTTCAGCCTTTACCACTCCCTGGGTATGTTTTGCGATTCTGCAAGAAGGCCAGGATGGCCCAGCACTATCACCCTTGCTAACATTTTTCTTCTCTTTCTCAAGAGTTTCCAAATGAGAACCTAACTTCTCCCAGATCAACTTCATCCTCAGACAAATGGCAGCATACACAACTGAGGAGTTTCAGGCTGCCATGGTGGCCGCACAGGGTGGCTGCCTTTCTTGACCATTGCCTTCTTAGTCACCATGCCTTTCACAGTGGTCAATAAGGGCCTGAACAAAAGCACCCTCCCAAAACCAGCAATCAGGACAGACCCTGCTTAATCCCTAGCACTATCCTGGAAGGGAACTGTGTCAAAAAATGTCCACTCTCCAAACAGAAGCAGGCTTTTCCAGCCCATTGCCTGTAGGCCATGTGGCCTGAAACCCTCCCCCCTGCCTCTGCCAACAATCCCAGGCCACTGCTGCTGCCTCTTGCCCCAAGAGCCTAATGCTCCCAGTCCAAGGGAGCCGCTGAAACTTCCTCCAAAGATGCCGCTGCCTCATGCTAGGCCTCTCCACACAGGCTTGGAGGAAGGAACAGTTCAGAGCCTCTCTGATGAGACTGAAGCTTCGGGAGCGCAGGTAAGCAGAAATGGCCACCTAGTTCCACCCTCCGCCAGTGCAAGGACCAGTCCAGCCTACCCCATGGCGGCTCCAAGATGGGGTGAGGCAAAACACCATTCCCCCAGCACTAGGCTGATGGGTTGACACATTTTTGCATGCAACTGAGGGTTGGATTTGGATTGGAGGGATACAATTTGTTTAAAATATTTATATCATGCCCCTCCATCACATTGCTGCTTGAGGCAGCTTGCTATAAAAATAGCAGTAAAATAAAACAGTTTTTTAAAAAATGCAATTCATTTTTGAGGAGTCAAAATATAGCTGTTCATTCGGTCCTCAGTGGAGAACTGCCAACTTTATCGTAGTTGTGATTTATCAAGAACATGTCTTTCTTCCTTGCAAAAGTACAAGCACAGTCAGGAGCGTAGGCTTTCAAACCCAAGTCTTTTTATATAGGCAAAAATGCAACTTTCATTTTTTAAAAGTAGCTTTAAGTGGAAAACAAACATTGCAGTGCAAGTATAGCCCACGGTTATCTCCATATTGCCGAGTGTACAGAGATGGAGAACTCACTTTCACTTCTCACACCTTCCCCTAGAAGCCCTTTTTGCTCCCAGAAATACATCTCTGAAGGGCATGCAGCCCTCTGAGTTTCTAGGCTTGATAGAATTTGCTTTACTTAGAGGAACAGATTGGGGAAGATCCATATGGGGTACTAGGGTACTCTGGCACCCCATCTGTATTAATTGGCACTGGAAATAAATGAACTAAAGCTTCACTGTTGCCCTCTTCTGTGCTTTCAGGCAGCTTTCTCTTCTGAGAGAATGGGCTCTACCAGAGCCACATGAACAGCTGATGTCCCTGTCCCCACAGTGTCTTCATGTAGGCCATGAAGTCTACATGAGAAAGGAAGTGATGGGACAAGGTTACCTCACGAGGAACTCTCAGCAGCTTGCTTTTTGGGTTTGAATACCATTGGAGGTGAGGTTGCCTGATCTGTGAGGTGGTCAAGAAGTGTGCAAGCAGACACAAAACATGCAACTAAAAAAACAACGCGCAGTTCTAAGAGAACATTTGTGCAATTCAAAAATGTAAGGCATGCCTGAATTGTCATATATTAGATGATATAGAAAGTGGCTGATAAGCAGGAGAAAAGTCAAGTGGGTAGCCCAGGCTCCTCTAGAACCCAGACCCTGGTCAAATATACTCATTTCTTCTTCGGCTGCCAAAGACATTTCCCACAGATTCCACTATTTCATTGCTGCTTCCCACACAGTCTTTACCAAGACTGTATTTATCTGAATAGAAGACAACTCTGAAGTAAAGATGACCCCCTTAAAAATAAAGGTTTAATACAGCATAAACCTCTGTTTACCCAAATGGAACAGGATTTTAAGTCAATCCCCCCAATTTCTAACATCAAAGAACTTGGAAAAAACCTAGTCTTGGATTCAGGTAAATTCAGTAAATATAATATTCTTTTGCAATATTGTCATCAAATTCTCAGTTCTGGGGTATTCTCCCCCTCTATGTAGACTTCTAAAGGTCATGGAATGGGCATAGCAAGGTTGGAGGTGGCCCTCGGCCAAGTTTTGAGGGTGGGCACCTTCACCATCCACCTGCCTGCCTCTTAATCTATTCTCACTTATGGGGAATTTCCAAAACACATTTATGATGTAGGAAATCTCTGCTTCTCTCTGCATAATGCATGTCAGCCCTCAAACCAACTTGATCTGGCCTTCTGGAGACCGACAGGCTAACACATATGGTAGATTCCACAATAATAATTGCAACCTTTCAGGAATGAAGTCCACATTCCTGATAATGTAGTGCTATACTGCAATTTTTATAGAGATATTTGTAATCATTATTTGCTGCCATTTAAAAAAAAGATTATTCAGGTTGGCTGAGTACTCAGGTTGGCTTTTATCTGATTCAAATGAAATATTTTAAAGTGTTGCCACATTTTGTTTAATAGCAAGCAAAGTCTGACAGAAGATGTGTGCTTTTTCAGAACAGATACCAGAAAAGATAAAATATATAGGGGTGGATTTTTAAGTTTGTTGTCTACGTTAGTCTGGTGTTAATGTTGATGTTATTGGGTGATGAGTCTACCATATTGACCCAAATCAAAGATGACTCTGAATTTAAGACAGCCCCCTAAAAAGGTAGAAGTTAAATACAGGTTAAAGTAAACACAACCCAAAATAGTGTGTATTGCTGATCCAAAAAAAAAGAATGTAGATGCCAAAAAGACCAGAACAAGAAACTAATGTAATAACAGGCTGCCAAAAATTCAGAATGTACCTGAAAATGGATATATTAATATAATTTACAAGTTCTACATAGAACAACTAAACTCATTTAAAATCACACCATAAAAACATTCCTGTGCAGACAACAACATAATACAAAATCGCATGAGAGAATATATTAAAATGTTTCTGAACAAAGTTGGCTCACAGTGTGAGCCAAAATCCTTATGAAGACCGAATGCCTTTCCACCAAACAATAAAACGTATTTTCAAAGTGTAAGAGTCCTTTTCAGTGGGCCATTTCCAACAGGTCGGAGGCATTTCAGTGTATGTTTTCCTCAGTGACCCATTCCTTCATAAAAACATCACTTTTACAGACTTATGTAGACAAACAACCAAATTATATGAAAGTTTCTATGATCCCCAGACAATCCTTATCCTTATCACCAAGTGGAAAGAATAAAACAAGCTTACCGATGATCTTGACTCACATGTTTGCATGGACATTGAATGAGGTAGATAAGCCCCTTACTGCTACAAGTGAAGAAGGTCATAGGTCTGTTAGAGTCTCTTATTATGCAGATTCTGAAATTCCATAGTGACTTTTGGCAACATTTTCCCCGCTGGAGGTGGAAAACAAGTGACAGCATGGTTGCATTTACAGCCTTCTCTGTGTTGACGCCCCTTCTTTATCCTTACCCCGCAAAGGATTAGGGTATAATTGCAGTCATTTTTGCACAGAGTAAAGGGTAAGAGTGTATAAATGCATGTACTGTCTCCACACAGTAATCTTTGGAGGACATTCCCGCCAGTGTTAATTTCCATTCCCCTGACAACCTTGACAAAATTTTATAGGGTTCTTTGGTTTTTTTAAAAACTTTTTAAACACTAATGCAAATTAGGCCCCATGGTCAGGACAATAAAAGCACAATAATGCACTAAAACCTGAAAGTCTTGCAATGCCTTCACCTCTTTTCCATCTCTAGAGTTGAGACCTTGTCAGAAATCACAACGAGCATTTGTCTCCCCAGATGGTACAAAGCCCCCCAGTCAGCTCATACACGTTAGATGCATTTTAATCTTTTAGCTGAGATGAGACAAAAACTGGTCTCTTGCACAGTGTGAGCTGAACTAATATGGAAGATCAACAAAGGAGTGGCAGTTTATGCGGTGTTTTTAATTAGCATTTTATGTATGAAGGGACTTCACACTTCTTATGAGAGGCCTTGGCTGGAGATGTAGGAGAGAGCCCCTATTATGGGCCCTTGGAGTCCAGCTGCTTAACAAACTGGCATTTATTATCTAAATAGAAGCTGGGGGTGGATAGCAGCTTACTAGGCTTCTCCTGCCCTTATGACCATCATGTGACCAACTAAATTATTATTTTGCGGGGGGTTGGGGGGGCATAAGCTCATTATGTCCAGGGTCCAAAATTACCGAGCTGTAGCTCTGGTCGTCATCACATCTTGTGGCTGTGCATTCAATATTTTAATTATACATTGTTTGAAGAAGTTCTATTTTTATTTGTCCTGAATCTACTGCCAATTAATTTCATCCGATGACCAAAGTTCTACTATTAGGAGATGGGGAGGAAGCACTTTCTCTGTTTCATGCATCATCTTATCATTCCCCGTGCTTAATCTTTGCTAAACAAAGCCTCAGATAATTCAGCCTTTTTCATAGTGAAAATGCTCCAATCTGTGATCATTTTGGTTGCCTTTTTGTGCAGCTTTTCTCTTGATGCTTTTTTAAATATGGGGCAAATGGAACTTTCTCTAGATATAGTATCCCAATACTATAAAGGCACACATCATATTTGTATTAGCAGTTGGTTAATAAGAGAAGTACTCCTGCACATATACCTTCTTATTTTAATTCCTGTATTTTACCGTATTTTTCGGACCATAAGACGCACCTGACAATAAGACGCACCCAGTTTTTAGAGCAGGAAAACAAGAAAAAAATATTCTGAACCAAATAGTACAGGTATACTAAAATATTTATTACCGTAAAGTATAGCAAAATACGGTAATATTTAACAGCGTAAACTCAACAGTGATGTTAAGAACCATCATCACTTCCATTAACAAATGAGGAAAGACTTAGAGGCTCAAGCACTTTTCTAGTTTTCTGGAAACCCCAAAAACTCATTATCACTAGTGTCAGAATTTAGGAAGCTCAGTTGCTCACAATCACTTATATAACTTTCTTCGCTATCTTCATATATGATATTATCTTCAGTTCCATCTAAGACATTGCTAATGCCACATTTTTTGAATGATCGTGCAACGATTTCCTCCTTCACTGACTGCCAGGATGTTTTAACCCATTCACAAACTTGAGTGATAGTGGGCCTCTTCATTCGTCCAGTAGGACTCAGATCATGATTCCCAGCAGCCATCCATTTGTTCCACTCTTCTCTCATAAAGACTTTAAATGGTTTGTTGATTGAAACGTCGAGAGGTTGCAACTGGCTGGTAAGACCCCCAGGAATTACAGCTAGATGAGTCTTCACCTCTTTAAATCTGTTTTTTGTTGTTTCGCTAATATTAGTGCTCTGAACTGGTCAAGCACTAATAAAGCAGATTTTTTCAGAAGCCCTCCAGGACGTTTGGACCACACTTTTTCAATCCATACTTTCATTCCATTTTCGTCCATCCATCCTTTTTCATGAACATGCACAACAACTCCTCGTGGAATAACATCTTTTGGAAAGGTTTTCCTTTTGAAAATTAGCATCGGTGGCAATTTGGTGCCGTCAGCACAGCAGGACAACACAGCAGTGTAATGTGTTTTCTCATGTCCTGAGGTTTTCACGGTTATTGTTTTGGCACCTTTGAGGTCAACCGTCTTATTAGATGGCACATCAAAGTTTAGCGGGACTTCATCCATATTCCCAATCTGGTCCATTGGAAAATCATTTTTTTTCCTAGCATCAGTTACAAATTTATGAAAAGACAGAATCTTCTATTCATATTCTTGTGGCATTTTTTGTACAATTCTAGTTTTGGCACACATAGCAAGGCCGCTTCTCCTCATAAATCTGTAGCACCATGATGGTGAGCCAGTAAAATCCTTAATGCCTTTCTCTACAGCAATGTGTTTGGCTTCATAGATGATCATTTTTGTAGAAACTGAGAAGCCCATATTCCGGTGTCATGTGATCCATTCTTTCATGTCCATTTCTAACTGTGGCCATTTTGCAGCATGCCCACGAAAAGCGTGCTTAGTTTTATCAAGTTTTTGCAGCTGATCCTCCTGTTTCCTCCACTCTCTTATCATTTTTTCAGTTGGAGGTGGCCCAAAATGTCTCTCCGCTGCTCTGTTTCCATGTTCTTTTGCATATTTTACTACCTACAGTTTAAACGGAATTTTATATGCTAATCTTTTCATCTTTGACATTTTGTACCGTTAGAGAATTGTTGTTTTTCTGTGCTGATCATGTGACCTGAATGACTGACTGACCATTGAGACTCCAGGAGAGTGGTGGGCGGGCATTGCCTCGACGCCTGTCTGTACGGCATCGCTGATTGAGCGACTCTGGCTATGAGGGGCGGGGAGGTCTGACATCACCTTCAGCACCTGATTGGTTTGGTGTGTCTGAGTGGTGGGCGGGCGTTCCCTCGGCGCCCGTCCGTATGGCATTGCTGATTAAGCGGCTGTGGCTATGAGGGGCGGGGAGGGCTGACATCACCTCCAGCACCTGAACTGTAAATTGTAAGTACCATAAGCGACAGTAAGCGAACGCAGCAGCGGGTGACAGTGCCTGGGACACCACGGGCAAACAAATATCCTTTTACAATAGCCTTGCTGGACAGCATTCGGACTATAAGACGCACCCTCATTTCCCCCCCACTGTTTGTGGGGGGGGTGCGTCTTATGGTCCGAAAAATACGGTAAGTGAAAAAGTTCCTTCAGGATCCAAAACAAAAACAAGGTCTTTCATTGTTACTGTGCCAGAAAACAAACAAAACAGTACTAGCAATTTGTTTTAGTTAATTTAAAGCTTAGGTTAATTAGCATGCTGTTCACAGCTTCAGCATTGTATACATCACCAAAGTGCTGAAAGATGTAAGGATCCAGGACACACAATTTGACACAGTTTAATAATGAAGACTATTAGCCTAAATAATAACATCAGGACTTCCTTTACTCAAGTCAATGAACTGGAAAATCACTATCAGGCCCCATTATGGTATATGTTTTCTGATGCAGGATATTGAAGGTTCTCATGGGGCCATGATTTCATTATCCCATTTGATGATACTTCTATTGAAGTTGAAATGCCTCTACTGCATAAATGTGGACTTGAAATGTTGTATTTTTCTTGGTCAGATTATCATCTTTAGCATATTCTAACGGTTATTCACAGGAGAAGGAAGACAGTGGAGCCCATTCGCACCTATGCACATGTGTGCCACTGGCAGCGGCCCCTGAACTCTGCAGGGGAGCAGAGGAAAGTGCCCTCTCCCTAATCCCCCCACACCCATTCATCTGCATATGGCGCACAGATGGACAGGGCCCAGGATCTTTAAAACTTGAGTGAATGTACTGTCCCATTGGCCCACCCCACGGCCGTTTTCGCAGCCAGGCTATGGCACACGGGGTGTGGAAATGTACTCTGGGGTATGTGCAAGGCTGCAGAGGGATTTGGGGAGAGGGGAGTAGGTTTTTCTTCTTCTATTTCTCAACAAAGAAACGTGGAGTCCGCATTAAAAGAAAGGCCCTCTCGAATTCCCTGGTGGTTAAGTGGCTGGCTCAGCTTGTGAGCTCACAGTCCATGGGTGGGGATCACGCTTTAGCGGGCACAGGCATATCCCCAACAGAGTGGCCCTCTCAGGAGAGTGTGAGCCTGCTGGGTATCAAGCTGCTTGCAGTGGCTTAGTGATGGGTCTGGTTGCTCTGCTGGGGTCTCCCCTCATGACATCTCCCCAGTCATGGACACCCCCCCCCCCAGCATCCTTTGCCCAGCTCCATCTGCATATACTATTCTAGCAAATGTGGGCTCTCCCCTCCCACAATGAAAGCGTGATTCCCTTCCCCCATGCCCAAGTTCCCCACAGGAATAGGAGTGTGCGTGGTGTTTTCATGGTGCGGGGTCACAGGGGTGGCAGTGCTATGGCTGGCAGAAGTGGCACTGGTGTTGTAGGGCATTTAAAGGGCTTTCAATTTGTTTCCCCTGCCAAGGGTGGGTGGTGCGCCCCGAAAAGGCACTATCATGCTCGGCACACCTCACTGGAGCCCAGAGTCTCCTCTTTTTGGAAGAGAATCCTATGTATATCCTGTTTATCAAATGACCTCGATATAAATTTGAGCAATACAAAGCACTTCAAATCATCAGGTGAGTGGGATTTCTCAACAAAATGTTGCACTAATGGGGCATCCAATATTCTGTTCTTCAACCTGGATCTGTGTTCGAGAACACAGGTCTTAATGGCTCTCATACTGCTCCCAATATACCACAAATTGCACAGACAAACTATCACATAGACAGTACCTTTAGTTTTGCAACTGGCAAAATTTTTTAAAGTAACATGCTTTTTAATATTGGGGTAAAATTTAAAGTAACATAATTTTTAAAAACTTCATTGGTTGGGAGACAAAAAGAACAGGCTACGCAGCCAGTGACCAATCTAAGACAGACCTACAGAGGTCTGCAATTGTCCCCTCTTGTGATCCACAAGGAGATTCGGACACCTCTTCATGTAACCTACAAGGGGGTTCAGCCACCTCTTCCTGTATTCTCTGTGCCCAGCCTACTTCCTCTTAAGTGGAATAAAAAATTATGGGATTTCAGTTTGTTTTTTCCTGTGTAGGGAAATTTCCTTAACAAGAGGAGGAGAGATCCCTAAGTCCCTACAACCTTGTCTAGTTCAGTGTTTCTCAACCTTTTTGGAGTCAAGGACCACTACATACTTCTTCATGTGGAGTTTCAAGGACCACTACATACTTGCCCCCGGACCCCCAGCCCCAAAAGACACAGAGACATAACATTGGGTAAAGAGCCACAACTTTATTAACGAATAACATCAAGGCATAGTGGACAGTAACAAGGGTTACAAGGGTTACAGATTAGGATTAATCAACCCTAACCAACAGTGCGGGCCTAACAAGGCTGGGTTAGGACTCTGTTGTCTTTCCCTGCCCCTGCAAGGGTGACACACCTTGGCTCAGGAAACACGCAGGTGCAACCTGCCCGCCTCCTTCAAAGCCAACCCCTTTTGTGAAGAGGCTTGAATACTTCTAGGGCTTCACTCACCCCGGACTGCTCAGCCCAAGGGTTGGCGAAGTCCTGAAGCCGGTTTCCTGGCCAACCATTCTCCCTGGGCCGCACAAACCACAAGGGAGCAATTGACCAATCCACCTTTAAAATATCCAAAAGGTGCTCACTGATGTTATATCCCTGAAATTACCACCCAGCCCACACTGTTCCCGCCACACAGGGAGATTAGCCTAGCTTGACCTCCCTGCCCCATACCTCTCCAAAAATCCAACAAGCCCCCTCTGAATGTTTTGGATATACAAATCACAACCCATCTCAGACAAATGAACCCCATCTGGGTGAAAGAGTTCAGGGGAACGGGCAGTAAGCCCAGGCTGAGGCAACACAGCCCCACCGTCTGCCACCACCAATCGGCCAGTTACAGCAGACGTCTTGTGCCGGGTTCTTTCGATGCCCCGAACATTCTGCACCCCCCTCCATACCCTGTGTTGCAGCCAACTAATCCAAAGGATGTGAACGCCAGGAAGCCAACCCTTCAAAACAGAAAAATCAGAGGAGGCTTGCTGAATAAGTGAGAGGCCAGTCTACTTGCTGAGATCATTTTCACCTAAATGGATAACGATGGAATTGGGGCTAGGGAACCTATCTATATGATCCAAAATGGCAGGAAGTAACTGGCTCCAAACCATATCCCGCATACTCAACCAATAAACAGAGGCACACTTCCCCAATCCAAGCTGGGTGCCCCACCCAGCCGGAGGTTTGAGAGCTGACCACCTGGACTACTGCCTGGTTATCGCACCAGAACTGAGCCGTGGAACTAGCGAACTCCCTGGTCCAGAGGTGCACCACCACCACGATAGGAAAAAACTCCAGGAAGGTCAAGTCTTGCGTTCCCCCCCGCTGCACCCAATCCCTCAGGCCAGCGTGCCCCTCACCAATGACCCCTGAAGAACACTCCGAAGCCCATGCCACCCGCAGCATCTGAGTGCACCTGCCTCACCCGCCTCAAGGAGCTGTTCGCCCCTCCAAAATGAAACACCATTAAATCCCTGCAAAAATGTCTCCCAGACAGCCAGGTCGGCCCTAATACCCTCTGTAATGTGAACCCTGTGGTGTTGGGCACGAAGCCCCATCATGAGGTCGCAAATGTACCTCAGAATGGCCCTACCAGGAACTACAACCCTACAGGCAAAGTTAAAGTGCTCCGCCACCACCTGATGGGCTGGGGCCCTAACCCCGTAGGGGGTGGAGGAGAACCCCCCTTCTTACTGCCACCTCCCCTGAACTTTGATCCCACTCCCCTAGGCTTGGCCCTGGGGCAGATGGAACTTGGGTGTTTAGCACCACAGAGTCCACATGCATGTCTGAAGAGACACGCTGGCCTGGAGCAACGGCCACCATTGTTATACTCCCAGCAGGCCAAGTGGGGTTGAACCCACTGCTGGCCCACTGCCACAGCAGATCAAGCCGCATGCACCCTAGAAAGCAAGTGTCCACTGTCCGATTGATCACCGCCAACTGGGCAGGAAGGAGACATAATCACTAGCCAAAGCTCTTGCAAAGGCGTGTCCCATGGGAGGGTGGGCACACATTCGAAAACTTTCATCATATCTAATCCAGGCTGAGCCGGCAAAATCTGAAATGGCCCGGTGAATAATATCCATGTATTTAATAAGTGCAGGACCCCTAGCAGGCTGAGCCTGCAATATCACCCCCATATAGATTGTGAAGCCGGAAAGCCAGTTATTCCAAGTTTTTTCAACTGGCTTACGCTTTGTGGCTTCATGCTCCTTGCATGACTCACCTTCCTTATGTTTTACCTCTGGCTCCCTAAACAACAAACTGAATATATCCACATCTCCTCCTTTTAGAATCTTCTTCCTGGTAGCTGGGAGCAGGTGGTCACCTAAGGGCAACCCCAATGTACCATAGGGGGCATGCTGGGGCGTTGGCAAAATCCCCATGGGGTAAAACCCTGAACCAGCAGCCGCACCTGTGGAAGTCGCTTGTAGTGCCACTGGGCCCGCGGCCGAGGGACCCAAGGGGAACCTGTTACCTAGCCAAACTTGCTCTGCAACCCCTGGAAACCCCATCGTGAAACCCGAACCCCATGGCTGTGCGTATGGTGTCCAAAATGGGGCAGATCCCCATCCCCCCATGGCAGATATCGGCCAGGGCAAAGAAGACCACTGGCCAGTACCACCGGGAGGTGTAGGTAGAACCGGCTCACCCAGTGCAACTGTTGCTGGAGGATCCAAAGGCAGAGGCACTGATGGATCTGAAGGCATAGGCAACACTGGAGCCGCAGGCAAAGGGACGGCTGGAACAGGAGGGCCAGGAACCGCCAACCTAGGATCTTCTGGATCAGCAGAAACAACAGGGCCAGACAGGCCTTCATCCCTCTCCAGTGCTTCTAACCTGTCAGAAATAGATTTTAGTAAGTGTGTCCTAGCAGCTCCACGAGTGCGCCGAGGAACCTTCTTGGGTGTGCCAGACGGGCCAGCACCCTTGTCAGAGGGAGCAGCCTTGACTTTTTCTAAAGCTTCCATCCGGTTAATCAACCCCTGAATAAGGACCATTTCCTCCTCCTCATCGTCCGATAAGGAGGAGGGAGAAGCAGGCTGCTTGGGCTGCCAAATAGGCCACCCACCATTCTTTCTTTTGGCTTTCTTAGGCATCTGCCTTAGTAAAATCAACCCAGTAATAAGCAGAAAAAACACCCTCTCTCCCCCAGCAGGTTGCAAGGCACCCAGTCCCAGTCGGCCGTTAACCAATCTTCAGCAAAAAGGCCAACCAGGCCTACCGCCACCAGGGGGACATGAACAACTCTGTTGAAAAGGCCCAGCCAGGCCACCAACCACCAGGGGTCCCCTAAATGTGCTGCTGACAATGCCCACAAGAACACCCACTCCCAGCAGGCCAGCACAGATCTGCTGAAAAAGCCCTACAGGGCTAGCCAATCCCCAAGCCCAACACACCACCTGTGTCCCAGCATCCCCCCCATGCCCCTAATGGGGCCAAACCAGGGCCAAAGCCCAAACTTGCTGCCGCCGCGACCATCATGCGGCCACTAATAGCAGGGCCGAAGCCTGCCAAAATCCCTCTGGAGCCAGAGCCGCCAAAGGCCAAAGCCCTGCCACTGTTGCAGCCTCTGTCGCCCTAAGACGGGCCCAGCCGATAGCTGCCGCCACCACGGAGAGACCTCACTCGCTGCCCGCCCAAGCCTCACTGTAGTGTAGGAGCTCTGTCGACGAGCTCCTACACTAACGGACGCCAAGCCCAGACCGAGAGACCGGGGCGGGGACCAAAGACCAACGGTCCCAGGCCCCGCACCCAAACACCCCTCGGGCCAATCAGAAAGCTCCCTTTTGGGCCCAGGGCAGAGCAGGGCTGGGACAAGGCCTAGGGGAGGGACATTCATGCACAATTTACCAGACCAGCAGTTAGTAAAGGAGTTTCAAGTTTATCTGTTAGTACTATACTACACAACTCAAATGATCTGGTGGGCCAAAACTGACCGTGACTTGGCTCATGGGGGCTGAGGTCAATTTTTAGGGTGCTAATTATTATTATTTTTTTCCAAGATTTTAAAAATGCTTTTATTAGTAATATAAGTAAAAACAGAAATGTTATATCTCTGAGATTTCGACAAAAATACAAGTTTACAAACAAGATCTTACCCATCCAAGGGAAAAAGAGCCAGCAAGATAAGTAAACTCAGTGGGATGGTCCTTGGGGAATGAGCCATTCAGTATAGTGAAGCTGTCTAAAGATCATACCACTTAAAAACAAACCCGCATAATTAGATTTCATATCCCTGGAGAGGCGAGTGAAAGGGACCCCTACATCCTCCAATCTGTTAGAGGATGTCAAAACATCCTTCTTTTGTTGCAAATATAAGGTAAAATCATCTGGGCCTATCCTCGCATTCAGATCCCCACCCATCACCACAAAAGCATCTGGAAAAGTAAAAAGAAGGTCTATAACATAATTTTCCAATTTAGACCACATAACTCCAATCTGCAATTTCCTATTTAATGATGGGAAATAAATATTAATAATCAGCAACTTATGTTGATTAAATTGGATCAAGACAGCCATAGCAATTTGAGCAAATGATGGGAGGAGTCTCGTAGATGCTCACAGTGAAGTGGCAACAAGAACACCCAAGCCACCTTTACATCTGCCTTGACCCGTCCCTGGCGTCGCTTCTAATGAGTAAAAGTGGAAACCATTAAATGTTAGATCATCTAAAGTCCAGGTTTCTTGTAATAGGATAATATCAAAGCTAACCAGGAATTCCCTAAAAGAAGGATCAGATATAGAGGAAAACCAGCCCGCCACATTCCACGGTAAAAATTCTATTTTGCTTTGTCATCGTGTATCTTCCAGCATGTCTCCAATTATCTGGTCATCCGCCTTACTATTTAAATTACAAATCTCATCAGATTGGCTTGAAAATTGATGGGATATCATTGGGACTTCCAGAGGGGCAGGGGCTGACATATTATCCACCAGAGTTAATGACCCAGATTTTATTGCACCTGTAGAGGATTTCTCTAAAAACTGGGATTCTCTCTGGATAGTCCCATGATTCAGACTTCTACTTGCAAGAATCTCTTTTAAAAGAGATAACCTAGTTACATTATCAGATTGCTCAATGGCAGGGAGATTCCCAAAACTTGTAATCAACGCCTTCTCTTCAGGTAAAAAACCTTCCAGATATTTATCAGCAATCTTATTAGTTTGTACCTCTGTTGCTTGAGCATGGACATTTGTTTGAACATCAGGACCATTAATGTGCCTGATATAACAATCATGAAAAACTCTAGTCACACGCATCCTACAGCCCTGAAACACATGTTGGTATCTTAACAATTTAGAAACCACTATTCTAGAAGAGAAGGTCACAATTGCACGTGCATTGTAATAATTGTAATACAAATATTGAATATCAAGGATATCTTGCATAGTAACAAAAGTCAGAATAAATGCTCTCATTAATTGAACCAGATGCATCTTTCGATCACTCTGTTGTAAAAACCCTCTCGGCTTGGGATAGTTAACCAAGGCTACTTTGTAAGGGACCAGTTGCAAACAACATACATTACTGTCTCTTAGAACTGTAAGGTTCAATGGTTCTGATACCAGAGCTAATGGACTTAGCGGGAGAGGGTGGAGGTCTCGAGGAATATCATCATTACTAGCATTCAGAGCTAAGTCTTCAGGGCTTTCAGGTGACTCCTCAGATTTTGTCTCCTCAGATTGTGTCTCCTCCACCTCAGGATTTTGTTCCAAGGGAGAAGCAGCTGTATCCTTACTGGAAGACACCCTCTTCTTCTTTTGACTCTTTTTCTTCTTTCGGTTCCCCACAATATCCTTAACACCAGCCTGAGGGCTTTGTGGTGCATCTAAAATTTCATATAATCTATTAAAGTTCATCTTGGTCCCCCGTCTTGATAGAATATAAATCCTTGTATTTTTATTTTCCTTTTTATTTTTGTTTTCTTTCTTTATTAAGCCCTTTTTCTTTGGACTAATTAACTGTGTTTGTAGGGCATATTGTTGGGCATATTATTCTCTTCTTAGCTGTATGTAAAGAAATCGTAGGAAAATTGGAGGCAGCTGGAAGTGAAATAGCTGCATCATCATTCTTAGTAACAGAGACTTGTAAAACTCCTTCAGTAAGCGTAGTCAAAAGATTCTTACACTCCTCCAGAAAGGCTTTGATAAGAGGAATTTCTGTAGACCAAGTAGTAGCAAGTTTATTAATTTGCTCTTGTTGTTTAATCAAAATCTCCATCAAAGCAAAAGGCCATTGTTCTTGCTCACACATAGAACCTCCATTAGCAGGTGCAGGAGGAGTTTGAGGTGTTTGGGTGTTGTCATTCCTTGCATTGTTCCCCAAACCAAGGTTTATTAAGGTAGTATCTGCTGCAATGTCTGCTGCATCCACATAAGCAATCTCTTGAGCCAAATTTGGACAAATATTTTGAGACTCTTGAGCATCAGGGGGGAAAAGACAAAAAGGGCCGAGTGACCTGTCTAAGTCAGAAACAGAAATAATCTCAGTCCTTCCTGTAATCCGCTCTACAGGGTCAGAAGGTTTTGTAGGAGAAAAAAAGTCAGTAATGGAAGCCTGTTTGCTTTTTTTCCTTTTCCTTGTAAATTCTGCTCTGTCATTAATTGGCAAAATACCCAGGGAACGATAAGAAGTTCTAGTTAGAACCATTACTCAAGGAAAAAAAGTAACGAATTATCTTTTCAGAGGAAAAAAAAAATTACTTATTAGGATAAGCTTACTGTCATAGCTAAAAAGCAACAGCATTATCTAATCTCTGAACAGTAAAGGAGAAGGAGAAGGAATGCATCTCCATTTAGGTCTCGACCAACTGTAAATAACCAACCTTCAAATCCAGCAGAAGCCAAAACTTCGAAGATTAAGAAGTAATCAAAGTCCTAGACCATTCGGTCAGTTTATTCTGTTTAATCTTCCTGGGTTATTTTAGTTTCCTTATCTTCAGCAGGAGCTCAAGCAAATCCAACTATACTCGTCGGCACCATCTTCACTCGTGCTGCCCACCATAAGCTCCATAATGATGATGAAGCAACCGCTAACCCCCGAGGCAAAAGTAAAGGCAAGCCAATTAGCCAAATGTTAACATAAAAAAGACAAATTTGGAAGTTTTGGAGAAAAAGCGACTTCCTTCCCACCCGGGCCACTGTTCCCTCTAAGGCACACGGCTGTGCATGCACGCACACACCTCAAGCCCTCCGCACAGCTTCCCCATATGGCTGCTGCTTCCCCCACCGCTCCCCATTGCCGCCTCATGTGCTCTTCCAAAATCCAAAAGAAACGAATATAACAGCTAACTTAAGGGGCTAAAAATGTGTTCCCTCTCCCAAGTCCCAGTGCAAAAGGAGCTCTCTCCATCTGCCAGTGGGTGTTTCCAGAAGGTGTACAGCCTGATACCACCACCATACCCGCTGGACTCACTGACAGTGCCAGAGTGAAAGGGGTGGGCTATGGGTGTAGAATCACACCTAGTAAGGGATCTGTGCTCTTCTCTGTTCCTGCGATATTCCTTACCTCCACTGTTGGGTCTGAGGGGGAACTCCCTAATTACATCAATTAATGTAATGGGATGTAATGTAATGGCTGAAATTATATCCCTCCTAGGCAAACTCAATAAAATAATCCTTATTGTCTGATATTCCAAGTACCGGGAACTGGGCTCTCTCTTGCAACTCCCCAAGAAACTGCTTTGCTCCCCTCAGCGTCTCCTGTAACACCTTGTTGCCTCCCAAAAAGGACATCCTCATATCGGGCTGATATGAGATTCTCTGAATCCTTATATCTATTTTCCTTAGTTCTGAAGACTTGGAGAGAGTTGCTGACCAAGGCTATTGTCTCTGACTTTCTGTTCAGCAGTCCAGTCTTTGCTGTTCCACAGTGCAAGATAAAGCAATTTCACAACACTAATTCCACAGTGTGGCTCCACAGTATAAAATAAAACAATTCCTGATAAAATACTTAAAATAAACCTCCCAAGTTCCACAAAAAAGACATCATTTTAAGGAGTGCTTAAGACAAGCTGCTGCTTTGGCGCCATCTTGGGTCAACTCCAACAATGATGCCAGATGGCAAAACATCCCCTTTTCCACCTAGCACGTCCCTCATGAGAGCATCAGGCAATGGGTGTACTGAATGGAATGAGGATGGGTTCCAGTTTGCGAGAGCAGGGTCTGCTATCCCGGGAAACACATTCCTGGTCTGGGTGATAATGGGCAAGCTGCCGTGATCCTATGCCTCCAGCCCACCTGCACAGCCATGTGCACAGGTGTGCCCTTTCCAGTGGTATGGAGTGGCAGCCCCACTCTCCAGCAGTGTCTGGAGATTAGGTGTGCTCCCCTCTCCCATCCATCCCCATGCCTGCAGATCTAGGTGCAAAAACAGAAGGAGAAAAATGCACCCGTGACTAGAACAAAAAATGTATTAAGAGATCATTTATTTTGTTATAACAGCTTAAAATATGTACTAATGACCAATCAAACAATGGTGGGAAGAATGCCACATGCCATAGTAGATAAATCCAACCTTCATATGACAAGATATGTGTATCTAATCGGGTATATGGCTATATTTAAACAAGCCATTTCACAAATAGCTTCATCAGCCTATTGGATATCAAGCATGAATAGAGTCAGCCAGACATTAACCCCACCAAACAAAATGCTGCAAGGAAAAATACCTCAATATAAAAGTGCTTACAAACCTCCTATAACACCAATAACTCACTTCTCAGGCTAGCTGGAGCCTATCTGTGCTTTCGAGCGTGTATACTCGTATGAGCTTCCTAAATTTATACCAGTCTGATAGAAACATTGCCTACAGCTGCGTGCAGCGACATCTAAATCAAAGCTAAACATGTGTGCCTGCATGTAAGTGACTAGGCAAAAAATAAATTAGAACGTGTTGACAGGTGGGCGGGCCAGTAAGTGGGGACCCCGAATGGGTGTATAGGTGCATGCTTGTGCTCGGACTCCAAGTAGCACCGTGCATGTGCTAGGATGAGGAGCAAGGGGCATCTAGATGTCCTCTGGGAGCTTTCAGGCACACACATAGGAAGAGTATGTGGAGCTTTGGGGTGAACTACTCTATTTTTTTAACAAAGAAAGGGTGGGGAAGAGGGGCCCAGTAACTTCCGGGTGGGGGTCTCACAGCTCCTGCCCTCACTCATGAACAAGGCCACATCTACTAGGAGACAGGCAAAGTAAGATGTTGAATGTGGCATTGACCATGAAGACTATGCCTGCTCACGAGAGAGGCAGTCCATGCTATATAGTGATCCAGTGGGCGGGGGTGTCCCAGTGACTGCTTTCTTGCTCCCGGTGATGGCGGGTAAGGTGCCAGGGAAGTTAGCCCCCTGTCTGGCCGCCTTCACCTGTAGTCAACCAAGCTGCCCCTGGGTTGGGGAAGCTGAGGAAAGTGCACTCTCCCTATTTTCCCTGGGCCCCCAATCCCCCAGGAGATGGGCGTTTGAGTGGTGCTTTTGCGGTGCAGGGCCACTTGGAGGGTGTGTGTGTGGCAGTGCCATGGCTGGGAGAGGAAGCACTGACATTGCAGGGCTTTCTCTGCGCTTCCCCTGCCGACGATGGGCTAGGTGTTCCAAAAATGTACAATCGTGCATGGCAGTCCCTACTGAATATTGTGTCCAATTGTGGCCGAGCGGATGCTATGGTGACACTTTGCCCACAGTCTGGCCACGGAGCTGGCTGGGATCGGGCTGGGATGCCAAGTCCAATTAGGCTAACAGTAGTTAGCTGTACGTCTGCGGCACGATTTGGAGTTAAGGATTTAAATTCCAGTTAGCGCTAAATACAGTTAAACTGTATGTATGTGTCAATCAGTCCAGTGTGTACCTCTGAATCTGGACACTTTATTTGAAAACAGCAGTGGAAAAAACTAACAGTCTCCACTTCATCCCTATATTCCGTTATCTACGGCTTGGAGCCTACAAACATCCCAACTAATGCTGTACATGCTGTACCCCTTGCCCGAGAAGTTATCTGTGCAATGCATGAATATATCCCTGAGGGCTGCATGACCCTGAGGGACATATTTGCACATGGTGCAGTGAAATACATTTTGTTCCATGCACAAGTGTCCTCTGCACATGTTACTTTTGACTTGCATGCGTGCAGTGTTGGGCAGTTGGCCTATGAATTGTGTTTTGCTCATAGAATTAGGCTTTCTCACAACAGCCTCCTGCACTCCCTCAAAACCTGCTCCTGACGTGCTTGTATACATCTGGTCACTGTCATAATCATTATTGTCTGGGTTTCAGCACAAAACCTGCTCCTGATGAGCTCCACACGTTTGCAAGCTGCTGTGCATCGTTTTGAGAATGTTGCACCAAGAGTACAGGTGAAACTCGGAAAATTAGAATATCGTGCAAAAGTCCATTAATTTCAGTAACGCAAATTAAAAGGTGAAACTGATATATGAGACAGACGCATTACATGCAAAGCGAGATAAGTCAAGCCTTAATTTGTTATAATTGTGATGATCATGGCGTATAGCTCATGAAAACCCCAAATCCAATCCCAGAAAATTAGAATATTACATGGAACCAAGAAGACAAGGATTGTAGAATAGAACAATATCGGACCTCTGAAAAGTATACAGTGTACTGTGCTTGATTGGCCAGCAAACCCGCCTGACCTGACCCCATAGAGAATCTATGGGGCATTTCCAAGAGAGGGATGAGAGACATGAGACCAAACAATGCAGAATTGCTGAAGGCCGCTAATGAAGCATCCTGGTCTTCCATAACACCTCATCAGTGCCACAGGCTGATAGCATCCATGCCACGCCGCACTGAGGCAGTAATTGCTGCAAAAGGGGCCCAAACCAAGTACTGAATACATATGCATGCTTATACTTTTCAGAGGTCCGATATTGTTCTATTCTTCAATCCTTGTCTTCTTGGTTCCATGTAATATTCTAATTTTCTGAGATTGTGGATTTGGGGTTTTCATGAGCTGTACGCCATGATCATCACAATTATAACAAATTAAGGCTTGACTTATCTCGCTTTGCATGTAATGCGTCTGTCTCATCTATCAGTTTCACCTTTTAATTTGCATTACTGAAATTAATGGACTTTTGCACGATATTCTAATTTTCCGAGTTTCACCTGTATCTTGTAGTACACTGCCAGCCACTTGTACAACCAGAGACTGTCTGGGATGTCTAAGCACTCAGCTCTAAGGCCTTTTGTTGCCATCAATAAAAGGCAACAGCATTCCTTGGTCAATGTGCATTTTCTGCAGGATTTAGAGTTTGTGGATTAGCCATCATTGCATTTTGCCAAATTAAGGCTTGATAGTGAGCTTGACGGATGTGCTGAAATAGTGCATCGTATTTTTGTAAAGGAAGAAAAGTGAGATGGTGCAACTGTGATTTACTGCTGGAAAAGCTCCCGACATGGTTTGAAGTAAGAACCTTTTCCTCAGGGGAAACTGTGCACAAATAAAGATAGAAAACTTCTCTCAAACAGCTGGTAGCATTGTGAATTGATTTTCTCTCTCGCATGGGTTTATATGATATGCATACAAATGCCTCTGATAGGTGCTAGCAGGAACAACATTAGTAGCAAACCTGTAGTGGAGGGAGAGAACTGGGACACCAGAATGAAGACCCAATACAACTAAAACCCTTGGGTGTTTTTGAAGGAGACCTGGGAATCAAGCAAAGCTTGGGGGTCTCACTGCTTTAGCCATGAATGTGGCTTCTTTGGGGTGTGATGAAGCTAATCAAATTTTCAAAAACTCAATTTAAAATAGCCTGAAAGTAAATGTGAGTTTGACACCTGGTTAAATGGCATTATTGTCATCATTGTACGATTTTCCCTTGCTATTTTATGGAGTTAATGTGGTAACTCATGACCATCCTGTGTTAGCTGCAGCTCGCGATCTTATTCGCAACATTTATGAGGCGGGTTTCAAGGTTGGTGAAAGTAGAGAGAGGGTTTTAGTTGTAGGCACTTATGTTTGTGGAATAAGGAAGTACATTTTGAACACACACAGGTGGGAGGTGAAGTTAAAGAGTACAACAGGATTATTCATCCTGCTTTAAATATTTATAATGCATTGAAAAGGAAAGCTATTAACAAATTTTATTCGTGGCATTTATGAGGTGAATTTTAAGGTTAGTGAAGTTAGAGAGAGGATTTTAATTAGGGATATGCATGAATCAATTTTTTAGATTCTATTTGTACCTGAATTAAATCACCCTTGATTTGGGTCCGAATTTGTCACCTCGAATCACCCCAGATATGATTTGTACCTGAATTTTTTGAATCCAAATCCAAATCGATTCAGGGCAAAAAAGGGGTTCTAGGGGCAAAAGAATGGGGTGGATAGTAGTGCCCTGTGGGTGGAAGCTACCACCCAAATTTCAAATAAATTGGGCAAAGGGGTGATTTTAAAAAGATTTTTGAAGTTCACTCATCTTTAAGCTTTTCCCCATAGGCAATAATGGGGATTTCATCAGCATTAGTTATAACTCCCCACTGGGGGGGACCAGGGTGCCCCAGAGTGGGTTGTGGTGGGTGGCAGTGCCCAATGGGTGTAAGGAAGCAATTGGGCACAGGGGTGTTTTAAAAAATACTTTGAAGTTGGCATGTCTTTGTGGCAGATTTGAGGCAGAAAAGGGATTTTGGGGGCAGAAGAGTGGGTCAGGTGGTAGTGGCCCAATGGGTGCCTGCTACCACCCAGATGTCAAATAAATTGGTGAAAGGGGTGATTTTTAATTCCCCCCCCCGAAGTTTGCATGTCTTTAAGCTTTTTCCCCATAGGGAATAATGGGGAATTTCAGCAGCCCCATAACTCTACTTGAGGGACACCAGGGTGGCCCAGAGGGTTGTGGTGTAGTGCACACAGGGTGCCAACCACTCCCAAAATGACAATCCCATGGGACACTGGGTTTTGTTGTTTTCAATGTCTGAGGTGTTCTGAGAGTAGATTCTCTGGTAGTCTCATTTCCTATTCCCTATGGGGGAAAGCCAACTTCAAAAATTCTTTAGAAATCACCCCTTTGCCCAATTTCTTTGAAATTTGGGTGGTAGTTTCCACCCATTGGGCACTACCACCCAACCCACTTTGGCCACAAAATGGAGGTCCAGATCTCCAAATTTTTTGGGTCTGGATCTGGGCTGATTTGTTTTGTACCCGAATCTGGACAACTGAGCACAGTTTGATTTGTTTTGTCTACAAATCATCCAAATTGGCCAGATCATTTCGCACATCCCTAGTTTTAGTTTTCCTTGAAAGTGTTTTTGTTGAAAGAGATGGAGACATTGATACCATGAAGACTCATCCTTGTGTGAAGAGGTATTTTGAAATGAAAAAGTTTTGAAAAGACTACATGGGGGCAAAAAGTATGCCCGCAGATCTAGTGTGCAAAATGCTCTTGTTTGAAGACTCTATTTACAACTTCAACCAAACAACTTTATTTGGATATTTTTTTTAAAACAGGGGTGCAGATAGTTTATGGTTATGCTGCATTACCATTGGAATTATTTTATCCTGAACTACCAGAAAATGCCCTTTACTCATCTTGTGATGATGGGACCTACGTTATATTAATTTTCAAAGGGAGTTACTGTAATGGTTACTGTCACGATACTGCCAAACTGAATGAGCTGATCATGAATTTACAACACAGTTGGGCTATTCCCACGAGCAGCAAAAATCAGACTAGGAGAACCGCAAACCCAGTTTAAAAAATCATGAGTAGCCGTGGTGCTCTGTGCCACGGCTACTCATGAGTAGACCCCGACTAGGAGGGGGTCTCTCCAGTATGCCCTGTACACTTGTGCAGGGCATACTGGAGCTTCCAGGGGCTGCATGGCCCCCGAAATCCCCAGTCCCGGCTGGCTCCGTGACAGAGCCAGCAGTCGTGTGGGCGGCTGCTGCGGCTGCCCAGAGCAGACTGCTGCTCATGTGCTGGAAGAGCGGGCTAAGCCCACTCTCCCCGCAAACTCCCTAGAGGCTCTACTCCGTAATCATGAGAAGAGCCTCAGTAGCTGGTTGTAAATGCTTCTCTGGTTTTAGCTTTACTGATAAGGAACAGGTTTAAGCAAAAAGTCTCACTGATAATACAGAAGCAAATAGTCAAGGCACAAAAGTCCCAATCAATATCCAATGAACCAGGACTTCTAGCAGAATTTCAAAGGTCTAGATTCCGGAGTCAGAATCCACCAGAGAAGAGTAACGAAGGCTGATTAGATGCATTGTCTCCAGAGATCTGCTCAGGGCACAAACTGCAGAATTTAGAGCCACCAGCCAGGTGCAAGCTCAACTCCCGCTAGTTGCTACAAATTCAGTCAGTCTCTTGCTGCATTCTTGCCAATAACTGGCTGCTTCTTCTCTACCCCATAACCTGTCATTGATGCTTCTCTTGGCTACTAGGGGTGTGCATTTTGGAATTTTCTCATTTCGATTTGTATCCGAATCGAAACACCCGTTTTGTTTTGTACCCAAATTTTCTGAATCCAAATCACCCGTTTCATTTTGTAGCTGAATTTTCAGAATCTGAATCCGAATTGATTTGGATTTTTAAAAAGGGTCCCAGGGGAAAAAAGTGTCCAATGGGTGGAAGTTAACACCCAAATTTCAAAGGAATTGGGCAAAGGGCTGATATTTTTGGTGAATTTTTTAAGTTTACGCATCTTTAAGAATTTTCCCATAGGAAATAATGGGGATTCCAGCAAATGTATCATTTCACATTGAGAGGAAAGGCATGGCCCAGAGTGGAGTGTGATGGGTGGTAGTGCCCAATGGGGGCAAGGGAATTACCAGAATTATTTCAAAGGATTTGGGCAAAGGGCTGATTTTTTGTGATTTGTTGAAGTTTACATGTCTTTAATATTTCTCCCATTGGGAATAATGAAGGTTTCAGCAGCCCCATAATTCCATTTGGGGGGCACTGGGGTTGCCCAGAGCGAGGGATTGTGTAGTACACATAGGGTGCCAACCACCCCCATACCCACAAGCCCAAGGGGTACTGGGTTTTGTTGTTTCTGAGGTGCTCAGTGTAGATTCTCTGGTAGCATATGAGATTTTCAGTGAAAAACAAGAATCTACTCTCATATGCTACCCGAGAATCTACTCTCAGAATATCACAGAAACAACAGAACCCAGCACCCCATGGGTTAGCAACCCTTCCCCTGGCCAATGTGGGCTCAGTAAAGAGTGGGAAGAAGCAAAAGAGCCAATGGGGAACAAGGAGGGAATTGTCAGCAGGTCAGCCCATGCTTTAGGTCCCTGATCGGAAGGCTGGAAGGGCGGGAAATTCAAAGAGATGTCAAACACAAAATGGAGACTGACTCAGAGATCACCACAAAATGGAGGTCCAAAAAAACAAAATGTTTTGTAGCCGAAACAGGGACGTTTTGTTTTGTATACAAACTTTTGGATCTGGAAAATGGGTGTTTTGTTTTGTCTACAAAACACCTGAAACGGGCACAAAATGTTTTGTATCTGAAACATTCCACACAACCCTCTTGCCTAAGTTCTCTGGCAGACAATGGCTGCTCGACCTTCTACTCTGACGCCGACCCTTCCCTCCAAAGACCATTCTGCCCCATTAACTCCTCCCACAGCAACCGCTGTGGCCTGTCTCGGATGCCTCCCCACTCGAATCACAGACCTGACCCTCCTCAGACGTCTCACTGCTTCCTGGTAGGTCCACTGACCCCCACTCCTCTTCAGAGTCCTCAGGTGGGGTCATAACAATTACAGACATAAAACTGATCTCAATTTGCTGGGATGCCCGGTGATGGTTGGCAAAGAATTTTCCCTGCTTGTTTGAATTAACTAGCCCTAAGTTGTGTTCAAGATAATGAAGACTACTGTTTGGGAAAGTGTAGTTGTTCAGATTTCCTTATGGGAAAGTGAAAGGTATGCAAAAATTTTGGAACTTGTGAAGTGTGTTAACAAGTCCACTGTTAGGGTTGAAGCAGATTTATCTTATTTTAGTGTGCAAGAAAAGGAATTTTGGGAAACCTGTATTCTTCTATCACATTTGCACACCGCCCCAAACTTTCGTCTCTGAGAGGCTACCAATAGCATTCCCCTGCTAACTGGGCAAAGAGGCACCTTTTACCATGGTGATTCTCTTTATTTAGCAGGGGGAGAGTAACTGGCCCTATCCACCCCCAGCACAGTACTTCCAGTGACTGTTGCTGGTGGGTGTCTTATGTTTCTTTTTAAAATGTAAGCCCTTTGGGGACAGGGAGCCATCTTATTTGTTTGTTATTTCTCTTTGTAAACCACCCTGAGCCATTTTTGGAAGGGTGGTATAGAAATCAAATCAATCAATCAATCAATCAATCAATCAATCAAATAATAATAATAATAATAATAATAATAATAATAATAATAATAATACACCAGATATAACTGTAGTCGAGAAGAAAGAAAAACAAGTTAAAATAATCGGCATAGCAATACCAGGGGATAGCAGAATAGAAGAAAAAGTAATAGAAAAAATCTCAAAATACAAAGATCTACAAATTGAAATTGAAAGGCTGTGGCAGAAAAAGACCAAAATAATCCCAGTGGTAATTGGCGCCCTGGGTGCAGTTCTAAAAGACCTTGAAGAGCACCTCAACACCATAGGGGCCACAGAAATCACCATCAGCCAATTACAAAAAGCAGCTTTACTGGGAACAGCCTATATTCTGCGACGATATCTATAACAGCAACAACATTGACAATAAAATTCAGCCATCCCAGGTCCTTGGGAAGGACTCGATGTTTGGATAAAACAAACCAGTCAATAACACCTGTCTGACTGTGTAAACAAGAAATAATAAAAACAAGTTAAAATATATACAAAAACTTAAAACAATTTAACAATTTAAAAATCATCCACAAATTAAAACATTAAAAATTTAAAGAACTGAAAAAGCTTGGGTGAAGAGGTGGTTGCACATTACATGTGCACATTAGATATAGATGTAGAAGGATGGGAGGGATATCTCTGGTTAACAAGGAGTTGTTAGCACCTTGGGGCTTGCAGCGAAGAGGGTTCATGATTTTTGTCTCATCACACTTTTAGTAAAATTTTGCAAATAAGTCAACTACTCTGTTCTCAATTACCTTTGGCCAGGTACAGTTTATGAGCACATTTTGACATATTTAAGTTTGCTGGCTTTTTTTTTTTCTTTAACATTTTTGTATGATTGGTTACTTTGTGAAAATTTGTATGAACAATTGGTTCTACATCCTGAATGTGAGATTTTGCAAATTGTTTGCACAGCTTGTTTGCAGACAGAATTTGCGAGGCATTCAGTTAACACTGGGCTTTATTGTGACAACAGTAATGAAGAAGAGATTCTAAGTTGTCCAATTTGTTTTCAATTCATAGGGAAACTGGGTGAGCAAATTGTCACGTGTGCTTTTAAGGAGATTAGCACTGACTTGAAAATGAGTGATGAGCAAGTTGAAATTTCGTACACCAAGTTAATAGATAATGACAACAATGCCCCCGGGTTGAAAGTAGTGAAGGAGAGAGCAGCAAAAGCCATTCCTAAGACTAGGTTTTTTGTTCATTGTAAGAACTCTTATCTTGAGGCTGGACCTGGGTGTGGAAAATCCTATGCCATCAGACAATTGGCAGATCAACATGATCTGGCCCTGGCCCTGTTTACAAAGTTAAAACCAGATTGTGAAAACCTGAAAACTCATGGCAGTTAGGATGGCTTATTCAAGACTACTCACCGTGCGATGTCCACGTCCAGATGTTATCGGATATTTGTTAACGAGTTCACATCTATGCTTTATGAGTATTTAGCTTGCATAGCTTGCAACAAAAGTGCAGAATAAATATTTCTGGTGGCGGACAAAAAACAAACTAAAGTTTTGGAGCCAAAGGGAGGAATGTACATAGGAAATCATATTGACTTGGCTAATCTTAGTAGAAACACACTACATGTAAATTTTCGCAATGGACAGTACAGTTATAATATGTAGGCTAACTCTGATGTTGACAAGAGTTTTTAAACAGTCAAAATAGAGGACTTACCAGAAGATGTAGTGGCAACAAGATAGTTTTTTCCAAACAAACTGCGGGGTGTCTGTGATAGTAGTGGTAGAGTCTGTGGCAGTAGTCAGGACAAATCAAGGTAGGACTTGTAAAGTGTCTATGATATTTTTAAATGCCAACTATGGGAAACTACTTAGCATTGAAGAATTGCAAATTGTGGCATTAACCAGATGCACTGAAACTTGGTATTTGCTCCCAGACAGGAGTGTGGAGGCTGATTCCATCGTACAAAGATTGCAGTTAAATACTGATATTTATGACCATATGTAAACTTGGTTGCAATTTCCTAATGAGCCTACAAAGCCTGTTGTGTATGATGATGACAAAATTGTTAAATCGATTTTACCTGAACCGCACCCTCCTAAAGATGCCTATTTGTTAGCTGAGACTATCTTACCTGTTTTGGCAACAGTGCCTGAGGTGAGTCACAATTTGGATGCCTCAGTGATAGTGAGATGACAGTTTTCTAGAGGGAGAGTACATCCTGATGGTATTGTGTTGCCAATAAACAAAATTAGGGCATTGGAGTAAGATGTATATTGCGTGCCTACTCTGGCCCTGGTGTCAGGAATCATTTTGACCAGAAACAAAGAAATCCCCTGTGTCAGACAAAGCTGTGAATGCCTGAAGAATACAACTATGTGTGTTCATCTGTAGGACTCTCTAAGGAGTACAAGTTCAAACCAATGGTAAGAAAATAGCCTTCCCTGAAGATGCCAAAAACCATATTATATGAACTAAAACATTTTAAGACATAAACCAAAACCTAAATTGAAAATGGTCACAACACTGTAAAAGATGACGAGGTCATAATAAACAGTAAGTAAAGATAAAGGTAATAATAACCAGTAAATAAGAATAAACAATATGCAATTCACATATATGCATGCTTCAGGAGATGGTTCTGACAAAGTTGCTGCATAGAATGATGTCCATCAATATCCATACTGGCTAATATAAACCGTTGTGGAGGGGCTGAGAAAGTAAATAAACACATGCTGGAATAGTAGACATCTTCAAAATAGGTCACGCTGTGCTGTATAGGGATGTCCACTCCACCGGTGTGAAAGTTCTCAAATGAGACAGCAAGGGGCAGTCAATGGAAGTGCCAAAAACAATGCCGTGAATATCCTCTGATAAGGTAACAGATGGCAATCATTAGAAGCGCCAGAAACAATGCCTCAAATGAGCTGGCAAATAACAATCAATAGAAGTGCCAAAAATAGTGCCCAACAGGCACCCGGGTTCTGGACCAGTTTCGAGGTTACCCTCTTGCTCATGGGCAATCATTCATATATCTCTTTATAGGACGGACAATTTTCAACAGAAAAAACTTTTTACAGGCAGCTGCTTTCTCTCTCCTGCCTACCTGCTCCAATTATTTGTTGACATTGATGGACATCATTCTACGCAGCAACTTTGTCAGAACCATCTCCTGAGTGATACCCAGGGTCTGGGTTGAAAGGCAGCCCCTGGAATTCTTCAGTGGCTATTTTTTGTACAAGTTGGTAGGGGAAGCAGAGCCTTCCCCCTTGGGTGCAAGCATGCACCCTCTAATGAGGGTGGCAGGCCATAGAGACACGCATGCAGGTCAGAGGGCTGTCGCCACCCAGCCCCATTGCTAGATCCATGCAAGCCCCAGAGAAGGGTACTACACATACACTTTTACAGGTTGTGACTGGTGGACAGCAGGAGTGAGATTGCTCACTCTGGCAGTCTGATCACCCCTTGAAACATATGCATGTTGATAATTGCTCAGAATGGCCACTCTGCTTGTCCAGGATCGCTCAAAATAGGGGCTCCCTTCACCCATGATTCCCCATGGTGGACGATCTGCATACACTGCAACACTGGTCCCAGCCCAGGAATTTTGAATCTGTACTAGAAGCCATCTCTGATCTTTCTGGATCGAACCCATTGGGAAATGGGCTCTGTTTTAAAACACATATACCAGGGAACCCACATCAGCCAGGCCCCCTATAGTTGGATTGCCTAACTGATGAGGGTGCAGTCTGATGGAGACCCGAAGCTCATGGAGCCTCTGGTCTTCCCCAGTGAACTGGCCCTCTCATGAGAGGGCTAATCACTGGCTGGCAAGATGACACAGGGGTGGGGGGGGATTCCTGCACTGCTTCGCCCAGGTCTACGAGTCAAATAGCGTCCTTTGCTACAGTGGGCCAGACCCCAGGATCCTTTGCCTGCCCTCATATACATATTCCCTCCTAGCAAGTCATCATGATCTGTTCCGGGAGTAACAGAAAAATAGTGCCCCTCTCCATCCGCTTGTCACCAGTAATCATGCATGTGCAAGACTGTTTGGCTGCGGGGCGCTTGCGAGGGTGGCGGTGCAAGTGTTGTGAGGAAAAGGTTTTAAATTCCATTCAAAGGGCCTTTCCTTGCCAAGGGCAGGCGGTCCATGCCAAAAGGGCATGATCGTACTGGTCACAGCCCCATGAAGATGGTGGCCAATGGCTGCTGCCCTGCTGACAAGCTGATGCCTTGCCCACAGTCTGGCAATGCGAGCGCTACAGAGCTTGAGGGGATGTGAAGTTGGCAGACCAGGAAGAGGGAGGGGCTCCTCTGCCCAGAAACTGGAGGTTGCCGGGCTGCAGTTGGGCAATCATTTGTGGGATGGTTCAAGGTTTCACCGATTAACCTTAGGGTCATCAACTTGCATTTTCACACTATGTCTTAAAGCAGCCTAGTATCACACATGGTTATGGCATAAAAGCCCAACAACCCTTCCCTTACTTCATTGAGGCATTCCACCTTCTGCATAGGAATGTATAATTGAGCTTTGGATATGTCTGCTTTCATTCACAGCTCCTTGCTGACACAAGGCCAGAATGTAACCAATGTGAACAGGATATGTGTGTTGCTGCTTGTATCAATGATTCGATCATATCCTCCTGACTTTGCCTCATAGAAATGCAAGATCATGAAGGTGACTGCCTCGTCTTGTATGGATTTTAGGTGGTCCATGTTTCTTCCAGTAGAGTAGGCAGTGTAACCATCACCACAACATACAATCAGTTCTTTATCACTGCGTGATGCATTAAGAGTGCCCTTTTGAGGAATGTAAGAAGTAATGCCTTGTTTTCCTTGAATGACTGGTCTCTATTGCACAGGCAATGTGACATCCTTGCTGCTAATTTCTACTCTCATTTGCCTTCCTTTTTCAATTTAGTGCTTTGTAGTAATGGCCTTGATTGATGGGTCTATTGGAGCAGTCAAAAATGACATATCCCCTTCAGCAAGATTCTTTGTAATAGGAAATAATGTTTACTACAAAAGCATACTCATTGTCTCCAAAGGTCACTGCATCCTTGAATTTTCTCATGGCCTGAACCAGAGCCAATTACTACACATATATTGGAGTCAGTGTTTGTTTCTCGATGTTTTCTTCAAAAATGGAGAATAGTTGAACTTTGCTGGTCTCGAATTATGTATTTGCTATTTCATATACAGTGGAATATATTGTATTAGTGAAGTTGTAGAGCCATCATACAGTTACTGTTACTGTTGGAAACACATAGGCTACTGTAATTCACACCCATATTATACCTGCAATGGAAAGAAAGATGGATTTTTTTGGTCAGCGAAATGTTCCTTTAAAATAAAAACACACTCAGGCTTCCACATCGTAACAGAAAGTATGCACAAGCATAATTTATAATGCCTTTCCTGAGATTTGCCTCTAGACTATTGAACGAGTTACTACTTGTCATCCTAACTTACCTAACAGGGTTCGGTTACAAAGTGATGATTATAAGCTGCATTGAGCACTTGTGGATTAGCTGTGATGCTATATATATATAAACATATTGCCAAAACTGGGATTAGAACAGACAGATCTCCAGTGTTGTGGACTGCTCCCAGGTGCTGAAATCCTTTCCAACGAATTTGGTTTCTCACCTAACAACTAAAAGTGTCACTCAGGAGTTCTAGATATTATAGGCAATACATATGATTGGTTAATTTTTCAGTGTGCTTTCACAATCTGTTTCCTTTCTTTCTCCTTCTCCACATATCCTTTAAATTGTTTTTAGATGAGGTTAGGTCAACCCAGTTCACAAGGCTGGGGGAGAAATTATCATGAGATTCCCTCCACAGATTTCTTATGCTTATGTGCTGTACTGGCAGTCTTCAGATTAATGCATCCTGAAACTCACAACAGAATCACTGAAAATTTAGGACTTTCCATAAATCCTTAATGCAGCTCCTTTGAAACAATGTCCCCTGTCTTCTGCTGAAATACTGAAACAGTGATGAGTAATGTGATCTCTTGTTACACACGTTTAATTTATTTGCCATCTTTCACACATCTGCCTTTCTTACTATTCTCTTGTGTCTCTTTCTATATACAAGGCTTTCAATGCTTGTATATCAGAGCAGTCATTTCTCTAAATTTCAAGGGAACTAAAAGGACAAGTATTCTAAAGGCACCATGCCCCTGTTTTTGTTGGTCACTGCTGCTCTTCACTTGGAAAGCTAATCTCCCTTCTGTTCCTTGTTTAACTTTTTATTAAGGCACTTCTGAATAAAATAATACACAAAAAGTACCTCTATCAATCCCACTCCCTGCAATACATCAACCCCCTTTTAACCATAAACTCATAGCATTAGTCAATCTGATGAATAAACATAGATAATAGAAAATAACAAATAACAAATAATAAAAAGAAATTGATTTTATCCTACATGATAGAAAGGAAGAGAGAATTTTCCTGAGCAAATCTACATGATTTGATCTGGGCATCTAATGATATACTATTGTTTGTTTCTAGATATTCTCTTCCATTTTGCTTTTGATTATCTGGGGAGACATGCACACACTAGTCATGTAGTGCTAATTTAAGCATGTTCTGTTTCCATTTATTTGAGCTAGGAGGCAGCTTGGACTTCCAAGCCATCCATAATAAGCATTTAGCTGTCAGCAAAGAGCTTAAAAGAACCATTTATGATACTGAGCTATTGTCCACATTCCCAGCATGTAACCAAGAAAAACTGTCTCAAAGGGGAGATTTTCAGGAGTGTGAATCACATAACGTATTACTTTTCTAAATGGCATTTCATGAAAGAAAAGCACCAGTGCAGAACCAGCAAGTTAACAGTTATGGTGGCAAAAATTGTAAAATAGAAGGAAAACAGGAATATCCATTGAATATAAGATGAAATACTCATTTCTGGGACTAGAATGAGCTTTTAAACACAGTGTTGGATAAGGTGTTTGACACCTCTTTATACAATCTGGGAGAGGTCTCTTCTGTAGGCAGAACAGTAGGTAGGTGGTCTGATCCTATTCAGCACTGCAGCTGTTGTACTGCAGCATTGTTGGTGTTCCAACAGTGGAAATGGTGTATTATATGAAGCAAGCAGGACAAAGTTTGCTGGCAGTTTCCCCCTCACCACATAGTTTACCCATACCTCTCCCATGTGGGAAGAAGTCAGAAATAATGGAAAAAGTCACAGGTGAAATCTTTGGTATCTCTAGCATTTCAATTTGCAGGGCAAAGAAAGACAAGCTTGCAGGGCAAAGCTTGAGAGATTGGAGACCTCTTTCCATCAGGATACAGTCTACTGGTTTGACTCACAGGGTGGGGCTAAAATGTTCCTGTGGCAAAATGAGGAATCAGAATCTATTTTGGTCATTGACCAGTAAACTTTAACATCAGATAAATTCATTATGAGATATTTTTGTTACAATATAACAAAACTTGGCCACCGTACTAGAAATTGCTACATTAAAATTGAACAGCAAATAAGCAAGATAAAATCATCCATGTGGCCAGGAAAATTCTTTCGTAAAGGAAAAATAAAATTGAAATGGGTATTCTTGTAAAAGTCACAATAGAGAATTACATGGGCAGTAGTTTCAATGGCACCTGAGCCACATGGGCATAAACAAGAAAAATATGGAATCCCTTTGAACTTCCCCTCCTAAGACTGCAGTAGGAAGTGAAAAGTTCAATTTCAACCAAAAAGTGATAATACTCAATCAATGACTCTTTTACATCCTAAGGACACCTGCCCTCCCGTCTGAGGACAGTGTTTGGCATGCAGCAAGGAACTTGGAAGATTGATTTAAGACATTTCGTTCAGACAACTTCCAGACGGGTGAAGTTATCAAATGGGCTCCATACAAAAGCAGCAGACAGACCTTTGCTACAAAAAGTTTAATAGCAGCAGGTATAAAGAGGGCAGCTCTTGTAAAGTGGAAGGATTTAATTGAATTTGCCGATTGTTGGGCATTTTGAGTTATAAGGTTTAGGTGGGCTCTCCAGCCACCAGATGAATGGAAAATGACACCAAGATATTTGAATGTTTTCACTTGCTCTATCTTGTGGCCATTCATGTGCCACACGTGAGACTTGGGTTGCTTGGCAAAGACTAGGACCTTTGTTTTCTGATAATTTACCTCTAAGGCCTCATCAGCACAATAAGAACTTAAGATCATTGTGGTGATCAGCCCTCCCCTAGCCTAAGAGTGAACCAGAAGTGAACCCTGTCCTGACTGTCAGGCAGTGACCTCTAGGAATAGGAACATTAGTCTTACCCATAAAGGGTCCTTTTCCCCAGAGCTGGAGATCATCAGTCTGGGATTATGCACTGAGCATGCTCAAGACAGGGCAGAAATTTAAACAGTTGTACTTCCTCTCGCCAGGTGGAGCCAACCCTAGTTTCGGGACCAACATGAAAGGCGAGATAGTCATCAGTTTGGCTCTGCTGTGAAAGGAATAACTTGAAAGGATAACAAAGAACAAGTGTAAGAAAAGGCCAAGCAGAGTGCCAACAAAAAGAGGGGAACCAAACAGGGAAAACATTGGCAGAAGGAAAAACTCTAAATCCTGGAGTCTGCCTCCACCCAGAAACGCAGACACACACACCCATAACTATATACATCCCACACAGCAGTGGCAGCCAGAGAGACATCCAGGGAGGTCCTGATGATCTGCAGTTCCAGGAAAAAGGACCCTTCACAGGTAAGACCAATGTCCTTTTTAGGGATGTGCAAAAAATTTCGGGCACAGAACGATCTGTGCCCGAAACAAACAATTTCGGGTGATTCGGGGCCGAACCGAATTACCACCGATGTCCCCCGATATTTTTCAGGCACGAGCCGAATCACCCGAATTTCGGACCCGAAAAATTCGGGTGATTCGGTTCATGGCTGATTTTTGGTGAATTTTTAAAGTTTTAGTGACTTTGGGGCAGTTTGGGGGCATAGCATGGGATTTGGGCAAAAGGAGTGGGGTGGGGTTCTAAGGTGTGAATTCTCATTCTATCATAGCAAATGAGATTTTTTTCAATTAAACAGCTCTCATGACCCCACTTTCACTTTTTCACACTTTCCTTTACTATGAATAATATGAGGAAGTAATCCATTTAGCACACTTCACCTTATGAAGACAAACCTCATACAAATAAATTCACCAAAATTCACCCCTGCCCAATCACTCTTAAATTGGGCATGGGTGGTAGCCTCCACCCATTAGACACTATCTACCAGCCCACCCCACTCCTTTGGGGCAGATCCACTTTCTGCCCCCAATCTGCCCCAAAGACACCCAAACTTCAAAAATTCTCAAAAAATCAGCCCTCTGCCCAATCCCCCTGAAATTGGGGTGGTAGCCTCCACCCATGAAGCACTACCACCCCACACCACTATTTTGGGGCAGATCCACTTTCTGCCCCCAAACTGCCCCAAAGTCACTAAAACTTCAAAAATTCTCAAAAAATCAGCCCTTTGTCCAAACCCCCTGAAATTGGGGTGGTAGCCTCCACCCATGAGGCACTACCACCCCACCCCACTATTCTGCCCCAGCCCCCACTTTCTGCCCCAATATGCCCCAATCTGCCCCAAAGACATGAAAATTTCAGAAATTTACCAAAAATCAGCCCTTTGCCCAATCCCCCTGAAATTGGGGTGGTAGCCTGCACCCATTAGGCACTACCACCCCACCCCACTCCTTTTGCCCAAATCCCATGCTATGCCCCCGAACTGCCCCAAAGTCACTAAAACTTTAAAAATTCACCAAAAATCAGGACTTTGCCCAATCCCCCTGAAATTGGGGTGGTAGACTCTACCCATTGGGCGCTACCACCCCACCCCAAAATTTTGCCCCTGGGCCCCTTTTTACCCCCCAAATTGATTCAGATTCAGATTAAATCCGAATCCGAACCGAATCAAGTGTGATTCGGGTGACCCAGATTCGGGCACAAAATAGAACAGGGGTGATTCAGCTCGGGTCCAAGCCGAATCACCCGAATTGCACACCCCTAGTCCTTTCCCCCCTGGCTGGAGATCATCAGTCTGGGACATGCCCAAGCAGTAACCCCCAACCAGATATATTGACTTTCGGGAGGAATGTAGGGTCCAGGTGGAGTATGACCTCCTTCATTTGGAAAATGCAGAAATCCTTGTGGACCAAGAGGGCCCCCAACTCCGATACCCTCCGTGCAGATTTAATGGCCACCAAGAACAGAGTCTTGTATGATAAGACCTTCAGAGGCATAGAACTTAACGGCTCAAGGGGGGGGGAGTGAGTGCATTCAACACCTTATTGAGATTCCAAGTAGGGAAATGGGACACTGGTGGAGGGGCCAGATTGGACGCTCCTTTTCAGGAAATGGGAGATATGCGGATGTAAGGATTGTGTGCCTGGATCCAAGATGTCCAAAACTGAGGCAAATGCTGAGACCTGTCTACGCAATGTCGATGGTTTTAGATGGAGGTCCAAGCCGGCCTGAAGGAAGCTGAGCACTTCTGGTTCCCCTGCCATCAGAGGTTGAATGCCCTTCCTGCCAGCCCAGCGGGCGAAGGCTGCCCAGGAGGCCTGGTAAATCCTCTGAGTGGAGGGGCAATGGGAAGCCAGGATGGTTTTGAGTACCTGTGAGGAGTAGCCCTCCTTGCTTAACTTGCAGCGCTCAATCTCCATGCTCAAAGCTGGAGCCAGCCTGGGTCCGTATGGCAAATGGGCCCTTGAAAAAGTAGGTCCAGGCGAGGAGGTAGACGCCACAGAGGGAACACTGACAGATTGATCAGGTTGGCGAACCACACCCGCCAGAGCCAGTGGGGAGCAATTAGTATGATCTCTGCTTGTTCCAGACAGTTTCTGCAGAACTCTGGTGGTGATCAGGATTGGCGGGAAAGCGTACAGGAGGCCTCACGGCCAGGTAACCAGGTGGGCATCCACCATTTCCGCCTGGGTCGTCAGAAACCTCGAGAAGAACCTAGGTATCTGGGCATTGCTGCAGGCTGCAAACAAGTCCACCAGAGGCTTGCCCATCTGTCTGATTATCAGCTGAAAAACCTAGGGGTGCAACCTCCATTCTGAAGGATCGATCTCCCGGTGGCTTAGCCAATCTGCCTGCTTGTTGTCCTTTCCGCGGAGGTGCACCACTGAGATGGAGAGGGTGCGATTTTTGGCCCAGGCAAACAGAAGATTGGATTCCCTTATCATACCTTTGGAGTGAGACACACACCCCCCCGGCGGTTGACGTAGTCCTGGGTAGTGGAATTGTCTGTCCCAATCAGCACATGTTTGTCCTTGCTTCTGAAACTGAAGGAGCAAGAGCCTGACTGCCCTGAGTTCCAACCGGTTAATGCTCCATCTGCTTTCCGAGGCCGACCAGGTCCCTTGTGCCAGGTGATTTTCTCAGACCGCCCCCCAGCCCAAGAGGCTGGCATCTGTTGTGATCAATATCCGCTGAGGTTCCTAACTGTTGTAGCCTGCCCCCTGTAGGCAGGGTGTCATTGCCACTTGCCAAATTGGGAGTTTGGGCTGGGAGTTCACATCCCCTGGAGTCTGAAGGAGCCTCTGCCTCGGGCCCTCCACTAGTATCTACCTGCCCCTCTGAAGGAGGGTTGTCTGTATTCCCCATAACGGAAGGGAGGTTGCTGTTGATACTGTCTGTAGCCATGAAAGGAACCAGAAGTGTTATGGAAGCCCCAATGAAACTCCCTCCTGGTGGCAGGCATTGCCTTCTTTTTATCTTTAGTCTCCACTAGGACTGGATCAAGAGAAGGCCCAACGAGATTAGCCCTCATAAAGGGAAATGCTGTGTAAGAGCCATTTTAGATTTAGAATCCACCTGCCACCCTTTAAGCCAAAGGACTCTTCGTAAAATGACCCCATATGCCCATGCTAGAGATGTGTGCTGTATACATTCTAGGCTGGAATCCGCCATGAAGGCAGCTGCCTTGGCCAGCATGTTAACACCTTGCCTCAAATTAGAATTGCCGGGTGGAATCAGGCGCCAACTTTTGCCCAAAGAATAGAGGCTCCAGCAAAAATAGAATTGGCTGAGGCCACCCTGATGACAGTAGCGGATGCCTCATGCGCCCTTTTAAAAAGCACATCACACTTTTTGTCCTCAGGTGAGCAAAGCTTTTCCTGACTTTCAGTGTTCAGGAGAGTGCCTGAGACCATCTGGACCATCGGGGGATCTACCTTGGGAGTAGCCAACATACCCGTAACTTCGGGAGTAAGATTGTAATGCTTCCTGGGATAGGACCTGATGGGTCTCAAGGAAGCAGGGTTCTGCCATTCAGCCAGCATTATTTGTTTGAACAAGGAGGGGAAGGGCACTGCTGTAGAAAGGCCAGAAGAAGAAGGGAACACCTCCTGATCAAACTCAGGAGGGGAGGTGTTAACATCAGCAGGTGCAACATCTTTGATTGCCCTCTTAGCTTTGGACAATAAAATCTCAAAATCAGAAGAATTAAACAGGCACGCTGAAATAGGTGCCACTGATGAAGCTTTTTCTTCAGAAAGCTCACCCATCTCTTTATCTGGGTTCTCTTTATGAGAAACCTGTGGTTCGCACTCAGGACCTGAAGGTTGTTGCCCCAGAGCAGTAGTGGCAGACACAAGCAGGTTATTGGGGGGGAGGGGAGGGGTGGGGTGGGGGCGGCAGGTTGTAAAGGAGTTGGGGGGATTCTTAGGGCCCCTGGGGACCTTAGCTGGAATAATGGGTAGGTCAGACTCAACAGAGGAAAGGGGTCTGGGCCGTTTGCGCCTGTGCCTAGGCGGCTGAGGAAGAAAATGCCCCCACTCTGAAGGAGGGATAGCCGCCCTAGCCAGGCTGGAGTCTATAGATGAGGAAGACCGGGGCCTGGAAGTTCTGGTATCCTCGGAAGGGTTCCCAGAAAGTGGAGGGAGGGATCGCGGCGGGGCTGCTACGGCTTGAATAAGAGGCTGGTTGGCTAACATGGGCAGGCATTTCCTGGTAAAAAATTCCTTCAGCCATGAGGACACATTGGATGGAATAATGACCGTACCGGGACCCGTTGGGGGGCGGGGGGATTACCTGGGGGGCCCCTGGCCCCAGAAGGCTCTACCAGGATGACCTCTTCCCTGGAGCCTCGATCGTCTCCACTGCAGATCGGGCGCTCATCCAAAGGAGGAGGAGGGGAACGCGGCTGAGCTGGCTGAGCCTCTTGCACCCCAACGGGGGGGGTACTAATGGAGGCCTGATCATCCTTCCTTTTCTTCTGCACCTTTTTATGCACCTTTGAATGGTGACAAACAGCCTGGATAAGGAGGCGTTCGCTAAGGCGAATGGATTCAGCTAGGCGCTTGGCTCTCTTGTTCTTTCCGCCATTCCATTCCTTGCCCAGTTTGCTGCGCCTCAGCAACTTAAGTGGGGAAATGGGAGGCATCGCTGCAGCAGCCGCCGCCTGAGCGGGGTAGGCTGAATCTGCTTCCCTTGAGGTGCTGGTGCTAGGCTGAGAGTCCTCAGCAACAACTTCGGGAGTCACTGATCCCTCAGTGAGGGAGCCCTGAACTGGGTCTTCGGCTTGAGCAAGCATGCTCAAGGACTGAAACTGGAGTTGGTGCCACCTGGTGAGAGGAAGTACAACTGCTTAATTTCCATCCTGAATTGAGCATGCTCAGTACATCAACTCAGACTGATGATCTCCTACCAGAGGAAAACAGCCACTCAGCACATGGTGGGCGGCTCCTGGAGGACCTGGCGGCAGGAAGTGAAGGGGGTTCTTTGTCCTCAGTTGGAGCCACACCCAGGCAGGAGGAACAGCAGGTTGTCTAGCCTGGCAATGGTGGCAACCAGGAGCTCTGCAAGGGCCTGAAGTCTCTACCATGGATTTGGTGAGTTCAGGAGGGAAGCCAGGGCTTTGGCTTCGGGGAAAGGTTTAGCCAGGGGACCATGTGTTAGGTAGCCTGCATTAGATTTTCTTTTGATTTTGTGCTTTTGCAAATCCTTAGAATTGGTTTATTGTGTTTTTATTTGTAATTTAACAAATCAAGGCCAACTGAGCCAATGCCCTTTTCCAACTAGGGCATTGTAAAAGTCTCTGTAAACACTCAAGGGGGCTTTTTGTATTATCTTGCATTTTTCTTTATGCAGCTGGGTAACCATGACTTTAAAGTGTGCCATTCCAAACACCTGGAGTGGTGGAGTGATCTTTGCTAGTAATCTTGCAACGTACGGAGTATTTCTTTTTACCGGTAACTCAAAGCTGAGAGTGTCTCAGACTGAAGCAGTCTGTAGTATTTTGAATAAAGTTTTGCTCTTTTTGTTCTTTGCATTTTACATTTCTCGGGAAAAGGGGTTTTACTCTGGTGCAAGCATGCCTCAATGTTGATTGCTCAGCAGCTCACACTACCAAGGGTGCTCTTCATGTGTAGGCTGCACGTGGAAGCTTTTCTGTACTTTTTCATTGGTAAAGAAGGAGAGTTTCCCTGGAATTTTGCCCACACCGGGGTGGTGGTGGTGGGGAAACTCTGTTAAAATGTGGGCATGGTGGCAGCGATTGGACTACCAAAGGGTCAATTTAAGTTTTAAAGGAACAGCCTTTGTTGAGCAAATATGGAGGGAATGATGCAGCATTTTTCTTTCCCCCACGTGGGCTTGGTTTGAGACAAAGGCTGGGCTTAAATCCGCTATTGACTACTATCAACTGGAGAGTTTCATCTGCATTTGCTGCCAGCTTGTCTGTCAGCTACTCGGGAACGGGCCTTCTCTGTTGCTGACCTTGGACTTAAGAATGCACTTCCTGTTGAAATAAGAGCCTCCCCATCTCTGGCAACTTTTAAAAAGGCACTGAAGACACATTTCTTCACCCAGGCTTTTAATTAGATTTATAGTTTTAAAAAATTTAATACTGTGTTTTAAATGTTTTAAATGATTTTAATTGTTAATTGATTTGATGTTTTAAATTATTTTAATTGTAAACTGCTCAGAGACACAAGTTTTGAGTGGTATATAAATACTTTAAATAAATAAAATAAAAATTAAGTGGTTCACAAGGTAGTCCACTTGCACCTTTAAAGTTTACATGTCCTCCATCTTGAATTGGTGTGGATGACCTCATCACAAACTATGCCGTTGAGGTGTCCCTGTGTGTCACTCACTGCAGCTGTACCTAATTTGGTTCAAATAGGTTAGGCAGTCCACAAATTAGCCCGCTTGCACCTCAGATATTCACGTGGTCGCCATTTTGAATTGGAGTGGATGTCATCATCACACACCACACCATTAGGGCATCCATGTGTGTTCCTTCAGCTGTAGCAAATTTGGTTCAAATTGGTTAGGCAGTTCACAAGTCAGCCTCATGTCTGCCACCTTGGATCGGGGTGGATGACACCATTAAAAACTACACTGCTGAGGTGTCCCTATGTGTCCCTACAACTGTAGCCAAATTGGTTCATATTGGTCTAGGCATTGCGAAGTTGATGCGGGGGCCACACACATATACACACACACAATGCCAGGTGATCTCATACATCTAATGGAAAGTAGGCTAAAAATTAACAAACTGCCAGAGCCAGATGGCATCCACCCAAGAGTTCTGAAGGAACTCAAATGTGAAATTGCTGGTCTCCTAGCAAAAATATGTAACTTGTCCCTACAATCAGGTCTGTACCAGAGGATGGGAAGTAGCTAAAGTAACTTGGAATTCCAAAAAGGGATCCAGGGGGGATCTGGGAAACTACAGGCAGGCTAGCTTAACTTCTGTGCTGGGTAAATTGATGGAAAGTATTCTTAAGGAAAACAGGAGTGTGCACAAAACCAGTTTTCCCAGTTTGAATCCAAACTGGATTTGAACTGGACCAGACCATCTTGGTACTGCCTCCCTCCAGAACCAGGCCCCTGGCTTGATTCAAATTCAAACCAGCTTGTGTCCAATTCAAAGCCCCTACTGCACATTTTAAAAGGGTTAGAAATGGTTACTCACAATGGCAGCTGCAAGAGAGGGTGGCAGAGTCTCTGCTGGCCTCCCCCACCAAGTGTCCAGGGCTGGCTCCGGCCAATTCATTCCCAGTTCAGGTCTTCTTCAGACCATTCCAGGCCTCTGCGTGTGCATGGAGGCCATTTGATTGACCTCCACACATGCACACAGGCCATTTGCATGATCCAGGTCACTTTGGATCACCTTGATCTACATGACTGTTGACACGCTCAAAGAACTCCAAAAATTTAGTGAGGCAAGACCTGCCCTTGCAGAACCCATTCTGGTTCTCCTTTAGCAAGGCCGGTTCTTCTATATGCTTAACAATTTTGTCCTTTAGGGGTGTGTGAGCCTGCTCAAAATTGAAGGGACAGGGCTCTTGCTAGCTCTACAACACCCTCAGTTGGCAGTAGCCTTTGTTGGTTCAACAGCTTCCTTTCTGACCTGTTATAACCAGCTGCTTTGCTTGACCTGGGTCCAGACATCTGCACAATCTGCTTGCTATCTGAATCTTCAGGAAAACTTTGGTAATCTGAATGAAAGAGGATCTGAGCTACATAATCAACAGCAGTGCTCTTCATGGAGTGAGATAAGACAGCAGTTTCCTCTGGGAAGCAGTTCTCCGGCTTCATTCTTGAAATGGGTCTCCCTTCTGCCCCTAGCTCCTCTTACTCCTCTGCCACTGTGGCACAGTGGTTTCTGTCCTAACTGGACAGAAACATACCCTCTATTCCCTATAGTGCCCCACTGAGGTTGGTTCTCTTCTAATTGGTACTTATAGGCCAAAAAAGATGCTCTGATTGTGTTGGTAGTTCTTATGCCCCACTTTATGACCTTCACTTACCTTTGAAGTGTCACATCCCTCATTTGGTGGAAATAGTAATAGTAAAACATTTTAACACCAGTCTGGCTTGTCTTCCTATGAAGGAGCCTGCCAAATTGAGTCTTTTAATCTAATGGATTAAATTGACTGGCTGCATTTTAATCCTTCCCAAATCACAGAAGCTTCTTCATATTTGATTTACGCATTAGTACAAGATGGCTGTTATAGACTGACTTAATTTTGCACATTTGTTATTCTAGAACCAGTCTGCACTAGCTACTAAATTGTACTCACTCTGCATCAGTCACTGTGTACTTATGAAATGGGATGGGAGGATGTATTCATTTCTCATGATTGTCATAAATATTGCAGTGAAAATCAAATGGATGGATAATAAAATGAAGACTCTTATTATGGTGTGAATCTTTAAAAAAAATATTTTAAAGGCTGTTTGGGAACAAACAGCACCTGATCCCCATGAGCTGCATCACGTGTGGGATCCAGGTACACTGGTTTTGCAGTGATAAACCAGACAGCTGGTATAACAGATCAGCTAAGAGACTGAATTGTCAATCTGAACTTGCACAGTTCAATCTTGCCTCTGCCATGAACTCCCTAGGTGGCCATAGGCATGCCACACCTCTCATCCTCTGCTCCCCAGGAATACGGGGATATGGTCAACCTCAGTATTATACATATGAAGCACAATCCACATCTAAAGAGAATGGATTGCTTCCATTCTTTGGATGCGGGAAACAAACGAATAGATAAAATTCACTAGTGATCCAAACACATTTTGAGATGAAATTCTTTATCACGGGATAAGAAAGAAGTATTTTATCTTCAAGACAACATTCCTGAAGGATCTGAAGCTTTCGGTAAGACTACTTATGTAAAAAGTTTCAATTCCTTTGGAAATATTATTTTGAGGAGGGAGCTGTCTTATCCAATGATGAAGAAGACCTCCCTCTCAAAATGTGTTGAGACTGCTGCTGGTTATTTCTGTTACATTGTCCAGGGGCATATCTGGGGTAGGGCAGGCAGGGCACGTGTCCTGGGCACCACTTGAAGGGGGCGCCATTTTTAAAAATCAAATATTTTTTAAAATGGCCGCCAAAAACAAAATGGCCATCGCACATGCTCAAATTATCCCTGCGAGGCCCTAGAGGCCAGAGAGGGGAAGGGGAACCTTTGTAGATCCCCCACGGCCTTTAGGAAGCCCCTCGAAGGGGCTACAGGTAATTCTTTTTTAAAAATTAAATAATATAAGTCACTGTGCACATATTCAGTTTGGCACTATGTACAGAGAATCAGGGCTTGTGAATACTAGGCTGAAGCTTATGAGCTAGGATTGTATTCATTTGTTCTTTGTTTCTTGTGATAATGGAGTTAAATGCTATGTCTTAATAATATGGCTACTAATGGTGAGTTTGTCTTTGAATCAGTGTGAAATCCTTAATATTAAGGCCCACTGGGAGTTTCTTGCTCTCTTTCTCTCATTTTAACTGTCTTTCTGAAATACTAGAATATATTCCAAGCAGTGACACAGTTTACTCTGCATATCCTTTAAATATTTTCAGAGTATCTGGGAAATGTCAAATTCTCCATTTATTTTTAAAACTCATGTAATAGTGATGCTACAATGCATAGTAGAGAATTAGACATACACTTCTGTTTAGTTTTCCAAGTACACCTCCACATAGTATTTGGATATTTCATGAGCCACAGCGGACTGAAATTTGTAGTTTTCCAGCATTTTTTTTGTCTGGCTACATCCACTTCTAAATGGTTTTTGAAATATTAAAAGATTAACGAGCTTGACTTGTATTTTTCAGCTGATATTATGGTAAAGTTATCTGAAAGATGGGTGTCAGATGTTTGGACAGGGGTGTCATGGCCCAGACCTCTGAGTCGGAAGAGTCAGAGGAGGAGCGGGAGGATTTGTTTGGGAGAGCAGGCTCAGAAGCACAGCAGGAGGATTTAGCTGTGAGAACAGACCCTGAAGCTGAGGTGGAACGGCAGCAGACAGGGGAATCTGCTGCCAGACAGACAGGGGACAGCTGGCAGAGATGAGGGCTGAGGAGACTGATCAGGAGGAAGCTGGAATTTCACCTGTGTTAAGAAGACTTCTCAAGAGAAAGGCTCAGTGGGAGACACGCAGGCGTAAGATTGCGCGGGAGAGGGAATAGAAATGCTGAGTCGGGACAGCCTGATTGGCTGCCAGTTATCTCGAGCCCTATATCAAGCAAACGCTGTTCCTGAGACGGTACTGTCAGCAACGTTACCTACTGCAGACAGTGTTCCTCATGCTTATAATTGTTCAACCTTTCTTGTTTCAGCCTGTCCTTGTTCTGTTCCTTCCTTGCTCCTTTATTTCAGTTATTGCTCAGATACCGTAGAGCGGGCTACCTACTTTAGTTTCAAGGGGACTTTATTTTGTTTCTACTACTTTATCTTTGGGAGTCATCCTTTGCTTTCATCCATGCAGCTAAGCTGCTACTTTCTTATCTACAGAATTTCTATCTTGACTCACAGAAGTGGAGCTGGAGGGACCATAAATCCTGTTTGGTCAGCCGTGCCAACATATTTACAACAAAGGGGTGCAATTTCAGTGCTTCCCCTAGGCGCTATTTTCCCTAGATACGCCTCTGACATTGTCTCCTGTGCCCAGGTAGCTTTTCTATTATTTGATTCTGTTTCGTGGTGATGTCCTCTTGTTTTTTGCCTTGGCATTATGCCTTGCACATATTTCTGTGTACACCTGGAACAACATGACAGACTGTAGCATTGGGCCCTTGGTCTCGTACAATCACTTGCTTTTAGTAAGAGTGGGCAACACAGGTGTACTTTGTGTTATGAAACATCTATAGGATTTGAATTATCTGAATATACCATAGCAGTTTGGTTATAGATTTCTATGGTACAATGTCCTATTTTTCTTTTACACATTTCAGAAAAAGTACATCATTATTAAAGGTATTTTTAGATAAAATCCAAGCCTGGGGTGTTATTGAGCAAATTGGCAACTAGCTAGATGGCAACCATGTATTCCAAGATAAGGCTGAAAACATGCCACTTGCATCCTGTTTGTTATATATTTGTCCCAAGAAAAAAGTGCTGTTGAAATCAGTGGAACTTCAGCATGCTGGGTTAAGAGCAGAATCTGCCAGGTTTCATAATACTTGTGGACATGGGCTTATTTGGTATTAAGTTGCATTAAGAAATGTTGACTATTAGATGTTCTTAGAAAAATAATTACTCTCATTGCTCTAAAGGTTTTCAAGAGGAACATGCTAGATGTTAAAGTAGCTTAAAATAATCCTGCTGCACATGTGAAATACAAGACAGCATTCACTGAGAACTGCATTACCCAAATTGCTTTTAAGTGTCACATAGGGCACAATGAAAGCAACTTTCAGTGTGTGGTGTGAAAGCTCTTTTGTATGTACTTTAATTTAGCTTGCATCATCAGCAGAAAGTAGGAAATGGGAGCTGTTGCATAGAAAAGTTATAAAAATGGACAAGGTTGACCCAGATTTTCAACTTCTACAGAAACTTCTATACTATTCAAAGTGTATTATTAGTGTAGTATTGAAGCTTCTGTATTAGTCTCTTTGTCAGTAGTGTGTGGTCTTAATGTGACCCTCCATCATTTATCCATCAAAGCTGTGATCCTAAACATAGTAACCTGGAAGCAAGAGTAATTGAAATCAGTGTGAGATCTCTGCATAAATATGTATAGGCCTAAGATACTAACAAGTATGCAGCACTTCTCCAGCAGAGGGAATGCTTTTATTTCTCTGGTGTCTTTTCTTTGGAAAATGTAATAAAACATGTCCTGGTGGTAGGAAATGTAAAACAATAGTCTAATAGAAATAACTTACATATCATGGAGATATTTCATTACATGAAGGAAAACATTACTCAGCCTCTTTTTTCTATAAGGATGGAATGCAGCAAATAAAATTTTGTAGTTTTAGCTGGGATCCAAAGACATGGAAAAACCACACACGTGACTAGAACATAATTTGTTCATTTTGCTGAGACATGCCATTTTAAACAAACAACAACAACAGCAATAATGAACAACCTGTAATAGTAACTTCTTCCTTCAGCAGTGGAAATAAAGTACTGTGCACATGTGATTCTGCCTTCCATACATCTGGAATATACATAATATCATTACATAATATATACAGACACATAATATGTGTGGATAATGCCCAGTGTTTCCTAAATGTTTCACCAACTGAATACCGTATATACTCAAGTATAAGCTGATCCGAATATAAGCCGAGGTACCTAATTTTACCTAAGAAACCAAAAAACTGATTGACTCGAGTATAAGCCTAGGGTGGGAAATGCAGCAGCTACTGGTGAGTTTCAATAATCAAAATAAATGCCAATAAAATCACATTAATTGAGACATCAGTGGGGTATATGTTTTAAATTTTTATTTCAAAGAAAAAACCATGGGTCTAAATAACGACTGCACTACATACTGGTATAGGCTCATTATACGGTAGGCTATGACAGAATCATATTTAAAGAAACACTGTCAAGACTCAACAGTGAAGCTGTCCAAGTTACAGTAACGATAAAAGGACTAAACAAACCTAACTTTAGTAAACTAGCTCTGTAAGTGGAGAATAGGCTCAACAAAAACAATATGGTATCAACAATGATACCCTAAGAGTACTACCCCCTTAGCTCAATCAGCAACCATGCTAAAACACAAAGAGTTAAAATCCTTCAAAACTGGATTCCTCCTCCTCATCTGTATGTCCAAACAGAGCTTCAGCTGCTGTGGGGTCATCAGCATAGACGTTGTCATCAATGAGATCGCCGTCGTCACCATCACTGCTGTCATTCTCATACAAAGCGCTGTCTTCACTGCCATCCATGGCATTACTAATGCCACATTTCTGGAAGGCGTGTTGCACCATGTCTTCTGGAATGTCTTCCCATGCATCTTGAATCCACTTTGTTATTAATTCTATGTCGGGCTTCATTAGATTTCCACCTTTTGTCAGTCGGGCTTGACCAGATGACATCCATTCATGCCACATCTTTCGCACACGGTCTTTGAAAGGTTTATTTAAAGACACATCCAGGGGCTGCAATACAGAGGTAAGCCCACCTGGAATAACGGCCAAAGTATTTACTTTGCCAATTTTTTGATGTCATCAGATATGTGGGCTCTGAACATATCCCAAACTAGCAATGATGTTTTTTTCTTTAAGGCTGCTCCTAGTTGTCTGTTCCAAATTTCTTCCAGCCATTTTTTTGTTCGTTCTTCATCCATCCAGCCTTTAACATGTGTGCGCACAGTAATTCGTGGTGGGAATTTGACCTTTTTAGGCAAGGTCTTTCTTTTAAAAACAATGACAGGCCACAGCTTGGTTCCATTAGCCAAACATGACAGAATGACTGTGAAATGGTTTTTTCATTTCCTGTGGTTCTTAGGAAGATAGTTTTTTCTCCCAAATTTGCCACAGTTCTGTTGCTTGGAAGATCAAGTCATTGCTGTTTCATCCATATTCCCAATATCTCCAAGGTCATAATTATGAATCTTTCTTTGTTTTATAATGAATAAATGGAATGACATAACTTTTTCTTCAATAGCAATAGCAATAGCACTTACATTTATATACCACTCTATAGCTGGAAGCTCTCTAAGTGGTTTACAATGATTTAGCATATTGCCCCCCAACATTTCTGGGTACTCATTTTACCGACCTCGGAAGGATGGAAGGCTGAGTCAACCTTGAGCCCCTGGTCAGGATCGAACTTGTAACCTTCTGGTTACAGGGCGGCAGTTTTACCGCTGCGCCACCAGGGGTCAAGGTCTTGTGGCAACTTCTGCAAAATCTTTGTTCTTTGTCGCAAACATAGGCCAAACCTATTCATGAAGCAGGTACACCATCCTGCTGACGCAGCAAATTTTTCAATGCCTGGTGCTTTATATTTGTCATCCTTAGCCATTTGAAGAGAACATAAGCAAATTCCCATGCGTGTTACACAGTAACCATTTTGACGACACTCCATAACCCATTTATGCAATTCAGTCTCTAGAGCCCCATAAGAAGTCGTTAAACCACGTCAAGCTTTTTTAGCTTTTGGAATCTGTTCCAAGTCAGCCTTCATTTTCCACCACTCCCTTACTTGTTTTTCGTCAACACAAAATTCCCTACTTGCAATACTGTTATTGCTCTCTTCTGCTCATGACACAACCTTGAGTTTGAAACTAGCTTCATATGACCTGCATTTTCGTTTTTGTCCAAGATTATCCATTTCTAACAGGTTAAAAAAGAGAAGGCTTTATAAAAGAACTTTACGGTAATGCCCCCTCCCCACCCCACACACGCATCTTAAAGAGCTGATGCTCTTCTCTCTGCCTACACTGAGCTGTTGCTGCAGGTCAGGTTACAAGGCTGTTGCTGCAGGTCAGGGTACTAAGCTGTAACTGTAACTGCGGCACTAGTAGTGACGTCACTACTAGCGCCGCAGTTACACAGATTAGTACACAATAGTACTGCTGTATCACCAAGTCTGCCCTGCGGTTGAAGTCTATTAGGGCAGTGTGTGGCCAAATCTAAGGGAGCCGCTCCTGCTTCCCTGTACTGCTGTATCACCAAGTCTGCCCCGCAGTTGTAGTCTATTAGCACAGTGTGTTGCCGCCATCTAAGGGAGCCGCTGCTGCCTCCCTGTAATTCTCTATTACAAAGTCTGCCCCGGGAACTGACATCTGTTTGGGAGTAGCGGCAGGAACCGGCATCTGTGAGAGAACAGATGCTTCTGTGGCTGAGTTGGACAGAGCAAGCACTGCACAGTGCAGGGTGGAAACCACGTGTGCAGCTTCTTTCGGCTGCGGGAAAGCAGGGGACACAGAACCGGAGCAGCGGGACGAATGGAGCCCATTGTGACCAGTATGTACTTTATTACAGGGGGACATTTTAGCATGGGCAGATAGATGACTTGAGTATAAGCCAAGGCTGATTTTTTCAGCACATTTTGGGTGATGAAAAATTCGGCTTATACTCGAGTATATACGGTATATGTAAAAATCTAAAAACTTAAACCTGAGCTGTCAAGAATAAGGGTCGAGGGCCTTATCAGCCCTTTTATTTTATTTATATATTTATTACATTTATATCCCACTCTTCCTTCGAAGAGCTCAGAGTGGTGTACATGCCTATTGTTATCCTCACAACAACCTTGTAAGGTAGGTTAGGCTGAGAGATACATGACTGGTTCAGAGTCACCCAGTGAGTTTCATGGTTGAATGGTTGACCAACTCTGGTCTTACCGGTCCTAGTCCAAAACACTAACCACTATGCTATGCTTTTGGGGAAGCTTTATGCCTAATAGAGTATAGAGAGTGACGGGCAGCTTGACTAAATTTACTTAAGGAAGTCCCACTGAAATTAAAACGACACATTAGGGATGCCTAATACTATTACCACCTTAAGTGGCACAGCGGGAAAATGCTTGACTAACAAGCAGAAGGTTTGAATCCCCACTGGTACTATATTGGGCAACAGTGATATAGGAAGATGCTCAAAGGCATTTTCTCATACTGCATGGGAGAAGGCAATGGTAAACTCAGGGGCGTAACTACTATTAGGCAAGGGGAGGTGGCTGCTTAGGGGCCTCCATGCCTCGAGGAGCTCCCCAGAGGCAAGTCACATGACTATATTTTGTGAAGTGTGTGTGTGTGTGTCTCAGCGAGGGGCCCATTTTAAAATTTTGTCTCTGGGCCCACTCCAGCCTTGTTACGCCCCTGGGTAAACTCCTCCTGTATTCTACCAAAGAAAACCACAGGGCTCTGTAGGTGCCAGGAGTTGAAATCGACTTGACGGTACACTTTACTAATACTACATTAGAAGACACTGGTGAAATGCTCTTTGAAACAGCATCCATAATTTACAGTGAGGGAAATAAGTATCTGATCCCCTGCTGATTTTGTCCGTTTGCCCTCTGACACAGAAATGACCAGGCTATAATTGGAATGGTAGGTTTATTGTAGCTGTGAGAGACAGAATAACAACAAACAAACCCTCAAAAGCCCAGTGCCCAAAAGTCAGCGATGGATTTGCATTGTAGTGAGGGAAATAAGTATTCGATCCCCTATCAACCAGCAAGATTTCAGGCTCCCAGGTGTCTTTTCACTATATGCAGGTAACGAGCTGGGAGGCATGAGTGAAGTACACCAGGAGGTATACTCCCAGTAGGGTCACCCACAGAGCGAAGGTCATTCCAGCTGCCAGCTGAAGCAAGCAGACACCTATATTCGGCAGCAGCGATATAAGATGGTGCTGGAGGCGGACTATCACTTCAGTGACAATGACAAAGTCATCATTTCATACTGCACGGGAGAAGGCAATGTAAATTTAACAAGAAAGCCACATGAATAGACAAACTGGAATGTTTGTTAATGTAGGGCCAGATGATGGGCCCCTCAGGTTGGATGGTACTCAACATGCTACTGAGGAAGAGCTAAGGATCTCTCAAATTACCAGTAGTGTTTATGACGCAGTTAGTCTAAAGCATTTTTGGACATCTAGCAGCTGATCTTGCCATGCAGGAAGAGAAAATCCAAGCTGCAAAGACAGAATTATAATGGAAACATGGAACGTAAGAAGCATGAATATGGGAAAGCTCAACACAGTGAAAGATGAAATGCATTGACTACAATGACATCTTGGGCATCAGTGAATTAAAATGGACTGAAATGGGACACTTTCAGTCAGAAAACTATACCATTTACTACTCAGGACCCGAAAACCTAAGGGACAGTGTTGTTTTCATAGACAGGAAGGATATAGCAATGAGAGTACTTGGGTACAATGCAGTCAGTGACCAACTAATATCAATTAGATTTCGTGGACAACCCTTTAACATGACAGTTCTTCAAGTCTATGCCCCAACAACTGATGCAAAATAAGAGGAAGCTGATGAGTTTTATGCTCAAATCCAGTCTGAAATTGACAGAACATGCAAGCAAGATGTGGTGCTGGTGGCTGGAGACTGGAATGCCAAATTTGGAAAAGGTAAGAAGGAAAACACATTCAGCCTATATGGCCTATGAAACAAATGAAGCAGTAGAATGACTAATTACTTTCTGCCAAGCCAATGATCATAGCTACCGGTAACACATTCTTCAAACAACCAAAGTGGCGCCTGTACACATGGGCATTACCAGATGGAGTACATAGAAGTCAAATTGATTACATTATTGGTGCAATGAGATGGAAAAGCTCAGTTATAGCAGCCAAGACATGGCCGGGGGCAGATTGTGGAACAGATCACGAACTGCTCGTGTGCAAGTTCCAAGTCAAGCTAAAGCAGAAAAACAAAGCTATCCAGCTCCCACGATATGATCTTGAGAATGTACCCACCATTTTCAAGGAGAACATCAGGAACTGCTTTGAAGTTCTGAACTGCATTGATAGGGAACCAGAGGAACTGTGAAATAAAATCAAAGAAGTTGTTAAGGACGAATGTGAAAAGAGACTGCTGAAGACCAAGAAACAGAAGAAAGCAAACTGGATGTCAGAACAGACAGTGGAAGTTGTTAAAAAGAGGAGAGAAGCCAAAGACAAGAAAAATAAAGAACTCAAGAAGCAACTTCATAGGCAATTTCAGAAAGCTGTTAGAAGAGACAAGGAACAGTACTACAATGACATCTGTAAAGACCATGAGGATGGAAACAGACACAGAAAATCAAGGCAAGTTTTCCAAAAGATCTCTGAACTCAGACAAAGTCTGAGGAAGAGGAGACATCATTGCTGATGCACGTTGGATAATTGAGAAAGCCAAAGAATACCAGAAAGAAGTCAATATGTGCTTTATTGACTGCAGAAAAGCCTTCTATTGTGTCGAGTGACCATGTCAAGTTGTGGAATATCCTTAGGAAAATGGGCATCCCAGAACACCTCATTGTTCTCATGAGAAGCCACAATCCAGATGGAACATGATGAAACAGACTGGTTCCAGATCGGCAAAGGAGTAAGACAAGGCTGTATACTTTCTCCTCCTTTATTCAATTTATATGTTGAACATATACTGAGAGAAGGTGGATTGGAAGAAGATGAGCGTGGTTTTAAAGTTGGAGGAAGAAACATCAATAACCTGCACTACACTAATGACACCACTCTGATAGCTGAGAATGCGGATGATCTGCAAGCTCTAGTAATGAAAGTCAAAGAGCACAGTGAAAAAAATGGGACTACAATTAAACGTAAAGACTAAACTAATGACAACGGGTACAGCAACCAGCCTCAGAACTGATAATGAAGACACTGAAGTGGTGGATAGCTTCTGCCTTTTAGGATCGACAGTAAAGGATCCAGGAATCAAATAGGCCACATAATAGCACTTGGAAAAGTTGCAATGAAGGCCTTGGAAAGGATATTTAGATGCTGTGACATGTCTACACCTACAAAGATTAGAATAGTTCAGACAATGGTTTTTCCCATGACACTCTATGGATGCGAAACCTGGGCTTTGAAGAAGCAAGATAGAAAAAGCATTGATGCTTTTAAACTTTGGTGCTGGAGAAGAAATTTGAGGATACTATGGACAGCCAGGAAAACAAACAAATGGATCATAGAACAAATCAATCCAGAATTTTCACTCGAGGCACAAATGACATGACTCAAACTATCATACTTTGGACATGTTATGCGAAATCCCACCTCCCTTGAGAAGTCCATAATGCTGGGAAAGGTTGAAGAAGAGAGAAGAAGAGGATGACCGGCAGCAAGGTGGATGGACTTGATTATGACAGCAATGAATGCACCACTGAGAGACCTTAAAGGCCAAGCTGAAGACAAATCATTCTGGAGAGAATCTATCTATGTGGTCAATAAGGGTCGACACCGACTTGATGGTGCTTAATCAGTCAAACAAACATTTATATATGTGTGATGTGGATAAAATTTAAGTGTCTGGATTGGCTTGTAGGGATGTGCACGGTCCGGCCCAGTCCGGACCGGCACCGACGGGGGCCCTTTCTTTTAGGGCGGGAGGGCTTGCTTACCCCTCCCGCCTCTTCGGCCCTCTCCAGCGCCCGTATTTAACTTAAAAGTGGGGCGCTGGAAACCAACCGCCCCCGCCGCCGCTACCGCCGCCCCCCCCGAGCAGATTAACAATTAAGGGTGCCCCTGCCGTCGCCCGCCCGCCCGCCCGCCAGCCAGCCAGCCAGCCCTCCCTCCCAGCTGCCCGCCCGCCCGAGTGTGTCCTTACCCAATGCTTGAAGTAAACGAGAGGAGCTACCGAACGGAGCTCCTCTCGTTAGCAAGGCCTCCAGAAGACTGAAGGTGCTTTGCGCGCGCGCATGCATGCGCCGCAAAGGACGCCGGAGGCCCGGTCTACCCGCTGGGAAAAGGTCTTCAGTCTTCTGGAGGCCTTGCTAACGAGAGGAGCTTTGTTCGGTAGCTCCTCTCGTTTACTTCAAGCATTGGGTAAGGACACACTCGGGCGGGCGGGCAGCTGGGAGGGAGGGCTGGCTGGCTGGCGGGCGGGCGGGCGATGGCAGGGGCACCCTTAATTGTTAATCTGCTCGGGGGGGGCGGCGGTAGCGGCGGCGGGGGCGGCTGGTTTCCAGCGCCCCGCTTTTAAGTTAAATACGGGCGCTGGAGGGGGCCGAAGAGGCGGGAGGGGTAAGCAAGCCCTCCCGCCCTTAAAGTCATACCCCCCACCCGGACCCGAACCACCAAGAGCCGAACCGGTCCGGCAGTTAGGCCATTCCTTAGAATGGACACCGGACAGGTTCGGACTCACCACTATTGGCTTGCTAGCTAGAGTTAAGTAGATGTCTCAAGTATAAATGGAATGACAAGGGTTTTTTTGCAAATGCTTCTTTGATTTCATAAGATAATATTGGGTATAGTCCTGGTAGAAACACTACATAACACTGAGTTAGTTTCTTTCAGGCCCACATACCATGTAATGTTAGCAGAAAATAACGTCTCTTCTTCCGTTTGTCATTTAAATTAGGGGTGTGCAATTCGGGATTTTGGGTGATTTGGCTCGGACCCGAACCGAATCACCCCTGTTCTGTTTTGTGCCCGAATCTGGGTCACCCGAATCACCCTTGATTCAGTTCGGATTCAGATTTAATCCGAATCCGAATCTGAATCGATTCGGGGGGTAAAAAGGGGCCCAGGGGCAAAATTTTGGGGTGGGGTGGTAGTGCCCAATGGGTAGAGTCTACCACCCCAATTTCAGGGGGATTGGGCAAAATCCTGATTTTTGGTGAATTTTAAAAGTTTTAGTGACTTTGGGGCAGTTCGGGTGCATAGCATGGGATCTGGGCAAAAGGAGTGGGGTGGGGTGGTAGGGTCTAATGGGTGCAGGCTACCACCCCAATTTCAGGGGGATTGGACAAAGGGCTGATTTTTGGTAAATTTCTGAAAATTTCATGTCTTTGGGGCAGATTGGGGCATATTGGGGCAGAAAGTCGGGCCTGGGGCAGAATAGTGGGGTGGGCTGGTAGTGCCTAATGGGTGGAGGCTACCACCCCCAATTTCAGGGGGTTTGGACAAAGGGCTGATTTTTTGAGAATTTTTGAAGTTTTAGTGACTTTGGGGCAGTTTGGGGGCAGAAAGTGGATCTGCCCCAAAATAGTGGTGTGGGGTGGTAGTGCCTAATGGTTGGAGGCTACCACCCCAATTTCAGGGGGATTGGGCAGAGGGCTGATTTTTTGAGAATTTTTGAAGTTTGGGTGTCTTTGGGGCAGATTGGGGGCAGTAAATGGATCTGCCCCAAAGGAGTGGGGTGGGCTGGTAGATAGTGCCTAATGGGTGGAGGCTACCACCCATCCCCAATTTAAGAGTGATTGGGCAGAGGGGTGAATTATGGTGAATTTATTTGTATGAAGTTTGTCTTCATAAGGTGAAGTGTGCTAAATTGATTACTTCCTCATAGTCTTCATGGTAATTGAGGTGTGAAAAAGTGAAAGTGGGGTCATGAGAGTTGTTTAATTGAAAAATATCTCATTTGCTATGATAGAATGAGAATTCACACCTCAGAAGTTTTTTCTGAGGTGTGAATTCTCATTCTATCATAGCAAATGAGCTATTTTTCAATTAAACAACTCTCATGACCCCACTTTCACTTTTTCACACTTTCCTTTACTATGAATAATATGAGGAAGTAATCAATTTAGCACACTTCACCTTATGAAGACAAATCTCATACAAATAAATTCATCAAAATTCACCCCTCTGCCCAATCACTCTTAAATTGGGGATGGGTGGTAGCCTCCACCCATTAGGCACTATCTACCAGCCCACCCCACTCCTTTGGGGCAGATCCACTTTCTGCCCCCAATCTGCCCCAAAGACACCCAAACTTCAAAAATTCTCAAAAAATCAGCCCTCTACCCAATCCCCCTGAAATTGGGGTGGTAGCCTCCACCCATGAGGCACTACCACCCCACCCCACTATTTTGGGGCAGATCCACTTTCTGCCCCCAAACTGCCCCAAAGTCACTAAAACTTCAAAAATTCTCAAAAAATCAGCCCTTTGTCCAAACCCCCTGAAATTGGGGTGGTAGCCTGCACCCATTAGGCACTACCACCCCACCCCACTACATTTGCCCAGATCCCATGCTATGCCCCCAAACTGCCCCAAAGTCACTAAAACTTTAAAAAATTGCCAAAAATCAACCGTGAACCAAATCACCCGAATTTTTTGTGCCCGAAATTCGGGTGATTCGGCTCGTGCCCGAAAAATATTGGGGGACATCGGGGGTTATTCGGTTCGGCCCCGAATCACCCGAAATTGTTCGTTTTGGGCACAGATCATTCTGTGCCCGAAATTTTTTGCACATCCCTAATTTAAATTCTTTCTGACACAGAAATACTCTGCTTTGGATAGCAAAATCTGTCGAGGTTCATTCTGAGGTCACCACTTTTATGGGGAAAAGATTCTCTTCCCCTTCATAAATTATGATTGCTTTAATGAAAAAAAAATAGAGAGGAAGGTGCCATCAAAGTGGAAACTGTCTGTAGCAGTTTAAGTAAATGTTCTTTGCCTGACAGCAGTCAGTATACACTTTTCCTTAAAAAGCAATGATGGAGGGTGGGGGGAATCTAAGGAGTTGCCCTTTAGTGTAAGCATTTACTAACTATAATTTTCCTGCATGGACCAAGTCAGCCAGCCTTCCCCCCCATCAGAAAGGGCTGGGAGTCAGGATTGTTGGCGTACAGCTCTGGTGAGGACAGGGAAGGAAGTGTGGGAATGAAGCTGGTGGACTGCTTGGCCGTGGAGTGTTTTTCGTTCCAATAAGATTGTTGTCCTCTGGCCTCTCTGTCACAGAAACAAAAGTGGACAGGACTGGAACAGCCTGTGAATCTGTCTCTTTGTCTTCCCAGCAAGGAGCAAAGAGAAGGGCCTTGAATTTGTCCCTAGCTTCTATTAAAATATACTAATCTTCAAAGAGCTTGGTACCTTTAAAGAGGACCATGGTGATGTTGACCCTGAAGGTGGCATTCACATTCCAGTGTTTCAGCCAGAGATTGTGCATGGCCCTTATGCTAGAGACCGTCGCTCCAGCCAAGACCCTAAAGACCCTCAAGGCTGACATCTGCTGTGAAAGGTGCCACGTGCTGAATCTTGAGAAGGGTATGCTTAAGCCTTGCGGGATCAGAAGGTAGTTCACTGAGAAGGTCTTCAGTCCATAGAATAGATGCCCTCATTTAAAAAAATGAGGAGGATGTCAAGTCTTCCAGAGTGAAGGTGAAAGCTTCAGGTGCTCATTGTATAGTGGGTTGAAATGTTTCCTTCTTGTATGGACTATACCACCTGTTCTGATTCTGTGACCCTCCCACCATTTTAAAAGAGGTGTTCTCCCCCCTCTGCACCTGCAGCTTATTATCTGACATACACCATTTCCTTTCTGTTCTCCTCTCCTTTTGGGCAATAGGAGGAAATCAGTGGGACCTTCTTCAAAGTAGCCTGATACAGAAAATATATAATTTACAAACTGAAAAACTTGGAGTTAATTTCCTAAGAGTTCTTTAATTTGGTGGTAGTCCTAAAATATGTGGATAAATATTTACAATTCCCATGTCAATTTTGACCTAAAATTCCATATGGGATGAAGCTATGAGGAGAGTAAAACAGCATCTCTCTCTAAGCTATAAAGACGTTATTTAGTCAGCTTAAAGTGCTGTAAAGCTGTGGCATAGTGAGGAGTAATTCTTGGCCAGCAAGGTCCATTTCCCTCAGGGATTTGCAGGGTGAAAATGAGAAGTCAGCAGGATCTGAAAATGAGCAGTTTTCAAAGGAATCAGACAGCTTTACAATAACTGTGAAAATGTTTATCGCTGTAGAACAAGATGGATGAAAACAGCGGCAAATGGCCAATTGTTAAAGACGGGAAACTCATCTTATTTCAGCTCGGCAATTGCTGGGGCAGCGTGCTTTCCTATTAGCAATTACTACTATCACAAAGGGAAAAGAAGAAGAAGAAACCCTCTATATATGTTCTTCCTTCATATGCAGCGTTGAATGTGATTGGTGTGAAAAACCCTTGCCAGAAAGATATCAATTCACCTGTATTCGGTATACTGGGGTCAGTCACACATGCTTATTCTGTGCATACAGAATATGCCTATTCAATTATATTGAATAGATGTTTGAAGCCTACTCTGGGAAGAAGTTTCACTAATTGAGACATAATGAAGTTCCAACCTCTGCCCCTTTTAATTCTGGTTTCATATTACATCAGAATTTGTCCAGTTTCAGAACTGTGGCAGAATGTATTGAAGCCACCTGAACAGTATGGATCGCTCATTCTGAAGCACTATAGATCTACATTCAAATGGTCAACTGGTGGAACAGGTACAACACAGCAATTGCTTTCAATAGGGCTGGAGCCCCAGAATATTACATTGAATGAATGTTTCTCCAAGAATGTCTGGCCATGTTAAGCAGAAGGTTCAAGAGAAGAATCACAAGGATTCCCCCCACCCACCCTTCCAAGTGTAACATAAAAAGGGGTAACTCACACACATGTCTTTTTGCTGTCCTTGTATTTAGAATACCTGCAGCTCCACACAGGGAAATATCCACATCCTCCTTATCATCCTTCACCCCAAGGAGGCAGCTCCATAACATATAGGGATTGAATAGGCCTCTCCAAGGCTCCATCTCACACAGATGCAGTAGTAATACTTTCCCTTTACCTTCAGTATTGTGGGACACAGCTTCTCCTATTCTTCAGAGGAGGGAAACCCCAGACTGAGTGCATTACAACCTGCTCCTGTTTCAGGAGTCTGTCCCAATGCAAGGGAGCTCTCCTGCCAATGGTACCGATTAGGTCCTGCTAGCAGATTTGTATTCTGCCTGCCTCCATTTTAGCATAGTTGGGTCTAGGCCCAACTTTCCTTTGGCTTATTGTCTTTGAGCTCTAAATGCTCTTTGCCTGGGCACTCCCTCCTAGGGATGTGCATAAAACCGGTTATCCCGGTTCGGTTCGTATCCGAGCCAGGTCCGAACCGGACCGGGGTGGTTCGGTTTTGGTTTTGCCAGACCACCCCCCGGTCCGGTTCGGTTCAGATTTCAAAAAGTAGCTGGTTTTGAAGGGGACCTTGTGTTCTACCTGCCACCCAAATTTCAGGTCGATTGGACCTTCCTCTGATTTTTTTACAATTTTTTAAAAAAACTTCAATTTTTGCCCATAACTCCCAATGTGGAGCACTTAGGGGCAAAAAGCTGGGGTGGGTGGTAGCCACCCATGGGTGTCCTCCACCCCAAAAATCCCAAGGCAATTGGTTGCTCCTAGTATTATTGGTGAATTTTTGAAAATAAAAAATTTCCCATTGGCTAGAATGGGGGTTTGGGGCTGCCCCAGACCCGCCTCTGTGGGGCGGCAGCACCCCCAAAGTGGGTCCGGGGCCATGGCAAAAATGGCCTCAGTCCTTCCCAGCAATCCCCGGAGAGATAGGAGTGATGGTTTTTTTAATTAAGATTTTCTAAGGCATTAAATAATATCTAATTGGAAAGAATAGAATGTGTGTCACTGGGTGAAAGGTGATAAAAAGCCACATAGAGAGACAGTTATTCATTTAATGCCTTAGGAAATCCTAATAAAAAACCCATCACTCCTATCTCTCCGGGGATTGCTGGGAGGGACTGAGGCCATTTTTGCCATGGCCCCGGACCCACTTTGGGGGTGCTGCCGCCCCACAGAGGCGGGTCTGGGGCAGCCCCAAACCCCCATTCTAGCCAATGGGAATTTTTTTATTTTCAAAAATTCACCAATATTACTAGGGGCAACCCAACAATTGCCACCCCAGCTTTTTTGTCCCTCTCTCTGGGCGCCCTAACACGTAACACCCAGTCAGTCCACCTTAATGCCTACCTACTACCACCACACCTATCCAAGCAATTAAGAGGACACTCAGAGAGACAACACCAACTCTCTGATCTAACAAAAAGGCCACTGCTGTTGCTGCCTGCCAGCACAACAGCAGCAGTGGAGCAGCACACTAAGCACAACAGCACACACTCAGAGAAGAAGCAGGAGGTGGAGCAGCAGAGCAGCAGACCTGCCGCTCTGCATGATGGGTGATGTGATGCCCAAAGAAACCACCGCCTCACTCAGTGCCTGCCACTGACTAGGCCCGACAGACAGAAGCCAGCCAACCTGCTCTGCTCTGCTGCTCCCCATGGATGATGCACACACACCCTACATCTGCATCCAAACCAGACCAAGTGCGCAGAGTCAGCACAGGCCAGCAGCCACCAGCCCAGCAACAACAACAACTACTACTGCTACCACCACATCCAGTGTCGCTGCTACACTAACATTCCCATTCCAGTCACGCGCGCCACAGCCTGAGCCTAGCACACAGCCAACAGCTGCTGCCAGCCAGTGCCTAGCAAGCCAAGCCAACATGAGGAGGAGACCTAAGTAGACGGCGCACGCACACCAACTCATCACGACGCAACTGCAAGGGGAGAGGGTGCAATTACAGGCAGGAGGAGGAGGCGAGGCAATCCTAGCACAGAGATTTGAAAGTTTAAAATCCACCAGGACAGGACATCTTCTTCTTTTCTACCACCACCAGCTGTAGTGTCTAGTTAGTGAGTGCTGTGCAGCACGCAGCAGCTCAGCTGAGCTGCGTGTGAGGATGATAGTAGCTAGTTTAGTTTCAGCAGACTGAGCATTGAGCATGGGCAGTGGCATTGGGAAGGAAGCAACACATTTACACAACACTTACCTGCTGCTGCTGGTTCTAGAAGTTGCCTCTTCTCGTCTTTTCACCTCTTCTTCGTGTGTGTGTGTGTGTGCAGTGAGTGCATGCCTTTTGCCTTACTTGAAAGAAATGCTTCTCTGGTCCACCACCACATATTTGCTCAAGGACACAGAGAGGCCCAAGGCAGGTGGTGGCACCAGTGTGAGTGCATGTGTGCTGGTGGTGTTTGCCACCACAGGTGTTTTGTGTGTGTGTGTGTGTGCGCTGCTTAGCTAGGAGGGGGGAGGGAGGGAGGGAACGGGGGGAGGAAAGGGGGGAAGAAAGGGGAGGGAGAGAGGGATGTGGCAGAGGGGATTGAAGGGGGAGGAGGGTCCGGCTCAGAGTTGGGTCAGCCACATATTATGCACACACGTGATCATGTGTGTGCTTCGGTGGGAGACCAGATTCTCATCATCTGCCAGGCCGGGGTTTGGGGGCAGGTGAGGTGGTGGTGGGCTGGAAGGGAGGATGGAGGGTGGTGAAGAGGAAGGGGGAAGGATGAGGGGAGGGATGGAGGGAGGCATGGGGGGGAGGGAAAAAAAAGGTAGACAGACACACAGCACAGACACAGAAGACAGCACACTACACAGAAAGCACCCACACAGAGACAGTGCTAGGCATCCATTCACACAGACAGACAGACACACAACAGGAAGAGACAGACAGAGCCTGCACCACACACACACACACACACACACACACACACACACACACAATTCCCCCCCTGCATAGCTATCAATCAATATGTTGTGTTGGCAGCCAGTTCGTTGCTATTCTGATGGTTTTTGGTTTTTTTTTTTTTTGCCATCAGCCAACATCAACAGTGACCACAATCAAGATGAACAAAAGATAATAATTCATTCGTTTCATTATAAAAAGCATCAAATTATTTTCTCCATGTAAACCCCACACACATGATTTCTGGTAACATTTTCAATAAAATCAATTCATTTAGCATTCATCAATCATTTTCTTCTCCCTTTGTTACCTCTTTTTTTTTCTTTTGCATAATTTTGAGGGTTGGTTTTAACATGGGGTTTTACAGAAAAAATTATTTACATGTTTATTTACATACAAGTATTTACAATATTTACACTGCATTAGAACGTATACCCGCCGCTGCCGCTGAGTCTAGTACTATTTGGGCTGTGCTACTTTGGGGGTGTGTGCCGTGCCCACGCCAGGTCCCCAAATGCTGACAGGTGGAGAGATAAGGGCCTGTGCTGGTCAGCATTGGGTTTCTTTTTAGGTGGGCGTGGGCATTGTAAACGTCTGGCCAGTCGCAGCACTACAACTACTACTACCAATGCATCTCTGTGTGGGCACACTACATGCTGCGACTGGCTGGCACAGCTCAGCATCTGGCACGTCAGCTCAGCTAGAGGTGGATGTGGGGAGGGGAGGGATAAGCATAGAGGTCAAGCCAGGCAGGTGACCAACCATAGGGCAACCCACGGTAATCACTCGCCCGGCTCAAACTCCAGCTTGGGGTAGCCCAACAGGGGGAGGTTCACCTTAAGGAAGACCAGCTGCTCCACCAGACCAGGGTCCAAGCGGGAGCGAGAGGGTGTCACCACGTCCCCGGCATGTGAAAACACCCGCTCGCTCTGGACACTGGTTGGGGAGCAGGAGAGGAGGCACACAGCCACCACCGCCAGGTCCGGCCAGACTTGGCGGCGGCTCGACCAGAACTGTGCACAGTCCACGCCGTCTTCCTCCACAGGCTCCTCCAAGTACTGCGCAACGCATTGCTCAGCACTGGAGGGGGGACTGGCAGGTCGAGCCTCCTGCATACCAGGCATGGCGCCATAGCAGGACCGCTGAAACCACTGGGCAGATCTCGAGTCAGTAGCAAGTGGCTGCTGCGATGGCGCTGCCTGGGATGCCGCGTTGCTGGACTGGGAAGAGGGAGGGGAAGGGGAAGCTGACGCCGGCTGGCCACCCATGCTGCTGCTGGGTGTGGGTTGGGTGGCTGCCCCCACACCACTACCAACATCCTGGTCTCTGTGGGCCCTAGCGGCCTCCTCCTCCCTAACCTTCTCTACCAGGATGCCCCTCCACCTGGGCAATTCATCGGCACTCACAGCATTGCCCTTGAGGGCTGGATGACAGAGACAAGCGAGTACATACTCCTCCCTGTCTCCCAGCACATCAACGAGCTGCCTGTCAACCCCAGACCTCAGCCTCCCAGCCAGAGCACGACCCTCTGGCGCGGTCAGAGAAATCTGGAGTTCACTCATCAGCTTATCCAGACCCATAGCTGTGGGCAGCGCCTGGCTCAAGGGAGTGGTGTCAGCACACAAGCCCTTCGTGGCAAATTGGAAGGGCTGGAGTGCCGACACCGCCTCGGACATCTGCTTCCACTCTGCGTTCGAGAAGTCGCAGACATCCAAGGACTTGTCCCTCGCCAGGGCAACAAGGGCTCTCTCCTGCTCCACCAGGTGCTGGAACAGGAGGAAGGTGGAGTTCCACCGCGTCTCAACATCCGAAGGGATGAGACGGCGAGGAAGCCCAAGGTCATCCTGCTTCTGGCGAAGCAGTCTCCTGGACTTCTCGCTGCGGTTGAAGTGGGCGGCCAGCTTGCGGGACTTATCCACAAGCGTGGCCGTGGCAGCAACAGCAACTGGGATGGGGCGGCCCCCCCTCTCCTGGGACGCCTTCAGCTCCTTAAGGCCAAGGGCGTCCCTGACAGTCAGATGGAGCGTGTGTGCCATACACCGTATGTTCACACAGTCCATGAACGTCTCGACAGCGGCGGTAACGTTGGCTCCATTGTCAGTGACAATGAAGCTGCGGGAGAGGTGTGGACACCCGCCAATCCACTCCTCTATCTGGCGGTCGAGTACGGCCACCACCTCCTCCCCGGTGTGCCTTGTGTCCATCGTCTCCACGTGCAGGACAGCCCACCTGTGCCGTAGTGCAGCGGGAGCCGCGCCGGACCCGGAAGCATTGCCCAAGGAGGTCCCCTCACTCTCCGGTCCCCACCAGTGGGCAGTGAGGGCCAGGAAAGCAGCGTGCATCCCACTGACACTGGTCCAGAGGTCAGTCGTGAAATGCACACTGGTGCCCGCCGGAGCTGCACGCAGCTCGGCCGACACGAGCTCCCTGCACTGGCGGTACAGGGAGGGGACCACGTTCCGGCTGAACGTGGTCCTTGAGGGGATGACGTATTCAGGCACCAGGTATTGGAGAATCCGGCGGAAGCCGTTGTTCTCGACCACCTGAAACAGCTGGTCATCGGTGGAAATCATCTCCCCTATGAGGCGGGTGAGGTGATGATGGTCCACGCGAACAATACGCTGGCTGCCCGAGGACTGCATCCACCGCTGGATGGGCAGTGTAGCCTGCCTGCTGGCTGGCACACTGCCGCTGCCCACCCTAGTGGCAGATGCACAAGGTGCACTAGCGCTGCCAGCCTGTCCCCTGAGACCTGGGTGGTGACGCTCTGTGTGTCTCCATATGGGCGTCGTACCCAGGTGCCCAGGGTCCCTTCCACGGCTGACAAGCATCCTGCAGTGGACACAGTGGGCATGGAATGGGGCATCTTGAGGGACCTCAAAATGCACCCATGCACCACTGCCCTTGGCCTCCTGCGCCCTGGGCGCCGTCCTAGGCCATTTCTCACAGGGTGGCTGCAGTCCTGGGGGGGGGCGGCCGCCGCTGCCTGCCCACTGCTGCCACCCAACCCGCCCCTTCCGTCCTCCACAGCAGAGGAAGGGCCCGGCTCAACTGGCATCGGAGAGGCAGGCCTCTCCTCCACCACCTCGCCAGACCGCTCCCCACCAGAGTGTCGGGCTTCACGAGGGGGGGCCCCACTGAGCGGCGAAAGGATAGGGGGAAGGGGCCCCAGAGGGAGGGAGAACCTGGCTACATTCTCCCCGCCCTCTACCTGCTCTTCCACCTCCACAGTCTCCTCCACCACAACAACTGGCGGTACCTCAGCAGCACCTGGTGCCGCCGAGGAGAGACCCGCCACAGCCCTAATGACGCCTCTGCCGCGATTGCTGGCAGCAGGCGCGGGGAAAGTGATCCTGCGCGCCAAAGATGGAGGAGCCGGGGCGAAGATTTGCCCAATGGGGAGGAGCGGGGTGTCCTCAGGCTCCCCGCGTCCTCTCCCTCTCCCGCAGGCACACCCCGCACCTGGCCTCTCCCACCTCTGCCTGCCAACCTTGAGTGAGCCCTGCCCACCACACGGTGCTCAGACATGCTTAGGTTACAAGGAGGGAGACTTTAAGAGGAAGACCAGAAAGGGTCAAAAAAAAATTTGGAGGGGGTTGTGAGGGGCAAAAAAAAGCCAATTGATTTGGAGCTGGCGGGGGGGGGGGGAGTGTGTTTTTGAAAAATTAAGCCAATTGGGGGGGGAGGAAGACTTTTTGATATGGGGGGGAAGCCAATTGAATTGAGGGGGAGAGGGTGACCTTTTAAAATTTGGGAGTCAAGCCAATTGGGGAGATGGGCCTGGGAGGTTTTTTTTAAAATTGGGATTAAAGGGTGGACCACGGGCAGTTGGGTTGAGTAGTTGTGGTGTGGGTGGCAAGTTTTTTTATTTTGGGGGAGAATGGATGGGGGGAGGGCACAGCACCTACTTGGGGGGGAGGGACGCAGTCAAAGCTTGGGCACCTGCAGATCAAAGGAGGAAACCCTTATTTAGTGAACTGAAACACACAGTGTGGTATGGTTCTGGGGGGTGGTTTTCAAGTAATGCTCCTGTGGGGGGAGCATCAACCTCAATGCAGCCTATTTAGTGACTTTAAATTGCACACAACCAAAACCAGAACCCAGTCACACCTGCACAGAAGTTGAACCCACTCACACTGTGACTCTGCCCACCATGGCAAGCAAGCAGCAGCAAACACTTGATGGCAGCATGGATGGAACATCATCATCATATATGTGTATTGGCACAGCAGCCATGTAGTAGCAGCAAGCATCAGAGCAGAACCCATAACCCCACTCTGCCCCAGCCAGAGGCCAGGAAACTCTCTGGCATGGCATTGGCACACGGCATGTAGTGCCAGCATCGGAACCCATGACCCCACTCTGCCCCACCCAGAGGCCAGGAAACTCTCTGGCATGGCATTGGCCCAGCATGTAGTGGCAGCATCGGAACCCATGACCCCACTCTGCCCCAGAGGCCATGAAACACTCTGGAAGGCACCTGTTCAAAGACCAACCGCAAGACGCATGCAATGCAACGCAGCACACAGCAGCAATTTCTTCACTGAGCAAGAAGACACAAGTTACAACAGTACATCTCCTCTCCAAGGGTCCCTCCCTCCTCCCCACACCCAAATGCATTTCAAAATAGGGGTGTCCCTATTTAAAACCACCAACTAGGGAGGGAAAGGGGGCAACAAAAGTTGCACAATTGCACACGCACTAACCCCTCTTCTTCTGGTCCTTCTCCTGCCGCTCACTGCTGGTCACGGATACACCGCCGCTAGCCAGCCACCCCTGGGCTGGGACATAACAGGGCGGCCGCACGAGGCACAGGCAGCCGGGGTAGGTCAACGATGGAGGGGCAGAAGTGAGGAGACAGACAACACTATTTGTGTCGCTCAACTCACCCCCAAGCAGAGACAAATTAAATGAAAAACTTTTAAAAGAAAAAAAACCGATGGCGGGGACCTCCAGGTGAGGTCAGAGGTAGGCTACTGTGTGGCTGCAGCTGTGGGAGGAAGAAGAAGTGAAGGGAAGGATGAGGAGAGAGAAAGAGAGAGAGAGAGGAAGAAGAGAGGAGGAGCTGTAATGTAGCAGCAGGGGGGGATTTGGGTGTGGGAGGACAGCAGCAGCAGCAGTCCCAAGAGGAGAGACCAGAGGGTGTTTGGGGGGTGGGGTGTGTTTCAGGGGGTCTGGGGTATGTATCAGGGAGTCAGGGGGGCAAGAGGGGGAGAGACCAGAGGGTGTTTGGGGGGTGGGGTGTGTTTCAGGGGGTCTGGGGTATGTAGCAGGGAGTTGGGGGCAAGAGGGGGAGAGACCAGAGGGTGTTTGGGGGGTGGGGGGTGCTTCAGGGGGTCTGGGGTATGTAGCAGGGAGTCGGGGGGCAAGAGGGGGAGAGACCAGAGGGTGTTTGGGGGGTGGGGTGTGTTTCAGGGGGTCTGGGGTATGTAGCAGGGAGTCGGGGGGCAAGAGGGGGAGAGACCAGAGGGTGTTTGGGGGGTGGGGTGTGTTTCAGGGTGTCTGGGGTATGTAGCAGGGAGTCGGGGGGAAGAGGGGGAGAGACCAGAGGGTTTTGGGGGGTGGGGGTGTTTCAGGGGGTCTGGGGTATGTAGCAGGGAGTCGGGGGGGCAAGAGGGGAGAGACCAGAGGGCAGGGTGTGTTTTGGGGGGATTAGTGTGCGTCAAGGGGGCAGAATCTGAGTGGGAGGGGGCAGGGCAGGAGTGGAGGAGGTGGCAGTGGGGGGAGTGGGCTTCTGGAGGGGAGGGAGGGGGGAAGCTAGGAGCAGAGGACCACACAGAGGGGAACAATCAATGAAACCAAACCAATCAATAATGAAAAAAAGTCAAAAAAAGAAAACCTGGGACCAAACTGGGCAGAAAGTCTGGGGTAGGGTGGGGGAGGAACCAACAACAACCAGCAGGGAGGAAGGGACAGGGAGTGGGATACACACACAGCAAAACCAGAACCAAAAGAAGAAGCTAATCTCACAACAAAATCCAAAGGAAGACAGGACTCAACAGGCAGCAGCACACTCAGTCTGGGTGGGAGGGGCAGGGCAGGAGTGGAGGAGGTGGCGGTGGTGGGGGGAGTGGGTTTCTGGAGGGGAGGGAGGAGGGAAGCTAGGAGCAGGACCACACACAGAGGGGAACAATCAAAAATTTGAATCAAAACAATCTATATGCAAAGTGAAAAAGGAAACCTTGGACAAAAGGCAGCCAGAAAGTCTCGGGGGGGGGGGGGGGACAACTACCAGGGAGGGACTGGGGAGTGGGTGGGACACACACAGCGAGCAAAACCAAAACCAGAAGAACCTAATTCCACAACAAAATCCAAAGGAATGCAAGACTCAACAGGCAGCAGCACCAGGGAGGAGGGAAACAATCTTATCTGGGTGGGAGGGAGGGAGGGGGGAAGCTAGGAGCAGAGGGCCAGAGGGGAACAAATTAACAATCAAAATCAGAACCCAAGGAATCAATTGCAGCAATAATATAAACTAAATCCTCAGAAACAGAACTCAAGCAGCCAGCAATAACAATGGCACAAGTTATTAATTAAAAACCAAAAGCAGCAAATATATAAATTTACACAGAAGCAATGAACAATCAAATTGAATGAAAGTCAAAAAGTGGAACAAAAGTCAGGCAAGAAGGCACAAAACCAGCAAAGCAATGCAGAGAAGATGGGTGGGGGTGGGGGGGGAGGGCAAGCCAAAACGTTGGGAGGATTGAGTGAGGGAGAGAGAGAAAGGGTAAAGGGAGAAGAGAACAGAAGAAAACACAACAGGAAAAGTTGGGGAAAGTAAAGAGGTAACTTTGGACAGATGAGACAGACACAGAGGGCAGATGGACAAAAGGTGGCACAAAACAACACACAGAGAGAGCAGAGAGACAGACACACACTAATATGACACACAGTCAGGGACTCACAGCAGACACCAGTAGCAAAACAGCAAGGTCTCAGAGATGATCCCACAACTGCAGCCAAGAGAAGTTTCTAGGCAAGAGGCTTGGGTTTATATAGGTTTGAAATTCCCTCCTTTGGAAGCCCCCACCTTTGCACTCCCCCCACGGCCAACAGGGTGCCAGCTCTCAACAGTGCAACAGCCAAGCAGCCTACCAGACCAAAGGACTCATTCTGGCCAATCAAAGGATCAATAGCGCAGCCAATACAATGCCTGAAAATAGCATCACAAAATGGATGCCAGGAGCAAAAGTTTCAGGAATGAGCCACAAAATGGAGGACACACTTCTAACTTCACAGAGACACTCAGGACACTCCATTGAAGCCTCTGGCACTCCCGAACCGGCCCAGATTCGGTCCGGATTGGTCCCAGAAGGGCCCGATTCGGTCCGGGAACGAACCGCCGAATCTGAACCGGTTCGGAACGAACCGGTTCGGATCCGAACCGAACCGCACATCTCTACTCCCTCCCCTGGGTAGGGCCTCCTTCATCAGGTACAGTGCATCAACAAGGAATGCCTGCAAAGATCTGGGTCAGTCCTAGTGCCCCTTGGTTTAGTCCTGATTTCCATTCAGTCTTCATGGACAGTATTCTTTCTGTGGTCCTCCTTGGGTTCTTGCTGTAGGCTTGAGGCTCACACTCTCCTTTTGTGAATTACATTGGAATCACCCACAGAAATATCCACTTCCTCACTACAGTTTCTACATAACTTGGCAAGCCGGGTGAGAGACTGTGTTAAGAAAGGAGCTAAAGATTCTGTTGGCCTCCCCATATAAAAAGTCAAACAGGAAATGACTTTTTAAAAACTACTTGACTTGTGTCATATCTCCAATAGCATAATTATAACTGTGAAATCCAAAAATCTGACTTTCCCCCGCATACTGCAGTGTTTTTCTGTCAGCTTTTCAAAAATAAAGTATGACAGGATAAACAAAACAACTAGTCTGAACTCAAAATCTTCTTAGGCTATTGTGTTAAAAATGGTTTGTTGGCTAATATTAATATAAAGCTCCAGGGCAGAACCTCCTCCATGAGCTATGAATTTGGTTTGTATTGGACTGTAAATGTAAAATTATTGGTGGGGGGGGCATACAAACCCACCCAGAGACATGGTGGTCTCATAAGCATTCTTTTGGTTGGGAAGTAGGCTAATAGTCCTGCATTCATATTGGCCCTTAGCAATGTTCTAGTGAATACTGCTGCAATTAAGGCTAGCTTTTTAAATAGACTGCTTCAGAATCAAATTACTGAAGAGTTAACAGCACTTATCCTGTATTTATAGATGATGAAATATGAGAATAAGACTGAAATGCTCAGTGTTGATCAAATTATGCTGTTGCTAATCTGTATTGACTAACATCTACTGGAACTGTTTTTAGAACCAGATTAAATGTCTATAATGATTGAATAGAGTAGGTTCTCTTAACAATCCAAACACTTATGGTTTGTCATGTGATATGTTGATACTACTTCTGTAACTCAAAGAGGGTATCTAGGAGAAAAGGAGCTCAAATCACATGACTAGAAACTGGAAATATAGCTTGAGTTCATCAGTGGCCCTCTATAACAATATATAACAATATAACAAAGCAGAACTCCTTCCATTTTTGAAGATAAATCTGTTCCCAACTTAGTACTCCCAGCTTTTTCTTCATGGTCTCTGTACATCACACGTTTGGAATTGCACCTGTGCAGAGACCATACCTTGCGATAGCTTGAAGAGAGAGATTTTTGGCAGTAACCGCAATAGTTAGTTTCTAATAGTTTCTAACCATTCTTTTATTTTATTTTTTATTTAACATATTTTTATACTGCACTTGCATCTCCTAGGTCTCCTGCCCAATTCTCCTCAGTTTTTTGCCAACCGCCACAGAGTCAACACTGCCTCTGGTCATTGACTTAAAAAACAAAAACCTTGCCTGAGAGAGAGAGAGAGAGAGAGAGAGAGAGAGAGAGAAGTTTGCTTTACCATTTTTATATCTTACTCTACTTTTATTCCATCTTTCCGATCCTCCTAGTTCTTTCTGCTTTCACCGTTTGCGTGTTTATTTGCCTTCACATCCTCCCTTTCTCCCCCTTCCATGCCACATTGCAAGTTTATGGTGAGCGGGTCTTCATTGAAACATTGTTCTTCTTGCTCTGCTAAACTACCCATGCCTGATCACTATTCTAGGTGCCTTTTGTGTTTGGGGGAAGGACACAGAGTTGAGACTTGCTCAGTCTGTCAGTTTCACATGGCAGACCCATTGTAATCATGACCTCCCGCCTCCATTTCCTTTTGTGAGAAAGAGCTTTGAAAGCACATATTTTCACCTTTAAGGGGATAGCCTGTACTGCTTCCCCATTTCTAATGGGCTAATCAATACTGCTACTCATGCTATGGTCTCTGACTCACCTCGCCAGTTGCCTCCTCCTGACTCACCTCGCCAGTTGCCTCCTACCTCGCCAGTTGCCTCCTACAGGCTGCTGAGACCATCTTTGAGATGCCCTGTCCACCTCTGTCAATCTCGAGCACACGACCGACGCAGCCTCCACCAGTGCTCCCTGCAGCTCCTGGCTCCTCTGAGGTTGTGCCCAGTTCTGTCTCGGGATTGAAGTTCACTAAGAATAAGAGTGCAAAAAAGATTTAAGTCCATTAAAAAGAAATGACAGGTCCTTGAGGCAATGAGTCAGGAACCCACAAAAAAAAAGAAGAGGAAGCACGTGACAGTAGCCTCCGGGGTGGCGGAGCTTTACAACCTGTGCCCCATAACACAACTCGCTGACAACAAGCCGCACCCCGTGCTAGAGCCCACTATAGACTCAGTATTGGAGGCGCTGGAACTCCCACTTGGAGACTCTCTCGATTCCCACTTTGATCCTCACAATACACTAGAGGGGGATTATGAGCTTTCCCATGGCAGTGCTGATCCTTATCAGGATGAGTACCTAGAAGAGCTGGAGGAGTGGGGCAATCTCAGGGTTCACAAAAGAGATTGAGCCCAACCTTATGATGAGTATTACCCCAGGGATCATGATGCTTGCCACCGACATGAGGATAGGTACAGATGTCAGTACCATCACTGCTGTGACAGGGGCTACTCCAGACAGTTGGGTCTACACTGGATCCTTCCAACCCTTCAGGCATGTCAGGCATGTCTACCACAGCTCACCCAAACACAGCTACATACCCTTCCAAAGATGAAGCAGACTCTAAGGGGGATGCTCAATCTCTCACACATGATTCTTGCACTGACCCGACTTTGGATGCAAATGCCGACACGTTGGCAACTGACACCAAATCTGAACCCTCACCGGAAGAAGTATACCTCTACTCTGAACAAATAGCACACATGGCAAAAGCACTGGGCATTGAAACCGAACAAAGCATCATTGAGTCTGACACTAAGATGCCATTGTCTCTCCCACTCATTCCAACCAACCTGGAGGTGATTAAGTGCACATGGAAGAAGCTAGCTACATTGGCACCCACTGCACTATTAAGAGACCAAAACTTGGAATGTTTTAAAGAAGATTGGAAACCATTCTTGTTGTATTTTAAAAACTACTTCCCTACTATGGACTTGACAGCAGGGTTTGAAATTTAGTATAAATCGCAGGTTGGTTAGATTAATTATGTTTGTAAGGGTTTGAACTTATGTTTTGAATTATTATTATGGCAAGGGTAAATGCTATAGTTGATGAATCACGAAGAAATGTGAGCGGGAAGTCCATCTTTTATGTGTGTATTTCTAATGAATGATAATAATGCTATTGTTAAAATTAATAAAAAATGAATTTGGAAAGAAGAAAAAAACCCTCAACTACACCCTGTAAAGCAAATAGACTTCATAGGTGTCACCCTGGATGCTTGCCTTCCTGCCTCTTTGCCGCCAAGGGGTGCAGCTTTTTCTGTATATAGAAGACTGGCTGATAGTGGGCAGTTTGGAAAGTCTTTTCAAAAAACACATCCAGGTAACACTGAAACAACACCAGAGATTAGGCCTCCTAGTCAACTTCAGAAAACCTCAACTACACCCTGTAAAGTAAATAGACTTCATAGGTGTCACCCTGGATGCTTGCCTTCCTGCCTCTTTGCCACCAAGGGGTGCAGCTTTTTCTGTATATAGAAGATTGGCTGATAGTGGGCAGTTTGGAAAGTCTTTTCAAAAAACACATCCAGGTAACACTGAAACAACACCAGAGATTAGGCCTCCTAGTCAACTTCAAAAAACCTCAACTACACCCTGTAAAGCAAATAGACTTCATAGGTGTCACCCTGGATGCTTGCCTTCCTGCCTCTTTGCCGCCAAGGGGTGCAGCTTTTTCTGTATATAGAAGATTGGCTGATAGTGGGCAGTTTGGAAAGTCTTTTCAAAAAACACATCCAGGTAACACTGAAACAACACCAGAGATTAGGCCTCCTAGTCAACTTCAGAAAACCTCAACTACACCCTGTAAAGTAAATAGACTTCATAGGTGTCACCCTGGATGCTTGCCTTCCTGCCTCTTTGCCACCAAGGGGTGCAGCTTTTTCTGTATATAGAAGATTGGCTGATAGTGGGCAGTTTGGAAAGTCTTTTCAAAAAACACATCCAGGTAACACTGAAACAACACCAGAGATTAGGCCTCCTAGTCAACTTCAAAAAACCTCAACTACACCCTGTAAAGCAAATAGACTTCATAGGTGTCACCCTGGATGCTTGCTTTGCTGCCTCTTTCCTAATTCCAGGCAGGGTTGACGACATCATTACTGCTGCCACACATTTCGCATCAGTTCTTCACGTCACTGCATTCCAAGTCCAACATGCACTGGGACTGATGGCTTCCACAATGACCATTCTCTAATACCCCAGGTTACGCATGCGTGTCATCCAGAAATGGTTTCTCAGGGTCTTTTCTCCAACCCAAGACAAACAATCAAAGAAACTAGTCGTTCCCGCTGCAGTGGCAAAAGCAGCACTATGGAAGCCATCTCAGGACAGGTTGCCAATTTAGAACACCTCAGATAGAGGCCACTGTGATGACAGATGCGTCTGGCACAGGTTGAGGTGCACACTGTGCACTATTGTAGGCAGGTGGTCGGCTGCTGAACAGAACAGTCACATAAACTATTTGGAGCTCTTGGTCGTCTTCCTGGCCTTCCAAAGCTTCAGGACCGAGTTACGACGCAAGTGGGTGATGGTGTTTACCAACAACACCACAGCCGCCACCTATATCAACAGGCAGGGCGGGACAAGATCCAGAGTGCTCCTCTATCTGCTGCTGAAGCTCTGGGAGTGGTGCATTGCCAACAACATCTTTCTGCGTGCAACACACATACCAGGGAAAGAGAACAACATTGTGGATTCCCTGAGCAGACAGAAGTACCCCTCTCACAACTGGCAACTTCATCCAGAGGTGGTGTACACCCTCTTCAAGAGGTGGAGAATACCAACTGTCAACGCCTTTGTGGATGCTCAAAATTGCCAGTGCAGTTGCTTTTTCAGCAGAGCGGGAGTCAGTCCAGAGTCAGAAGGAGATGCCCTCCTCTCTGACTGGTCCAAAGAGTTTGTGTACGTGTTCCCGTCTTTCCCCTCCAGAAGATACAGACAGACAGACCATGCTGCATTCTCATCACTTTTTGGTGGCCGAGACAACCTTGGTTTGCCAACCTCCTGTCTCTAGCGCCTCATACTCACCTTCAATTGCTGGACTGTCTGGATCTGCTGACTCTTCCGGGCACCAGCATCTAGCACCTCTCAACACTCTCCCTGACAGCATGGCTGCTGCAACCTTGCTACCAGTTGTAAGCGACCCATTGCAGTCGGCTATCACTGTCTAATCAGTGCTCCACAATGCCCTCAGGCCACCCACACACTATACCCATGATACGAAGTGGAAATGTTTCCTCTCATATGCTCACACCTACCATATTGACCCACAGCACTCATCCATGAAGGAAGTGCTCGCTTACCTGTTGCACCTGAAGCAGTCTGGGCTGTTCATCACTGAAGGTGCATCTCACAGGCATCTTGTCACATCATCTTTCTTGTTATCTTTTTCAGTTTCCTGGCGTTAAAAAGTTTTTCAAAGGTTTAGACCGTTTGTTCCCATCAACTCCTAAGCTATCACCCACCTGAGACCTTTCCTTAGTCCTAACCTAAGGAAACCGCCAAACCGTTTGAACCCATGGCCACCTGTGATTATCATTTACTTACCTTCAAAACACTCTTCCTAGTGGCAGTCACTTCAGCATGCCAAGTGACTGAACTCGGAGCAATCCACGTGGATCCACCTTTTCTTGCCTTCCACAGGCAAGATCCTAACCCCTGACATCAATTTCTTACCCAAGGTGGCATCTCAGTTCTACCTTTCCCAGGAGATATCATTCCCCGTGCTCTTCCTAGATCCACAGACACCTGAGGAGTGCAAATGGCATGCCCTCGATGTGCAGTGAGTGCTTGCTTTCTGTGTTCATAGGACCAGAGACTACAGAAGATCTAATGCCCTTTTTGTTTGCTATGGTGGGCCACGTAAACATTTTCAAGTCTCCTCACAGCAGCTCTCAGTTTGGATGTGCTCCACTAGCTAGCCAAGCAGCCTCTGCCTGCTCTGCTGCACACCCATTCCACTAGGTCCATGTCAACTTGCGCGGCATTTTGCCATGACCTGGTCTCAGAGTACCACTTTCATCAGGCACTATGCCTTGGATCTGCAAGCTAGGAGGGACAGTTCCATGGTGCTTCAGTCTGCTGTCTCTGCCGGGCAAGGCTGCCCCTCCTTCTCATCTTAAGGTAAAACTCTCACTATTTCCCAAATGTGTGATGCACAGAGACCACAAAGGAGGACAGGTTACTCACCTGTAACAATGTTTCTTTGAGTGGTCTTCTGTTCAGTCACATGACCCTCCTGCTGCAGCCTTGTTGCTTCCCTTTATGGGATCTGCGGCGGTGGCTCCAACTGAGGAGAATTGGGTGGGAGAGCCTAGAAAGGGGGTGGGGCTACCACCAAAAATCTCTCTCTTCAAGCTACTGCAAGGTCCAGGGTATGATCTCTGCACAGGTGCAATCCCAATCCCTTGTGAATGCACAGAAGACACTCAAAGAAACATTGTTACAGGTGAGTAACCTGTCCTTCATGGCACTGTCCATTTCTTTTAGAGTTGAGCAAGCAGTTGCAATTAGGGAGCCTTCTTCAGATGTTATAGAGGGCACCCATGGTCACGCTTACAAGGGGGAAAGCAAGGAGGAAGTTCCACCCTGCTGCTGTCACTCATCGCCTTGCACCCAACCAACATGCTTATGACAGCGTTTGAAGGGGTGCCACCATATGCGTGTTTAATGGTGATTCCATGAGCTGCAACCTGGATTGCTCTAGGATGCAGCTCACAGAATCACTATTGAACACACTTACAGTATCCCCCTCTTCAGACAAATGGTGCCATAAGTTTCTCCATCAGGTAGAAGGGGATGAGTGACCACAACAGTGTGGGACCTCCTCCTTGCTTTCCCCCTTGTAAGCATGAGCATGGCTTCCCTCTATAACCTCGGAAGAGGGCTCATTGACGTAATGTTCCCACCATCTTTATAGTCAGTTGTACTGAACATAATAGTCATACACATGTATGCACTATTCTTATTATCCTTCCACTCCTTTTTTGGGTGAAAGGCTTTCAGGAATCTGGAACATATGAATATGCCCTCATATATTGCCTGAGGCTCACATGATGTTCTAATGCAGATATGTGCAGTCTGATGCACTTATATGTATGTTATTTCTACACAGGATTATGTGATCCACCCCATGGTGATCAAGGGATATTCTTGTTAACGTAGCAAAGAGGCAGTTACTTTCATCATAGTGGTTCTCGTATATTTAGTTGGGGGTGAGCAGCTTTCTCTATTTAGTCCCAGCACAGCATCCCTCCAGTGCTGTCTGCCGTTTGTTTATTGATTGATTGATTGATTGAATGAATGATTGAATCTATATTCAGCCTAGCATAAAAAATTTCTAGGGGGTGTACAGAATTAAAAACATAAAACACAACACATTTAAAATTCATAAAAAGATAAAATCATAATAGATAAAAACACATTAATAACACATTATTATTTTTTAAATGAGCCCTTTAGGGAGAGAGAACAATCTTCTTATTTCTTTTTCTCTGTAAACGGTTTTAACTTTTTGTTGTTGAAAAGTAATATATATTATTCCTGTCCTGTGTATAGGTTTCTCATTAGAACAATGAGATGTTCTGGGGCGCTCATTTGCCTAAGGATATTCCACAACTTGACATGGTCGACACAGCTGAAGGCTTTTCTATAGTCAATGAAGCACATATTGATTTCTTTTGGGTATTCTTCAGCTTCCTCAATTATCTAGTGTGCATTGGCAATGATGTCTCTTGTTCCACAGCCTTTTCTGAAACCAGCTTGAACCATTAGGGCAATACAATGTATAACCTTTTTCTATAAAGTTAGATGTACAGCTAGACAAACAAACAAAACAAGCAACGAATATTTATAGACTGCTTTTCAACAAAGGTTCCCAAAGCGGTTTACACAGAGAAAACAATAATAAAGTAATAAGATGGATATACAAAGCTCAGTCATATGGATATACAAAGCTCTGCTCTTAGGTACAACAATGAAAATTTAAAAATGTTATTCCTTGTTCAACCAAGTCAGGAATTCCTTACATACAATATGGGGGGGGACCAGAAAGGGGAGTGGGGAGGAACAGACTTTGTATACTTGTAGGTATTGAAAGATCTCCTATAAGTATCTAAAGAATTTACACAGACCTTGGAGATGTGTGGAAATGTCTTGCTAAAGGTACTGTGTGCTTAATCCAGGCCTGCACATATTGTGACCCATCAGGTCAAATGTAGCCTGCCACTCATATATTGTCACTTGAAAATGTTTGACAGTCCCCAGTTCTAAAATTGCCAAGCAAGCTGCAAAAAATAGGATGTTAATCCATTCCCTGTTGGGCCACCGTACATAGGTGGAGTGCTGAGTTCAGCTTGAGGGCTTGCCAGTCATTCACGGCCTGGCTTAATTGTTCAACGTGTTGTTTGTTCTAGCAGATTTACTCTATCTGTTCTTAGTGCACTTACACTAACTCAGACTGACTCTACTTTCCAGTTTAATCAACTATATTTAAGTGTTTCCCTTTGGTTCATTAATCCAGTCTCCATTCCACTACATTGATCATGCACCATTAAAGATAATCCTGCCTTATGAAGACACAGCTATAATAGCTGAGAAAGATGGTGCTGCTGCTGCTACTGCAGTACTCAGCAGCTGCATCTCATTATGTGAGTTACTTCTTAACTAGAGTCTCTGAAGCTGTAGATGAGTTGTTCTGATGTATTAGGGAGCAAAGTGAACATGGAAACTAGCTTCAGTTATGCTTTTGGAGGACCTGTTCCATATACCTTTTGTGTACTGCATTTGTGCTTGGTTGGAACCTCTTCCAGTTGTGGCCAGTACCAAAGGGTGGTGGTGGAGGTGGAGGTGGAGGGCAGGGCTGGTGGGGGCAGAGGGCAGGACTGATGGATGCAAACAGATTGCAGCTGTGCCTCTCTCCTTCTCTATCCCCAACCTATTGTGATTGCATGTGTCTCTTTATGCCATTTCACCCCACCACGGCTTTAACTGGAGCTGCACAGCATGGTCATTCACTCCGTGAATAACCAGCCCACGTGATTCCTGTTACAGTCACAGCAGAGTAAAAACAGAAAAAGAGAGAGACCTGCAGTCACAGCCATGGGAAGAGAGACACAACTGTGGCCTGTTCGGTCTCGCCAGTCCCACACTTCCCACTGGTACCGGCCACCACTGATCTCTTCAGCTATTTGTGCAATTCATTTGTGGAACACCTCAAGGGTAAGAAAAGGCTGATAAGTGTCTCTTATTCTGACCCTTTAGATCATACTGAGCATGTGGTTTTATGTAAAGTATGCTGTTGATTTCTTACTTTTCATCATTTCGTTGATCTACTTCAGCCAGATGCAGACATTATGCTGTATGTACAGATGTCTGTATACCTGTGCACATATTTGTGTGAATGACTGTACCTGTGTTGATTTTAAAAGTGAACCTGGATACAGGCCCTTCAAATGCATGGTAAAGATTGGAAGTGTACTTTTGTATCTGAGTTCAACATAACATGTGAATGACTCTACCTGGTACAGACCTGTGTACACTGTACACTCGTAGATAGATATACCGTATATACTCGAGTATAAGCCGAACTGAATATAAGCCAAGGTACCTAATTTTACCTAAGAAACCAAAAAAACTGATTGACTCGAGTATAAGCCTAGGGTGGGAAATGCAGCAGCTACTGGTGAGTTTCAATAATCAAAATAAATGCCAATAAAATTACATTAATTGAGACATCAGTGGGGTATATGTTTTAAATATTTATTTCAAAGAAAAAACCATGAGTCTAAATAACGACTGCACTACATACTGGTATAGGCTCATTATATGGTAAAAGAACTCCTGCACACACACACACATCTTAAAGAGCCGATGCTCTTCTCTCTGCCTACACTGAGCTGTTGCCGCAGGTCAGGATACAAGGCTGCAGGTCAGGTTACAAGGCTGTTGCTGCAGGTCAGGGTACTAAGCTGTAACTGTAACTGCGGCGCTAGTAGTGACGTCACTACTAGCGCCGCAGTTACACAGATTAGTACACAATAGTACTGCTGTATCACCAAGTCTGCCCCGCGGTTGAAGTCTATTAGGGCAGTGTGTGGCCAAATCTAAGGGAGCCGCTCCTGCTTCCCTGTACTGCTGTATCACCAAGTCTGCCCCGCGGTTGTAGTGTGTTGCTGCCATCTAAGGGAGCCGCTGCTGCCTCCCTGTAATTCTCTATTACAAAGTCTGCCCCGGGAACCGACATCTGTTTGGGAGTAGCAGCAGGAACCGGCATCTGTGAGAGAACAGATGCTTCTGTGGCTGAGTTGGACAGAGCAAGCACTGCACAGTGCAGGGTGGAAACCACGTGTGCAGCTTCTTTCGGCTGCGGGAAAGCAGGGGACACAGAACCGGAGCAGCGGGACGAATGGAGCCCATTGTGACCAGTATGTACTTTATTACAGGGGGACATTTTAGCACGGGCAGATAGATGACTTGAGTATAAGCCGAGGCTGATTTTTTTCAGCACATTTTGGGTGATGAAAAATTCAGCTTATACTCTAGTATATACAGTAAGTTTATTCGGTCATTGACCAGCAAATTGTACACTCGTACGAGTGATGAACATAACTTGTGAATGGGCCTCTAGTTATTGCATGAACAGCATGTTGAAAGAATGTAGAAATGCTCAAACCTGACTAGAACTCACAATGTTCAATCACATGTAGTTTTGCCCCAGTTTCTGGTGTTAGAAAAGACCAGCATGAAGGACAAGGGGCTAAGAATCCTTTCCTTCCTGGTAGTTTTTTCTGCTTTCCTACTGAGAAAAGAAAGCAGCTGAGAGAGGAGATCTGCAGCTATGGGATTCTATGAACCAGCTAACAGTCTAGTTCCAGAATAATCAATATAAAATGTGTGGTTGGTACAAAGTCACTGTTCTTATTAAAATGAGGAAGAGTTGGATGGGAGTTCTGTATCACTTAAACTGAAATTATCTGATGTTCATTGCCAGAACCTGTCATTTTGTCTACTGAAGATTTTAATAAACTATACAGTTTATTATTAGAAGAAAGCCAAATGAAAAATTGAATGTCATTAGCCTAAGCTGTCTGCTGATGTTAAGCAGCCGAAGATTGCTCTCATGCTTCCAGCCATCCGTATCTACACTTATAATTCTTTTTTACTGTCTTCTATGTGCTAAAACTCAATCTGTGCTTCACAAAGACCACACTACAGCTATTTGAAAAAAAACAACATATTGCTAAACTCTTAATAACTTGATTTCTTTGAAACAGAAGGTGGTACATTTTAAACCAGGGAAGAAACAAAATATTGCTGGAAAAAACCCACGATTAGAAAGCGATTGCTTCACTGCACATCATTCTACATCAGAAGCTTTTTGCTGTTAACAATGTGCAAGGACAGAACAAACCTTCACAATCAGCTCTCCAAGTAATTGAATAGCCTGGAGCCTGAGCTAATAGGTGTCTGCATTTCAATTGTTTTTTATTCACCTTCATATTTTATTCCAAAGGACAGTCTAACCTGTACAATCATTTTAAAAGTTGCTTCCTTCAAGCTCATGAACCTACTTTTAGTTTGGGAAACTGCTAAAGTTTCTAGTAGTTTCCAATAGAAGTGTACTCTTGTGAAGCTTGAACATTTCAGCATTTTCTTTTGAGCAGCACATTAAATTTGAATATCAAGGGGAAGGGATCCTTTCCCCTTCAATAGCCAGAATAAACAGATTAAGGAACAGTTACCTGTATTTAAAAAGCCACCTAATGGGGCAGCAGGGAAATGGCTTGACTAGCAACCCAGAGGCTGCCGGTTCGAATCCCCACTGGTATGTTCCCCAGACTATGGGAAACACCTATATCGGGCAGCAGCGATATAGGAAGAGGCTGAAAGGCATCAGCTCCTTCCGCACGGGAGATGGCAAAGGTATACCTCTCCTGTATTCTACCAAAGACTACCACAGGGCTCTGTGGTCGCCAGGAGTCGACACCGACTCAACAGCACACTTTACTTTACAATTGGATAGTTAGTCACAATAGGCTTCCCATTTCCTTCAAAATATCCTGGAGATTGGAGCTAACACATGCCTTAGATAACCAAAATAGCTTCTTGCCCAAGTTAGAGTGTTAAATAAAGGCCTTGGTTGTAGATTTATTAATTTGAATATTTTTGTTCCATCTTTTGGAGCTGATTTGAACCTTCAAGGCAGGTAAATAATATGAGAAAATTAAAGATACATAAACATAGGAAACTGCTGTTTACTGAGTCAGATCATTGGTCCATCTCACTCAGTATTATCTACACAGACTGGGAGCAGCTTCTCCAAAGTTGTAGGCAGGAATCTCTCTCAACCATCTTTTAGAGATACCAAGGAGGGAAAAGGAGGCTATGGAGGTTGCAGAGAAGCTAAATGAGTTCTTTGCACCTGTCTTCACGGCAGAGGATACTGAGCATATACCTGTTCCTGAAACAGGCTTTTTGGGGATGGAGGCTATAGAACTGAGTCAGATAGAAGTGACAAGAGATGATTTCTAAACTGTCTGGAAAAACTGAAAACTAGCAAATCACCAGGGCCGGATGGCATCCACCCAAGAGTCCTCAAAGAACTCTAATGTGAAATTGCGGACCTCCTTGCAAAAATATATAACTTAACCCTGCAATCAGGCTCTGTACTGGAGGACTGGAAAGTAGCATATGTAACACTGATTTTCAAAAAGAGATTCATGGGTGATCTGGGAAATTACAGGCCATTTAGCTTAATGGCCGTTCCAGCCAAATTGATGGAAAGCATCCTCAAGGATAAAATTGTAAAGCACATAGAAAAACAGGCCTTGCTGGGAGAGAACCAGCATGGCTTCTGCAAAGGGAAATCTTGCCTCACCAACCTTTTGGAGTTCTTTGAGAGTGTCAACAAGTGTGTGGATCAAGGTGATCCAGTTGATGTAGTCTACCTGGACTTCCAAAAAGCTTTTGACAAAGTTCCTCATCAAAGACTCCTGAGGAAACTTAGCAGTCATGGGATAAGGGGACATGTACATGTGTGGATTGCTAACTGGTTGAAGGACAGGAAACAGAGGGTAGGCATAAATGGAGAGTTTTCACAATGGAGGGAAGTAAGAAGTGGGGTCCCCCAGGGATCTGTACTGAGAACGGTGCTTTTTAATGTATTCATAAATGATCTAGAAGCTGGGGTAAGCAGCGATGTGGCCAAATTTGCAGATGATACCAAACTCTTTTGTCTAGTGAAATCCAAAACGGATTGTGAGGAGCTCCAAAAGGATCTCTCAAAATTGGGTGAGTAGGCAACAAAATGTGTTTCAGTGTTGGCAAATGTAAAGTGATGCACATTGGGATGAAAAACCCCAACTTCAAGTATACATTGATGGGATCTGAGTTGTCGGTTGGTGATTAGCCAGGAGAGGGATCTTGGGGTCGTGGTGGACAGCTCGTTGAAAGTGTCGACTCAATGTGTGGCAGCTGTGAAAAAGGCCAATTCCATGCTAGGGATCATTAGGAAGGGGATTGAAAATAAAACTGCTAATATTATAATGCCCTTATACAAAACTAGGGTGTGGCCACACCTGTGTACAATTCTGGTCACCACATCTAAAAAAGGGCATTGTAGAACTGGAAAAGGTGCAGAAGAGGGCAATCAAGATGGTCAGGGGCCTAGAGCACCTTTCTTATGAGGCAAGGCTACAACACCTGGGGCTATTGAGTTTAGAAAAAAGACGAATGTGGGGAGACATGATAGAGGTCTATAAAATCATGCATGGTGTGGAGAAAGTGGATAGAAAGAAATTCTTCTCCCTCTCACATAACTCTAGAACCAGAAGTCATCCCTTGAAACTGATTGCCAGAAAATTTAGGACCAGCAAATGGAGGTTCTTTTTCACACAAAGCATAATCAACTTGTGGAATTCTCAGCCACAAGATGTTGTGACAGCCAACATCCTGGATGGCTTTAAGAGTGGTTTGGATAACTTCATGGAGGAGAGGTCTATCATTGGCTACTAGTTGGAGGTCTATAGGCCACCTCCAGCCTCAAAGGCAGGATTTCTCTGGGTACCAGTTTTAGGAGAGTAACAGCAGTAGAGAAAGCATGCCCTCAACTCTTGCCTATAGGCTTCCAGTGGCACCTGGTGGGTCACTGTGTGAAACAGGATGCTGGACTAGATGAGCCTTGGGCCTGATCCAGCAGGGCTGTTCTTGTGTAGTTCTGAGGTCACTGCTAGTGAATAGTCTTGAGGGAATCCAGGGTCAAGATCTCTGTGGACCTCTGATGTTGCTGAGTGATGGGAACGATACTTATTTTGGCATGGTGAAAGTGGACAGCACAGGTATTGTGGTTCTTGACATTGATACCATCAATATCAGTACTGGCAACACTGGATGCTTGGCAGCAGTAGACTTCAATGTTGATGCTTCTTTTGGATGCCTTTTCTCCCATCTCAAGACCTATGTTGAGTCTACCTTTTTTGTTTGGGGTCGCTCAATGTCGAAGTAGTGTGAAGTCTCTTCTTGTCCCTAGGCTTCCTTTGTTTAGCCTCTTTCAAAGTTGAGGGGATAGCCTTCGAGGACACATGACCAGCGATCCCTCTAATAGGGGTTCCCAGATGTTGTTAACTACAATTCCCAAAATCCCCAGCTGCAATGGCTTTTTCTTGGGGATTATGGGACGTGTAGTCAACAACATCTGGGAATCCCTGTTAGAGGGAACACTGCATATGACACAATATCGAAGCCTTTGGTATTGATGGTAGTGCAATGTCAGGGCTAGGCGTCTTGTGCTTTGGAGATGGTACAGACTTGCTGCTGGACTCCCTAGGAAGTATCATGGTTGGCTTCGTGGTTTTTGGCATCAACTATCATGTCAAGGTAGGACCTGGAGCTGATGCTTCAGGGTCCCGTGCCAAGTTGTACAGGGTGTCTTTTAAGTGCAATTCTCTATTTTTTCTGGTTTGTTTAGTAATTTTTTGGCAGAGCTTATAGAGATCAGTTTTGTGCTCCTCTCCCAAACAGAGGGGGGACAGGGAATGTCTAGCTGAGGAGGGGAAAATGGATTAGTACTTCCCACAACTCTTTCAATTTTTTCTTTCTGTCATGAAATAAGTAGAAACAAGTTGGGCTGGGCTAGAGCATCTGTGCCTCTAGTTCTCCCCCTGCCGTCGCCGTTTTCTCCCCTGCCCACCATCCACTGCCGTTTTATCCCCCTCGCCCATTCCCCTGCCGGCATTGTCTCCCACCCCCGAGAACTCATACAGCCACCAAGAATCCAATTTGTGTTTGGACTTGCTGTGTATGAGTTATCTCAATGAATCCCTATGAAGACACACACACACACACGCACACACACACAGAGAGAGAGACCAGAGAAGCTACTCTGATAGAGATAGACTTGTTAAAAGGACAGTAACTGAAAAAATTCATGAGCAGGGGGAACCATGAACCCCAACCAACTTGGTGCTGCCTGGGGGAGTTGTGACACAACTCATCATGTCTCTGGACCCACTTTGGGGTGCCCTGGCACCCCCCAAAGGGGAGAATAGGCCAGCTGGGCCACCTCAAATCCCCATTATTCCCTATGGGAGGAATGCAAAAATTGGAATAATCTAAAATCACAGAAGTGTCCGATTGTTTGGGGGTTTGGTGGGTGCTTGGCACCTCTGGGTGCCCACCACCCACCCTGGCTTTGTGTGTTACTGTTGCTGGTGTCTATCTTATGTTTCTTTTTAGACTGTGAATCCTTTGGTGACAGGGAACCATCTTACTTGCTTATTATTGCTCTATGAAAACCACTTTTGAAACTTTTGTTGAAATGCGGTATATAAATATTTGTTGTTTTGTCACACGCTGCCCTTTTCAGCAGCTAGAGCCTCAGAATGTAAATGTGGAGGGGGGTGGTATTCACCTGTGTCCTTATCCTTTCAGCTCCTTGGGGTCACTGTGCTTGTCTCTCTCTGGAAACCCACACCACTCTCCCTCTCTTTGCCCCTCACCACGGGCCATTGCTGGTTTTTAAGCCTGTTGCAAGTTGCACATCACCCCCCCTCAATTGGGCCTATGCCCTTCAATATTGGTCCCTGTATAGCCCCCAGTCCAGCAGCTGTTCCCCATTCCCCTATCTCCTCCTCCATCACCCACCCCTTCCTTCACCACAGGACACCTCCGTTACCATCTGCTCTTGGCCGCCTGCTCTCTCCAGGAGCCTAGAACCCAACCGCACGGTCTCAATTCTTTCGCCACTGCATTGACATGCTGCTGCTGCTCCAGGAGCCTTCCACGGCTGCCACTGCTCCAGGATTGGCTGCACCGGTAAGGACGGCGTGGTCGCCCACTGGACACTCCCCCCCGCCCCACAAAGCTTCTATGTGGACCTCTGGCTAGTTGTCTTCGAAGAAGTGGGAGAAGTAGTCTACATTTGGGTTGTTGCTGCCCTTCCAGAGTATTATTGTGAACCTAAAGGGTAATAAAGATAAACAACACCTCTTTACTCAGTGTCCTTCATTTTATGAAGGGGCTTGTGGTTGGTCACAAGGAGGAATGGATTGTCTGTTAGGTAATACTGAAGGATCTCCACAGCCCACTTTACTGCCAGGGCCTCTTTCTCCATGGTAGAATACTCATCTCAGTGGGCCTTAGTTTTCTACTTAGGTACATTATTGAGTGTTCCTCGCCTTTCAGGGTTTGTGAGAATACAACTCCTAAACCTGTGGCTGAGGTGTCTGTCTGTACCATAAATGGTTCCTGAAATTCGGGGCTTCATAAGACTGGGGCATGCATTAGGACTTCCTTGGTCTTTTGGAAGGCCTTTTGTCCTTCTGGGGCCCAGTATAATGGATCTGGAGCTTTCTGTCCCAGCATCTTGGTCAAGGGACTTGTCAAGGATGCATATCCTGGTACAAACCCCTGCTAACTTGGCAAAGAGGCACCTTTTACCATCGTGATTCTCTTTATTTAGTAGGGGGAGAGTAACTGGCCCTATCCACCCCCAGCACAGTACTTCCAGTGACTGTTGCTGGTGTCTATCTTGTGTTTCTTTTTAAAATGTGAGCCCTTTGGGGACAGGAATCCATCTTATTTGTTTGTTATTTCTCTGTGTAAACTGCCCTGAGCCATTTTTGGAAGGGCGGTATAGAAATCGAAATAATAATAATAATAATAATAGCCTTCAATTCATTGCCTCACACATGGATACTAAAATGTTTAGGAACAACTGGTGTCAGCAAAAACATTCAGATATTTATTTAAAAAAGCAAAGAGCATGTGGAGTACACAGTTAACAATCAATGGCAAGACACTTGGACAGGTTAGCATTAGAAGAGGCGTTTTCCAAGGGGACTCACTATCCCCTCTGTTGTTTGTAATTGCCATGACTCCACTTTCACAAATACTAAACAAAACAGGCCTCAGATACCAAACATCTAAAACATCAAGTCAAATAAACCATCTGCTGTACATGGACGATCTGAAGTTGTATGGAAAGTCCCAGTCAGAAATCGAATCACTACTAAACACTGTCCGTATATTCAGTAGCAATATAGCAATGGAGTTTGGACTAGATAAGTGTGCTGCATTAATAATGAACAGAGGGAAAATAACAAAAACAGAAGGAATAGAACTGCCCAATGGAAGCAAGATCAAGAAGCAGGAAGAGAAAGGACATTACAAATACTTGGGCATTCTCCAGGATGATAACGTCGCACACACTGAAGTTAAAAGAAAGTTAAAATAAAAATTGGAAGTGAATACGTCAGGAGAGTTAGAAAAATCCTAAAGTCACCAAGACCTGGCAATGGCTTAAGAATGGCAACTTGAAGAAAGAAACAGAGGGTTTAATACTGGCTGCACAAGAACAGGCACTAAGAACAAATGCAATAAGAGCAAAAGTCGAAAAATCCACAACAAACAGCAAGTGCCGCCTTTGTAAAGAAGCAGATGAAACAGTGGACCACCTGATCAGCTGTTGTCAAAAGATCGCACAGACTGACTACAAACAAAGGCATGACAAGGTAGCAGGGATGATACACTGGAACATCTGCAAAAAATACAAGCTACCTGTAGCCAAAAATTGGTGGGACCATAAAATTGAAAAAGTTGTTAAAAATGAAGATGTAAAAATATTATGGGACTTCCGACTACAAACAGACAAACATCTGCCACACAATACACCAGATATAATTGTAGTCGAGAAGGGAAAAAACCAAGTTAAAATAATCGACATAGCAATACCAGGGGATAGCAGAATAGAAGAAAAAGAAATAGAAAAAATAACAAAATACATAGATCTACAAATTGAAATTGAAAGGCTGTGGCAGAAAAAGACCCAAATAATCCCAGTGGTAATTGGCTCCCTGGGTGCAGTTCCAAAAGACCTTGAAGAGCACCTCAACACCATAGGGGTCACAGAAACCACCATCAGCCAATTACAAAAAGCAGCTTTACTGGGAACAGCCTATATTCTGCGATGATATCTATAACAGCAGCAACAACATTGACAATAAAATTCAGCCATCTCAGGTCCTTGGGAAGGACTCGATGTCTGGATAAAACAAACCAGTCAATAACACCTGTCTGGCTGTGTAAATAAATAATAATTTAGTAACCGACCAATCCAAGGATTGCTTTTTGGTCTGTGGTGGGGGCATATATGCCACAGTTTCCAGTTTTTCAGGCAGAGCCCATATCTGTCCATGTCCTAACAAATACACCAGATACTTCACCTCTGCAGCACCTAATAGACTTTTCCTAGGGCTCACGTGTAAACCAGCTCTCTTCAGGGCTGCCAACATCATCTCCAGATGTCTCAAGTGTTCTGGCCATGTTTGACTATATATGATGATATCGTCAATGAAGGCCATTATGAATGGGTGGCAATGGATTAGCATAGAATCCACCTGCCTTTGGAAGGTGGAGGCCTCTCAATGTATTCAGATGTTGGTTTTGAAGTGAAATGGCCCTTGGGGTGCTCTTTTCACCTCAGAGGTATTTGCCAATAACCTTTTGTCAGGTCTAAGCAGGAGAGTACTCAGGACTCTCCTGATTGGTTCAGTAGGACCTCCGCTTGCAGCATGAGGTATGCATCAAACATAGAGGTTCTGTTCACCTCGCAGAAATCTATACAAAACCTCACCATCCCTATCTCTAACATGTCTTCCACCTGTTTCTCTACTGCATCTCCCCACTTACAGGGTATAGGTCTCCATAGGGTGCATACGACCTTTCCAGGTTCCATTTCTATTATGTGTTGCACCCCCTTTGCACATCTGGGCCTCACTGAAAAGAGATGCACGCATTGGTCTATTACGGCACCCAGGGATTCTTTCCATTTGTCCAGTATTCCCCTGGCTGTTTTGGCCATTCACACTCTTCTCTTTGCCCCGCCCATGGTAAGAGGTTCTCTGTTAGTTGGGATCTGGACATCCAGTCTACCACCCTTCAGGGCAAGACTTCCAGTCTTGTCTCCACTGATTCAGCAAGTTCATGTGTAACCTTTGTGCCTCCTGCCGAGTGGTCCCATATTGGACCTCATATATGTCCATGGCCCTATGGCTCATTTGACCTCAAACGTGCCAGGACCTTCCCCCCATCATTGGGAATGCACAGGCCTTTACTAGTTCCTGATTCCTCGCTTGTAGCGTCCATGCCCAGTATTCTGGTTGTAGAAGTCCTTCTGCTTCTCCTAGGCTTTCAGGAGGTTGGCCCGGGCTGTCACCTGTTTCTCCTGTTTTACATCCCTCAGTTGTTCCATATAATCTTTTAGGGTTCGTGGTTTGACTCCTAAGGACGTCACCCAGCCTAGTATGTCCAGGATCCCACGAGGCTGTCAACCATACAATAACTTGGACACTGAATACCTGGTCGAGGACTGGGTGATAGACCTGAGGGCAAACAGGATGGTGTCCAAGATGAGGCTCTAGCCTCCTGGGTGTCTGTCTGTCACTGCCTGCAGCATGGTCTTCAGCATTTGGTTATAGTGTTCCATTAGCCCGTCAGTCTGTGGATGGAACATGGAAGCTACTTTATGCTGCATGTCTGAACTCCCACAGAGTTGTTGCATAGTCCTTGACGTGAAAGAAGTGCCTTGATCCAATATAATTTTTCTAGGGAGGCCAGCCTGAAAGAACAACCACATCAATGCCTGGTTGTCTGCAATGACTGCATCGACATGGCTTCAGGGTAACTGGAAGCATAGTCAAATATAATGAGAGTATACCAATGCCCCCATGCTGTCCTTAGTAAGGATCAAATTAAATCTATGCCAATGCATTCAAACAGGAACTGGGTGTGCATGATGGGACACATGGGAGCCAAGGCTGGATGGACTGCGGACATTATCCTTTTGACAAATTGGACATGTTTCACAGTAGGCCTGGACCTCTTTTCTCATACCTGGTCAGAAAGAAACACTTTAATAGGTTGCTTAAAGGGAGCCAAAAGACTTTGCAGTATTACTAACCGGAGTTATAGGAGTATTACTGGAGTATTACCTATAACTTTGGGGTATTACCAACTGTCTTACTGGTGTGCCCTCCCCCAGCATAGAACCCCTTTTTGTACCTCAAAACATCCTCTTGTGTCAGGTTGTTTGTGTCCCCCTGTGAGTTGGCTTCCTCTGTGGCGGCCCACAGATCTTGTAGAGTTGCATCTTCTCTTTGGGCCTGTAGAAATTCATAATCAGTGGCCCATTTGGGATCAGGGTGTTTTTCTACATGGACCTGTATTGGTGGGGCCACTCCTTCCTAGGGTTCCTCGTCGGTCCAAGCACATGGCTCTATTCCCACCAGAGGTCATGTGGCTTTATAAACCATGGTCCAGAAATCAGGGCAGTCCTGGTCTAGTGAGAGGTTGTAGGGCATGTCCTCCATTATTAAGGCTTCCAGGCAGCATAATGCCACCAGGAGACTCAGCTGGAAGGCCCACATGGGCAACGGGTGGGCATGTCAATGTATACACAAACCAATACCTCCCAGCTCAGAGGGGTGCCCTTGCTTCACTTGTGCAATGGACATGTTGACCCCCGTACCCAACAATGCTTGGACCCGGCCTTCAGGTAAATGAACTGTGACCATCAAGGGTTCTTTCCTGGTTCCCTTCCATCCATTCCCTTGACACCAGTCACATTCTATGAAATTTTTTGTTCACCGCCCAGAGCACGGGCGTAGCAAGGTTGGAGTGGGCCCAGAGATGAGATTTTAAAATGCCCCCCCCAAAGTCCAGGGCCACGCACACCCCAGGCCCCCAAGGATTTAAGTCTGAAATTTCAAAATAAGTATGCTTCCTGGAAATACATTTCACTGAATACACACACACACTTCACAATATATAGTGATATACATTGAGTACTATATATTTGTGCTACTCTTAATGCCTAGAACACACTAGAAACACTATTAACATGGCCCCCTCACTGCAGATTAGCAAAGGAGACTTTCAACCATGTAGTGTGAGCCTATGTATGTTTTCTCAGAATTTTGGACAAATTCAGTAAAGTTTGATTGCAGGAGGTTTTTCACAGGAGGCTTTTAAAGCCCTTTAACACACATCTCCTCTGGAATGGAGGTGCTGTATTCACATGTTGGCCAGATTTACCCTAAAGTCCCTGTGAGTTATTGGGGAGCAGTTCACACACAAGAAAAATAAAATAAAATAAAAGCACCACACATGCTTCACAGTTCTCACTCAGACCTTCTGGGTTGCAAAAAAAAAAAAAAAAAAAGAACATATGTGCATTTATGAATGAATGAATGAATGAATGAATGAATGAATGAATGAATGAGCCCCTGGTGGCGCAATGGTAAAACTGCCGCCCTGTTCGATCCTGACCAGGGGCTCAAGGTTGACTCAGCCTTCCATCCTTCTGAGGTCGGTAAAATGAGTACCCAGAATGTTGGGGGCAATATGCTAAATCATTGTAAACCGCTTAGAGAGCTCCGGCTATAGAGCGGTATATAAATGTAAGTGTAAGTCCTAAATAAATATAATATTTGTTCCAGAAGTTTTTGTAATTTTCTGCCATGAAACAAGCCACTTATAGGGCTTTTAAAATAGTTTTTTAAGCCAGCAAATTTTCCAAGCTGTTTTAAATTAAATATTCAGAGACTTCTCAGTCTCTCCCCCCGCCCCGCATATCAAAGCCCTATGGCAAGCAGACCGCTATATATCTCATCTCCGCCGCAGGCGCATGCCTCACGCTGCGCGTGCGTGCCCACAACGGAGATGAGTGTGCACGCCGTGAAGGGTGCATGCGCTCCACCAGCTCTTCTTCGTTTAAGGCATAGACGGACAACAAAGGGGGCAGGGGCGGCAGGGAGGAACTCTGCCGCCCCAAGAAGATTTTTAAAAGCACCAGCGCCGGAGGGGGAAGAGCGGCTGGGGGGTGGGGTAAGTACTACCACCCCCATGTAAAGAGACACCCCCCGCCCTTCCAAACTGCCGGAATTCCGGACCGGTCCGGCGGCTTTCCCAATGGCCCCAAACCGAACCATGCACACCACTACTCCCTGCAAGCCTACTCCAGTTCAGGCTTCACTGAGGCCTACACAGAGGCCTCCCTGGAAGCCCCGCCCACCTGCCGATCAGCTGAGTGGCAGGGAGAAAAGGAGCTCTTTGCAGCTTGCTTGCTGCTTAGATTGCCGGCAAGGAGGACAAGCAGGAGAGAGGGCAAACAGGGGAAGTGGCTGAAGGGTCTTGGAGCTGGGCAGGGGGCAATGGGGAGTAATGAGATATGTCTCTGGGGGGGGCCCCCAAGGCAGAGGGGCCCCCAGACAACTGCCTCCCCTTGCCTAATGGTAGTTCTGCCCATGGCCCAGAGCCTTTGGATGGGTGGTCTATAAATGTAATAAAACAACAACAACAATAGACATTCATGCTTGAAATGCCCCATTTGTCTGCATGTGAATCATGGCCCTCGACTTGCTGCTCCCATCGACATTTGCTCCAGACTTCTCCAGGCAGGATGGGCCCCTCCCCCTCCCTCAGTATCTTCTGGCCCATCTTCTCAGGTTCCAAGTATGTCCACCACCCCTTTGGTTCTCCTCTGGGGTGGAGGCCTCAACCTGACAGACGTGCCCTCCTTGTGCCCTCCCAAGTTCTGGAAGTCTAGCTCCCCTCGGGAATATCTCTCGACCTCAGATTTAGATTGGTCTCTGACGTCTCTCTCCCTTCAGCTGCCATGTAATTTTCCATTAGTTTGGTGGCCACTGTCCAGCTATGCGCCCCTTTGCAGCCTGGCCAGCCTGATGAAGCACTTGTGGGCTTGGCTTCAGGGTGGAGATGGGGAGGGGGTTCAGTTTTACCCGGTTCCTTGGCCATCCCTGGCTGTTCATTCCTTGTGCTGGCTGCTTTTTGGAGGTCCCCAGCACTCGCCACCAGCCGCCCTCTCATCCTCGGCCAGCCCTTATATGCCTCTTTACAGGATATGCACTGCCCACCCCCAATTATGGGTCCAATGCCCCTCTTTATTCCCCTTAATCTCTCATTTTCTCCAGCTGCGGTCTCTGTCTTTCCCTCTCCTCCCTTCTCCTGCTCAGATCCCCTCCCTTCAAGAGGTGCGCTGCTGACATCATTCCCGCACACCTCCCTACCATTCCTCTCAGGGCTTGATATGCTTGTTGCCGGCTCCATGGCTGGTGCCATGAGCTGTCACGGACTGCTGGGGCTCAATTGGTCCGCTTCCCAGCCCTTCAGCAGTTCTCTATCTGCTTCTTCCTGGTTGTGGCCCGCCTTCACTTCCTAAACCAATCACGTCACTGCATCTTTGGAGGTAAGGCTGATTAGCTGGATCAGACAGCCATTTTGAGGGACCTTGAGTCAGTTTTGAATGATCCATGTCCATGCATCATGAGGGAAACTTTGGGTCAGTTGTCCCAACACTGCTTTCTCAACCAGGCGGGTTTTGCCCTGATCCTGGTTGGAGCCATTTCAGCGCCATCTCCTGCAATTCTGCCATAAAGGCCCTTGGTCTAGTCCCCTTAGAACCTCAAGGTTCTAAACTTTTGACAGTATGTTTCCTCCATCACATCATGTCCACCGAGGACTGCTGTCTTTACCTTCTCATAATCTCCAGCGTCCTCGCCAGGCAAGGCCTTTACTGCCCTCCTGGGCTGACCCCATCAAATATGGACACAGGATGACAGCCCATTGGGCTCTGGGCCAATTGGCTCCTTTCAAAGGTCCTTTCAAAAGTCATTAAGAAGTCCTTTATATCATTTTCCAGACTCAGTTTGGTTAGTCGATATACGTAGGCCACCTTTCCTTGTTCCTCTCCTGGCCCCATTACAAAGGGGATTTGCTGACGGGCAGCTATTCCTTCACTGAGTCCCTTTACCAACCGATTCTGGGTCGCCAGTTGCTGGCTCATTAAACCATATTGTTCTCACCCTGCCAAATTGGGAAATGTCCATGGGTGTGGTGCTAACAGGATCTATCATCCCTTGGCCATCCACTGCTCCCCTGTCTCTCTCCCAGCATACCTTTCTGGCATCCAGGTGGTCTAAATCCTGGATGAGCCCTCACTTGCCAGAAACTGTGTTTGTCACTCTCTTCTTCTTCCAAGGAGTGTAAAATGGGAGGGGGTTGCTATTCCTGAGCTCAGGCCTCAGAATGTAAAATGGGAGGGAATTGGTATTCACCCATGTCCTCCTCCTTGGGCTCTGGAGACACACACCTCTCTCTGTCCCTCATCATGGGCCGATGTTGGTTTATAAACTTGTTGGCAAGTACACATCCCCCTCCCCCCATGTCCTCCTATTGGTCCCTGTTCAGCCCTCTGGTCAGCGGCTGTTCCCCTTTCCTCTATCTCCTCCTCCATATCCTGCCCTCTCCCTTCACTACGAGGTGCCTCACTGACATCAGGAGGCACCCCACTCACCACCCACTCTGTCAGTCTGCCCTCCTGAGGAGCCTCCACCCAATTCCACACGGCTGCTTTCCTTGCTGCTACTGCCCTGGGAGCCCTCCATTGTTGCTGCTGCCCTAGGATCGGCTAAGGATGGCATGGTCGCCCGCCAGACACAAATCAAATCTTAATTACAGTCCTTGACCAGATTCAATTTATATATTTAGTTTATAGTTAGGTAATCTCTATAAGGAACTCCACACACTTATTTGTTTTTGACAGTCCTGTAGGTTGAACGATTGATTACATGTAAATATAACATCAACTAAAAATAAAGGTGGGGTTTTGTCTGCTTTTAACTGTAGCTGTATGGAAGGACTGAATGGAGTCTGTGGCTGCTAGCTGCTGATCCTCTAAAAGAAAGTTTTGAAGTAAGCAATACAGTGTTTAAAAAGTAGGCCATGAGAATTTCAAGCTTATTTCATAAATAGGCTCAGCAGCAGCAAATTCTGGGGAGTAAATCTCTCATCCAGTATTGTGACAGCATCATTTCAAGCACTAGTTAGCAGCTTGGCAGCAGTTCTATTTTAATCTCCAATGCTCCGGTTTTCATGACTTGACCATAAACCCCCTACTGTGATAAGGCGCTCGCCTTACAGCAAATTAATGATGGGAGCGTTGGTGGGATTGGGCAAATTGGATGCATTTATTGCTCAAATTGGAGGAGGTTTAGAAGAAATGAGAGACTCTGGATTCCATCCTATGAGATTTTGAGCCCGTTTTTAAGATGCTCTTTGATATCTTAGCTTGGCAGACATTTAGTCTGGGATATGTATAGGGTATATGTACGGGGATATGGTTATTTTTGCTATACTTGTGGCATACCTAAGGTTTTAAAAATCTTTTGAGCATATTGTTAAACCTAAGAGATTAAGAACTTTCAGCAAGCACAAAGCGTGTTTACTCAGTAGTAAGTCTGTCCGAATTCTACAAGATTTCCTCTTTGGGAAGTATGTTTTTGTTTAGCATCCTGAATCACAACTAATTTAGCTGGACTGGGGCTTGTCAGATGTTTTGGATTTCAGGAATAAATAACTAAATACTCCTGGTATAGATACATTTAGAGGCTTTCACTTTTGTTCCTGCCAATTTTTCCTGTAGTTGACAGTTCCATGAGAAGATTTTTGGATGCATGCCAGTGCACTTACCTGTCCACGCTCGGACGAAATGGACAGGAGCCAAAATGCGGTCAGTGAGACTGCAGAGAGGAGAGGGATCTGGCTGTGCGGGCTTGCTTCTGGCATGAAGGACAGCCCTGACAGCCAATCACAGACAGATAGAGGAAGGAGCTTCCGCCCTCAACTCCAGTTTCAGCCAGTGCAGCCTGCAGTTCCGCATTTGAATGTACAGCAGACGGCTGCAAACCTTGGGTTGATTGATGATTGATTAAATTCTGTCAGGTTGGTGTCAACTCTTAGCGACCACATAGATAGTTTCTCTCCAGGATTATCATTCATTCATTGCTGTGCTGTCGTAATCTAGTCCATTCACCTTGCTGCTGGTTGTCCTCTTTCCTTTTCTTGCCTACGTTCTCCAGCATTATGAACTTCTCAGGGGAGCTGGATCTTTGCATAATATGTCTGAAGTATGCTAGTTTGAGCCTGGTCATTTGTGCTTCGAGTGAAAATTCTGGATTGATTTGTTCTGTGATCCATTTGTTTGGATCATAGGTTTGAAATGGATCAAACCTTGGGCACAAGCAGCAAAACTCACTACAACTTGAGGATTCAAATTGGAGTTTGGCAAGGGAAACCTTGAAATCCAACCCCCTTGCTCAGTACAGGAATTTGCTATAGCATCTCTGCTAGATGGCCATCCAGCCTCTGTCTGAAAATATCTTGAGAAGGAGAGCCCTCCACTGCACGAGGCAGACAATTCCACTGTTGAATAGTTCCAGCAGTTAGGACATTCCACCAAATATCCATCCTGAATCTGCTGCCTTGTAACTTGTTTTATTTTTTGCATTTACAGGTGAAACTCGGAAAAATAGAATATCATGCAAAAGTCCATTAATTTCAGTAATGCAAATTAAAAGGTGAAACTGATATATGAGACAGATGCATTACATGCAAAGCGAGATAAGTCACGCCTTAATATGTTATAATTGTGATGATCATGGCGTACAGCTCATGAAAACCCCAAATCTACAATCTCAGAAAATTAGAATATTACATGGAACCAAGAAGACAAGGATTGTAGAATAGAACACTATCGGACCTCTGAAAAGCATAAGCATGCATATGTATTCAGTACTTGGTTTGGGCCCCTTTTGCAGCAATTACTGCCTCAGTGCGGCGTGGCATGGATGCTATCAGCCTGTGGCACTGATGAGGTATTATGGAAGACCAGGATGCTTCATTAGCGGCCTTCAGCAATTCTGCATTGTTTGGTCTCATGTCTCTCATCCCTCTCTTGGAAATGCCCCATAGATTCTCTATGGGGTCAGGTCAGGCGAGTTTGCTGGCCAATCAAGCACAGTACACTGTATACTTTTCAGAGGTCCGATATTGTTCTATTCTTCAATCCTTGTCTTCTTGGTTCCATGTAATATTCTAATTTTCTGAGATTGTGGATTTGGGGTTTTCATGAGCTGTACACCATGTTCATCACAATTATAACAAATTAAGGCTTGACTTATCTCGCTTTGCATGTAATGCATCTGTCGCATATATCAGTTTCACCTTTTAATTTGCATTACTGAAATTAGTGGACTTTTGCACGATATTCTAATTTTCCAAGTTTCACCTGTATATCCCACTCTTCCTCCTTACAACATGTTGTGAGGAGGCTGTGTATGACTGGCCCAAAGTCATCCAGTGAGTTTCCTTGCTAATGGGGACTTGAACCTGGTACTAGTCCAACCTTCTATCCACTACCCCATACTCATTTTTTCAAACTATTGGATCTAGTCCTGTCCCAGAAGCAAGAAAGGACAGGTCTGCTCCACCCTTGAAGATGGCTATCACGAATATTTGAAGTTCGCTATCATAGCTCCCCTCAATCTTCTCTCCTTCCAGCTAAATATACCCAGCTCCTGTAACTGTTCCTCATAGGACTTGGTTTCTAGACACTCTCATCAGCTTTGTTGCCTTCCTCTGAATCAGTCCCAGTTTATCAATGGCCTTCTTAAATGTGGCGCTCAGAAATGGACACAGTGAGGGCTGACCAGCATAGAATAGGATGCACAACCTCCTGAAGCTCCCCCCACCCGCCCCCACTGAAAATGATAGTCCTTTGTGGAGGATTTAGCTAAATCTCCTATTTTGTGTTGATTTAGAAATGGTTTCATGTGAGAAAAGCAAAGGTTAAAAGATCGGGATTGTTTTCTTGCTCAGGCTGGTTTTGTAAAGGTAAAAGGATCAGGGTTGTTTTTGTCTGATTTGTATGCAAAGCTTATAAGTTCCTGTGGCCAGGTCAGTTTAAAGAGAAAGGTCTAATGTAGGGGTGTGCAATTCAGGTATTCGGTGATTCGGTTTGGGACCCGAACTGAATCACCCCTGTTCTGTTTTGTGCCCGAATATTGGCCACCCGAATCACCCTTGATTCGGTTCGGATTCGGATTTAATCTGAATCCGAATCCGAATCGATTCGGGGGGAAGGGGCCCAGGGGCAAAATTTTGGGGTGGGGAGGTAGTGCCCAATGGGTGGAGTCTACCACCCCAATTTTAGGGGAATTGGGCAAAGGGCTCATTTTTGGGGAATGTTTGAAGTTTTAGTGACTTTGGGGCAGTTCGGGGGCATATTCTATCATAGCAAATGAGATTTTTTTCAATTAAACAACTCCCATGACCCCACTTTCACTTTTTCACACTCTCAATTACTATGAATATGAGGAAGTAATCAATTTAGCACACTTCACCTTATGAAGACAAACCTCAGAAATTCACCAAAATTCACCCCTCTGCCCAATCACTCTGAAATTGGGGACGGGTGGTAGCCTCCACCCATTAGGCACTATCTACCAGCCCAGCCCACTCCTTTGGGGCAGATCCACTCTCTGCCCCCAATCTGCCCCAAAGACACCAAAACTTCAAATATTCCCAAAAAATCAGCCCTCTGCCCAATTCCCCTGAAATTGGGGTGGTAGCCTCCACCCATTAGGCACTACCACCCCACCCCACTATTCTGCCCCAGGCCCCACTTTCTGCCCCAATCTGCCCCAAAGACATGAAAATTTCAGAAATTTCCCAAAAATCAGCCCTTTGCCCAATCCCCCTGAAATTGGGGTGGTAGCCTGCACCCATTAGGCACTATCATGCCACCCCACTCTTTTTGCCCATATCCCATGCTCTGCCCCCGAACTCCCCCAAAGTCACGAAAACTTCAAAAAATCCCCCAAAATCAACCATGAACCGAATCACCTGAATTTTATGGGCCCGAAATTCGGGTGATTCGGTTCGGGCCCGAAAAATATTGGGGGACATCGGGGTGATTCGGTTCGGCCCCAAATCACCCAAAATTGCTCATTTCGGGCACAGATCGTTCTGTGCCCAAAATTTTTTGCACATCCCTAGTCTAATGTTCAATTTGAGGAGGTGCTGATTATCGTTCTTTCTACAGAAATATTTCAAAAGCTCATTGTTAACATTTAATTACTCTTTTCCCCACCCCAAGTAAAATTGGATCTTTAATTCCAATCGTTTGTGTTCTCTTTTTGTGTTGAGTTTCTCACCCCACGCTTATGTGCCACACCACACTACCTCAGTAGGGCATGAGACAGAGGTCTGGTGAGATGTTTAGTGGACACAGTCAGAGAGAATAAAGATTTACACTTGGTGGCAGCAGTACAACCTCTTGAATCATGGGGCTGATTGATACCAGGCCATGACACCTTTGCATTGATGCTTTTCAGCAACTACTCATGCAATAGTTTGTTTGTTTATTTATTCATTCATTCATTCAGTTTTTCTACCACCCTTCCAGAAAGGCTCAGGGCGGTTTTCTCACCCCACGCTTACGTTAGGTAGCAATCCATGATTCTTGTTCTAGTTCTACCCAAGGGGAAAGAAATGATGTTATTGGATAAACTTGTGGAAATCCTATGAGTAACATAGGAAACTGCCATATACTGAGTCAGACCATTGGTCTATCTAGCTCAGTATTGTCTTCACAGACTGGCAGTGGCTTCTCCAAGGTTGCAGGCAGAAATCTCTCTCAGCCCTATCTTGGAGAAGCCAGGGAGGGAACTTGAAACCTTCTGCTCTTCCCAGAGCGGCTTCATCCCCTGCGGGGAAGATCTTGCAGTGCTCACACATCAAGTCTCCCATTCAGATGCAACCAGGGCAGACCCTGCTTAGCTATGGGGACAAGTCATGCTTGCTACCACAAGACCAGATCTCCAGTATCAACTATGTACTTCCTATATCAATTTAAAAACTCCAAAGAGGCAAAATCTGTGTTCAACCCCTGGCTAGACGTGAGAGGGTCACTTCTCTGAATGGGTCCTGAGCCACTGGCCGTGGCATCACAGTGATCCAGGAAGGTGACTTCATGTCCCCTCTAGAGCGGCCACTGCTGCCTTTGTCTTGGCCTGGCCTCTTTCTGGAGGTCCCAGACTCTCCACTCTTAGGAACCCCTCATCTTCGGCCTGCCATCTTAAGGTGGGCATGCGGATCCAGCCCCTCGAGGCCACACCCCTTCTAATCAGCCATGACTTTATTATGCTGCCATAGAGACTTGCCTCTGTTTGTCTTCCTTTCCCTTATCCCATGCTCCCCCCATCCCATGTCAACTGCTTCCTCCCCTTTCTCTACCCGCTGCAGTTGTTGGACCTGGCAATTCTCTGCATCCAGGCTCAGTCCAAGCCATGCTATGTTAGCAGTGCTCGACATGGCTGGTGCGGCATCATCAGAGGGGGTCGGGCCGAGCCTCAGCTGATTGCGGCCTCATCTGCCTGGCTCGGAGTGGCTAGTTCATCCAGGAGGGGTGAGTACAGAGCCTGCAACTCCTTTCTGTTGGTCCCCCCTGATACTGGGGCTTTGGGGAGGGGGCTGGTTCCCACAATCCATTTCCATGTTGATGGCTTTTATTGATCTTCTTTTTTGTCTTTTATTTTTATTCACCGAGTTCAGCTTTTACAAGTTTCATTTCTACTCATTTTTAAACTGAGCAGAGAGACATCTTTTAAAGTGGTGATTCTCTTATATTTAGCAGGGGGAGAGCATCTGACCCTATCCAACCCCAGCATCCTGCCAGGGACTGTTGCTGATATCTGCCTTATGTTTCTTTTTAGATTGTGAGCCCTTTGGGGACAGGGAGCCATTTATTTATTTCGATGTAAACTGCTTTGAAAACTGGTGGTATATAAATATCCATAGTAACAATAATAGTGATAATAAAATAGCCTAATATGTGATCTCTGCTGGATGCCCAGGCGAAGGTGTAGCCTCCAAGTCTTTAGAGACGTTTTAGAAGTCAGAGATGGGGAGGCTCTTATTTCAGCAGGGAGTGCATTCCACAATCTCAGGGCAGCAGCAGAGAAGGCCCGCCCCTGCGTAGCCACCAGATGAGCTGGTGGCAACTGCAGACAAACTTCTCCAGATGATCTCAATGGAAGATGGGGCTCATAGTGAAGAAGACAGTGAAGCTCTTCTTACGATCGGTGAGAAGAGCCTGTGGAGGGTTAGTGGGGAGAGCGGGCTTAGCCCGCTCTCCCCACACACAAGCAGGCAGTCTGGTCTGGGTGGCTGAAGTGGCCACCCACACAACTGCTGGCTCTGTTATGGAGCCGGCGGGGGCTGGGAGGATTGTGGGCCGCACGGCCTCTAGAAGCTCCAGCATGCCTCCAGCAAAGCTAAAGGAGTATACAGGGGAGCCACCCAACATAGTCTAATCAATAACTAACTGTGCCTTATCAGGAACAAGAACTCCTGAAGTCACCAGGAATCCCTCACGGAGACCATCTACTAGTCTCTAGCCTTTCAGTTAAAGCCTCAGGATATGTTTTTGCCAAGCCACCCCTCAGACATGGCATCTTGCTGTTGCTGCTCCTCCTTTTGCCACCCAGCCCTCTTGCAAGCCCACACCCTTCCTAGGGTGCCCTTGCATTCACACCTATGCCACACGCTGCACCCAATGATCAGACACTGTGCCCCATGCTACCTGGGTGCACCCAATGAGCTCACTGTATGCTTCAGCTCCCTGGAGAGGTGGAATTCCCCAGCTAGATTCAGGAAGTTATTATAAACACTTTCATTTTTTCTATTTCCTCTCACCCTCAAGCCTCTATCCCTCTTCCTTGTACTGCAGTTTGGTAATGTGCTGTAAGATTAAGCTGCCACTTTTTTATTTCCTGTACCCCCATTATCCCTCAATAAAAGAACTCTTTGTTTTCAAAGTCATGTCTCCATTCTTTCTTCCCTTTCCAGTGCATCCATGCTGTGGCCACAATCCCACAGGCCTTTGAGTATTTTCTTGTTGATTGATCTGTACCCTTTTGTCAGTGATTTCCCCCACTTTGAGGAAAGCATAGCCCCAGGCTGTACTAGCAGATACATGTCCATGCTGTATACACCTCCAGCCTCAGAGGCAAGATGCCTGAATACCAGTTGCAGGGGAGTAACAACAGGAGAGAGGGCATGTCATCAACTCCTGGCTGTAGGCTTCTAGCGGCATCTGGTGGGCCACTGTGTGAAACAGGATGCTGGACTAGATGGGCCTTGGGCCTGATCCAGCAGGACTGTTCTTATGTTCTGTTAACAGAAGGTTGACAGAAGGAAAATCAGGGAGCGAAAATGCCCTTTGTAACACATATGCAGCATTAACCTGGATGTCAGCCACTCTCTGCAAAGTGGACACTACTACTGAGCTACAGCCCCTCCCCAGATTTCCTTGTTGTAATTTTTAAAGCATTTACTAGCTTTTCATACAGCTAGACCAAAGACTCTATTTGACAAATATGAGATTATAAAAATTGTTTATGCTGAAGGTCATAATGTTATGTTACATGCCTTGGCAGTAATAGTCCCTTTCAAGTACAGGTTCACCTGGAACATTCAGTTCTAAGTGCCTCATTTGTGGGCACAGCGACAAGCTGGCAAGAATTGAAAGACTAAAGGACTTTTGAAGTTGGTGCAATTGACCAAAGAAAGATTAAAGATTGTGATGAGCCAAATTTAATCTGGCTAAACACTGTATGGTGGAAGAATGATACCTGGGATTTAACCCAGCTTTTGTCCTAAGGCAAGCCTACAAGAGGGAAAGAAAAAATGCTGAATCATCCCCTCTCTATGCTTTCACCCACAAAGGGTGTTCCTTTAAACTTTCCTGTTTCTCCAGTAGCTGATTCACTACCACCACCATCCATTATGTTAAACACTGTTTAACACACACAAAAACACCACACACACTAGACTTGGGTGGAATTCCAAGGAAACTCTCCTTCTCCTCTCTTTGGAAAAGTACAAAAACCTTCCATGTGCAAGCTTACACATGGTGAGCTGAACAATCAAATTGAGGCGTGTTTGCACCAGAGTAAACCCCTTTCCAGACCCCCCCCTTCCTGAGTTAAAAATCCACTTAAAAAGGCTGGTTAAAATTGCAAAGAACAAAAAAGAAAAGAAAAATAAACTTTATTCAAAATACTACACACTGTTTCTTTCTAAGGCTTTCTCAGCTTTTAGTTACAGGTAAAAGAACCATTCAGCAGTTCCAAGAATACTTCAAGAAAAGCACTCCAGCTAATATTGGAGTGGCACACTTTAAAAATCATAGTTACCCAGTTGCAAAGAATATGGATGCAAGAAAATACAGAAGCACTTCTAAAATTTACATAGACTCTTTCAGTGCCCTAACTGGATGGATGGGCTCAGGCTATTGCTTTCTTAGTTTAGTTATGTTATAGATAAAACAAGAATAGACCAGTTGCAGGGATATGCAAGGCACACGAAAGGGAAAAAAAATCTAATGCAAACTGACTAACAAACTGTTCCCTAGGCTAAACTGCCAGAAGCCCTGGCATCCTCCCCCACTTGAACTCACCCCAAATCTGATGAGTCAAGCTTCCTGCAATCCTGTCTCTCAAGAATCTGCAGATGTCCTTCCATGAGAGAATTCTCCAGGCTAGCTTTTGATCATGAGGCAGCAAAACTCCATTGCTCCTCACTAAGCCTTCTGCCCATCATTTCTCACCTCCAGCATAGCTGCTTCTCAACAAGGAAACCCCTCTCTTCCTGTCTCATGGCTCTCTAGGTTTTACCCACCTGGTGCTGATAGGTGGATCCCTGGAGGTCACCAGCCTGTCAGTCAGGGGAGGGTTCACTACATCACTACATAAGCCATTAGGTAAAGCCCATTATTGAGTCTTTTTGTGGCAATACTCCACAAATTTGCACATTGTTTTGTAGAAATAACTGCACCAACACACACACCACAAAATTTCCTGCCCCCCTTTTCTTTTTTTGGCTAGGACACATTCAAATAAACAAAACTAAAATTGAATTTTGTACTGATCTGTGTAAGAGTTTGGGATTATACCTTTCACACATTTTGCCTGATTTGGGAACCAGGAGGTTCAAAATGACTGTAAGAGATCCAGAATGTATTAAAATATTTTGTGGGAGCATTATGGAAAAGATGCAGAGCTGAGTCTCACGATCAGTGAGACTCACCAGATGGGGTTAGGCAGAGATAGCGGGCTTAGCCTGCTTTCCTCACAGATGAGCAAGCCTGCAGCCCTGGGTGGCAGAATCGGCCCCCCACACAACTGCCAGCTCTGTCATGGAGCCAGCAGGAGCTGCGGGGATCAGGGGCCATGTTTGGGGCATCCTGGAGAGACCCCTGAGCCCAGGAGGCTGCTTGCAGCCTCCCAGCCGGGGGTCTACTTGTGTGTTGCTGCACTACGTGGCGACACACGAGCAGAACTCAGAGTTTAATGGAGCACTCACTCCATTAACCTTAGTTAAGGGGAGGGGTAGTTTTGGCGGTTTGCTGCTGGGAGCCGCGCGGCAGCACACGATCACCAAAAAGTGTGTCCTTAGCCCACTTTTTGGCAATCGTGAGAATTGCCTCAGAGACTAGATGGTGCAAAATGTGTATAACATGCAAAGAATAAGGCTTGTTTCTGATACTCCATTTAAGAAAAAAGAAAAATACAACTCCTACAGCCCTGAGGCTTGGTCTTTTAAATTGCATGTTAAATGCCAAATGCCATTTTTAAATTTATTTATGTAAAACACTTTGGGATCTTTTCTTGAAAAACGGTATATGAATATTTGTCGTATTCATATTTGTATATTGCACACATTTTTTTCCTTCACTTAGCCTGTTACCAGAAACTTTGCAATAGTTGGACAAAGGATTATTAGGGTATAAGTGCTAGGCAGGAGCAGCCCAAGGAGGTGCCAAATGCCTCATAACCCATTTTGGAAGAGACCCTGGCCTTCTTGCAAATTTCAGAAGGGTCAGCACAGTCCCAGAGATTTGCTTCAGTGGCAGGGAGCATCTTTCTACCCTATTAAAGCCCCAATAATCTGCCACCTAAGGCAAACGCCTCACCTTGACTCATGAAAGGATTGCCCTGGTGCTGGGGCAAAAACATCATCTGCACTCCCTCCTTTTCTACCAATGGCAAAACACTCTACCTTATTGCTATACATTTGTAAAGTCATTGAAGAATCAATGCATGGCTATTTCTGAATAATTTATTCAAGAATAATTGCTGACATCCAGATTAATGTTGTATGTGCCAAAAACGTTTCACGTGCACTTTGTGGGAGGGATGATTTTCAGCAATCTCCCCCTTTTTCTGTAATTCTGTGTCTCTCAAAAATATGCCCCTTAGGGTTGCACAACCCTCACAGATGCAATTTTGGGAGGCAGAGTGAGAGGAGACATCAGCAAAAATTGCTGCCACATTCTACATGTGAACCGTTTTTAGCATGTGCAGTGTTAGTCTGGATGTCAGCCAATGAGTACTGCTCATTATTTCATGGGAATATAATTATATTTGGAAGAGCCTTAGAGAAAATTGGTATACATACAGCAAATGAAATTACCATGTACATCTGTCTAACGGGTTGTGTATCCACGCTTTCAATGAGGAAAGATTGTCTAGAGAAATACTGATCTAGCAATGTCTATAACTGCTTACATTTTAGCTTGTGCTTTAGTAAATATTAAGGATATTCACACAACCAGGAGGGAGGGAGGGAAGGAGGGGTAGGCAAGGAGAAGGCTGCACAAAACTTACCTTCCCCCCAGACAATCCAACAACATTGGTGAGTCCCACATGGTCTGTGCTGCTGCACGCAGTGCAGACCTCTGGAGGCCTCCACATACCCACTATGCACTACACATTTTGGGCTGTTTGACACACCATCCTAGCACTGAGATTAAGGGTACACTTGAGCCCTTAACCTCAGCTAAAGGCTAGGCTTTGGAGTTGGGTTAGGCAGGTGGGTGCACCAGGATCCATGTGGATCCTGGCACTGCACATGAGCAACCTAACCCAGGCTGGATTGCCCTAAGCATGGTTTAGGCTGCTTGTGAGAATAGTCTTATTTTCTAGAAAAATAGGGCTGACATCCTTTAAAAAATAGAAATTTTGCTTTTATTAGTAATAGAAATAAAACCGGTTACATCTCTGAGATTGACATAATCATACATGAATTAGAGCAATGACTCATCCACAGCAAGAAAAGCAAGAGAGAGAGAAAACTTGTGCAGAGTAATAATATTTAAGTATACTTGAATGAGTTAAGATAATCTGTAAGAAATAGGGGGTACGTCTAAAAAACTAAATCTAATCGTCAGAGAAAAAATGAACCTCAAACCTCCCATAGAACTCTCCCCTTGGCCTCAAAAGAATGATTTAAAACATAAAAATTCAATGGGGAAGAAAATGTAAGCATTAAAACACAAATTCTTCCATAAGGAAAAGGTACATATATTGTAAATATGGAACCACATATCCACCAATATTTTATAGTCAAAATTCCCATCTTGTCCCCAGGTATGCAAGTGACAGAAATCAGTTAAACCTTCAGCAGTCCTATTCTTCATTTAGCGAACAAAAAACCAGAGAGATAAATGGAAACATATTATTTCATGAAGAGATAGACTAACTTCAGCCAAAACTGGTCTCTATAACCCACCACTGGGAGAATAGGCAATCAAGCTATGACACCGAGATCTTTCCCCATACATACATGTAGTCCTTCTCAGTTTCCTTCTGATCATTTGCATCACAAGCAGTTCATGCAACAGTTACCATTATACAGTTTTCATAACAACCAGTAAAAGCCCATAGGAGGAAATGAAAGTGAAAGATACTAAGAAGAAAAACAATAGAAATGATAAAGGTATATATTTTTTTAAAAGTTGAAATCTGGTTTCATTTAGAAGCTAAGGCTTACTAATTAATTGTTCAAACCAAGACTTGAGAGTACCAAAAAGTCAGACATTAAGCTTTCCAAATAAAATATCTCAATACGTAGTCTTTTTAAAGCTATAATATCATATAATAAAATAGTGCCAATAATCTTATGCCTTAAATTTAAAATTCCCCCATTTTTAATATATCTCTTCTATAAGAGGGGAAAAGAGAAATGTAAAGAAACAAAGGACAAAAATCTGTGGCAATTCCTTAGGTCATTAAAACTATCGGGTTTATCATACAACATCCCATTTCCTTATTAGGTTATTATCTGTTTTAAACCATTATATAGAGCCCCCTAATAGAAAGAACGATTAATGAGGTATAATATTGAATTGTATTCAAAGTTAAAACCTATATATGAAACCCTAACTTAGTTACATTAATTATCGTTTCTTCCATAAAGGTATATAGCAGTTCCTTAAGTCATTGGAACATTCGGGTATATCATTTAAAAAAATCTCAGTTTTTGAGTAGGTTATTTCAATGCTAAACCCCTATATAGAGTTCCCTAAATCTTAATGGTTAAAAGAAAGAAAAAAAGGAACAATTAACACAGGGAATACATTGAAATACAATAAAAAGGTATAATATTTAATTTAAGTCAAAACTTATATATGGACCCTAAATAAGTCAAATATCTCAAGAAAAGGAGCCACAAGGGAAAAAAGGAGACCTCAAAAAGGAGAGGAGAGAAAGGGGGGGGGGGAACAAGCTCCGGGTGGAAGAGAAATAAAAGAGAAAATATAATTCCATTATATTGAAAATATATCAGTAAAGAGAAATAAAATACTGATAGATACACCACTAAAAATATCGGGCTTTTCATTTATCCCAGCACAAAGACAGACAGAAAGAAAAGCTGCTAAACATCTCAGCTGACTCACATAACATAGGGTTAATATCAAATCTTAGAACCAGTGTCGAAGGACACTCTCTCATTTAGGGGGAGACTAAACAGTGCCGGGAGTTTAACTTCTGTGCCTGGGAACAAAGGGTTATCACATTTCCATATAGTAAGTTCCTTCAGTTACAATCCTTCTGCATAAATCTCGCCGTGGCTACCTATCCAAAAACTAAGTAGTTCTGCTAGGACACACCCAAAAGACATATAGCTAAAGCAAATAAACTTTTAAATAAGATTTAGATACTTAAAAAGACCCCTTTTTGTAAAATCTTCTTAAATTATCTTAAAGTGAAACACCACTTAACAGCCTCCCTGCATGCCAATTTCCCCTCCCTGTGTTTGACAAAAAGTACCATGGTTGCAACACCAGAGTAAAAAATCATCATCACTCCAACTCAGCTGAGTAACAAGTTTAGAAATTCTTCAAAGTAAAGTCAAGATCCCGATACAAAATGCTAATTGACATTAACTGCGAGTGAATGGCAGTTCCATCAGTGGTATTGAACTACAAAAGACCGAAAAGTCCTGATTCCACTAAGAGAGATAGAACATAGGAAAACAGTCCTCCTTTTCCTCTGCTGAAACAGTCAGCCAGTTCTCACCAGTCTTTTTCATTTCTCCAGTCAGAGCTTCAAATGGTTGGTAATAGGAAGATAATTGTCCAGCCATAAAACACTCTGTCAGCCGTGTAAACAGAAGGGACTATACATTCAAGGAAGATCCCTGCCAGGCAAATCCTCCCAAATGCAGATAAACTAAGTCTTTCCAGTTGGGACTTTGTAAGTAAAACTTAAGCTGGTTAAAATGTGTAAATATGTGGCATTGCAGAACAATTTTTAAAAGACCCATAAAAAAGCTGCTTTTCTCTCCAGGCCAATCTTCTTTGCCATTCCTCTTCTCCATTGCAGATGTCGCACTTCTTTGCTGAAAGTTTGGGGGGGGGGGTGTTTCTCAGAAAATACAAAATTCATAATCATGTAGGTTAAAGATCAAGATAAAACAAGTAATTGCTGTAGCCTCAAACATTTTTAAAAAGATTCTTCAAAGCAAAACTAAAAGCTGATAGCATTGTAATGCTGAGCTCTCTGGAGAAGTCCATAGCAGGATTCAAAAATAGAAGATAGCAAAAAATAAGCACAAGTTGAGAGTAAAAAAAACCTATAGATCTGAAAAACTCACAGCCGTAGTCATCTCAGAGATTTATTAGAGCAGGATTAAGATTTATAACAGGTCGTCCGTTACTGGGCAGTGGAAATGCCTCTTCCCGTTCAGCCCGATGATTGCAGAGAGGTCTCTCTGGGTGTTCATCCAGGGTTTTCCAGACATTTCAGGGTCTGGGGCCCCCCTGGCCCCACACCTCCAGAAGGAGAACCGAGCCCTGCACACATACCGACCTCCATCCAGCTGATGGAAGGTTTTAGGATCAAACGGTAGATGAAATCCCTGACTACTAATTAGTCAGGTGTTTTCATTCTGAACGCCATTTTGCTTCTCAGGGCTGACATCCTAATGCTGCACTTGCACAATAAACTTGCACTTGTGCAAGAAGATGGTGTAGCTGTGCTAAATAACAGGGTTTTTCAGAACTGCACTATTATGTGAAAGTTCCCTGCCAAACATATGAGGCATTCCACAGATTGTGATGCTTGTTGTGAAAGTGGTTCAGCAACAAAACTGGTTTTCTGCATTCAGAAGTACATAATTTTAAACCTCTGGCACGTTTGCCTCCAGTTTGCCGTTATATGCAAAAGTGGCCTGATTCTTGTAGTATGAAGTCTTCCCCACAATCAGTGAGCACATCAAGAAACTCTTCATTTTCATATCCAGAGCCAATCACTTTTTCTTTCCTTTACCACAGAAGGCTATTGTTGAACCACACTCTGTAAATACTGTATATGAAATCAAATAAGAGCGGTGCATTCATTGTGGCCTTGAGCACAGTAATATTTTGCAAATCTACAGTATGACTTTGTTGACTAACGCCAGTGATAAGATATAAATTGATTGGAAGTTGTGACTTGAGACTCATGCTTATGATTGCAGCATCTGTAACTGGGCTCCTGATTATTACATTCTAATTCTTTTTGACAGCATGTTGCACATGAAGAACTATTCTTTTGTCACATTCTTCATGTGACAACTTAAATCACCAATAATTCTGGAAATATAAAATGGAGCATACATGTAGCAATAAAATACTGTGAGCTGGTAGAAAGGAGGCTGGTTGGTATGTTTTGCATCAGCACTTTGATGGTTGCATAGTTTCTGATATCAGACGAAATTGAGGGGAAACTGGTTTATATGTAACTGAAAGACTAGGACTCAGTACTGCAGGAAATATTTTCCCCTTAAACAATATTTGAAAAGCAATGAGATCATTCACACAATCGAAAACTGTCCTACCCAGCTTTGGGAGCTGTGTGTGCTCCTAATTTTTGGTTGTATGGGTGAAAACATATAGGTAGGAGGCGGGACAAGTGATTGTGTGAAATAAAGGTAGGAGAAAAAGCTACCCAGCTTTTCCTCCTACTTTGACTCCACACAGTCACTTCTCCCTCCTCCTACCTAGATGTTTGCACTCACACAACCAAAAATTGGGAGCACACACAGTTCCCAAACCTGGATAGAACACCGTTTTCAATTGTGTGAATGACTTCAATGTTTATTCTATGTATGCCTTACACATTTTGCACTAAATATTGTGCATCTCTTTTATTATGCTTCCACAAATTATTTTAATGCTCACTGGATCACTTCCAATTAGTTTGGCCCTCTGAAACCCAAGTTAGCTAAAACATGTGAAAGCTATAGGCCTAAACACTTACACTGATCAGGTGCAGAATTTGAGCTGTTCCTTTATAAGTGTCCTAGATGTTGTGTGGAACTGGGCTGCCAGGGGCGGGGTGGGGTTGAGAGGTACTGCATTAAATTTTTTTTACAGATTTCATAGTCCCCATGGGGTTTTTGTTTTTGTTTATTTTTTGCCACAAAGCATATGTTCTAAGCACTTTCCCCCAATATACCACCCACATACACATTCACTTAACACATTCATTACTGTTTTTCAGCTGTAGGAAAAGGTTCCACATCTGGTAACCCAAAATAGTGTGGGCAAGGGATTCCTTCATGCTTACCTATTCTGCAGCTACTGTACATAGACATTGTACATAGACATGTACATAGAGAGCCAGCGTGGTGTAGTGGTTAGAATGCTGGACTAGGACCGGGGAGACCCGAGTTCAAATCCTCATTCAGCCATAAAACTAGCTGGGTGACTCTGGGCCAGTCTCTCCTCTCTCAACCTAACCTACTTCACAGGGTTGTTGTGAAAGATAAACTTAAGTATGTAGTACACCGCTCTGGGCTCCTTGGAGGAAGAGCGGGATATAAATGTAACAATAATAATAATAATTTCCCCAACATCACTGCACACATTGTTGGCTGAGCAGGAATGTGAATGAAGTTCTAAGGCTAGTCTACTTTCTACCTGATTATTTTGGCAGGAATATTCACCAACTTCCAAAATACAGGCAGGATAAATCTGGTAAATTTGAGAATGTATGAGAACCACGGAAGGGAAGAGAACTCAATGGCATTCTGATATGTCTAGTCGGGGGAGGTAAACTGAAAGATAAATAAAGCGAGACTTGTTTCTCCACACAACTGCCAGATGTTTTCTCATTTTATAATTTCTGTGAGTCCCTGACACTGGCAAGCAGGGTCCAGGTCCTTCAGGGCTAACAATCAGAGAGAATCATTAGAGAGATTCATGAACAGAGAATAGGTGTGGGGCCCGTTCTACTCACAGTGCACAATACCAACCTAATTTGCCATCTACTTCTCACAGTGGTTCCCTGACCTAATTCTAATCAGGAGAGTGCCCACATATTCTGTGTGGCCCAGAATACAACACTTGTACATGATGTTACCAATGCAACAGGAGAGCTGAATACAGAGACCATTTTGCAGCTTCAAGCAAACCCCAAAATAATCTAAGGGGCTATTCTTACGATCAGAAAAATCGGGTTAGGAAAATCCTAGCCCGATTTTTGTGATCGTAAGAACCACCGGGCTCGCAGCTGAGCCCGGTGGTTCTGGAGCGGCTAACCCGCTCCGTGGCTACTTGTGAGTAGACCCCTGGCCGGGAGGCTTAAAAGCAGCCTCCCGGCTCAGGGGTCTCCTCAGTGTGCCCTGTGCGCTCGCGCACAGGGCATACTGGGGTTACAGGGGGCCGCGCAGCTCCTGAGCTTCCCAGCCCCTGCCAGCTCCGTCTCAGGCCGGCCATCATGTGGGCGGCCGATCCGGCCACCCAGGGCTCCCTGCCCGCTTGTGAGCGGGGAGAGAGGGCTTAGCCCGCTCTTCCCGCTCAGCGCCCTAAACTGGGTCTCACTGATCTTGAGACCTGGTCCTAAGTGTGGCCACTTTTGCGCTACAAAGACAATCTGCACATTTTATTTTTTAATGTCAACAGTTCTTCACATATTCACAAAACCCATATGAATTCTTTTAAAACTTTCTACAGTTGGACCTTTTAGTTAATTTCATTGAGTTATGTTGCTTCGGGTCCAGTACAATGCATTGACCTTTTTTTTTTTAACCCCCTTTGGGCTATTTTAAATGAACAAGAGGGAACTACTGGAGTTAACTGGCCATTGCCACATTCCTAGAATTCTGACTGATAGCTGGAATTTGGGATGTATTGTGTTTTGGCAGCCAACAACTGGTATGCAGCAGTGCAGTTACAGGACTGACAGGGAGAAACAAGCGGTCCAGTGCTGATATTTGCTTGTGCAGCATCCCATAAACTCTCAGAGCACTATTGCCTCTAAGCACTAGTAGTAGGGTGGCCAGGTGCAAAGGAGGACAAGGCTGTCCTGTGTGGGAGGGAGAGTATATTTTACAGTCCCTGACTGCAGCAGAATGCTCAGGTGAAGAGAATGCACAGCTCATTAAGAGTATTGGGAGACATGTACTTAAGATTCAAAAGAAATAAGTTTATTTTAGGAAATATGTGTTTAGCTAGAGAGAGTATGCAACCTGCAGCTAGCTACTGCAAGGTGCTAGGGGGAAGGTGAAGGAGGAAGTCACTCTCACTGAGAGTATGAAACCTGAGAATATCAGTCTACCAAAGTGGGGATGGGGTGGGGTCTCAGAGCAGACAGGCCGGATTCAGACGTAGCATGAATTCAGGCATTGTTGGTGAACCCATGGTTTCAATTTTAAACTTTAAATCATACCACAGATGTTTGTCCAACTGCGGTCCACCAATCTCCAATTCCAGGAGAAGGAAGCCCCTCCCTGCTGCTCGGCTGCTGAGGCCGATCCAATCAAGCTCCATGGCCAGACTGTGGGCAAAGCATCAGCATGTCAGTGGAGTGGCCATGATTGGTCACAATTTGGAAGGGGGCGTGCAGAACACAATCATGCATTTTTGGAGTTGTCTGCCTGCCCTCAGCATGGAAAGGGCATGTAAATCCCTTCAAATGCCATGCTATACCAGTGCTTCTTCTGACAGCAATGGCACCACTGCCCTCCTAAAAGCCCTGCACCTATATAGTCCCAAACAAGCACATTGTCAGGGTGGGAGAGGGGGATACCAGGGAGCACTATTTCCCTGTTACTCAGGAAAGGGAAGGTAACATGAAGAACTCATAGAAGGGATAGATAGATAGATAGATAGATAGATAGATAGATAGGCAAAGGATCCTGGCAGGTCTGTCCCACCGTGACATAGGATGCTGTTGCGAGGGAGCGTCCATTAGGGATGTGCAAAAAATTTCGGGCACAGAACGATCCGTGCCCGAAACGAAAAATTTTGGGTGATTCGGGGCTGAACCGAATCACCCCCGATGTCCCCCGATATTTTTTGGACACGAGCCAAATCACCCAAATTTCGGACCTGAAAAATTCGGGTGATTCGGTTCATGGTTGATTTTTGGAGATTTTTTAAAGTTTTAGTGACTTTGGGGCAGTTCAGGGGAATAGCATGGGATCTGGGCAAAAGGAGTGGGGTGGGGTGGTAGTGCCTAATGGGTGCAGGCTACCACCCCAATTTCAGGGGGATTGGGCAAAGGGCTGATTTTTGGGAAATTTCTGAAATTTTCATGTCTTTGGGGCAGATTGGGGCAGAAAGTGGGGCCTGGGGCAGAATAGTGAGGTGGGGTGGTAGTGCCTAATGGGTGGAGGCTACCACCCCAATTTCAGGGGGATTGGACAAAGGGCTGATTTTTTGAGAATTTTTGAAGTTTTAGTGACTTTGGGGCAGTTTGGGGGCAGAAAGTGGATCTGCCCCAAAGGAGTGGGGTGGGGTGGTAGTGCCTAATGGTTGGAGGCTACCACCCCAATTTCAGGGGGATTGGGCAGAGGGCTGATTTTTTGGGAATATTTGAATTTTGGGTGTCTTTGGGGCAGATTGGGGGCAGTAAGTGGATCTGCCCCAAAGGAGTGGGGTGGGCTGGTAGATAGTGCCTAATGGGTGGAGACTACCACCTGTCCCCAATTTCAGAGTGATTGGGCAGAGGGGTGAATTTTGGTGAATTTATGAAGTTTGTCTTCATAAGGTGAAGTGTGCTAAATTGATTACTTCCTCATATTCTTCATAGTAATTGAGGTGTGAAAAAGTGAAAGTGGGGTCATGAGAGTTGTTTAATTGAAAAAAATCTCATTTGCTATGATAGAATGAGAATTCACACCTCAGAAAAAACTTCTGAGGTGTGAATTCTCATTCTATCATAGCAAATGAGATTTTTTTCAATTAAACAACTCTCATGACCCCACTTTCACTTTTTCACACCTCAATTACTATGAAGAATATGAGGAAGTAATCAATTTAGCACACTTCACCTTATGAAGACAAACTTCATAAATTCACCAAAATTCACCCCTCTGCCCAATCACTCTGAAATTGGGGACAGGTGGTAGTCTCCACCCATTAGGCACTATCTACCAGCCCACCCCACTCCTTTGGGGCAGATCCACTTACTGCCCCCAATCTGCCCCAAAGACACCCAAACTTTTTTGGGGTGGTAGCCTGCACCCATTAGGCACTACCACCCCACCCCACTCCTTTTGCCCAGATCCCATGCTATGCCCCCAAACTGCCCCAAAGTCACTAAAACTTAAAAAATTCACCAAAAATCAGCCCTTTGCCCAATCCCCCTGAAATTGGGGTGGTAGACTCCACCCATTGGGCACTACCACCACACCCCAAAATTTTGCCCATGGGCCCCTTTTTACCCACCTGAATCAATTCGGATTCAGATTCGGATTAAATCCGAATCCGAACCGAATCAAGTGTGATTCGGGTGACCCAGATTCGGGCACAAAACAGAACAGGGGTGATTCAGTTTGGGTCCGAGCCAAATCACCCGAAAACCCGAATTGCACACCCCTAGCGTCCATGCACACCAAACTGCACTCCTGCTCCGCTGGAAGCTTGCTGCCAGTGGCTGTTCCTCTCAGGTCCAGTCTACTGTGGAGGACCATGCGACCGTAAGCCCTAGGTCTCCCATTGGACACTCACGAGTTGAGATAAACCAAAAAAGGGGGTCCTGCATGTGTGGGGCCCCCAAGTCTGCATGGTAAAAGATAGAACAGAAATGCTGTAACCCCCACCCACCCCCTTTCCTGTGAAGCCTTGAATGCACACAAAGGAGATTTTGACGCTTCATGTGTCAGGGCCTGGCCGCATGCATGGATGAGGGGGAACACGTGGATGGATCTTTAAACCCATTCAAAATTCCCAGGTTCTGTCTGGCATTGCACTGTTTGCAGATCTGCTAGCACAGGAAATCGTGGGAGAGGGGAGCTCCAGTTTCCAGGGGCCCCAAGAGAGCGCTGTTGCTGTCTCAGGGCAAAAGCAAGGATGCGAATGGGCTGGCAGCAGTTGCCAAGACCGAGAGAGCAGTCATCAGGGTATGCGTCCCCTGCTGCTTTCCTCCATACAGCCACCTGGCTCGATATAGATCCCCAGTGGCCTGACACTCTCGTGTAAGTATCATTTGTACTGTAATTTGTACCGTTTTTATTGTAAACCAACCAGAGACAATAGTTATGGATGGTATACAATTATATAAAATAAAATAAAATAGATCATGCATTATTAGCTATTTTGCTCAGCAATCCTCTCCACTATGATGATTTTTCTCGCGAGTGATGAGGGGATGTCCCCATGGCCTGGAACTCATTAGAGTGAGTGCAGTCCACCTTGTGTCATCATCTATCATCATCACATATGTCAAATCGTTCCTCTGATGGAACAGTGCTGACCCTGATGACTGGCCCTGCTCATGTGTGAGCCTAGGGACAGCAAACCCTCAAGGATAAGTGGCTGGGGCCCCCTTCCCCAACTTTTCTGTTAAAAACTTGAACTTGGCTGCTCAAGAATTTCTGCTTGGGGCTGCCTTTTAAACTTGGCCCCAGGTGCGCGCACACACACACACACACACACACACACACACACACACACACAGAGCCAGTTGTTCCCCTCCCAGTACTATGATGGGGTTTCCTGCTTATGATGCCAACTGAAGTGTTTGTCCTTGTTAACATACATCATTATTGCTTCATTCTTGGGGAGCAAAGCACTTAGAGCCTGACCCATCTCCTTTCCCTCCTGCTTTCTAGGTGAGGGGAGCAAGGGACAGAGTGGGAAGAGGGCATGCCCCATGTGACTGTGCCACTTGGCAGGCTGCCAAGCTTGGGATGGGACATGGCGGAGTCCCTGGTGCTAGGCAACTCCATTGCTGGATAGGTGACAGGAGGGGCAGGGCTGCTGCTGCTCAGAGAGGTAGCGACCCCGGAGAGCCTCAGTCATGGAGTGGCTGCGTTCCCAGGTGGGTCTGCGCTGCTGTCTCTATGTAAACTGTGGTTGCACTAATTCAGATATAATGGAGTTCCAACCCCTCATGAAACTCCAGTTTCATGCTATGTCTGAATCTGGCCAAAGAGAGGAATAGAGAGGGTCCCCAAATTGCTAATATCACTACTCCTAATGGGCAATAGGACTGCAGATGCACAGAGCCAGTGTCTTCAGGAGCCTGCATCTCCAATGTTCTGCACCTTTAATAGATTTAACAGAGGGAATTCCAGCCAATGCAGCTCTTCTCATTCCTGCATGACAAGCTTTAGCTTCCAAAATTCCCCCTTCAGCTGTCAAAGGGACACGAGTCCTGTCCTACCTTGCATCCAGCCAGCTGAAGTGCTCGAGCAACTCTTCAAAACAATGGATTTCAAAGGTATTGCACTGCATGACGAGAAGTGTGCTTGCTCAGAATTAAACCCCACTGAATTCAATGGGGTTTCTTCCCGGAAAACTGTGTACAGGACTGCACTCTTTAAGCCTAGCTCTGCACCATTGGCTCTTTCAGCTTCCAGAAGCATCTACTTTTATTGCTGCAGCTACAGTCACATTATAGGATCAAGTTGTTACGAAAATCCATGTCATGCCCAGAAACACTGCAAACTAGATTGACTTTATAGTCCACTAAGATTTTATTATCATTTATTTTCCACTGAGGTCAATAGGAGCAACACACAGTGCTACTCTTTTCCCGTCGGCTTTAACTCCAGGCCTCCAAAGAGACTAATTATTCTTGACAAAGGTACAGCTGTTATATAACATAGCTTTACAATGGCTTCACAGTTGTTTTTTTGTACCAGTAATTTGTTTGCATGTTGATTTCTGGCACACTTTTGAAATTTTAAATCTCATCTTTTGTTACTTTGAAAAGCCAGCTTATTTGCAGAAGCTGACAGCCTGCTGCATTTCCCACTATAAAACACTATCAGGGGCCTGACTCATTAAGTTGTTGTTGTTTTTTAAACCACACTTGCCATCTTAACCATTAGAGAACAGAGATAATGTTATGCAGACTTCAGAATGGTCTTGCATATCATCAGTGCTTTAATGAGAAGAGTGGGCTTGAAATAACCCCAACAAATGTAGATCAGACCACAAATGTAGCACTAAATACAGTTTTAAGCTGAGGGAGTGTATTTGTGCCTATTACCACTTTTTTTTTGGCCTGTAACTATTGGCTTTTTGCTGTTCATTGTCACTTTCACATTAGGAAGCCCTGTGGAGCTGCCAACTGAGGGCAGGACAGACTAAAGCCACAATTTATAAATGTTTACACATCACTGAAGATGTAGTGTTTTCACTGGGGTTGCATAATCGACAGGCAGCTTGAGGCTGCCTGAATTCTAACCAATGAAAATATGTTCTGCAATCCCAGTTCTATGTGCCAATAATCACTCCCAAATTATTCCATTCTACATTTGTATGGTAGTTTATGGTTTATGCTCCCAGTAGAGCTAATGTTAGCTATAAGTAACAGCACAATCATATGCATGTCTGCTCAGAAATAACTCTCATTAAATTAAGTGGGTCTTACTCCCTGTAAATCTGTATAGGATTGCTGCCTTAGTCCTATTGAAGGCAAGAGGCATTTAAAGTATGTATAGGATTGCAGCCTTAGTCCCATTGAACACAAGAAGCATTTTGCCAAGATTGAGGCAAAATCCACCCCAATAAGGTATCAGATATACTGAAAGGGATTCATAAAATAATTCCATCGTAAACATTAATATAAGGCAGCATGAATTCATAAGGCAGCATGAATCCCCAATCTAGCAAGGGAGATCCACACAAGGAAACAGACTTCCTCGGATACAGAATATGAGTATCTGGATGTGTGTTGTAAGGGTCATACCTGCCCCAATAGTGGCTGGATGCCTGTTTTGATATGGATAGAGATGCACATACTCAGGGCGATTAGCTGTTCTGTTTAGGACACTTGCCAAGTTGGGGCTATGGTCTACAAGATCAACATCTGCATTTGACAGAGTATGTTTTGGCAGAGTACAATAGAATGCAGCCAATGAGGCTGTTCTCACATGCAGGCAAGACAAGACAAGACAAGTCTTTATTTCGGTCTATGACATGCAGGCAAAACTGGGCTAAGAAAGCCAAGCCTGGTTTTGGCTGCGCATGAGAACTGCTGGGAGCCGCACAGCAGCAAATCCACCCCTAAGGGTGTGAGTGCACCCTTAGCCTGGGCTAAATGATTGTGTGCCTATGGTGCATGGCTTTGCACGGCACCAATACAGCAGCAGCCTCCCGACCAGTGCTGGGGGGAAATCCCCATAATGCACTGCACACTCACGCAGTGCATTATGGGAGTTCCAGGAGCCAAGGTGATGCATCTCAGTCCCTGACCCTCTGTGCTGCCAGAGGAGACAGCGGCACGTCTGGGCATGCAATCTCCATGTCCAGCATGGATGGTGGGTTCATCAGCGGGGGAGGTAACTGGCATAGCTAGCCATGCAAGACATGATACAGGTTATTAGTTGCATCTATGAACATAAAACTATGCTATTCCCAAAATCAGTAGAAAGTGGGCTAAAGGAGCATAGGCTCGTGGGCGAGCCTGGTGGTTCCAAGGCAGCTAGCCCACCTAATTTCCCCTCCCCTTAAATGAGGTTAATGGAGCAAACACTCTGTTAATCTCATTTTTTTTGCGCTTGTGCCACCACCGCATACAGCGACACATGACTATATCCCCGACTGGGAGGCTGCAGCCAGCCTCCCGGCCTTGGGGGTCTCTCCAGAATGCCCCACGCAGTTGCACAGGGCATCCTGGGACTTCCAGGGGCCGCGTGGCCCCCGATCCCCACAGCCCCCACTGGCTCCATCACGGACCCGCCGGAAGCTCTTCTCACCAATCGTGAGAAGACCTTCTATGTCTTATATTCTTCACCAAAGTATATATTCTATAGCTCCTATACTGAGTCTGACCATTAGTCCATCACGCTCAGTATTGTCTACACTGACTGGCAGCAACTCTGCACAGTTTCAGGCCAGAGTTCCCAGCTGGTGGAAAAAACACTGTTGCACTTTACTAAATATTCTCAGTTCTTTCACATGGGTATTTCTGAATATACTGATGAATTTTTAAAATCAATTTCTACTACTAAAACCTGAGTTCAGATCACAGCCAAAAGGCCCTCATAGGCCTCCAAATGAGGCCCAGCTCATTTTGCATTTTGTGAAACTTGGTTTTGAAGTGGGCCACATTTTCTTGTTAGTGTTGCAGCATCGGCTGGAAGTAGCCAACGTTGCCGCACAATCAGGTAAATGGGGTTAAGGGAATGCTTCCTCCCTTAACCTCATTTAAGAGGTGGGTTTGAAAAGGGGTTGAGGCGGTGCTGGACCACTGGGATCAGGCTTCATCCTGGCAGTTCTCACACGCAGCCTAACCCAGTCTGGGCATCCCTAGCCAGGGTTAGGCTGCACATAAGAACAGCCTCTTTGTTTGGGGGAATTTTTCTTGGTTACTATACAACTGAAACTTTCAGCTCTGCTGCTAACATGATACTATCCAAATCTCCAGGGAACGTGTCAAGAACAGTTCTAAGAACAAGCCGACCCCGCAAAGAGCATCTGTGCGCTCTCTGGGGCCGGCTACCTCTCTCCCCCACACCCGCCGATGCCGTTGCCACTCCTTGCTGGTCTCTGCGGCCGGCATCCTCTCCCCCACCCTCTTGCCCGGGCCCGCCGCCGCCGCCTCGCCTCGCCTCGCCCGGCTCACCTGGCCAGGCCCGCCACCTCAGCTCCGCAGCCACCATGGCCGCCCATTGCCTGGCCCACCACCACCCATTCTCCTGGGTGCACCTTACCCAATCAGGCGCCCCCGCAGCCCAGCCAATCAGCTGGGCTGCCAGGACGCGCCTTCGAAAGGCACACCCAGGAGAATTAAATATATAGATTCTTTTAATCAGGGACTTTATCTGGACATATGTGGAGAATCTGTGTCCTTGGGATACAGTCCAGGTTTCTGGGATTTAGCTTTTTCTCCATGTCCGCTGTAAGTCTATCAATTAAATCAAAGTACAGGACTGCTTTCTGAGATTGTCCATTGGTGATGAAGGGTAAGGTAAGGTAAAGTGTGCCGTCGAGTCAATTTCAACTCCTGGCGCCCACAGAGCCCTGTGGTTTTCTTTGGTAGAATATAGGAGAGGTTTGCCATTGCCTCCTCCCGCGCAGTATGAGATGGTGCCTTTCAGCATCTTTTCTATATTGCTGCTACCCGATATAGTACCAGCAGGGATTTGAACTGGCAACCTTCTGCTTGTTAGTCAAACATTTCCCCACTGCGCCACTTAAGGTGTTGAAGGGTAACACGCTATAATAATCTTAGGCAGTTTGTATCTTCTTGGAATCTTTGATTGTGCAAGCTCTGCTTTCTCTGATCTCTTTTCCATTTTGTGCCAGAAGTAATAAAATCTTCTGTCCACATACTTTTTAATGCATCAGTTGAACTTTAAACAAAAGAATTAACTTGAGACAAGTCTATTCCTTCTGAATGCAGAGTTTTTGATAAAGTTCCTGTTATTGAAAACCTAATTTAGCATGGATAATCAAGAATGAAATTCACAGGTTGTAACTGATCATTGCAGTGATTCTGCATATGATAATCCCTTTCAGACAATGTAGCAAATGAATCCTCAACTGAATTGAATGATGAGGCTATAGCTTTGAATGCATCAGTACAACCCATCTATCGTGTTTCACACAGGTGCTTCAGAGTCCTTACTGCTTCATTATTTTCTGCATGCATCCCATGAAACAGTACTTTAGGCTTTATAGATGACTCCAGGAACACACAGAGATTGTTCACGGCAGCATTCTCACTATATGAACTTATTTTCCTCCTTTTATTGCTGAAATTTATTGCTATATTTTGCTGCTTTTATTGCTACATTTTGCTGCTTGTTTTGAAGCAGTTTCGTTGCTCTCCTTCCCTGGCTATTTCTCACCTATGTAGGCCCTAAATAAAAACTACACAAAAGTGTTTTATAGTGCTTGAGACCAGTTTTTAAAAAGGGTATCTGAAACACTTGAAGGATACCATCTCAGTTTTCAAGACCAACTTCTGCACTTCTGTTTTCAATTGTTTCGCTGCGTAACAACAAAATGCTACAAATGGCTAATAGATGGTGAGATGAGGTTCTTGCTGTGGATAGAACCAATTGAGCACTATCCACTCTCTGCCTCTCCTGATTCCTCTTTTCTTTGACTCCTTGCTGGCGCCACCTTTGGCGTTTATTCATTAGTAGGGTTGCCATATTCAATCTTTCAAAATCCAGGCAGCCTAATTTGCATATTATGCAAATTAGGCTGCAACCAATTTGCATGCTCTGCAAAGTGTGAAAGTTGACTGATGCACTGTGAAGTCTCTCCCCTCTGGACATCAACCACCAACAGTTGGGGAATTATCTTTTAACTGACCATTTCAGGCAGCACTTACATAGATAACTTAAATATCCCAATACTTTCTAATCTATCAGTTTAGTTTTTAACCTAAAAGTGTGTCTCTTCTTTTTCTGTTTCCCCTCACAACCCCTCAGCCTCAGTTGCTACACACTTTTGCCCCACCCTGCACCTCCTGCTGCCTCAGAGAGCCAGTCAGAGGGGAAGTAGAGAAGGGTGGTTTTTTGAGGCTTCAGGAGAGGAGCCAATAGCATTGAGGATGGATGGAGGCCAAGGAGGGAGCCGCTTTACCGCCATTGCCAAGGTAGGTGGACTGGATAGGACACTTACTTGGCTGGAAGGAGAAGACAATGGTGACGGACACACACATGTGCAGCTGCTGCTGGGAAATGCAGGGGGGTGGTGGCCACCAGCCCTGCTCCTTCTCTCAGCGCACACTTCTGTGACTAGCGTGTCATGTGCTGTGGACAGTGCAGGCACACCACATGCAGAAGCAGCTGGGCAGACAGGAGCATGCTGCTTTCTCAGCTCTCCTGGCCAGCTTCAGAGGAGATCAGGTTCCACCAGGAAAATCCGGGCAAACTGGGCAGCACATTTGAAATCTAGGTAAATCTGGGTAAAATCCATGTGAAGCCAGGTGGAGGAGTCCAAATCCAGGTGCTACCTGGAATGCCAGGGGAGATGGCAACGCTATTCATTAGGAATCTCACGAACCCAGTGTTCACTATGGCTTGTCTCACAATGACAAATTATTTGTCATTATGTCTGACCATCATATCAAAGGATGGTTTTAGCTCTTTAAATGATTGAAAATAAAGTCTCTCTCTCTCTCTCTCTCTCTCTCTCCTGATGGTACACAGAAATGTAGTGGTTTAATTTTTTTTTTATTTTTCCATTCTCCATGTTAAGAAAATCTTCAGCTGCCTAATTTCTACATGAACATTAAAGGTGCCAGTGCAGAGCCAATGAAAACAGTGCCAATCTTACTCTTATTTTGACTTGCTATTACTGTATTTTAAGTGAACTTGGCTTTATGGAAGGAATTGATTTTTTACATACAGAACACTGTAGTTGTATTATGCCTTTATGCAATGAAAATCTTGCCCTCTAGTGGCTCTAAGCTTACCACAGGATTTTTTCCTCTTTGCTTTTAGTTCATCTGGTTCTTTGTCCTTTGGAAGTGAAGTGTAGGTTGAAAGACCTTTGTACCCAGTCTTGGCAGTCTCACAGAAGACTAGGCCAAACATTAACATGGAGTCACATTCCCTAAACTCAGGTATGCGGGCTCCCCATTCTTCACATATGAGGAGAGGAACAATTGTTCTTGTAATCCTAGCTTAGAACAAGCCAGAGTCTCTTTAAATTGAAAATGGAAAATCCTTGTTTATTTTAGCCAGAACTTAAAAACAAACTGGTATCTGAAGCTAAGATTAGCTTCAGTTCCTGCTATTGAAATTCTGGCTCAGAATAACCCTGATTCAGACATAACTGGAGATCCCGTTTAGTCAGGTTTTTAGTTTATAGTTTTAAAGTTGTTGAGGTTTTATCTGTATTTTAGACTGCTTTAATTGTGTTAATGTTTTAGTTGCTGCATTTTTACAATGTGAACTGCCCAGGGACATGTATATTGGGTGGTATTTAAAATGTGTTAAATAAATACCAAATCCTGGCTTGTTCTAAGCCAGAATTGGAAGAGGAATCCTTCTCCTTGTGCACAAATTAATGGGAGAAGTGTGTGTGCTTGAGGCTAGGAAATGCTGCATGAAGCCAGGATTCAATCTTGGCTGTGTGTTATGTCTGAAATGGGCTAAGGTCATGTTACTTGCTATTGAGAATATCAAGGTTATACTGATGAGCCAGTCATTTGGTGATTTTTTTCCAGTTTTAAATTAAAATCTACAGTACTAATTTATACCTTACATGTTCATCTAAATAAATACGTGTCAAGTCAGATTCTCAAATTTGTATTTCCTTAAACTTATAACTCCAGTAAGCCATTTTAGCCACCTTAAGTGGCGCAGCGGGGAAATGCTTGACTAACAAGCAGAAGGTTGCTGGTTCGAATCCCTGCTGCTGCTATATCGGGCAGCAGCGATATAGGAAGATGCTGAAAGGCACCATCTCATACTGCACAGAAGGAGGCAATGGTAAACCCTCCTGTATTCTACCAAAGAAAATCATAGGGCTCTGTGGGCACCAGGAGTCGAAAATCTTTACCTTTAAGCCATTTTAGCTGAAATTTGCAGAGTCCCTTACTGTGATATCTTCTACATCTTGTTGCTGGACCTTTGTCTAAAAGGAATTATAAGAAAACAGTGACACTCCATGGCCAATAAGAATAATACCAGGCATTGTCTTGTGCACCGAAACTGTATTCCTGAAAGCACTGAAATGGTATTCCTGTAAGGATACTTCAAATATACATACAATTCTCCTTCTAGAGAAAATACTACTTCAGAGGCAACTTCAGCTTTTCTTAATTGCCCCCAGTGTCAGTTTCTGTTCCCTTGGGAAAGGGAGGCTTTAATTACTGAATTAAAATTATTTATTTTATTTTATTTTTTATAGTGAGATAGAACTCTTTTGCTATATACAAAGGAGAATAATGATAGCAAATCAGCAATTAAAGACTTCCCTATGGGAACAGAAACAGACAATAAAGGTCAATTAAGGGAGGCTATTTAAGAGGCATCATGAATGACTCCGCTGTATAGATAACGTATTGTTGATCAGTTCTTCCTTGTGCCTATCAGGGCACTCTGCTCTGGGTTCTGTGGCCTCCTGCCTCTCACCCACCCCCTTGAAGGTCTAAGTTACGGGAGAGGGAGGGTGCTCTTTGCTACCCTTTCCCTCCTCTGCTCTCTGACTGGCTTCCTTCGTGGGGCTGACTCATTACCGCTGAGCCTCAGTCCTTTGGCACACCACCATTCTCCTCAGCCTCCCTAGACTGTTGTCTAAATATATGGGGGCATTCCTGTGCCCTAGTGCTGTGTGAATTCCCCTTGAGCTCTCATGAGAGCTTGTCACTGAGAGGTTGTGGCACTTTTGACTTACCAGTCATGGCACTGGTGAGCCCATGTTGGACCCCAGCCATTGCTTCCTTCCTGATCCTGGCTTTCCCAGGGCCCTGCCTGTATAACCATCCTCTCTGCTCTCTCTCCCAAGCTATTTATGAAAACACTGAAGAGCACAGGATCCAGCCCTGTGATGCTCCACTCAACACCTCCCTGCTGGACGATGTCGAGCCATTAATGAGTACTTGTTGAGTACAGCTGTTCAACCTGCGATGAACTGAACTAATTGAAGCATTGTCTAGCTCACATTTTACCAACTTGTCTACAAAGATATCCTGGGAGATATTCTGGAATTTATGACATCAAGGTCAGTGAAAATTTCAGGAAATCAGGCTCAGCGGGAGTCATGCAGGCGCAGGAGATAACAAGAGAAGAAGCAGACGTGCTGACTCAGGGAAGCCTGATTGGCTGCTGGTTCTCTTGAACCTTATTTATTTATTTATTTATAAATTAGCTGACCCCGCACAGAGCATCTGTGCAGTTGTGCACTGAGCCTGTGGCATCCCCGCGCAGCTCACTTGCTCTCCCCCCCACAGCTCGTTTACTTGCTCTCACCCCCACAGCTTGCTCACTCGCTCTCTCCCCCGCAGCTCGCTCACTCGCTATCCCCCCTGCAGCTCGCTCGCTCTCTGCCCCTGCAGCTATCTCCCCCTGCAGCTCTCTCCTCCTGCAGCTCTCCCCATTGGGCGGGCCAGGGCCAAGCCATCCCGCCGCCATCTCCCACCTCCTCCTCCTGGCTGGTAGGGCTTTCCCGCCGTCTGCCCACCTCCTCACCGCTGCCATTATTTCTCCCTGCCACCACCTCTTCTTGCTGGCCGGTGGGGCTTCGCTTGCCATCCACCCACCTCTTCTGGCCAGAAGGGCTTTGCCTGCCAGCCCTCCACCTCTGCGTCCTGACCACCACCATTATTTCTCTCCAATGCTGGAACTCTTGCATACTCTAGAACATCTGCACCTTAGTACTTGATTGCTCCGCTCACCTCAGAGATCTTCCCACCCTCACCTGAGCTGCACTCCTCCTCCTCCTCCTCCTCCTCCTCCTCCTCCATCCTGTTGCTTCCATCCCCCTCACCCTTCTTGGTCATGGCTGCAGCATTGCTGCTGCCTATTGGCCAAGCTGCAGCCCCCTATCTCCAGAGACTTCTCCACCCTCACCTGAACCCCACTCCTGCTCCTCCCTCCAGGAGCAGCAGGAGTGGTTGACCAGGCTGTTCCTCGCTGCTACCACTACCACGGCTGCTCGTTCCCCTCAGGCCGCTGACAGGACCGGGCCCATCCCTTGCCTGCCTGCCTCCCTCTGACAATGGCCTCGGTAGCCCCAAACAGCAGCAGTGGTTGACTGGGCCCTTCCTTGCTGCTAGTGCTGCCATGGCCACTCATTCCCCTCAGGCTGCTGACAGGCTCCTGCCCGTCCCTTGCCCTTCCTTCTGTCTTTCTTCCCCCTCCCTTCTTTTTCTCTTTCTTTCTCCTCCACTCGCTCGTCCCCACTCTTTCTTCCCCCTCCCTTCATGCTTTTCCTCTCTCCGCATCCCTCCCTGAGTTAACAGATTTTGTTCATCTTGTTTCCTCATTTAATTTACACAACGGCAACCTCCTTCTCCTGAAGGGGCTCTTTCCTCCCTCACGACCCATCTTTTTGCAGTCCCCTGCCTGCTATCCTTTTATATAGAGAGATTCCTCTCCTCTACAATCAAGAACATCTTCTTATTCTGAGTGTGGATTCTATGATAGCGAATTAGAGTGGATTCATGGTGTCTCATTGAAAATCTCATTAGCTACCATAGAATCCACACTCAGAATACCTCAGAAACAACAGAACCCTGTACCCCATGGGTTAGCAACCCATGGGGGTGGTTGGCAACCTATGTGCACTACACCACCACTCGCTCTGGGCCACCCCAGCACCCCCCAAGTGCACTTATGGGGCTGCTGAAAGCTCCATTATACCTTATGAGGAAAAACCTTAAAGACGCATAAACTTCAACAATTCAGCAAAAATCAGCCCTCTGCCCAAATCCTTTGAAATAATTCAGGTAGCTTCCTTGCCCCTACCTGGCACTACCACCAACCCCACACCGCTCTAGGCCACCCCTTTCCCCCCGACGTGAAGCGATACACCCTCCATTATACTTAATGGGGGGAAACCTTAAAAACGTGTAAACTTCAGAAATTCACCAAAAATCAGCCCTCTGCCCAATCACTCTGCAATTGGGGTGGTAGCCTCCACCCATTGGGCACTACCACCCCACCCCACTATTCTGCCCCAGATCCCACTTTCTGTACCCAATCTGCCCCAAAGACACTAAAACTTCAAAAATTCACCAAAAATCAGCCCTCTGCCCAATCCCCCTGAAATCTGGGGGCCTCCACCCATTGGGCACTACCACCCCACCCCACTCTTTTGGCCCCAGGACCCGTTTTTTAATCCGAATCTATTTGGATTTGGATTTGGATTAATTCAGATCCGAATCGAATCAGGGGTGATTCGGATGGGCCATATTCAGATACAGAACAGAACAGGGGTGTTTCGGTTCAGATCCGAATTGAAACACCGAAAATCCTAATTGCACACCCCTAGCGGTATGTCCTGGCACCCCGACCCTTGGAGCTGCTGGGGGAGCAGCTGGTCATCTGAGTGGGCGATCTGCCCCCCCAGGGAAAGAGGACTGTCTGTGGGGATAGTGAGTATAACCTGGTCTCCCTGCAGACCACCTCTGGTCATGAGAAGAGGCTCAGCATATCGCTCTTGATCATCTGTTGCATCTGTACTTAGTTGTTTCTTTTTCTCTCAGTAAAGAGTCACCCACCTCCAGCACTACCACACATTTCCTATTCTCTCCAGACCTTTTTATAATGTAACTTAAAAGAAAATATATATAAAAACTGCAATAAAGAATAAAAGTTTTGACATACAGACGTCAACTTCAGTGTTGCATGTCTCACTGTTTAAAAATTCACACTCTTATATCCCAAACACTCTCCTTGGGATAGAAGAGTGTGGATTTTTAAACAGTGAGGCATGGAACACTGAAGTTGATGTCTGTACATCATAATGTTTCTGTATATCCAAACATTTGTTCTTTGTTTGCAGCTTACATATTTACTCAATTGAAAGGTCTGGAGAGAAGAATTTGGTGTAGATCCATCATGTGTATTTCATCACCAGTATATCAGTTAGGATGAGCCTTGTACCCAGTTGCTCAGCACCAGTGGCTCTGAATGTCTCCTGAATCTCTTGTGGGTCATGTGCTTCCACATGCTCACCTCTTCCAACAGGATTATTTCATCCTCCATGAAAACCTTCCCTTTCTGTGGTCATTCCAAGAGAGCTTCTTCTGTCCTGCCCAGGAATTCCTCATCTTCCTTGCTAAGTTTCAGGGTAGAAAGGCATGTCTCAGGCCTTTGCATCTCCTCTTCCAACAGGGTTACAAGTTGCATCTGAAGCAAGTTCTCTTCAGGTAAGAAAACCAACATAGCACAATCTTGTCCAGATTGAATTGACCCAAATCCAAGTACAGCCCACCATCAATGCATAGAAGTCCACCTGAGCCTTGATCAAGTTCTTGGGGTTTTTGTTTGTTTGTTTGTTTGTGTTTAATTGTACTGGAGCAATGAGCACTGCCACAATGCATGGCTAGAGGGATGTTCAGCTACTTGAATCACAAACTATGCAGGCCTGATCTAAGCTCACTCTTTATTAAACTAAACCAGCCTTTTTAGCAGTAAGGTGCAAAAACAAACTTGGAATATTATTGTTTTATCTTCAGGAAAGAACAAAGACTTTTAAGGTTTTATTTAAGACATGTCCCCTTTTTAATTATTATTTCAATATATTTAATGGCATTATATGTGGAGTCTGGCTGCAACATTTTGTGCTGCATAGAGCAGTCTGCAGCAATCAAACAGATCAATCAAACCATCTTAAAATTCATTCCATTACTCAGTGATTAATGCTAAATCATGTTTTGAATACTGAAATCACTAACTTTATGGCCCTTTAAACTGCAGTTTAAAAGTAATTAAATTAGCTCAGCAAGTGAAACTTCAGGGAATAGGGCAGATTATGCTTGGCATTATTGCAGTTTGCATTTCTTTACCAAATTGGGCTAGGGTTTCTTTAAAGCATCTCAGAGGAAATCAGACATAAGCTAGAATTATCAGAATACATATATTACTTGGTGCACATAAAGGTCATCACATGACCTTTTGCTGGGCCAGGATTGCACCTCCCTTCCCCCAGATGATCCAATGGTGATCTCAGCCACGTGGCTCACATGCCCACAAGACTGGTGCAACGTTCTGAAGGCTGAGAAAATGAATCTGGGCCTCCAGATATCCCACAATGCACAATGAGTGAGTCCCCCATGAGTTGGGTACTCTAAGCACCCGGCTCTGTGTCTGCTCAGGCTGCATGCAGTCCTATTGTGCACATGACCCCGTACTTAGATTAAAGGGTGCACTCACACCTTTTTACCCAGGTAAAAAGTCATGTTAAATCCAGGGAGAAAGAACCAGGTTTAGCCTTGATCCCAGTGATTCACACGAGCATCCTTATGTGGGTAGGGCCATCAAGGATGGGTAGGGCTGCTTGTGTGAACAGCCTCATTATATGGGAATCTATTTGAATAGGGAAAAAGGTAGCTCAGTGAAAGTAAGTCATGACCGCCAAGCTATATTTTTGTATTTCCCACATTTCATAAACAGAAGTGAAAGTCTTTGGCTCACTTCTACTGCATTTCCCATGCCTGTGTTCATTGAGTACAGGGACTTACTTGCCCTGCCTCTTGACAATGATGTGTCTGCTGGTGCCCACTGATCATTCCAGGCTTGTGCTGTTCAGCACCTTCATAAAGTAATTGGTGGAAGGATTAGAGGGGAGGCTTATCAAATCTGCAGGTGACATGAATCTGGGGGCATAGCTAGCACTTTGGAAAACAGATTCAATTTGATCTGTATAGGATCAAAAACTTGGCCAAAATGGACAAGGTGAAGTTCAACAGGGCAAATGTAAAATCCTGCATTTGGGCAGGAAAAACCAAATGCACAAGTGCAAGATGGGGGAAACCTGTCTGAGTAGCATGTGAAAGGGATTTAGGTCTCTTAGAGATAGTGTGCATATCAAAACAAGTAACCATTCCATTATATTCTATTCTGTATTGGTCAGAACTCACTTGGAATACTTTGCCTAATATACCAAATGAGAATACTGGGCCCTGTATTTTAAGAGCAACACTGATAAACCAGAATGGGTTCAGAGAAAGACAACAAAGATGGTGGGATCTGGAAACCAAGTCCTGTGAGGAACGATTGAAGGGCCTGGGTATGTTTAGTCTGGAGAAGAGATGACTAAATGGAGAAATGGTTGCTGTCTAATTCAGATATCTTAAGGAGTGTTGCATAGGATTGGACTTGTTCCTTGCACCTTCTGAGGGCAGACTAATGGGTTGAATTACAAGGAAGCAGGTTTAGGCTAGACATTAGGGAGAATTTCCTAACTGTAAGATGTGCTCCAAAGTGAAACAGTCGGTCTTATGCCGTGGTGCAATATCCTTTGAAGTTTTCAAATATGGGCTGGGCAGCCATCTGCCAGGGATGACTGGGCAAGAAGCTCTCCAGAGTCCCTTCCAACTCTAAAAGTGTATGATTCTTTGGTTTTATGATGTTATAGTGCAGTGGAAGATGAGGGCTTTGGGAGGATCTCTTTTGGGAATCAAGAAGGATATGAAGATTACCACCTATGCATTCCTTGAACATGTGAGAGGGGAGTGGGTTATGTCAGCTGACTGCACACCACCTGATGTTAGCACACATCCTAGATACTTCACCTGGGGCCCACACATTTGGTGTTACTGAGAACAGGACTCTAGGCCCATACAGCACAAAATGTGTAACCCTGGCTGATCAGAGTTCCAACATGCGTGGAGAAGCCATACAAACATTCAGTTGTGCACATGGAGGTCTTCCTCCTCCTCACTAATAACAAATGCATAGCTGCTAGGGGGCATGTCCTGCAGGTGCACTGAAGTCAGAGGAACGTGGCCAGGATGTGTGATCCTGCTCTCTACTAACATGTTCACTATATGGTTGTGGAAGTATTGTCTCCATACCACTATTTTTAAATTGTTTCAATGTGTGGATGGTTTTAATTTGGGAAACTAGCTGTAGGTGTGATTGTAGGGGAAGAATGGCAGTTCCGTCCGGAAATAGCAGAGTAAAACCAGTTTGATGAGAAAGCAGCAAAGCAAGAGGTCTTGGGACAGTTCTTTAGTACTGAAGAACTACAAGGATTTGTTTAAAGAAAAGGTTACAAACAAATGTGAAAAAGCTTGCAGCTTAATTTCAGCTGTCGCTCATGGCTGAAAAGAGAGACCAAAAGCAAACATCCATCTCTGGAGAGACAAAATGGACACTAACACTGGAAGAACAAAGAGGAGAGGAGTCCAGCACTTTTATCCATGACCCTAAAGCCCTAAACAGCTTGGGCCCTGGGTATTTAAGAGAATGTCTTCTTCGTTATGAACCCCACTGCCCCTTGAGATCATCGGGAGATGTCCGTCTGCATTTGCCACCGGCTTGTCTGGTGGCTACTCAGGGACAGGCCTTCTCCATTGCTGCCCCGAGGATTTGGAATGCACTCCCTGATGAAATAAGAGCCCCCCTATCTCTGACATTTTTTTAAAAGTCTTTAAAGATGCATCTGTTCACCCAGGCTTTTAAGTGATACTGCTTTGATTGTTTTTAATGTTGTTTTAGAATATTGTTTTAAAAAAATAATTGTTGTGTTTTAAAATTCTTTTTTTTAAAACTAATGTTTTAATGTTTTTATCTTGTAAACTGCCCAGAGACGTAAGTTTTGGGCGGTATAAAAATATGCTAAATAAATAAATAAATAAATACCCCCAGTGTTCACTATGAAACATTACAGTTCATGCTGCCAGGGTCCTAGTGCCAACAGCGATGACTACAGGGAACATTGCCTCTCCATGTGTGATCATAAAGGAGTATTCTCACCTCAGTTCCCTTCTTATTGACCAAATGGAAAAGCTGCTCCCTCGATTTTTTTTAAGAAGTCAATCTAGTTTACAATAATTCTGTCCTGAACTTATTATATGTCAGGTGTGTATGTCTTCATAGTTTCCAGGGAAAAGAAGAAAATTCTACAGACATTTTCCCCCCATTGTCCAACTGTTCTTGCAGTTTAGATTCTTTTAAGTTGTGGAGCTTGAATCACTGCAGTTCTAACCTATTGCTCCTTGGCTATCTTTAACTTTCCAAAAACCGTTTTAAAAACCAATTTTTTTTCTTTACTAACCGGGCAGGGGGTGGGGAGTCCCTTGCTTCAGACAAGCACTTATTTCCTTTCTTCTTCCAAATCGAGGTAATGAAAAATTAGGACATATAAAGTAAGCTACAAAACATTCATCCTGCTCAGAAATGTATTTTAGATAGAAATACCTGATTTCAGGGCGTGCCCCATAGGAACAGGACACAGACCTCTTGCTGAAGTGAAGCAGATCAGGGTCTGGTCAGTGTTTGGCTGGGTACCAGTTCAGAACTCCATGTATGCCACATTGAGTTCCACGATAGAAGAAAGACGCCATATAAATGTAAGAACTTAAAAGAAATTATGTGGAGGGATTGATCGGGGGTCATTCACACACTTGCCTAAGGGTCCTGCTGTGAAATGCCAGTTCATTTGAGTGCTTCCAAATGTATGTAGAATACTGTACATACAAATCGATACCTTAGACAAATAGATCATTATGGAGCCTAGCCTAGGCACATTTGGGCCTATGTATTTAACTGGGCACAAGTTCTGATCATACTGGGGCAATGCTAATAGACATAATCCCAGTGCACCCCTGCATGCAATTGTTTCTATCGAAATGAATAGCTGAATGGGGCTCATGACAGGATGATTAATTACTCTATACGTTGGACATCATTCTGGATTACTTATGATCTTATTGAAAGGGTTAGCAAGCTCACAGCACAGCCTTGACTTAATTTTTGTTTCTGCTGATTACTCTTTATTACTCTTATTTATATTCTTGTTTTACTTATGTTCCTGGTCTTTACCAATATTGTAAATACAATAGCTGCATGCCACCCAGCTTACTCCAGGTGGCTCTGCATCACCCCTCCTGCTGTGGGTATCTAAAACAAATCTCAAGCATATTGTAGAATACAAAAGTGTAATGAGTTTGTTTGTTTGTTTATATTTTCCAGTTTCTGTACTGCCTTTCATAAGGCATCCCAAGGCAGTTTACAAAAGTTAAAATACAAGAAAACTCTTTAAAAACACATTTAAAACCTTAAAATCAGTTAAACAGTAAAACCAAAAACCAAAAACAACCACTATAAAAAAGATAAACAGAAACAGGAAATCCGAGAAACCTGGCAGCCTCTAAGGAGTAAAAGCCTGAACAAATAAAAAGGATTTAGGTTTTTTTGTTTTGTTTTTTTGTTTTAGAAGAAACAGCCACAGATGGCAAAAAGTGGGCATTCACTGGCAGAGCATTCCAGAATCTGGGGGCAACAACAGAGAAGGCCCTGTCCCACATGCACAATAGTTTAGCCTTTCTCAACATTAGCACATGGAGCAAAGGCCTCTCTGACAACCTTTTTGGGCAGGCAGAAACCCCTGGGAACATGCGGTCCTTCAGGTATCCAGGGCTCAAACAGTTAACGGCTTTAAAGGTAATAACCAGCACCTTGAATGGAATCCAGAAACAAATTGGCAGCCAGTGCACCTCTTTCAAAATAGGTGTTATATGCTTTGAGCAATCAGTTCCATAGAGAACTGTGGCAGCTGCATTTTGCATGAACTGAAGTTTCCAAATAATCTTCAAGGGCAGCCCTATGTAAAGTGCATTGCAGCAATCCATCTGCAACATGACTAAGGCCAGGTAACTATAGTCAGATCTGCCTTCTCAAGAAAGGGATGCATCTAGCGCAATAGCCAAAGCTGTGCAAAGGCACCCCTGGCCACCCCCTCCAACTGAGCACCCAAAAGCAGAGCCCAGAAATGCCCCCAAGCTGTGCACTTGCTCTTTCAAGGGGAGTACAACCCCATCCAGAGCTGGTTGAATCGCCCTATCCCAGTTGGCTTTCCTACTGACCAACGGCACCTACATCTTGTCTGGATTTATCCTCAGTTTGCTAGCCCACACTCAGTCCATCACCTCCTCCAGCCCCTGGTTCAGTACATCCATGGCCTCCCTAGGTTCCAATGACAGAGAGAGGTAGAGCTGAGTGTCATCTGCATATTGATGACACTTCAGTCCAAACCTCCTGATGACCTCTTCCTGTGGTTCTATGTAGATGTTAAACAGCATGGCGCGTGTGGGGGTGGGGTAATTCTGAGCCTTGCAAGACCTATAGGCCAGAGTCCAAGTTGTTGAGCAAAAGCTCCCCAGCACCACCTTCTGGAACTTCCTCCCAAGAAGGGACTAGAACCACTTCAATACACCAACCATAATTGCTATACCTGAGAGGTGGTCCAGAAGGATACCATGGTCAATGGTATCGAATACCGCTGAGAGGTCCAGCAGAACCAACAGGGATGCACTCGCCCTGTCTAGTTCCAGGCGTAGGTCATCCACCAGGGTGACCAAGGCACTTTCAGGCCCAAACCCAGGGCAAAAGCCAGATTGAAAAGGGTCTAGATAATCCATATCATCCATGTCCTTACAGCTGAACATCCACTATCTACCCAGAATCCCCAGCTGCAATGTTTTTTGTTTGGGGGTTATGGGAATTGTAGTCAACAACATCTTGGAATCCCTGTTAGAGGGAACACTGATTGGGTCTTGAAGAATCACTACTACTACATTCTGTTGTAGGACATATGATCTGAGCATAATTTTCATTGTATCCAACAGAAACTGATTTGACTAAGAACAGAATTCCACCCACAAGCAGGTTTTTCAGAATTACATACTTCTCCCTCTTGGTTTCCAGAAAAAAAAAAAAGCTTTTTGGCTGTCCATACCCAGAGGTTATTAACCTAGCAACTCCTCTGAATTCTACCTTTCACAAATTAACCAGGGTTGGAGGTTCTACCACCTCAACCACCACCCCTTTTCTTTTTTTGAGATAAGCATCCTACATTGTCTTGAGCAAATGATACTCTTTCACAGCTAGGAGAATCAGTTTGTTAAGAGGAAAATGGAGAGCTTATCTCCCACTGCTATTTCAATCAGGAGTCATTGGTTTTTGTCTCTCATTACTTTTTGCTGACCTGTAATGAAAGGAACAGAAGGGAAAGGTTAGTTGTGGAAGAACAATTTGTTACTGAGGCTGCAGTCCTATGCACAGTCTCCTAAGAGTAAGCCCACTGAACATAGTGGGGATTACTTTTGAGAAAATGTGCTTAGATATAGGACATGTGGGATTTTAAAAAGTCAGGATTTATTAAACCACACCTAGCATGCCTATGTTATGCATATATTTAGTTTTATCTCTTTTTAAATATAATGTCCCTACAACCTTGTTTTTCTTAGATCTGAACCATTTCTTTTTTCCCCCTGAATGTTAATTGATTAAAATTAAATTACATAATCAAACTGCAAATTTATTTTACAAAGATTAGATTTTGCATATTTAATATTGTATAAGCACCCATCCAAAATAAAATTCAGTTACAAATATCTAAATTGCTATTCTTCTGAGCTTGAAGATGTCTGCCAATTTATTCCTTAGCTAGTTATTCTTTGAAGTCGCTATAGTGTCAGCCTATAGGCTTGGAGCGTGAAGCTCAAGCTACATGACAGCAATAAATCTTGGGTCTTCTCCAAATCATAGAGAAGGTGAGGAGCAAAAGTTGCCCATTGCCCTTTAACAGAGCAGATACCTGCCTGCAATCTATTCCACCAAGTCCTTTTCTCCCAGCACGATTCATTTCTGGCATTTAAATCCAACCGAGAGGGAAATGTGGTTGGGAGACAGACTGCTAAGCTACATCTGGGACAGGTTTTACACCCCTAGGTCATGCACACCTTTTGCTCCTTAACTTCTATCACTGTTCTCCACTCACTCCATAATCTGGAGCAGGTATAAGTTTAAGCACATAGATGTAGGCCATATCAGGACATGAAGCAAGTCTCATCCCCAAGGGCATTGCTGCATACTTAAAAGATCTAGGGCCTGTGACCACAGCCCCACATTTTGCTAATTGAGGTTTTTCGAGCTCTCTAAAGGAATCCAACACTCTCTTCTAGTTTTTGAAGCCATAAATCACCAATGCATCTACCAAGATGGATTAGGCAGTAGAGAGGGCCAGGGCATTAAATAATTGATCCAGGGCATATGCCCAAGTGGCCCAGGGCTATAAGTGCCCCTGCTTGTTCCTTGCCCAAGCTTATGCATCAGCTTTGTTCTATGGCCTGAGCACTAAGGGCTGCCCCTGCTGATATGATATATGGGATGATACATAGAGCTATTAAAGCCACCTAATGGCGCAGCGGGGAAATGACTTGACAAGCAAGCCAGAGGTTGCTGGTTCAAATCCCTGGTGGGATTTATACTGGGGAGCAGTGATAGAGTAAGATGCTGAAAGGCATCATCTCATACTGCATGGAAAATGGCAATGGTAAACCCCTCCTGTATTCTACCAAAGACAACCACAGGGCTCTGTGGTCACCAGGGAACACCGACTCGATGGCACACTGTACTTTTCATACAGCCATTATGTGGTTCCTGATCAGCATAGCATGGCATACTGCTTTAAAATGAAGGGGCATTTTTAACCCTGCTTGGAGGTAAATTCCACTGCAGTCATTACAGACTTATTTCAAGATAAAGGGTTTAGTTTGGGAATACTAAACATTTTGCAGAATTGAGGGGTGGTTGTGGTGCTAATTTGTAAATTAGAGCTGCATGTAAAGTTTAGTATGAACTTAAGAGATGTAATGAATTCCAAAGATCTGCAGATCTGGCTAAAGTCAATTTACCAAGAATAACTGTTTCAACCAAAGTTTCAAATTTCCTGTTGGCTATACAGTATACATTTGGTGCCTGCTAAGATGTTCCTAACCACTAGCACACTGTCTGAGCAGGATACAACTCAATTATCTAGAATTTTTCTCATGTTGTATAGGGAGTAATGTACTGGACTTGTAGAAATGTGAATATTTTCCCATTAGCTTTCATGGGATTTGCATCAGTCAAAATAATTTGATGTGGTTCTAATATTTGCAAATATGCCAAGTCTTTCCTCTACAGTATGAAAATGGAGAATAAATAATCCCCAATATTTTGTCCTAACAATATTTCTCTGTGAAAGCTTTGTAGAGATGTGTGTGGCTTTGTCTTTTTGAGTTTAGCCATAGAATAATTTGGATTAGTTTTGGCTGGAAAATCAAGGGGAGAAATGCAGTTTAATTTTAAAATATTATGTCAGTTGGCAGCGCTACACAGGAAAGAGCTGTCATTATAGATACAAGGAAATGAGGCCACAATCCCCAGACCATTTATTGCAGTATTCTTAGTGAAGTTATTCCAAAGTTGAGATGTTTAAGGACTGCTGTCCCAGGAGACTTTGATTCCACTTGAGCTTTGTATCAGTGAATTAAAAGCAAAGCGATTCTAGGATAAAGAACACTGATTTGCTGCACGTATTCTATACCTCTGCTAGTATGCAGCAACCTCACGATTGTGTTATTGCTCATTCGATATGGATAAGAAGTATTTCAGCAAAAATACAGTGGCAAAGGATCAGCAGGAGAGCATCTACAGGTCCCAGGTTCAGTGCTTGCCATCTACAGGTAGGACTCAGAAACACTCCTGTCTGAAACCTTGGGAAGCTACTGAAACCTTGGGGAGCTAGCTCTTTATTGTCTATACTGCATTGTCTATACTGCCAACTAGTATAGACAATCAAGAGCTTGGTGGACCAATCATTGGTTTGACTTGGTATAAAGTGGCTCCCTATGCACGAGTATTTTCAAAACTGAACCAGATTGGGGCAATGGGGCCATAGATCAGTGTTAGATCACATGTTTTGCATGCAAAAGGTCCCAAGATCAAGCCTTGGCATCTTCAGGTTGTGCTGGAAAAAAGATCCCTGGAACCCTGGAGACTGTTCATCCAGGTAGACAAAATTGAGCTGGATGGACCAGTGTATAATATAGCTTCCCATGTACCTATGAATCATATAATGGTATGTTCCAAAACTGGGCTTCAGATTGTTGTGCGACGTACACTTTGAGCAAGAAGAACCTAGGCTGTTTCTCTTAAGAGAGAACAAGTCCACTGAACTTTCCTGGGCTGCTTTCTGAGGGCCAGTTCTACTTGGCATCTCTCACACCAGAGCCTTGTGCATCTGCAACCATAAATGCTCTTGAGGTTGGACTGCACTTATGTCTAAGCATCATCTGGATAGTCTGGAGCCTCCACATGAGTGCTGTTAATATGACACTGTGATTTCTGGGATCATGGCAACACTTTGTCAAGCCTCTGCAACAGTTTAAATTGCAATGGCTACATTGATTGGATTGCATTCTGTGCAGCATCAGGGGCGAGGTGAGGTTGGAGTGGGCCCTGGGATGAAAAGTGAAGACGGGCTCTTGTTTCCTTGCCACCTTCTTCAGAGGGAGAGTAGACAGCAAGCTACCAGCCAGCGGGTGGGCCCCCTCTTGCACCTTGTTCAATTGTAGTTCTGCCCCAACATAGAATGTTACAGAGCCACAACACTGCACCCTAGGCTACAACAAGCTTCTAAGATAGCAAAGTGCTGTTCTGAAGCAGCAGTTGGGGAAGCAATGATTGCACAGTTTCCTTCATTTATTCAGTAGGGAGAACTGCAGAACTGCTGTTTCCACAGCTGCTGTTTCAGAGCAGTGTCCAGGCTGCCTCAGAGGTTTGCTGCATCCCCAGGGGGCAGTGTTACAGCCCTGTAACACTGTACACCAGATAAGCCAGTGTTCCCAGATGGGGCTTTACTCTTAGTACAAAAAGTGAACATGATGGCCATGAGCAAACACCATTTTACTATTAAGCAGATTTAGTTCTGTGTTGGATTGCAGCAGCTATCTAGTTGAGAGTAAATGAGCCCTTTCTCTTGACCAGTGAGAAAGGGCAATAGGGTGTATGGGGAGGAAGCCCTGAAGAGCCCACAGACAAGCAGTTCTCCTTCCCTGGGTGAGCGAATCACCTGCCCAGACGAGCACCAGTTGCTGCCAATAGTGCCGATGGTCGGGGTGCTGGGATGCATTCCCCCCCCACACACACACACTCCTCCCGGGCTCCAATAATATACCTCTCAAGTGCGCGCTGCATTATGGGGATCCCCCTCCCCAAGAGTGCCACTGTCTGCTAGCCGAAAAAACAGATGACACACACACACAAAACAAGATTAAGGGACCTTATCATTTTAGAGGGAGGCTCCGTAGATGGGTTTGCCACCATGATTGGTCCTGGTCCTGGTGGTACACACATGTGTGCAAAACTGGGATGGGCTTCCTTAGTCCAGTTTTGCACATGTGTGTGAATAGCCTCAAGATCTAGTGTGGTGGGGAGGGTGGCAAGCAGCAAGTGAGGGTGGCAAACAGCAAGCTGTTGCCTTCATGCAGTGTTCTGGGCTTTTACAATGATGGAAGCAAGGTGCTGGTTCTGGTGGACCCTTGGTATGATCCGTAGGGTTCTTCTTAAGGTCACTGCCACTCAATTCTGTGATAGCAAATAGATTTGTGAGACCCACTGCTACAGATGCCTGAAGAGTGACTAAATATCAAAGCGATAAAGTGCTATTTTCATATAAGAACAGCAGAGGCCACTGTGGCTCCAGAATTCAAAACAAAACCCAAAGGCACTTTAGAAGGCAAACATATCTCTTTGGTACTGATTCAGAAATACTTAAAAGGTAAGAATGTATGACCATTTATTAAGTGTCAATAACATATCAGAAACCTTGTTCTTTATAACTCCTTTTGTAGGATGGAAAATATTGAGGAATCTTTAATCTAGAGCAGTGTGAGAAAGGCTGCTCACCAAGTTCACAAATACCTGCTCACAAGAGGGTAAAAAGGTTGCTACCCTCTGCTCTGGAATGGTAAAAATTCACACACACTCACCCCTTGAGAATGCAGACTAGTTGATAATGGATGAGATTTCAATGAGACTATTTTGGTAATGTTGTTCAGCATGTCAGCCACCGCCATATTTTCAATTTATGTTCATAAAGTATACTGGAGAAGCTTGGATCTCAAAAAAGGCTGGCTATCTGAGAGTTTGGATTGAAGTTCTTTTTAAAAATGTTAATAGCAGGCAACAGCACAAGGAATAAATTTGGGACAGGGAGGAAGGGAGAGGAGGGGGAAAGCGAAGGTTTGAGCAAGTCCTCTTGCCTGCGCCAAGTTGAATAGATAGAGGAGAATGTGGGGGCTGACATGATGTGCAGCCTTGACAGGAGGGTGCTGTAATGGTGCTGCTGTGGACACAGAAGCAGCAGTGACACTGGGGAGGATGCCAGCTGTGCGACCAGCTTTACTAAGTCTACGGTTTCTCCCATTGTGGCAAATGGGAGAAGCTACAGTAGAACTGGTAGCACCACCAGCATCCTCCCCAGCAACACCACTGCTTTCGAGTCTACAGCACATAACTGCAATACCCACTTGTCCACATTAGGGCTGTGTAACATGTCAGCCAATGTCAGTATGGGACAGTTAAATTGGTGACCATGTGTTACTGCTGCTGCTGCCGCTGCTATAGCAACACAAATCAATATGTTTACAGTACTTTTGATATAGTACTGTGGTGCAATACTGTATTTACTTGAATCTAAGACTAGTTTCCCCCCAAGTTCTTTGATGTTAGAATTTGGGGGATTGTCTTAAATTCAGGCTTCTCTTCCTTTTGGGTAAATAAGGGTATAACCTGTATTTCACCCATATTTTAAAGGCGGTCATCTTAAACTTAGGGTCATCTTCTATTCATGTACATACGGTACATTTAGGAGTGAGATAATGCTAAAATAAATAGGGCAAGGACAGTCTTTGAGAAAGGAGATAGAGAGAGGGGGTCATTTCAGTTGATTCACCATTATTTTATTCTTTTTCCTCCTCCAAAAGCTTAATTCCTTCTAGAGGTGTGGATAAACAATCTGGGAAAATTCTCTAATGTTTTTCCTTGGGAGGGTGAAACAATAAGTATATAACAAGAATTATTTTCAACACATGTACCCTATAGCTCTGTGACCATGGATCCATGCAGGCATGTTCTAAGAGGCATGTTCTAAGAGACTTGTATTCCTCAGGTAGAGGCATTCTTACCCCTGGACTTTGGGGCTGAAGTCTAGGACCTTCACAGCCCCTAAGGGCCCCCCAATCCTCTTTACTGTCCTGGGTGGTGTGGTCACCCAGCAGAGTATGATGATGCTTAATTTGCAGGGGAGAGGGGCCTCCAAAATTACCTAGGTGCATCTCCACCCTCAGGGACAGATTCCTGCACATGAAAAGTTGATCTGGAAAGAGGACAGAGCAGGCCTGCTGAATGTTGGTCCCCAGCTGTTTTTGGACTACAGCTTCCATAATCCCCAATGTTAGTGGCCAATAGTCAGGGATTATGTATGTATGTATGTATGTATGTATTCGATTTCTATACTGCCCTTCCAAAAATGGCTCAGGGCAGTTTACACTGAGAAATAACAAACAAATAAGATGGAACCCTGTCCCCAAAGGGCTCACAATCTAAAAAGAAACATAAAATAGACACCAGCAACAGTCACTGGAGGTACTGTGCTGGTGGTGGATCGGGCCAGTTACTCTCCCCCTGCTAAATAAAGAGAATCACCACATTAAAAGGTGCCTCTTTGCCAAGTTAGCAGGGGTTTATGGAGTTGTAGGCAACTCCACAATTATGGGAGTTGTAGGCAAACATCTGCAGGAGGGCCAAAGTTAAGGGCCAGAGTTGAGATAGAGCAAGAAAAATTGCGCCCTCCCCCCTCCAGTGGGACTGTGGAGGAAGCCTGGATCATACTTAATTTTCAGTCCTTTTGAATCTCCACAGGGCTACTTCTGTTCCCTTAGCCCTACAGAAAAGTGCTGGTGCAGCTCACCATTAAAGGGACATTTTTACAGCCACCCCTTCCTCAGGATGCTCTCTGTGCCACCTGAAAATGTGTCCCCCAAGGACTGCACAACTCACAAAGACAATAGTTTTGGGGTTGGGCAGAGAGTTTCCTGGGGAAGGGGAGGTTGTCAAAAATCACCCCTTCCCTGGGGCACTGATGCAATTAATCTGCAAGTGCTTTACTCTGCTCCTTTCACTGTACCAGTGCCTCCTTTGCTCAGAATAGTAATCACTTATTGTTTCCCCATTTTTACTGTTCTGTTCTGTTCTATCTATGTCACACCATTTGATAATAATTCAGCAAGATTCTGTACTTAACAGTGTGAGCTGCTATTACCTCTATTTTCAACCCTGGAGATTTAAGTCAATAATTCATAATTGTCAGCAGGTATGCAGCCTGTGACTTATTGTAACTTATAAATAACTCTGTGATGAAGAACTTAAAATAGTTTTTCTTCTCTGTGATGAAGAACTTAAAATAGTTTTATTTTTTTTCCTGATTCTCAGTTTGCCTCCTAGTACCCCCCAAGTTTATTAGTAAGTCAAATGTATATAATGGGAATTTTGTGGAAAATCCTGTTTTAATCTGTATGAGGAACACCTCTCTGATCACCACTGCAACAAAAAAATTAAATATATGTGAATATAGTACCCTGTTGGTCAGAGAAATGGCCTCTTCTTACCCAAAGTCATTACATGCTTATTAACTTGGGGACACCTCAATCATATCCGAGGCTTTAGCTGTTGCAGTGTGAAGCTTCTGCTTGTGCCCCAACAGCAAAAGCAACTTCCTATGCAACAAGACGTGGACAGACTGCCTTGCTTGCCTCTAAATGTGGGAGAATCCCCTTTCTACATTTTTGGGTGACATTAGGGCTTTGGAATCTTCTGCTAGGTTACATCCTGGACATAATAAAATCGGTCAGGCTTGCACACCAATTTTTATTTTAAATCCATTTCAGCTCATAATCTGAAGTAGGGCAATACCTTTATTAGGATCATTTGAAACCGAAATCCGTCTTTCACCTAGCAGAGGCTAATCTAATTAAGACTGCCTGAAACCTCCTGCACTCTATTTCAAGACTCTTAGAAACTGCAGACTCTGTGGCTTTTCCATCATGCCCAGCATTTGTCTATTTCCCATACTCCAATTTTCCTTAACATCCAGCCCAGAGAAATTGGACTCTTCCTTACAACTTTTTGATTTTTCAATTGATCCTAATAGAGCTATTGGCCTACTTTGGATTCCACCCCCCTCATGAACCAGCACAACTCTCTTTTTAAAAAGTGGATAAAACTGGCCTGCAGAAAAGAAGCCTGAACACCTGAAGCCAGGACATATTCTCCATTCTCTCACTCGTGTTTAAGGACTGTACCAAATTAATCTACAATTGCAAGATAGAACATCAGTCAGGCAAAAGGCACCTCTGAGAGCCCTGCTCCCTGATCAAACTACACATTGGTCTGGTTCAGGCCAGTGTTCACTTGAATCTTTTTCATCTGTGTATGGAATGAGTTTTGTTCTGAGCAACAGATTCAAGGCAGGGTGTGCACATGCACATTCAGAGTGGGGCCTTCCTGACTGAACCTGAGTGGGATCTAAACTTAACTGAGTGAACATCAAATAACTTGTGAGCAGGTGCACATAAACACACCTTAGAGGAACATTGGTTCAGACTCATGCTGATCCCATGCTTAAAGCTGGGTTCTGTGTGATGTCTCTGAGCCTCAGAAACATGCACTCTTCCCTCCCATCCTCATGCTGGTGTCTACTTCCTATCTAGGTTAAAATAAACCAAGATTGGTTCTGACATCTGAACCGAACAGTCTTGGCTTATTCTAATCTACTTGTTTCAAATAATCAGACTTCTATAACTCATTAAAAACCTTTGGGTACAGACAGAGAATAAATTATGGCTAGGGGTGATGGGAGTTGTAGTCAAAACACTTCTAGGGAGCTCCAGGTTGGCTATTCCTGGCTAAACATGATGAGGCTATTCACATGCCTGTGCAAAACCAGGCTGAGGGAACCCAGCCCGGTTTTGCACTCATGTGTGAACTTCCAGGATCGGGCCCAATCTCAGCGGCTACATAGCAGCAAACCCGCCTAAGTAGCCTCCCATTAAAATGAAGTTAAGGGAGCAAGTGCTCTCTTAACCTCATTTTTTTGATCATGTGGCAGCCATGGCTGGCTGTCAGCCATGACTGGCACACTCAAGGGGGAGAGGGTGATCTCAATAATACACCACGCACTTGCACAGTACATTATTAGAGCTCCGGGGGTGGGGTGATGCGTGGTGGCACGTCCTGATACTCCACCCCCTGAAGCTGCAGGGGAAGCTGCTTTCCATCCCTGCAGGAAGTCTGCAGGGAAGGTAGGTTAAACCCACCTTCCTCACAGACCGCTCCAGAGCTCTTCTCACTGATCGTGAGTAGAGCTGCAATGTGTAATTTGAATATTGCCATAGAGTCTGCATAGGGATATTTTTGTACCACTTGCACAGCAGGTACTGATGGATGCTGCTGCTTAGGGATGTGCAAACCAGTTTGATGGTTCAAATTCGAACCAAACCAGGCATTCGGTTTGACCTGCTGGTTCAAACTTGAACTGAGCTGAACCTGGTTCGATTTGAACCAATTTGAGCCTCCAAAACTGGATTGAGTGGTAGGCACCCATGGGTGCTAACTACCACTCAAAGCCCAAAGCAATCGGACACTCCTATGATAGTTAATGTATTTTTGAAATTTGTTTTATTATTGCCCATTATTTCCTATGTGGAGTACCTAGGGGCAAAAAACTGGGGTGGGTGGTAGGCACCCATGGGCATCTACCACTCACTAAACCCCAAGGCAGTTGGGCACTTCTCTGATTATTGTTGAATTTTGAAGTATTTTTCAATTTCCCATAGGGACTAATGAGGATTCAAGGCAGCCCCAACCCCCCCCCTTTGAGGGGTGCCAGGACACCCCACAGTGGGTCTAGGGGCATGGCAGGGCTGGCCTCAACTCCCCCCAGGCACCCCCAAGTTGATAGGAATTATTGTTATTTATTTATGGTTTTTTAAAGAATTGATTTTTGGCTCCATAGACATGCATTGGCTCCATAGGAAATAACAGAGTGCCTTTTCACCTACTGACCTTAATAGCTTATTGCTCTGAACTCTGAGTTCGGGCCACAGCAATTAAGCTATTAAGGTGAAAGGGAACACAGTGTTCTTTCTGAATGGAAAGGCTCAGGCAATGGTTTCCAATGGAGCCAAAAATTATTTAAAAATTCTTGATTAATCAACAATAAATCTTATCAACTTGGGGGTGCCTTGAGGGGGTGGAGGCCGACCCTGCCGTGCACTGCGACTCCCCTCCTTCCCTGGGAAGCCATTCAAGCACCCAAAGGAGATTTTTATGCTCCATGAGTCAGAACCTTGCTGTGTGTTTATGTCACGCCCTCGATCTCAGATAGTGAGGAGGAAGGGGGAGCTGACAGCCTTTCAGCCAATGCAGGGGTGCCTGAGGGGCAGAGCCCAGCTGTCAGTTCCCAAGAGACGGCTGAGGAAGGTCCGGCTGATGTTTCAGAGCAGGCACAGCAGTCTGAGGCAGCAGAGACAGCGATGGACAGACTAGAAGATGAGCTGTGCAGGCAACCCCCACTGACTCCACAGCAAAGGCGTGTCACAAGGTGAAGAGCACAGCTGGAAACTATCAGGTAGAGTAAATGCCTCTTGCAGAGGGCTGATAAGCCTTGAATCCCTGCCAGCTGAGAGTTATCAGCTTGGACTCTAAAGCACGTCAACAGCTTTCTGTTAGCCACTGGAAGACAACATTTGTCAACCCTCTTGTCAACAGCTTTCAGCCCAAGCCTGATATAGAGAACTATTCTGAGCCGTGTTTTGTTTCTGCAGCCCAGTTTGTATTGTGGACTATCTTCCTGGACTTCCCTTCTGGGTAGCTAGATTGCTGACAGTTTAGACTGGGGAGATACCAGGTGTGGGGAGGGATATTTACTCTCATTCAAAATTCCTGGGTTCTGACCAGCATTGAGATCTGCTGCCACAGGGAATCACCGGAGAGGGGAGCCCCAGTTTCTAGTGATGCCAGGAGAGTGGGGTCACCATTCCAGTCAAACACAAAGGTGGACATGTTCAAATGGGTGAATGGGCTGGCGTAGGGCATGCTTTGACAGCTTCTTGGCAGCAGTCACCAAGACAGGGAGAGCCGTTGGTGGTGTACCCACCACCACGACTTTCTTATATAGAGCAGCCTGGGCTGGGAAGCATCTGCCATTTGGCCCCCATGGCTTGGCACTCTTGTGAGAGAGCAATCCATAGGAGAAGGGGGATTGTTTTCACATATTATTAGCGATTCTGCCTGACACCCCTGTCCCCACAGATGGTTCTTCTTACGAGCTGTGATGGGGTATCCCCATGGCTTTACACTCTCATGATTGAGTGGTCTGCTCTAGATCAGCATCTGTCCTCATCACATATGTTGAATTGCTCCTTTCACTGGAGCAATGCTGATCCTGCTGCCTGGCCCTTCTCATGAGTAAACCTAGGGACTGCACAGGTACCCCCAAGGGGAAGGGGCTAGGCCCCCTTTCCCCAACATCATTGCACAAAAAATAGACCTTGGCCATTCAAGAATCCTTGCTTGTGGCTGCATGGTAAACCCAACCACAGGCATCCCTCGTCTGCCATATGTTCCTGTCCCAGTGCTCTAATAGGGTTGCCAGTCCCTGCCTGTGTTGTGATCTTCAAGGGGTGTGCTTGTGAACAAACATAAGTGTTGCTTCATTTTCGGGGATCAAATCACTTAGTGTCCATCTTGCCATCCTGTCCCCTTTCTCTCCTGGTTGCCAGGAGGGAGGCAGCAAGGAACAGAGTTGGAAGAGGGAATGCCCCTGTGTGACTTTGCCATTTGACAGGCTTAGGCTGGGACTTGGCAGCATCCCTTTTGCCGGGCAACTGCTATGTGGGATTGGAGACATGAGGAGTGGGGTGAGTGCCCAAGGAGGCGGCCAATGAGAAGCACCGCTGGCATGGAGTGGCTGTGATCCTGAGCTGGTCTGCATCACCATCTCTATGATTGTGGCTCTATAAAGCTAACGAAACTGCAGTTACAGTGACATCCACATTTGGATGTAATGCCACTGTCGCCAAACCTCAAGTTGGGTGGTAAAACTTACTACAATCTGATGGTTCAAATTGGAATTTGGGGAGGTTTCGCATTTTTGCTGTGAAACCATGGTTGCACGCATTTGGACATAACGGAGTTCCAAACTCTTCTCTGTTTAATTGCAGTTTCTTGTTACGTGCAAATGTGGTCACCTTTTTAGAAGGCACAGTGGGCAGCAGAAGGAAGGGGAGATTGACAAAATTCGCCCCTGCTCCATTGCCTGAATGCATAAAGATTGTTTTTTTAGTATGTGCAACATTAGTCTGGATGTCCACTAGTGTTTTTACTATAAAAGCCATGAAGTTTTGGGCACACCCTTACAGATCTTCTTGCTTCATATTCAACTTCCAAGCCAATCAGTTCACACTTCCAATATATGCTTAGATTTATTTTATTTGGTGAATAACATATAACTCCATTGTATAAATATTACTGAAATGTATATTATTAGAATCTAGGATGCCATTAATCATACAAAGTATGGTTTGGAGCACTACAAAGCACCTCAATAAGTTATCTCTTATCCACAAAGCAGAAATAATTAATTTTATGCCCTGATGTATACCCATCTCCAACCATTTTAATGCTTCAGTTTAATGGAATTTGCTGCTTATTTTGGTAAATTTTAAGCTGATAGTTTAGATTCTGTCATGAACTCGGCCCTTACCAGCAATTTCGGAGTCCAACCATGAAGAGGCCAAGCCAGCACTGGACTTGGCTCCGTGCCCTGAAGAAGCAGGACCCATGTCGGATCCAGCCCCTGGCCCCAGCGATAGTCCACAGCCTGTGGGTTTGCTCTGAGGAAGCAAGACTGGAACCCAGTCTGGCCTCAGATCCCAACACCAGACTGGAGCTGGTGGAAGCTCCAAAGACAGAGCCCCCTATGACCATGCCTGAGGGACCTGGACTCTCTGTTATGATGGCCTTGGAGCCTGAGGCCCCAGAGGAACCAGTCCCTTCTCTTCTATCACCCCCTAGGATATCAATGCATCAGCACCGACAATGGACAAATCAAGGACAATGGGAGAGGAGGAAGAGAGCCAGGCTTCAAGACAGGAGGCTGCTTCTTTAATGTCTCTTAACAGGGAGGTGGAGCCCAGCAGGGGCAGACTGAGCTCAGAAGTATTTCAGGACTCAGTCTGCCTCTGTCTACTGTTGGGCCAACATGTCCCATAGCTCTGTCCATGGTGCTGCTAACCTGCCTGGTTACCTAAACCTACCTTGGCTGCCTGAAACTACCCTTTTTGTGCCTCAACTCCACCTTGTCTTGCCTTGCTTTGCTGCCTGAACCTTGTCTAACTGTGCCCTGCCTGGATTGTGCCCCACTGCTTTATTTGACCACCAGACCCAGAGGACTCTGCAGTAAAATATAGGATGAGACAGATTCTTAAGAGGCAAAGTTCTGTGAAATTAAAATCTGAGATTTGGTGACTGACTTGATTTGAATTTTCTTATGCTTTCAATAAAATAATCAAACTGTTTAAAAAACACACACAAAACACCCCCTCTGTATTTACAAAATTATTGAAATGAATGAATCTATAGAATTATAAATTTTATATATCTATATCTATATTTATATATACCTCAATCACCATGGCAGATCTCTTGGGACACAGTGAAATGTTACACTTTGTCTTGCAAGCTTGTCACAATTTCCAAGTGTCAACAGTTTAACCATTGTTACAGCAGGCCAAGGATAGTAACATCAAGATGTCAGCTCCATGAACTGCTGCCTCACCTGTCCAGACTCCCCTGTAGAGCTGCTGTCACTGACAAGGCCTGATGTGACTGACATCACTGGGGTGGGGGGAAGAGTTATCCCCTTAAGGGGGTTGCCAGATGAGAAATGAGCCAAAGGGCAATCACAAGAAAAAAGGACCTGTTTGAAAAGTGACCTCACTAACCCATGAATTTTAGGAGTGTGAAAAGGGGAACTCCATTCAGTGGCTGAATGGAGATGGAAACACATATGTCAAAGTTGACTCGTGATTGTAGCATAGAGGAGATAGCTGTACGCCAGAAGTTGGTTTTATATTTAACTCACAGGTAAGCCCCTGTCTGAAACCATGGAGAGCTGCTGCCAGTTAGTGACATTAATACTGAGCTAGATGGACCAGTGGTCTGATTCAACATATGGCAGTTTCCTATGTACTTAAGGCCACTGAGCTTTTCTCCATGATATACAAGTATATCATATACAAGGGTAAGGGAGGAGAAGGCATCTTTACCCTTGCCTTTCATGGCTAATAAAAGCTGCCAGGGAGGGTACAGGGAGATGGATAGAGATGATTATCAATGCTTTATTAAGGGAGGGCAAGATCCCATCGTGCCTCAAGGAGGCAATGGTAAGACCATTATTTTAAAAAACCCTCCCTTGATACCTCCGACCTAGATAACTATAGACCAGTCTCTAACCTTCCCTTTTTGGGCAAGGTGACTGAGCATGTGCTGCCGTCCCAGCTGCCGAGGGTTTTGGATGGTACAGATTATCTCCGAGGTTCTGCTGGGCCTCTCAGCAGTGTTTGATATTGTCAACCATGGTATCCTTCTGGACTGCCTCTCGAGTATAGGGACTGGAGGTACTGTTTTGGAGTGGCTTCAGTCCTTTCTTGGGGGAAGGGTCCAGAAGGTGGTACTGGGAGGCCACTGCTCAGCTCCATGGCCATTGGCCTGTGGGGTCCCGTAAGAGTTAGTTTTGTCCCCCATGCTGTTCAACATCTACATGAAACCACTGGGAGAGGTCATCCGAGGACTTGGACTGAGTTGTCAGCAATATGCAGATGACACTCAGCTCTATCTCTCCTTGTCACCTGATGCTAGGGAGACAGTGGATATCCTGAATTGGGCACTGAGGCAGTGATGGGTTGGATGTGGGCTAATAAACTGAGATTGAATCTGGGCAAGACGGAGGTACTGTTGGTCAGTAGGAGAGCCAATCGGGATGAGAGGATTCCACTGGTTTTGGATGGGGTTGCACTCCCCTTGAAAGAGCAAGAGCGTAGCTTGGGGTTATTGCTGGACCTGGCTCTGCTTTTGGAAGCTCAGGTGGAAACAGTGGCTAGGGGTGTATTTGCACGGCTTCGGCTAGTACGCCCACTGCATCTCTTTCTCAGGAAGGCAGATTTGGCCACTGTTACCCACACCTTAGTCACATCACAGCTGGATTACTGTAATGTGCTCTACGTGGGGCTGCCCTTGAAAAATATTCAGAAACTGCAGCTAGTACAAAATGTGGCAGCTAGGATGTTATCCAGAGCTGCTCGCTGGAATCCTATTACCCCCATTTTGAAAGAGCTAGATTGGTTGCCAATCTGTTTCTGGGTCCAAGTCAAGTTGCTGGTTTTGACCGTTAAAGCCCTAAATGGTTTGGGCCCTGTATACCTGTGGGACTGCCTGCTCCCAAGGGTTTCTGCCCGCTCAACGAGGTCATCAGAGGGGGCCCTGCTCTGTGTGCTGACAATGAGGGATTCTCGCCTGTCATGTACGCAGGACAGGGCCATCTCAGTCATTGCCCCCAGACTTTGGAATGTTCTGCCGGTGAGCCTCCACCACAGTTTTTAGAAAGCAAATAAAATCTTGGCTTTTTAACCCAGTGTTTGGGACTTTGTGGGGAAACTGCTTGCTTTATAACTGTACTTAGCAGTTTCGCAAGTACATGGGGTAACATGGGGTAAGCTTTCCCCATGTAACACCAAGATTTGACTCCTTAAGAAAGCCTTTGGGCTCATTTTTAATGTGAACTGTGCTTTAACTTCATAAGCTGCCTTGAGTACCATGGAAAAGTAGGAAAGGACATAAAATAGCAATAGCACTTACATTTATATACCGCTCTATAGCCAGAGCTCTCTAAGCGGTTTATAATGATTTTAGCATATTGCCCCCAACATTCTGGGTACTCATTTTACCGACCTCGGAAGGATGGAAGGCTGAGTCAACCTTGAGCCCCTGGTCAGGATCGAACTTGTAACCTTCTGGTTACAGGGCAGCAGTTTTACCACTGCGCCACCAGGGGCTCCCTGGTGAGATGTCTTTTACTGGACATCTCCAGAGCCAATTAGGTCCTAGCTTGAATATGTATGTTTTGTTTTGGGGTAGCACAAGGAGCACCCCCCTCAATGCATTCCCAGCATGGGACTATGAGATTGTAGTTCCCTTGAATTTTATCTTGCTCTTTAGTCTTTGGTCATTAAGCAACAGACTGAGGCTGGCAGTGTGCCCCTAGGTTAAATAAACCAACAGGCCAAAATGGGATGCAGGATGCCCATCTCTAACAAGGAAGCAAGCTGCAGACCGGTCAAAGCAAATTGGCTGGGGAGGAGATCCTCCCGCCTATAGATAATATATGGGATTATCTCTTAGCAAAAGCACCAAAATTGCTACCTCCCATTCTATTAAAGTTCACTAGCTGACTAACAGATAAGGAAATGATGCTCATAAACAAATAAAAGATGTGCATCTTTGCACCTGGAGATATTACGATCTCTGTGATAGTAAACAAACATAGCCCATTCACCTCACACAGCCACATTTGCATAGCTTGCTCTTCCCTTTTGTACAGAAGGACCCACCTAAAGTAACTAAGTCCATGTAGGAATGGACTCTCTTGTTGTGCACAGCAACTCCTTGCCCCCTGGAGTGCAGTAGCTACCTGACTGAATCAATAAATAGTCACCTCTGGGCACATTTTTGACTATAAGTACTAGGGGTGTGCAATTTAGATTTTCTGTAACCGAATTGAAACAGCCCTGATTCGATTTGGATCCAAATATGACCCATCCGAATCACCCCAAATTCGATTTGGATGCCCCAGATCTGCCTCAGAGACACTAAACCTTCAACAATTCACCAAAAACCAGCTCTTTGCCCAATCCCTCTGCAATTTGGGTGGTAGCCTCTACCCATTAGGCACTTAACTTAAACTGAGTAATACCTCACTGCCTTGCGGGTGGGAGTGGGATGTAGTTGGCACATGGCAGTTGACAATTGGCACTGTCTAAAAGACAGTCAAAATGAATAGAAGAAATGAAGGTGTGTAATGAATCCTCATGAGGATTCATTGAGTGAAAGTTATTATATACCAACAAATCCGAACGCTTGAAAAATAGTGACCACACATTTTGCTCCATAACTCCACTTCTATAAGGACTAGAGCTTAGCTTTTTATTTTAAATGAAAGCTGGGAATCTGGGAAAATTAATAGGACAGATCCGAAACCCGAATCGATTCGAATCAAATCAACCACGATTCGATTTGTACCCAAATATAGCCAATGGACCACAGGGGTGATTCGTTTTGTCTCCGAATCACCCAAATCAGCTAGATTCGGGTACAAATTGATTTGTATCCGAATTGATTTGCACATCCCTAATAGGTACCCTAGCCAGACCACCATGGCCTCTGACTTTGTTTGGATCCAGCAGTCCTACGGACTCTCACATGCTGTGAGCTGTGACTGCTGCTCCCTCGCTCTTTATCCCTGCTTGTGCCCTACACTTTACTCAAGAGGAGGCACATCTGCCCAGACATTGTGTACCCTAACACACCCAGGAAGGATAGGTAACACTAACTTCTTCGTTTACTTCTAAGCCTCCTCTCCTCTTTCTCTGCTTCCCGTCCTGTTCAGCAGGCACTTGTACTATGTAGAGCTCTATGCAGGCTCTGATTTAGAACTCTAGCCAAATTACTACACACCTTTACCAAGACTCTCATTTAGAACCTCAGCTGCATTACTGAGTTGCCTTGCCTAACTAAACTTTTGCCTTCTATGTCCAATTTTACCCTTAATAAAGCTTTTAAAGTGCATCTACATCTCCTCATTCTTTACAAACACAAACTTGCTTGAATTGATACTGGAGCCCAACTGCTACCCAAGCTAATTTCCTCACTTTTAGCCGAAAGCATAGTTGAGGTGTCTAGCCAGCACCTCAGGGCAGTTTTGGTAATGCTAGTCAGAGAATAGAAACAATATGGCTGGATAGCAACCAAAGGTGCATTCTGACAAAATCTTCCCCACGATTTTGGCTTATGCATGCCCCAGTCATCTCCTCCTTGGTACTAGCAATTTTTATACTTCTGGGGAAAAAATGGTATTTTTTAAAAACAATGTACACAACACCACTATCGTGAAATATCAATGATTAATATAATTCATAAATCTTCATATTTTTTATCATTCACTATAATGAGTGGGGCTTTTCTGAAGGAATCTGAAACATATTTTGTGCTAGGGAGTAGCAATGTGGATGAAGGGATTATGCAGAAGCTTCATTGGTGCCTTGGAAGTTTGACCACATCTGCAGAAGTTTTCAGAGTCACAAAGACTGTTTTGTTGTTACTACTGTCCCCACTGTTAACTTAGCTAGTACTGCAGGATGAGCAATTTTCATAACCATTTAACGGCCCCCTTGTATAAGTCAAAATTCAAGCACCAATATTAGAAAACAGATATTAATGGCTTCAGTATTCCATAAACAGTCATCCAAGGATATAATCAGGAAACTATTCCTCTGTAGGGCCAAGAATCTATTAGGTTGCTTCATCTAGGAATAGAAATAGCCATCTTATGCATAGCGAAAGGATATGTGTCTGAGGCAAGAACATAAGATGACCACTATTGGACCACACCAAAGGCCCATCTAGTCTAGCATCCTGTTTCCCATAGTGGCCAACCAGATGTCTCTGGAAAGCCCACCATGAGGAGGTGAAGGCATCCCTCTGGTGTCCTCTCGTGATTACTAGTCAGATGTTCACGGAACCTGGAGGCAACACATAGCCATTATGAAAATATCCATTAATAGATTATGAATTTGTCTACTTTCCTTTTTAAAAAGCCATCTAAGATACTAGCCATCATCATACCTTGTAGCACTGAATTCCATATATTAATAGTCTGCTGTATGAAGAAGTACTTCCTTTTGTCTGCCATAAATCTCCAGCCAATCAGTTTTATTGGATGACTCTGGTTCATTCAAGAAGAAACTCTTGACTGTCACCAATAAATATTAAATACCAGGAAATTAGTTCCATGGTTGTTGATCACAATAAAGGGTACATTTGAAAACTAAGGCAGTAAGGTCAGCATTATTCACTCACTAATATGTATTTAATTTAATTCTCCAGCCAAACTAGAATTGAATTTGTTATGCCCTTGTTAGCTCTATGTTATTTACATTTGACCCAATTTGATTAACAGTGGGCTTCTTTCAAATCTGGCACCCATACTGAGAAACGTCTTTGACATATTAAGAATTATGTCATTGTACAATTTATGGTCCAGCATTCCAGCAGGTGTGGAATCATCGACTCCTCACAGCCTTATGAACAGGAAACCAAAGCGAGGGCTTGTTTTCTTTAATTATTGAATTGATATAAATTAGAATTAACATAGTGGTTGGAATGTAATTACATTGCCATACAATCATTTATTTTGTGTTAATTTGCCATGTCCAATTTTCTTGTGTTAACCCCTACCTTGCACATTATGACCTGGCATTATGCAGTAGTAATAATAGATGCTTAATTTCTTCTTCTTCTTTGTAATTACCTGAATCTAAGATTGGGGGTGGGGGGGTCATTATTTGTTCAACTTTATTAATAAGACATAGCTTCAGAACCTTGCTGCTAAAAAAATTGCCTCAATTTGCTAACATTTTTTTCATTTACTAAATGTATCTGTATTCAAATTTATTTTAATTAACTGAAGCCTGCTGTTTCCAAAAGCAGTGGTAACAACTGAAATGAGGAGTAAACAGGAATTCCAACAGAGATATTTCATGCAAAGCGTATGAGGGATATGGAATATAAATTGCCAAGTGCATTGACGCAAACAGTATAAATGAATATCTGGGGAGAGAAAAAGGAGGAATTAAAGCTGCAGTGACTTTGCTTGAGGGTGAACTTTTAAACTTATTTAAAGAGTGGACATGTTGACTGAAACAGCTGGCTCTATTTAACATTGTTGGTATTTCCTTCTGCCTCCTCAGTCTCTGTTGTGATTAAGTTGAAGGGCCAAGGAGTGACAGACAAAGGGGACAGCTAAGTTCACAGATGAGATGGGAGTTTACATACACACAGATCAGTGAGCAGTAGCTCTGCTGAGAAGCAGTTGGTTAGCTTAAGGAGGGGTGACAGGAAGAGACAGCAGCCGATCAGCTAGAATAACTTTATTAAAGGACTTCACATTAGGGACCCGTGGTGTCGGTTCTATGAAGCTCTATTGTTTGTGGGATGGAAGAGATTCCCTTGAAATTTGACCTCTGCCAACATTTGAGAACAGTGAAGTCTTTCAACTTATCAGTGGCTTTAAAATGCCTCTGAGATATCTTGAGCTGAGCTGTAGATCAGGATTTATCTTGCTTGAATCTTGCTTCTGCCATGAACCCTCCAGTCATGAACCCCCACCCCCGCCGCCCCAATCTCAGCCTCACCTGCCAGCCACAACATAGAGGTAATTATTACTTCTACTACTGCTTCTACTACAGGACTGTTGCAAACATTACTAGGCAAGTCATGTGAAGTTGTTTGCATACTAAAAAGTGTTATAAAAAGCAAATTATTATTTTTATTTATTTATTTATTTGATTTATATACCGCAGGTGATTAATTGTCACTATCCCTGAATCATTCCAGATCCCAACTGGGGCAGTCACTGAACTACTAAGATGACCCTTACTGGTGGTGTCATAAATAGAGCCCATGATGATGTAACTATTGATGCATGGTAGGTTTAACATGAGGGGCCAAGCAGAAAGGCACTATAGTGAGGTAGCACAGCAGATGCAGTTAATCCAGTAGGACCCTTTAAAAGGAATTCATACTGGAGATAAGAATCATGTTCCTGCAACAAGTAACTGCAGTTCAAAGTGAGCCTTGCAGGGTCAGCAACTGTTGGTCTTCAGGAAGAAAAGCAGGAGAGGGTAGACCTCACTTCATTAGTGACATTCTAGTCTGTGCTTCATTAGTCAGATCAGCTGAACAAATTCCATTTTGAACTCCAGACTCTGCCTTGGAGGCCTTAGTTGGATAAAGGCTGCAACTATGATTCACCCACCTCAGTGGGTTTTAATTACTCAGAAGCACTCTTATCTCAACATGACTCCTTACAGCAGGATACCATCAATGTCCTCCTGACTCATAGAGCTCAGCTAGGCCTTTATCTATCTTTTTAAATCCAGCTTCCCTCTGAGTGGCTGGTTATAATAATTCTATTTGCCTTCAAATGAATGAAGAAATGGCAGGTTCATTGTCAAATCTCTTTTGACCCTGACTGGTAAATATGCCCATCCTAAGAAACCTGGATGGAAGGGATGAGCAAAGTACAGTAGGAGGTAAACTCCCAGTAGAGTCACCCAAAGCGCGAAGGTCATCCCAGCTGCCCAGCTAAAGCAAGCAGGCACCAATATTGGGCAGCAGCGATATAGGAAGATGCTGGAGGTGGGCGATCACTTCAGTGACAACAGCAAAGTCATCCTTTCATACTGCACAGAAGGAGGCAACAGTAAACCACTCCTGTATTTTACCAAGAAAACCACATGGATAGACAAAATTGAATGATTGTGGATGTAGTGCTGGATGATGGGCCCCTCAGGTTGGATGGTACTCAACATGCTACTGAGGAAGAGCTGAGGATCTCTCAGAGTACCGATGATGTTTAAGAGGCGGTTAGACTAAAGCCTTTTGGATGTCTAGCAGCTGATGTTGCCATGCAGGAAAAGAAAATCTGAAGCTGTAAAGACAGAATTACAATGGGAACATGGAACATAAGAAGCATGAATATGGGAAAGCTCAACATAGTGAAAGATGAAATGAATCAACTATAGATTGACATCTTGGGCATCAGTGAATTAAAATGGACTGGAATGGGGCACTTTCAGTCAGAAATTCATACCGTTTATTACTCAGGACATAAAAACCAAAGGAGAAACAGTGTTGCCTTCTTAGTAAGGAAAGATATAGCAATGACAGTACTTGGGTACAATGCAGTCCATGACCGACTAATATCAATTAGATTTTGTGGACAGCCCTTTAACATGACAGTTCTTCAAGTCTATGCCTCAACAACTGGTGTAGAAGAAGAGGAAGCTGATGAGTTTTATGCTCAAGTTCAGTCTGAAATTGACAGAACATGCAAGCAAGATGTGATGCTGGTGGTTGGACACTGGAATGCCACAGTTGGAAAAGGTAAGGAGGAAAACACAATCGGCCTATATGTCCTAGGAAACAGAAACGAAGCAGGAGAACGACTAATTAGTTTCTGCCAAGCCAATGATCTCTTCATTGCTACCACATTCTTCAAACAACCAAAGCATCACCTATACACATGGACATCACCAGATGGAATACAAAGAAATCAAACTGATTACATTATTGGTGCAATGAGGTGGAAGAGCTCAGTTATAGCAGCAAAGACATGGCCGCAGGCCGATTGTGGAACAGATCACGAACTGCTCATGTGCAAGTTCCAAGTCAAGCTAAAGTGGAAAAACAAAGCTATCCAGTTTTCATGATATGATCTTGAGAATGTACCCACCATTTTCAAGGAAAACATCAAGCTGCTTTGAATTTCTGAACCTCATTGATAGGGAACCAGAGGAACTGTGGAATGAAATCAAAGCAGTTGTTATGGATGAATGTGAAAAGAGACTGCTAAAGACCAGGAAACAGAAGAAAGCAAAATAGATGTCAGAACAGACGGTGCAAATTGCAAAGAAGAAGAGAGAAGCCAAAGTCAAGAAAGATAAAGACTTCAGGAAGGAACTTAATAGAGAATTTCAGAAAGCTGATAAAAGAGACAAGGAGCAATGCTACAAAGACATCTGTAAAGAGCTTGAGGATGGAAATAGACACGGAAAAACAAGGCAAGTTTTCCCAAACCTCTCTGAACTCAGAGGGAGGTTCCAACCTCCAATTGGTATGTTAAGGGACGCCAAAGGACAGATAGTGAGGTGATTCTCACGGCCGCCAAAAAGTAGGGTAAGGGAGCCTAGCCCGCTTTTTGGTGGTTGTGTGCTGCAACGGGAGCTGTGCAGCTCCCAGCAGCTAGCTCTCTTAATTACCCCTCCCCTTAGCCCAGGTTAGCAGAGCAAAAGCTCCGCTAACCTGGGTTTCCCGATCATGTGTCGTGGCGACATACAAGTAGAACCCTGCCGGTAGGTTGCAAACAGCCTCCCGGGCTCAGGGCTCTCTCCAGGATGCTCTGTGCGGGGCATCCTGAAACTTCTGGGGGCCACACTGACCCCGATCCCTGCAGCCCCCGCCAGCTCTGTGACATAGCCGGCAGTCATGTGGGCGGCCAGTCCGTCCACCCAGGGCTCTGCGGGCAATTGTCTGCGGGGGGAGCGGTATAAAGCCCGCTCTCCCTGCAGACCTAATTTTGGTGCTTCTCCCTGATCATGAGACTCGCCTCAGTAACTGATTCAGAGAAGATCAAACAGAGATGGAAGGAGTATATTGAGAATCTGAACAGCAGGGATGTCAATGTCAATGATACTCCAGAAGATATTCCATATTTGCAAGAACCTCTAGTATGGGAAAATGCAGTTAGATCAGCACTCTAGTGATTACCAATCAGAAGGCTACAGGAATTGATGGAATAGCTACAGAAATATGGCAGGCAACAGAAGAAGAATCAGTCAAGGCTCTAACCAAATTATGCCAGCAAACTTGGAGAACACCACAGTGGCCAACAGATTGGAAGAGGTCAGTCTATATACCCATACCAAAGAAAGGAAACTTAACAGTTTGCACAAACAATTGCACAATATCCTTAATTTAACATGCTAACAAAATAATGCTCAGGATCATCCAGTGCAGATTAGAGCCCTATGAGGAAAGGGAAATGTTGGATGTTCAAGCTGGTTTCAGAAAAGGCCAAGGAACAAGAGACATCATTGCTGATGCATGCTGTATAATTGCGAAAGCCAAAGAATACCAGAAAGAAGTCAATATGTGCATTGTTGACTACAGAAATGCCTTTGATTGCATTGACCATATCAAGTTGTGGAATATCCTTAGGAGAATGGGCATCCCAGAACACCTCATTGTTCTCATGAGAAACCTATACACAGGTCAGGAAGCTACAATCCAGATGGAACATGGTAAAACAGACTGGTTCCAGAAAGGCAAATGAGTAAGACAAGGCTATATTCTTTCTCCTTTTTTATTTAATTTATATGCTGAACTGAGAGAAACTGGATTGGAAGAAGATAAGCATGGTTTTAAAGTTGGAAGAAGAAACATCAATAACCTGCACTACACTAATGACACCACTCTGATAGCCGAGAATGCAGATGATCTGCAAGCTCTAGTAATGAAGGTCAAGGAGCACAGTGAAAAAAATGGGACTACAATTAAATGTAAAGAAGTCTAAACTAATGACAACGGGTACAGCAACCAGCCTCAGAATTGATAATGAAGACACTGAAGTGGTGGATAGCTTCTGCCTTTTAGGATCAACCATCAACAATAAAAGATCCAGCATCCAAGAAATTCACCACAGATTAGCACTTGGTAGGGTTGCAATGAAGGCCTTGGAAAGGATATTTAGATGCCGTGACGTGTCTACACTCACAAAGATTAGAATATTTCGGACAATGGTTTTTCCCATGACACTTTATGGATGCAAAAGCTGGACTTTGAAGAAGCAAGATAAAAAAGCATTGACGCTTTTGAACTTTGGTGGTGGAGAAGACTTTTGAGGATACCATGGACAGCCAGGAATACAAACAAATGGATCATAGAACAAATCAATCCAGAATTTTCACTCAAGGCACAAATGACCAGGCTCAAACTATCATACTTTGGACACATTATGCAAAGATCCAGCTCCCTTGCGAAGTCCATAATGCTGGGGAAAGTAGAGGAAAGAGAAGAAGAGGACAACCAGCAGCAAGGTGGATGTACTTGATTACAACAGCAATGAATGCACCACTGAGAGACCTTAAAGACCAAGCTGAAGACAGATAATCCTGGAGAGACTCTATTCATGTGGTTGCTAAGAGTCAACACCGACTTGAACTCACTTAATCAATCAATCAATCAATCAGGATAGGAAAACCCATGGATTTTGATCAAAGAGTTTTTTCCTCCCCTGAAGGGAACCCCTTCCCCCCCCACCAAAACATATGTGCACAAGTACATATGATTACCTTCTGTTCAATTACACAGTATTTATTAAACTATAACAATATTCATCTTATTCTGCTCTTGACTGTCACCCACACTCCAAACTTCCTAGCAACAGTCTCTGGCACTTTTTCTTCTCCTGATAAATTATTACAATTCTAGACAGTCAGCAATAATCTCTAGCTACCTTGTTGTGCATATGTTACACTGAGATATTATTCAGGTTACAATCACTGGCCCATTAATAACTTAATTGCTTCCTGGTGACTGGAGGTTTGTGGGGAGATTGCCATGCAGTGGATGGCAGAAATACAGCCTATGTAGCTAAAGAGAGCTGAATACTAGGGCCAGGATCCAAAGAGCTCCTTTAGATGTTCCAAAGGACTGCAATGTTCTAGTGGTGTTGTGTGTTTGTTTTTAAATGTTTTCCTTTGAATTACAGATCTCCATGCAATATTCCAAACTGCTTTCCACTCCAGTTTAAAAACAGGTTTGCCGTAAGAATATAAGAAGGATCCTGCTGATCACAAGTCCATCTAGTCTAACGTCGTTTTTCTTACAGTGACCAAGCAGATGTCTCTCAGAAGTGCAGAAATGAGATATGTGTTGGGAATTATCTCTGGTAGGAGAAACCCTTTTTCATTATAGCAGAGAGCACAGAGGCACAACACAGTGGTATTTAGTTAGGCATGCACGTATGCTGAGAATAAAGTAACTTGGAGCCAGTTCAGAGTTTCAAATCAATATATTTATTAGAGAACTCCATTCTAGATAGGAAAGTGAGGAGATGGGATCTCTAATCTATCTATCTAGCTGGATGCAGATGGATTCTGCATCTCAGCACACATGGTGCAGGGGAGAAGAGCTTGCATACTGCAAGGTAGAATGAAGGGAAGAGAAGGGAGAGAGGAAGGAAGTGGCTAGAAGGAAGTAAGTCCCTAAGATTAGCAATCTACATTTCAAAGGGATAGTGTCAGAGCAGTAGAGAAGGGATGACCAATGTCTTGACCCTCTAACCCTCTGACTCACTAGTCTGTCCTCCTATGTCATTGAGACAAGAGACAGTGCATAGTCCTTCACTTCCAACAATTTGTAGGCAAGCCACCCTTTTCTACTACTGCTTCCCAGCAGTTGGTATTCAGATCCATCCCGCCTCTGAACTGGAAGGCAGAATAAATGTCACATAGCATGCAGGATTGTTGTATACAAAGCACAAGTCCAAAGCTCCTGGGTTGTGGAGTTATTCAGATCCAGGCCTAAATAAGGATTTTATGCCCTGCAGGTAGCTCCCAAATTCAGTGCCCAACATCCTGACCAATGAGGCATCAGCATAGGAGTTGTTTATCTCCCTTGCCCCTGGAAACACTTCCTGTAACCTGGAAGCAGGACCCTGAGAGAGGCATTATCCAATTCTGGGTCATGGGGTATTCTTCCAAGGGCAAAGGAAATCAGGGAAAAGTGTGCTCTGCCTTAGTCTAGAAGACAGTGGAAGTGTGCATGAAGCACTGGTGCTAGGATGTCAGTCTATTGGTTTAAAATATTATAAAGTCACTGAATGAATACATTAAAAACAATTCTCGGTCTTTGTAAATGGGCTTCTTCCAGTAATTTCCTTTCTAAAATCAGGACAGTAGACAACTCCTCAGTCACAGAATGAGCACCTTTCAGAAGCCCAATTACTACTGTGGTGCACCACATCCTTATGCATGTTTACTCAGAAGTAAGTCCCATTGTGTTCAGTGGGATGCACCCCCATGTAAGTTGTGTATTGGATTAAAGGCTTAATATTTTTTTAAAAAAATATTTCTATGTTTTATTTAATGTTTAAATTGTGTAACCACCATGAAGCTGCATATAATGAATCAGGAGAGCAATACATCAAGCAAACAAATGAACAAATACAAGCATTTCTATTTTCCAGAGAGCACTTTATCGCACAGCTCAGTGCCAAAAGTAAAAAAATTTCAATGACGTTTATCCATTAACCACTTCTTTCACTTTCCCAGCAATAACACTAATGGCCAGCATTTCCTCCTACTCATCTGTTCATTCTCCATACTTCCCTTGATGCAGAGTTTTGTTTTTTGTTTCTTGAAAAGTGCCTTGATAAGCTTTAGAGAGATCCTGAAGAAGTTGGTTTCATATTGTCATGAACCCAAACCACCTGGAGCACCCACCAGGCCTGGACAATGAGAGCTCAGGGGATGAGGAGTCTGAATGGAGGCCAGACCCGCTTGTTGTACCTTGCACCACCATCCTGAGGGCCCACCCAGTGAATCAGAGCTCTCAGCCTCAGAAGATGAGGGAGGGAATGCAGGAGAGCTGGCACTACTGGAGACCCTTGATCTAGAAGAACTACTTTGCCCACCTTGCCCAGGAGATGCTCCCTTGCCCATCTTCTGACTCAGAGGTCTTCCTGGAACCACAACAAACCAAGGAGGAATCACTGTCCCACCAGAGAAGCCTGTGTATAAGGAGAAGGGCACGGCTCCCTTAAATGACTGCAGCCTCTAGAAGAGGTAGGAGGAGCCTGAAACAGGGATCCTGATGCAGGCTTATTTAAGATCTCAGTCTTAAAGGAGCAGTTGCTGAAGTAACTTCACTATAAACCCTTCCTGCCTGTTACTGAGCAAATTACTTGAATCTTTTTGAGTGATTTGAGTGCCATTTTGAGGCTTGTTTTTCCATGGAAAGCTGGAAAAATGGGCCTCACAATGGTGCTGTTTTTCCAGGGAGAGATAACCTACCAATTTGGGGTTGCTGAGTAGAACAGCCTTCTGTTCTGAACTTAGCACACCAGTCTGCCTTGGAGGACTGGTCACGACACACATTCATCCAGTATGGTGTAGTGATCAGAGTGTTGAATGGACTGTACAAATCTGAGTTCAAATCCTATCCAGCCAGAATGCTCACCTTTGGCCAATTTTTAGTTTACCTACCTGTTATGAAGATAAAATAGGAGGAAATTCCATGTATGCTGATCTGAGGGGAGAACAGGTGATGAGCAGGAAGTTACAAATGTGATAAATAAAAATAATGGAGGCCCAGCTCTATGGGTAGGGAGGAAAATTCCATGTGTGGATCATTGGATGTGGGTTTTTCTGGATGTACAAAAACTTCTGTGACCTCTAGAAAGCCATCTGCCATTGCTGCATAATGTATATCAGTGCTGTGGTTGAATGGCAGCCTCAGTTTGTACCCTTAGGGCTGTGAGTTCAAATAATTCCTTCTCCCATTCTAGGGAGGGGGCCATAACTCTGTGACAGAACACATACCTAAGAGCTCTGGTTCAATCCTGAATCAAGTAGCTAGATAGACCAACAATACACAGCAGCTTCATATGTGCATAGAAAAAGATCTGTATATTTTGCATCTGTAAATCCATCAAAAATTACATACATGAATAATGAACATCATCATGGCTAGCATACTATCATGTCATCAGTTTATTGTTATACCTCCATTAGCTTGGGCTAAGTAAACCCCCATCGGCCTGATCCTACAATATCTTCTCAGAAGTTAGTGCCATTGAGTTATATCAGACTTATTTCCTGGAAAATAGACTTGGAACTGTAGTCTGTATCCAGAGGGTCCCACATTCCACAAGATGCATGCTCAGGTCCCAGAAAACAGCAAATGCTATCAATAAAACATGAAGCAAAGTTAATTACAGGCTTCCATTCAGAGGCACTCTGCCGCTAGTGGCCCATTATAATGAATCATTTTTCATTATAAAATAAGAGATTGACAGATTTTATAAACTTTCCATTCTCCACGTTTTCCCTGTGTAATAAGTGCCTGCTGTACACTGGGAAAGTGATTAAGTATCAATTTCATGTAGAATCAGGAATAAATGTTTAAAAGACTAATGAGACACTATTTTTATGGCTTCTAGTACTGTGACTAACCCATGTTGTGTCAGACAAATGCCTCTGTCATATTAATTAGTCACCAGCTGTACTTTTTAACCTGTTAAACTTTCAGGTTTCGAACTGGATAATACAAGCACATGTAAACAAATTCTTTCCTTCACAGCTATACCTTTTGCCTAAGGTGACTGACTTCTTGTTTCTTCCAGTATGTCAATCATGCATTAATAATAGTATGACATATATTACATGTGTCACTGTTGCTTTATTAGGAAACATGGGCCTGAGCATCAGATTTTATGTGTGCCTAACTCTGTGTTAAACTGTAGCTTTGGGCCTTTTCTGTAAAAATTCAAAGACCATCCTGGCAGCTTTGACTTTCTTGCTCATATAATGCTCTGTATTTCTGGCACTGGCTTAGATCATAGAACTTTGCTGGGCTCCTTTACACCAAGCTCTGCAGCAGGGACAGTTTAATAGTATTTGAGAACTTTTTATATGGTTTTTAAAAAACTCTTTGTAAAGATGTGCAAATCGATTCGAGTCAAATCAATTCAAGCTTGATTTGAGTGATTTGAATTGGATCACCCCAGAATAAAGTGCCTGATTCAAGTTCAAATCAGATTGACCCTGATTTGAGCTCAAATCAATTTCAGTGCCATTTTGAGTCCTGTTTTGTGTTTTTCCCTTCTTCATTGGTTTTCTGGCACTGCCTTCCAATTGGCTTGAGATCTCTTTGCTTCTTGGTTGGCTTATTCAAATCAAGTGTTGACATGGGCAACTGTGCCCCCATTGGTTGAGGGGAGGCCAAAGGAAGAATTTTCAAAATGTGTTTAAGGGGCTGCTTGGAGGCAGGGAGAGAGAACCATTTGTGCCTCAGGAGAGAAGGATCAGAGAGAGAGAAAGAGAGAGAGAGACAGACAGACAGACAGACAGACAGACTGCAGCAGCAGCAGCAGCAGCACTACAAGCAGAGACTGGTGGTTGTGGTTTGTGTCTGCCTGTCTGGCTGGCCCAGTGAGTGGAGAGAAGAAGAAAGAGCCTGCTGGGCTTATCTGACTTGCCCCCCTCCTTTTAATTTTCAGTGCCAACAACTGTTTTTATTAATTTCTTTTTCTATTTTTTTTAATATACCAGCCCCAGTGGCTTTAACTGGGTGCTACTTGGAATTTTGTTTTCTTCTGTGCATTTTTCTTGTTTGTGCAGCAACGGCTTTAACCAGTGGCTTTAACTGGGCATTGATTTGAAATATTGTTTTATTCTGTGCACTTTTTTCTTCTTTCTTGTAGCCCCCAGTGACTTTAATAACTGGATGCTGTGCTTATTTTGCTTTTCTTTTGCAGCCCCAAGCTGTACCTTTTCTGCTGCTGTCTGTGTGCCTGGTGGATTCATGTTTGGTTTTTGTAGGCTGGTGTGTTAACTTCTGTCTGGTGCCCAGCCTGCCAGACTCTCTGTTTCCCTTTTTGAGGGTGGTTGTTTTAATTGTTTGGGTGGGTGGGTGCCTGACTGATGCCCACCTGCCCTCCTTCCAGCTGTTGAGTCCCAGTGTCTGCTTGGTGAAAGAGTGCCTCTGAGAGCAACACCTTGCAGACTCCTGCTGAAGATGCTGGAAGCCGTCTCCATAAACAATACATTATCTCAAATAAATAACTGCATGTAGAGAATGCCACTAATATACATATATAAACTACCACTAACATCCAGTGTAGAGCATGCATGTTAATGGCTTCTAGGTTTTTAACACAACTTCATTCAAAAAAGTCCACTCTTCCTCTCTCCCCAAGCTCATAACATAATATGCAAAGTGTTAAAAAATAAAATACACATGATAATGAGAGCAGACATGCATCAATCCATCCATGCAGATTGTATTTATACTCAAATGCATTGACATGATGCATCACCATGCTAGCTGTTCCATGCTTATATAAATATGTTGAATAGTCCCATAACAACTCTCTAAAAAAGCAGACAGCACATGAACTTACTATAAATTTGGATATTCTGCCAGCATGGCCATTTACTTATGTCCTCCAGTTTCAGAAGAGTGGTCCCACCCTAGTAGGAAAAGGGTTTTAATACTTGGGATCCAGCTAAACCTCTTAGAAACCTTTATCCAATCAAATCCTTAGGACCTTATTCTGATGCCACTTTGTTCCCTCCTGAAAGACTTGATTAACAAAGGGTGGGATAAATCCTGAAATATCATTATATAGGGTGCTGAGAATCTAACCCAGCCAGAAGAACCTGGCCCCACAGTGCAGCTGCCTGTGGTGACTGAGGTAGAATTGTGGGTGGTGGAATGTCCTCCCCTGTCAGGGAAGAAGCTCTTCTCGTGGCAGTGGAGGATGAGGTATCATCAGCTGCTAGCCCAGCCAGATTGCTCTCTCCATCCTCCCCAATCCCCTTTGGCTGAGACTGAGGAGGAGCAGGAACTACTTCCACTTCCTGGACCTGAGAAGCACAGGATGGAGGGCAGTGGTGATGGTGGCCCCCAGAATGAACCAGCAGCCCCAGTACCACCACCACCAAAATGATCCTGGACTGATAGCAGCCTGGTGTGGGACCACTTTGAGCTCTGCCATAGTGATCCACACCATGCTGCCTGCATCCACTGTGGGACACAAGTCAGCAGGGGTAAGGTTCACACAACCCAAACAGGCTAGTTTGCACAACCAAAACACACAACCGGCTCTTCTGTCTTGGTCGGAGGAGCACTAGTAAGTGCACGGACCGGCACTGGTCTTGGCGTGGTTTGGCAGTTTGAATGCCGGGATGGGGGTTCCTTTAAGGGCAGAGAAAGGGTATACTTACCCCTCCCACCACTTTCCCCCCACCAGCACACATTTCTTTTGGTAAGCATTTGGGGCAGCAGGATACCTCCCTGCCGCCCCTTCCCCCTCTTGGCAGCAAAAGGCTTCATAACTAGCCTTATGTCTCTCGGGGGAGGGCCAACCAGTTTTAGAGAGGGATGTCACCTACTCCTTCCCTAATACACACCTATCTCACCCTTTGATAGAGCTATTAACATTTTCTTTTTGGTAGGTCGGCTCTTTTCCCTTTTAACAGTAACTTAGCACACAGAAATTTAGCAAGTAAAGCTTATTTCATGGCTTGAAAATGTGATGGGGAAAGCTTTTATTTACCTAATTTCTGCATGTCATGTTCCTCTTAAGTACACAGAAGCTGGGATAGTTTAAAAAAATAAATAAAAGTAAATGGAGAAAATTATTGCTCATTTCTTATCTCAGTTTCTTCCTAGTATTTATTGTCACACATGGCCACACATACAATGCTGGATGCTTTTTGTTCTGAGCAATGCACATCATCATGCCATTTGTATAAATGTGTAATGATCCCTCATGAAATAGGTCTGAACATGATTATTTGTGAAGAATCACATCCCAGGGAGCTGTTAGTGTGTCAATGATTGCTTTTTCTTTAGAAATGTGCATTTCATGCCACTTAATATGACAGATAACAGTGAAGGTCATACACTGTCAGGAGAAGATATAAATTCAGAGGTCCTATTTAAAATTAATAAATGGTTTATGTCTAGAAAGGTGAGCAGTCAATGAGTAGCTATTATACCTCAGAGAGTTAACGTATCTTACTTCCCATTCTATACTGCATTGAAGAGAGGATACATTTCTTGGAGCTATGCTTGGCTTTCTTCCTTTATATTTCCCCATTTACTAATGTTTGCATCTCCCTGTGTCTATCCAAATTGGCTAACAAATGCTATTGATCACTTCACTTCATGTAAAAAATGAATTAGTGTCTTATAAGAACCTGTCAAAGCATACACAAAAAGCAGTTGTGCAGCAATAGAGACACTGAAACACTCCCCATCCCAAGGATGTGCCCTTCTGCTGTCAAGTATTTGGCCTGTGATCCAATGTTCTGCTGCAGTGTTATTAAGACAACGTTGTTGGGAGTACAGTGAGGAAGGGGTTGAGCTGCCATCAGCCCAAGAAAGCCAGCTGATGAAGCCAGAGTGAGCCTAGTGTGATAAAAAAAGTCCCTTCAAGGTTGTGGCCAATCGCAGCCATTCCACTGACGTGCTGATGCTTTGCCCGCAGTGTGGCCATGGAGCTTGCTGGGATCTGCCTCAGCAGCCGAGGAGCAGGGAGGGGCTACCCTCTCCTGTAACAGGAGGTTGGCAGACTGAGGTTGGACGTACGTCTGCCGTGCAACTTACAGTTGAAAATTGAAACCGTGGGTTTGGCAACCTCCAGTTTCATGTTACGTGGGAATGCGGCCCCAGTCTTTCTGATCACTTAGAATGGCAGAAGAGACTCCCCAAGGGAAGGAGCACTGGGGAGGGGGATTTTAACTTTGGCTTTGAGAACCTCACTCACATTATTGAGCCATCCTCTACCTGTCAGGAAGCTGTACTCTTGGTGGAGAAGAAACTTGTCTACAAGGGGAAGATGCCAAGTTTCCCTGTTGCTTCCCCAGCTGCAGAACATCCCCAGCCAGGGCTGCAGTGCCTCCTTTGTAGGGGTGAGCCCGAAGCGTTTTGGTGCCTCTTTGGAGAGGTGCCAAAACGCTTCGGCTCCCTGGCACCGTAACATTTCAGTGCGGGGTCAGGGGTTCCCTTAAGAGGAGGTGGGAAGGTCCTACATGTCTGTCCTCCAAGCCCCCGCCGCCCCGCACTGCCCTGCCGCAGCGCTGTTTACATGGGAATACCTCCTGCAAGCATCAGCTTGTGCCACTTGCCCCTTTAAAATGCCATGCTGGGATGTGTCCTCCAGTATCCCTCACATGATGTCAGCAGGCAAATGGTGTCGGTGCATGCATTGACGCCATTTGCGGGGCCAGCATACTGCAAATGGCATTGATGCATAGGCCAATGCCATTTGCATGCCGATGCTGCATGAGGGATGCTGGGGGATGCATCCCGTTGCTGCTGTACAGTGTTTTAAAGGGGCAAGTGGCACAAGCTGCCACTTGCAAGAGGTATTTCCATGTAAACAGCACCGGGGTCGGGTGGAGTGGGGCGGGGACTTGGAGGATGGGCAGGTAGGAACTGCCTGGCTTCTCTTAAGGGAACCCCTTGCCACCCTTGGATGTGTACTGAAGCAATTTGGTGCAGATCCCTACTCCTTTTCAGTGCAGCTAAATAAGGCTGAGTAGAAGGCATCTGCCTGTTTTCCTCTGGACCCACCTGCTTATGTTTTGAAGTGCTAGACACAGCCACTTTCTTTCATTCTTACACTGCTCCCTCCACTACTCCTGTCGTTACTAAGAAAAGGACAAGCAAACTAGCTTGAACTTCATCATTTCAGAAGCATTTCCACTTCCCTGGGTGGGGAGGGGGAAGGAGGAGTGTCTCCTATGCAGGTAAAGTGATGGACTACTTATCAACTCAGGGCTCTTGAAAACATTTTGAGATGCAGCACAAACCTAGCTTGCATGTATATTTGTTCACTAACCTCCACTAAGGGCCAAACTACATGTTATGTTAATAACCCTTAGTGGATTATGTGCAAATGTAACACCGATTTTTAAAAAGGGATCCAGGGGTGATCTGGGAAATTACAAGCTAGTTAGCTTAATGTCCATTCCAGGCAAATTGATGGGAAGCATCCTCAAGGATAAAATGGTAAAGGACATAGAAGAACAGGCCCTCCTGGGAGAGAACCAGCATGGCTTCTGCAAAGGTAAATCTTGCCTCACAAAACTTTTGGAGTTATTTGAGAGTGTCAGCGTATGTGGATCAAGGTGATCCAGTTGACATAGTATACCTGGACTTCCAAAAAGCTTTCGAGAAAGTACCTCATCAAAGACTCCTGAGGAAACTTAGCAGTCATGGGATAAGGGGACATGTACATGTGTGGATTGCTAACTGGTTGAAATACAGGAAACAGAGGGTAGGTATAAATGGAGAGTTTTCACAAAGGAGGGAAGTAAGAAGTGGGGTCCTCCAGGGATCTGTACTGGGACCGGTGCTTTTTAATTTATTCATAAATGATCTAGAAGTTGGGTTAAGCAGCAAGGTGGCCAAATTTGCAGATGATACCAAACTCTTTCGGGTAGTGAAATCCAAAAGAGACTGTGAGGAGCTCCAAAATGATCTCTCCAAACTGAGTGAGTGGGCAACAAAGTGGCAAATGTGGTTCAGTGTTGGCAAGTGTAAAGTGATGCACATTGGGACAAAGAACCCCAACTTCAAGTATATGCTGATGGGATCTGAGCTGTCGATGACTGACCAGGAGAGGAATCTTGGGGTCATGGTGGACAGCTCGTTGAAAGTTTCAACTCAATGTGCATCAGCTGTGAAAAAGGCCAATTCCATGCTAGGGATCATTAGGAAGAGGACTGAAAATAAAACAGCTAATATTATAATGCCCTTACACAAAACTATGGTGCGGCCACACCTGGAGTACTGCGTACAATTCTGGTCACCACATCTAAAAAAGGACATTGGAGAACTGGAGAAGGTACAGAAGAGGGCAACCAAGATGATCAGGGGCCTAGAGCACCTTTCTTATGAGGCAATGCGACAACACCTGGGGCTATTTATGCGGGGAGACATGATAGAGGTCTATAAAATCATGTATGGTGTGGAGAAAGTGGATAGAGAGAAACTCTTCTCCCTCTCACATAACACTAGAACCAGGGGTCATCCCATGAAATTTAAGACCAACAAATGGAAGTACTTTTTCACACAACACATAATCAACTTGTGGAATTCTCTGCCACAGGATGTGGTGACAGCCAATAACCTGGATGGCTTTAAGAGGGGTTTGGATAACTTCATGGAGGAGAGGTCTATCAATGGCTACTAGTCGGAGGGCTATAGGCCACCTCCAGCCTCAAAGGCAGAATGCCTCTGAGTACCAGTTGCAGGGAAGTAACAGCAGGAGAGAGGGCATGCCCTCAACTTCTGCCTGTGGCTTCCAGCAGCATCTGGTGGGCCACTGTGTGAAACAGGATGCTGGACTAGATGGGCCTTGGGCCTGAGCCAGCAGGGCTGTTCTTAAGTTCTTATGTTCTTAACTTAGTGAAATGTACTTAGTGGCTGGAACAAGTAATTATCTACCAGCACTTTTCCTGACTTGTGATTATATTTGTTGTTGTGTTTTTAGTTGCAGTTTTTACCCTTTTCATATATGCAAGGCTGAACAATATCAACATGTGTTCTAAACAGGCAGTTGCATCCCACTGAGACGTCAAAATGTCTTTAATTGTGTCCTGGCATTTTGAGATTATGTCAGGAAAGCTTGACAACTTAATGACAATTGTGAAGCCAGCAGGGGGAACCTGAGTCAATTTGGTAAGATAAATTAAGCCTATGTATTTTTATGTACCATCAAAACATTTGTTGATTAATTCTTCATCGTGATTAACAGAATTGCAGCATTTAGCTACCATCTCCTTCCTGTTAGCAAAATGTCTATTTTCACCATTATGGAGCTCTTGTCACAATTACTGAGAAGAGCTCCCGGGCAGTCTGTGAGGAGACCATGTTACACTTACCTTCTCTGCAGATGATCATCCTTGTTTCCCTGGGCGGGTGGATCGCCCGCCCAGATTACTGGCGGCTGCTCCTTGCAGCTCTGGGGGTCAGGGTGCAAATTGGGGCTTCTGCATCTACTTCTTGGGAAAGACAATGAACAAAGTTCCAATAATGCAACTCCCATGCCATGGACCTCTTCAGACACAATGGCAAACCATGGGTCCTGTGGACCCATGGTTTGCCTCCACCCTCCACGTGCTCCCAGACAATTACATTCTCAAGTCTGGGAACTGGCAAAGGGGGCGGGACTGGCTGCAAGGGCTTCCTCTGACCTTGGAAGGACAGCCCACACCAACCAATTGGAAGGAAGCCTCAGGAGGAGCTTCCTTCTTTACCTCCAGTTTGGGAACAATCCCAATCCAGATGTAACAGTGGCAGAAATGGACCCTCGGTTGGGTGAGTGGAACTCACTACAAACTGAGTGTTCATTCCCAGGTTTGGAGCAAGAATTGGAACCTTGGTTGGTTTGGGGAACCATGGTTCCAATCATTCGGACGACATGGGGGATGAATCAGAGGTGAGTTTGCCTCCGGTTTGGTGTTATGTCTGAAAGCAGTCCATGTCTGCTTTGACCCTAACCTGAATTTCTTTTTCATTTTGTATGAGCATTTTGTGAAAGCAATCAGTATCAGCAATGGCTGAAACTGACATAGAAATACTCCATGCCAATCAAGGAATGCCAAGATCCCCTGTGTTGGTATGCACCAGTTATGGCACCATATTGAAGTGATTCAAAATAACTTCCAGATGATGAAAATAACATGTAGTTCAAGAACCACATTAGGCCCACTGTCCATAGAGAGGCACTTTTAAGATAATGTTTGTATATTTTATTACACTATACAGACTGTCATTATTTTAAACATATCCACAGTTTGCTCCAAAGCAAGACCTCCAGCAACAGAATTACTGGAGATCTGAAGGAGGCCCCTGCCCCTTAGCTCATACATTAGAACACTATGAGGTCCATTAATTAGTTAAAATTGGGATGGAGTGAAAGAATGGGGTTTGTGTTGTTCACAAAGAGGCCATTCTCTTTCCCCAATAATGTAAATACTGAAGAACTCTAATGTGCCAGACATATTAGTCTTTAACATGCTTTCATCATCTTATCATTTAAGGAAATTAAAGAAAAGGTAAGTGTTGAAGAATCTCATGTTATATGTGGCAAAGCACCAACCTAGTCTTTAGTATCTGAAGAAAACAATGGGTGGCTTCTCATAATTGTGCATAAATAAGTACAAAGTAAGCAGGTGGAAACCGGAGGTTCCTGTGGTGCGCATGCTCCCATGCAGTGCATCATCCAATCCCACCCAAGTTTGGTTGGCAACTGGCCAATCTGACTTGTTAACTTTATTAAGCTAACTTCAGCCCTTAGTTACGGACTTCAGGTTGAAGTCAGTAACAAGTTGGTTTGGTCAGTTCCCAACCAGACATGGGTGGGTTCGGAAGACACGCCGCATGGAAGTTTGCACATTGTGGGAATCTCCGGTTCCCTCCTACTTACTTTGTACTTACTTATAGGTGATCACAAGAAGCCGCCCAATGTATAAGTTATTGTATCAATGGCAATAGTCCCTTGCAAATTAGATAATGTATTGCTTCAGATATTGGCACTGCATATTAGAATGAAGTGATTATGTACCCATTTATTGTATTTACCTGTTTTAAGTAGTTGTGCAAGTGTGCTCTAGTGCAACACCGCTAGGGCTGCTTTCCACGTACACAATAGTCCTACCAGGTCCCAAATTGTCATATCAGGCACTGTGTGTACATGTGTATAAAATAAAATCATTCATTTAGATATGAACAAGCCAAATAGTATTACAAATAGCAATAGCATTAGCTTTACTGAGTTTGACTGATGTGCTCCAGTTTGTAGGTTCTTTAATCTTTTTCTCTTGTGTACTGCATTTTTCTTTATATTGCAAAAACTTCAGTAGTTGTAAGATGGCAATTTCCCAAGCCTCTGAATCATACTCATGGATTAAGAAGTTATTCTAGCCTTCATTAGTGCTTGTGAGTACATAACTGGTAGTGTAAGCTAATCTAGATTAATTCAGGGAGCACAAATATGGTGTAAATCTAATGATAATCTAGTCTTATCACTATTGAAGTCCTGATATTTGCCAACACTACCCCCCACTTTCATAGATGCATACGCTGCAGGATTATATCACATGGAAATACTCCAATACTATTTGGAAAGTACTGATTATTCTGGCTCCAACGTTTGAAGCCTGTTCCAAATCCCTATTCAGGGAATTTGTGCCAACCCTATGAACAGGTGGATTTTGTACTGTCATACCAGGACTACATAACTGTCACATGCTCAGCAATTTATTGAGTTTGAATGATTTTAAAACTCTGCTGACATAGTATGAAAACGATGCTGTCTTTAAAACTTAATTTATATTACAAGCAAGCACATTTTTGCATCATATGCATTTTGATCAAGCAATTTGTTACTAAAATCAATGAAGATTTAATGTCATTTCTGTTAGAACGCCACACACTCGTGCACGCACACACACACACACACACACACACACACACACACACACACTCCTACGTTGATTCTTTGCTTATTTAGCATAGGTTTTGCTCACACTGCAAGATGTCTGCATTATATTTCATTTTCACAAGCATAAAGTTGTCCTGTGAGGAAAGAACAAAGAATGTGCTCAATAGCACCAGTATTAAGCATGGATAGGAAAATGTTGGTAACTATAGACTGTCACCTAAAAACAGCCATTACATGTGTGGAGTGGCTTTTATGCACAGAAATGATATCTTATTTATTGGATTAGAGCTCATTGTGCAGAGAACAAGGAGGGGGTTCAGAGATTTCCACACATGTAGGATTGTATGGTTACCACAATGCATGGGAAAACTGGGAAAGTAACATAAATGGGGAAACAGGTTCACTGGGCCATACAAACACACACAAACATACACACACAAGGACCGGTGTAAAATCTGTTCCAGGAACAGAATTAGTGTCTGGGTTAAGAGCACCAGGCACTTAGTTCATAATAAAGTAAAGAGTTGTGCCTTCGAGTCGGTGTCGACTCCTGGCAACCACAGAGCCATGTGGTTTTCTTTGGTAGAATACAGGAGGGGTTTACCGTTGCCATCTCCTACTTAGTATGAGATGCCTTTCAGCATCTCCCTATATCACTGCTGCCCGATATAGGTGTTTCCCACCAGTGGGGATTTGAACCAGCAACCTCTTGCTCCCTAGGAAAGTCACTTCTCCGCTGTACCATTAGGTGGCTAGTTCATAATAGCCATGAGTTAAGTGGGCTATTGATTACCAGCTGAAGATGAAATTAATGGCCAGGGGACATCCATGATGATCTAAATCTGGTCCAGGACTGGATTATGACATGCTGAGGCCCTAAGCTATGTCAACCTTAAAAGGCCCCATAGCGTTACAAAACAGGTCAGAAGTCCCACCCTGGGGGTGTCACTCATGCCCCCCACCCCCCGCTGTGCTGCTCACAATTACAGCATTTTTATCTGAAGAGGCAAACATTGCCTAACTGTGATGGTGGGCATTGGTCCAAACCAGATCCTGGTCTAATAAAATTTCGATATAATGCAGTTATTTCTGCACAGTTTTATAAACTCAATATGATAAGTAATTCTGTGGCCATATAAGTATTTTTTTTTTACTTACCAGAACAATGTCTATTTTAGAGTCTTTTTTCTTTCGCCTTTATTTTTCCACCAGTTATGTTAAACTTTAAATTTAGTCATTTTTGGATATTCAGAAGCCCTGCATAATGTGAGGCCCTAAGCTCACCGCCCACTGGGACTGAAAGAAACTGTAACATTGTAGAGAGTAACTTAACCTCTTCTTTGTCTATTGTATTTGTATTTTGTAGCTGTAGTATGGTATAAAATAAACATTGTATCCTAAGCTGTCTCTTATTTAGCATGTGCCTAGATCTGACATTGTGCTGGCCGTGATCACTACAAAATGCAAGCACTGCAAGAGTTATGCCCTGAATCTTAGTGGTGGAGTTTTACTTTCAATTTGGCTTTGGAAAGCACATAAAGCCCTTGAATGTGGACACAGTTTTCCTGCAACTAGTCTGTAACTTTGAAGCAGCCTCACATTACTCTTTACGGCTTAATACTCTTCTTTCTCCCTCCCCTCCCTGATGTAAATCCTCCCTACTTTCTAGCTGGCTTGAATTATTAATATTGGCTGCATTCATGTACCATGAATCCGGAGGTCCCATCACCTCTGGTTTCAGAAGCTGTACATCCGAATGTGGGCAACTGGGGTTTAGCAACAAAATGGACCCAAGGTTTCCCTCCCCGGATTCCAGTCTGTACCTTCGGTTATCATAAGGTTTCACTGTCATTAACTCCATTTCTGTGATGCCAGCATTATGTCTGAATGCTGGCACTGCAGTTTCCCTCTTAAGGAACTGTTGTTGAGGGAGGAAGTTCCTCCTTCCCTTTGGCTGCTATCAGCTCTCAGGGCTGTTCTTCATTAAAGAAGGAAGCCCTGGCAGCTGGTCCCCCTGAGCAAGACTGCAGAGAGGGATCTCTCTGTTTCATCCTAATGTGGACAACAGGAGAACGGGGGGGGGGGGGGAGGGGGAGGGGAGGGAAGTGCAGAACTGTGGCTCCCTAGGATTCTGTGCTACATCCAAAGGCAGCAATTATATGTGCTTCAGTCATAACCAGTTTCCCTCAGTCTTAGCATGAGTGCAGAGGTCATACTATAGCGGGACTTCACAACTTTGTCCACTACAATTCCCATCATCCCCAGCCACAGTGGCCAGAATTGTATTCCAACATCTGCAGGAAGGCAGAATTTTTTCAGACCTTTGCTAAAGCATGCCTAAGGCTAGGAAGGAAAGTGGAATTCACACTAGAGGAGGAACAGTGGAGAGAGAGAGAGAGAGAGAGAGAGAGAGAGAGAGAGAGAGAGAATGTGTTGCTGAACTGGCTGCTTCATTACTACAGTTTTATTTTCAAGGAGTCAACCATGCATATGTAAGGTAAGCTAAAGTGTGCCGTCAAGTCGATTTCGACTCCAGGTGCCCTGTGGTTGTCTTTGGCAGAATACAGGAGGGGTTTATTAATTATTATTTCTTTATTATTATTTTTACATTTTTTAAACTCTTCCTCCAAGGAGCCCAGAGTGGTGTACTACATACTTAAGTTTCTCCTCACAACAACCCTGTGAAGTAGGTTAGGCTGAGAGAGAAGTGACTGGCCCAGAGTCACCCAGCAAGTCGCATGGCTGAATGGGGATTTGGACTCGGGTCTCCTCGGTCCTAGTCCAGCACTCTAACCACTATACCACACTGGCTTTTACCATTGCCATCTTCTGTGCAGTATGAGATGATGCCTTTCAGCATCTTCCTATATCGCTGCTGCCCAGTATAGTACCAGTGGGGATTCAAACCAGCAATCTTCTGCTTGTTACTCAAGCATTTCCCCGCTGCGCCACTTAAGGTGGGATCATGCATCTGTAACTCTTATGCCTTATAGTTTAAGTCTGTGCATTATTCTTCTGGACCAACCCTGAATCAATACATAATCCAACTGTTTTGCTCCAGGAGAGGACTTTAACGCTTTTGATTTGAGGCCTACATTAAAGTCCTCTCCTGAAGCAAAACAGTTGGATTCTTTAATGATTCAGGGTTGGTCCAGAAGAATAATGCACAGACTTAAACTATGAGGCATAAGAGTTACATGTCACTTAGAAGATTATTCAATGTGACAAGAGTTACTCAATTTCAGGTTTTTTAGGGTGGTTTTTTTTTTACACCCCTTCATTTTTTCTGTTGCATGCAGAAGCATTAACCATCCTTCAAGAAGAAAAGATGAATACGCTCTTTTCTTTTATACTGAAAGCCACTTGACAAGGAGATACATTTGATCTCTAAGACAGCTTTAACTGGTTTATGATTGCATTGTCAAATAGACAGTTCCAGAATATTTGAAGTCACAGCCAAATGTGGTTTTGATTACTTGAGGTCTCAAAGCATAGGTGGTCAACATATGGTCTAGCTGCTACATGGAGCTTCAGTCACTTTTGTTCAGTTCCTTTAAACAAACAAACAAACAGACAGACAAACAAACAAACTCACAATTGCAAAACCTCACACATTAAATTTGGATATATATCCAAATTTAATGTGTGAAGTTTTGCAATTGTGAGAGTTTTCCCTTCATACTGGGTTTGTTGCAGCCTATGGCTCCAGTGGTCTGTAAAAACTAACTTCCTATCTGTGTGCAGCTTTGTAGCTGATATCTCCTGATTCCACGGGGGAGAGGGATAGATGTACAACTGGTGGGTGTCTGAAGACCATGCCCAGTCCTATGCATGTTTGTCTAATGGGACTTCCTTCTAAGTAAATTTGCATAGGATAGCAGCCTTAGATACTGAAGGGCAAGTAAGCATGCTTTCAACTCTTATTAATTGCTGATAAATGGTCATGACTGAACTTCAGTCTGGTGTGTTACCTATTAGGGTTGTGCGTGTTGGAAATATCAGAATTCCACTTTGGAATTCCCAACCCCCACCATGAGGAAGCAGCCATTCGCAGGCCGACTGCCCCAGGTAGGGTGGTAGAGATGGGGGTCCTTTAAAAGCCATCCCAGCACTTGCACGAGGAAAGCTGGGCAGCGATGGTGAATCTTGGGAGCATCTGGTGAGTGGGCAGGGAGTGACACAGGAGAAGCTGGGCAACTGTGCATGACACCTGAGAAGTGCAGGGATGCCTGGGGGATGTAGTTCCTCCCACAGCTACTCCCTTAGAAGGGGAAGAGCCTTCCTCCGACAGTTTGCAAACATCAGAGCAGAACCATACTCTGAAATGTACATTTTTTGTGTCAATAAATATAGAAGCAACCCTAATAATAATAATGATAATACGCGAACGAAAGGCTGGGGCATCCCAAAACCATCCTAGAAAAGAAAAGAAAAGTGGTGGGGGTGGGTGGGTGGGGGGGTGGGACCTGGAAAGGCATGAAGGACGTCTGGGGTGAACGCCGTGGAATGTCAAAGCAGGGAGGCGGCTGGAGGGGGAGCCAAGTTCTTCCCAGGGTCTGGACACAGTTTATTCTTCAGCATGGATACATGATTTCCCACAAACAGTAAAGCATCTCAGCAACTTCAGTGTCTAGGCTAAAACACATTAAATCTTTCCTTTAGGTTTCAAGTACAAAGTTAAAATGCCTTTAAAATAATAATTATATATAAGAGTAAAATAAAAGAGCTCTCTTAACTCCACTACAAGGAAACAAAACTGTCATTGTCTAGACATGTCTTATGTCATTGTGTTAGCTCTATGAAGCCTTATGACCCATGCTGCCCAATGGGAGAGTTCCCCCACATTTTCTGGGGCATTAATGCATTTTTCTGGGGTTTTGGATATTTTTGGCAGTCTAGGTGAGGTCTGGAATCTACATGAGAAAATTGCATGTTTCTGTCTTTTGTGGTTTGGTCTGGGAGTTCCATGTCAGTGAGTGAGTGAGTCCATGAGGACTTGCATTCTGCAAGCATATTATTGTCTTATGTCACTGTGACACTAGTCTTTTGCTAGCTCTATGAGGCCTCATTCCCCATGCTTTCCAATGGGAGAGTTTTTCTGGATTTTCCAATAAAGTAATGAATTTTTCCAGGGTTTGAATTTTTTTCTTAGTCTGGGTAAGGTCTAGAATCTACCTGACAAAATTGCATGTTTCTCTTTTGTGGTTTGATCTGGGAGTTTCATGTCAGGCAATCAATCAGTCAGTTAGAGAGTGAGGCCCAAGCGGTTTTATGTTATAGATACCTGTTCTGTTCCATGAAGCAGAAGGAAATTCCATGAGTGAGTCCCTGACTCTTACCTCCTCCGAGGAGGCATTTTGAGGCTGCAAGCCCTCTGTGCTGTTAAACTGGACTAAACAAATTAAATAAGATCAGCACATAGGCATTAAGTCAGTCCACTAAGTTGTGCACTATCCTGAAAGCTGCTGAGCAGAAGAAGGTAAAGTAATCACTCAGTAATGTCAAGATGAATAAAATAAAAGGCTATCTCATGTTGCAATTGATTTCAATCTGCTGAAATATGCACTATGCATTTTGATTAGCTTGGCAATGCCGCATGCTGTGCTCTTTGGAAGGGGAGCTCTGCTATTTTGTTCTTCTTCTTCTTCTTCTTCTTCTTCTTCTTCTTCTTCTTCTTCTTCTTCTTCTTCTTCTTCTTCTTCTTCTTCTTCTAGAAGCCCATCATTCATCACACCCTTTTCTAATCTACATTTTATTTCTTTTGATGCGATCAATGTGAACAATAAAGGGTGTTACCTTGAATTTCTGCCTTTTGATTGGACTTGGCATTGGTAAACCACATATATAGCCAAGCAGTGCTGTGGGTTAGGAAACATTTTGCTAATGCCATCAATTACATTATTCAATGACCTGTCCCCCCACTTCCCTGACCACTCTACCTTAGAAAATATGGGTGCATAATTCAAGATGTCATTCCAGCCCATTCTGTTTGTTTTACAGGACTGTGCAAGACATAAAAATGAAAGATGGTGGCCGATAAAGAAATAAACAACTACACAGTTAATGCCCAAGATGAAAAGTCTATGGCTCTTGATGCAAGATTTCATTGGCATGCAATAATTCCCAGGGGATAATAAATAATAATTATTAGTCATTTATGGGGACAGGTGGGCAATTTAGTGGGTCTACATCTAGAATATGCATTGCCTGGTGATATGTTCTAATCTAGATTTTAAAAAAATCTTCACGGTTGTTTGAGGTTTGGAGTGCAGTTGAAGTGGTCACAACTCAACATGAAATATTTACAATTTATTTTGAAAGACAACAGAGGACAATATCCAAGTTCATCATGACTAAGTCCAGTTGCTATTAATGGGACTTAAAGTTAATCATGACTAATCTGTCTCATTGATTTCAATGATGCTTAGTTATGAATAGTCTGGATGTTGCCCACCAACAGTAAGAGAGATGGAGATGGGGAGAGATGCTGCTAGTATTCTCTACATGACCCTGTTTTTAGTCCTGAACATAGTCGGGTTGCTTAAATTCCTCATTAATATGAAGAGCTATGCTTTATTTTTTTAAAAAAACAGAAGCAGGAAAATAATTGAGGTGGTTGGACCATGTAATGAGTGGGTGCCATAAGAAGAGGGAAAGGATGAGTGATTGCTTGTCTATGGACAGACCCTAATAAAAGTTTGCCAGGCAAAAAGTGTGTGGGTTAAAACCTCAAGATAATTCAAAGTTTTGCTTATTCAAAGTGATTCTACAGTGGCAACTAATTTGGCAACTAGTGAATCTTAAATGGCAACTTGGAATGCAGCAGATTCAAGGAGAAGAAACTGCAACTAGAATAGTGGATGTTATTTGAATGCGAGAGCTTACAGTCTGAGAAAAAGATTTGGGTTACACAGGCAGAGGGGTTTTAAAAAAATAAAAAGTTATTACTTTAGAAACCTCTACACAGGGAAGCACAATCTGGCCACCATTTATAGGAGATTTTAGACCCAGTGGCTGTGGTGGGATTGAACTGTCATTAGTTGTGGTAGTGGTAAGAATAGTTTCATCACAAACATTGAAAGGATTACAGAAGGAGCATAGAAGAATGATTGCATAGACGCTGGATTCATTTTTATACTGGTCTTTATTGTAGAAGGAACTGGACAGAAATCCATTCCCAAACAACTTTTTTTTCAGGGAAGCCATCTCAAGAATTAAGTCAAATAGAGTTAACAGGAGATGAAGTTCTAGTACTCACAGACAAGTGAAAAACATAGCAAGCCACCAGATCTGGACTGACACCCAAGAGTTCTTTTTTAAAAAAGTAGAATTGTCAATCTAGCAGAAGTATGCAACTTGTCACTATAATTAGCTTCTCTGCTAGAGGATTGGAAAATATCCCATCCCACCCACCCACCCGCCACCTCCCAGGGCATAGCATTCTGGTGACTTTTTCTGCCACCTGCCCATTTGCTAAGGTGACTGCCAGGATAAACAAGGCTGCATGTGATCTTTGTTTAAACAATAATGACAAGACATCCAGAAAGAAACAGAGAACTGAAGCAAGAAAATGAAAAATAAACTCTGCTAAAACTCAACAGGAAATAGTACCACATGGGGAGAACTGTATAATGTGCTTTTTATCCATGTAACGTAAATAAGTTCACAAGAGAACCCCCTGAAGGTGCATTAATTTTATTTGTAAGACATTCCCTTGGAGATACATGAACCTACTATCCTGAGTGATGCCAGCAAAGTACATTTACTTTTCTTAAAATAGATAAGAAAGGCAAAGTTTTTCAGAAAGTGCTTTATTTTTTTTTTAAAAAATGTTTAGTTTAAAAGGACTTATAAACCTAGGGGGAGTAACCATCAACAGTGATGGAGAGTGGTAGGAAAATCACTTGGAGGTTATTTAGTCAGTTATTGAAGGCAATTGGTCAGAGGTGCTCTCAGCAAGAGTACAAAGTTGGCTTCTTTTAGAATCACTTGCTGTTTCCATATATTTTCGAAACACTTGCTTAGATAAAATGACATTTTTTTGGTCTTAAATTTGGCATGAGGTAAAATGCTAAGATTCATCACTGCTGCTGCTTTTGACTTTGGTGAAGATGAAGTTCATTCCATTGTAGCTTTAATAGGTGTAATTGTATTGTCTTTGAATGGAACAGTGAGTTCATGTTTGATAATTTGAGAGACATTGCTTTTGCTGCATATAGATGTATTATTAATATCTTATTAAGTCTCACTAGATGCAACAAATATATAGGCCCCATTGCCCAGGGCATTGCACGGCACACAACAGAGACTATCTTTATCAAGAGGAGAATACAAATTATATGTCCAGGCAAAAGGGAGAGATAAACATCCCTGCTAGCTGGACAAAGAGCCACTATTAAAAGTGGTGATTCGCTTACATTAAGCAGGGGGAGAGCAAAGGCCCTATTTAACCCCAGCACAGCACTTATCCAGTGCCTGTTGCTGGTTTCTTCCTTGTGTGTCTTTTGGAACTGTGAGCCATTTAGTGACAGGGAACCATCTTAATTTTTGCTGTGTAAACAACTTAGAGAACTGTTTTATTGAAAAGCTGCATAGTAATAATAGTAATACATTAAATACTTGGTATACAGAGATGTGCATGATTCAGCTCTTGAATACTCGGATCAATTTTACATTGGTGGCTCATACTGCTCAGTGCTGAAGATATGAGAATTTGGGTTGAACTGAAATCTCTCTCCCCCCCTCACTTTGCTACCCTGTTCGTAGAAGGTAAAGCTGGCACAGTATTTCAGTTATTTGAGGTGCATGAGCACAAACAGAAGTGAAGTGGATAGTTATAGGCCACTTTGGAAGCCTGCTCTGGCTCTCCTGGTGATGGATAATTATAGGCCAGTCTCCAACCTTCCATGGTTGGGTAAGATGATTGAGAAGGTGGTGGATGACCAGCTCCAAGTGGTCTTGGAGGAAACTGGTTAACTAGACTTATCTAGTGGCTTTAGGGTGGGCTATGGGGTTGAGATGGCCTTGGTTGGTCTGATAGGTAACCTTCACCAGGGAATTGACAGAGGGAGTGTAACTCTGCTGGTTCTTTTGGATCTCTCAGTGGTTTTAAATACTATCGACCATAGTAACCTTCTGGATCACCTGAGGGATTTGGGATAGAAGGGACTGATTTACAGTGGTTCCACTCCTATGTCTCAGATGGTGATGGTCCTATTACTTCAGATGGTGATGCTTGGTGACAGTTGTTCTTCAAAATGGGAGCAACAATATATATGGAGTCCCTCAGGGCTCCATTCCATCACCAATGCTTTTTAACATCTACATGAAACCGCTGGGTGAGGTCATCATGAGATTTTGGTGCTGATGACACTCAAATCTATTTCTCCTTGTCAGCAATATCAGGAAATTGCATTAGCCCTTAAAAGCCTGCCTATAGGCAGTAATGGGCTGAATCTGAATCCAATCAAGATGGAAGTGCTCATTGTTGGGTGTTGCAATCTGCAAGATGGGATAGAACTTCCTGTTCTGGAAGAGGTTACGCTCCCCACAGAAAGAACATGTTGGTAGCTTGGGAGTGCTTTTGGACCTGGGTCTCACCCTGTTGAGGCTGTGGCCAGGAGTGCTTTTTTCCAGCTGTGATGGATTTGACAACTCCACCTGTTCCTTAAGGAGAATGTCCTGGAAACAGTGGTACACCACCTGGTAAGCTTCAGATTGGACTACTGCAATATGCTCTGTGTAGGACTGCCTTTGTACATAGTTTGGAAACTTCAGGTAGTCCAAAATGTGGCAGTCAGATTGGTCTCTGGGCTATCCTGGAGAGACCACATTATGCCTGTTCTTAAACAGTTGCACTGGCTGCTGATATATTTCTGGGCAATGTACAAGGTGCTAGTTATTACCTTTAAAGCCCTGAATGGCTTAGATCCAGGTTACTTGAGAGAGCACCTTTTCCTACAAGATCCCCACTGCTCATTTAGATTGTCAGGGGGAATCTGTCTTTGGGGGCCACCAATTCATCAGGTGGTAACCTGGGATTGGGCCTTCTCAGTTGTCACATGGAACACATTCCCTGTGGAATGTGGATATGAGAGGATTTTCTTCCTTGGAGACCTCCAGAAGAGCCTTTATAACCCCATTTTTTTAGCCTGGCTTTTAATGATATGTTGTTTTAATTTTAATCTGGTTTAAATGTGTGTGTTTTAAAATTTTAATTGTTTTATTATGTGTTTTTATTTTAATGTAAACCACCCTGAGCCACTTTAGGAAAGGTGGTATATACACTGAATGAATGAATGAGTAAGTAAGTGTGGGGTGAGCTAAGCAGGAGCTCTGATTATGTTTCTAGTTGTGAAAGGAGTCATTTCCCCCCCTCACAAGACACAGAGATTTTCCCAAAAGGAATTGTGAGAATTTACCTCATTTTCCCCCTCAAAGCTCCACAGGAAACATTGTCTTGCTTCAAAATGATGCTGCATAATGCTGTGAAGTTGTCAGATCTGAATAAAGTCACTCTGGAGCTTTGCTCAGGGTGCTCACTCTGCCTTCACTCTGGAGCTTTGCTCAGGGGGCTCAGGGTAATGAAGTTCAGGGTAATGGCTCCCACCAGCAACCAGGAATGCAATTGCTTGCTCTGACCAGACCACAGAAGAGGTTGTTGTGGCTAAATAAATAAATAAATAAATAAATAAATAAATAAATAAATAAATAAAAATTACTGGAGGCAGTTTTGTGAACCTCCACTTCAAACTACCATTTCCAACCAAACAAGTGTTGGAAGTGAAGGACTATGCACTGTCTCTTGTCTCAGTGACATAGGAGGACAGACTAGTGGGTCAGAGGGCTAGAGGGTCAAGACACTGGTCATCCCTTCTCTACTGCTCTGACACTATCCCTTTGGAATGTAGATTGCTACTCTCAGGGACACTTCCGTCCTTCCAGCCACTTCCTGCCTCTCTCCCTTCTCTTCCCTTCCTTCTACCTTGCAACATGCAAGCTCCTCTCCCCTGCACCATGTGTGCAGAGATGCAGAATCCATCTGCATCCAGCTAGCTAGCTAGATTAGAGATCCTATCTCCTCACTTTCCTATCTAGAATGGAGTTCTCTAATAAATACCACTTATATTGATTTGAAACTCTGAACTGGCTCCAAGTTACTTTACTCTCAGCATACACGCATGCCTAACTAAATACCGCTGTGTTGTGCCTCTGTGCACTCTGATATAATGAAAAAGGGTTTCTCCTACCAGAGAGAATTGCCAAAGGAACTAAGTCCAGAGAGAGAGGTCACATGGCCGCCAGCAGGGAGACTGCTCCTGGAAAGAGGCCACCTGGGACTAATGCCTTTAGATGTTTTCTGTGTAACCAATTTGGCCACAAGGTGGTGAACTGTCCCAAGAATCAGACAAAGAAAGCTGACTTTAGAGAAAGAGATTCAAATAAGAATTTCAGTGTATATTAGAAATGGACAATGTGTTGTTACCCAGAATGGAGAAGTTTGCCTTGTAGGCTCTGAATGCAAAGGCCTGTACAGCGTGCAGGAGCAAGCTGTATCAAAGACAGGCTTACTTTGCAGAAAGACTGCATCACCAACAGTCAAGGACTGGAATGCGATAAAGAGACTTGTTAAGTATCTAAAGGGTACTGCACACTTTAACCTCAAACTACCAGCTAACAGTGAACCAAAACCCAAAGCATATGTAGATGCAGACTGGGGTGGAGACCTAACAGAAAGGAAATCCACCAGTGGTCACATAATTTTCTATGGAGATGGAGCCATAAGCTGCTCAAGCACCAAGCAAGACATAACAGCATCATCAACCACTGAAGCAGAATATGTATCAGCTGCACAGGGCTGTCATGAGATACAATGGCTGTGTCAACTACTGAAATAGCAATAGCAATAGCAATAGCACTTACATTTATATACCGCTCTATAGCCGGAGCTCTCTAAGCGGTTTACAATGATTTAGCATATTGCCCCCAACATTCTGGGTACTCATTTTACCGACCTCGGAGTATAGATGTACCACAGTATAGATGTACCACAGCCCATACCATTGTATGAAGACAACCAAAGCTGAATTCAGCTCTCCAAACAGGAAGATGTAAAGAGGCGTATTGATGTGAAGTACCATGTAGTGAGAAGTCTGCAAAAGGATGGACTAATCAAGCCGATCTACTGCCCAACAAATGAAATGCTTGCAGATATACTCACTAAGCCACTACCAAGACCCTGCTTTGAAAAGCTGAGAGAGAAAATGAATCTTGTGAACTGACTTAGTCATGAGACATCGCGAGGGGGTGTTGAAGTGAAGGACTATGCGCTGTCTCTTGTCTCAATGACATAGGAGGACAGACTAGTGAGTCAGAGCAATGCTGAGGTTGGATTGCGTGACTTTTTAAAAACCATATTATGGCTTTTTTAAAGTAATGGGAAAGCTGTTTTTCAGAGGAAGCAGTCCACTATTTCCAATCATCTTGCTGGGGAAACCCTCATAGCTTCCACAGAATTGGATAGGTTTGCACATAATGTGGAACCTGAGGTATCCCTCAGCCCAAGATATGTAAGGAACCTTAAGCTGGTGCTGTGGACAACCACATATCTCTGTTGGAAGTAGCAGAGTTGAGCCAGAGGTACGTTCACTGGCTGGGCCTCCCAGGAAGGCCCTGGTTGCTATCCCAGCCTGCCCTGTGCCACTTTGCAGCCATTGGTCATGATGACAAGCACAGCGGGCTCACCTGAAATGAACCAGAGATCGATGAAGAGTGTGGGTATAGTCATAACATGCACCTCAGTGTGAGCAGCATGTCAACTTCATTTCTCGGTTCCACATCTTAGTTTGATGCCTCCAATGAACCTCAGGTTTCTTCCTTGGTAAGGTTCAGACAGTCACAGACATTGATTATCCACTTTGCAAGTAGGTTCCACATTGTATGTGAACTCACCCAGTTTCAAAATCATGGATCTAAAGTAATCCAAACTGACAACCTGGCCAATGAACATTGGCCAGAAATTCCATTGAACTGGACTTATTATGCACATTGTCTTTAAAATCCCACTGAAATAAATGGAAGTACTACTGAGGAAACACAGTAAGGATCCAGTGACAAGACTAATGGAATAATGCCAACGGAGGCCCTGGGAATAGAGTGTGAAGTATAATGTATACAACTTTTCAGTATGTGCCCAAGGTGTGGAGGGAAAAAAGAAAAATGCAGCAAAATATATCTATCAGCATTGTGCACAGAAGCCTTAAGTCATATAGGAAGGGATTATTAGTTTCTCACTACCTCTTTTAAAATCACAAATGGAATAGTGGCTTTCACTCCAAGTAAGGCTCTATCTATTTTTAGATAGGTTAGAGAAGGCCTGTTCAGATGATTGATGGCAAGGAGGATTAATTTCTGTGAATTCTAGATGTTTATAGGCAATGAAATCCAAGGATGGAAAATGCCTTAAGCAATTAGACAGAGCATAATTAGAGTATTCAGGTGCAGTTAGGAAAGAAAAACTTAAAAATGAAAGGATATATATATATATATATATATATATATATATATATATATATATATATATATATATAGGATAACGGGGGTCTTTCTTTTTCATATTCAAATATTCTATAGTACATCGACCATGAAACTTTTAAAACATCAAAGATGCCGCCCATACCCATGCTTGAACTATTTTTCCATCTATGAGAGCTTATGGACTGGAAATGACTGTCACTTTTGGTGGGGCTATAGACATATGTCAAGTCCATTATTTAAGGAAACACTTCTGAATGTTACATAACTTTGCACCATTTGGTTCACTGTGCCATCATATAAGGAAAATGCAGTTGTTAACTCTGTTGGCTAGCCACATTCAAACCCAGCCTGGAGACCACCCAAGGGGAAGCCCCCAGCTACTGGTAGGGGTCTGCATGGAACCAGCTGGTCCGGTTTGGTTCAAGTCCAGACTGGACCCAAACTGGACCAGGCCAGTTCAGTCTGGCACCCCCTTGACCCCCCCCCCCCGTTTGGTTCATTCCGGGGGGGTCGCGAACTTTTTTTTTTAATTTTACTTACCCCCTTCGGGACAGTTGTTGGAGGTGGTGGAAGTGTCCATGGAGGTTCCCCATCCCCCCACTGGCCACCCTTCATGGCTCTTCAGCCTGTTCAGGCCTTCCCCCTCCGGCACTGCTGCTATTTTGGAGGCCACCACACCTGCGCAATTGGCCTCGGTGTGAGGGTTTTTTTTTTTTAAGTGCAGCACCAGAGGGGGGAAAGCGGTGGGAGGGGTAAGTACTATCCCCACCCTTAAAGCCACACTCCCCCCTGTGCCGGACCGTGCCTCTGTGGTTCCGTGCACATCCCTAACATTCCCTGGCCACAGAACATCGTAGAGCAGGGCTGCACAACAACCACCCTCCAGGGGCTACAATTCCCATTATCTCCAGTGGCCAAAAGTGAGATATTATGGGAGTTCTAGTCCAACATCTGCAGAAGGAGTGCCGAAGTTGTGCAACCTTGGCCTAGAGAAAAATACTCATGTCCGGCCATAATGACACACACCAGCCAAGAGAAGGAGGAGTCTGTGAAGCAGGTGAATGTGAAGTTGCAAGCTGCCTTAGGCCAAAAAGCTATGCCTGTGAGGGAAGAGTGGGACAGGAAGATTGTCTCATGTGCAATGAGGGCAACTGTAATAGCAAAAAACAGTTGGTTCAGTCGCACTCCAAGTGCTGTCAGTATTTGCAGGCATGGTGCAGTGGGAACATGTAAGTTCCATATTCTGTGGAACTGCCTCCTCTGGGATGAAGGGGCCCACACCCATTCCATATACTTATTTTTCACATATTAAAATTACCATATACTAGCTGAGCCGGGTCTGCGCCTCTAGTTTGTCATTTGTCCCCGTGCCCCCCCCCCCCCGCTGCTGTCGCCGTTTTTTCACTCGCCCACCCACCCATTGCCACCTCCCTCTTTCCCCTCCCACCCACCCATTGCTGCCTCCTCCTTCCCCTTCCTGCCCAACCATTGCTGCCTTCTTCTTTCCCCCGCCCACCCATTGTTGCTGCCTCCTTCTGCCCATCGCCTGCCCATCCCTGTCACTTGTCTGTCCCTGTCACCTCCTTCTGCCCACCCACACCACCGTTGCTGTTTGGGGTGCCACCCCGCCCTGCTGGCCAGTTAGCCAGCTAGCCGGCAGTTGTCGCAGCCGCCACCACCATTTTCTTCCCTTCCACCTGTGGCTATCCGGCAGTTCTCCAAACTCTCACGAGAGCTGCCATGCATGGATTTAGCCACGAGTATATCTTAGAGAGATATACATAATGAAGGTATGTTCCACTTCTCACTGAGGGGCATTTATTATAGCTAGGAACATAGGGACATAGGAAGCTGCCATATACTGAGTCAGATTCCTGCCTGCAACCTTGGAAAAGCCACTGGCAGTCTGTGAAGACAATACTGAACTAGATAGACCAATGGTCTCTCTCAGCCCTATTTTAGAGAAGCTAGGGAGGGAACTTGAAACCTTCTGCTCTTCCCAGAGCAGCTCCATCCCCTGAGGGGAATATATATGCTCTCATAGATGTTGAAAGACAGGAAACAGAGGGTAGGTATAAATGGAGAGTTTTCACAAAGGAGGGAAGTAAGAAGTGGGGTCCCCCAGGGATCTGTACTGGGACTGGTGCTCTTTAATTTATTCATAAATGATCTAGAAGCAGGGGTAAGCAGCGAGGTGACCAAATTTGCAGATGATACCAAACTCTTCTGGGTAGTGAAATCCAAAACGGATTGTGAGGAGCTCCAAAGGATCTCTCCAGATTGGGGGAGTGGGCAACAAAGTGGCAAATGCGGTTCAATGTTAGCAAGTGTAAGGTGATGCACATTGGAATGAAAAACCTCAACTTCAAGTATATGCGGATGGGATGTGGGCTGTCAGTGACTGACCAGGAGAGGGATCTTGGGGTCGTGGTGGACAGCTCGTTGAAAGTGTCGACTCAATGTGCGGCAGCTGTGAAAAAGGCAAATTCCCTGCTAGGGATCATTAGGAAGGGGAATGAAAATAAAACGGCTAATATGACAATGCCCTTATACAAAACGATGGTGCGACCACACTTGGAGTACTGCGTACAATTCTGGTCACCACATCTAAAAAAGGAGATTGTAGAACTGGAAAAGGTACAGAAGAGGGCAACCAAGATGATCAGGGGCCTAGAGCAGCTTTCTTATGAGGCAAGACTACAACACCTGGGACTTTTTAGTTTAGAAAAAAGACAACTGCGGGGAGACATGATAGAGGTCTATAAAATCATGTATGGTGTAGAGAAAGTGGAGAGAGAGATTCTTTTCCCTCTCACACAACACTAGAACCAGGGTTCACTCCATGAAATTGATTGCCAGGAGGTCTAGGACCAACTTTTTCACACAACACGTGATCCACTTGTGGAACTCTCTGCCACAGGATGTTGTGACAGCCAACAACCTGGATGGCTTTAAGAGGGGTTTGGATGACTTCATGGAGGAGAGGTCTATCAATGGCTACCAGTCGGATGTCTATCAATGGCTATCAATGGCTACCAGCAGGATGCCTTTGAGTACCAGTTGCAGGGGAGTAATGGCAGGAGAGAGGGCACGCCCTCAACTCCTGCCTGTGGCTTCCAGTGGCACCTGGTGGGCCACTGTGTGAAACAGGATGCTGGACTTGATGGGCCTTGGGCCTGATCCAGCAGGGCTGTTCTTATGTTGAAAACATTTAGTGGTTGACTGCTGAGATGTAGTATAACTTCCAAATATCAGAAAGTCAATGTAAATCGGTATGAGTACTTTACTATATCCAGGAATGAACATGGCCAATTCTAGCAAAGGGCTGAACTCTCCTTTGGGAGGGGAAAATAGCTTGAAAATCACAATGTCCAGCTCACTCATGATTTCGCTAACATGATGATGGGCATCCATGATCCTCTAATCTGAACTTGCACCTCACTAAGCAAAGGGGTATAGTACTAATAGCTGACACCAATTTCTATCCTTACAATATTTCCCCCCCTATGTGGTTCAAGCAGACTTCTCATCCAAAGAAGGGCTTGTTGGTAAATAATGTTGTGAGCTGAGAACCACAAAGCGTAAGCACTAATAACCAAGATAATCAGATTAGGTACCATTAAACTTGACCATCTCTCAGTGTGCTTTCTCAGCTGTCTTTCTCAGGATGCTCAGTTCCTGTTTTCAGGCAAATAACAATAAATACTGCACAATGGAAGTTAATATATAGTATGAGTATTTTAATAAATAAAAGCTAACAAATCCATTCAGGTCTATGGCTTCTTGCCAGTGCTTGTTTGAAAGAGAGCTGCTGTCAGTACACACAAATAGCACCGTGAGCTATCTGCGGCTTCCTTTTATTTGCTGTTTGTCATGGAATGCTGTAAGCTTTTATGCCATGAATAAAATAACAATAAAGCCATTGAAATAATTTAAAAAGCCATTGACAAGACCAGAAAAGCCATTTCAAAATGGGAGTAGAGAGGGAATCACTGATAAGGGTAATAATAATAATGCACAGTGCTGCTTCACAATAATGGACCAATGGCTTGCCTTCATGTGCCTTCCCAGTGAGGTGCCCATTTCTGCAACAACCTCATGCCACATCTTTAAAGTATTCCTCCTCTAGAGGAACAAAACCATCCCTGTTAAAGCTTTGCTGAGCTCCTTCTTTAAGATGGCATCATAAAAACATCACCATATTTTGCAGACTGTCTTCTCTTCATTTTTTAATCCTAGGAGTAATAGATCTGAGAGGTCAAGCAAATACAAGAAGAAAGCAATGGTGGGTGGGTCCGCCAGATATTCCCTCGGGAACAAGACAAGCAAAGATTATATTCATCCTAGATTCTTTATGGATGTTCACAGAATTAAAAAATAAATAAATAGGAGGATTCACAATATATTATCTAGGCCAGGTCTGCTCAACATAAGGCCCGGGGACTGGATTCGGCCCTCAGTGACTATTTTACTGGCCCCTGTGCAGCAACATAGGAGCTGGAAACTGCCTTATAGTGCCATCCTATGCATGTTTTTATCAGAAATATGTCCCTTGGTGTACCCAGTGAGTCTTCCTCCCATGTAAGCGTGCCTAGGATTGCAGCCTAAAAGTAACAACAATTTAGGGACTGGAGAGGAGTTGGCATTTATTTTGGGTTGTCTTGCACTCCAGGGGCCCCACTGACTAAGTAGGTACAGGACCTATTCTCTGGCCACTATCCTTGGTTGAAACTATGGGTCCATTGACAGGGGGAATAGATCCACAAGTAACTAATAAGGTTTTTAATTTTAATGTAATAATGTGCTAAAAATTGACCTTGGCCCCTGCACGCCAAGTTGTGGGTCATTCCGGCCCACAGGGGCATTTGAGTTGTGCAGCCCTGATCTAGGCAAACCCCATCCCTGATGGGATATCCTGTACCTAAAGCATTCCTCACAAGTGCCTATTCATCAGGAATCAAATTGTGCAACTTCCAGAAACTACTTTCCCTGGTATTGCTGAGTTGCTCATATAGGACACCTTCTCCTCAAGATATAACCTAAATATGCTTTCTTTAAAGCCATTGCTTCTTATTCTGCCCGCAGTAGATAGAATGAACAACCAATATGTAGATTAACTGCCTGCTAGGAGTTATTTTTAGCAATTCCTCCTTTCCTCTAAAGCCACCATGACCTCTGAAAGTATCTCCTGATGGTCCTCCAAAATTTTTCTTAGTAATGTTGGACATCCAATGGTCTCTCTTCTTTATGGAATCACATGTTCCTAAGTAGTATGCATTTGTCCTTGTTGCATATCTTATGATCAGGTCTCCAGATTACTGATATCTGGCTAAAGTTTACTTTGTCAGGACACTGGTATGATATGAATTGTGACTTGCCACATACCAGATTCTTTACAGGGAAGCAACTAGGGATGTGCACAGAATGATATTTGCAGAATATCATTTGGAATGGACTGCAAATGCCCAGAACATTCTGAGGCACTTCACACAACACGTGCAAAGCGCCTGATGGGGTGCTGCGGGGAAAGCAGGCTTAGCCCGCTCTCCCTGCAGATGAGCACACGCTTGTAGCTGGGTGGCTGGATCAGCTGCCCACATGCCTGCTGGCTCCATCATGGAGCCAGTGGGGGCTGCTGGGATCGGGGGCTGTGAGGCCCCTGGAAGTTCCAGGATGCCCCACATGCGTGAGCAAGCATCCTGAAGAGACCCCCTGAGCCCGGGAGGCTGCTTGCAGCCTCCCGGTCTGGGGTCTACTTGTGTGTTGCCGTGTGCCGTTACACACTAGCAAAAACCAAGGTTAATGGAGTGATCGCTTCATTAACCTTGTTTAAGGGGAGGAGAATTTAACATGGCTTGCTGCCAGGAGCCATGCAGCTCCTGTTGCAGCACACAATTGTCCAAAAGCAGGCTTGGCTCCCTTAGCCCGTTTTTGGGCGATCATGGGAATAGCCTCTCTGTTGGAAGAACTGGCTGAGCTCAGAACACTCAAAGTGTTCCGAGCACCATGTTGGACTAAAAAAAATGACATTCTTCTAGCCTCTGCGCATGGCCTCCACACATGCGTAGCAGCCATTTGCATGGTGGTGCTGACCGTGCAAATGCCTGCTGCACATGCATAGATGTTGCAGGAGATGTGCAGATGCACAAGAGTCCAAAATGGTACTCAGAACACTCGGAACATTCCAACTCAGAACAGGATCATTCCATTCCAAGCTCAGAACAGCATGCTGAATGGGACAATTGACATGCTTGGGTCATGTGAAATGGCCCATTTCAAGTTGGAACGTTCTGAACTCAGACCATTCTGAACATGCCTAGTAGCAACCTGAGTAGTTCTTAATGGGATAATTTTGGCCACTCCTTCCCATGTGTCTCATTGCTGACATCAGCTGAAGTCTGGAGAGAAATTTGGTAATGTGGTGTACATCATTGACACTAGAATGTACAACGCTTGCAGAGCAAAAGAAAAATATAATTTGTGAATATGCTATAAGGCAAGGGTTCCCGACCTGTAGTACTCCAGATATTGCAGAACTACAATTCCCATAATACCCTGCTACAAATTATTGATGGGATTATGGGAGTTGTCGTTCAGCAAAATCTGAAGTACCACAGGTTGGGAAACTCTGCTATAAGGTGAAGATTCTTTCCATAGAAATCTACGTTAAAACACGTGGCCTTGTCCTATTTTGTAACACCACCAGAGCTGTCTCTAGCGTTTACAGGGCCCAGAGCAAGAATTATTTGTGGGAGCTCCAATGATGCATTTTCTATCTAGCTTTTGCCAGCCAAACATGACAATGTTTAACCATCCCACCAGAGCTGTCTCTATAGTCCCCTCCCCATAGTGAATCAATATTGTTAGAGTCTGTGTTGCTGTGAGCACAGGGTGCCTAGATGACTGCCTCTCTACCCCTGTTTCAAACCATCCTGAACACCACTAAAACTCTCAAAGGGAGACAAAATCAATGTTTGCAAATATGAAGTCAAAGTTGTTAGTGAAAAGAAATTTATTTTTCATCTTCGTCACAACATTGTAATCAATGGAGAGGAAGCAAAACAAAATAAGGAAGTACTTGAAGCTGCCATCTTAATGACTTAAAAATGCCATCAGAGAACTTTTATTTGATATGACAAATCTAATGCTTTAGAGGAAGTTGAGTTTGAAGGCAGTATGCCATGTCAACTTGAAAGGATTAGAGATATATTAGTAACAACCAATTATAACTTCAGTATAGCATTCGAACCATTTAACAGTCTTCTTTACAGATTTAGCTTCCTTTTTTCTGTGTAACATTTCAGTGAAGATTATCTATTTTCACACCATTTCCAGGCATGCTTTTTACAAATTGTTAAGAGTAATTATACACAGTATGCAGATTATACTATTTATTTGTTAGTAGGGAATAATTTGCTCAAGATGGGTATATGATTGGCCACAAGATAGAGACTTGTCATTTTCCTCCATAATTGAGACAAGCATTTAAAAAAGCTTAAAAACATGTTGAAATCACTGTTGCTTTCACAATTAAATTACAGTTTAAAAATTATATTAATATCACTTGCCCAGATACCCATTATTATATATTGAACTACTTGTGATTTACATAGATCTAAAGATCATAAATATGTTACTAGGAGCATCAAACAATATGGAAATATGTAGTCTTATTGCAGGACACAAAGCACTGCACTCATTTTTTTTCTCTTGAACAAAAATAATCTCAAAGGCAAAAAGGAAAATGAAACAGAAATAAATGTTTATGAGGCATACAGAATATCCACAAGGCCAAGTAATGACTTCACCAATGAACATTTTACTGTCCATAAATGTATACAATTGAGATATGGAATGATTTTAAAAACATGGTATATATGATAGTGTTGAAATGTTTGACGTATCTCAAATTGTTAGAGAAAACCACACATTCATTTGTCTGACAATCTTTGGGAATAACTGTACCAGTAGACTTTTCACATCCATTTTCTTTTTTTGTATGCAAGTTGCAAATCTCTCAGTACTTCACATACTTTCAATACTATGTTACATTGCCTTGCCTTGCCTTGATATTCTTTAGCTGCAAGGCTGACACCTGGCTGCTTTGAAGCAATTCTAATCAGAAAGTTATACTTCCCAGACATATATTTAGCATAGCTTAAGTTTTAGTCAAAAAGTAACTAAAGCTTCCATAGATGTCAATGAATGTATGCATGAACTCACTCCCTCTCCCACTTTCTCTCTCTCTCTCCCCCCACCCCCTGAGTTGGCAGACCTATTTACATATGACAAGAGAAATTGAGAATTAATTTTAATATGGCATTATTGCAGTCCTCAGTGAGCCATTTTAGCAGAACTAAGAGAGATGCTGCTTTGAATTCAGGAACAGAATTTGGGATTCATGTGCTACAATCAATGCCTAAAAGTTTAATTACAGAGGCAATTACAAAATTCCCCCTTCTAGGGATGTGCGAGCTGGCTTGAGGTCAAGTCAATTCACACTCGAACTGGCCCAGCTCGGCTCAGGGTCAAACCCACTGAGCTGGTTCAGGTGTTTGTTTGTTTTTTAATTAAACAATGGTGGACTTACCACCATTGTGGGACTTTGGGGGGTGCTGCCGTGGCCACAGGGAGGGTGGTCTGCTAAAGTTCCTTCTCCCCCCGCCAGGCTCCCCCCAGTCCCCAACGGTCACTTTCAGCCCATTTTCGGCCCATTCCGGGTCTCTGTGCTCTGATGGCAGCCATTTTGGAGGCTGCCATGCATGTGCACTGGCCACCTGCATGGCTGGGTCACAACTCAAAATGACCACCGCTAGTACACAAAGGCCTGGAACAAAAGGAAAATGGCCCAGAATGGGCCATTGGAGACCAGGAGAGGCTGGCAGGGGATGGGGAACCTCAGCAGACACCCCTGTGCCCGCAGCAGCACTCCCTGAAGCTCCACAATGGCGGTATGTCCACCTTTTTTGTTTTTAAACAAATCCCCCATCCCTGAGCCAGGATCAAACCAGTTTGGACTCAAGCTGGAGCAGGCCCAGCTCTAGTGTGCACAGTACTGGACCAGGCCCATCTCTAGTCTGCACAGAATCAGACTTGGCTCTAGTGTGCACAGTTCAATCTACTCGAACCAAACCCGGCTTTCCAGTTTTGTGCACACTCCTACCCCCTTCCTCCAACCTATGTAGATGCTTTTCTAGATTCCCATTTGATGATCTATCACAAGGATGGGAGCAGGCATAAGGATGAACCTGACCTGTAGTGGGGAACTGGACATGACAGCATTTTTGTTCCTTCATACTCAGCAAGCCTTTTAATAACTGATGTTAAAAAATGAATTTTGAGCATTTATTCTACTTTTTGCATCTCACCTGAATATTTTTCATGCAGGAGATTTGGAAAATAATTTGAATGTACATTTAAGTCACTGTATTGCCTGGTTTAAGGGCAACATGTGACAATCAAAATACAATGGCCAACATCCAGACATAATGGAGCATGTGTGTGCTCAGTGGTTCTGTATGTGCTACAGAGGATGGGAAATTGTTTGTCCATCTCCCCTCTGCAACCCACTATGACTCCTAAACATATGTCCCTGAGGATCACAAGTCTTTAAGGACATAGTTTCAGAAGTTGCAAATGGCTACAGAGAGAAGGGAAGATTGACTAAAATTATTACTCCTTCATAGTGTGTGCTGTGCATTGGCTGCACCAGCAATTCATTAATCTGGATGTTGGTCAATGACCAATGTTCCAATGACTTGACCTCACAATAACAGAGGTGTTAACACTGTAGCATATTTTCCTGAGCTATTGCTACTTTTGTGCATCCCAACACCTTTGTAATGATGAATTTCCAGTTAAATTTCCTGTTTTAAAAGATATGTTTCAAAATAGTGAATAAACATGTGGTATAATTGCTCTCCTTAATGAGCTCAACTCCTTTCTTGCTACAGATGCTTTAAATTATGTTTGTAAGTCCTGGCTAAGAAAGCCTAGAAGCCTAGAACTCAAAATGCATAGAAATATGTGAGTCAAGCAAAGCATATTATAAATTATAAGAGACAAAGACACAGGGAATGAGACAATGGCAGATTTGAAAAAGAACAATGTTACCCACATGGATGAGTTGTCTGCAGATGACAATGAAGACAAGATAAAAACATAAATCTGACAGCAGCTTAGCCCTGAGGGAAGGGTTGGAAGTAATGGAAGACATTTTGTCTTTATCAGGCCACAAACACAATCAAATTCTCCAGTGAGCACTGTGCGCATTCCAAAATGAAGAGAGAAAGTGTGAATAACGGCTTTGAAAAATCCTCAACAGCTGATGTTTGAACCATATGCTGTGTAACAGTTTTTGGACTAAGTAATTCTATTGCTACATCCCATAATTTTCAGTATGAAGGGGATAGTGGAAAAGATTCCACATTGTCTGATAATTTCAGACTAAGGTAGAATGATCAGAAGTGTTAATTTCTAGGAAAAGAGATACCAAGGCTGAAGTCAGGGGCATAGCCACCATTGTGCGAACGGGTTCAAAGAACTCAGGCCACCAATGGTAAGGGCCACTGAAACCCCCAGGGGGGCATGGCTCAGGCTCCGGAAGAGCCTCAAATGAAATGAAATGAAATCCCCCTGCCCTCGCCTGGGCTACTAAGAGCCCTGAGCCAGTGCTTGCCCATCCTTCTCAGGCAGCATTTGCTTCCTGAAAGAATCTATTCGAGGGAGAGAAAGGGATAATAGGTGCATTCAGGCAGGAAGCACTGTCTGAAATGACAGGGAAGTGCTCGGTCGGGCTCTTCGGCGCTCCAGGCCAACCCCCCTTTGTGCATGGCCTCGAGCCCTGAAGAGCCCGAGCGAGCACTTCCATGTCATTTCAAGGAGAATAGATGCTTTCAGGCATTCTGACCATCAGTACTATCTTGGGGACAAAAATGCTCATTGTGATTTTTGGCAATGTCTCCCCCACCCCAGAGATGGAAAATAGGTGATAGCATTGTTGCACTTTCAGCTTCTTGGTAGGAATGAGCACAAAACAGATTTTGCATTTTGATTCAAGCTCAAAACAAAACACAAAATGGCTGAAACATTTTGTCAAAACAGCAGTTGAGCTGGCTGTTTCAGTGAAGCAGCTTGAAACGTTTCAAGTGTTTTGGCCATAGAAAACAACGGGGGAACATGAAACACCCCATTGTTCCCTGTGGGTAACTCCTAGGGATACCAAAGTGGGTTGGCTGGTAGGGCATGATGGGTGCTACATACCACCAAACACACAAAAGAAATGGGCAAGCAGACTATTTTATACTGGGGTTTGTGATTATTTAGCAAAGCACCAAGGAAGCTACCACTCCAGTTACAGAGTGCAGAGTTATTTGTTGCAGCTATTTAAGTAACATGCATGGAGATCACTGTAGAGTCTAAACTTAATTGATTTATTGGTGAAGTACATTTGAGATAAGGAAGACTTATCCTATCTATCAGCTACATAATGAATAGGTGGGGGGTGCGCGTGTGTGAGAGAGATGTTTCCATCTTCTCTCTAGGAGGACAGGAAGACTAACTACAGGAAGTACCTGAGGAGTCAAAGCAGGGGTCATAGAGCAGAGGCAAGCAGGGACAGGTAAGGAGACCCTCACTAGCTACCTCTGCTCCCAATGCCCCTAGTGGTCATTAGGATCATTGGTGCAAAATGTCGATGCAATGTAACTCCATCTCCAGCATTTTAAATCAATTTCTAACCTTTCTCCAGAACCCCATAGGAGCCCTATGAAAACAACCCCCATTTCAATTAAAAAAAATTCAATGTTTCGATAAACATTGAAATGTTTTGATTGAAATGGGGGTTGTTTTCAGGGATGTGCATGAAGTTTTTTGTGCACATCTGGAGAGGCAGAGAGTGGTTGCTTTAACAGGAGGGAGGCAGATCTTACCTGTCCTTCCATTACTCCCCCACTCCCCCATTTTAAGTAGCCCCCTATCTGTGCTTTAAAGCCATGCCGGAGCTGCTTCTTGCTTGGGAACAGGAGGTTCCCTGTTCTCAGCAGCCTGTGGCAGCATTGTAATGTGGCAGCCTGTGGCAGCCAGTAAATGGCATCTGTTCATGTGTGGATGCTGTCTTGTGTGGTAAGCTCAGCAACACTATGCTGACCACTCAAGATGGCATCCACACGATGCTTAACATGAACAGCACAGCACTGGGGCAGCAAGGGGGCAGGTAAGACTTGCCTCCCTCCTGTTAAAGCAATCACTTGCCCCCACCAAAATGATTTGGCTAGTGCAGCTCAAAGCATTTTGGCACCTTGAAATAGAGGCTCCTAAAAGCTTTGTGCACAGCCCTAAGGTTTTTTTTAGTTCCGAGCTCAAAACAGGCTCTTTTAAAAGAGAGGGTGTTTTGTTTCCAGCTCCAAACTCTCAAAATGGCCTGTTTTGAGTTGAAACGTTTTGCCATTGCAATGTTCTGAACATCCCTACTTTCTCTGTATTATCACCCTTTCTTTATCCCTACTCCCAAACAATTAGGGTAAATTTGCAGTCATTTTTGCACAGACGAAAGAATTAGGGTCAGGGTCAAGGTAACCATGAACAAACCATTGTAATCTCTCCATGGAATGTCTTTGGAGGACGTTTCGGCCAATTCTCATGCTCGTTCCTCTGACAACATCGATAAAAATTTGTAGTCGTTTTTGTGTTTTAATTTTGTTTAAGCTTTTAAAATACCATGACAAAGTTTGCTGCTGCAGGCCTGTTGGTCTGGATAATGAAAGCATGAAGACACATTGGAAGTTGAAGGTATTTGTGAACCGCCTAGAGCCTCCTGGGTGAGGTGGCATAATAACTAACTAACTAACTAACTAACTAACTAACTAACTAAATAAATAAATAAATAAAATTGCAATGCTATCACCTATTTTCCATCTCTAGGTGTTCAGACCCTGTCAGAAATTGCAATCAGTATTCGTTTCCTCCAGATGGTGCCGACCACCCCAGCTGGCTCATGTACTAATCAAGGGCATCCACGAGATTTCTTCTAGGGATGTGCAAACAGGTTCAACATCGACTGTGTTCGACGTTGAACCGGTTCAGTTCGACTGTTCAGGGTTGAACTGAACCACCACCTGTTCAGTCCGACCCCAGACTAAACCCCCCTGGGGGTTCACGATTTTTAAAAATTTTTAATTAAAAAAAAAACTTACCTCCTGCAGGGGAGTTGTCCATGGTGGCAGGGGGGTGTGTCCACGGAGGTTCCCCCTCCCCCCTCCGGCCTCCCTTTCTTCAGAAATCAGCCACACAGAGGCCTCCAAAATGGCCATGAGGGAGAAAGGACAAAAAGCAGCTGAAGAAGTGAGGGAGGCTGGCAGAGGAAGGGGGAACCACCGTGGATACCCCCCACCCCCCGCTGCCACCTCAGATAGCTCCCCCAGAGGAGGTACATTTTTTTTAAAAAATTATTATTATTAATAAAACATGCAACTCGCATACCCCCCCCCCCGACTGAAGGGGGTGCTGGATCTAACTGGCCCGGTCCTGTTCGGATCCAGTTCAGACTTGAAACAAACCAGACCAGCCAGTTCCGTGCACACCCCTAATTTCTTCTGGCCACATTGTGGCAAAGTATATGCATACTGCTGATCCACAGTTATCCAGCAATGAATCAAGGGGGTAACTGCCTCCTTAACCCGATTCCCCACCTCCACAGACACCTATGCCTCCCATAGATCTCCCTTGGGAAGGTCAAGAGAAGTCCCTTCATCCTCTATTTTCTCTTGCAAGGTTTACTTGGATTTTTAATTTAAGCAATTGGCTGTGGAGAAATAGCAACCATGCAGTGAGATGCTGCAGTGAGCTCTACACTGTAACTCCTGTGATAATCCAAGGCCTCCTGTATTAACTTTCTTGCTAGCAATTGCTTTTAATACATCTTCAAACTGCTTTAAATAAACATTTATCAAGTTAAAATAGGCATCCAAGAGGTTGACCATGAGCATTATATACAGGTAATTGTGATGCACTCTTATTTTTCAGTGCAAGTTCGCATTTGATGGACACTTGGGAAAAGACGCCTAAAGGCGTATATGAGAATGTATAATGCATGGCGTTGCTCAGCTGTACTCATCACCTAGCAGAAGGTCACCAGGTACCACATCACTGAAGTTCTGATTGAGCATGCAGTTCAGAATTTCTATTTAGGCTGTGATTTTCCCCCCATTTGCATTTTTACATTATGCACAACACAGGCTTCACCTTGTACCTTCAAGTACATTTTTTCCCATTTCTGAGTATAACATCTAGTAACAGGGAGCCTGATGAAAAGCCCATTGAAGCCTTTTCATAAATCAGGCCTGGATTTTAAATGGAGCCTAAGTTTAGATACATACATTAGGTTTATAACTCCATGATATAGTGATTTTACAGCACTTTGCGTGTAAATTGCTCATAATGAAAGTATCATGTGCTATTTTTAAACTTTATTTTTATTTTCTTAAATTTTAGACTTCCCCCAAAAAACATTTAAAAGATAGATGTTTATCCATGTTTCATTGTTTTTAAATAATAAGCCAAGAGGTTACTTTCCATAACCTTACCAAGGCTGCAGTCTTATATAAGGGGTCGCCCTTTGGGGGAGCCACTTCGGGGGATAGCGAGGGCGAGGGCCAGGTCTCTTGGCCTAGGTATTTATATATGGGGGGGGGCATTTAATAGTGGAGCTTCTGTTTTAATTTGTCCTGGGTGAGACATTCTTAGAATGTGTCTGGGCTTAACTGGAGATGGAGAGACAGAGGGCGTGTCCACTGACTGTGGGGCAGCCATTCTGGTCGTGGTGGGGAACAGAAGTAACGTTGGCAGGTCAGTGGGCCATTACAGGGGAAGGAGACTTGGAAATCTAATAGCTGTTTCCCCTTCCGGCTGTCCTGCCAGCTCTTTCACCTTGGGGAGCAGTGCTGATCATCCTTGGAACCTCACCTTGCTCCTTTGTAATGCCAGGTCGGTCCAGAACAAATCAGAAACCATCCATGCTTTGATTCTGGATGAAGGTGCCGACCTGGTATGTATTACAGAGACTTGGCTGGGGGAGAATGGGGGCCCAGTGTGATCCCAGCTTATTTCTCCAGGCTACTCTGCTGAGGAGCGGGTGAGGGACCGTGGGCGGGGATATGGAGTGGCTGTGGTCTATAAGAATAACCTTTCCCTTACCAGGATCCCTGTTAGAGTGTCGGACCATATTGAATGTGTGTACTTAAGTCTGGGGACAAGGAATAGACTGGGACTTCTGTTAGTGTACTGATTGCCCCGCTGCTCAACCGAGTCCCTAACTGAACGGACGGACTTCGTCTCGGACTTGGTGTCGGAGTCCCCCAGGCTTGTGGTGCTGGGGGACTTCAATGTTTACTTTGGGACCAATTTGTCCGGGGCGGCTTGGGAGTTCATAGCAGCCATGACAACTATGGGCATATCCCAAGTGGTCTCGGGGCCGACGCACATAGCTGGTCACATGCTTGATTTGGTCTTTTACTCTGATCAGGGTGGTGTTCCGTGGGTGGGGAATCCTGTGATTTCCCCATTGTCATGGACGGACCACCATCTGGTTAAGGTTGGACTCACAATCACTTCCCACCTTCGCAGGGGCGAGAGACCTATTAAAATGATCTGCCCGAGAAGGTTATTGGATCCAATAGGATTTCAAGAAGCCTTGGAGGGATTTAGTGTTGGCTCTGCTGGCGATGCTTTTGATGTCCTGGTGGAGAATTGGAACAGCAAACTCACTGGGGCAGTAGACATGATTGCTCCTAAGCATCCTCTCCGACACGCTTCAAAATTGGCCCCTTGGTATACGGAAGAACTACGGGGGCTGAAGTGGCAAGGTAGATGACTGGAGCGCAAGTGGAGAAAGACTCAGCTTGAATCCGACAGATTGCAACATAGAGCTCATTTGAAGACCTATGCTCAGGTGATACGTGCGGCAAAGAAGTGATTCTTTTCTGCCCGTATTGCATCCACAAGTTCACGTCCAGCAGAGTTGTTCAGGGTTGTGAGAGGGCTAGTGAGTACCCCTCCTCCTTTGAATTAGAATCTGGAACCATCGATTACCCGCTGTGATGTGTTTAATGAATTCTTTGTGGGGGAAATCTCTCGTATTCGGGCCAACTTAGACTCCGTCTCCACAATTACTTCAGTGACTGATGTGGAGGTGTCCAGTGACTCCTCTTGTGTGATTAGGTTGGATCAGTTCCAGTTTGTGACTCCTGAGGATGTGGAAAAGCTGATTGGAATGGTGCGGCCTACCACCTGTTCTCTTTACCCTTGCCCGACATGGCTTATATTATCTGGCAGGGGAGTTGTTGTAGAAGGCCTGGTAGAGATTATAAATGCATCTCTGAGGGAAGGTAGGATTCCTCCTTGTCTTAAGGAGGCAATTATTAGACCGCTTCTGAAGAAGCCTACCCTGGATCCCTCGGACCTGAACAACTACAGGCCTGTCTCCAATCATCCATGGCTGGGCAAGGTAATTGAGTGGGTGGTGGCCTCCCAGCTCCAGACAGTCTTGGAAGAAACTGATTATCCTGACCCATTTCAAACTGGCTTTCGGGCTGGCTATGGGGTGGAGACTGCCTTGGTCAGCCTGATGGATGATCTCCATTTGTCAATTGACAGAGGAAGTGTGACTCTGTTGGTCTTTCTGGACCTCTCGGCGGCTTTCGATACTATCGACCATAGTATACTTCTGGAGCATCTGAGGGGGTTGGGAGTTGGAAGCACTGCTTTGCAGTGATTCCGCTCCTACCTCTTGGTCAGGTTCCAAATGGTGTCCCTTGGAGACTGCTGTTCTTCAAAATCTGTACTCTTCTATGGTGTGCCCCAGGGCTCCATATTGTCTCCAGTGTTGTTTAACATCTACATGAAACCATTGGGAGAGATCATCAGGAGATTTGGTGCAAGGTGCTATTAGTATGCTGATGACACCCAAATCTTTTTCTCCATGTCAGCATCATCGGGAGAGGGCATAACCTCCCTAAATGCCTGCCTGGTGTCGGTGATGGGCTGGATGAGGGTTAACAAACTGAGACTGAATCCGGCTAAGATGGAGGTACTCATTGTGCAGGGTCGGAACTCGAGAGACGATTTTGATCTGCCTGTTCTGGGTCACACTTCCCCAGAAGGAACAGGTACGCAGTCTAGGGGTGCTTCTGGATCCAAGCCTCTCCCTGGTCTCCCAGGTTGAGGCAGTGGCCCGAGGTGCCTTCTATCAGCTTCGGCTGATACGCCAGCTACGTCCATTTCTTGAGGTGAACGAGCTCAAAACAGTGGTACATCTGCTGGTAACCTCCAGACTGGGTTATTGTAATGCACTCTATGTGGGGCTACCTTTGTACATAGTCAGGAAACTACAGTTGGTCCAGAATGTGGTGGCCAGGCTGGTCTCTGGGTCATCTCTGAGAGACCATATAACTCCTATATTGAAGGAGCTACCCTGGCTGCCGATATGTTTCCAGGCAAAATACAAGGTGCTGGTTATAACCTATAAAGCCCTAAACAGTTTGGGCCCTGGGTATTTAAGAGAACGCCTTCTTCATCATGAACCCCACCGCCCACTGAGATCTGCTGGAGAGGTCTGTCTGCAGCTGCCACTGGCTCGTCTGGTGGTCACTCAGGGACAGGCCTTCTCTGCTGCTGTCCCAAGGCTCTGGAATACGCTCCCTAGTAAAATAAGAGCCTCCCGATCTCTGACAGCTTTTAAAAAATCTTTAAAAACACATCTCCTCATCCAGGCTTTTAATTAATGTTGTTTTAGTGGTTTTGATACTGTTTTAAAAATACTATTTTTAAATTTTTAAATTGTTGTAATGTGTGTGGTTTTTTCCTCCCCATTTTTGTCTTAATGAATGTTTTACTTTGTTTTTATTCTGTTGTAAACTGCCCAGAGACGTAAGTTTTGGGCGGTATAAAAATGTTTTAATAAATAAAAATAAATAAATAAAAATATGCTTACATTAAACCTCCGTTGAGCATAATGACCCTTACTTCCAAGTAAGTTGCCTAGAACTGGGCTGCGGATATTCTCTCATATATATATATATATATATATATATATATATATATATATATATATATATTTAGTGTGACCCTGAAAGAGCTATTGTTGTTGACCTTGGTGAGGTTGACTAGGTGCATTAAAGTATACAGCACATTGCTTTGCAAATGTAATCACTTACGGTCATGCACACGACCTCAGCCGCACGCTCCCCAGGGCTGAGGGGAAGACAGGAACTCACCTGCTACCCCCGCAGACAAGCATCGTTCCATTTGCTGTGCCTCACACCCATATGAGTGGCAGCACAGTGAAGGGAAACGTTGGGAGCCAGAGGACTTCCCCCTCCCATATCCCAGGGTGCCCCGGGGCACAACTCTGGCAGCTGCTGTCACGCCCTCGCTCTCAGATAGCGAGGAGGAAGGGGAAGCTGACAGCCATTCAGCTGATGCAGGGGTGCCTGAGGGGCAGAGCCTGGCTGTCAGTTCCCAAGAGATGGCTGAGAAAGGTCCGGCTGATGGTTCAGAGCAGGCATAGCAGTCTGAGGCAGCAGAGACAGTGACGGACAAATCAGAAGATGATCTGTGCAGGCAACCCCCACTGACTCCACAACAGAGGCGTGTCACAAGATGAAAAACACAGCTGGAAACTATCAGGAGAAGTAAATGCCTCTTGCAGAGGGCTGATAAGCCTTGAATCCCTGCCAGCTGAGAGTTATCAGCTTGGACTATAAAGCAGCTTGGTTAGTCACTGGAAGACAACATTTGTCAACCCTTGTGTCGACAGTTTTCAGCCCAAGCCAGATAGAGAGAACTATTCCCGAGCCGTGTTTTGCTTCTGCAGCCCAGTTTGTACTGTGGACTATCTTCCTAGACTTCCCTTCTGGGTGGCCAGATTGTTGACAGCTGCTTCATTAGAGCAGTTGTTGCACTTGGTGTGGCCACTCCTTTCCCCCTAGCCTGCTGCCTTAAATAGCAGTGGGCTGGGGGAAAGCCATTTAATCCCGTGGCAATTGCCCAGATGATTGCTGGCCAAGGTTAAGTGAACTACAGGTTTGCTTAACCTCAGCTAAACCCCAGTTTTGTTTTGTTTTTAAACGGTCCTGATGTAGGGGCAGTGCCAGGAGTGACTTCACTCTCAGCGCTTCACATGTGCAGCCTAACCCAGGCTGAGCTGCTCTAGCCTGCATTAGGCTGTATGTGTGAACACTCTTTGCATGTCCTAAATCCATTGCATACTGTTTGGAGTGGCTAAATTTGGGAGTTTGAATGTAGGAAAGCCATGGACAAGTTCTCTCGCTTAGCTGTGAGACTCATTGGATAGTCTTGGATAAAACCATGGAACTGTTCAGACTCATCTGAATGTTCATACATTGGGAGAGTAGGAATAAGTCCACATGCACTCACTGGCCCCACCTCTTGTTCACATAACAAACTATACATGTGTAGAGTATCCACACGATCATGGATTCTGCCCATTCAAGGGACTGCCATCTCATATACAGAGCCTACGCACCATCAGTTTGTACTGTTCTTTCAGACCTTCTGATGAGTCCATGTAGGGGCAGAGGAAGGCTACCATCTGCAACCCCATTCCTTTCTCCTTCTATGTGTATTCAACCAAATGCTTGAACAGGGCTCCTGTCTTACAGAGCTCTTGAGAAGATGAAATTTCCTGATCCATTTTGCATTTGCAGGCTTTAAATGTAATAATATTACCAGCATTATGAAAAGTCCACAAATAAGTCAGTTTACTAGCCAAGTTGAGCTTTCTAGTAGCCACATGTGATTCAATCTCATCAAAATTTCAGTTGGTCTTACTTCTAAGAATGGATGCCTAAGACTGCAGGCTTAAATGTAATCTTACTTCCTGAGTAAAGGTGCATTTTAAGAATTTAGCTCCTGATGGTTCGTGTGGCCCATCTAGGGCTCTAGCCACGCCCCCTTGTGTATTATGTCATGTTCATGGAGGTGTTGCTGGTGCACTCATGTTCTGTGTGTAAGCCCGCAGGGCCACTGGGACGGGGGCGACAGGGGCATAGCTATTGGAGAGGGGGCCTGTGTTCATCCCTCTTTCTGGTGGCCCCCCAGAATGTGGGAGATAATGAGAAAAATAGGGAGGGGTGGACCTGGACGGCCCTCAGGAACTGGGGGCCCGTGTTCTTTGAACCCTTTTGCTCAATTATAGCTACACCATTGGGGGGCGAACATGGGGTTCCCATCCTGCTAGCTACACCAGTGTCCCCAAGCCTCTGTCCCGAAAAACTGCAAAGGAAAAAAAAGTTTAAAAACTTCTATGTTCTGGAGAGAAAATACATTGTCCAATGAAGAGGTTTCCTTATCTTTCTGCCTCAGGATCTCTTCTATGACTGACACAAATTATCTCACTCCCTGTCTCCTAGAAATGTGGCTTCTGTGAGAATTCTGGTCACTGTGGTTTTTAAAAGAATTGTTATTTCTGATTTCAAGTCTCACAAACATGGAATGGTCATAGGTCCACTTTCTGAACAAATTATTTGTGCAAACAATTAAATAGCAATTCTCCGTGAAATCAAACAACGTGTTAAGCCTGCCTGAAAGAAATCCTTGTGTTCTGGCTTCACTCCTTCATGCCTTAGACAAGGAGATCGTTCACACGACCAGGTGAATGAGGCGGTGAGCACGGATGTGCTCCCAGATGATCTGCGCTATGGGCTTGCAGCACGGAGCTCCAGAGGCTGGGATGCAGTCCCACAATGCACCACATGACACATGCACAAAGCATTGGGGGATTTCTCCAAGAGACAGGTGCTCTAGGCACTTGTCTCTGTCTGCTGGGGCTAAACATAGCCCCAGCGAACATACAAACTCGTAGCCTCGGCTAACAGCCAGGCTCAGAAGCGGGGCTAGGTGGTGCTACCCGCTCCCAGCATTGGGCCCGATCCCAGTGGTTCTCATGCACAGCCTAACCCAGACTGGGCTAACCCTAGCCTGGGTTAGGCTGTGTGTGAGAACAGCCTCATTAACTAGGAAGGTGATATCAAACCCAGGGAAACACATCTCAGTGATAACAGCCCTCAGGCAAGGACAGAACAGCTATGCAAATATCCTTGTTGCCACAGCTCTTGCTTACAAAAATGCAAGGAGACTGTTTCTGAGCAGGTGCAACTCATGAAGGGGGGAGACAGACACTTCCTATGCCCCCTTGAATTCTCTGCAATTCATGGAGAACTTGACTGGGAGAGGAGGCTTGACAGAGAGGAATAATTAGTTGGTCACCTGGCAAGGAGAGCACGACCAAAGCCTTTTCTTTGCTTGCTTTAAAGCAGGGTTTCCCAACCTGTGGTACTCCAGATGTTGCTGAACTACAACTCTCATCATCCCCAGCTACAATTTATTGTGGCTGATTGGGGGTGGGGAGGTAGGAAGTCCTTAATAAAATCCACAAGCCCAGCTTACTGACTTCACTCAATTCACGGTCTCTCCCCAACCCCCAGTAGTCTTCCAAAATTAGTTGTTATGGGGCCTGGGACAAACATGTAAGGGGACTGGCTCCCTTCTTGCTTCCCTGTAATACTAGCACTATTAAAGGGCTATCCATTATACACAAATGTGCATAACAGCCTCAACATTGTTGCTGTAACAGAAAAACTGTGTTGGGAGTGACTTGAGTGGCAAGTGGTGGAAGGGTGCTTAAGCCTTTCTCCATTTACCATTTATGAATTTCAGATTGTCCCCCCTCCTCACATAGCCTTTGGTCTATGTGGGGTTCAAAATAAGTGTTTATTTGTGTTTTAGATGTTTGTGGGGCAGTTTGGAGAGGCTAAACAATGGTGAGGAGAAAGGCTAAACAACATTTCTCATGTGACACTTCTCCACTCAAAATCCCTCCAAACCCATTTCTTAGAAAAACTACAATACAACCTTGGGTTTCCATTACACACCTTTGTGTGCAACTTGTAGTTAACCCCTGTGGGCCAGTATTCATGAAGAATATTTGGGAGTCTGATAAATTACATGTTAGATTCCATAGCCATATATACCCACAGTTTTTCTACATACTGTTTACACTGCTTATGGCAATGACTGTGATGTGAGCATAGGTTACACACACTGTACGGCATACTTGTTTGTTATTGGTACAGGTTTATGCCACTGGAAAAAATTCCATTCTAAGTACCTTGTCAGTCATGCAGGGTCTTTATGGCCTTGGCCCAGTGTATTTTATGACGTGCCTACTCCTGTATTACTCTTCTCCTTCAATCAAATCTTCTGGTGAGACAGGCCTTGATCCCAAAGAGTCCTGAGGCATTTAAAAAACTAACAGATTTATTCTGGCATAAGCTTACATGGACAAGAGTGCATTTTGCCCAGTGTCTGACTGATGGATTTCTGCTTGGATATTATTTATGCAAAGCTGACCGACCCTTAGTTATTATGGCTGATAAGAATCAGATTTCACATGCACTGCCCCTTATTATTTCTTTTTTACCAACTAAGCTAATGGCTGTCAAAAGATCCCATGGGAGTGAATTCTGGAAGTTAATTTTGCTTTGTGTGAGGACGTACTTTCTTTTATCTGTCCTGACTCAACTATGAATCAGTTTGATTGCGTAATCCCTAATTACCCAATTGATTAGGGATTCATAATTATAATATTATGAAAGAGTCAATTTTTCCCCCTATGCACTCTTTTCACACAGTTCATAACGTTATAAACCCCTTAGTTGTCTTCCAGGGCTGCTCAGCTTCGGCCCTCCTGCAGATGTTGGCTACAATCCCCATAATCCCTGGCTATTGGCCACTGTGGCTGGGGATTATGGGAATTGTAGTTCAAAAACAGCTGGGGGGCCTAAGTTGATCAGGCCTTAAAAAAGCAACAAGTGCTTTAGCTTTTTCTAATATTTAAAATGAAACATATTGTCCAATCTAAATAGGAATTTGCACATCTTCCTCCTATATAAGAGGGGTGCACTCAGGCATCCAATTTTCACCATATGCTGTAATGTGTGAAACCTCAGCTATGTACTTTGTGACATCAAAATGAAAAATCTGCAATACTGTCGCAAATCCAGGACTGGTATGAAGCTATGAAATTAGCTAAAATATTAAAATTACTCATTCATTTGATTAGAGAAAGGAATATATTTGGAATCTACCCACAACTCACTTTTTTTTAGATTATCTCTCCCACTCCCTGGGTCAACAGTCAGGCTATAATCTAAAAATATGAGTCAAGATAACAACTAAGCCAAACCTTGAAGAAACTCATTGTATGATAGCAGTGTAATCATTTGCTTTTAAACAGTTACCTCAGAAAAACAAAATACGATGCTAATGGCTTCCATTTGTAAGAATAGAACATCACTCCTTGGAATGCTGTGCTATCATGAATTGCTCAGTTGTGCAGCCATGAGGCACACATTCACCCAAGTGTATTCTTATTTAGGGGAACATGGCTGGCTCTGGTATAAAGTTACTTTACTCTCACAGTCTCTGATGTTACTAGACACTGGAGATATCTAAAGAATAAAGCACCTTCACAACCTCTTTTCCCATTAAAAATGGCATGTAAATCAGACATTCAGTACCACAGGATTATTTCCTTGCATCCCGCTTACTCATAACAGTGGCAAACAGGCCTCTATTTAGAAATTACTAAGGAAAGTGTTAAGTAATCCTTTCTAGAGAAAGCAAAGAGAATTTTTTTCAATTTCTTCTTCTTCAATCCACAGTAAACAGAAGCAGAAGCACACCAATCACTCAAATTCTAAGTTACAATAATAGTTTGCTTCCACCTAGGCAACAGGTAGGGGCAGTTTGCAAAGGTCAGTAGAAGAGGAAAGAGACTGTGGCTGACATCCAGAGTAATGAAGTGTGGTACAGCAATTTTGTGCTGGTGCTACCAGGGAGGACGGGCAATCTTTGTCGATTTCTCCTTCCTTCTATAGCTTGTGCAACCTTCAGGGACATGTTCTCTGTAGACACAGTGGACTTCAGAGGAAACAGGAGATGGATGAAAATTGCCTCTCCTCCTGTAACATCAGCACAGCATTAGCAACACAAGTGCCTTGTTAGTTTGGATGTTGGCCAAGATATACCCTAGTTTATCATATCCATCCATGTGGTTGCACCAGGGTTCTTTTTGGCCACTCATCTCTGTCTGCCTGCCTGTCTGTCTATCGATTGTGGATTGAAACCACTGCAATGTTTCAATGCTTGAAAGCCTCCAGATGTAGGTGACATTTTGGGACAACCTTGGAGCAAGTAGGTGGCTGTCTCCAGACTGAAAGACTTCTACATTGTGCTTCAGTTCAGTTGTGCAGCCTCATTAGCACCATCCCACACCCCACTTATTCCCTTTCATGATCCGTCACAATGTGTCCCTGCTGCAGTTAAAGTGTGTGTGCAGGGGAGGGTGGAGGGTTGCTGTTCGAAATTCATCTGAAAATGGGTCTACTGAATATTCAGTAAGCTTGTGGTCTAGGGTTACCTCCAATCCTGCAATCTTCTGAGATGTCTATGGAGCTGCTTCTTTTTTAATGCTTCGCAATAACATCCTTTCAAGCTTCAAGTTGAACCATACTGCAGTCTTGTAAAAATGTGAATATTTCATACAGCTGGACTGTTCTGGTGTGATGCTCTGCCAAGCCTCTCTTCTTGATCCACACTTGGCAAGGCCTGTCTATTCCTTTGTCTGTGCTTTCCAGCTGGATTTTGATTCCTTGCATGGTTCCTGATGACGATGCTTGTCTTGTTCTGGTGAAAAAGACCTCATCTCTTGGCTACAAGTTGCTTTCCATAGGTCATGCATCCCAATGCACACACAGATAATAAAAATATGAAACATGTGCTTACACACTTTGATTGACCAGGTTGAAAACATACTGTGCCATCCAACATCAATCTTTTTAGCTCTCCTACACAAACAGGCATTGTTGAACTTTCCTTTTAGGAAATGTTCAAATATCCCCTGACAACTTCCAGTGAATACTGTAAATGCATTCAGCTGTATTGTTTTTAAACCTTCGCATATTCTTGAAGCGGAGCGAAAGGTACTGCTCCATTTACAAATGCATTACAAATCCAATTAAGGTAATGCAACAGCTGAAATTCTTTTTACATTGTGATCAAAACTAGCTTTTCTAGGCCATGTAATTTTTTTTTCTCAGTTAGTGTAGAAGAACACAGGCTGGCACTTCTATGTGTCAGAAAACAAGTGTTCCACATGTTAGCCAATATATTTTCTGTAATTTGTTTTTCATTCCTAGTAGTCAAGTAATAGCTATCGAGTAACTCTGTGATAAATGTGGCTTCAGAACATCCATCAAAATCTGAAGGACAATCCAGCATTAGGAATACAAACATCTGCCTCTTTCTGTGAGTATCTTCATATCTGTGGAAACCTTATGCTTACATCTGTACATAAAATGAAAAGTTGTGATGAATCACTTACACAGCACTTTTATAGCTCAGTCCTAAGGGCCACTTTTCATGTTCCTTCCCAACACATGGTCCTGAGAAACTTGCCAGGAAGCAGCTGGAAGATGCACATCTATGTAACTTAGAGATGTCAGATATATGTCTGAGACAACCCCACAATAAACTGATTGCCTAAATGTGTGAGTGGGAGTTAAAGAGATCTGCCTCTGACAGTTCTCAGGTTGCATAGATGTTAATCTTCTGAGCACTTCCTAATGCATGTTAAGGAAAAGCAATATTAAATGGTACCCCCACCTTTTGTCTGCTCCAGAAACAAGAATGGCTTTAGCTATTTTAGCCATTTCCGTGCTTTGAACTGCTCTCTCTCTCTCTCTCTCTCTCTCTCTCTCTCAAAAGGCCTGGATTTCTCCTCCCAACCTCTCTCTCCCCGCAAGGTTGTACAGGATGCTTCTACCCTCTGCAGGACCAAATCTGCTGTTTCTTTCATCATGAAAACCTTACCTCTTAAGAATTAATAGGACAGATTTCACCTTACCTCTCAAGAACTAATTAGACACAATTTCACTTCATTCATTGAATAAATTGCTACCTCAAGTACTGAATAAATGTTTGAGGTACTGACTGCTATCCAAAGCTCAAAATGTTACAAACTAAGCTGATATTTGGCTGTTTTTGGAAGCACTCAGAAACTGGGATTCTGGTGCCATAAATGTTTCTCGTTTTTATTTCATCCAGTCTGCTTGGTAAGTGATGCCAGTTGTGGATCTTGAACACTGACCTCACTACAAAACTGAGCAACTTCAATGGCTGCCGTTTCTTCAGTGGCAAAGAATGTTTGAAACTCAAATATCAAATTGCTCTGTCATTAACCAACATACCCCAAGAAGTATGTTTGGTAGGGCTGTGCAACAATTTGGGTCTAATATATCAGAATGACAGAACTCATACAGTTGGACAGGGCATAGAAAACTTCCCGGGGCAGGGGGGAGGACAGGGAACAAAGTACAGGCAGGGGGCCTCCATCACATGTGCAAAGCACACACACACCCCAGAACCCAAAGCCATGCCCCCTGCATCTGATGTCATATGCAAGGGGGCAAGGCAATTAGCAAAGTGTGATGACCCCTGCTCAGTCAGCAGCCGCCATCGAGTCCAGCAGGGTGCATCTCTCTCCCTCCCTCTCAGCTGGAGCCTTGACCTCTCCTTGTCGGGGCAACTGGTGTGAGCTCTCTCCCTCCCTGGCCTGCCTGCTGCTTGTTCCACCATGGGGATGGGTGGAAGAAGTGAGACAGCCGTTCTCACCCTGGTGGGAGCACTCTGCCCATATGCCCACAGCCACTCTGGTGGCAATACCCCTGCCTTTACCTTGGGTGGAGGAGAACGGGAAGGAGGACCCAGAAGTGGGGAGATGACAGAGGGAGAGCCGCAGCTCCTGAAGGCAAAAGGGCTGGCAGAAGTGGGTTCCCGGATGAGGAGAAAGAGGGGGAGAAGGGAAGTCACTGGGGAGAAAGGATCAAGGAGGAGGGACCCGATGCAAAGGGCAGCAGTGGCAGGGCACACCCCATCCCCAAGCCAGGGAGAGCCTTATGGGCCCCCTGACCCTCCGGGCCTGGGGACATTTGTTGACTGTCAGGAGGCTCTCTGGTGTCATTGTGACCTCCATCAGAGATCCAAAAGCTCTGCTCAACCCTCACTGCCTCCTCCTATTCCCTGGGTGGGAGTAGGGGGGGTGGATGTAGGGGATAAGCTGCATTGCTTCACTCCAGAGGGAGTGCACACACATAGAGTAGCTTCCTGTCCTGTGTATAGGTTTCTCATGAGAACAATGAGATATTCTGGGATGGCCATTTTCGTAAGGATATTCCACAACTTGACATGGTCGACTCAATCAAAGACTTTTCTGTAGTCAATACAGAAATCCACAAAGAAATTGTTGTAAACCGCACAGATAACTTGCATTTTGGGCGGTATAAATATGTGTTAAATAAATAAATACAGAAATACATACATACATACATACATACACAAATACATAAATAAAAATAAAGCACCTATTGTCTTCTTTTTGGTATTATTTGGCTTTCTCAATTATCCAGTGTGCATCAGCAATGATGTCTCTTTTTCCTCGGTCTTTTCTGAAACCAGCTTGAACATCTTGCATTTCCCTTTCCACGCAGGGCTCTAATCTCTGTTGGATGACCCTGAGCATGTGAAATTATGGATATTGTGTGATTGTTTGTGCAATCTGTTAAGTCTCCTTTCTTTGATATGGGTATGTAGACTGACCTCTTCCAATCTGGTGGCCACTGTGTCGTTCTCCAGATTTGCTGGCATAGTTTGGTTAGAGCCTCGACTGATTCATCTTCTGTTGCTGGCCCTATTTTCTATAGCTTTTCCATCAATTCCTGTAGCCTATTGACTTGGTAATGACCAGAGTGTGGACTTGGTAATGACCAGAGTGTGGATTCATCTTCGTGTACTAGAGGTTCTTGCAAGTAGGGAATATCTTCTAGAGTATTTTGGATGTTGACATCCCTGCTGTACAGATTTTCAGTAAGCTCCTTCTCCTTCTCTGAATCAGTTACTATCTGTCCTTTGGCATCCCTTAACATACTAATTCAAGGTTGGAACCTTCTTCTGAGTTCAGAGATATTTTGGAAAACTTGTTTTTCCATGTCTATTTCCATCCTCAAGGTCTTTACTGATGTCATTGTAGTACTGCTCCTTGTCTCTTCTAACAGCTTTCTGAAATTCCCTATGAAGTTGCTTCTTGAGGTCATTATCCTTCTTGACGTTGGCTTCTCTCCTCTTTTTGGCAATTCCCACTGTCCGTTCTGACATCCATTTTGCTTCCTTCTGTTTCTTGGTCTTTGGCAGTATTGTTTCACATTCATCATTAACAACTTCTTTGATTTCATTCCACAGTTCCTCTGGTTCCCTATCAATTAAGTTCAGAACTCCAAAGTGGTTCCTGATGTTCTCCTTGAAAATGGTGGGTACATTCTCAAGATCATATCATGGAAGCTGAATAGCTTTGTTTTTCTGCTTTAGCTTGACTTGGAACTTGCACATGAGCAGTCCGTGATCTGTTCCACGATCGGCCCATGGCCACATTTTTGCTGCTATAACTGAGCTCTTCCACCTCGTTGCATCAATAATGTAATCATTTTGATTTCTGTGTACTCCATCTGGTGGAGTCCATGTGTATAGTCTGTATGAAGAATGGCTGTATGGATGTATGAAGAATGTGTTAGCAATGAAAAGATCATTGGCTTGACAAAAACTATTAAGTTGTTCTCCTGCTTCATTTCTGTTTCCTAGGCCATACAGTCTGACTTTGTTTTCCTCTTTACAATTCCAAATTTGGCATTCTAGTCTCCAACCACCAGCATCACATCCTGTTTGCATGTTCTGTCAATTTCAGACTTAACTTGAGCATAAAACTAATCAATTTCCTCTTCTTTTGCATCAGTAGTTGAGGCATAGACTTGAAGAACTGTCATGGGTTGTCCATGAAATCTAATTATATTAGTTGGACACTGACTGCCTTATACCCAAGTACTATCATTGCTATATCCTTCCTGACTATGAAAGCAACACCATTCCTTCTTTGTTTCTTGTGTCCTTCGTAGTAGACGGAGGCTGTGAACGCGCCTCCGGGGGGCGGGGCGGCGGGCGGCTTCTTTAAGTGTAAACGGAGCCAGTGCTCCGTGCCGCCCAGCAGCCCCCACAGCGGGGAATCGCTTCCGCCACTTACCTGGCTCTCACGGAGGCAAACCCCCACCAGCAGCCAGGTGAGTGGCGGAAGCGATTCCCCGCCACGGGGGCTGCTGGGCGACATTCATGGCCCGCGCCTGGTAGACGGTATGATTTTCTGGCTAAAAGTGTCCTGTTCAAGTCCACTTTAATTCACTTATGCCCAATATGTCAATCTGTAGTCAATTCATTTCATCTTTCACTGTGTCGAGCTTTCCCATATTCATGCTTCTTATGTTCAACGTTCCCATTGGAATTCTGTCTTTGCAGATTCGGATTTCCTTTTCCTGCATGGCAACATCAGCTGCTAGACGTCCAAAAGGCTTTAGTCTAACCGCCTCTTAAACATCATCGGTACTCTGAGATATCCTCAGCTCTTCCTCAGTAGCATGTTGAGTACCATCCAACCAGAGGGGCCCATCATCCAGCACTACATCCACAATCATTCCATTTTGTCTATCCATGTGGTTTTCTTGGTAAAATACAGGAGTGGTTTACTGTTGCCTCCTTCTGCGCAGTATGAAAGGATGACTTTGCTGTTGTCACTGAAGTGATAGTCTACCTCCAGCACCTTCCTATATTGCTGCTGCCCAATACAGATGCCTGCTTGCTTTAGCTGGGCATCTGGGATGACCTTCATGCTTTGGGTGACCCTACTGGGAGTATACCTCCTGGCGTACTTCACTCATCCCTCCCAGGAACACCCGCCGCCGCCACGATGAGGCAGCATAGCAGGACTTGGTGGGGAGGGGGCAGCAACATATACTGCTGACATTATTAAGATATGATCTTAGTGCAAGTCTAATTAAGTCTAGCACAGAGGAAAAGCTGCCCATATCCTTTCTGGATCTACAGCAGTTTCTAGTAATTCCACCAGGAGTAATTCTCTTCTGAATTACTCAGGGGACCCCAGAGTTCACTGTGAGATTCAGATATGTTTTATCCAAACAAGCTTCCTCTGTGAGATAACCTCCAATATCATGCTATGTTTATGAAAAAAGGAGTATCTTAAACACTTCTACAGCAACTGCCACATATTGCAAACCTACTTTTCATCCTCAACTCATGCAGGCTTAGAGTAATGCTATGGGAAAAGAAGACCCCGATCTTCAGTTTTTCACCTTTCTAAATATAATTATGTGGCGGGAAATAGATCAGAAACTCCACTTTTCAGATTTCTGAATTAGTTTTGCAGTTCTAGTGGGAGGCACATTTTCTGATGTGTAATCTGTTACCATTCCCAAGTTAATAACATTGCCTCTTTATCTTCGTTTATAATTAATTGATTATACTGGAGCACCATCCATCATAGACTCTTCCTCACCACCTTTCAAAGATAAAATAGTAAATCAATTTTATAACCATAAAAATTGATCTGCCTCAGTTACTGAATGTAATTTTTAAAGTAAAAAACAAATAAATTGCTAGGAATCATATCAAAATGGCTTTGAGTTGTTTTTCTACTATATATTGTGCAATTACTTTCAAGAGTGTTGCTACAGGTGTTATTCTGTCCTGTGTTTCCTGCTATATATAAAATCTTTATTCCAAACAACCCTCAAACATTTCACTCCCACTCGCACATTCAATAAGCAACATACACAGAGGCCTATCATAATGCTTCTGCATGGGGAACTTCATGGCCATTTACTTGGTTATAATGTGGCTGCTATTATGTGTAGCTATCGAGGGAAGCTAAGAGAGGAAAGGAAGTGAAGCCAAGGGAGTTATGGATGGTTCTTGCACCTCCCAAAATTCTATTTGACACACATGAATAGCTACAGGGGAAACTGAGAATCAGCTCCAGAAATATGTGTGTGTGTGTGTGTGTGTGTGTGTGTGTGTGTGTGTGTGCTTTTGTCTGCTTCATTAGTGCCTCCCAATTTTTGCCAGATGGAATCAGTCACACTTATTTCATACCATGTAGGAAAATGGAACACAAGTGGGGATCTTAGCTCATTTGCAGATACTACTTTGAATGCAGAAGGTTTTGATTTCAGATCCTGGCATGCCCTGTCATAATGAACAGGGCTGAACAGATGAAACAATGGCCACATTCACACATAATGTGAAACCGGAGTTTGCTGAATGCATGGTTAATTTTTGTAACTGTGAATCGCATAACAAATGTGATCACAGATCACATCACAGATGTTCATCCAACACAGCCCAGCAACTTCTGGTTTCATGGTAGGAAAGCCACTCCCACATCCTTGTCTGCTGAGCCCGCATCCCAGCAAGTTCCCTAGCGCTAGCATCACCAGACTGTGGGCAAGACGTCAGAACGTCAGTAGGGTGACAGCCAATGGCCACAATCTTTCAGAGCATGATTGTGCCTTTGGGGAAAGAATGGACTGCCCACCCTTGTCAGGGAAAGGGCATTTAAATCCCTTTAAAAGGCAAGCCCTTTTTCTGTAGCAATTGCACCACTGCCTTCATTAAGAGCCCCATACCAAAACAGTCTCACACAAGCATGATTTGAGGCAACAGGGATTATTATTATTATTACTATTATTTCGATTTCTATACTGCCCTTCCAAAAATAGCTCAGGGCGGTTTACACAGAGAAATAACAAATAAATAAGATGGCTCCCAGTCCCCAAAGGGCTCACATTCTAAAAAGAAACATAAGATAGACATCAGCAACAGTCACTGGAGGTACTGTGCTGGGGGTGGATAGGGCCAGTTACTCTTCCCCTGCTAAATAAAGAGAATCACCACAGTAAAAGGTGCCTCTTTGCCCAGTTAGCAGGGGTTAGCCCTTAAGAATTACTTCCCTCCCAATGCAAGATCCCTCAATGGGGGGTGGGAAATGCCAAGAGGCACTATTTTTGTGTAACTCCAGGAAGGGATTGTGATGGCCAGTGCACTGGAGAGGATCTGAGGCCCCAAGACCTTTGGTCCTCTTATCAGACTGCGCTTTTATGAGGTAGGTAAGCCAAATAAAGGGGGCCCTGCTTGAGTGGGGCCCCTGTTCTCTCAGGTGCATAATAGAACTTTTACTCAGTGAGCCTGTCCTCTACAGGCAACCCTATCATGCACCCTAAGGGGAATTTGGCTCTCCATGTGCCCAGGTGGTCCCATGCCCCATTTGACTGTGGTTTTGCATTATGTGCAAATAGGGCAGTGTCTTGCTTCAGACATTAAATATCCATGGACTGTTTCAGACAATACAACCCTTGGTATACTCAGTTAGGAAAGGTGGGCAGGCTAGGGAAACACCGGGACAAAGAATAGATCTGAACTCTCTTTCAGTTTTCCTGGGTTTGGGCCTGTGTTGCGGCATATGCAGATTGGCCACTGTAGGGAATTGTAGGAGAGGGGAGCCCCAGTTATCAGTGACCCCAGGAAAATAGGGTCATTGTTCTGGGGGGAAATAAAGATGGATATGTTCCAGTGGGCGACAGGACTGGAAGAGGGCCTGTTTGGACTGCTTCTTTGTGGCAGTCTCCAAGACAGGGTAAGGTATTGCTGGGGTACCCATCGCCACGGCTTGCTTGTGCTGAGCAATCAGGCTGGGAAGCATCTGCTGTAACATGGCCTAACACTCTCATGAGAGGGTGGTCTGTGGGAGAAAGGCGATCATCACAAATCATTAGTGATTCTGCCCGATCCCTCCGTCCCCCCGGATGGTTCTTCTCATAGGTGGCGGGCTGCTTGCATAACAATGCAGCAGTCGACTGGAACTCAGCACTGCTGCACCCGTGCAGTGCTACTCTGGATGTCAGCCTCTGTTCAGTTCAATTCAATTCAATTAATTAAATTTGTACACCACCTCAAACTTTAATCCTCGGGCGGTTAACAATAACATAAAACAAGTTAAAAATATACACAAAACTTTAAAAAAAAAACCAATTTAAAAGTCAAAAACAGATTCACACCTAAACACCTAATTAATTTTATTACTTGTATCTGTGTCTGTGTTATTGTTGTAAATCGCCCCGAGCAGTATTGGACTGGATGGGCGGGGTAGAAATATTCTAAATAAATAAATAAATAAATAAATAAATTAAAAAAATTTGAAAAGCTGAAAAAGCTTGGGTGAAGAGGTGGGTTTTTAAATGCCTTTTAAAAATTGTCAGAGATGGGAAAGACTATATTTCAGTAGGGAGAGCATTCCACAATCTCGGGGCTACAACTGAGAAAGCCCGTCCCTGTTTGGCCACCAACCGAGATGGCAGCAACTGGAGATGGACCTCTCCAGATTACCTCAGTGAGCAGTGGGGCTCATAATGAAGAAGGTGTTATCTTAAATACCCAGGGCCTAAGCCATTTAGGGCTTTATAGGTTATTATTTCTTGTTTACACAGTCAGACAGGTGTTATTGACTGGTTTGTTTTATCCAGACATCGAGTCCTTCCCAAGGACCTGGGATGGCTGAATTTTATCATCAATACTGTTGGTTATTAAAGATATCTTCGCAAAATATAGGCGGTTCCTAGTAAAGTTGTTTTTTGTAATTGGCTGATGGTGATTTCTGTGGCCACTATGGTGTTGAGGTGCTCTTCAAGTTGTTTTGGAATTGCACCTAGGGTGCCAATGACCACTGGGATTATTCTGGTCTTTTTCTGCCACAGCCTTTCTATTATTATTATTATTATTATTATTATTATTATTATTATTATTATTTCGATTTCTATACCGCCCTTCCAAAAATAGCTCAGGGCGGTTTACACAGAGAAATAATAAATAAATAAGATGGCTCCCTGTCCCCAAGGGGCTCACATTCTAAAACGAAACATAAGATAGACACCAGCAATAGTCACTGGAAGTACTGTGCTGGGGGTGGATAGGGCCAGTTACTCTCCCCCTGCTAAATAAAGAGAATCACCACAGTAAAAGGTGCCTCTTTGCCCAGTTAGCAGGGGTAACCAGCACTTTGTATTTTGCCCAGAAACCTATTGGCAGTCAGTGTAGCTCTATCAGCAAAGGAATGATATGGTCTCTCCGAGATGACCCAGAGACCAATCTGGCTGCTGCATTCTGTACCAACTGGAGTTTCCGGACTACGTACAAAGGCAGCCCCACATAGAGTACACTGCAGAAGTCAAGTCTAGAGGTTACCAGTATATATACCACTGTTTTGAGGTCATTCATGTAAAGAAATGGACACAGCTAGCATATCAGCCAAAACTGATAGAAAGCCCCTCTGGCCACCACCTCAACCTGAGAAACCAAGGAGAGGTGTGGATCCAGAAGTACTCCCAGACTGCATACCTGTTCCTTTGTGGAAGTGTGACCACATCTAGAACAGGTAGATCAAAATAGTTTCTGGAATTCTGACTCCGCACAATAAGTACCTTCAACTTATCTGGAGTCAGTTGCACTTTATTCTCCAGCAAGCATTTAGGGAGGTTATGCCATGCCATCTCCTGATGATGTTGACATGGAGAAGTATATCTGGGTGTCATCAGCATACTGATAACACCCCGCACCAAATCCCCTGATGATCTCTCCCCACGGTTTCATGTAGATGTTAAAGAGCATTGGAGACAGGATGGAGCCCTGAGGGACACCATAAATAAGCTCAGATTTCGAAGAGCAACAGTCTTCAATTGGCACCATCTGGAATCTGTCTGAGAGGTAGGAGTGGCACCACTGTAAAACAGTGCCTCCCACACCCAACGCTCACAGATGTTCCAGAAGGATACTATGGTCAATAGTACTGAAAGCCACCGAGAGATCCAAAAGGACCAACAGAGTCACACTTCCTCTGTCAATTCGCAATTGGAGATCATCCATCAGACCGACCAAGGCAGTCTCCACCCCATAGCCAGCCTGAGAGCCAGTTTGAAATGGGTCTAGATAATTCGTTTCCTCCAAGGCCTTCTGGAACTGAGAGGCCACCATCACCAACTGTTTAAATATATGTGCTGGCAGAATAAAAAGCCAGATTTCCAGCTATGCAGAATCTCTTTCTGTCTGATTAACAGTGCTATGCAACCTGAAATCTTGCTACACTACCAATTCCATTTTTAAAAAAAAACGGGGGGAAAAACCCCGTATACTGATTGTGAACTATTTTGGATCCTATATGGAAACAAGAATGCCTACCATTGTCCTACCTAGCAAAGAAATAACATCTCAGTTTACATTTTAATATACACAGATGCACGCTCATATGTTAAAATGTGTGTGTGTGAGTGGTGGGTGGGTTGTAATGTGAGATTAGCCACTATTTTTTGTTCTCTGATCCATGCATCTGGAAGCTTATTCCTGTTTCTATTTCCAGATGTGCTTATTTAACAGCTAGATTTGTTTGGATAATTCACTTAATAATATGCAGATATGCCCATTCCTAATTGTAAAAATATGTACATTCTAGGTGTTGAAAAATGTACATTTAAATTTATTATTTCCATAATCTTTATGGTGGTGTTCCAGCTACAAGACACCTCCAAATGCTGCAAAAACATCAGACTTGTTGAGCATATAAAGCAGAGGTGATGATCCACTATCCATTGAGATGCTGGCCATCTCAATGCATAACTTCCCCTGTTGCTCCAAAGGTTTTTAGACAATTATATAAAAAAGCTCTGGCTTTTTTCAAAAGTTTCCTGAAAGCTCAAAAAGGTCCTTTCAGGAGATCCACAAGCAGCCCTTTCCACTAGATCTAAATTTTCCTGGTGCTTTTTTTCTCCTCCACCACTTCCCAAATTTAATTTGCTGAGAAAGGAGGAGGATACAATAGCATAGAAGCCTGTGAACAGTGGAGAGTCTAACTTTAAGTTCCTACTGTGGTCTAAGAAATACAATGAAGGTTTCTGAGAATGCTCAGAAGTTTGCCATCAACACTGCTGGGCTCTACAGTTTTAATTCCTCCTGACTTTTTCTGTCCAGAGAAGAAGAATGTAAAACTAAATGGGGCTATTCTGATGATCAGGGAAAATCGGGCTAGGAAAGCCTAGCCCGATTTTTCCCAATCGTAAGAACCACCGGCCTCGGCTGCGAGCCAGGTGGTTCTCCAGCGGGTAACCCGCTTCGGTAGCCCGCCCCTTAGGCCGGGTTTGCGGAGTGAGCGCTCTGCAAACCTGGGCTATTGGATTGTGAGCAGCTGCGGCACAGCTCCGTGGCACAATTACTCACGAGGAGACCCCTGGAGGGGAGGCGAAAAGCTGCCTCCCGGCTCCGGGGGTCTTGCCAGCATGCTCTGCGAGCTTGTCCAGGGCATGCTGGAGCTTGCTGACAATTTGCTCAATGCTGACATCTGATGCAGTATTGTCTGTTTTGATTAACAGAGCTTGGACAATACAGTCTCCCTGCATACACAATTTAAAAGGGAATGCCCTGAAAGTGTGCCTGTCAAGACATCCTCTGCAGATGTCCCTACACCTTTCCCAGAACAACCCTTTATTTCATGAGGCCGCTTATCATCTGAACATTCCCTTTACACCCTCTCTCTAAGTACTTGTTTAAATGGAGGGGGGTCGTCATTACGATGTCCACAGAGGACATCCTGAGAGACACACTCTCAGTATGTCCCTTTCCTAACTGAGTATACCAGATCATTGCATTGTCTGAACCAGATCATGGATATTCAATATCTGAAGCAAGACACTGCCCTAATTTAATTTGCACATAACGCGAAACCACAGTTAAATGGGGCAGAGGCTGGAATTCCTGTACAAATGCATGAAACTGCAGTTTCACAGCAAAAGCAACCTGTGGTTTCCCTTTCCAAACTCCAATTTGAACCTTCCATTTGTAGTGAGTCTTGCCACTCCAACCTGAGCGTTTTTTTTTTGGGGGGGGGAGCATTATGTCTGAATGCAGGCGCCGCCATAACCGTGGTTTTGTGCTGTTTCTGGAACCAAAAATCATAGAGTGGGTGGCTCAGACCCATGCAGGAATGTGCCCACTCCATGCCTGTTGTGCTTCTTGATGGCTGCCTCTCCTAGCACTTGCCCCGCCCCCTGTCTCCAAGCTACTCAAGCCATTGCCCGGCCACAGGGATGCTGCCTTGTCCCATCCCAAGCTTCTAAGCCTGTCAAACAGAAAAGTTAAATGTGGGGGAGCTCTCTTCCCACCCTGCCCCTTGTTCCCCCTGCCCTGGCAATCAGGAGAGAAAGGGGACAGGACCGCATGATGGGCACTATGTACTTTGACCTCCGAAAAGGAATCGATAAAGAAGAATGTTCACAAGCACATGTTGTGGTGGCACCATAAACCAGACAACCTGGTTAGATTGTTGCAAAGATAACATATGGCAGGGCAGAGATAACCTGGTGTCAGGTTTAAAAGGCAGTCCCACCCAGGAATTCTTGAATGGCTCTGCTCTATTTTTTGTACAATAAAGTTGCGGAAGGAGGGGCAACCCCTTCCCCTTGGGTTAACACATGTGGTCCCTAGGCTTACTCATGAGGATAACTATCCGACAGGAGCAGCATTGCCTCAAGTGGCAGGAGAGATTCCTCCTTTGTGATGATGATGGATGGCCTCCACTCTGAAGCCCACTGTGGTCCCGAAAATATGCCCATATCAGCTAGAATCATTTGAACAAATGGTATTGAAATCATTCATTATTTAGGTAAAATTTGTAAAGTTTTATTTGTACACATCGGTGCCTTGTTTGTTTTTCATCTTCTCTAGTAGCTTTTGCTAATGTTGATAGCACTTGATATATAAACACTTTTAAAAAACAATTTGAGCTATGTCTTTCCAACAAACATGTTTATTGCTTGTGTGGAAGCTACCAACAACACTAGGTTTGTGTGTTATGCTGGATATATTGCAGCACACATCTAATATACAATTTTGTTTGGTCTATGTGGTGGTAGCATTTCAACCTCACTGTCCTGGGGTGATGAATCAGCTCTGGAATGGCGATTTTCAAAGGCTACCTTGGTCTGTGTGCTCCATGTGATGGGTAGGGCTTTGGACCTGCCATTTCCATATTCAGAACACAACAGAAGTAATCATTTGTTGTAGTGCTGTACAGGAGTAACATGATGTATTACAGAATTATATCTGTTCAGTCTATCAAAGAAAGCTTTACAGGGAAATTTCCAGCTAGCTGCTCATCAGCATCAAAATGCCTCCATTCGGGCAAGTCGCATTCGGGACGGAAATAGCAGGGGGAGCAGCCTTGCAGCAACGAACAACCTGAAAAAACAGCAACTTTTTCATGCAGGATGTACAGTGTCCTTGCTTTATAGCGCAGCAATTAAATTTGCAACAAGGCATTGGAAATGTGAACGACACCCTGCTCTCCACGTAGGGACTGCGATGTCACAACACAGGAAGTGTGAAAGCACACTTCCAAGATCCGTCCTGACCTTGTTGTAGGATCTAGTCTGGAAAGCGCCCAGGTGCTACAAGAAAGCCCATAGACAAAGACTAATTTTTTTTCTGTCTCCTTTTCAGATTGGTCTAAAAATATGAGAAGGGGAACCCTGATCCATCACGGGCAATCTACATATGGAAAAAGCATTTAGTGGCAGAAAACGTGCATTGCATGAGAAGGCCCCAGTTTCAGTCAAAAAGACTTAGAACAGACCTCTGCCTGAGATCCTAAAGAGCCACTCCTACTCAGAGAGGCTATTCACACATGCATGCAAAACAAGGCTAAGGGAGCCTAGCCCAGTTTTGCATGCATGTGTGCAAACCCACTAAAGTAGCCTCCTTCTAAAATGAGGTTAAGGGAGCAAGTGCTCCCTTAACTTCATTTTTTTTTATCGAGTGTCAGCTGGAGCTGCTTGCAGCCATGGCTGGTGCACTTGGAGGGTGGGGGGATCCCAATAATGCCATGCACACTTGCATGCTGCATTATTGGAGCTCTAGGGGTGGGGCAACACGTGGCACATCCTGGCACCCCACCCCTGCAGCTACCAGGTGAGCCTCCGGTCTGGACTGCCGATCTACCTGTCCAGGGAAGGCATGGAGATCATCTGCGGGGAAGGTAAGTTAAACTCGCCTTCCCTGCAGACCACCCCAAGAGAAGCTCTTCCCACCAATCGTGAGAAGAACTCCAGTGTCAACAATACACAGTGGACCAACTCAGTCCAATTTGGTATGAGGCAGCAGCATATGTGTATACAGGTTTTATGCACTTCATGACACTACCCTTCCTCCAAGGAGTTTCGTAAACCATACATGTTCTCTCATTATCTTCAGAGCAATCTTGTGAGATAGCTTAGGCTGAGAGATATTGATGGGCCCAAGTATCATGCTGAGCAGAGTTTCAACCTGGGTCTCCCTGGTCTAAGGACCAAAATAAAATACCCAATACATGTTTTGCATTTGCATCTCTCTCTGTTAAATAAGTATCGGAAGGTAATAGGGAGGGGGGGTTAACTCTTTCTTCTGAGTGACAACCACAATCCGCCTGAAGCTGTTCTTTGCCCAGGGGTGGAAGCTGCCTTGACTAATGGCAGTTTCCTAACTAACTAGTGCAAATTGCATGGGTTTTTTTTGGGGGGGGGGCAATTTCAATCAGAACTGCAGTGGAGAGAAAAGGGGGTTAACCCCTTCTCCCTGCATGCTGTGGCCCTAATCTGAATTGTACCCCCTGTTGCTGCATTTGAAGAAAGAAAATACATACACAGGGAAGAGGAAACACGTGTTCAAAATAACATCTAGTTTGGCCCTATATGCTGGATATTAAAAACAGTCTTTATAGCTCTGTGAGGTACTTCCAGATCAAAACAAAGGAGTTGTGGAAATGCCTTTCAGGATGTAATCCAGCTGTCTCCTGGCTCCATAACCTGATTAAGATGAATTACTAGGATTTAAGCCAATTTAGCACCCTCCCCCCTCAAACTTCTGTGGTAATAAAATCCAAGTACTTGACTGAACTTAGCTGTCAAGAGGGCTGCATGTGTGTTGTGCTTCACAAATGTTCAGGTTCAGACTAGTCTGAGGTTTAGCAGAGCAATTTGCATGTGCCTGTACATCGGTTTCGGGGATGATTATTGCAGATGTATATTTAATCTAGAAATGCAGATGCTGCTGATTTGAAAGTGAAGTTGCACAAATGATGGCTGATTGTAACAATTCATCTCCGTCTGTAGCATTAACATCTGTAATTCCTTGTACTTTTGCAGTTTTTAAAAACCTGGTTTTGATCATTTTAATGTTCCATAAGCATATGCATTTTGTACCTTGTTTCCTGTTGACTGAGTTCCCTTCCTGCCACTGTCAGTGCTGAAGAAGCTACAGAGATGAAGCACAGGAAATGAACTTATACTTTGAATTCTGAAATCTGAAGGTAAAGCAATACAGCTGATAGTTTTTGTCAGCTAAACTTCAATGCTTTGAAGAATGTTAATATTCTAAGTAGTAATGCTGAGTACACGATAGGCAGCAGTATATAGCCTACCTGTCTCCAAACGAAATGACACTGTACTTACTATTCATTCTCTAGTGGAATTGTTTTTGTCAGGGGCATAGCTAGGGGAGAGGGGGCCCAAGTTTGCCCCGCTTCCTGGAGGCTCCTTTGAGTGAGGGAGATAATGAAGAAAATAGGGAGGGGCGATGCTGGGGGGCCCTCAGGAGCTGGAGTGGGTGGGTTCTTTGAACCCATCCGCTCAATTCTAGCTACACCCACGGTACCTGTCTTCTCTGTGAGGAGTTTTTCTGAAATCATTTAATACTTAAAAGAAGCAGCAGCACTTCTTTCAACAGCTGTCTTCTCACAGCTGCCATTTCATGCCCTCACCTCCATGACCTGGACATGGTATGATTTTGAAGTATTGTGGCAGGGCAGGAGGGGGGGGGGGTTGGTGGTGGTGGCAGTAGTGCCCACAGTGAATGGCCTACAGTGTGTCTGTGATGGCTTTCATTTTTTACACAGAATGCCCTAAAATGGCACTACATCCATGGTAGTGTGGCAGGAAATGGTAGCCACCAGAAGGCAGCCATCAAATAAACTCTGTTATTCCTTTTACACTTTATTTTTTTAACAAACAAACAAACAAACAAACAAACAAACAAACCCCAGCAGTTCTTATTTTGTATACTGTGAACATCTTATTTAGTTATACATTGAAAATATGTATATATGTGTATTTAATATTCTGAATCCTTCTGAAACATTTAAGGATATAGATATTATTGACATGACTTCCCTCATTTTCTCATGATGACACCAGATTTCTCGACTTCATTTTGTTATTTCTACTTTGTGGGACTTGAAATTGTGCTATCCCATGGAGACATTGTCACTTATAAAAAGCCTCATTTTATGTTCAGCTTTGCCTGCTGCTTTCACCTTTCAAATTCTCTTCTCAATATCTTTGGTTTCAATTATACTGTGTCTCCCATGATATGACTGAATGGATTTTTCCCTAGATGCCTACCCTGTAACTCTGTGTCTACTAAGGTTTTAGTTAACTTACTACATGTTGTTTCTCTACATCTCCTCATGCTAATGAATGGTTCTTAATCTCTTAACCTGCTACTTATGATATAATGCAGTGAAGTTAATTATATTCCCCACATAATGTAATTCTGAACTCCATGGGATGGAAATAGCTTATGAATTTTCTATAATATCATGTTTGCAATCTCATTACATGGCAAGTTTAAATTGATTTGGTTCAGGTGATCTCATATTAAGAAATTTTCTGAGTAAACTGTAGATGTCCTCTTGGAATTTGGTTTTGTCTCACCATCCATACTGGTGAATTGGAATAGAACTCTATGGCTGCAAAGTGTGGCTTTTGGAAAGAATTTGACAAAAGGAGGTACCTGTTAACAAAGAGTATTCAACAGAGAGTATCCATTATAGCTATAAACATGGACCAGATGTGCCATGTCTGGTTTAGTAAGGAAGTTCTACAGGTTTTTTTCAGGGAGGTTGTATATTGTTTAGCATGTTCCTTTACAAATTTCATGTTTCCAAGGTTTGGAAGCTACTTTCCTAAAACCAGTATTAAAGAAAAACCAATCTTTCAGATAAGTTGCCTAACTTTCAAATTAAATGTTCTACCTTGCTGAAAGGGTGATATCTGATGCAATATTTTGTCAACTATCCAGCTCAGCTCTAAGCAGCACTGTATGCTTTAGTATGTATGAATCAGCCCACAATTAAGTGACTGAGCTAGCAAGGGACACCTCTGAAAGCTCAGAAAGCAGAGAGGAGACATGGAAGCTATTCTCACGACCAGCAAAAACAGGGCTTGAGGTCTGAAGGTGGGGTTAGCACTACCGTGTGGAACCTCAGCAAGCTCTCAAACAGGGCTCTGTCAAAAGAGGGTCACCCAGTTCCCAGCCCCTCCTCTAAAACCAGGTTCAGCAAGCAGGGGAGGTTGCCTACCCCCTCCTAGTGCTCATGTGGAGCCACGGAATGCTGTGGGACCCTGCTTGAGGCTCCCTCCCTGAGGATACCATAGAGACTGGATAACAGAGTGGGCTGCAAAGCAAGAAGAGGTTTGCTTGGGGAAAGTCTGTCCAGCAAACAGCACTGAGCTTCCTTAAAGTGGCAGGCACCTTGCAAATGAGCCCAAGGGAAAATATGACCATAGGAAGCTGCCTTCCACTGAGTCAGACCATTAGTCCATCCAGCTTAGTACTGTCTTAGTATTGTCGACACAGACTGGCAGTGGCTTCCCGAGGCTCTCAGGCAGAATTCCTGCTCAGCCCGACCTGGAGATGCCAGGCAGGGAGCTCAAATCCTTTTTCCTATAGCAGCCGTATCCCGTAAGGGGAAAAGTTGCACAGACACATGTCATACTATTCATTCATTTTACATTTTACTAGCTGACCCTGCACAGAGCATCTGTGTGGTCTTGCACTGAGCCTGTGGCATTGCACCCTCACAATGCTCTTGCTCGCTTTCGCCGCCCCCCACAATGCTTTCACTTGCTCTCACCACACCCGCTCTCCCCCCACAAGTCTCTCGCCACTCCCGCAATGCTCTCGCTTGCTCTCGCCACCCTTGCTCTTGCCACCCTTGCTCTCCCCCCGCAAGTCTCTCACCCCCCTGCTGGCCCCCCGAAAGTCTCCCCCCTGCAAGTCTCATGCTTGTGCTCTCTGTCCTCCATCTTTCTATCTGTCTCGCAGTCCGTGCTTCCCTCTGCCACTGCCAGGGACTGTTGCTTGCTCGCGTGACAGCCTCTGAGCTCCCTGCCACTTCGCGGCGCAGCTCAGCCAACCGTCTGCCGCCTGCAGCCCTCAGAACCAACTGTCCAGCTCCTGAAGCTGCCCCCAGCATCCGAGCTCCCTGCTGCTTCACAGCACCCCCCATCCATCTGTCAAACTGCTTTCCAGCCACCCTGCAGGGCACATGGCCCGTCTAGAAGAATTAATAATATAGAATATCCCACTCTTCCTCCAAGGAGCCCAGAGCAGTGTAGTACATACTCAAGTTCCTCCTAACAACAACCCTGTGGAGTAGGTCAGGCTGAGAGTGAAGTGACTGGCCCAGAGTCACCCAGCAAGTATCATGGCTGAATGGGAATTTTTGTGCTCCTTCCTGTCCCCTGCAAGTCACTGGACAAGAGCAGGCATGTCCCTGCCCTTGCCTGCAGCTGCCCTTACCTGCAGTGTGGTGTAGTGATTAAGTGCTGGACTAGGACCAGGGAGACCCAAGTTCAAATCCCCATTCAGCCATGAGACTTGCTGGGTGACTCTGGGCCAGTCACTTCTCTCTCAGCCTAGCCTACTTCACAGGGTTGTTGTGAGGATGAACTCGAGTATGTAGTACACCGCTCTGGGCTCCACCAGTTCCTCCTTCCATCTGCTGGTGGAGTGGGAGCGACCGCTGGAATGACTGTCCGTGCAAGGGTCACTGGTTCGGCCTCGTGGCGGCAATGGCAGTGGGGGGAGGCTCGCAGTGGCAGCAGGGGGCTCACAGCAACGATGGAGGGCCTCACGGCGGGGTCAGTCCAGGTGCCCAATTTGCCTTGGTATGACACTGCACCCACCCGCCCACCCTTGCACCATCATCAAGATGCAGAGGGTAGCAGTGCCAATGAGGGTGTGCAGGTGTGGGCAACACTTTGCCACTCACTCTCCCACCCTGCTGGCACTGCAAGAGTGTCAAGTGGCAACATCAGGGCAGGTGGGTGATGGGGACACCCTCCCCCACATGCCCACCCACCTACGCCCAGAGAGGCTAGCAAGGGGTGGCAGTGGCTGATTGATGGGGAGGCAGAGTCACCACTTAGCTACGGCAGCAGTGGGGGGTGGGGTTCTCCTTTTTACCTTCTACATACACTATACAGTGGGGTGGGGTGTGTGCCACGGAGGCCACAGCCACAGCTGCGGGGAGAGTGAGCAGGCGAGGGGAAGTTTCCCCCTTCTGCCTTCCCAAACCATGCTGCGGTGTATGGAGTGTGCCTTGTGCCTGGGCTACTTATGGGGGAATCTTGCAATTGCTCTCATGGGCATCTGGCAATTGCTCCAGGGGGCATCTGCTGTGTCCCTACTGGATCTGAGGAGTGCGTTGGGTGTGTGTGTGACTCTTCCTTTGGGGCTGGTTGGCAGCTGCAGCTGCTCTAGTCTTCTCTCTCCTTTTGGGCATCAAGACGGAGTTCAGTTCCTTTGACAGTACTGCAATTGCCAGGAAAGGGTTAACTGAGGCTACCAATCAGCAGCAAAGAGGGACTGCAGCCTTGAGCCCTCTGAGTGGTCTCCTTGAGTCACGTGCTTGCTATGTCCACTCACGGACTGCTGTTGCCATGGGCGGGGCTGGAGGACCAACAATGCTAGCAATGGCTGGAGAGAACCTTAAAATGTTAATCGTGTGTCTCTCACACTCCCTGCCGGGTTTGCAGCATGTACCCGCCTGTTTGCTATTAGGTAAAAATAGGGTTCTATCTGCTTTCAGAATGTAACCCTATTTTCTGCTCCTCTGAATAGCTTCATGGTCTTGCAGTAGCAAACATGAATTGCCCCCTTTGCTAAGCAGGCTCTGACCTGCCTTGCATTTCAGTGGGTGACTACATGTGAGTACTGTAGGCTGACAGATACGGCCCCATCCCTCAGGGGATGAGGTAGCTCAGTGATAAAGTATTTGCTTGCACATAGAGGGTTCCAGGTTCACCCCCTGGCACCTCTAGGTAGCATCTCCAGGTTGGGAGAAACTCCTGCCTGAAACCTTAAAGCTGCTGCCTGAAACCGCTGTCAGTTAGTGTAGACAATACTTAGCTCTATGGACCAATGGTATAAGGCAGCTTCCTATGTAAACTAGTCTTGTTTGGCCTTACTTTTAATGTTGTGTCATTACAGAAATTGGCATACTACCTAAAAATAAATTGGCATTTAATATTGCAAGCAATTTAGCTCAGAACAAGTGAATCCCATCTCATTCCTATCATAGCAGACCTAATTAGCAATGTCACCAAAGCTCATAAGTACTGGTTCAGGACACAAGTTTGTCCAGTTTGTAATGCTTGGATGAATAATGAATCAAGTGCCGTTTCCCTTGGAACTTCCTATCTGGCTCAGAATGTGAATCAAGAATTTGCATGTGTGGTCAGCTTTCAGGCTGACTAGGCTGCTTTGTAGCCACATGTGCAGAATTTCTTGAATGTTAACTTTTGCTGCCAAAGAAACTCTTGTTAATTATACTGAACAATGGCCTCATTAGCATGTAATGCCAAACCAGAGCTGAATGGGGCAGAAGTTGGAATTCATGTACGTCCAAATGCGTGAAACCATGGTTTCACAGCAAAAGCAACCTACAGTTTTCCTCACCATACTCCAATATGAACCTTTGGTTTGTAATCAGTTTCCGTGCTCCAACCTGGTTGCCTCCCTGAGCACTTGCCCCACCTCCTATCTCCATGTTCCTGAAGTGGTTGCCCAGCAACAAAGATGCCGCCTTGTCCCATCCCAAGCTTTGAAGCTTGTCAAAGTCTTTTTTAAAAAGGATGGTGAGCCTTTTGGGGACAGGGAGCCCTTTTATTTATTTATTTATCTCGATGTAAACTGATTTGGGAACTTTTGTTGAAAAGCGGTATATAAATATTCATCATATTCATATTCAAAGGGAAAAATCACAGTGGGGGATGCCCATTGTCCACTATGTCTCTTGTTCCCCCCCTCTGGCAACCAGAAGAGAAAGGGGACAGGATGGAAGGATGTCCCCATGTGTTTTGGTCACCAAAAATAAATTGATAAAGAAGTATGTTCACAAGCACATGCAGTGGTGGTGCCACCATAAACCAGGCAACCCGATTAGATAGCCGTAAAGATAACATATGGCAGGGCAGTGAACCCAGTGTCAGGTTTAAAATGCAGCCCCACCAAGGAATTATTGGAAGTCTCTGTTATATTTTTTGCAAAATAAAATTGGGGAAGGGGGCCTGAGCCCCTTCCCCTTGGGTGCAAGCATATACTCTATGGCATTACTCATGAGAAGAACCATCCTGGGGTACACAGGGATCAGGAAGAATTGTTAATAACCTGTGACGATGCCCCTTCTCCCAAGGATCACTCTCTCATGTGAGTGAAAGGTCATGGAGACAACAAATGCCACCCAGCCTGGTTGCTTGACACAAGAAAGCCACGGGGAAGGATACCCCAGCAACCCCTGTCTTGGTGACTGCCATGATGATGCAGTCCAAGCAGGCCCCCTATCAGTCTGCTTGTCCATTGGTTGTCCATGTTTGCTTTTTCCCAGTATGGTGTCCCTACTTTCCTGGGTTCACTAATAATTGGGGCTCCTCTCTCCCACAATTCACCATGGCAGCCAATCTGCATACTCCAGAATGCCAGTGTAAACCTGGGAAATTTGAATGGAAGTAAAGTCCCGAAGTTTCCCTCGTCTGCCTACTCGGTACCACCTGGACACATGGAGTGGCCACTACACTTTGGAAGTATGAAATGTTGCCTGGAGAGGAGAGGATTATGGGGTGCAAATTATATTATTTACCAGAGAGAGTGGGGGCCCCACCCAGGTGGGGGCCCCTTGATTTGGATGGCTATGAGAGCACAGTCCAATGAAGGACCAAAGTTTACTGAGCAGCAGTAAAGCTGATGGGGGCAGTAGTGTGCTTGGGTGTTCCTGGACTGCATTGCCAGAGCCTGCCATCGCAAGAGCATCCTTGGTCACAGAGGACCAGACCCCAGGACCCTTTGCCCTCTCTCATATACATATTCCCTCCAAGTCATCATGATCCTTTCCCAGAGTAACAGAGAAACAGTACCGCTCAGCATTCCCCCATTGCCAGAAATTCTGCTTGAATACAGGAAGCATTTACCATTGACTCCTCCCACGCAGTATGAAATGATGCCTTTCAGCATCTTCCTATATCGTTGCTGCCCAATATAGTAGCAGCACCGGCAACCTTCTGCTTGTTAGTCAAGCATTTCCCTGCTGCACCACTTAAGGTGGCTGTTAGGAGAAGGGCTTAAATACCATTTAAGATATGTAAATGCCCTTTCCCTGCCATGGTTGGGAAGTCAATTCCAAAAAGGCATGATCATGCCTGGCACACCCCCTTGAAGATTGTGGCCGATGGCTGCTGCCCTGCAGACATTCTGCCTGCCCTACCTAAAACTAGGGATGTGCGGATCGGTCTGGCGGTCTGGCGGTTCGGTCCAGCAGTCTGGGTTTTTTTGGTCAAACTGAACCACCACCACCCCCGGTTCCGTCGGACCAGCAGTCCGGTCTGGCAGGTCCGTGAATTAAAAAAAAATTTTTTTTTAAGTCAATGAAGTACCTGTAGCCCCTTCGGGGGGCTTGCTGAAGCCATGGAGGGTGTGTGTGTGTGTCCACATGGGTTCGCTCTCCCCCTGCTGGCCTTCCTTATCACTGCCAAGGCTGGGTAAGTAAAGCCTTTTCAGCCCTTTTGGGCCTCTGCATGCGCAAATGGCCTTGCAAAATGGTGGCCACTTGCTCTTACGGAGGCCCGAAAGGGCCAAAAAGGCTTTACTTACCCGGCTGTGGCAGCGATACAGAAGGTCGGTAGGGGGGGAGGGAACCCACGTGGAACACCCCCCCCCCCGGCTTCAGAAACCCCTCCGAAGGGCCTACAGGTACTTCATTGACTTTACGATTATTTTTTTTTAAAGGTTCGCGGACCGGTCTGGGACCGGACCGGACTGGGGGTGAGTTCGAAGGGAGGCTGGACCGCACTGGCCCGGTTCCATTCGAGGCTGGTCTGGCCTCAAAACAAACCGGGCCAGATGGTTCCGTGCACATGCCTACGTAAAACCTGAGGTTGCCGGTCTGCTGTTGTCTGCAATGCGATTAACGTTTACAAAAACTAACCTCAGTTTCATCTACTTGTGGTTTGCCGTTACATGCAAATGGAGCCTAAATGACCAAGCCAGACCAGACCACCCAGCCAGGCAGCCTATTTTGTCTGCTTTTTATCCAAGTCATGGACTTTGATTTATAAATAAACTAGCTTTAAGTACCCGGCGTTGCTCAGGCTTATGGTGCGAGTTTCACCATAAATATGACTCATTGTAATTGTATCTATCAGTTTTATGGATATTTATTTATTTATTTAGATTTATATGTTGCCCTACTCCCATAGGACTCAGGGTGGCTTACAAGCAATAACATACACAGCAACACAATTCCATAAAATATATCTTACATAACCTCATAAACCACAACCCCATACAATATTCATTCCACATGACATAATAATAAGGGTGTGCAATTTGGGTTTTCAGTGATTCGGTTTGGGACCAGAACCAAATCACACCCGTTCTGTTCTGTGCCCGAATCTGGGCTACCCGAATCACCCCTGATTCAGTTCGGATTCAGATTAAATCCAAATCTGAATCTGAATCGATTCGGGTAAGAAAAATGGGTCCCAGGGGAAAAATAGTGGGATGGGGTGATAGTGCCCAATGGTTGAAGTCTACCACCCAAATTTCAGGGGGATTGGGCAAAGGGCTGATTTTGGGGGAATTTTTGAAGTTTTAGTGTCTTTGGGGCAGTTTGGGGGCATAGCATGGGATCTGGGCAAAAAGAGTGGGGTGGGGTGGTAGTGCCTAATGGGTGGAGGCTACCACCACAATTTCAGAGTGATTGTGCAGAGGGCTGATTTTTGGGGAATTGTTGAAGTTTACGCGTCTTTAAGGTTTTTCCCCATAGAGAAGCATTGAGGTGTCAGCAAATGTATAGCTTCACGTGGGGGGCAAAGGGGTGGCCTAGAGCAGTGTGGGGTTGGTGGTAGTGCCAGGTAGGGTCAAGGAATCTACCTGAATTTTTTCAAAGGATTTGGGCAGAGGGCTGATTTTTGGGGAATTGTTAAAGTTTACGCGTCTTTAAGGTTTTTCCCCATAGAGAAGCATTGAGGTGTCAGCTCACGCGGGGGGCAAAGGGGTGGCCTAGAGCAGTGTGGGGTTGGTGGTAGTGCCAGGTAGGGTCAAGGAATCTACCTGAATTATTTCAAAGGATTTGGGCAGAGGGCTGATTTTTGGGGAATTGTTAAAGTTTACGCGGCTTTAAGGTTTTTCCTCATAGGGTATGCATGGAGCTTTCAGCAGCCCCATAAGTGCACTTGGGGGGTGCTGGGGTGGCCCAGAGCGAGTGGTAGTGTAGTGCACATAGGGTGCCAACCAGCCCCATGGGTTTCTAACCCATGGGGTACAGGGTGCTGTTGTTTCAGAGGTATTCTGAGTGTGGATTCTATGATAGCAAATTAGAGTGGATTCATGGTGTTTCATTGAAAATCTCATTAGCTATCATAGAATCAAAGAGGAGGAAACTGCAATCAGTTCAAGCCATTATATCAACAAAATCTTTCTGGTCCTGGCAATCAGGCATTCCTGAGACGCAATCCTGAGCCAACGTCTGCAACAAAGTCCCAGTACCTGCCACACTCTTTCATAGTCTGGGCCACTTGTTGCTGAGGGAGGCTACAGGATCTCTTTATGCCTTCAGTTTCCCCTCCCATTGCCTCGCTCTTCTTCAGGCTGCATCTCCAGCCATCACTGACCATAGTGCTTGGCACATTTTAATTAATTAATTAATTAATTAATTAATTAATGGTTAGATTTTTATACTGCCTTTCATTAAAAAAAATCCCAAGGCAGTTTACAAACATTTAAAACAATATAAGATTACAAAATTACACAATAAAAATATTAAAATGGAATAACTTTTATAACTATAAAATACAACACAGCAGCAACAAAAAACAACACTCATCTAAAAGCCTGGGTAAAAAGTCAAGCTTTCACTTGCTTTCTAAAAATTGTGATGGAGACCGAGGAGCGAATGGCCACCAGGAGAGCATTCCAACGTCTGGGGGCAATAACTGAGAAGGCCTTGTCCCATGTGCATGACAGCCGAGCTTCCATCATTGTCATCACATGGAGCAGAGCCACATCCAATGACCTAGTCAGGTAGCAATAGCAATAGCAATAGCAATAGCAATAGCACTTACATTTATATACCGCTCTATAGCTGGAAGCTCTCTAAGCGGTTTACAATGATTTAGCATATTGCCCCCAACATTCTGGGTACTCATTTTACCGACCTCGGAAGGATGGAAGGCTGAGTCAGCCTTGAGCCCCTGGTCACGATCGAACTTGTAACCTTCTGGTTACAGGGCGGCAGTTTTACCACTGCTCCACCAGGGGCTCCTAAAAAAAAGGTAGGCAGATAACCTTGGGAGCAGGCAGTCCCTCAGGTATCCAGGGCCCAAACTGTTAAGAGCTTTAAAAGTCTAAACCATCACCTTGAATTGGACCTGGAAACAAATTGGCAGCCAATGTAGCTCTTTCAAAATGGGAGTAATATGATCCCAGTGGGTAGCCCTGGATAAAACCCCAACTGCTGTATTTTGCACTTTCCAAATATTCTTCAAGGGCAGCCCCATGTAGTCAGTAATCCAGTATTACAATAATCCAGCCATGACATGACTAAGGTGTTGGTAACAGTGACTAGCTCTGACTTCTCAAGAAAGGGATGCAGCTGGTGCATTAGCCGAAGCCTTGAAAAGGCACCCCTGGCCATTGCCTCCACCTGAGCTTCCAAAAACAGAGCAATATCTCCACATGCCTAAGTCTGTGTTGGACCGTGGCTGTCTCAGTTGTTGTGAAACTATCTCAGTTTGCAAGATTTGAAAGACAGTTAAGGAGGCAGCAATACCAATTGAAAAAGCAATATCCCTAAAAGATATTTAACACAGAAGCTGCTGAAATGAAAGTAGAAGAATTTATTTATTTAGTGTACACACACACACACACACACACACACACACACACACACGCTCCATAAGATTTGGGGGGGGGTTGTGTGTGAAATATAATGTGGGTTACAGTTTGTTGGCATCACTTCTCTTGAAATGAAAGACAAGCTTTGATAACCCTTGTTATAGTTTTCTACACAATTATGAGTTTCCTATTGCTACTACAATCCCCACAGAGCTGTAAATTGTTCCCATTATTTTTCAATTTGATTTATTTTTGTTGTCCTGGAAAGAAAATACATTTTCCTCATCCATATTATTACAAGTTATACAGTAACTGCTGCAAAAAGCGCATCCATATGAATCAGAACTATGGGGTCTCCCATAGGTACAAAAATGGTTGTGCTATGAAGGGAAGGTAGGTATTCCAGGGAAAGATACCACCAGGTGAGAATAAAGGAGTTGAGTTGGAGACCAGACTGAGGAGGGAGTCGTTCATAGTAAAACTTTCTTATTTTCACACTACATGCTATCTGTACTCACATTTGTTCTTCTCAGCAAATATATTTAGCATTGCAACCCCAAAAGACTTTGGCACAATCCAGACCATGCAGAAGTTTCTAAAGCTGTAGTATTCAGATTTTAAAATATGGCAGTTACAGTGCAAATAGAGTAATGAAGTGGTTTCTTACTTACAGTAATATCAGTGAATTATGGCAAGGAGTAAATTTTCTGGTTTTAAGGGCCTCAATAAATCAAGAAAGAAACTCAAGAATACCAATTTAACTCTAAAGGTTGTTTTAAAAGTGGGGCTAAATAAAAATGCTAAAGCATTCCTACAAACATCCTAGTCATAATTAACAATAAACAGGACCAGACTTTTGAGGTGAGCATGCCGGGTAATCACCCAGGGTGCCTAGCTGCAGTGGGTGCAGACCTTTTTCAATTCTGCCAAGCCCCACAGTTTGGCAACTAAACTAAACATGCGGTGGGACACCACAGATACTGCTGGCCCAGGGCACTTGGCCCAGACTATAAGAAATAACAACAGAAAGATTATAATAACAATCTTCCCAATTCAAGTAAAAGAATACCACCAGAGATGGGCGAGCTTCTCCAGAAACACCTTGGATAGAATAAAGCAAGTTATTTCCCGCCAAATTGGAAATGCTCAGATCCACATCTGAGCCAACCAAAAGTTTGAAAAAAGCAGCCCCCTAGCAAAGCGGGGGGGGGAGTTTTTCTTGTTTAGTTTGTTTAGTTAAAAGGAGTGTTTGTTTGTTTGCAAGGGGTGAAAAATAGAGTGGGGGGAAATAAAACCCCCATGAGGGATCCTCTATTCTTGATGATGGGCTGACTTGCTTCCCTTTTTTCCCCAAGGTGTACCCCTTTAGCCTCATTTTTTCAAGGTGTACCCCTTTAGCCTCAGAGCTAAGCACCAGAGATGATGTTGTTGATGCTTTACTCCAAAGCTAGTTTAAAAGATGTGCATTCTGAAAAATTGAGGGAAGGGGAGGAAACACAATCCCCATAGGAGACCCTCTAAGCCTGAGGGATACCCATGACGGGTTGACTTTCCTTCATTTTTCATTAAAAAACCTTCCAAGTTAAGAATCAAAGCTGCAAATGAACTTACTCTATCTGTCCCTTGTAGAAATTAATTTTTTTTTAAAAAAAAATTAGAATATTTCTATACTGCCCAAAACCTGTGTCTCTGGGCAGTTTACAATTAAAATCATTTAAAATCCAATATTAAAAATATTAAAACTATAAATCTAATTAAAGGTCTGGGTGAATAAATGTGTCTTTAGTGCCTTTTTAAAAGTTGCCAGAGATGGGGGGGCCCCCTCTTATTTCAGTAGAGAGTGCATTCCAAAGCCCATGGGAAGCAATGTAGGCCCACTCCTGAGTAGCCAACAAACGAGTTGGCGGCAACCGCAGACAAACCTCTCCAGATGATCTTAAGTGATAAATTGGTGATAAATTGGTTTCAAAGTTCAGAACCACCTTGCAACTCTATTGCTAACCATTAACAACCTATCTCCTATAAGGTTATGTACTTGATGGTGAGTCATAAAATTACACCAAGGTTCTGGAATCTGGGCATGATTTGTCTTTTGGGCTTGCATCTGATGTTCCATCAAGATCTCACTTCTGTCCATCGCTCAGTCAATAGGTGGATAAAATGGCTGTAATATCTTGGTTGTGGTTATATCTGAAATTACCTCTTCCTTGGGTGAGAATCGTTTGTGGCTTCTAGATGTGGACTACCCTCAGCAAAATGTCCGGCACATCAACACTCTTTTAGTCTCCATGTTAAAAATCCTAATTGCAAAACTGAAGTACAATTGCCATGCATAACAAACTTAAATAGTTTGAAATGGATTCAATGCTTGCCAAGGCAACACAAAGAGATGTATGGGATTTATATATTTTTGGTTAAATTCATGTTGTAACAAAGGTCACCATTACAATACCAAGCTAATGAAGAATGATTGACTAATCATTCAGTATAAAAATATTATTAATTCAGAATCTGTGTAGCTATACTTTTGTCTCTATCTTATTTATAATATTGATGTTTTGCTTATTTTCAATAAACACATGAAATAAAATTTTGGTTGGATCATGGCCATTTTAGTTTCACTTGTAAAAGCACTCTAATTCAAACCTTTTTTAAATCTACCACTCTCCTCCTAAGACAGAGCTGACCAAATTGCACTATTCAGGCAGGCCAACAACATTACAGAATGCATAGTGGTGATAAATGGGAAAATTCCCATTCAGTGAAGACTTTACAAATGTCTAATTATGTTGGGCTCTCCAAAGGGACTTCTCTGTGTTAACAAGTGTTGGCAGCTGGTCCACTCTAAAGTCTTAGACTTCACTCTTGACACTTGTTTTGCTTCCAGTAATGAAGCGGGTAACTGTGAATTCTTCAATAACAAGCAGAAGAGTTTTTCCTCCGATCAGCAATATCTATAGATTTCCTTAAGCGTTTTTTTCCCCACCCCCTGCTGGGGCCGTTACTAAATGCTGAGTGATAGGCTTGCCACAGCAATACTGCTCAACAGACCTTGAAATTAGCAAGGGGAACTATGGCTGTCTGACAGCTACTCCTATCATGGCCGCCAAGTTTGAACAAACAGCAGCAGCTATCTTGCTCACAGGAGAAATAAGGTTCATGGAAATATTAAAGAAACGTGAATGCTACTGCCGGCATGGCAACACTTTACAGTAATTGGCTTTTTGTGATTCATGCTGGTCTGATTCAGGGAACCGCAAATAGGAAGCTTAAAAGCATTAGTCTGGGAAATAGCTCTTCCTTTGTAAGAAATAGGAAAAGATCAGATGTTCATTGAAGTAAATTTTGTTTTAATTTACAAGTCGATTTCTTTCCTTAAAATCTATTTTCTGTAAAGTGTTCTGCTTCTGGCTGTTCTGTGAAATCACACTAAGAACATTCTTTGCCTTCTCACTGATATTTAAGAAGCTCTATCTTTCAGAATGTCAGATCTTTCCATTAACACACTAAGTAAGCTGGACATATCACCATTAATCACAAGCTTCCTTTGCTTTGTTCTTTTCTCAAACTAAATGCAGATCTAGTCAAACAGAACCAATACGTTGACCACCATTGGTCATTTCTGACATTTCCAAACATTTCTGTGGTTGGAATAATGCAATGAAAGTTGGCAGTTGTATAGACTCTTCCAAGAAGAACTTCTGAACAAAACTTTACAAATCTCCATTTTTAAGGTTCAGATTGGCTGGCAAGTCTGGTTTTGTAGTGCTTGTGTTTTTGTTTTTGCCAACTCTTATATAGCGCATCTTGCTTACCGGAAGTTCTTTGGCTCAGTAACTATATTGTTCCTCTCCCTAAACTATCAAAGCAGTTTGCTATTATTAGAATAAGCTATTATCTGCATTTTAGGTTCATTATTAATATTGTCGGTTCGCATATGGCTCAGAGACACATGGAGGTGCCCGCACTGCTGTAAAACTCTACAAAGTACATTACAAAGTACATTAGCACTGCTGTGGAGGTGGGCTTCTATATAATGGAAGTACCGTCACAACTGTGATTGCACAATGCTGAGTAGGAATAGAGCAGTCCACCTCCACAGCAAAGCTGGCATGCTTTGTAGAACCTCACAACAGTGTGGGGGCACTTCTCTCCACCGTCCAGCATTTCTCTGAGCAATATGTCATCCACCATCATTATTGTGAATATTTACATTCTGCTTTGCAACAAAAATGGTCTCAAAGTAGTGTACATAGAAAACAAAATAAGATGGTTCCCTGTCCCCAAGGGGCTCACAATCTAAAATGAAACACAAGTTACACACCAGCAACAACCACTGGAGGGATGCTGTGTTAGGGTTAGATCGAGACATTTTCTCTCCCCTTCCAAAATATAAGAGAATCACCACTTAAAATATGTATCTTTGTTCAGTTTCAATTTCTTTGCCCAGATTGGTTTAGCAAAGCTATAGATTATAATCACAGAATTGCAGGTCTTTGTAAGTGGATTGATGAATTATTATTTATGTATATGTACAACCCACTTTAACATATAAAATCCCAAGGCAACTAACAAAAATTAGTACAACATAAAAATACAAGATCACAAAATTAAAGCACATATAAGCACGTAAAAAACAAGACATCACACCCAATAGTGAGAAGACTAAACTAAATAACCATAGCACAAATCAGCAGACTGAGCAGTAGACCAGCACAGCAATCAGAGCCCGAAAAGGTGGGAGAACTGAACTGCCTTTGCCTGCTGCTGAAAGGCAGGCAAAGTTGGTAGGGAGCACTCCACTGTCTGGAGGCAACAACAGAGAAGACCCTGTCTCACAATCACAACAACCCAGCCTCCCTTGGTGTTGACTCACAGATCAGAGCCCCCTCCACTGATTTTGGGTGGTGGGCAAACACCTGAGGAAAAAGGCAGTCATTCACATATGCAAGGTCTAAGTCATAATAGGTATTTGAATGTGAACGCCAACACCTTGAACTGAGCCTGGAAACAGACAGGCAGCCAGTGCGGCTCTTTTAGGATGGGAGTCATATGCTCCCAGATTGTGGTTCCAATGAGAACCTTGGTGGCTACATGTTGTACTAGCTGAAATTTTGAGTACTAGAAATACTGGAATACTAGTTAGATACTCTTCAAGGACAGCCTCACATAGAGTGCTTTGCAGTAGTCCAAATGCAACATGAGCATGACTAAGGCATGGGTAACTGTAACCATTTCTGTTCTTTCCAGGAATGTGTGTAGCTGGCACATCAGCCAAAGCTACACAAAGGCATTCTTGGCCATGACAGGAACCTAAACACCAGGAACAATGCTGGGTCTAGGAGAACCCCCAATCTGCAGAGTTTTTATTTCAGAGGGACTGCAAATACCAGTGGCGGCCCGTAAACGTGCTGCTGGGGCAGCGGCGGGAGGCACCTTTAAGGGTACATTAATTCTGTGCTTACCTCTGCAGCCGCCGCACCTGAACGCTGTTCAGAGAAGTGGCGTGCCACCCAGCAGCCCCTGCGGTGGGGAATCGCCACCACCATTCACCTTGCTGACATGGAGCTGAGTCCCCGCCAGCAGCCAGGTGAGTGCCAGTGTCGATTCCCTGCTGCAGGGGCTGCTGGGAGGTATGCCGCTTCTCTGAACAGCATTCAGGTGTGGTGGCTGCAGAGGTAAGCACAGAATTCATTTACCCTTAAAGGTGCCTCCCATCGCCCACCCCCCCAACGGTGTGTTCACGGGCTGCCACTAGAAAATACCGAAAGCTTGTCAAACAGAGTAGAGCAGACAGGAAGCCCATAGGCTTCCTGGGGCATGTGGTTGGCCACTGTGGGAAATAGGATGCTTGACTTGATGGGCCTTTAGTCTGATTCAGCAGCAGGACTCTTCTTGTATTCTTACATCCCACAACACGGATTGTTGTCATTGCACTGCATTTGTACATTGCTCATTCACTAAGGATGCTTCTCTTGAAACAGGTAAATTAAGGCCTGAGAACATGTTTTCCTGTGATAACATTATAGGACAATTAGACAGAAGTCGCTCTGGAAGGCAAGGGGAATCTTCTTTTCTACCAGCTTGATTCAAAGTTAGTTTTGAGGAGTCCCCCTGTCTCCTTTTATAAATCAATTCATTTCTCTGAAACCACTGAAATATGCTTTATAACTGCTAAGTATTGAATTAATCCATCCTTTACAACACTGCCCTAGCAGTAACATCCCTCTGCACTGCTTGTAGTAGAGATAATTCTTAAATGTGCATTCGGAAGTTACTACCGTAATAACTAACTTTACAGACATATTGTGGTATGATTATAAACATGCTAATCTAGGCCTGGGGCAAATAAACCCATATCATATATTTACTAGGCTAGCGTTTCATTTTAGCATCTCACATATCCACAAGGAAAACATTCCCCCATCCCTACCCACTGCCAGTATCTGCCTTCCTATATTTTTAAAAATCAAAATGTTGTTCTCCTCTGTTATGATTACCTAAAATAGTGTGTGTGTGGTGGTGTCCAAGATGACCTTTTCAGAGGAGATTTTAATGCTGCATGGGTTATTCAATTAAATATTTGGGATGCACTGTATCTGGTGAAGCTGGAGACAATCTGTGCTGACTTTGGTATATACAAATATGCCTCTCACTGCCTATTTATTTCTCCAGTCAATCATATGTCTATATATGTATTGAAAAATAAACACCCCCATATTTCAGCTGCCGTGAAAGGATAAGTACTCCTAGATCATTTGCATTCCCAGCCATGTTAATGGCTAGTGCTGTTGAATCAATTCTTGGTAGATGTTTGCTGCCTATCAAACAAAGTGGCATGAGAAATGTGTGATTGATAGCTGGATAGTCAGCTCAGTGGCATATCAAAATACCTTGTTTTCAAGAAAGAAATCTACAGCTCAGTATATTTGAATATTAGCTGAATCAGTTATCATAATGATGCCTCTGTTAGAATTGCTATGCACTTGATTCATTAGAACAACTTCATATAGATGTTTTAAATGAAGGCTGTTGTGACATATAATGATTTTTAACGTTTTTTAAAAAATGGATCTATGCTTTGTGATTTAACGTACCATGGGGGGGGGGATGAAAAAATTAGATTTACTTTCTTTAGCAACATAAATACAATCTTCCCAGTTTCTTCTTGAGCTTCTGCTATCCCATGTCACACATCTTTAGTACACATCTATACCTTGCCTGGCTTAAATGAGGGCATGGCTAAGATCCAGAAGCTTTTCTTCAAAACCCTACACCTCACAGAATCAGAAGAGTTGGAAAGAATCCAATGAAACATCTAACTCGACCCCTTTACTAATTGGTGAGACAAGACTTTTTCAACCTGAAAGGATATTGGCTCACACCCCATCCAACCCAGGGTCTTGCTGTTTTTCTTCTTCATTATTTTTGTCAGCTACTATGGAGACTTGAGCATCACACACAGAGAGAAGAGAGTAAACAACTCAATAGTTCTTTTATTTCAGAAACCAGTCAGAAATGGTTTGACCATCCCTTAGAAGTTTACAGATTATTTTCACTTCTTCCTTGAGTTCTCATCTTATAGTACAAGGACCCCCACATCAGTGCAAAGACACAACTAGTATCCTTGCATTGGTGTTTAGTCTTGATTCCAGGGTACAGATAATCATAAACCCATAGTGCAGTCATTTCTCAATGACTGTGTTCTATGCCATAATAATTACACTACACCTTTGCAACATGGGCATAGAAGGGGTAAAGAGATACAGGGGCTAAGCAGCAAGGCTCTATGGGTCCATAGTAAAGCTGAACCATGTGCTTTCCAATGAACATTTTCAAGATGAAAAAGGAGCTTTCATCAGGCTCACTGCTTTTCACAGATGCAATTAGTTGCAGCTTTAGCACAATTCTGTGTTTGAAAAACCACCCTTTTCCCCCTATGTAACATTGATGTAATTGGGCCATATAGCCTGATTTAACTGTAACTATGTTGGTGAGGAAGACAAAGAAAGCCAGTTCAAAGTGATATCTCACTCCAAATTACTTTATTTTTTTAAACACTCAGTTAAGTCATTGTATGGCCAGCTCTGGTTGGCTCTGTGATGATGTCATTAGGGAGAATAGCAACTTTTCAAAGAGAAAATAGTGTTGAAACTGTGAGCAGTTGAGAGGATGATGCTCATAATGGAGTGCTGCTGCCCCTGGATGCTAGGTATGGGGTGCAGGAGTAAGCAGGATGCTTAATTCTGTGTGCCAATGATGATGTGCCTTTTATTTGCAGCATGCCTGGCCAATTTTTTAAAAAATCCCTTAAAGATTTCCAAGAAGGAAAGCTGCCACCAAGTTCATGAGGATGCCAGCATGACTAACAAGTAGAGTCAGGGAAGCTATAAAAGGGAAGAAGACTTCCTTCAGAAAATGGAAGTCCTTCCTAAATGAAGCGAACAGGAAGGAACATAAACTCTGGAAAAAGAAATGCAAGGACACAATAAGGGATGCAAAGAGAGAGATTGAGGAGCATATAGTTAGAAGTGTCAAGGGAAATAACAAAAACTTCTTTAAATATATCAGAAGTAGAAAACTGCCAGGGAGGCTGTTGGGCCCTTAGATGATGAGGGTGTGAAAGGGATTATGAAGGAGGATAAGGAGATTGCAGAGAATCTGAATGAATTCTTTGCATCTTTCTTCATGGTGGAGGATACTGACCATATACCCTCTCCAGAACTGAGTTGTTCAGGTTTAGCAGCTGAGGAACTGGGTGAATTTGAGGTGACAAGGGAGGGTGTTCTAAACTGTCTTGAAAAGCTAAAAATCAACAAATTGCCAGGGCCAGATGCCATCCACCCAAGAGTTCTGAAATAACTCAAATGTGAAATTGCCGATCTCCTAGGAAAAATATATAACTTGTCCCAACAATCAGGCTCTGTACCAGAGGACTGGAAAGTAGCCAATGTGACTCTAGTTTTCAAGAAGGGATCCAGGGGGGATCCAGGAAATTACAGGCTGGTCAGCTTAACTTGGGTGCTTGGTAAATTGATGGAAAGTCTACTTAAGGACCAAATTATTAAATGTATAGAAGAAAAGGCCTTATTGAAGGAGAACCAGCATGGCTTCTGCAAGGAAATGTCTTGTCTTACTAACCTTTTGGAGTGTCAACAGGCATGTAGATAAAGGTGATCCAGTTGACATAGTATACTTGGACTTCCAAAAAGGTTTTGACAAAGTTCCCCACCAAAGGGTCTTGAGTAAACTCAGCAGTCATGGAATAAGGGGACAGGTTCATGTGTGGATTGGTAACTGGTTGAAGGACAGGAAAAGAAACTCCAAAAAGATCTCTCCAAACTGGGGGACTGGGTGACAAATGGCAAATGCGATGCAATGTAAGTAATTGTAAAGTTTGCTGTAAATTGTAAACCAATTGTAAAGATCTCGCTGCTTATACAAACAAGGTCTGCACACAACCGAAAATATTGGGTTCCCACCAAACCCATGTTAACCCAGCTGTGAGATTGTCAGGAGTGGAGGGCTCATGCTGGCCCCTTCAACTGTCATGTTGTGTGTATTGTGTAAGGGACAGTTGGAGACTTTATGTGTCAGTCAGACCGTCTCCACGCACCATTCACCCTGCTCTCTCTTCCTATTCCCTCTTCTTTAGTTGGGACTGGGTGGAGAATGTTCAGAGACAAGCTGTGCAATGTCCTCTCTGTAGGGAGAACTCAACCAGCCACCTTGCCTTTTGTGGCTTCTGTTTAAAAGGTACATTTTTTTCATTTCAAAATGCCCTTTTAGGTCCCCTACTAATGTGGGGGAGTCTGGGATTTGTAGTCATGTTTTTTCTTTCTCATTAAAAAATGAAGAAACCCAGAGCTCCTGTCCCACTTGAGGACTTAAAAGGGCATTTTGGAGTGAGAAACGTGGTGATTCTCTTTATTTAGCAGGGGGAAAGTAACTGGCTCTATCCACCCCCAGCACAGTACCTCCAGTGACTGTTGCTGGTGTCTGTCTTATGTTTCTTTTAGATTGTGAGCCCTCTGAGGACAGGGATACATCTTCTTATTTATTTATTATTTCTCTGTGTAAACCACTCTGAGCCATTTTTGGAAGGGCGGTATAGAAATTGATTGAATGAATGAATGAATGAATGAATGAAAAAACCTTCCAAACCACACTGCCCTTTTCACACAAACACCAAATATTCAGTTTCCAGAAGCATAGAACAAACAATGAATATTTATATACCACTTTTCAACAAAAGGTTTCCAAAGCAGTTTGCATAGAAATGAATGAATGAATGGATGGATGAATGAAATGGCTCCCTGTCCCCAAAGAGCTCACCATCTAAAAAAGAAACATATGATAGTCACCAGCAACAGCCACTGGAAGGATGCTGCGCCAGGGATGGATAGGGCCAGTTGCTTTCCACCTGCTAAATAAAGAGAATTGCCACTTTAAAAAGGTGCCTCTTTGCTCAGTTAGCAGAGGATTCTCTTAGCATGAGCCAGGGTTTGTTGTCTGAAAAGGGTTTTTATTTCAGACATAACAATAAACCTGTCCCGATTGTGTTCCCTTTCTTTACCTTGTGATCATTCGTTCTGCTAAAGATTTATCTGGGTTTGTTTCCTCTTGGATGCTAATAAATTTAATTCAGCACTATTTCACAGCTATTCACTCACTCACCCCCTACATACTACCCAGATCAGTTTCTTGCCCAACATAAAAAAGTGCCACAGGAAGATTTAAACAGAAATCCCATACCCCTTCAATATAGTTCTTGAGTATCCATTTCCCCCATGTATGCTGTATGTGTGCTCTTGTGCTTTCCATTTAAAATGCCGTTTCTCAGCTTCATTAAAGTATGCTTGAGGGTTGCTTCCTTCACTACTTATACAAGCTGATTGCTTTGAGTTATCCAGCTTTTACTGCTTTTCAGGTACTGGAGACTCCACAAATTATACAGCTGTACCATGGCCATTACCATAGTTAGCATCACACACTCAACAAGGGTTTTACGTCTTCTTATCCTGACAACAACTCCCATGTCACTTGACAGTTTGCTTTGGAAACTTGAGTCAGTTTCCAAAATAGTTTGCTATTTTAAGAAAGCTTTCTTTCTGAAAAGAAAGGCCTAGAGTACATGACCAAGATTTTGCATGCACATAAAGGGAGCACCTCACAGCCAATTACCATATACACCCAAACAGAAGGTGACTCTGAGTTTAAGATAATGCCTTAAAAGATAAGAGATTAAATACAGGTCATACCTGTATACCTGTTTTTCTTTTTCCTGTTTTGACCTATATACCTGTTTTAATGAAAGAAGATGCAAATTCAAGTTGGGCTCCCCGTATATTTAACAGGAAATAACTGTGGGGGGGGGGGGGGGAACGGGACGACAACCTTGTCTTGAATTTGGGTAAATACAATATCAGCAAGCTTATATGACTGATTTGTTACACCTACTATTACTGCTACACCTACTACTACTACTTTGTCTACTATCTAGACAAATGAAGCTATAGACAATTATTCTAAGGCTGTTCGGGTGTAATCAAAACTGGGGATTCTGTGCTTGTGGAGACACTCTTCCTGTGATCAGAGCACTGGGGTAACCCAGCATTCCGTATCACGGGCAGGCTCTCTCCACATGTACAGCGTTTCTCTCTGCAAACTCTATAACCATGGACAGTGGGTGGGGGAGAGGCTTCAGAGTGCTCCAGTACAGAGTGGGATTGAAAACACACACTTGGGGACACTGTACGTGAGTACAGTGTCCCCCAGTTTTTCTACCACTGGAACAGGGCTCTGGTCTTCTCATTATCTTGATCAAGTTGTTCACAGAAGCCACTTGGAGCCTCTACAGACAGGGCTTTCCACTCTTGGACTATCCGGCCAGTGAAGCCACTTTGAATTAGACTTGCAGCATTAAGGAAGCAGCCCCGCCCCTCTCTGCTCCAAGTTTTCTTTTGCATAGGTTCACATGCATCTCAAATCCATGTTTTGCTTGTGGCCAATGGCCACATCTCCCTTTTTTCCAAGGGCTAAGTACTGTAATTAAAACACCATCTGTGATCTGACTCTGTTGAAGTACACACACACACACACACACACACACACACACACACACACACACACACACACCTGCTTATTTAGCCATCAGCCTTGGCTTTCTATTCCCCTCCACCCACGACCTCAACACACATACAAGTCCTCAGCATGTGTCAGCCTTCCTGCAGCATCGTCTCTACTTTGGCAGCCCCCTTTTAGCTGTATGCTCCTCAAACTCTCACTTTGCATTCTTTATAGTCTCCTTGCTTTTCATTTGGCTGAGTTTATGTTCCTTTCTGTTCTTTTCCATTGGGAATGGACTTCAATTTTCTAAAGGAATTCTTCCTCCCTTTTATAGCTTGCAGTCTCACTGAAGAGATTCTATGACAGCAAGGAAAAAAGAATATAAGAACAGCCCTGCTGGATCAGGCCCAAAGCCTATTTAGTCCAGCATCCTGCTTCAAACAGTGGCCCACCAGATACCTCTGGGGAGCCCACAGGCAAGAGGTATGTGCATGCCCTCTCTCCTCAATGCCCTGCTGTTGCTCCCCTCCAACTGGTATTGAGAGGCATCATGCCTCTGAGGCTGGAGGTGGCCGACAGCCATCAGACTAGTAGCCATTGATAGATCTGTCCACCATGAATTTGTCTAAGCCCCTTTTAAAGCTGGTGGCCAACACCACATCCCATGGCAAAGAATTCCATAGATTAATTATGTGCCGTGTGAAAAAGTACTTCCTCTTGTCGGTCCTAAATTTCCCAACCTTCAGTTTCATGGGATGACCCGTGGCTCTAGTGTTGTGTGTGTGTGTGTGTGTGAGAGAAATTTATTTCTGTCCACCCTCTCTACTCCATGCATAATTTTATTCACCTTGATCACGTCTCCCCTTAGTTGCCTCTTTTCCAAGGTTAAGATCCCCAGATGCTGTAGCCTAGCCTCATAAGGAAGGTACTACAGAACCCTGATCATCTTGGTTGCCCTCTTCTACACCTTTTCTTGTTCTACAATATCCTTCTTAAGATACAGGGACCAAAGCTATATGCAATACTCCAGATGTGGCCACACCATAGTTTTGTATAAGGATATTATAATATTAGCATTTTGCTTTTCAATCCCCTTCCTAATGATTCCTAGCATGGAATCAGCCAGTTTCATAGCTGCTGTGCACTGAGACAACACTTTCAATAAGCTGTCCACCACGACCCCAAGATTGCTCTCCTGGTCACTCACCGACAGCTCAGATCCCATCAGCGTATATGTGAAGTTGGGGTTCTTTGTCCCAATATGCATCACTTTACACTTGCTTACATTGAACCGCATTTGCCATTTTGTCACCCACACCCCCAGTTTGGAGAGATCTTTTTGCAGCTCCTCACGATCTGTTTTGGATTTCCCTACCCTAATTAGTTTAGTGTCATCTGCAAATTTGTCCACTTCCCTGCTTACCCCAACTTCTAGATCATTTATGAACAAGTTCAAGTGCACTGGTCCCAGTACAAATCCCTGGGGGACCCCACTTCCTACTTCCCTGCATTGTGAAAACTGTCAATTTATTCCTACCCTTTGTTTTCTGTCCTTCAACCAGTTACCAATCCACACATGGACCTGTCCCCTTATCCCATGACTGCTAGATTTACTCAAGAGCCTTTGGTGGGGAACTTAGTCAAAACCTTTTTGGAAGTCCAAGTATACTATGTCAACTGGATCACCTTTATCTACATGCCTGTTGACACTCTCAAAGAACTCCAAAAGGTTAGTGAGGCAAGACTTGCCCTTGCAGAAACCATGCTGTGCCTGCAAGGCCTTTTCTTCTATTTGCTTATCAGTTTTGTCCTTAAGTATGCTTTCCATCAATTTACCCAGCACCAAAGTTAAGCTGGCCAGCCTGTAATTTCCCAGATCCTCCCTGGATCCCTTTTTGAAAATTGGAGTCGCATTGGCTACTTTCCAGTCCTCTTGTTCACAGCCTGGTTGTAAGGACAAGTTACATATTTTTGCTAGGAGATCAGCCATTTCACATTTGAGTCCCTTCAGAGCTCTTGGATGGATGGCATCTGGCCCTGGAGATTTGTTAATTTTTAGTTTTTCAAGGCAGTAGAACATCTTCCTTTGTTACCTCAAATTGGCCCTTTAGCTACTAATTCTTTAGCTACTTTTTTATACAAAATTGGCCCTTTAGCTACTAATTCTTTAGCTACTAATTCTGAAAAGCCCAATTCTGGAGAGGGTATATGGTCAGTGAAGACAGATGCAAAGTACTCATTCAGCTTCTCTGAAATCTACATATCCTCTTCAGCAATCCCTTTCATGCCCTCATCATCTAAGGAACTAACCGCCTCCCTGGCAGGTTTTCTGCTTCTGATATATTTAAAGAAGTTTTTGTTATCCCCCTTAAACACTTCTACTATATGCTCCTCATACTCTCTTTCTGCATCCCTTATTGTCTCCATACATTTCCTTTGCCAGAGTTTATGTTCCTTTCATTATGTTCCTCTTCATTTGAGCAGGCTTTCCATTTTCGGAATGAAGTCTTCTTCTCTGTTATAAATGTTCCTTTTTTGCAAGACTACAAATTCTCTCTCCTTCCTGGATCTCCCCTTTCCAAAAACTTTCCAAGTGTTAATGCTTTCAGTTTTACTGTGAAGAAGCACCTGCTTCAATTTATCTTGAAAAACTCCAGGTTAAAACAGGATTTTTAAAAACTCGCACAAAAATCGGGATGAAATAAAATCAGGAAGAAAAAAGCCCGATTTGTGTGTGGGGTGCTTCTAAAGACATTGAACTGACCTCGGCGGGAATACGGCTTCAGTGAGAACGAACACCCTCCCTTTGGAGGTTTGGGGTAAAGCCCCTTTGTGAGAATGCTCTTTCAGACATTATTCCTGTGCTCACTTAAAATATGGAGAAGGTGAGCAGAAGAGTGCCAGCCACACACCCTGCTCTTACACCCTTGTTCATGCACGCTCAATATTTCTGCATTGACCATTTGTCTATAGAGGAAAGCTCTGAATACAGGGAGAGTTCCTCCCTATGACTGGGAACCAGGATGGCCAGGAGGTTAGGTCAGGGATTGCATCAGTGCAGGGGCTAGTGGTAGCTGGTAGGGTTGGGGAGGAAAATGAGCCACAGACGCAGCTCATTCACACTCATCTTTTCTGTTCTGGCTGCCTCTCTGTCTCTCACCTTACTGTAGCTCCAGTATTTGCTGGGTCACCATGGTGGGGTGAGGAAAGACACAATGGGGCTATTCTCACGGTCAACAAAATTCAGGCTAGGAGAGCCTAGCCCGATTTTTGTTGACCGTAAGAACCACCGGGCTCGCACGCAAGCCTGGTGGTTCTTGAGCGGCTAACTTGCTCAAGTAGCCCGCCCCTTAGCCTGGGTTTGCAGAGAGTGTGCTCTGCAAACCCAGGCTATTGGATCATGAGTAGCCATGGTGCAGCTCTGTGCAGCGGCTACTCACAAGGAGACGCCTGGAGGGGAGGCAAAAAGCCACCTCCTGACTCCGGGGGTCTTGCCAGCATGCCCTGTGCCCTTGCACAGGGCATGCTGGAGCTTGCAGGGGCCGATTGGCCCCCTCTCCCCCCAGCCCCCGCTGGCTCTGTCAGGAGGGCTTCCTCCCCACTCATGTGCGGGGAGAGTGGGCTTAGCCCGCTCTCCCCACGCACCACCCCAAACTGGGTCTCACTGATCGTGAGACCCAGTCCAATAGCTAGGACAGGGCAAGGTGAGTACAAATGAGCTGTACCTGTGGCTCTTTTCCACTCCCCCAGTCTCATCCATACCAACCACCATTGGCATGGAGCATAGCTAGCTGGTGCACTCAAACTGCCCCTTATCCACATTCAGTGGACATGGAGATAACAACATCTGCTGAGGGCTCTTGAAGCAGAACATCCATATTGTGGTCAATTTCATGGCCATCCTTCTCAGCTTTTTGTATAGCTAGGATCTTAATGATATGTGTACCTGTATGCTTAGGATTGAAATGATATTAATTTTGTGCTTATGCAAAACTGCACTTCACAAGTTTGATAAAAAACATGTCACACAGTCTCATCTTATACAGGTTCATAAAGAAATAAACCCTTTCCAGCTCAATGCTACTTCTTACCACTGCACTAGCATGGTTGGGAGGAGAGCGGGGTTGTAACCAAGGGGCAGAACATGCTCAACAGCCATCTTGCCAGGCCAAGCACATGACTGTGCTCAGCCAATCAGAAGGAGGAGTGGACCAGCACAGAAGGGCCAGTCTCATGAAACATTTACACACACACACCCGACCGAACTGAACCTGGGGGGGCGGGAAGTTTGAGGGGGCACCGGACTTAACTGGTGCAGTCTGGTTTGGGTCCAGTTCAGACTCAAACTGGACCAGCCGGTTCTGTGCACACCCATACTGGTTAGTTAAGAACATCCATTGTAAGTTGATTTATATATTAACAAAGTGGTCGTAGGTGATGAGCAGTTTGGGGGGTTGGATGGGGCAGTGAAGTACATGGGATCCCACTTTCCAGTGGCAGGGAGGGCAATTGGTTTGGGGGATTGGATGGAGCAGGGAAGGAGATGCGATCTCCCACCCCTCACCAAGAATTGCTTACTATAAACTATGGATATTAAGGTTTGAACCAAACTGTGGGGTGTGTGTGTGTGTGTGTGTGTGTGTGTTTCTGCACACATGTGTGCACATGTAATTTCTGCAAACATTTTGCCTGCTGCAAAAATGTATCCTTTTGTCGATCATTCCAGAGGGGGGAAATATTGTAGAAGGGGGAATTATTTTATTATTGCTCACTGCTACTGTTGCATAGAGTCAATTTGGGAGGCAATAATTTGTCTTGATTTGAGGAATAAAAGGGTAAAAGGCTCAGATATAAAAACATTGCATGTTTTAAATTGGTGAACAGAAAATTAAAGAATAACTTTGACAAGGGAATTCTTATTAGGAATAGCACCTGCTGGAGCTAAAAGATGAGTAGTGCTTTGGAACATTAAATGCTTTTGTGATGCTGGCTTGAAACATTATATTTCTAGACATTATATGCTTGGGTGATGTGTGGCATAGTTAAAATTAAGGGAATGTGTAAGTGTGGCACATTTGGAATTAGGAAATTATATAGATTAGTGTGAGCCAAGTAGAAGCTAAGCATGTTAGGGAAATACAAAGAACAGGGAGAGTGGGTAGGCCAGATATGGGGTATGCAGAAAGCACAGTTGGCATGTGATCATTTATAGAATGGACCAGAAGGAAACCAGAAGGAGCAAGCATTGCGAGAGCAGGGTGGCTAATCCTTATATCACCACTATCACACCATTAGGGGCCCAGGACTATTAAGCTGTGAAAAGGGCAAAGTTAGAGACCTAGGTAGCTTCTTCATCCCAGATACTGATGTCCATGCTGCACATATGAAGACTCCCTCATATCAAGGATTCTGAACTCTATCTTAGATAGGAGATGGTGTAGTGTAGGGAGAAAGGCTACCCCATAAGTTAGTTTGACAAGGTGTAGGTTGGTAATTGAAGAATACTTTTTTGCGGGGGGGGGGGGTGCTTAATAAGGAAATGTAGAAGTTGGGAAAATGGAATGTTGTCCCTAAGGATGAGGCTTTTGTACAAAATGCTGTTCACATAGTTGTATTGGACTGAGGATGGGACTTCCTTATGTTGTCAGGAAGTGATAAGCAGAAGTGATAAGCTCACTGATTCCCCAGTCAGTAGAGTTACTAGTAGGGATGTGAACAAATCGATTTTTTTAAATTCAATTTGTGCCCAAAACAAATCACCCCTGATTTGTTGTGTGTCCAAATCTACACCCCCCCATCACCCCAGGTTTGATTTGTATTTGCTTTGATTCAATTTGGATTCAGATCAGTTCAGACCACTTAACAAGGTCCCAGGGGCACCAAATTTGGGTGGTAGGTAGGTCTCCATGGGTGGCACGTACCACCCAAATTTCAAAGTGGTAGGACACTTGGTTTATTTTTAATGAATTATTTTAGTTTTACGGACTTTGGACATTTCCACCATAGGAAATAATGGGAATTTGACGTTGCCATATCCTAACCATAACACGGCTCTCCAGATTTCTTTCTGGTTTTTTTTTTAAGCTAAGCTTGTCCCTAAATAATAACATTTCCTCATAATGAATCCGTATGAGGATTCATTACACACCTTCATTTCTTCTGTTCATTTTGACTGTCACTGGACAGTGCAGACTGCCAACTGCCATGTGCCAACTACACTCCACCCCCCCCACCTGCAAGGCAGTGGGGTACTCATTTTAATTTTTAGCAATATTGAAATGTTTAGATTCTTTGGTGTCTAATAACTTTTCCTCATAATGAATCCCTATGAGGATTCATTATACACCTCTGTTTCTTCTATTTATTTTGACAATCACTAGACAGTGCCAACTGTCAACTGCCATATGCCAACTACACCCCACACACCCACACACACACTGGGGTACTCAATTTATTTTCTAGGTATTTTTGAAGTGTTTGGTTTCTTCATTTTTGATTCTTTGGTTTCTTCATTACACACCTTCATTTATTCTGTTCATTTTGACCCCACTGCTTTGCAGGTGGGGGTGGATAATTAGTGGCATCCCATGTTCCAACTACCCCCCAGCCCACAAGCCGCTTGGTATTCAGTTTATATTTTAGGAATGTTTGAGGTGTATAGACTCATTGGTGTGTAATGAATCCTCATGAGGATTCATTATGTGGAAAGGTTATTAGACACTAAAGAGCCTAAACACTTGGGGGGGGGGGAACACTAGGAAAAAAATCCTAGAACATAAACTGATGAGAACCCCACTGCCTTGTGGGGGGGGGACGTTGACACATGGCAGTTGACAGTTGGCATTGTCATGGGAGGAGAGCTGGTCTTGTGGTAGCAAGCATGACTTGTCCCCTTAGCTAAACAGGTTCCGCCTTGGTTACCAATGAATGGGAGACTAGAAGTGTAAGCACTGTAAGATATTCCCCTCAGGGGATGGAGCTGCTCTTGGAAGAGCACCAGAAGGTTCTAAGTTCCCTCTCTGGCTTCTCCACGATAGGGCTGAGAGAGATTCCTGCCTGCAACTTTGGAGAAGCCGCTGCCAGTCTGTGAAGACAATACTGAGCTAGATAGACCAATGGTCTGACTCAGTATATGGCAGCTTCCTATGTTCCTATGTTCCACTGTCCAAAAGACAGTCAACGTGAATAGAAGAAATGAAGGTATGTAATGAATCCTCATAGAGATTCATTGAGGGAAAGTTATTATACACCAAAGAATCCAAACATTTGAAAAATAGTGAGCACACATTTTGCTCCATAACTCAACTTCTACAAGGGATAGAGCTTAGCTTTTTTAAAAAAATGAAATCTGGGAATCTGGGGGAATTAATAGGAGGGATCCGAATCTTGAATCAATTTGAATTGAATCAGACACGATTTGATTTGTATCCGAATCTAGCCAATGGACTACAGGGGTGATTTGTTTTGTCTCTAAATCACCCGAATCAGGTAGATTAGGGTACAAATTAATTTGTACCTGAATCAATTTGCACATCCCTAGTTTCCAGTAGGCCACACTATTATCATCAGAATAATTAGAAATACTAGCGCTGGCCCACATATCTGCAGCATCTCACAGTTGGTTTCCCCACTGTCACTGTGGGGATTTAAAACAAAACTGACAAGTTGTGCAAGAACAGTATTACCCTAGTCCAAAAGTGTCTTTGGGTGTGATAGAGCCCCACAGCAGCATGAACAGATCTGGTATCATCTGTATTGCACTATAAGACATGCAAGCCAACAACTGTATTAATTTCTATCCAATATATATGTATCTTTCCTGACCTGACTAACAAAGTGAGCATTCTTATGTTGGCAGTTTTGATAAGGTATCTTTAGAAAAGAAACCTTTTATTGGTTATTAACCAATGTGTGTAATAATGTCTTATTTTATCCAATTACACATTTGTATTTCTAGATTTATGCAGTACAAGTTTCTCAGAATATAGTTAGAGTTGGACCAGAGTTTCCGTTTGAGTGGTCCATAATCCCTATTATGCAACATTTAGGTTAGAAGAACCTTTTAAAAAACCCAGAAGAAATCCCTTTCTTACATTTTTATCCTTCAAATATTCTGCTTCTCTATTTGTAGTTATTACTTTTCTTTCTGTTGTATTGTGATGGTTTCCCTTAAATTTTCATGACAGTCTGAGACAAACTCTGAGACAAACCTACAGAATTCTTCCATTTTATACACCCAGAAAAGTTCTGTTTTTAAATATGCACTTTTGAGCCACACCATTTAATAATGAATTAAAAAGTCATTCTTGAGGGGGGAAATGCAGAGACATCGTCCTCAAGCAATTAGCATGCAAAAGCAACCGAGTATGAATTCTGAGGTGCTTATTTTAGACACAGTATAAAGCACACACCCCTAACACTTAGCAAAAATCTTTAAATTTTAATAGTGTCATCCATTACAAGAAGAACTGAGGACAGGGTAACTTTGCTGAACTCTCTTTGGGCAAAAAGAAGAAGAAGAAGAAAGCTCTTTCTGCTGCTTCAGTACATTCAGGATTTTCCAAGCTATTAACAATTACTTCAGTGGTTGTGCTGGAGTGTTTCATGGGTAAAAATACTGAAAATGTTTACAGTAAATTGTCAACCATGGCTTGATCTTACGAGAGACAGATATCCCTTCCCTAATTAACATGCCAAAGCAAGTAATGGAGTAAACTTCCTAGGGAAACAAACTACACAGCAACATTGGCGATAGAATTAGGGAATGCAGAAGTGTCTGGAAAACATGTTGACTGCCCTGTCCACCAACCCTACATTTTATCAGACACATCTGTCACAGTAGCTTTGCACATGCTTTGTGCATATGCTTTGCATATGCACCCATTCAGATGATCAAGCGACACGAAAGTGACTCTGGGTGATTGTTAAAATCTGTTGACCTTCTTCTGACTTGTGTACCCCACCTTCTCCTTTCCTCAGGGAAAAAAACAATCTTCCAGCACATGAGGCAAAGCAAGATGATTGCTTCAGGTGGTGAGGAAGAAGGTCAGCAGGATGGATGATCTGGACTTATAGAGAGAAGGAGATAAGAGAGAAGCAACTGCAAGGAGGACAAAGAGGACTAGACTGATGGCAACCCCCGCCCCTTCCTCCCCCAGGCCTGAGGTCTCATGCACAAGCAAGCTGGGAATAACAACTTGGACAATCGTAAACAAGAAGTTCTGGTAAGAACTCGTCTGCCTACTTTCCTTTCACTATAATTTTAATTAATTAATCAATCTTTCTATCAGCATCAGCTATGACCATTTCTGCAGGTAAATGGCCTTAAAACAGTAGTACCAATGCTGGTGACCTCCAGGCTTGTCTACTGTGATGCATTCTAAGTGGGGCTGCCTTTGTACATAGTCCAGAAACTACAACTGGTACAGAATGCAGCAGCCAGGCTGGTCTCTGGGACAACATGAAGTGACCATATAACACCAATTCTGAAAGAATTGCACTGGCTGCCGATATGTTTCTGAGTGAAATACAAAGTGCTTGTCATTATCTATAAAGCCCTGAATGGCTTGGTTAAAGGGTACTTAAGAGACTGCCTTCTTTGTCATGAACCCTGTTGTCTATTAAGATAATTTGGGGAGATCCGGTTATGGTTGCCACTGGCTTATCCTTGGGGATGATTCAGGGCTGGGCCTTCTCTGTGGCTGCCCCAGGGCTTTGGAATGCAATCCCTGTCAAAATAAGAGCATCTCCATGTCTGATTGCTTTTAAAAAGACCTTTACAATACAGCTGCTTTCTCATCAATTAATTAAAATTAATTTTAAACTGTTTAATTGTTTTTATCCTGTGAATTATTTTAAATGCTTCACTCTGTGAATTGTTTTTAATTGCTTTTATTCTGTGAAAGTGTTTTAATTATTTTTATTTCATTGAAATTTGGAATATATGCACTGACTAGAGATGTATATATGTATATAGAGGTGTATATTTCATATTTATCAATCATAAATATGATTGATAAATAAATATGATTGATAATAAATATGAATGATAGATAGATAATTATGATCTTCACAAGTTAGCTCACTTCCACCTCAAAAGTTCATGCATCCACCATCTTGAATTAGAGTGGATGCCATTGAGGTGTCCCTATGTGTCCCTACAACTGTACCAGATTTGGTCCAAATCAATAGGCAGTTCAGAAGTTAGCCCACTTCCATCTCAAACATTCACACATCCACCATCTTGAAATGGATGATATCATCACAAACCAAGCTGTTGAGGTGTGTCTAGAACTGTACTAAATTTGTTCCAAATAAATTCCCACTTGTGCCTCAAATGATCAAGCACCCATCATCTTGAACTGGAGTGGATGACATCATCACAAACTATGCTGTTGAGGTGTCCCTATGTTCCCATACAACTGTACCAGATTTGGTTCAAATAGGTTTTGTGGTTCAGAGGTTAGCCCACTTGTGCCTCAAACATTCACATACCCACCATCTTGAACTGGGGTGGATGACATCATCACACACTATGCCATTGAAGTGTCCCTATGTGTCACTACAACTATACTAAATTAGGTCTAGATTATTCCAAGCATTGCAAAGTTGATATGGGGACACACACTGACACACAAAGAGAGCTTGGTGATCTCATACACTTACTTGGAGGAGAGTCGGCTAAAAAGCATAGCTGCATGGATAGCCCAAGCTCTCCATCTTCTTTCCCTTCAACCACAATACATTTCGCATAATCCAGCAAAAGGAAGGTATGATCAAAGTAGTAATGATCAAAGTAGATGTTACTTTAAGCATGCACTTGGAGCAAGTGTCCTTTGCGGGGGTGGGGGTAGTAAATAGGTCTTTGCAGGATTGGGTGCCCTGCAGATTGGGACCATGGTGAGGGGCTAAAGGGGTTTTCATCTTACCTCTTCCAACAAGGTCCTGATCTGGATCCCCTTCCCATGGCTGCTATTTCCCAGAGGAAAAACTATCTCACTGGCACCAATGGGAGCCATTTTTTTTCTAGCATAAAGTGGAAATAGAGACACAAAGAAACTGATCTGGATCACGATTGTGGTATGGGGGAAAATCTCTACTAACTCCCCCCACCAGGGGCCCCAATCCACTAGAGCCCCCAATCTGGCTGCTTACTATTGGATAAATGACTAACACACTGGCCCAATTTTGTGCTTCAAGTAACATCTAGTTGGACCCTAAATATGACAGTACCCCGAGTGGCAAGGGAGTTGGCGGGTGGGGGGAAGGCTGCGCAAATCTTATATTTCCCCCCAGACAATCACACACATGTTGCTGGGAGCACGGACTGTGCTCCCAGACAGGCAACACTGTGCTGAGCAGCGTGCAGCTCCAAAGGCATCCCAGCCTCTGGGTGTCCCACAATGCTGAGCCTGGTGCAAGGGGATATTCCCTCCAGGAGGAGGGCACTCTAGGCATCCTTCTCTCTGTGTGGGCTGGGCTGGAAGCAGCCCATGCTCACAAACACCCAGGGAGCCGGGCTTCATGCATGATCCCCACTGCACTTTGAGATTATATAAAAAAGGTCAATCTTTGTATGATGCCAGCTCATCTGACAGTGACTTGTGAGCAGGCCTTCCCTGTAGTCACACCTAGATTGCAGAATGTGCTCCCTGTAGACATTTGTGGTTTAATATCTTTGCCAGCCTTCAAATGAGACACATTTCATTAATCAGGCTTTCAGTAATCTTCCCTAGCATGGGTTAGGCTGCACATGAGAACAGGCTCATAATATCCTTAACTACTGCTGGTTACTTTGTCATGCTGGATGATGTACAGTCTTTTATGTCAGGTTGTTTAAAAATGGGGTGATTTTTTGTTTATAAAATACAAAAAACTAATGCTCTCTGCTAACTGAGCAGAGAGACACCTTTTATAGCGGCAATTCTCTTATATTTAGAAGGGGGAGAGCAACTAGCCCTATTCAACCCCAGCACAGCATCCCTCCAGTGGCTGTTGCTGGTATCTGCCTTATGTTTCTTTTTAGATTGTGAACCCTTTGGGGATAGGGGACCATCTCATTTGTGTATTATTTATTTTCCAATGTAAACTGCTTTTAGAACTTTGGTTGAAGAGCGGTATATAAATATTATTATTATTAGTAGTAGTAATGTATGCAAATAAATGTTTGTGTGTGTGTGTGTGTGTGCTTCCACCCAAATTCTTTCAACATTTCATGTCAATGCCACCATTCTTAGAAGCCCTTCAGAGCCAAACACATCCTACAAAGGTGAAACGTGTTTCTGTTTTTCCATACAATGTGACCATAATAAGTAACTTTTGTCTATTACCTTCAGTTTGTTAGAGGAAATTGTGTTCCTCCTTGGTAGATGAGAACTTCAGCCCTTTACCTTCTGTCACCTTCAGACTGTTCTGCTGCATCCTCCTCCTTCTGGTGTTGACTGCAAATCCACATGGAGATAACAACTCATCCATCATGTAGCGACTGATTTCTTAAATGGGTCAGCCCAAACAGAACAATTTACTTGGTTACCAGATAACATCTCCATTATAACAACTGCTGTCTGTGACATATGGTTATATAATAATCAGATTAATGTTTGATGTGATGTTCTTTACCTGATATCTTGAAATATCTGCTACAGTAGAAGAATGCAATATTACTATACACATTCTACATACTGGAAATATAAATGAGGACCTTGAAAATATATTGTCCTTGCTTGCAACAAAATAATAGTTGTTGGAGAGTTAATCCCTGTGTCGCTTTCCACTCCTCTTTAAGAACCATTCAGGGAATTATGGAATAAATGGCCAAAGATGGAAGTCTTTGTAATGCCAGAATGGCCTGATACTCCTCTGAAAACTGCCAAAGCATCTGAAAGGTGGTCCATCAGTCAAATGGGTCACACTTCTATTCTGACAATACAAAGGATGTATTCCTGTACCTTCCTTTTTAAACAGCATGCATGCTACATATTAATGTACTCCCATATTCACTTAAGTAACAAAGTACCTCACTTTTGTACTGTTTGCTTTGCAACTTCAATGAGAAAGCAAGCTATCACGGTTCCTTTCTGCTTAGTCTCCAACTTGGAAAGAAAAGTAATGGCTATCTTGTATCTCCTTGCATGGAACAAGGGATATAGGTGGAGCTGCTTTTGAAAGGGCAGAATGGACTTTCCCCCAAATATTTTTCTCCAAGACGACAGAACTATTCACTGTTTCTTCCAAACATTCCAGATAAAACAGCAACAAACTGCTGCTTGATCTCCCACATCAACCTACAACAGATCAAGTCTGAGCCACAGAGCACCAGGAGCACATCAGTAGCAAAATCCACAGCAAAGCAATGAGATCAAGTCTGACAAAAGGAGTAGGTTCAGGGGCTAAATTTCATGGGTCTTCCCTCAGATCCATTTAGCATTGGACCATATCCTCTCCAGAGTCCAGGCTACCAGCTTTTCCCTTTCTCTTAATTTCTTTGGTGAGCAGAGCTTCAGAGCAGGATTATGGGGTTCAGTATTTAGGCCCTAGATCAGGGCTGCTCAACTTTGGCCCTTCTGCAGATGTTGTCCTACAGCTCCCATAATCCCTGGCTATTGGCCACTGTGGCTGGGGATTATGGGAGTTGTAGTCCAAACACAGCTGGGGTTCTAAGTTGATCAGGCCTATCCTAGATAGATCTCCAGTGACTATGTACACATTTCCCATGGATCATAGCATCTAGGTGCCACTGTGCCTGCTTGAGACATAATTTAGGGCCTATAAGAGGTTTTACCATGGCACTTGCTATAAGTGCTCCTGCATCCTGCTAAGCAAAGGGGAAATGGGTGGTTGGAGCATCTCATTTTGTAGAAATAATATCTATATATTTATATCTTCTAGGCATACCCGTCGGGAGTCCCATGTGTGGCAGCTCTCGTGAGAGTTTGAGAGCAGCTGCTGGACTAGTGACGAGGACAGGGAGAAAACAGACACCGGGATAAGGAGGCGGCTGTGGGCCGCCTTGGCCTGGTCCAGCCACCAGGATGAGGAGGCAGTGGCAGTGGGCCCAGCCCGGCCTCCAGGAGGAGGCGGTGGTGGTGGGCCCAGCCTGGCTACTGGGATGAGGTAGCAGTGGTGGGCCTCCTGCCTGGCAGAGGGCAGGAGGAGGGGTCGGGCCAGCTTGAAAGCCAGCCAGAAACTGCAGCCGGGCAGTGGGGGGAGAACCCTATCAGGCAGGCCATCAGAGGTGCAGATGCTCTGCGCCTGGCCCAGCTAGCTAGCCCAACTAAGAGAGCCAGCGTGGTGTAGTGGTTAGAGTGCTGGACTAGGACCAGGAAAACCTGAGTTCAAATCCCCATTCAGCCATGAAAACTAGCTGGGTGACTCTGGGCCAGTCACTTCTTTCTCAGCCTAACCTATTTCACAGGGTTGTTGTGAAAGAGAAACTCAAGTATGTAGTACACCGCTCTGGGCTCCTTGGAGGAAGAGCGGGATATAAATGTAATAATAATAATAATAATAGTTATTTATTATTTCCTGAGCACCTCAAAAATAAGACCCATTCTGCAATCTCACAATCCAAATAGACAGAAGCCCATTTCAGTTATGATAGGATCTAGGGATGCTGTCTTCTCCATTCCTGTGCTGACATACTCTGAAACCATGCCCTTACCCTCCGTGGTTACAGTGTTTGTCTGCAGAGACAAACACTATACTTGTGGAGAGATTCTGCTGCCCCATCATTGTAATCATGGGAAGAATCTCTCTATGAGTACAGTACCCACAGATATAATAATGACTGAACAGGACTAGACATGGAAGGAAGAGCAAAACACAACACAAAAAACAATGGAGAAAGAGAGACACTAATCTGCACGGAGTTCCTTTAAGAACCCACTCTTTTGTCAAATTTGTCGGGAAGGGAAGGCATTGAATATAATCCCTTGAATTATTTCCAGTGCAGGCTGGGCGTGTGTATAAGAATGCCATGCTAGTATTAATTCATCCAAAATGGCAATGCTGGCCATTTTGTGCTCCCTCCCTCCAGGAGCAGGAAAAAGTAACAGCTAAATCTACCAAAAGATTTCTGAAAGGCATGATTGTTAAGCAATTACAATACAATCATCTTACATCTGAGGGCCTCATCTAAAGCTATTGTATCCTATAAAAGATGCAAAGAGTATCAGCATTAACAAATGACTGTCAGTTACTGTTGGATTTTGTGTAGAAGGTCCATACAGTCTAACAGGAGTGCACTGGGCCTGCTTTCCCCCCGCTTTCTTTTGAAATCCTTCTTTGAAGTTCTTGTGGAAGTGACACATCTCATCTTGTTACACTCCCCTTGATCTAATGTGACTGGCTCCAATTGAGTGTGAAGCAGGCTTTGGTATACATGCATTGCTGAATCTATTATTAGCCAGAGGCCTACTAGGTAACTTATGCTTACTGCTCCCTACACCTTTCTGCATGTATGCCCTTTCACGAAGGTAAAACAATCACACCTTTAGTATTTGTTTAATGCATTTGCCATTTTGTGTGCAACAAACCTGTTTGATGCTAGAAAGGGTTTATTCCATTAAAACAACAAGGCTTTTTTGTTTTATAATGCATTGAAAATATAGGGCATAATTCAGCCCTATTCAATATAGAGCAACTGGCCCTATGCTGGTCTTGTGGTAGTAAGCATGACTTGTCCCCATAGCTAAGCAGGGTCTGCCCTGGTTGCATCTGAATGGGAGACTTGATGTGTGAGCACTGCAAGATATTCCCCTCAGGGGATGGAGCCGCTCTGGGAAGAGCAGAAGGTTTCAAGTTATGAAGTATATGCAGGTAGTACTGTAACTCGGGGGTGGGGGATTACAAGGCACATCAGGTAATCGGGGGGGGGGGGGGTACGTCCGACATTCATTTCCACAATTTGTCCCATTGCTGTTTACAAGAGATACTCTTGTCTTTTTGCACATAACCATACAAACTTTTCCAGAAGAGATTTACTGTCTCATCTGCGTGAACCTCTTGGTCGCGTCTTCCCTCCCTATTCCTATGCACGAGCATTGCATAAATGACATACAAGTTTACTAACCTGATTATGAGAAGGGGAATGTTCCAATTCCCTAGTATGGGGGCACCTGTTCCGTCCCGTTTCCTTGCAGGTTTCTTTCTGGGAACTCAAAAGGAGGTTCTATCGTTCAAACCCGAGGTTAGTTCTTCCCAAGTCTGTTTTTCCAAATCAGGCCACTCTAACAGCTTGCTTACTCCCTGCCACACTCTTTTGGCTACCACACACTCTTTTAAGACATGTGAGTGGGTTTCCCTGAATGTTTTGCCTAGCTCACTAGCTTTCTGTTTGCGGGTGATTTTAGGGCACTATTGCTGGTTCTCTGGGAGCCATGGCTTAGCTGCATTAAGTGGTAGTACTTGATGGTATAAGCGCCACCTTGTTTCCCATAAATGGAAAGGGAGTTTTTTCTTTTTAAAGAGAGAGGGCTGAGAGAGGTTCCTGCCTGCAACCTTGGAGAAGCCACTGCCAGTCTGTGCAGACAATATTGAGCTAGATAGACCAATGGTCTGACTCAGTATATGGCAGTTTCCTATGTTCCTATGTTCCCATTCAACCCCTGGTGGCTGTTGCTGGTGTCCACCTTGTATTTCTTTTTAGATGGTGAGCCTTTGCGGGACAGGGAACCATTACCCCCAGACCCAACAAAGACATGAGACACATGAGTGGAATTAAAAACAGACCACTACTTTATTTTCAAATTAAGAGAAGAACTGGAGGATTGGCTCTCCACCACGTCCCCCACACTGTGGAAACTAACAATTCATTGGTTGCAGTGAACCCACCTAAAGAGAACGGGTGATACACTTTGGCTCCAGCCAGCATCAGTTAATGCTGCCATCTTAGGTGACCTGTGTCAAAGCCACCTGACTCAAGATTCCCCCCATTCAAGCCATGAGCTCCTTTAAAGAGGGTGATCCCTTGCCAGGGAGGAGTGGATCCAGGGCCAGTGCTCCTTGAGCCATGAGGCTTTTAAGGACTGCCAAGGACTCCTCCTGATGCCAACAAGCTTTGCTTTAAGGTGCTCACCATAAACTACACTGCCCATTTCTTACCACACGGTGCCTGCAATTGTTACCATGAAGGAACTAACTAACTAAGGGTAGCAGGGAGAGGTCGGTGAAAAGACCGCCTGGCAATAGCCAATCAGTGGGGTGGGGGGAATTCCTACCCGGTCTCCAGTGAAGTGGGACCAGTAAAACCCACACTGCTCCCAGGGATGGGAGGGAGGGGGTTGCTGTTCTAAACAGACTGAGGGGGGAATGCCGGTGTGCGTGGCTGCCCCCCCCCATCAACCAATAGGATTTTTTATGAAGCCTCGTGGCCTGTTGAATCAGGCTGAGGCAAAGAAACGGTGCCCCCAAAAAGTTGGGAGTGAGCAGCAGCATTTCTTATCTTTTTTCTATATAAACTGCTTTGAGAACTTGTTTTGTTGAAAAGCGATATTAAAATAATAGTAATAGCCAAAGTAAAATACTTGCTTAAAAATCAATATGGCTTAAACATGCTTAATGTTTTCTGGATTGTGCCCATAAGTTTTAATTTATTCTCCAGAACCTCAGAGAGCTTCATTTATTTCAGGATACTGAAACAGAAGAAAGGGAGCATGGTTTCATCACTTAAATGATTCTTTTCTTCAAGGAATCAATACATTCTGTGTTCTGTATGTTCCTTTCATGTTGAATATGGCTTCTCAGATAAGCTGCACAGCTCAGGAAATACTGCTTAAATACTGTAGCAGTTAAAATGTGAAATAATATATTTGGGTGTAGCAAATAGGGACTAGCGAATGGCGGATTTAAGCCCAGCCTTTGTCTCAGAGCAAGTCCATGTGGGGGAAAGAAAAATGCTGATTTATTAACTCAATTTTAGCTCAACAAAGGCTGTTCCTTTCAAACTTAAATTGGTAGGAAAATATGCTGCCACCACACCCTAATTACAGAGTTTAACTCCTCCCTGGATTTGGGTGAATATCCAGGGAACTCTTTCTTCTCATTTACCAATGGAAAAATAGAAAACCTTCCACATGCAGGCTACACATAGTGATTAAACTTGGTAGGTTGCTGAACATTAACCTTGAGGCATGTCTGTACCAGAGTAAAAGCCCCTTTTCCTGAGTTAAAAATCCACTCAGATGCAGGTGAGATTACAAAGAATAAACAGAGAAAACTTTATTTTTTAAAAAAAGACTACTGTCTGCTCTAGTCTGAGGCTCTAGCAGCTTCAGTTACAGGTAACAGGGACACTCAGTACTTGCAAGAATACTCCAAAAAGCACCCCAGTTGATAGTTGGAGTGGTACACTTTAAAATCATGGTTACTCAGTTGCAAAGATAATTCAAAAAGCACCCCCAGTTGCCAGAAATCTTTAAAGGCACCTTCAAAAGTTACTGAGGCTTTTGCAGTGCCCTGGTGGATAAAAAGGGCTCAGGTTCAGCATTCTTATGTTACAGATAAAAATACCATAAACCAATTGTAAGGGCTTGGAATGCACAAAATCAAAATAATCTAATGTGGGCTTCCTAACACACTGTTCCCTTTCTAAGCATTTCTCCGAAGAGTTCAGGCTTCTTTCCTGAACTCACCAAAACCATGGTAGGGACCTCAGGCCCCTGCAGAGTTCCTGGTTGCTGCCATGACTTGGCGAGACAACCTGTGGCTTCCTCTCCAATTGCCAAGAACAAAGAAGCTCTTCACTTCCTGCCTCAAGGCCCCTCTAGGTCCCAGTCACTGTGTGCTGAGTGGCTGATCCCTAGAGGTCACTGCCTGATAGACAGGACAGGCTTCACTCCCGGTTAACTCTTTAGGTAAGGGAGAGCCAGTTTGCTACAGTGGGTTTTAAAAAACCACTCTTAGGTCAATTCTTTCTAGACTAGTACACCATAGGTCTCCTGCAATAGGCTGTGCTGGGCCTTTCCCACTGCTCAGGAAAGTGAGATGCAAAACTAAATGTTTTTAAAATATAGCATTCCTCTCTCAGTGTATTACAAAATGTGAAGTGTCCGTGTCTGGCCTTCACAGAGGTCATACTGAAAACAGAATCAATGAGATACACCAGTGACCGTTGCTGAGAGAATATATAAGACCAGTGTGTGTATGCCTGATGTGAACCTTATTATATCAAGGGAAGTTGATGTATCACCTCCAGAGAGAAGTATTAATTGCACTGTCATCCAATAACCTCTTTTGCATTTGCACAGAACATGCAAAAATAAAGGTTATCTTTGTGATGTCTCTGTAGTTGTGTCCTTCAGTGACATCTCCTTCGTTCCTGTTCTTTACTAGTCTGGCACCTTTTGAAAGGAAAATTATTAGCTGTATGTGCAACCACATATAGCTGTGGGGAACAATATCTCAATTCACTATTAAAATGTTATGTGGGAAATTATGGAGTCACCTTTCATGTACAGAGCTGTATTATGAATTCAGCATCATCTTAGTGCCAGTCTGATCACTCAAACCGGTGCAGGAATACACATACCCTATCACAGCCATGTTTCACAACTGTGGAGTGCAGCTGGGTAGATTATTCCACCTGTGGTAGTGCACAGAGGTGAACTGCCCAAGAGAAGTGAACTGCTCAAATTATCAGTCACTTTAGGAATGGGAACTTGCTCACCATCCATGAAGATAGGAGCCAGGATAGCTGAGGCATCAAGAAGATTTAAGCAGAGAAAGCAGGGCATTTGTCCTATCCTGGCCTCCCATGGGGGTCCAGCAAGGCAAGGCAAGGCGAGACTAGACTGAAGGACCTTGGAGAGCTTCAAGGGAGCATGATGATCTGATAGAGTTCCATCTCCAACTGGGCACTTTTATGTCTCTTGGACCTACTTCTCTCAAGCACACCTTTGTTACCATGTGTGGATCCTTAAAGCAACAGTCCTCAGGTTTAAAGCCAAATGCTCCACCATCTCTCAGCCACATCTCACCCGATGCATTCCATCCATGGGCATGTAGGCACTGAAGGGTGAGAAGTATGGCTGGGTCTGATCCCTCATGTGAATGTGCTTAAGGGAACCATCTCTGGTAGTTTGGATCAGGCTGCTGGGGTTCGTCATTGCCTGATCTCAGCAGCTGGTTTTTATCCTGGGATTTGCCTGACTCTTCCTTCTCAAGATCTGACTCATGGTTTTCTTGATTGCAGGACCATAATAGTATTCCCCTTCATTTAGAGGTCCCCTCACACCTTCTTAGCAACTAGAAAACTTTGAAGCAACAGCAAAGAATCTCATCCTCACACTGTGAGTACTGCTGGCTCATAATCCCCTGCCTGCTTAGAACCCCAGAATTCCAAGCCATCATGGACCCTCGGGACAGAAGGTATGAGATACATCTCTCCTCTTCTGGTATGTTTGGCCACTTATATACCTCTGTAACAATACTTCTGTGAATTTTGAAGAGACTTTGTAAATGTGTGTAAATCTTTGGAAAAGAAATACTTAGAAATATATCATTTTTATGTGTGCATGCACATTTGTTCGTAAATGTAAAATATATACATTAGAGTACCGATGCAGAAGTATCAGAAAAGGTAAGTTATTACTGCCAAGCAAGTTGAAAAAAGAAGAATTGCTGCATCTATTAATGAACGTGTCCAAGACTGATATTATTTAGAGAGATAAGAGATGACTCATCATCTCCAGGACCTCCTACAGTCTAGGAGCTGAGCTTGCTCAACACCTTGTAAAATTATACTATCAGTGGGAAGGAATGTGCATCTTTGAAGGCTTGGAATAACTTCAAGGGGGCAAATGTGAAGTGTTGAGAGAAGTCAACCACCAGTGGCTAAGGGAATAGTTGGATTATCTAATCACCAACTGTTACTTTCAACAAACCTACATTCTTTTTAAAACCTCTTCTTTTTCAGGGGGATGGAGTTGCTGGAATCTCTGTGTTAATTAAGAGATCTCAATCTACATTTCCTCATTTCCAAAACATTCACATGACATCACTGCTGACCTCCAAAGAAGATACAAAATATTATAAACCTATAGGAAGTCCTGTGATTGGAGAGACATGTCAAAAGGGATATTTCTGAAATTTATTTCATGCACATTTCTGTCAGGATTTTGGAATTCTGAATTGTTTTCTTTTATTTCCAATATAGTAGAGTCAAGTCTACTGTTCTCTTTTATAATTCCTAATTTTGTGCCCAGTAGAGTACATACACAGTTTGCTGCAGCTTTCCATTCATTCATGTCTCTCCCCCTGCCACATGCAATGAGTACCCTGACAAACACATTGCAAACAAACTTGATGCGATTGTACATATGATTGGATCAAGATTCCTTTGCTTGGTACACACCAAGAACACATGCATACATAATCAAACACTGCATAAAAAGAATCTTGATGCGATCATGTGAACTTGATGCAATCATATCAAGGTTGCTTTATTTCCCCACTATTTGATCAATGCATCCTTGCATTGGTGGAGGAGGGAAATAATAGAAATGAAATGAAAGAATGGAAAGCAGGAGCAAACTGTATATGCATCAATACCAGAAATAATTTCATAAATTATAAAATCCTTGTTCAAAGCTTCATACTAGAAAATACCCTGTCCCAATTTCCTTGTAGATTTCAAGCCAATTAATGATGAGCACTCTTCATTTGTGACTGCAAGGTACAAGGAAGTATATATGGGAGCAAGTGATCCTGAAGAAATGTAGTTCCCAGGCTGTTTAGGGCTTTAAAGAAAGGTTGACACTAGCGCCTTGAATTAGTCCCAGAAAGAAAATGGAAATCAGTGAAATGGGCCAACACAGGAGCAATATGTTCTCTCTGGACACATCTGTAAGGTAGAGGGAGGCTGCATCCTCCACTAGTTGAAATGTACAACTCATCCGATGCTAAGGAAAATTCCTTCAATAGTGGTAAGTAGGGATGTGCATGGAACGGGATTTGCATTCCGTTCCGAGCTTGGGGTCATTCCATTCTGAATTCGTTCCATGACTTGAAATGGTGTCATTCCATTCTGAGCTTGAATCAGGCCCTTCATTTGAAGGGTGTTCAGTTTTGAGCTCAGAACTGAACGTTCTGAGCCTGGAACATTCTGCACAACCCTAGTGGTAACTCAAAATGGAACAGCAAGCTCTGGGAGCCCTCTTGGTTTCCCAGCCCATTCCAAGATGGGGGTGATGACTTCACAGCTAGTTTATTCTCCCTACTCTTGACTAATTGAAATTTGCCAGGAAATTGCCAAATATTCCACTATTCAGGGAAGCTGCCCTTTCTGGGTTTTCTAGGAATTGTTGCCACACTGGTGGCAACAATTCCAATAATAAAAATTAAGAAGTCAAACTGTACCTCCCATTATAGGCCTTAAATCTCTACAGGCTCAGACTGCACCTCTCAGGCCCTACTTCCCTCTGACCTGTAGTCTTGCAATCCTCTACTTCCATCATGCCCCTCTTGGTCCATTGCTGGTAATTATGGATAGACCCCGGGGAAGTGTAGGGTCCCTAGTGTGGAAAGGGCTAATACTTTGAGGAGCTCAGGCTTAGTAGGTGCTGCTGCCTTTGGGGTGGGGTTGCTGGCTCTAGGGTCTCTTGAGATGGGGTCTCCTGGTGGGCAGCTCCAAGCTGGTGTTATGGTCTGGGACACATGACAGTTCTGCACCGCAAGTTAATGACCACTACATGGACGTAGTGGTGCTTTTTAAATTTTAAACCAAAAAAATGGTGAATAAAAAATGATTTAAAGAACCTAAATGGAATCAAGTCCAACAAAGGAGAAATGAAATATATGAGAACAAAAAATGAACATCAACTGCCTGCTAAACCTGCCTGCCAAATTCACCATTCTGTCCTTGCCTCCTAGTCAGCCTCTGCTGCAAAGGATAATTCTGCACTGGCATTTAGTCAATCCTGAAGCAAACACAAAACAGAATTGTCACCTGCCTTCAGAGGAAGCATCCCCGAAAGAAGACGGGCTACTCTGAGGGAAGGGAGTTAAATCTTTTGAGTATGAGTGTGGTTGCCTTCAATTTTAATTTAGAAATAAAGTATGCTTCTGCTCTCTGAAATCTGGGAAACACTGTCATGAAGAGTTCAGTAATCAAATTACAACAAATTACATTTTATTTTGAAGCAAATGAACCCTTGGATCACATCTCTTTTAACTAATGATGGCTAAATAGAATGATACTGAGTTTCACCAGTTGGGAAAACGGCTTCATTAGTTGCGGATAGGGAAATCACATTTCCCCAGCAACCATACATTGACAGACATGATGTGCAGTTTTAATGTCTCCATTAGAACTTGTGGTGCTCTGCTGCAGATGCGGCAGCAGCAGCAGCATCACTTTAGAGAACTGGCCATAGTTCTACCACTGCATTTCCTCATGCATGATAATGGGGATAAATATGATTAGGGATGTGCATGAACCAGTCTGGAGGTCATGTCAGAGGCTTCCAAACTGGTTCAAACATGGCCTGGTCCTGTGGTCCAGTGCTGGCAGGGGGTAGTTCTTTAAGGGCGGGGGGGTTGCACTTACCCCTCCCGCCACTTTCGCCCCACCTGCGCTCCCTTTTTAAAAAACTATTTTGGAGCGGCAGCGTTTCTCCCTGCCTCCCCTGCCCCCGTTGTTAGCTGGAAATACAGGAAGTAACAAGTGTGTGTGTGCCCTCCGTGCATGTTGCATGTGTGACGTGCACATGCAACGTGCGACGTGCACAGTGGGCTCGCACGCTTGTTACTTCGGGTATTTCCGGCTAACAACAGGGCCAGGGGTGGCAGGGAGAAACACTGCTGCCCCAAAATTGTTTCAAAAAAATGGAGCGCCAGCGGGGGGAAAGCAGTGGGAGGGGTAAGTGAAACTCCCCCGCCCTTAAAGAGAGATCCCCACCGGCACCGGACCGCGCCTCCATGGTTCCGTGCACATCCCTAAATATAATCAGGTTGATAACACTGCTTTATGGTGCTACCGACCTTATCAGTATGGTTATCTTTATGGCGGATAACCTTTATAGTTATCTTTATGGTGGCACTGCTGCTGGTTTTCTCTACGGGGGCACTGCTGAAGTAGTGGTACCACAAGTTCTAATGGAGTTGTTAAAACTGCATATCATAGGAACATGGGAACATATAGGAAGCTGCCATATACTGAGCCAGACCATTGGTCCATCTAGCTCAGTATTGTCTACACAGACTGGCAGCAGCTTCTCCAAGATTGCAGGCAGGAATCTCTCTCAGCCCTATCTTGGAGATGCCGGGGAGGGAACCTGGAACGGTTCCCACCCTGGAGGGAAATGCATGTCATTGCATTTTTACTGGTGGGAAATTGTGGTAGCCTATCCCTAAAGCAGAAGCATTTTCTTGAAAGAAGAATCCTGAATTACACACAAGAAACAAGTATCAACTTTGCAATTGCCATTCTATATGAACTGGAAACAGTCTGCAGCAGGATGGTGGTAATGATGCCTATCCAGATCATGTGCACCTAGGTAATTTTGTAACCAGAGGTGCACCTAGGTATTTTTGGAGCCTGGACCTAAAGACTTTTGGAGGCCCCCCTCACCCCCCCAATAGTATTTTAAACACATTTTTATATGACCATACCACCTGGGACAGATGAAAAAGGATTTGTGGGCCCCCATGGGGGTGTGGAGGCCCTGGACTTTGGCCCAGAAGTCCAGGGTAAGAGCACCTCTGATAAAAACAGCAGGGATGTGCAATGGCAGTCATGCTATTGGTAATCCCATGTCAGCTCCATCAGAGGATCTTTCATGACAAGGAACATGTTGAAAAACACAACCAGATCATGCAAGCCAGCAAGAAGTGACACATTCATAGGGGAAGAAGAAAATGTGTCTCTCTTTCAAACCCTCAGTTTAACTTCCTAAGAACTAATAGCCCTCAATAAGGTGCACATTTTATCTGATAGTTTTGCTTTGTCTTTCATTTTATTACATTTTCAAATAAAAGAGTGTTATTGATTGGATTGTAGTTTGCTCGCTGAACAATATACAGCTTTGAAATATGCGAATGTTAGTTCATTACCTAGTGGGAATAAATGGTGGTGGTTGTGGTGGGGGAAGTTCACTGCTGTACCAGGTTTAAAACAAGAGTAAGCTCTCCTGCCAAGAATGAGTTATAAAACACTGTCTCACTTACACAATTATTGTCCGTGATGAGTGATACAAAGAATAGATAAAAGTGAAGTAGCTGATGAGTGGAATCCACTTTCATAACTGTAAATGATGCCATGTGCTTGCATTCACTTTAAAAGTGATCAAACGTAACACAAGAGTGTGCTGACAGATGTAGGAAAAGTGTTAACCTTGTCTGTTATCTTTGTGAATGAGTGTGTGTGTGCATTCATGGCTTAGATCACAGAGCTCCTTAAATAATTATTAACTGCTTGCGCTGCATCTTGTATAGAAAATAAGGAAAAAGGAAAAAGGGGGGAAAGAAAAAGAAAGGGTGATGTGATAAGGCACCATAAAAATTGCTGGATCATATGGTACAAATGTGCTTTCCAAAAAAGACAGTTTTATAGATACCTAGGTCTTTAATCTGCATATTCATTCAGCTACATAAAAATACAGTATGTAATTAGTGGGGGGAAAGAATGATCTTGTGCCTCATCTTTTTCTTTAGTCTAAATCCACTGTATCTTTCTTAAAATATATTGGTTGCCTAGATTTTTATCCACAGTAATAAACAAGATGGTGTGAACATTTTTGTTCTATAGAAAGGAATGTCACATGTTTTCAGAACTTGAAGCACACTGTATTGTCACCAGACCCAAGCCCCAAGAAGAGACAGACACCAAGTGTTGGGATAATGGGCCACAACTTTATTGAAATTAATTAGTTGAGTAGCGGACAGAAGGAGGGAAAACACTCCACCCCCTTGACAGTGCGGCCATAACAAAGACCGGGTTCAGACCTCACAGTCCTAGCCCATGTCCTAATTGGGCAACACACCCTGACTCAGAAAAGAAGCAGGTAAGCAACCCGCTCCTATACCTTCATAGCCAACCCCAGAGGGTCTGGACACTTCCAGTCCTTCACAGCTCCCGGACCGCTGAGCCCTAGGATTTGCAAAGTCCTGAAGCCGGTCTCATGGCCAACCAGCATCCCTGGGCCATGAAAACCACAAGGGAGCGTCTGACCAATCCACCAGATTAAATGCCCAAGGGTGCTCACCGATGTTCAATCCCCATTCCTAACAACCCAGCCTGCACTGTCCCTGCCACCCAGGCAGGTTAGCCTAACTTAACCTGCCTGTCCCAAGACTCTCCAACACCCGGCAAAGCCCCTCCTTCAAATTAACCAAATAAATGTCACAACCCTCGATTGACAGATGAATGCCGTCAGGCCGGAATAACAGGGGCTGGGCATACCCCAGGCCTGGTTGTGCAACCACTGCCCCACCAGATGCAGTTACCATCCTACCAATGGTGGCGGAGGCCTTGCACCTAGTGCGCTCGACCCCCCGCAAACTATGAACCCCGCGCCAAACGCGGCGCTGCAACCATTCCACCCAAACAATACGAACTCCAGGCACCCAATTTTGTAACACCAAAAAATCTGAGGAGGCCTGCTGAATGATGGAGAGCCCGGTCCGCTGACTCAAATCATTCTCCCCTAAATGAAGTACCAATATGTCAGGTGGGGGCCTTCTGGCTAAATAATCACCCAACGCAGGCAGAAACTGATCCCAGAGCATCCCCTGCCTGCCCAGCCAGTGAAGACAGGCCCGTTGACGCAAGCCCAGTTGCGTGCCGAACTGGGAAGCGCCAGCCCTCTTGAAGACCCAGAAAACCAGCAAGTGACCGCAGATAAGCACTCGAACCATAGCCACTGCACCCCCAGCACCTGCCAAGAGAACACAGGTTGAGAAACCGGCCATGGCTATCCCTTACCTCCCATGGCTGCCAGCACGCCACCCCCGGTAGATAAGCACAGGCCAAAGCCTGGGGTGCAACAGGGTACCAAGCCCCGTGCTCTTAGTGCACATCGCGCAGGAAAACCTTGGACTGCCAGTGCCCAATCTGCCTGACTGTTGCCTCTAGCAGTCCCAACCGGCTGGCCGTGATTGCTGCACCAATCCGGAAAGAGTGCAGACTAAACTCACCAACTGGCTCCCCCAGGGCGGAAAGCACCCTCTTCAGCACAGACCACAATTGATACTGAGTCAATGGGCCGCCATCCTTTTGCACGAAAAGACAACTGGTAGGACATGGCCGCAGTGCCACATAGCACCAAAGCGCCGACACAGGGCACACCATTGGGTCGCTGGCCCCAACTAACCCAATCACCTGCCCCCTTGCCCTCTGGTCAGTTTTAGAAGACCGTAGGTACAGTTGCACTTCCCTGTCTTTGAGAAGCAGATCCCCAAACTGAAGGCAGCATTCCCGAGATGCCCCCCTACTGTGGGGCAGCACCTCGCTTGGCCTAAATGCACCAAAAAAGGAAACTAGAGTGGCGGCCTGAAAAAGGGCAACCTCCCACTTAGCAACACATACCACTGGCAGTTCCCTTACCAGTGAACGAACTAGGTCAAGTGTCAGGGGACGCCTCCGGTCCACAGTTTTGGGCAACCCCCTAGCCCACCCTTCAAGCATCCTGTGTACCCGAGCATCGTTGGTGGCGTCGGGAACTCCAATGGCCTGCGCCCGTCGGGAACTCCAATGGTCTGCGCCTCAAATGACAAGGCCGAGACATACCTGGCAAGGGTGGTGGCTGCCCTACCTGCTGCATGAAGCTGCACCAGGAACTGCATAATATGTGTAACCAGGATGGGCCCCCAAAAATAAACGCCAAAACCAACTGCCCTAGCGGCATCGGAATGGACCTGTAGGTCGGTTTCCAGAAGCAGCTCATTCCTCCAAAATGAGACCCCATTAAACTCCCTCAGAAAGCTCTCCCATACAGCCAGGTCCTCCCTAACGCCCAACATGATTCGAACCCTGTGCCAGGGGGACTGAAGGACCCCCATTAAGTCACACATGCTCCGCAAAAAGGCACGACCAGGGGCAACAACCCGACAGGTGAAGTTGAGGTGCCCCACAACAACCTGCAAGTCCCGCAAGGAGGCCTTGTGAGCCCGCCCCAACGCAACCACCAAGTCCAGCAAAACTTCCAATTTATCCCAGGGCAAGCCCGCAACAGTGTCCAGCTCAGTGCCCAAAAACGACAACTTAGTGGCCGGCCCTTCAGTTTTGTCCTTTGCCAAGGGGACCCCTAGTTCCCCGTTTAGCCGCATAAAACATGCCAAGAGGCACTGGCATTCAGAGGATGCCACCCTCTCTATAAAAAGAAAATCATCTAAAAAAATGAGCCGTGGACTGCAATCCAGACTGCCGCCTCACAGCCCACTCCAAAAAGGTGCTAAAGGCCTCAAATGCCACACACGAAATGGAGCATCCCATAGGGAGGGCCCAATCAAAGTAAAACTTACCATCAAAAGAAAAACCCAAAAGATCAAAATCTGCAGGGTGCACCAGCAAGAGGCGAAAGGCAGACTCTATGTCGCATTTTGCCAAAAGGGTGCCTACCTCACAGGCGTGGACCACCTTAACTTCCTCATCAAAGGACGTGTACCGCACAGAACATAAACGATCAGGAATACCATCATTAACTGAAGATCCCCTATGGTAAGAGAGGTGGTGGAAATTCCCCTGGGGCCTTCTTAGGAACAACCCCGAGAGGGGACACCCTCAGATTGGGAAATGGGGGGGGGTGTCAAAAGGGCCCATAACCCTGCCTGCCGCCACCTCCTGGCCTATTTTTCGCATCACCACCTCTTCCATACCCTCCACAGACTTCAAGTTCCGAGCCATGAAGGCCACCCTCTCTGACTCTGATGGTATCCGAAAACCATCAACAAAACCCCTACCTATAAACATGGCCGCCCCCCGGTCGGGATAGTCCCTCAACCAAGATAACAACACATCCAACCTAATCGGGCTGGGGCCCTTTTCCTGCAGACGGTGGAGGGGGGTTGCCCCTTCTACCGTTGCCCTGTTTGGCCCTTGGGCCAGAGCCCCACCCTCTGGCCCTGGGACAGGTTGAGCTCAGGTGCCTGGCACCACACGGCCCACAAGCATGTCAGAACTTACAGGGGGACCTTGCACACCACCCCCGCCCCTGGTTAAATTCCCAGCAGACCAGGTGGGGTCGACTGCTGGCCCCCACTGGGCTGGGCCGAGGAGGCAGAAGGCTGAGACAGCAGGTGCCCACTATCAGACCGCTCTCCTTCCACCAGGTGCGAAGGCTACATTATGAGGAGCCAAGACTCCTGCAAGGGAACGTCCCAGGGCAGTGAAGGGTCTAACCCTGCACGCATACGAAAATTTTCATTGTAGCGCTGCCAGGCAGATCCAGAGAAATCAGACACTGCCCTATGAATGATATCCAAGTACTTGACCAGAGAAAGGCCCTTAGCTGGCTGGGCCCGCAATATAACTCCCATATATATGGTATAACCAGATAACCAGTTATTCCACATCTTCTCTACAGGCTTCCTTTTCGTAACTTCATGGCCCTTACATGACTCCCCTTCCTTATGTTTGACCTCGGGCTCGCGGAAAAGCAGGCTAAACATATCAACATATTCCCCCCGCAAAATCTTTTCTTTAGTGGTGGGCAACAGGTGATCTAGTGGGAGCCCAACCGCCCCATAGGGTGCATGCTGTGGGGAGGGAAGCACCCCCATTGGATAAAACCCCTGACCACCTGCAGAACTTACCATAGCCAGAGCGCCAGGGGCCATGTTCGCCCCCCAAACCTGTTCAGCTACCCCTTATATGCTAGCTGCTGGTGCAGAAAATCCAGGGAAAACCCCACCCTGCCATGCATGTGCCAATGGGGCCCAACAAGGGTTGCCCCAGCCCCCAAAAGAAGGCATTGGCCAGGGATAAGCAGGCCACGGGCCGGTGCCATCAGAGGGTGTGGTGTGATCACCTGACAACAACTGTGGAGAGCCGCTTCTGCCAGAAGCATCCGCTGGTGCAGGAGTGCTGGGCGCTGGTCCATCTAAAGATATAGGATGGGGCATACTGCCTGGTTTCGTGTGCGCAGGATCCTCCATGATGCTGGGGACAGCAGGCTCTGCTCCACTTTCTAGAGATACTAACCTGTCGGATAGAGACTTCGGTAATTGTGCCTTAACTGCCCCTCTGGTGCGCTTACTAGGCCGGGCCTGCACACCGGATGGGCCCACTCCCTTATCTGAAAAATCCTTTTATGCTTGTTCAAGGGCCTCCATTCTTTGAATCAAGCCCGTAATTTGCACCATATCAGCGTCATCCTCATCTGAGGAAGAAGGCTGTGGTGCAGGTTGGCATGGGGGCCTGATAGGCCGGCCACCAGACTTAGTCTTGGCCTTTTTCGGAGGCATGCCTACTACCAATGGGGGAGGAGGAGGAGTGAGTCACAAATCCCCAGGGAGCAATGCCAAGTCAAGCCCACAAACAGCCCTAAAGGCTGTAGCAAAGCCAAGCAAGGGAGCAAATAAACAAGCAGGCCTGTGAAGCCACAAGCCTAATCCACAGCAACCTGCACAAGGTCTTGGCCTTTTTAAAGAGCAGGCTATCAGAAGAGAAAAAAGGGGGGGGGACTCCGAGCAGGCCCAGTCACTCCCCAGCACCCAAAGCAAAACCCCCAGCACCCACGGCTGCAGCCAAGCCTAGGCCCCCGAGCTTAATACCCCCCGTGGGGCAGTGTCCCCTCCCTGGCCATTAACGGGACCCCCTCCCCCAGGATCGCCTGCCCAAGAATGAAAGAACGGGCCAAGGCCCCAAACCCAAGTGCTGCTGCACTGCTGCTGCCGTCAAAATGCCGCCGCACTCCTCCCGATGCCAGGCCCCCGGCGAGAAGCTCAGGCCCGGGAAGGCAAGCTGCCCCCCGACAGTGACTCCACTGCAAGGGCCACCGCCGCCGCCGTTAAAACGGCCGCTGATGCCGCCACTGATACTGCTGCAGCGGAGGCCACAAAGGCCAACTGCCAACCCCCTCCCACGCTTGAGCCCAGGAGGAGCCGTTCAGAGCTCCTCCTGCTTCGAAGAAAGCCCGGCTCAAACTGAATGTTTGGGGCAGGGAAGCATCCGAGCTGCTGCTTAAGCCCCGCCCCTTCCAACAACCCACCAATGGGCAGTCTTCTGGGGCTCGTGCAGAGGCGGGACTGGGACAAATCACCCTCCCTGCTGCACGAGGCCTTGGGAGGGGCAGTGTTGGTGGGAAATATTCACTGCAATTTAGAGAGTAGTTTGCACGGTGGCTACTTGAGTGTCATCAGCATTCTAAATTGCAATGATTCTACTAGATGGAGTGGGATCATATTGGCAATTCCTATTGCATCACTCATCATGAATAACAGAATCCTACTCCCTCATGTTTATACTATATGCCATCTTAATACATGTACTCAACATGCAGAGAAGGCCTTTCTTACACCTCCACTCACTGGCCCCGTTCCCTGCTGTGAGCAGCATTTCTTCAAATTTTGCTTTGAGATTCTAGCAAACCTTCTTGTGGAAATGAAACAGACAATTGGTTTTTACCAGCTTTTTGCCTTGAAAGTAGACAACTTGGGCTCAACATCACTACTTGCATAGTGAACATCCTTTTCTTCATATGCCAGAGCACGTATCATTCTTTTAAAAAGTGAAATATCACTCCCCCCCCCCCGGTTGCAAACAGTAAAAATCTCCAGTGAAGAAGGCTTCTGATGTGCAGATTCCTTGCTGGACTGGGAAGAGAGATGACAAAATGGTGTACCTCATATGCTTTCCATGGCTTGGTTCCTCCATCCTGCACTTGAGGGTTCCTAGACTGAGCTGTCATCCATGGTGCCAGACAACTGTGTATAATATGTACATGTGTGCTGAAGGGAGGAGGGATGACTGAAACAAAGCCACCTTCATTCTCTGGCACTGTCAGCCATCTCTCATGTGTGTGACCCACATGAACCATCTGTCATTCTCTATGTGTGCAGGCAGATTGCTACATGTTGCTGTGTATAGGAATCTTTAGATCTGGGCCTTGGTACCCCCTGGTAATTGCATTAGCCTTTCTCAGTTATGAAAATAAAAGGAGAAATCAGTGATTTCCCCTCTAATTTGCTGAGCATGCAAACTCTGTTATTGAGCAATTTAGTAGGAAAATTGCTTTTCAATTTTCAGATTTGCCAAATTTCAGATTTACATGAAAATGCTTGTATAAAACCTCTCAAAGGTTTTAAGCTTACAGTATGAATACAGTAATGGCTGCTGCTTTCCCCCTTCTTTCTTCAATATCCAACTTAGCTTGAGTGGAAAACCTTTTTCTTAAGCTTCCTGTGTTTCATTATTTTTGCACAACTAAGCTCCTTCTTCCAACTCTAATTACTAAGCTATTGCTCTATACAAATGAAAGATACCCTGTTATTATTATTTTCAATACAGAAAAAGCTGTGTGAACACTCATAGTTTTTGGCTAATTCGTTTCACAACTTCGCAGAATTGTGAAATGAAGCAGGGAGTGCCTTCCAGTATGTCTTAGCAATGCAATCATATAGTGCACAGTTTAACACATTATCAGATGAATGATATTACAATATATCTTTTAAATGGTCTGGGTTTTCAGATTAAAGCTCAATTACCATCAGAGCCATTAACACTTAATTTTAACTCATCTTTAGTGCTCACGTGTGTATAATATTTAAATTTTTGACCCTGACTTAGACTTCCTAGAGCACATTTAATAGAAATTAATATTGATATGCAGGCCAAATATGTCTTTGGAAAACTTTGAAATACAATTTACTCTTTCCCCTGTATTATGCTTGAATAATAAGCCTTGCCATAGGCAGCAGAGCCTCTCAGTGCTGTGGTATCTAGGGATGTGAAGAATTTCACCTTGCAATCCATTGATTTTGGCCACAGGTTTCAGTGATGGATTCAGATCATAACTGGTCCCAATGCACTGCCATGCTTCATATCTTTTATACTATATGTATCTTGTAAGTTTTCATGTAGGCGTGCTTTAGTTGCAGTCACACTACAACATGGGTTTTGTTGTCTATTTTATACTTCAAAACAAATTATGCAGTGAGGTTTTGAGTAAAGCACACATGTACATCTGAGCCCCCTTGTCATGTTAAAGACAGAAACTCTTGCAACACAGATGTAAGCAGTCAGAATCTACTCAAGTGATTCTGATAGTGCAAGTCTCTTCTAGCACTACACTCCCCTCCATGTGGAATATGATTCCATCTTAGCAGTATCCTAAACATTGCCACAAATCCTGTTTTAGCTGGACCTAACTGTATATTTACTATTTATTCCAAAAGAATAAGATCTTTTTAGGATTAGGTTAGGATTAACTTCATGCAAGTTCCTTTGAAACAACTGATGGAGACATAGCCGCATTTCTAAATGAATTGCATTCAAAGCTTTTAAGGGACACAAAGCAGGATTGTTACTAGACCCACTCACTATGGTATTTTGGATGCTTCAATTCAGCTCTCAAACCAGAGAAACCTGGCCATTTTCCTAGCTGGCTTGGAAGTGAAGCTATAGCTGGATGAATTCCAAAAGTGACAGGTCATTCTGAAAAGACATTTCCCCATGGTGCCCCCAGGCCATTGCATGGGTGTGATGGAATAAAGAAAATGCCCCTCTGATTGCATCTGAGAATGTACAGAAAGATTTGGGGGAGACCAAATTAGAAGAATAAAGGAGACAAAGGCAAAAGGAATACAAGTTCTCCTCCTTCTTTATGTGTTGATAAGAAGTCCCAAGGCTAAGTTGAAATTCAAACCTCATTTCCTCCCCATTGTAAACAAAATTGGGTGAATAATGCCAGAAAGTGTGATGTGTTTTCCCCTCCCATCTCTATTGAGGTGATTGCTTTCAATGATCTCTTTGTGAAACATTTCCTTTGTTTAACAAGCATACAGAGGAAGACACCTCAAACATAACCTAATCAATAGGCTTGAATCTGTGCTTTGCCTTCATGAAAAGGGTAACAGCATGCCCCTCCCCCTTATATTTCTGGAATGGATGGGCATACAGTTATGTAATCTGGGGCACATGAAGCCTGCATCAGCAGGACCCTGTGTTATTTTTTTCAAAGCTATGGCCACTACTATGATTTTTTGTGTGTGAATTTTTGATTTTTTAAATATTATCCAACATTCCCAGGGGACAAAGAATCCAATTCCAGAATTTTCAAACTCAGTTGGAGATTTGACTTTTCCCAGTGTGATCAAGCTTACTAATCAATACTCGGTATTCATGCATTATTTGGAGCAAGAATTCCAAAATCCTGGAAGTTTCCTAAAGAAACACATAATCCACGGAATTCTTCAGTCATCCTCCATGGAAACTCTTCAGTCATGCCTCATGATATGTTTTTGCCTATAACGCCCCCTCAAAGAATGCATCTATCTCTTGCACCTTGTGCTCATGCCAACATTTGAGCCTGCACCCTTGCATTTTCACCCTACTATCAGACTTTGCATCCCACACTGCTTGCAAGCACCTCATTGCTTACCTCATGCTTGAGCCTACTAGAGAGAAGGAGCCTAGCTAGAGCAGGTAGCTATGAAAAATATCTTTCTCTTCCTTTCACCCTCAAGTACTATGATCTGGTGAAAATGCTTCATGATTAACCACCCTATTTTCACTTTCTGTACCCCTATTACCCCATAATAAAGCAACAGATTGTGGTTTCAAGGCATGTGTCTACTCTCCATTGTCCTTTCCAACATGTCCACACTGCAGCCGAGCTGACTTTCTCAAAGTACATTAAGGTTAATATAGCTGTTGGCTAGTCTGCACCCATTCAAAGCTAATTTCCCCCACTTTGTACAAACCCTGTTCATGAAGGGTGCTTACTGCCACACTTGCACGCAGACTTGTTAACAGCAAAGACTGGGAGGAGTTCCTGGATAATGGATGCATAAAGCTGAAGAAGAGTGGAGTTGAGAAGATAATATGACTGGAACAAAATTACACGTATGGCTTAGAGAGAGACGAGGATATACACAGATGACAGGAAGGAAGTGACTGCCAAATATTGTTGGTTGTTACTTCTACTGTCATTGTGACATGTAACCTGGTAATGCAAAGTGAGCAATGAGAGTCAAGGAGCAGTGGGGTGTGATGAGCTATTGATCAGTATTTCACATATTGATCTTAAACTAACCAATTATTTGGCTGAAGGTTTCTGTAAGTTAAGATAGTAATATTGTTTCAGTTGTGTTGTTGCTGCTGATGTGTAGTTGATGGTGGTTTTTTACTATTATGGTGGTGATATTATTTCAGTATCATAAAGACGACAACAACCCACCTTTCATAGTGCCCCTTCTCATTATTAGGAATACACACACACACACACACACACACACACACACACACATCTCAAATAGTTTCATCCCACATACATTTTAAAAAGGTATGGAATTATGGTTAGTATGATAGTTATAAATGACATTTTCTTCTGTTCTGTTTCTTCTATTATGCTATTTTTTTCTTTGAGCTCTAAATCTAGTAATTCTAAAATCAATTTATTTACTTATTTCAGTGATAGATTGAGCTTTCCAATTTGGCAATCTAATTATTTTATTCATTAAGGATGGATACAGAGTCTCCAGTGTATTCCATCTCTGGAATGAACCAAGAAGTGGTATATGTCCTAAAATGAATATAAAGAACAGTTTGGACAAAATAGCTGGCAGGTTAATTTAGTTCATATTAGCCATTGGCTAATTAAGTTCACAGGCTCTTGAGCTGCCCCCAAATAGCCACATTTTGGAATGATATCACCTACTTTGTTTTAAAATGGAGCTATTTTAGGGCAACTCAAGAGCATATAAACTAGATTAGCCGATGGCTCATTACATTTTCAACATTTGTCGGTTTGATGACCCAGTTTTAAAAGCTTGCTTGCAAGTCAATTCATTTTTAGCATATTTTTTGTTGGATCAGCTTTAAACATCTCTTTGATGTTGTGCACTTTGTTGACTAGATTCCTGGTTTCAGAAAGTCCTCCAGTGGTCTCTGTAACACTGTATAACGTCTGAGGTGGATTTACTCAGAATACAGAAGATATTAGAAGAGTGGTATTTCAACTCTATTTTCAAAATAGTAAATATTTGGGGGAATTTCACACATTTCATGCTTAGTGCATGAATTAAACAAAGAGATAACTGTGTATACTGGTGGGAGGAGCTTAACACAGCTACCGGAGGGTAGAGTTTTGATTATCTCCCCTATAACTTTGCCTTTTTTCCTTTTTTATCCCTATTTTTATAACAACAATTTACCTAAGCCAGGTTTTTTTAACCTCTTATTAATACTGGAGTATTGTGTGACTTAAATGTGGATTTAAATCAAGAGTGCTTTATCTAGTTTTGGAATTTTTCTGAGAACACAAGATGGGGAAAAAGAAACGCCCGCTTTCAAGCCCAGCTGCTGATTCAGAGCAACAAAGATTTTCTAAATAGTCCAGAACTGACTCTTTTGCTACTGGAAAAGTAAGTCAATCATCTTCTATTCCTCTCCAAAATAGAATGATGCCTCTCCGTATATCGCCCTCTAAGCAAATGACTGGAGCGTCAGACTCTTCACAAAATGTTCAGTGCCCTTCACTGTTCTCTGATAAAGATTTGGCTGATTTGTTTATGCAGCACTGTGCTTTAATTGCTGGTACTTTAGACCATTTGACAAAGACATTGAATCGTTTGGAAAATAAACTCGACACCATTAAGTTGCTGCTTGAAGACAGGTGCCCGGGGTCTTGGTTAGCATCTTGCAACCCCCGTGATGCAAAGGGCTCTCAAGCTGTGTATTCTCAGTCTGCTGACTCCTTTTTCCCCCCACCGATTACTGAACCAGTTGGCCTAAAATTGCAACCTTGTAATATTTATCTTCAAATTGTAAACTCACCACTCAACCGTGGCCATTGGTGTTATAAATCAGTAATTTTGTACTCCCTGTGACAATTAACTGGACGGGATGTCCAGGGTAAAGATATTGTTGCATATTCCTTCTTGCCCACTATGAATAATTGTCAAAGGCTTATGCTTGTTTGTAAATCACCCTGGCTCCCAAAATTACTTCTTCGATCTCAGAGTTTCTTGAATCAGTTTGGAATAAAACCCCAAAGGTGTTTTACCACTTTCAGCATTCTGTCCCTGGTCACAAAGAAGTTAAAAACACAGCTGGCCAAGCCTATTACTGCAAATTCCTTATCTCAGTCTAAAAGAGAAACAACAGAAGCTAAAGCAGCAGATCAGGTGAAATTCCAAGGTCATTTTCTTCGCAATAATTCAGGTTGTGTGCTAAAATCTCCACCACATCCAGTGTCCTTGGACATTTCTACTCTTATTCATCAAGAGTCATTAGAAACCTTGAATGTGCAGCAGTCTCTGTTTGTGGATGATCTCATGTCTCTAAATGAGGGTTCAGAAGATCTCCTTTCTATAACAGTTCCAGAGAGAAATTATGGAAGCCCTGAGCATGCTGTTGGAGAGAATGACGAGCTGAGTTTTCAACTTAAGCACGGACTCTTGAAAGACCCTAGCTTTGTAAAACAAGCTTCTTTGGTATTACGAGAATCTGGTCAATTTCCTCCTGATAATATTGCTGGTTTGTCTCTTGATCAACATTTTGATTCACTTACTACTCTCTTGGTTTCTGACCCTTCAACTCCTTCCTGGACATCAGATGGAAAGACTCCTTATTTGAGAGCAAGTCATCTTTCTGATGGGTTGCCTTCTTGACACTCAACACACTCTTACTCAAGGAGAAGTCTTAGAGAAGGAGAAGGATCCCACCCCTTTGACTCAACTAATTGATGATCATACTGACAACCTAGCCAGCTTATCTCAAGCTTGACTGTCAACCTCAGAGGAAACAGTTTGTTTGTGTTCCTGGAATTTGGCTGGCTGGAGAACAATATCCTGTGACCCTGGTTTAAATATAACTCTGTTTGTGACCAAGTCTCTTGAATAAGGATCACATCAAAGTCACTTATGAATTGGAGGAAATTGAATTAATAATAATAATGATAATAATAATAATAATAATAATAATAATAATAATAATAATAATTTCCTCCAATTCATAAGTGACTTTGATGTGATCCTTATTCAAGAGACTTGGTCACAAACAGAGTTATATTTTTACCTGGTTTTAAAGCTAGGTCTTCGGGGGTGATATCCAGCATGGCGAAGGGGAGGCCCCGTGGAGGCATAGCAATTTTCATTTCCACCGCCCTGCAATTTACATCTATGCCTCTGGGTGGATTGGGTCAACTTGCCTTGGCGGTTAGGGCAAATTTTGGTAACATATCTCTAATTTTATTGAATGTTTATATCCCCCCTCTTTCTACACATGTTGAAATAAGATCGACCTGGCAGAAAATGGAGTCGTTTATTAATGAGCTCCAAATAACCCAGAATAATTCATATTTAATTGTAGCAGGAGATTTTAATGCTAGGATAGCAGGAGGTGACAATTTGCTCTTTTCCAAATTTCATAAGCATTCCCTGACTTATGATATTCCTGCCCCACTACTTGTTATGAAATCTAAGGATGCAGTGGGGAATTTTGCGGGTCTACATCTTATTCAAACCTTTAGAAGATCTGACCTCCATTTACTAAATGGAACCCTTGCCTCAGATTACCCGGCAGAATATTTGCATTGGGCAGGATTTAGGCCATCTCTTCTGGATTATATGGCAGTTTCTAGAAACCTGCTACCCTACCTTAAGGATTTTTGGGTTATTACACGTGTTCAAAGCGACCATTCCCCTCTGACTCTGTCACTGGCATTCAATGAATTATTCCACTTAGAGGCTTGTCAGCCTCTTGCTGATGAGATGGAAATGGGTTGGATTAGATCTAGATGGACACCCGTTTTCCAACAATGTGTAGATAAAATAATCTCTTCTGAAGTAGTTGGCCTTCGGGCAGATATTAAGAAGTTTTTTCTGAGGTGTGAATTCTCATTCTATCATAGCAAATGAGATTTTTTTCAATTAAACAACTCTCATGACCCCACTTTCACTTTTTCACACTCTCACTATGAATATGAGGAAGTAATCAATTTAGCACACTTCACCTTATGAAGACAAACCTCAGAATTCACCAAAATTCACCCCTCTGCCCAATCACTCTGAAATTGGGGACGGGTGGTAGCCTCCACCCATTAGGCACTATCTACCAGCCCACCCCACTCCTTTGGGGCAGATCCACTTTCTGCCCCCAATATGCCCCAAAGACACCAAAACTTCAAATATTCCCAAAAAATCAGGCCTCTGCCCAATCCCCCTGAAATTGGGGTGGTAGCCTCCACCCATTAGGCACTACCACCGCACCCCACTCTTTTGGGGCAGATCCACTTTCTGCCCCCAAACTTCCCCAAAGTCACTAAAACTTCAAAAATTCTCAAAATATCAGCCCTTTGTCCAATCCCCCTGAAATTGGGGTGGTAGCCTCCACCCATTAGGCACTACTGCCCCACCCCACTATTCTGCCCCAGTCCCCACTTTCTGCCCCAATCTGCCCCAATCTGCCCCAAAGACATGAAAACTTCAGAAATTCCCCAAAAATCAGCCATTTGCCCAATCCCCCTGAAATTGGGGTGGTAGCCTGCACCCATTAGGCACTACCATGCCACCCCACTCTTTTTGCCCAGATCCCATGCTATGCCCCCAAACTGCCCCAAAGTCACTAAAATTTCAAAAATTTCCCAAAAATCAGCCCTTTGCCCAATTCCCCTGAAATTGGGGTGGTAGACTCCAACCATTGGGCACTACCACCCCACTCCAAAATTTTGCCCTTGGGCCCCTTTTTACCCCACAAATCGATTCAGATTCAGATTCAGATTAAATCCAAATCCGAACCGAATCAAGGGTGATTCGGGTGGCCCATATTCGGGCACAAACCAGAACAGGGGTGATTCGGTTCGGGTCCCGAACCGAATCACCGAATTCCTGAATTGCACACCCCTACTTCCTTATGATCAGTGCTGTTGCCCCTGCGGCTCAGAGGATATAGAGTCTATCACTCATGCTATTCTTTATTGCCAGTTTTATAAGGACGCTCACACCAAATTTATTGCTCTTATTTTAGCCATTTATCCTGGTCACACAGAACAATTTTATTTGGAAATTATGCTGACCAACTTTAAACCTGTAATTTCAGATAATGTGGCCAAGTTCTGTTTCGTGGCATCAAAGCTCCGTAAAGACTGTATTAGTAATTTGAACAGATTGTGATTTTGTAAACTTTGAAATTTCTTGAATTTTCTTATCAATGCTATTAATTGTTATTGTTTGTTAATCTGGTCTGTGACCGCAATAAACTTACTAGTACTGTGTGTACTATTTCCCAGCATATTTAAGTAGTCTAAAAGTGAGGCGGATCTCACGATCAGTGAGACCCACTGTAACAGGGTTAGCAGGGAGAGCGGGCTTAGCCTGCTCTCCCTGCAGACAATTGTCCAGTCTGCCCTGGGCAGCTGGATTGGCCACCCACATGACTGCCGGCTCCATTACGGAGCCGGCGGGGGCTTGGGAGTTTGGGGGCTGCACAGCCCCGGGAAGTTTCAGCATGCTCTGTGCGAGTGCGCAGAGCATGCTGGAGAGACCCCCAAGCTGGGAGGCTGCTGTTTAGCCTCCCGGTCGGGGGTCTCCTCATGAGTTGCCATGGCGTGGAGCCATGCTGCAGCAACACACGATTCAGAAACCCCGGTTAGTGGAGCACTCGCTCTGCTAACCTGGGCTAAGGGGAGGGCTTCTCAAGCGGGATACCCACTTGTAAACCACCAGGCTTGTCTGTGAGCCCAGCGGGGCTCTCCTAGCCCGATTTTTGCTGGTTGTGAGAATAGCTTCAGTATCTGAAAGTATCTTACTGAAAGTTAAGAATGTACCATCAGTGCCAATTCCTATCTTCTATGTATGAATTCAGCTCTATGAATTCAGCTGTAAAACAGTCTAATTTTGTCCTCAGTGACAATTACCCTCATATCCTATGACAGACATCCATCATGAGCTTGAGCCTTGATCATTCCACACAACATATCTACTTTCTGGGCACCTTAGTAAAACTTCCCAAGGGTTATCTTCATGACTTTGGGGTACAACCCAAAGTTAAAACCATTTTTTGTAGTCAAGGACTAGCATTTGGTCCAGTCTCTGAGATACACATCTTAAAGACTTACAGGAGACATACTTAGATCTTCAGCAGGCACCCATCTGGATTGGCCACCCACATGACCTACAGCAGGCACCCATCTGGATTGGACACCCACATCCAGAAGGGAAACACAGATGGTCAAAGCCAGATTAATACCCAAGGAGTAAAGGCTCAAAGGAGTCTATGAGCCGGGTCTCACGATCCGTGAGACCCGGTGTCTTCGGGTGAGCGGGGAGAGTGGACTAAGCCTGCTCTCCCCGCTCACGAGTGGAGAGGGAGCCCCGGGCGGCCGGATCGGCCGCTCACATGATTGCCGGCTCTGAGATGGAGCCAGTGGGGGCTGGGGAGCTTGGGGGCCGCACAGCCCCTGCAAGCCCTGCGAGTGTGCAGGGCATACTGGGGAGACCCCCGAGTTGGGAGGCTGCTTTTAAGCCTCCCGCCCGGGAGTCTACTCATGAGTAGGCATGGCACGAAGCTGCGCCGTGGCTACTCATGATTCTAAAAACCAGGTTTGCGGAGCGCACGCTCCGCAAACCTGGTTTTTTACCAGGGGTTCCTGAGCGGGTTACCCGCTCTGGAACCACCAGGCTCGTAGCCGAGCCCAGTGGTTCTCACGTATAGCAAAAATCAGGCTAGGCTCTCCTACCCTGATTTTTGCTAATCGTGTGAATGGCGCCATTAATAACATACAAGTAATCTTGGAAACAATTATGTCTTTAAAGCAGGCCTCTGGAGCCCTATTCAGATGTGTTGTACCAGTGTTTGTACACATGTACATATGTTTGTGTGCATGGCTGTAAAAGTGTTCATTTTAGAGGTTAACCTGGGTACAGGCCCTAAGAGCCCCAGAACAGCTCCCCCTTGTTCAGTTGTATCTATACCCATGTGATGTACACAGATTGTGTGTGTGTTGACTATAACAAGGGAATAGAGCTTAGGAGGAAGATCATTCCTTCCTTACAACCTCCCACTCTAAAACTGCTACTCAGCAGGAGCAGAGAACCATTTAAGGGAGAGATTGACCAAGGAACCTAGTCCTGTAATCAATCCAGGTGTAAGCTATTCAAAGCGATTATATTAAGTTAAAATTAAGTGGTTCACACTGGGCTTAGCCTTAGCTCAGCAGAAGCACCTCAAATCAGAGATCAGGTTCATCTCCTAATATTTCCCAAGAAATCATGAGAATCTTACTAGGTTCACAACTGTTTTATTTCAGAACACACCACAATCCAGAGTAGGAAGTAGCAAAAGCAGAGTGATATTTATTCAATCAGCTGAAGGACTAATCAGACTACCAGTGAAGATCTGAGATAGACCCTTTTACAATTATTTTATTCTGTTTACTCTTTTCTTTTTGGATCTCTCACCTGGTCATAAGCACTTTACAAGACCAGTGCCCAAGAATTTCCCAGATTTTGTTATGTTCCACTATTTCAGTCTGCAGGATGTCTGCAGTTTTTCAGTTTTCTGTATCCATGTTGAAATCCCACCCCCTCAATGTTTAATATTAGCCTATGTTACTTCACTACCTGCTTGCCTCACTTATGAAATTTCCCAGCACAGAAACTGCAAACTCACAAATCACTGTAAGGTTATAATTGAGGACAAGCGGCCCACATCTCTATTCTTCTCTAATCAAGCCACACATGTAACACACACGTGAACTTCAACAATTCCTAAGAAATCAGCCCTTTGCCCTATTCCTTTGGAATCTGGGTTGTGGCAGGTACCCCTTGGGGCACTGCCACCTAACCCACTGTTTTGCCCCTCAGGCCCCCTTTCTGCCCTGAATCTGCCCCAAAGACATGTCAACTTCAGAAAGTCTTTAAAAATCAGCCCTTTCCCCAATTCTTTTGGAATCTGGTTGGCAACAGGCACCCATTAGGGCACTACCACCTGACCCACCTTCTGTCCCCAAAGCCCCCTTTCTGCCCCAAATCCACCCCAAATAACATCAAAAGCACACATCAACAACAGCAGCAGAGCTTTGCAAAGAACTAGGCAGATTTCCGAAGGTCATGCACATCCACATTCCCCCCAGAAATGCAATTGATCTACACACAACAGTGTGAAACAACAACAGTGAAATGCACACTGCCCCACACAGTGTGTACACTGCCCCACTGGCCAATGAGGGTAAATGCACACTGCCCTACTGGCCAATAGGGTAAGTTTTATCCTTAAATTTCCTTAAAAGGAATAAGGAGGCAATTGCCAGCAGATCAGCCCATGCTTTTGCTGGCCAATCTGCAGGCTGGAAGGGCTGGAAATTCAAACAGATGTCAAAACTCAAAATGGAGACTGAAGGAGAAAGACTTTTTGTGATTGCAAAATGGAGTTCCAAAACAGCCGAAACAACAAAACGTTTTGTATTTGAAACAGGGACATTTTGTTTTGGCTACAAAATTTTCTGTTTTGAGCACTGGGTGTTTTGTTTCGGCTACAAAACAGCCGAAATGGCCTGTTTTAGGCACAAAATATTTTGTATCCGAAACGAAACGCACCCCCCTAGTGTTGTCCAATGAAGGCTGGGCATGCTTGGATCTCATGGATAGTAATGGAGATTTAACTTCAAATAATAGGATCATCTGTTGTATTTCTGTGAGCTGAATGTGTTCATTTTTCATTTAATCTCACCTTGTAAAACTGTGTTTTTTCTCTACTGTATTTCCACCTATGGATATGTATTGATCATCTTATATCTGTGAGCTTCATTCCTCCAATGAAGTAGGCTCTTGCTTATGAACACATCGTATAATCAATCAGTTAGATTTAAAAGAGCCATGGAACTCTTTGTCTTTTATGCCTATTAATGCATTCCTTACTATATGGTTTTATTGCAGCAGCAAACTGTTTTATCATTTTGCAGTGTGATAATAGATTGGAAGTTCTTCAACACATAAAACTTGTGTTTACTCTTATGGATCCCAACAATAAAAAATGGCTTCTAAACATCCCTTCACTACATATGTTATAGATGTCTGTTTTCCTCTGGCATTAGATTGTGCAGGGAATAGGAGGAAAACGGAATGTAAATGTTCATTTCATGTGATGAAGATAACAGGAGCAGGAAATAAACGTAAGCCTCCACAAATTTCACAGCACCATCAATAAGCCACCTGTTTGGAGAGAGACGTATATATAAATCTCCCTTAATGTTTACGCATTTTCTCCTTTGAACACTAGAAACAAAGAAAATAGGTTAATCATTTGAACAGAAACAAAAAAAAAAATAGTTTTATGATGGGGACTTTGACTTCTATTTCTAGTTTTGCCAGTGGCCATGTCCTTCTCGGGGTGTGGCCTCCACTTTGTATGGAATCAAATATGCAGTGCACTGTGTTCTTGAGGGCTGTGAACAGCATGAAAAAAGTTCCACTCTAGAAATTGTTTGTGCACATGTCCACATGTGAGATGGATTTCAAAACATAGTCTCTAGTTGCAGCGGGATATATAGATAGATAGATAGATAGATAGATAGATAGATAGATATAGATATAGATATAGATATAGATATAGATATAGATATAGATATAGATATAGATATAGATATAGATATAGATATAGATATAGATATATATAGCAAGGTTCTTATGAGAGCAGCTTGCAAACAGAAAATACCTGCTCTTCAGACTGTTTTGCAGACTCTTTCCATGTGTGGATCACAGCCATTATCATAGACTTCACTGACTATGGGAAAAGAAAAGCTCCCTAAGAAATATGAGGAGAAAGGGAAGAAGGAAGAGAAACAGATGCACTTATGAATCTGATAGACCGGACATAATGGCCAACATCCAGACTAATGAAGCATTTGTGCTACTAATGCTGCACTGATGCAACAGGGAAAGGGTGATTTTCATAATTTCCCCCTTCTCTCTGAAGCCCAATGTGACTCCTGAAAGTATGTCCCTGAGGGCTCTGTAAGTCTTGGGGACACATTTTTGGAACTCACAGTCAACTGCTGCTCTAGCAGGCACCAAGGATGGTAGAGGCCAATCTTCCTCCCTGCCTCTCTCTCTCTGCTAATCCACCCAGAGTAAAAGCAGCAGCCACCACTGAGAAAGCAGCAACTGCCAGCAAGTAAGGGGGATTGTGGTTCAAGGAGATTTGGGGTAGACAGAACCTGAAACTCTACCAATTCTGTTATCATGAATGCAATGTCCACTTTTAGTTCACAATTGACTTGGAATAAATCAAGCTAGTTTCTTGTTTAAATAGCTCAGTTCACCAATTACAAGTCAAATGGGGAGGGGTTTCATCTGTCACTATTTTATACTATGATGCTTCAGTATTTACTTTAGTAGTATTGTTAATGCTCCTGTCTGACATCCAGACTAATGTACTGAATAATACTTCTAAGGGAGTAGTCTAAAGGACTACTAATTTTCAATAGGGTTTTCTCTAGTAAATGTATGACATTATCATTCCATATAGGTATGTCCAAAAATTCAGATATGTTGGGAACAGATTGGAAACATAACAACATTATTTATAAAGTAGAAGCTGGGAAGAGGTTGGAAACATAATTAGTACTATTTATAAAGTAGCATATCAGCATAATCAAAAATAAGGCATCCTTATGCTGAAAAAAGAGAAATGTGTCCACTCTGAAATGTGAAGGTTTGTTGTTTCATTTTGTGTTGGCCAAATCATCCTAAATCACTGACTCACAAATAATTTGTCTCCAATTCATCTGTAGATGGATGACAAGTATAACTCTTTTACAGCTGGAAATACTAAGAAGAGGTCTCAGAAATAATAGATTCTAATTTGAAAACAAAGAAGAATTGTTGTGTGTACACACACACACACACACACACACACGTCATTTCACAATTCAGCCATAATTAAGCATTCTTTAAAACCAATTAATTTGAATGGGTATGTTAAGCACATTCTTATGTTTCTCCCACTTTAATCACATTAATGTACTTAACTTTAGTGAGATAATTTCCTTATTTTATTCTCATACCAAGTACCGTAAGTACCTCATAGCCTGCTGTATTAAAAAGGCTAGCAAGCATGATTGTTTAGCACTACATGTGCATTGATCATAATTGTTTTAGACAGACAAATATATGCTAATCCACCAGTAACACTAGTAAGTTAGATCAGTGTCTTGCCACTTAATACAGGGGAAAAGTGTTGCTTTTGGAACTCTGCTGCCTAAGGTCAAGGGCTATCACTCTTTGTATCTATTGTGGTGTTCTATGCCTAACATTCCAGACAGGGGTGTAGCAAAGTTGGAATGGGCTTTGGGACAAAAAGTGAAAGTGTGTCCTCCACCACTACCTTCTTCTTCAGAGAAGCATAAGAACATAAAAACAGCCCTGCTGGATCAGATCAGGCTCAAGGCCCATCTAGTCCAGCATCCTGTTTCACACAGTGGCCCACCAGATGCCACTGGAAGCCTACAGGCAAGAGTTGAGGGCATGCCCTCTCTCCTGTTGTTACTCCCTGGCAACTGGTACTCAGAGGCATCCTTCCTTTGAGGCTGGAGGTGGCCTATAGTTCTCCGACTAGTAGCCATTGATAGACCTCTCCTCCATGAAGTTATCCAAACCACTCTTAAAGCCATCCAGGTTGTAGATAGATAGATAGATAAATCTTTATTGTCATTGTCCTGTGCAGAACAACGAGATTGAAAAGAATCTACAACCACTACTACAGTTGTTGACTGTCACCAGATCTCGTGGCAGAGAATTCCACAAGTGGATTATGTGTTGTGTGAAAAAGTACCTCCGTTTGCTGGTCCTAAATTTCCCGGCAATGAATTTCATGGGATGACCCCTGGTTCTAGTGTTATGTGAGAGGGAGAATAATTTCTATCTATCTACTTTCTCCACACCATGCATGATTTTATAGACTTCTATCATGTGTCCCCACAGTCTTCTTTTTTCTAAACAAAATAGCCCCAGGTGTTGTAGCCTTGCCTCATAAGGAAGGTGTTCTAGACTCCTGATCATCTTGGTTGCCCTCTTCTGCACTTTTTCCAGTTCTACAATGTCCTTTTTTAGATGCCATGAAAGGGAACGCAAAGGGCAAGTGCCATCAAGCCGGTGGGCTCCCACACTTTCAGGGGCCCAAGGATATTTGTCCTCTCTCTCCTTGTTCAATTGTAGCTATGTCCTTGATCTCAAGGTCAGTCATTAGCACCTTGAATTAAAATGATCTCAGGTAATAGGGCTTAGGAGGGGGGAAATTCTACATGCAACCCTGTAGGGTTTCTGCTAAACAGAGTAGATAACAGTCTAGATGGACCAGTGGTCTGACAGATTTATATATGGTTACCTCCATCATGGCTGCTAGGTCAAGGAAGGTGAAGAGAAGGGAGAACCCCATAGATCATCTGTTACATGTTGGATAGGAGGGCTATGTGCCAACCGTTTAAAATATAGTAGAGCAGATCCAGGAAGGCTGTATGCAGTTATGGAACATTCTCACAAAATCAGGACATCTATTTGTTAATGTTTGATTTATCCATGAGCTTAAGTATGGTAGAAATTGTTTTTCCTTGACATAACTAATGGGAAGGGAAACTGTTAAAAGGTGCACATAAATAGCTTTGCATACTCATGCCTCATTTTGGTAATTAGTGGCACAAAGTGAGGCTTTTAGTTTAAGTAGCCCATACTGTTTGTTTGTTTGTTTGTTTGCATGTTTGTATGTTTGTTTGTAATGCAATAGCTCAATTGAAATTGAGTGAAAAGAATGATTTCAGGGCCCAATTCTACATTTCACATTCAAATATCAGCCTGACCCACACTTGCTTTCAAAGGGAAGAAGGTAATGAAAAACAAAACGTAATGTGTTGCCTCTTTTGACTGAGACCAGAAATGATGATGATGATGATGAGGAGGAGGAGGAGGAGGAGGAGGAGGAGGAGGAGGAAAGATATTGTGTTGGACTGAGTAAAGAAATTGCTTTATCAATTGTTAAATATAAGAGAGTGACCTTTTAAAAGGGGCCCCTTTGCTCAATAGCCCGAATGAAGGCATTATGTTTAGGGCACCATATTGTTCTTCAAGGACAAATCTCAGTTTGAAGTCCTGACATTATTGGGGGCAGATTTGTAAAAGACAGAATACAACATCTGCCTTGTGAACTGAGGCTTTGGAACAATGCTAGCAGCAGGTGTTTGTAAGAACATAAGGAAAACCTTGCTGGATCAGGCCCAATCATCCTGTTTCACACTATGGGCCACCAGATGCCACTGGAAGCCCACAGGCAAGAGCTGAGAGCATGGCCTTTCTCCTACTGTTACTCCCCTGCAGCTGGTATTTAGAGGCATCTTGCCTGTGAGGCTAGAGCTGGCCTATAGTCATCAGACTAGTAGCCATTGATATTCCTGTCTTCCATGAATTTATCTAAACCTCTTAAAGCCATCCAGGCTGTTGGCTGTCACCACATTTTGTGGTAGAGAATTTCATAGGTTGATTATGCGTTGTGTGAAAAAGTGCTTCCTTTTGTCGGTCCTAAATTTCTTGGCAATCTGTTTCATGGGATGACCCTTGTTTCCTGTGTTATGCGCTTGTGAGAGAAATTTCTCTCTATCCACTTTCTCCACAGCATGCATGATTTTATAGACCCCTATCATGTCTCCCCACAGTCATTTTCTTTCTAAACTATAAAGTCCCAGGTTTATAAAACTGGGGAAAAGCTCTGCACTAGGCCCCACTTGGTGCATTAGCCCTTAATACCCTCCTCCCACAAGCTTCTTGGCAGCAGGTGACAGACAATGTTTCTGACCAGTCTCCTCATCAACAAATGGGGGAATCTTTGGCAGCAGCAGCTTCTCTCCCCACACTTGAAGGCTGCAGCAGCCCTCTCTCATTCACCAGTTGAGATGGATCCTTTGAAGAACTGCTGTTGCCGTTAATGAGTCCCTTGGTGGTGTTAGCAGCTCTTCCTCCTCCCACTTACCCTTGCAGATATTTTCCCATTAGGGTATAGGGACTTTTGGAAAGCATCCCATTGGCTGTGTTCAGTGGGGCGTTGGGGAGTGGGAGAAAGAGGAGCTGCTGTGTGAGTCTCTTGGCCAAGATATTTGTATGGAAGCTCCTCTTTTTTCCATTGTTCCCACTGGCCAATGGGACCACTCCCAGAGGCCCAGCTCCTCCTCTTTCCATTGTCCATACTAGCCAATGGGACTTCTCTCAGAGGCCTTATGATGATGCAAGGGCCTCTGGGGGACACTCCCACTCATAGATGGGATGGTGAGCACGGGAAAGGCATACATCTCTCAACTGACTCACTCACTGCTGAGGGCTTGGGGTCAATGACCATTTGGGTGCTCTGATGGGCATGAACCTTCATTTGCTGCCCAACCTGGCCAATCCCTGACGCTGCCCTGCCTTGGAGTGAATCATGATGTGCACATTCAGAACATAATTCTACTTTCCTAGCATCAGCACCAGCCTAGAAGTAGGAGGTAGGGAGAACACATTATGGATTGTAATGCAACATTTGAAGCAAGGCTTCCCAATCACTTTGCTTTAACCAAATAGAATAGAATAATTTATTTTGGCACCTAGCCACAGCAGTGCCAGCTTTTGACTCAAAGGACGGTGCCACGCAGCCACCTGACAGGGGACCAGTAACCATTTTGGAGGTCTATACCAAAGGAGTAAGGTTTAAAAAATGCAGTTGTTATTGCTGTCAGATTATTGCATAGCTGAGCACAAGACATGCTGAGAAAAAAGATCCAATCTGTACAAAGGTTATATAAACTAGCTGCATGCTGCTTATAAAGGCCCCTCAATTCTGTTGATTAGAATCACTTGTCGCAATGAGAGCATTCCTATAATCAAAGACACATCAATGTGTGATGTGTTTTTAATTATTCACACCTGCTAATGTTCCAACACCACACATAGCTTGGCCTGTTTGAAGTTAAAGTAACAAACGGCTGGGACTCAGGGTGCTGTTTTTGAAAACTCACTATTTTCCATTTCCAGTCCTTCTCAAGACTGAGCGACAAGGCACGCTCACCATCAAGGCTGATTTGCACTAGATATTGAAACCCTCAAACGTTTCTTAATGAGGAATCTTTATACTAAGAAGGGTAAAGAAGTAAAGGGGAAGGGAAGTAAAGAAGTAAGTGGCGATGTAGATGGGTGAAGAGAAAGAATAATTGCTTGGAGCTGACTTATGAAATTAACCATATTCATCCCTCCCCTGAAAAGGAGGGGGACAACGGAGAGTGCTGTTATATAGGGCAGTTTCCCAGGTGATTTTGTGTGCAAGGTCCCTAGACAGTACCTCCTTCAAGTTCCCTTCAGCATGTATTTTTTTGGCAGTGGCAGCACGAGGGGGGTGGGAAATGAGAGGGGAAATGTACAGAAGAGGCAAAGTGCATTCATGAGTGTGTGAGCAGTGTCCCACATCTTCAATTTCTGAATCAGAAATGGGGGGCAGGTGGGGGGGCAAACTACTTGCCTGAGGGGGTCTCCCCCCCCCCCGGAGCCGCCCTTGTACTTTGGGCATGGTAGTAACACTATGTGGGTGGTTACAGACACCACTCACCATTTTAACTTACCACTGTGGGCATATGGCCATAAAACCATGGGTCTATATCATCTTGCCAAGTGGTATTCATAATTTTATTACTAAATGTACAAACACGTGTGTAATGGGTGGTAAAATGACTGCCTGCAGGCACATTCTAACGAGCAGTAGGAGAGGGTGCACAAACAGATTGCACTGGGGCTGAACTTGTGCATCATTCATATGAGGAAAGGGAGACTCTGTCTCCATATGAATGTTCAGTTCCTTGGAATTCCTCTTACTATCTTTGATTAAGTGAGAAATGCCCTGTGAGGCACTCTAGGCTTAGCCTCATCTCATCTGCTCTGAGGCCTCCGGTGTGGCAAGGGAATGGTCTCATCAGTGCACCATAAGCCTGTATAGCCTTTTTTCCTTTATGTAATTGTTAAGCATACAGAATCTGAACTTTTCATGCTACACTCTGAAGATTCTGCATCCTTTATTGAAGGTTCTCTTATCCAATGGGCAAAGTGGACAGTTGCCCATGGCTCGTCACTATCAGAGACCCACCAGGCTTGAAAAGCTGAAGCTTTTGCATATGACTTCCTCCTATGCTTATGCAAGTACTGAAAAAGTGTCTTCACCTGAGACTAGGTATTTGTTTTCTATTATTTTACCCTGCCCCCAGGAGATGGGGCGCTGAACAGAAAATTCACAACAGTAAGCAGTTAACATTAACAAGTAGTTTCATGTTGGCAGAATGCCTGCTTCCTCAGTTGCTTCAGTTCATTGTTTGTAATTGGTCTCTTTGTCCTTATTCTGGGGGATGTTCTGGGCTGTGAACATTTTCTTCCTTAGTCAGTTGAGAGGCTTTCTATGATTAGTTGTTTGCAAATTAGTATTTGACTCAGTATTAGGGGTGTGCGAGACGGCTCACCTCGTTCTCACAAGGAGCCAATACATTAGCTGCCCATGAAGCTTGGTTTGCAGTGCTGTGTAGGTGGAGGGAGATGGGGACACAGTTTTCATTTCTTTCCCCTCCCCACAAATACACTTTTTGCTGTCAGGAATATCTCCCTGAGGGCCATGAAGCCCTCAGGGATATATTCATGGCAGAGAAAAGGGCTAACAAGTGTATGTCTCTGCAGAAAAATACTGTATTTGTCTGTGTTGGTTGTGCTACTGCTGGTGGTGGTAGTGGTGGTGATGGTACTGGTGGTAAAGGGGGAGTTTTGGTAGGGGATGCTGGAATGCTCCTGATGACACTTTAGGTTAGCTGACTCTAAAAATGGGCAATGATCTAAGAGCCTATGATCTTCTGGAAATTAATAGCATAGAAAAGTTTTAAAGGCTGCAGAATAATCCTAGAATATTTTGTTCAGAAGTAATTCCTACTGAGGCCAATGGGACTTACTCCTAAAATCATGTAGATACATAAGATAGCAGCTGTCAGACTTTTGACATTGCCAAATTGCTTTGTTGCAGGGAAAAGGGGAGCTGGTCTTGAATAGTTTGTCCTGTGCTTAGGCAATCTAGAGGCTCAGAAAGAGTCTGCTGTTTCAGACTGCCTTTGTCATGCTCTCCTTTCCTCCCCCTCACCCCTCCCCCAGTCTGAAAAATCCTGCCTACAAGGTCTTCTGATAGAAGATGTGTCACTGGTTTTTATTTTATATATTTATTTTATTGATCATTTTCTATACTGCCTTTCATCAAACTAATCCCAAGGAGGTTTACAGTTTAAAAAACACAATAAAACTAATAAAAATAACATTAAAACAAATTGAAAACAATAAGAACCATTAGAAAAGTAAGCACATAGTTGTACTTACTATGCAGTGATGGATTTTGCCTAACTTCAATGGTAAACTGCTCCTGTATTCTATGAAGAAAACCACATGGCTCTGTGGTTGCCAGGAGTTGACACTGACTCAATGGCACAACCTTTCTTTCCTTTTTAATGTGGTATTGCATGGCGAAGCGGACTCTATGTCTTATCCCTAGTTCATGTATTGTTTTCTGAAAGGCACATGTCCTTACTTTTTATCATCATGCAGAGCATCTGTCTGCTTGTATGGAACAGATCCCAGGTTCAATCCCTAGCAGCATTTCCAGGTGTGGCTGGGAGAGACAACTGCCTGAAACCTCAGGAGCAGCCCATGCTAGTCCATATAGACAATACTGAGTTAGATGGACCAATCAAATCTGGACCATCAAGAAAGAAGCACATCTACAACTAATGCTCGAAGGAAAACTAGCAGGAAAAAGATCAAGAGGAAGGAGGAGGAAGGTCTGGATGGATGACTTGAAAGCATGGCTAGAAATAGACACAGAAGATGTCATCCACAATTCTAGGGACCACAATCTATGGCTTTTTCTGGCTGCCAACCTCCCAATCAGCGAAGGCACATGACGAGAGAGAGAGAGAGAGAGAGAGAGAGAGAGAGAGAGAGAGAGAGAGAGAGAGAGAGAGAGATGGACCAGTGGTTTGACTTGGTTTAAGGCAGCTTCTTATGTTCCTAATGGCTGACATGATACGCAAGGCTAGCAGTGACAGGAGGGTATTTCTGCACCACTGCTGTGGACATGGAAGTAGTGGTGCCACTGTAGCTTCTCTCACAACATTAGTGGCATATGGGAGAAACTTCAGCCAGTGTTGTCCCCAGCAGTGCCTCTAATTCCATGTCCATAGCAGCAGCACCACACTACCACCCTGTCGCTGTTAGCCTTGTGTGTTATGTTAGCTAATACATTTAGCTTTTCACATTGTATGGTATTCCCTTCAAAGCAAGAGTGAGCAAGGGAGTGGCCCTCGCTTCCATGTTGCCTGGGGCCCACCTCTGCCTTAAAGCAGTCCTGCTACCTTGCTGGTTTCAATCTTTTCTTTTCCTAGTTTCTCTCTTTTCTTGTATTATTGCTGTGCTGGTTTGTTTTTTGCTTCCAGCTGTATCCGAAAGCAACCTTTAATATGCTATTTCCCTGCTGCTTCTTTTTCTTGTTCCTCATCCCTAAAGACAGGTACACAATGGATTTCTGCCTCTTCTTCTTCTTCACTGTGCTTTCTGCCCTTTCCAGTCCTTTCTGTGTAGGATTTATCTTGAGAAAGAGGAACAACAATATAACCTCTTTGGCAGACAATTTGACCTTTGATGATCTCCGTCCATTCTCACTGGGCAATTTCCACAGAACAAAACTGCTGCCATTTAGTTTTCTTGCTGAAAAGCCCAGAAAAGCTGGGGATTGCCAGCTGCCATGGCATCCAAAGTGTGAGAGATTTCAAATTGTTTCAAAGGCCATGCCTTTAAATTGCAGCTTAGGGTATATTTGCATATAGCCTAAGCTGATGGTGATATTCTACTGACTGGACAGTTCTTGAAGAGTAATTAGGACTGATTCATATCTTGCAAGAGCTCCAGGCCCTCCTTCAGCATTTCACAAAAGATGAAAGTAAGGAGAACACCCCTGTTCTCACATAGTGAAGCTGTTCTGACGACCAGCCAAAACCAGGTTTAAAAAGCTAAGCCTAATCTCAGCTGATTGCCAGAACCACCAGCAAACCTGCCTTCGGAGCCCACTTTTAGAATGAGGTTAAGGAAACAAGCACTTCCTTAGCCCCATTTTTTCCAATTCCGAGGCTGGGTAAGTAAAGCCTTTTCAGTCCTTTCAGGCCTCGCAGAGGGCATTTTCACATGCGTGGCGGTCGCCAAAATTATGGACGTTCGCTCTTATGGATTCCCGAAAAGGCTTTATTTACCTGGCCGCGGCAGTGATGAGGAAGGCCGGCGGGGGGCGAGGGAACCCGCACGGACCCCCCTGCAGCTTCAGCAAGCCCCCCGAAGGGGCGACAGGTACTTCATTAGCTTAATTTTTTAAAAAAAGTCCGTGGACCGGTTTGGGACCGGACTGGGACTGGACCGGACCGGGGGGGTTTGATGGGGGGCCAGACCGAACTGGCCCAGTTCCGTTCGAGGCTTGTCCGGCCTCAAACCGAACCGGGCCAGACGGTTCTGCGCATACCCCTACTCACCACCACCTCCTCCATTCCATCTGCTGTGTGGTATGTCCATTTACTCTGCAATAACCTTGTCTCCCTCCAATTTATAGCTCAACATGTTTGTCCATTTGGTAAAAGTAGATGTGAAAAATAATTGTCTTTTTGGTGAGATAAATAATTGGTGAGATAAAAACAAATAATGGTTTTTGGTGAGATAAAATACCAGCTGCAGTGTGTGAAATAGAATGGTGTGTGGTGCTTGGTGGCTTTAGGTTCAAAGTCCATGAACTCCTAATTGTGCCCTTAAGAGGTAAATATAGCTGAAATGGGGCAAAGAGCACTTTCAGGGACAAAGTGATTTTTGGTGGGAAAATGAAAGTAGGGGAAAGGGTCTCATATCTGAATCCTGCCCCCACCACTGCAGCTGCTTTGGGCTAAAGAAGAAGCCCTTCTTTTTTAAAGTATGCCTGATAAGTATGTAATAAGATAAATGTTTTGTTTGTCCCTGAGTGTTGATGACCCTGTATTTCCATAGATTTGGTCTAGAGACAAGAGGCATCAAAGATTTCATAGCTAGATATCTAAATCTAAACTGATTTCTCTAGAAAACCCTAGATCTAGATTTTTGGGGCTGGAGATCAATCTGTTATACATTACCCCCAAAAGATAAGAACAGGGATAAAAACAGTCATAAAGCTCTTTCAGACAATTGTGCAGTCAGGCAGTATGCCCAGGGATTCCTGGTCATGAGAACTGACAGGAATTCCTCAAGCCCAGATCTCTGACAGCAGGATAACCCAGATCCTACACTCTGCTGTTAACCCAGATTAGTGAAAAATAGGGGCCTTTTACCTCAGGTTGCTGATCGTGTGCTGAAAATTCAATTTAAGGAACTCTCAATGCCAGTGGCCAAATTTGTCATAGAGTTCTGTGGCTAGAGGGGCCAGGCAGAGTAGTACAGCAGCAGATCTCCTCTGCCCTGGGCCTTCTAGCCTCAAGTTATGTGCATTTGCATGTAACATGGAACTGCAGGTCCAATGGACTTGCGGTTCTACTCCTCCTTCCCCTTGCTCTCTCATCCAAATTCTTCAGGAAAGCTCCCTCTCTACAGTCTCACTGATTGCAGAGAGGAGGGGGAACTGGCTGCCTGGGCTCTACTGAAGGACAGCCCTGGCAGACAGCCCTGGCAGCCAATAGCAGCCAGAGTGAGGGGGGAGCTTACTCCTTCAACTCCGGTTGCAAAGCAGCCAGACTGCGGTGCTAGCGTTTGGACATTATATTGGCACTGTGGAACTGGAGGGCCAGGTGGCCGACTTCACTACAAGGTACAAATTACTATTCACGGATGGAAACCGCGGGTCCATTTTCTTTTTTAACTGCAGTTGCCTGCATTGTGACATTTGGAAATTGAAACCGGAGACCCCTTAAATTCTGGTTGTCTGTTATGTGCAAATGCAGCCTATGATAAAGATGGCTGTTGGCCGACCCAACTTTGATAGCCATTGATAGATCTGTCCTCCATGAATTTGTCTAAGCCCTTTTAAAGCTGTCCAAGCTGGTGGCCATCACATTGTTTTGTGGCACACATTTCTGTAGAATTGACTGTCAGTAATTAGTGCAAAGTAGATTTATGATAGCCAGTTATATGAAAAATTTGAAGGGCAGTTTCTATTCTAATTAGTTGTGACTAAGCACCATTGAAATTAAGGAGATAAGTTAGTCTTGAGAAACCGAACTCCCATTAATTTCAATACGACATAGTCATGACTAACCTGAAGTTTCTAGCTATATTTTGAGCTGTATTTTGAATACTTTACCAGGGCAAATTCCGTTGCAGTCTGATGGAGGAAGGGTCTTTTGACTAATAGTGAAACCAATTTGAATACAGAAGTCTGTGATTTCAATAAACAATAAACAATAAGCAAGTCTTAACTATTCCAGCAACATATACTTTAGGAGTGTTTTTCATTGTTTGTTTTCATCACACTGCTATCAAAAGGACTTTCATACACCATACTGTAATTGAATTTGCCTCTGATGGAACTCGATTTAGCTCAAAATTCATTGTGCTTTTTAGTATCACTGTTGAGGATAAATCTGCTTTGCACTCAGTTATTGACTTTGGTTTTCTGCTCCAGGTTTTGCAGTCGTACACACTGAGGCTAAAAAATAATTTGCAAGATGCAAAAGATACAATGAGGGCATGCACATGAGCAGCCCAGGCTGGCACAGCCCTACCTGGGAAGGGCTGCTAGTGTGGAGTAGTGTTTCTGTGGGTAGGGCTGCTCTTTGCTGGGGTAGCCCGGGTTTTCTATCTGGGTTTATACTGAGGTAGAAGGGCACGAGTATGCCCTTCCTTCTCAGTCCCCAGTCATATACATACCCAGGCTACATGCAACCTGAGCATTCCTAGAGCCAGGCAGCTAGAGCGCCCAGCAATGGAGAAATCCCCCAGTGCACTGCACTACTCACATGTTGTATTATGGGATTTCTGGGCTTCACCGGGGTCACACAGATGGCCAGTGCGCATGCGCGGTGGCCTCATAGCCACCGTCAGCACAGAGAGGCCCAGAATGGGCTGAAAATAGCCCCAAGTGGGCCATTTTGAGACTGAGGGGAAGCCAGAGGTGGCGGCGGGGCTACTGGAGACCTTCCCCAGCTGTAGCACTGCCCCCCAGATGAGATGAGTGGTTTTTTAAAAAAATAATATATTATTTTAAACATTAGAACCCCCAAACACCCCCCCAACATGCACTTCATTTGAAGGGCCAGTATCCAGGTTCACTTTTATAATGAAGACCAGTATAGTCATTCACACAAACACATGTACGAGTGTACAGACATCTGTAGACTCGTACAGCATAATATCTGAATTGGCCTCAAGTCTCATGGAAGCCTTTAACTCTATGCATCTATAAACTGAGCCAGCGCCTTGACATGTGGAGGAGTGACTACACACCTGTCCTCTCACAAATCCAGAAGATGAAGTGTATGAGCCAGGTGTAGCATATCATTGCCTGATCAGGCAAAGGTACAGATCTTACATCCTTTCGGCTCAGAAATGCAAAGAGACAAAGCACAGGATTCCTGCCCAGCCTATGACAAATCAGGGGAAGGGCTCAGAGATATTTTCATTTGCCTGGGGCAGGCTGAGCCTCGTGTCAGTCCTGTGATCGGGGCGGCCCAAGGCATTTTGCTGCCTGAGGTGAAGGACAATATGAAACTCCCCCCATCTACGGGGGTGGGGGGAGTTTTAAATGTTTTAACTGTGTTTTCATCTGTGTTGTTTTATTGTAGCATACAAATATTGTTGTAGAAAAATATGCTAAATAAACACATACACAAATACGGGTGGGTGTTTAGCACCCTCAGGCCGGACTGCCAAGGCAAGGGTGGTGACCCAGGAGCCCTCTCAGACTGCTACCAAGCCAGGCAGTGGCAGTGCGGGGGTGGTGGTGTTCCTAGCTCAAGGCCAGAAGATAAGATGTGTCCCAGCAGTGCAAAGAAGGAAAATGAACAATTTGCCTCAATGAGGAGAGGAAAGGTGGCAGTAATGGATGGAGGGGGACTCCATGGTGGCAGAGGCATGGCCTTTGACTGCCTTGCCATGCCCTATGAAAAGCCCACCCTTGCTGTAGTGACTGTATTTTCAATCAATGTTGACATATGGGATTGCCGGTTTCTCCAAGGGGGCAAAGGGAATTCACAAACCATTGTGGGGGCACTCCTGGGCCCTGCCATGCTATCAATCTCCTCCTCGCCCCCACCATTTCCCAAGTATTGGCAGGCTGATGACCTCACCAGGCCTCATCTAAGAACAATAAATCTAGGGTTCTTGGATGCATCTAGTCTAGTAAGCCAATTGACGCACACTTCCTAATCAAATAGCATGCAGTCCAAGGATGTGCCTACAGAGTACCCTTTTGTGCATGTAGTTCCTGATCTAAGGTAAAGTAAAGGGTGCCGTCAAGTCGATTTCGACTCCTGGCTCCCACAGAGCCCTGTGGTTTACTTTTGGTAGCATACAAGAGAGGTTTACCATTGCCTCCTCCTGCACAGTATGAGATGATGCCTTTCAGCATCTTCCTATATCACTGCTGCCCTATATAGTACCAGCTGGGATTCAAACCAGCAACCTTCTGCTTGTCAAGCATTTTCCTGCTATGCCCTTAAGCTGATCTAGCTGGAAATAAAATACATATTGAAGCCTGTTTCCACACAAGTGCATCACTCTTGCTGAATTGGGACACCTGAATAGAACAGATTAGAGAGTAGAGCTGGTCTTGTGGCAGCAAGCATGCAGGGGCGTATCTAGGGTAGGGCAGGCAGGGCATGTGCCCCGGGCACCACTTGAAGGGGGGTGCCATTTTTAAAATATTTTTTTTAAAAGGCCACCGAAAACAAAATGCCCACCGCACATGCTCAAATGGCCTCTGTGAGGTTCTAGGTCATGCCAGGGCTCTCAGAGGCCATTTGAGCATGCATGGTGGCCATTTTGTTTTCAGCTGCCTTTGTTTTTTAAAAAATTATTTTTAAAAATGGCCCCCACACATGCTCAAATGTTCCCTGTGAGTTCCTAGAGGCCAGCGGGGGAAGGGGCAACCTTCTCAGACCCCACCCATGGCCTTTAGGAAGCCCCCCGAAGGGGCTCCAGGTAAATTTTTTTTAAAAAAATAATAATATGTCACTGTACACATATTCAGATTGGCACTATGTACAGAGAATCAGGGTTTGTGAATACAGAGCTGAAGCTTATGAGCTAGGATTGTATTCATTTGCTTTTACTTTGGTTCTTGTGATAAGTGAGTTAAATATGTTGTCTTAATAATATTAATGGTTAGTTTGTCTTTGAATCAGTGTGAAATCCTTGGTATTAAGGCCCACTGGGAGTTTCTTGCTCTCTTTCTCTCATTTTAACTATCTTTCTGAAATACTAGAATATATTCCAAGCAGTGACACAGTTTACTCTGCATATCTTTTAATTATTTTCAGAGTATCTGGGAAAAGTCAAATTCTCCATTTATTTTTAAAGCTTATGTAATAGTGATGCTACAATGCATAGTAGAGAATTAGACAGGCACTTCTGTTTAGTTTTCCAAGTACACCTCCACATAGTATTTGGATATTTCATGAGCCCCAGCATACGGAAATGTGTAGTTTTCCAGCAATTTTTGGTCTGGCTACGTCCACTGCTAAATAGTTTTTTGAAATATTAAAAGAATAATGAGCTTAACTTGTATTTTTCAGCTGATATTATGGTAAAGTTATCTGAAAGATGGGTGTCAGATGTTTGGACAAGGGGTGCAATTTCAGTGCTTGCCTAGGCGCTATTTTCCCTAGATACGCCTCTGCAAGTATGACTTGTCCCCCTAGCTATGCAGGGTCTGCCCTGGTTGCATAAGAATGGGAGACCACATGTGAGCACTGTAACATATTCCTCTCAGGGCATGGAGCCACTCTGGGAAGAAGGTTTCAAGTTCCCTCTTTGGCTTCTACAAGATGGGGCTGAGAGAGATTCCTGCCTGTAACCCTGGAGAAGTCGCTGCCAGTCTGTGTGGACAATACTGAGCTCGATAGACCAATGGTCTGACTCAGTATATGGCAGCTTCCTATGCTCCTATGTTCCTATCATTAGTGAAGTTTCTGAATTTACTCTGAGTCCTTTAGAGTTCACAATCCAAATAGCTTTGTAATGGTTAACAAAAATGTGAGCTCTCTTTGCAAGCAGCAATGCAGAAACAAAATGCTAATGACTGTTCTTATACCGGTACATTTCTTAGCCCAAATGTAGGCCAAAAGCAATATATATTCCTCTACCTACATTTCCATTTGTCAAAATGCATATAAATACTTTGAAAAGGTTATTGAGGTTACAGGAAAAACTAAAGCGCTTTGATGTTTCTGTATATAACTTTCTCCAAAACATCAGCAGTAATACTTCAATTTAAAAACAGAACTGTCAAATATCTTATTTGTATTTACTACAAGTGGATTTGGTGGAGTGCTCAAATAATAGAAAATTTCAGGGAGTTTATCTAGTGGTGGTCATTGCCAAGAGCTCAAACTTAATAAGTTATACAAAGAACTAGATGAAAAAGTAGGCCAGGCTCATGGGGAAAAAGCAAACCAACAACAAAGCAGAAATGCTTGACACATTTAGGGCAAAGAGATTCTTGATGGATAGTAGTCTCTGCTTTTTTTCTGGACCAATAATCTGTGTTACCAACGGCAAGTAATCAGACAAGAATCTTGGTGTCTGTGTATCTAAATTGTGCTTATCACCTAGGTACTAGGGACCCTGTTCATAGCTATCTGCCTTAGTCAGAGGGCCAGTGCTTGTGCTAGATTTCTCCGCTGGCATTTTAAAATCACATCCAGAGATGTGTGCAGAAAATACTTTAAAATCCATGTTGCTGTAATGCCAGAGAGTTCATGCCAGAGAACAAGATGCATGAACTCTGCAGATTTTGGTCTTTTACTGAATTCTGGTATACAAAATGAGATGTCTTTGGCCATTTTCTGCTGCCTTCTTGCATTTTTTGTAAAAAAAAAAAAAAAAATCAAGTAAAGGAATTAATCATAGAAGCACCACTGAGCAAAGTCAGAGATCCAGCTTAACTGAAATCATATTGCAATGTGTGTTCAATCATTTTCTTGTACAGTCCTTATATTTGGTGCTTAATTTTTAAAGTGCTTAAGGTGCTGTAGACGTCACACCATTCCTTGCAGAGAATAAGTGGTTTCACATGAGGCTTACATGACCTGTGAATCTCTTTTGCACAATGCATCTTCTGATTATTGTTTGTGTGGAAGAGGAATAAAAGGAGGGGCATTTGTAATGCAGGTGAGCATTATGGTTAATGTATATTTTACATTTGTATTACAAACCTGTTTGAAGCAAGAATGGTAAGACTCATGTGTTAAAATGTCTTAAGAATGTCACTGTCTTCTCCATGGCTATATCTACTGGATGAAATTAGGATAATAATAAAGATCAGCTGTATTGCTGGTCCATAATAGAAAATGTCATAGCATCAATAAACAAAATACTATTGCCAGGACCAACCAAGTTCATAATGCAACATGTGAGCTTTCAAGTTACACAGAATTAATCCTCAAGTTGGATTTTAAAAATGGTTTAAAGCAGTGTTTCTCAACCTTTTTGGACTCAAGGACCGCTAAATCATTTGTGCAGAGTGTCAAGGACCGCTACATTCTTTGTGTGCAGTTTCCCGGACCAGCAGTTAGTAGAGGGGTTTCAAGTTTAATTTTATTTTATATATCTAAGACTTTATACCGGTCCAAAACTTGCATCTACTTGCAATTAACTTGCAATTAAAATAATGTCATAAAATAAAATTTGTTAAACAATAAACTATTTTATTTACATACTATTTACACAAGAAATTAATTAAGAAATTAAATAATGTCATAAAATAAAATTTGTTAAACAATAAACTGTATTTTATTTACATACTATTTACATATCAAAATGCACACAATGTTAATGTGAACATTATATTCAAATATTTTAGGAGCAGAGGAAGAAGTCTGATGAGATATTCAAAATAAAACCTTGGTATGAAAACCAACAATATTCTTCCTTTCCATGTAGCCATAAATAAGAGCCATGTCTGCTTACTGGAAAGTATGCATTCCCAAATTCCAAGGAGACTCTTAGTACATGCATATAAAAAAAGAATCATTAAAATAGAACACATTCAAGCACTATTTGAATGCTTGCATTACTTTATCCCAAAAGCAATATTGGGGCTGTATTTGTGAATGGCAAAGAGATGACAAACTTTTGGTACAGTGGTAGAAAGGGTGTTCTCCAAAGCCATCCTCAAGCAAGCAGATCTTTCCCAGTCAGTACTACTTGATCCTCCATTTCTTCATATCTAGCAAGCTCCTTTATGAGGCGCAGCAGGTCGGCGCAGCCCTCAGACCGCGCGGCTCGGAGATGGAACGGGGCCATTTTCGCGGGGGGGCGGATGGGATGGGATCCAGGGACTGCCTCTGTTTGCAGGCCAGTGCTTCTGTGCAGCATCCCAACTCTGTGGCCATGCACAGCACTGCTGGCTTATTTAAGCCCACGTAACGTGGGACTGCAAAAGAAAAGTTGCAGGAGACTCAGAGTTGTAGCGGAAGAAGAGGGAAGCGAGGCGTCGCCAAAACAGAGAAAGGGCTGGAACAGAAGAAGCGGCTAGGAGGAGTAAGAGCGAGCGAGGGCGGGCGAAAGGGAGAGGCTAGCAGGTCGGAGTGGGGTTTGAGAGCAGAGAGGCGAGGGAGCAACAAGAGGCAGGGATTGGGCAGGGCCGAGGGAGGAAAGCCTGCAAAGAGCGGAGTCAGGGTGAGGAGTCTGCGCCAGGGAAAGCCAGATTAAGGAGTGGCACTTTGGGAGCAACTTTTGTCGAGTGCGGAGCGAAGAAACTTGGAACAGGGCCATTTTCCCGGGGGGGGGGGGATGGGATGGGATCCGGGGACTGCCTCCGTTTGCAGGTCAGTGTTTCTGTGCAGCATCCCAACTCTGTGGCCATGCACAGCACTACTGGCTTATTTATCCTCAATGCTCTGCTCTCCACTCCCTCGCGTGAGTCCCCGATAGTTGAAGAGCAGGAGAAGCAGTCGACGGCGGCGGCACAGGCACAGTCAGGCGCCAAGCATCCCCCTGGCAGCACAGAGGGAAAAAAACCGCAATCTCAGTGGCAGCTTCTTCAAGTAGTTTTGGGCCGATTTGGCCCGTCTTCGGCCATGTGGGGGCGGCGGCGGCAGCTTCTTTGGCCTGAAATTGGGCCTTTGTGGGGGCGGCTGGGCGGCGGCTGCAGCCGCGGCAGTTGTTTGGGGCAGGCAGTAGTTTGGGCCTATTTCGCCGTCTTCGGTCGTGTGGGGGCGGCGGCGGCTTCTTTAGCTTCTGTGGGGGCAGCTGGGTGGGCGGTCGGTGGCGGCGGCAGTCTGGGCCGATTTGGGCCCAGACTGCCGATTCTGGGCCTTGATCTGGCCATGTGGGCGACAAGCGAGAAAGCGGCAGGGAGGGGTAAGTAAACCCTCCCGCCCTCCTAAATATACCCCCCCTGCAGTTGGTCAAAGCAAACACTCACAGCCTCAGCACCTCACTTATTTTTAGCCCAGTAAGTTTAAGCAGCTCACCTTCAAAGATCTCAAAAAACCACCTTCCAGCAACCACCCAATTTCTCCACTCACTCACTCACTGACTGGGCTATCTTCCCGCCTCGGCACAAGCCCCGCCCCTGCTCCACCCCTATTGGCCACTGACGTTCCAGGAGCCTCGGCATTTCCGGGGAGAGAAAAACTTTTACAGCGGAGAGAAAAGCGGATAGAAAAACAAGCGTATTCAGTTTGGAGCCCTGCCTTCCTAGTCGCGGACCGGCACTCAAGCCTCCGCGGACCGCTGCCGGTCCGCGGACCGGCTGTTGAGAAACACTGGTTTAAAGGATAGGAAAATAGATGTTTCCTTTTGACAGCAAGGTGCTAAACACCTGTCTGCAAATTGTTTTGCAGTTGGCAATGGAGAACATTCTTAATTAGGTTAAAATTATGGCCTGCATTAGGATCTCGGACCACAAAGTGGCAAGCTGGGAGAAGAATGCAGTGGAAAGGATTCCTGTGAAAATGAAGAAAACAGTAAATCATCTCTGTGGCCTAATATTTGTATTGGCAATACAAGGGCAAAGAAGCTCTTCTTTTCAGCCCATATTGCATCTGCAAGTTCATGTCCAGCAGAATTATTCAGGGTTGTGAGAGGGCTAGTGAGTGCCCCTCCTCCCTTGAATCAGGATTTTGAACCATCTATTACCCGCTGTGATGTATTTAATGGTGTTTGTTTGGGTTTTTTTGATAAAATCTCTTGTATTTGGGCCGACTTGGATTCAGACCCTACAATTACTGTGGTGTCTGAATTGGAGGTGTCCAACAACTCCTCTTATGTGGTCAGGCTGGATCAGTTTAGGTTTGTGATTTGTGAGGATGTGGACAAGCTGCTTGGAGTGGTGTGGATTACCACCTGTTCTCTTGACCCATGCCTGACATCTGGCAGAGAGGTTGTTGTAGAAGGCCTAGTAGAGATCATAAATGCTTCTTTGAGGGACAGCAGGATGCCTCCTTGCCTTAAGGAGGCAATAATTAGACCACTTCTGAAGAAGCCTGTCTTAGATTCCTCAGAGTTCAGCAACTATAGTCCTGTCTCCAATCTTCTGTGGTTGGGCAAGGTAATTGAGAGGGTGGTGGCCTCCCAATTCCAGGCAGTCTTGGAGGAAACTGATTATCTAGTCCAGGCATCCCCAAACTACAGCCCTCCAGATGTTGCTGAACTACAACTCCCAGCATCCCTAGACACAATTTTTTGTGGCTGGGTATGCTGGAAGTTGTAGTTCAGCAACATCTTGAGGACCGCAGTTTGGGGATGCCAGATCTAGACCCATTTCAGTTTTCGGGTGGGCAATGGGGTGGAGACTGCCTTGGTCGGCCTGATGGATGATCTCCAGTTGGCAATTGACAGAGGAAGTATGACTCGGTTGGTCATTTGGGACCTCTTTGTGGCTTTTGATACTATTGACCATAGTATCCTTCTGGAGCGTCTGAGGAGGTTGGGGGTGGGAGGCACTGCTTTGCAGTGGTTCCACTCTTACCTCTCGGGCAGATTCCAGATGGTGTCCCTCGCAGACTGTTCGTCAAAAACCGAACTTCAGTATGGTGTCCCTCAGGGCTCCGTATTGTCTCCGATGTTGTTTAACATCTACATGAAACCGCTGGGAGAGATCATCAGGAGATTTGGTGCAGGGTGTTATCAGTATGCTGATGACACCCAAATCTATTTCTCCATGTCAGCATCATCAGGAGAAGGCATAACCTCCCTAAATGATAAAATAAATAAAATAAAGGCATAACCTCCCTAAATGATAAAATAAATAAAATAAAAATAAATGTCTGCTTGGAGGCAGTGATGGGTTGGATGAGAGGTAACAAGCTGAGGCTGAATTCAGATAAGACGGGGGTACTTATTATGCGGGGTCGGAAATTGGAAGATGATTTTGATCTGCCAGTTCTGGATTGGGTCACACTTCCCCGGAAGGAACTGGTACGCAGTCTGGGCGTGCTTCTTGACACAAACCTCTCCCTGGTGTCCCAGGTTGAGGCAGTGGCCAGAGGTGCCTTTTATCAGCTTTGGCAGATATGCCAGCTGTGTCCATTTCTTGAGATAAATGACCTCAGAACAGTAGTACATCTGCTGGTCACTTCCAGACTTGACTACTGCAATGCACTCTATGTGGGGCTGCCTTTGTATGTAGTCCAGAAACTGCAGTTGGTCCAGAATGCAGCAGCCAGGTTGGTCTCTGGGTCATATCAAATAGACCATATCACTCCTATCTTAAAAGATCTACACTGGTTGCCGATAAGTTTCCAGGCAAAATACAAGGCTTTGGTTATAACCTATGAAGCCCTAAACAGCTTGAGCCTTGGGTATTTAAGAGAACGCTTTCTTTGTCATGGACCCCACCACCCATTGAGATCATCTGGAGAGGTTCATCTGCAGTTGCCACCGGCTCGTCTGGTGACTTATCAGGGATGAGCCTTCTCTGTTGCTTCCCCTAGGCTTTGGAACACACTTCTTGCTGAAATAAGAGTCTTCCCATCTCTTACAACTTTTAAAAAGGCAGTCAAGACATTTTTGTTCATCCAGGCTTTTAATTAGATATTGTTTTAATTGTGTTTTTAATGGTTTTAACGTTTTAAATTTTAATTGTTGTAATGTTTTATATTTTTTATATTTATTTTTTTTGTAAACCACCCAGAGACTTGTATTTGGGGCGGTATATAAAGAGAGCTTCTTCCACTAATCTTGTGTGATGGGCTAACGCAGAGGCGTATCTAGGGAAAATAGCGCCTAGGGCAAGCACTGAAATTGCGCCCCTTGTCCAAACATCTGACACCCATCTTTCAGATAACTCTACCATAATATCAGCTGAAAAATACAAGTCAAGCTTGTTAATCTTTTAATATTTCAAAAACTATTTAGCAGTGGATGTAGCCAGACCAAAAAATGCTGGAAAACTACAAATTTCCGTATGCTGGGGCTCATGAAATACCCAAATACTATGTGGAGGTGTACTTGGAAAACTAAACAGAAGAGCTTGTCTAATTCTCTACTGTGCATTGTAGCATCACTATTATATTAGTTTTAAAAATAAATGGAGAATTTGACTTTTCCCAGATACTCTGAAAATAATTAAAAGATATGCAGAGTAAACTGTGTCACTGCTTGGAATATATTCTAGTATTTCAGAAAGACAGTTAAAATGAGAGAAAGAGAGCAAGAAACTCCCAGTGGGCCCTAATACTAAGGATTTCACACTGATTCAAAGACAAACTCACCATTAATAGCCATATTATTAAGACATCACATTTAACTCACTTATTACAAGAAGCAAAGTAAGAGCAAATGAATACAATCCTAGCTTATAAGTTTCAGCTCATTATTCACATGCCCTGATTCTCTGTACATAGTGCCAATCTGAATATGTGTACAGTGACTTATATTATATTGATTTAAAAAATATATCTGTAGCCCCTTTGGATAGGGTTCCTAAAGGCCATGGAGGGAGGTCTTCAAAGGTTCCCCCTCCCCCTGCTGGCCTCTAGGGCCTCGCAGGGACCATTTGAGCATGTGCAGTGGGCATTTTGTTTTTGGTGGCCATTTTTTAATTTTTAAAAAAGGGTGCCCCCCTTCAAGTGGCGCCCGGGGCACGTGCCCTGCCTGCCCTACCCTAGATACGCCCCTGGGCTAACGAAAAGGTCAGTCCTTCACATTCCTGAGGCCTAGGTTGTTGAGGACTTTAAAGATAATCACCACCACCTCAAATTAGACCTGGAAACACACAGGCAGCCAGTGAATCTCGTTCAGTAATATGCTACCGCACCCATGGTCCTGGTGAGAACACTGGTGTCTGCATTTTGTACTAGTTGATGTTTTTAGATACTGTTTAAGGGCAGGCCCATGCATAGCACATTGCTGTTCAGATGTGACATAGGTAAATGCCCTCTCCAGCAATGGGAGCAACTGGTGCACTGGCTGAAAATGCGCAACACACTCCTGGCCACGGCTGCAGCCTGACATCCAGGTCCAGGAGAACCACCAGACTGTGGACCTGTTCTTTTAGAAGGAGTGCAAGAGCGGATCCCATGACTGAATATTTGCCCATATTAAAAACCCCATGCACACAGAAAACTGAGTCACAGAAGCAGCAAGGCTAGAACATTCTCCTCCTACAAACTGGCACATCAGATGAGAATAATTTACTGCAGACTGGGCAAATCTGTGAAATGTGACAAAATTAAAATTCCTGGCAAAAATTGGTGGTAGCAGAGCTTGAAATGGAAAGCACCTTCATTGAGAAACATGTTCACTATCCCTTCACAGAAGTAGGAGAAGAACTGATATATTTTGAAATTCCTTTAACTATCTGCAAAGAGGTATAATGCATATATGCATAAAAAGGTATAGTATATAAAGGTAGAGTAAGGAAGATATTTCTGTCTGATTTGGATACTGTGACAAGGTCTCTGACAAGTAGAGATGAGCACCAAAGTGTGAAGTGGGGACTCACCCAATCAAAACATGGATTCATATTCTAAGCTCTGTTATAGTGTTTCTAGGCAAGTAGGGATAGTGAGGAGGGCTCATGGGAAACTTGGGTGGCTCCACTCAGCACATCACTTTAAAAAAATTAAATTAAATTAAATTAAAATTGCATCTTGCGCTCTATAGTTACATTCCAGAAGTCTGGAACGAGGACAATCTTTCAAGAAGATTGTGTACAGACCTCACTGAATGAACGGGAGTTAAGTAATCATTAAAAAAAAATCAGTTTTACAAATCTTATACTCAAAACCTGGTAGGAGGGAAATAGAGCAGAATAAATAAATTTCAGGTAACTAGTCGTGCAGCTCAAAATTCTTGAAGAATTAGAAGTAGGAAAAGCATTGTTGCTATTGCCTATAAATACCATCCTTTCACATAATGTTTTGTTTGGGGTTTTTTTGTCATCTCAGTGGCCCTGCTTTGCATGGAGCAACATGTATAAAATATTTATGGAAGTTCACTGACTTTAGAATGATGAGAATTCTCCAGAGGACGTAGGTAGTTTTTTCAGTCAATGAGTTCAACCAAGCTCCGGCACCATATAAAATGCTCCATAAAGTTGAGTTGAACTATTTAGAGCTGCCCTCGGAATTATTGCTATCAACAAACCCGTGAGTCTCAATTACTTAATCTATGCAGCTGTTGTTAATAGCATTAATTATTTAATTCTAATAGGAAAATTGTTGCTTTCCAGGTCGAAGCAGCTGCATCTATCGCTGTCGTTCACCATGCCCTTTAAGAAATTTGACCACTAGATGGGGGTAGAGAACCTTATTTTCTCCATTAATACCACCACAGCAAAGGCATTGGAGAAGGATTGCCTTCATTAGGATTGCCTACTAGATGTGGGATCTTAGAGCTTTTGAGTAAACCTTGCTGTTGTTTTTTACCTGAGGCAGTTTCATGTTATATTGAACTGAGATGCTGCTGTCTTTTCTTTTTTGTGATTTCCAATTTATGGAGAATTGCTTCTAATGAAAATTCTAATGCAATCAATGAGACACGTTCTCAAAAGTTCCAGGCAGCGCTCTCATGACCTGAAGCTGGGAAATACTGCTGCAGTGTTAAAATTTAAACAGGTTCCTTCATAAAAGTCACCCTCAATGGTGCACAACGATCTTGTCTGCAGATACCTTGGTCTGCTGAATTATCATAACATGTAATTGTAATTTTAGGCACTGGGTATGATCATAATGACTCCCTAGCCAGATTCAGGCATTATGTTGTATGAGTGTACAGATGTCTGTACAGTCACACATGCATTTGTGTGAATGACTGTACCGCTGTTCATTTTAAAAGTGGATACAGACCCTTCAAATGCATGGTGCAGATATGAAGTGTACTTCTGTACTTGCATTCAACAGAACATGTGAATGACTGTACCTGTGTACAGATCAGTACCTGTGTATACTGTACACTCGTTGTACAAGTGTTGAACATAATGTGTGAATGGGCCTACTGAATCCAACACATTCAATGTCTTTCTGTCCAAAACCAGAGATATTCAATGAATACTTCTTTTTGCTTTATTTTGAATAGTTCTATACAAAAAGAAGTCCACAAAGGGGTTAACATAAGCATAAAGGAGGGAGGGCAGATGTTCTTGTGGTAGGGGGCATGAATTGTCCCCTTTGCTAAGCAGGGTCTGACCCTGGTTTGCATTTGAATGGTGACAACATGTGAGCACTGTCTCCTGTGCGATATTCGCCTCAGAGGGATGGGGCCCGAGCTCAGTGGTCGAGCATCTGCTTGCAGTGATAGAACATCTGCTTGCTTCCAGAAGGTCCCCGGTTCACTCCCTGGCATCTCCAGGTAGGGCTGGGAGAGCATCCTGCCTGAAACCTTGGAAAACCGCTGCAAGTCAGTGTAGACAATCCAGAGCTACATGGGCCAATGGTCTGACTTGGTATAAACCAGCTTCCTATGTAAAGGGGCTTATAATGTAAAAAGCAACATAATGGAGACACCAGCAATAGCAACACTGAGATGAATTGTAGAAGTTTATGCCTGCGAGGGACCAGTGCAGAAGAAGCAGCTGTCCCTTCTACTATGCAGTGGAACAGACTCCTCTTCTACCATAATGCAGCAGTGACAAACAAGAGCATGTGCAGAGAGAAAAAATGCAGAAAAGTCTGGACTTGCAGTGACACCTCCATGCTAACAAGAGCCAAACAACTCTTCTTGGCCATTGCTTCAGTGTGCGGCTGCCTGAGTCAGTATTTGGAACCCTGTGAAGCTACAGTATCTTCACAGAAATAAGCTCCTTCAGCAGGGGTACGCTTCTACAATTCATCCCACCATTGCTATTCCTGTTGGAGATGGAGTTCCAGTGCATCAACCTTTTGCACCAACTATCCTAATGACCACTAGGGGCATTGGGAAGCTAGTGAGGGTCTCCTTACCTGTTCCTGCTTGCCTCTACTCTATGCGCCATGTCTTGACTTCTCAGGTACTTCCTATAGTGAGTCAATCCTCTTCTTTTGCTCCTAGAGAGAAGATGGAAACATCCTTCTCCCTCTCCCTGCCTATTTTTTATGTAGCTGATAGATAGGATGGGTCTTTCCCATCTCAAATGTATTTCACCAATAAATCAATTTAGTTTAGACTCTACAGCGATCTCCATGTGTGTTACTTAAATAGCTGCAACAACTAAACTCTGCACTCTGTAACTGGAGTGGTTGCTTGCTTGGTGCTTTGCTAAATCATTACAAACCCCAACACTCCCTTGGGTTGCTTTTTAGACCCCCTTCCATAGGAACAGAGGAAGCTGCCTTATACCAAGTTAGACCATTGATCCATCTAGCTCAGGATTGTCTACAGACTGGCAGCAGCTTCTCCAAGGTTTCAGGCAGGAATCTTTCCCAGCCCTACCTGGAAATGCCAGGGAGTGAACCGGGGACCTTCTGCAAGCAATCAGATGCTCTATCACTGCAAGAAGATGCTCTACCACTGAGTGATGGCCCCATCCCTCAAAGGCAAATATCTTACAGGAGACAGTGCTCACATATACTCTGTATACTCATGTGTACATATACTCCTCAGTCTGGCAGTTTGCCCTAAGTGTGAATGTTCCAATGTACAAACTTCGCATTGCCATATTCCACTGCCATATCTTGTGTCATGCCTATGATTGCTTTATTTTATTTATGGTCTATTGACCACAATGCACTTCCTGACTGACTGGATGAATGTACAAACTGAAAAAGCTCCTCTGCCTGAGTTCAGTGTTTAGTGGAGGAGATGGTTCTGCACCTGAATCCGCACACACAGAGGGCTGCTTCCTCCATCAAAACCAACATGGAAATCCACATGCATAGATTCTGAATGGAGACAATTCCTAACACTATTTATGGCCATATTCTAACCAGTTATTCAGGTATGCATATGGTATGGAGACAGTTAAAGTATATTTCCACAAAACCTGCTATGAAGAAATCTACCATAGTACAAATGAATATTGTATGTGTCACTGCATACAGAGTCTGTAAATGCTCTGTAAAATCCGATGACTTATCAATTGAATGATTTTCCCCACTCTTCTGTGGGTTTTACTGGTATGGAATCCACATCCCACTGAACCAGATGACAAGCTTCTATTGCCTCTAATGGTTATGGATTACACCCTGTCTTCCCAATGAATTTTGCTAGGTTTTCCTCTGAGATGCCATTTACACATTCCCACTCTCTGTTCATTCTCTGTCACCTTCTCCTTTGCTTAAAGTGTTACTAGAGCTCATATAAGTAATCTGTTTCCAGAGATTTCCCCCATTCCATCAAACACGGAACACTTTTTACGTTTCACTGGCACATCCCGGTTGTGCCATTTTGCTGAGCTTGGTATAAAGGCACAAGAGGAAAAATATGATGTGTGTATAGATGTTCAATTTGATTTTTCATTTTAATATTTTCCCATGATTGGGCACTGTATGCACACACACGCACACACACAGAGGCAATTCTTTTCCTGCCAGGAAGGAAACGACAAACCTGAGATTTAAAATTTGCTTCTATAGCAGTTGTTCAATTACGAACAACACTCTCGACAGCACTAAGTGCTATCATTGGTATCCTGTTGCTTTTACGATTACATGTTACATTACAAGAAATATTTGACAAAGCTATCCTGTAATCCTGCAGGCTGCTAAATAGGAAAGGAAAGGTTGTGCCATCAAGTCGGTGTTGACTCCTGGAGACCACAGAGCCATGTGGTTTTCTTTGGTAGAATACAGGAGGGGTTTACCATTGCCATCTCCCATGCAGTATGAGATTATGCCTTTCAGCACCTTCCTATATCACTGCTGCCCAATATGGGAGTTTCCCATAATCTGGGAAACACAGCAGCCAGGATTCAAAACAACAGCCTCAAGCTCTCAAGGCAGGTTACTTCCCCACTGTGCCATGGCACTAGGAAATCAACAGGACATGTGCAGCATTGCAGTATGCACAACTGTATACTGTAACACATGGAAGACAGACTATGTCTGTCCTCCATGTGTGCAACCAACAGTCTGAGAGACGCTTCAACATGGTGCTGTCCTGCACTGCAGAGGAATCTATGTGAATAAGGTGACCACATGTACAGAGCCATTCACATGAGCCTTTCCCACCCCATCAGCACTCTTCTCCTTTATGAGAAGATTATTGCATGTGAAAGACCCATTGATTGGCCCCATCCACATGGTCATGTTTTTCACATGCACTCCCTGCCCACACAGCATTGTCTCACATCATATGGATTCACTCTTGCACACTATGTATGTGAAGCAGGCCAGGAGTCCACAGGAAATGAGCACACTTTTTTAGAACAAGGGTGCCTTGCAAATCCATTACATGAATTACAGCCGTAATATGCAGCATGAACTGTGAAAAGAAGCCACATAATTTAAAGTATCTGTGTTGTTTCTTTGTGTCTCATGTAAAGCCATAGAGGCAGTTACTTTTATTAGGACGATGAATTTGAATTATGACTTCCATAATTTGATACATTCACTGACAAGACTATAAGACTTGCCTGACTGGGTTCATCTAGTACAGCATTCTTTCTCCAGTGCGGCCAGCTAGAGGCTCTGGAAAGGTCATAACAAACAGAGCATGACAAAGATAGCCATTAGCTGTTGTTTGGCCTCAGCATCTCCAGATCACAGATATTCTGCCTCACAGCATAATATTTTGCTTCTTCTCAGCATAACATTTTGCTGTTTGGCTAATAGTCATTGATGAGTGTATCCTCCAATGGGATCCTCCCTGGTCCATTTCCCATGGAATCGTTGAAGGTGAGGGGATCCTGATGTTCTTTCAGTGCTCTCTCGTGTATGAGCTTATCCTCATTCACTTCCCTGAATAGGAACCGTTTCACATCTGGATGCTTGGAAACGATCGGTCTTCAGGGGACAATAGTTTGCTACAGTTTTCCTGTGGGAGTGTAGTCCAACTTCCTTTTAAAAGGCAGAATACCCTATTTTGCAAAATACTTCGAAGCAATTTAGGCAGCTTGACCACGTTCAACTAATGTGGCTAGATTAGATTAGTAACATAATCTAGCCTTAAAGAGATTAAGTATTTAACTACTTTATGAACTTTTTGTTGAACAGCAAATATTCTTTCTTTATTATTATTTTTTATTACTAGCTGGCCCTGCACAGAGCTTCTGTGCAAAAATACACTCCCCGCACCTTCAGGCATAGCCTCCCCTGCTCTCCCCCACCTTCTGCCCCAGTCTCTCCTGTCCCCCCACCATCTGCCCCAGTCTCCAATGGGTGATGAGGCTTCACCTACTGCCCATTCCCCTCCCACTCCTACCTTCTGCCCCAGTCTCTCCTACCCTCCCCCACCTTCTGCCCCAGTTTATCCTGCCCCATGTCCTCCTCCATCCCAGCCTCCTGCCCTCCCTCCACTTTCTGCCCCAGTCTCTCCTTCCCCATGTCCTCCTCCTTCCTGGCCCTCCAAGGGCCTGCCTGTCCCTCCTCCATTCCAGCCCTCCGTCCTCCTCCTCGGCTTCAGCCGCCACACGTCCTGGCCCTCCAAAGAGGGGTGGGGCTTCACCTGCTGCCCGTTCTTCTCCGTCCCTCCTCTGTCCCGGCCTTCAGTCCTCCTCTTTGGCTTCACCCATCCTCCTCCATCCCTCCTCCATCCCAACCCTCCATCCTCTTCCTCACCTTGTCCTCCCTGCTTGTCATCCCTCAGCCAGTCAACTGTCACCTTCCTCCCTCAGGCACTCAACCATTCTCCTCCCTCAGCCGTGACCTCCCTCAGCCATGACCCCTGTGGAGTCTCACCAGTCACTTCCTGGCACGCGCTATTCACTCCACCCTTGTGCTTGTCTCCTCTTCTGGGCCTGCCATTGGTCACAGCTTCAGCGGAGGCATGGCTTGCTACATCCCCACACACACCCCTGGTCCATCTACAGGAATTAATTATATAGATTATGCTATGAACACACAGAGCCGGGTCTCACGATCCGTGAGACCTGGTTTCTTCAGGTGAGCAGGGAGAGCAGGCTAAGCCCACTCTCCCCACTCACAAGTGGAGAGGGAGCCCTGGGCGGCCGGATCAGCTGCCCACACAATTGCCGGCTCCGAGACAGAGCCGGCGGGGGCTGGGGAGCTCGGGGGATGCGCAGCCCCCGCAAGCCCCAGTATGCCCTGCACGAGTGTGCAGGGCATACTGGGGAGACCCCTGAGCTGGGAGGTGGCTTTTCGCCTCCCGTCTGGGGGTCTACTCATGAGTAGGCACAGCGCGAAGGTGTGCCACGGCTACTCACGATTGTAAGAAGCAGGTTTGCAGAGTGCTCGCTCCGCAAACCTTCTTTTTACCAGGGATTCCAGAGCGGGTTACCCGCTCTAGAACCACTGGGCTTGCAGCCGAGCCCGGTGGTTCTGACGATTAACAAAAATTGGGCTAGGCTCTCCTAGCCTGATATTTGTTAATCATGAGAATAACCCCACAGTCTACCAGATGTTATTGACTGGATTTGGTACTTTAATTATCAGGCCCTTTCAAAGGGTCTAGGATAACTAAAGAAAAATTAAAGATAGCATCGTAGTATTTGTGCTGTCCTGAGTAGAGTGGCCTTCTGTAGCTGATGTGTTGTAATTTTATCAGTGCCGAAGGTGTCAAGCTGGTGTTCAAGTTCCTTTGGTACTGCACCAAGGGCACCAACAACTATTGGCACCACTATTGTTTTCTTTTTCCAGAGCCGCTCAATTTCAATCTGAAGGTCCTTGTATTTAGTTATTTTCTCCAAATGTTTTTCATCAACTCGTCTATTCCCTGGGATTGCAATATCAGTTATCAGAACCTAATTCTTCTCAATGACTATCAGATCCGGTGTATTGTGCACTAAATGCCTATCAGTTTGTTTTTGAAAATCGCAAAGGATTTTTGCCTCCTCGTTTCCTGTGACCTTCTCAATTGGATGATTACACCAATTCTTGCTTGCTGGCAATTTATAATTCTTGCTAAAGTTTCAGTGGATCATCACAGCAACTTTATTGTATCTTTCCTAATAATCAGTCTGCGTGATTTTCTTATAACAACATACAAGGTGCTCAAATCTCTCATCTTCTTTCTTGCATAACCGACACTTACTGATTTTCTGGGATTTATCAATTTTTGCTTTTATAACATTTGATCATAGCGATTGTTCCTGGGCTGCAAAAATGAGACCTTCTGTTTCCTTCTTCAGTGTCCCCTTCTTTAACCACTGCCATGTTGTGCTGTTGTTGACTTTCCATTATATGTCATTAAAGAACTGATCGTGCAATGGTTTATTGTGCCATTTTTCTCATTGGTTTCTCATCTGCTGTTTTTTTTTTGTATACATTCTTTGATACCTTTATTTTCAACAGTCCTGTCTTACTCACTTCTTGTAGTGTTTCTTCTTGGCTTTCATTGATGTATTCCGCCAATGCTCATTTTTCTTCTTCAGCAGATTGTCTGACTTGCAACATTCCATGTCCACCTTCATTTCTTGGCAGGTACAGCCTATCAACATCACTTGGCTGCAGGGCATGATTGATGGTCATTATTTTCCTGGTTTTCGAATCCAGTACATCCAATTCTGCTTGTGTCCAATCAACAGTACCTGCTGTATATCGAATTATAGGAATTGCCCATGTGTTGATTGCTTTGATAGTGTTACCACCGTTAAATGTGGATTTCAGTGTCTTTCTTACTCACCTGATATATTCCTTACTAACTTTGGTCTTCACTTCAGCGTGCTTGATCCTGTCACTTTGGAGAATGCCCAAATACTTATAACTTTCCTCAGGTGACAGAGTCTTTATGTTTTTTCCATTTGGCATCTCAATTCCTTCACTAGTTGTCATTTTCCCTCGATTTATTGCCAGTATAGCACATTTGTCCAGTCCAAACTCCATTGCGATATCATGGCTATAAATTCTAACCGTATTGAGTAATGACTCAATTTTGGATGGTGACTTTCCATATAGTTTTAGATCACCCACGTAAAGAAGGTGGGACAGCTTAACTGATGTTTTTGAAGTTTGGTATCCATGGTTTGTTTTGTTCAAGATAATGGAATAGCAGAATTAGGGAGATTACAAAAAGTAAAGGCAACAATGAGTCTCTTTGAAATATTCTTCTCCGTTTACTACCAAATGAGTCTTCCATGTGTTCATTGCCTTTTTTTTTTTAAACCAAGTTTTTAATGTTATCATTCACTCCAGTCATATCCAGGCATTTAAAAATTATTATTATTATTATTATTATTATTATTATTATTATTATTATTATTGACAAGATAATGAAACCAAAACATCACCTTCACATTACAATGAAAACAGTTGAGCAGGAGCAACTGCCTACAGTAGTTCCACTCCTACCTCTCAGACAGATTCCAGATTATGTTGATTGGAGACTGTTACTCTTTGAGATCTGAGTTTAAGTAAGGTATCCCTCAAGGCTCCACACTTTCTCCAATGCTTTTTAACATCTACATGAAACCACTGGGAGAGATCATCAGAGGATTTGGTGTGGGCTGTTATCAGTATGCTGATGACACCCAGATCTACTTCTCCATGTCAACATCATCAGGAGATGGCATGACCTCCCTAAATGCCTGCCTTGAAGCAGTAATGAGCTGGATGAGGGAGAATAAACTGAGACTGAATCCAGATAAGACAGAGGTACTTATTGTGTGGGGTCAAAGCTCCAGAGATGATTTAGATCTACCTGTTCTAGATGGGGTCACATCTGTTCTAGATGGGGTCACGCTCCCCCAAAAGGAACAGGTACGTAGTCTGGGACTACTTCAGGATCCACACCTCTCTTTGGTTTCACAGGTTGAGGCGGTGGCCAGAGGGCTTTTTATCAGCTTTGGCTGATATGCCAGCTGCATCCATTTCTTGAGATGAATGAGCTCAAAACAGTGGTACATATGCTGGTAACCTCCAGACTTGACTTCTGCAGTGCTCTGTATGTGGGGCTGCCTTTGTACATAGTCCGGAAACTCCAGTTGGTTCAGAATGCGGCAGCCAGGCTGGTCTCTGGGTCACCTCGGAGAGACCACATTACTCCTCTGCTGATGGAGCTACACTGGCTGCCAATAGATTTCTGGGCAAAATACAAAGTGCTAGTTATAACTTATAAAGCCCTAAATGGCTTAGGTCCTGGGTATTTAAGAGAGCATCTTCTTCACTATGAGCCACACAGCTCACTGAGGTCATCTGAGGAGGTCCGTCTCCAGTTACCACCGACACATCTGGTGGCTACACAAAGACGGGCCTTCTTGGTTGCTGTCCCGAGATTGTGGAATGCGCTCCCTGCTGAGATATGATCCTCCCCATCTCTAGCAATTTTAAAAGAACATCTGAACATCTGAAAACCCATCTTTTCATCCAAGCTTTCCCAGCTTTTTAAAACTGTCTGTTTTTAATTTTATGGCTGATTTTAAATTGTCGCATTGTTTTAACTTTTTATATGTGTTTTAATTGTTTTATGTTAACCGCCCAGAGATGAAAGTTTGGGTGGTATAGAAGTTTAATAAATAAATAAATAAATAATAAAATATGAAAGCTAGCTTTTTGTTGTTTTATGGATTTCCTTATGCATTTGTTGACTCACCCACAAAAAGATGCTATGAACATAGATTGCTATAATTTCCATTCTTTTTAAAGCAAGCAATTTTCTAAGCTTCTTTAGATATAATGGTTGAAAGCATGATGATAATATGAATGGAAGATGTGGAAATTACTGGGCAAGTAAGATTGGCTTTGGATGTGACAGGAAGCTGGAGATGCAGGAGAACTTGTGCATCCACTTTATACACCTCTGGAGTAGTTTCTGAAGGAGGGAGGGAGGGAGGGAGGAACCTCCTCATAAGATGCCTGCCACAGCCTTTCTTCTTTTCAATTGGACAGGGACACTCATTTTTTTTAGTTTTACCATTTCAGTGTTTACAGAATGTCTACTTTGCTAAGCAGCAGCAGCATGTACAAATTCTAATGACTGTTTCTCCCTCTTGATATCAGCGAAAAATAGATCTACAGCAGAAATAATGAGTTTTCATCTCATTTTGTCTGGTATCATAATGACCTCTTGTTCTCTGATTCTTTTGCATTGCCGGCCCTGGCACTGTATATTTGCTTTTTTGCTTGCAAAGTACTCTTTTCTTGTTCCTACATTATTGTTTTAAGACTGAAAGAAGCTGCAGAGAAGCCTTTCAATCCTGTCCTTTACAAGAGACATTTCCCATCCCATTTAATATGTATTTGTTAACATCAATAATTAATTTCATTAATTATTTGACTGAATCATGCTGCTCAAGGTGGCTTAGAATAGATTGCAGTAATGCCATAACATAATGTACAAAAAGTGGGTCTTGCAGCAGTAAGCATGAATTGTCTCACTCCTGGCAACTCCAGGTATGGCTGGGAAAGACTGCTCTCTGCTTTCTTGGAGAGTTGCTACTGCCAATTACATGTTGCATGGTAGATCTACAACAGGATATCTCCACTTTTGTAGGACTTAGAAGCCGCTGCAGAGGGTGACCCAAATTGGAGCAGAGTAGCAGCACAGAGGGGGAGGGAATTCAGTCTTTTCCTCATTCCATTTCCATGCTGGAATTTGACTTCTCCAAAGTGCTGTTAGCCACAGTGAGGAAAAAATATAGTAATCCACATTGTTTTACTGGCTGACATCCACAGCAAGAATGCACCAGTGCACAGCTCTTGGGGACATATTTTTAGGTGCCCCAGAGTTCTTTCTGGGAAGGAGAGAAATTCAGGGCTGCAAGATGTGGTGATGGCCACTACCAATCTAGGTGGTAGGGATTAGGCAAATTCGTGGAGGATTGGGTTATCAATGGGCCTTGTATCTTCCTATCAGAATCAGAGGTGGTAAGCCCCAGAATGAAGGCCAGGTGCTAGGGAACACCAATGGGAAAGAGCCATTTCCCTCTTTTCCCTACTTGTGGGACTCCCAGATGCACCTGGTTGGCTGCTGCATGAAATTGGAACTCAATTCCAGGGATTCTCTTAGGGTGAAAAAATCTGAGAATTTTCAAGGGAAGCCAAATGAGTTTCTATAAAACCAGTGAGATTCCTCAGGAGATTTCTGCCCATCCCTATGATTAACCCCAAACCTTATGCAGCATGGTTTGTTTCCAACCAAAACAAGAGCACACAGCATCCCATTTGCAGCAGATTTCTGTGCAACTCAAAAGCTTACATCTCCAATTTGGTCTAAAACTAGTGGGTCTAAACAAAGTGTATCATCCCTCTTGCTCTGTCTTATTAGAGTTACTCTGCTCTTCCAAAGAGCCTCCCTTTGTTAATAAAAGAAGCCCCGAGGAAAGGAGACTGGAAGTGATTTGTCTTTGAAGATTTATTTTTATCTTCACCAGCTGTTAAGCCTGCCCCACTGGCTTATACTGCCAATAAATAAAAATAAAATAAACCCCTGTATTTCATTTGTACTGTAGTCTTATTGGAGAAAAAGTATAATAGGTTTCTTGGCATTGAGTGTCCTGGTTCTCCTGAATTTCGGCAGAGATTATTTTATTATAGTGTGCATTTTCAGTCAAAGCAACATTTCCTATCCCTTAATAGGACAGTTACCAGGGGGACTCGCATGCAGCAGAACCTGGTGCGTATGCAAAACAAGAGACTGGATAGCATACTAATGACTGCCAGTTCATGCTGTCTGTGGAGGATTACTAAGGATTATAGGTAATTATCTGAAATTGCACACTGTTTTTGCCAGGTTTTTTTTAATAAAGTAGGTGCGTAATCGATCGGGCTTCTAATTTTAATTTTGTTTTAACTATTGCTTCCCAATACCACATTCTCCCATTTATGAAAAGAAGATAATAGTTGCTAGAGATGAGAGAGTTGCTAGAAATTGCACATACACAGACCATTTGAAATGCATTCTGCTCCATGGATGAGCCCATTTTCTTAGCTCCCCTGCTGTTTCTTAATAGCCACAAAGTTGCCCCCACTTGCCCTTGGACTTTGGCCCCACCTCCAACTTCAGGCCATGTCAAAAAGAGGAGCATCAACAATAGTTCCAGCTTTTGGACTGTGATTCTGGAAGAGTATCTCTTAGGCAAGTAGGGGCACCTTTCTACTTCTGACTTGCCAGGAGCAGCCACGTTCTGGACCTCTGGACACAGGGCTTGGACTCCCTAGAGGCATCAGCTTTCTGAACCATCTTTCCCAGTCCTGTCTAATGAGCTCTGAATATACATCAACATCTAAACCACTTGTCCAACCATAAGAAGGACATTGTAGAACTAGAAAAGGTGCAGAAGTGGGCACCCAAGATGATCAGGTGCCTGGAGCACCTTCTTTATGAGGCAAGGCTCATAAAGTGGCTATTTACCTTGTGCCTATTTATTTACCTTTGCTCATTTGTGGCTATTCACCTTGGAAAAGAGGTGACAAAGGGGAGACATAATTGATATATATAAAATTATGTATGTTGTAGTGGAGAGTGGAGAGAGAACTTTTTCTCACTCTCTCACAACACTAAAAACAGGGGCCATCCAATGAAACTTGCTTCTTACTATGCAATCTGCAAAACTGAACTATAAGTGCTACTTTTTGGATAGATGGATTCCATCTCTAAACTTTATAGATAATTCTAAATCCATATACACAAGCCTAGAATGGTTAGAATGTATCTTTCTTATCTGAAAAGGAAAGGAGAAAATGGTTAGGGTTTTTGAAGTCATGGTTTTTTAAACCCAAGTAGAACTTCATACTCCCAAATAGTCCAGTTGGATACATTGGATGCCTCCCAACTTTTTCTGGACACAGAACTCACAATAATTTAACATTTCACTCCCGGGGAGTGCAGTGGTGACCCCCACATCCCAAGCATGGCCTCCTGTGCAACTGTACAACTCACTGAGAATGTGAGCTCTCAGCGAGGAAAAAACAAACACTTCAGACCCCACACTAATGGGAGCTAGTCAAGTGCATTCTACAGATCAGTTAGCCACAATCATCACATCTTTTGTTTGGTTTCTTGTCAGCTGTCCTAGTTCACACAATACCAACATCTTCTGTCCATCCAAGCCAAACACATAAGACAGTGCTTCCCTTTGTGAATGTGGTTGCATCTCTGGGGGTATGTCTGGCTTCTTGTGTCTCATAGTGCCTACACCGGTGAACCCCTGCCAGCTATACACTGGGGAAACCCATATCCCTCATCATAATTCTCTGAGGGCAGGTTCAGATTAAAATTGCCCTATACTGATGAGAACATCAGGTCTGTGGCAAGAATGCACCTTTCCTGATATCACTGGTAGTTTTGCCAATGTGCTCTTGGCATACTCTTTAATCATTTGAGAGGGATGCTCATCTGATTCACCCATGCACATGTGCTCCAAAAAGTGGCCCCAGGTGTTGATCCATGGTTGTAGACATTGCTTCACAATGCACAGGCCTACTAATCAAGTCCTCTTCTAGCTTGCTTCCCAAGGTAAACTTCCCCTGTTAGTGGGTAGGATGATTTTGCATCACAGCACCATCATATTTCCAGACTGTTCTTTGGCTTGCTTGGCATGAGTTGCCAGAAGGGACAGCACCTCAGAAACCTAACAGCTGCTCACCAATAGCTGGTCAGACCCAGGAATGTGGCTGTACTGCAGCTCCTGCACAAAAAGGCCCAGATACTGTACCTATTATGGTTGCCAATCACTCCTCTCCTGATATGTGGCTTTGTCATCAAACCTTGTGATCTCTTCAAATCATCTCAGCTTCATCATGGCACAGATTGAGGAAATTTTTAGTTTGGAAATGTACTGCCCACAATCCCTGCAACACTTCATGACTGGCATGAAACAAATCAGCCAGGATTAGCAGGCCAAAGCATGCTTTCATTTCTTTAGGTCAAGGTGCTTCCATTGGAACATAGGAAGCTGCTGCCTACTGAGTCAGACCTTTGGTCCATCTAAAGCAGCATTGTCTATTCTGGCTGGCAGTGACTTTCCAGGAGCTCAGGCAGAATTTGGATCCCTCCCTCAGGTTTCATGATGATCCTCTCCCCTCTTTCTGGTTTCAGATTGCAGGGGACGGAGTTGCTTCACTCACTGCCTCCTCTTGCTGGACTAAATTTATCTTGGTCTTGCCTCTCACTGGAAGACCCAGACCCCACCTCACCAATGTGCAGTGGGCAAGTGATAGCCTGTTTGTAGACCACCATATCTGCTTGTCATGTAGCCCAGTATCTCAGTACCTTCACTGGCAGGTGAGTAAGATTCAGCAAACCTTTCAGTGCCACACATCCCACCTCTACAGTACATTATCTTGCTCTCTCCATGTAGAACCAAGCTCCAACCCCCACCCCTTCTGAGCTGTATCTCACTAGGAGAAATGGGGAAAGGCCAGAGATGTACTGCAGATAGTTGATCCTCTGATGCCAGGCTTCCTGGAGCTGACGTGTTGTGGTTGCTGCTGCTAGCTAAAATACCTGCTTCCGAGAGGTCAGACGCTTCTAAATGCTTTACTTGTTCTAAATACTAGGTCTGACATTGTGGGAGGGTCTGGTTTCATCTTCCCTAACTCAGGATCACTGCCTCAAGTAGGTTTTGAGACACTATCACCATCAGGGGAAATAAAACTGAAGTTACCAAAGAGAAACAGGGTGTTCTCCCTCATCCCAAATGGCTTAAGATGGGCATAGGATAAAGAACACCCCCAATAGAAATCCCATTCATTCCTGGGGTGCTTTTTCTCCCAACTTGACAACAGGTTTTTCTCCCAATTGACAACATGGAAATGGGATAGAAAGCACGCCACCATAAGAATATAAGAACAGCCCTGCTGGATCAGGCCCAAGGCCCATCTAGTCCAGCATCCTGTTTCGCACAGTGGCCCACCTGATGCCACTGGAAGCCACAGGCAGGAGTTGAGGGTGTGCCCTCTCTCCTGGCATTACTCCCCTGCAACTGGTACTCAGAGGCATCCTGCCTGGAGGCTGGAGGTGGCCCACAGCCCTTCGACTGGTAGCCATTGATAGACCTCTCCTCCATGAAGTCATCAAAACCCCTCTTAAAGCCATCCAGGCTGTTGGCTGTCACCACATCCTGTGGCAGAGACTTCCACAAGTGGATCACGCGGTTGTGTGAAAAAGTACTTCCGTTTGTTGGTCCTAGACCTCCTGGCAATCAATTTCATGGAGTGACCCCTGGTTCTAGTGTTGTGTGAGAAGGAAAAGAATTTCTCTCTCTCCACTTTCTCCACACCATGCATGATTTTATAGACCTCTATCATGTCTCCCCGCAGTCGTCTTTTTTCTAAACTAAAAAGCCCCAGGTGTTGTAGTCTTGCCTCATAAGAAAGCTGCTCTAGGCCCCTGATCATCTTGGTTGCCCTCTTCTGTACCTTCTCCAGTTCTACAATGTCCTTTTAAAGATGTGGTGACCAGAATTGTACGCAGTACTCCAAGAGTGGTCACATCATAGTTTTGTATAAGGGCATTATAATATTAGCCATTTTATTTTCAATCCCCTTCCTAATGATCCCTAGCAGGGAATTGGCCTTTTTCACAGCTGCTGCACATTGAGTTGACACTTACAATGAGCTGTCCACCACAACCCCAAGATCCCTCTCCTGGTCAGTCACCGACAGCTCAAATCCCATCAGCATATACCTGAAGTTGGGTTTTTTTGTCCCAGTGTGCATCACCTTACACTTGCTAACATTGGACCGCATTTGCCACTTTGTCACCCACTCCCCCAGTCTGGAGAGATCCTTTTGGAGCTCCTCACAATCCATAGGAAGCCCATTCATTTTGGGGTAGTTCTACCATGTATCATATTTTTATTAATAATATAAATATCATAAGTGGAGAATGGCCATACTTGTGGATATATCATGTACCAGAGTGCAGGTAAGAGTTTGACAAGAAGAGTATAGCTGGGAGTGCAGTGGTTTGCCTATTGATTTACACAGCGGAGGGTGGAAATCCACCCCCAAATCCATTTGAGGGTTAAATCCTTTTTGATATGTATACAGCGGAGGGTAGAAATCCACCCCCAAATCCATAGGAGTGTTAAATCCTTTTTGATTTTTACTATACTGTCTGTCAGTATGTATATGTGTATATGCATGTTTGTGTATTCTTTCTTTTATGTAATTTCTGTTATTGTATGAATAGAAATGGGTAATATTTAACTGGAAAATAAATATATATATTTTTAAAGCTACACCATGTTAATTTGCATCTCTGTCCTATCTTTGTATTTCACAATTCATTCAACTGTTATCAAATGATAAGTTTACCTTGTGCATGGCTAGAAGTGGGCAATCCCATGCCCGATCAAAGGTCGATCCCATGCTTTATTGGACAGACTTCTTTCTCCACTCCATTTAATGACTCAGAAAGTGTTGGTATCAGTATAATAAATGTCCATAAGAAACATTCTTAAAGCACCTTATTTTTTAACAAAAGGGCATATTCTAACAGAAAATCTTTCAGATGGAAAATTCCCCGACTATCTCTGATCCCAAATAAAAGATTTTAGTATTTGCAACAGCTAGGATTAGCTTTCATCAGAAGCTTTATTTAAAACCTTCATGTCAATGTTAATGATTGATATAGGGGGATGACTGGATCATTCTAATTATATTCCCTGGTCCTGGGGATTACCATAATTAGGCCATCTAACATAATATTTGTCACTTCACCAAGAATTCACAATTCCTAATAGATGTGAGATAATATGGATGCTTGAAGCCCACCAAAGTGTATATACAATTACATCTCACCTGGATATTTCATTTTTTCTTTAATCTCTGGATAGTGATTCTTTTTACAGAGGATGATTTATAGTAATATCTCAGATAGATCTATCGAGAAAAATTCTTAAAGTTAAGTTTGGTATGGGGGTTGGGGGACTCACAGTAGTCCTAAAGAACTAAATAATACTATTTTGATTTGTACTAACAAGAAATTCTATAGCCATGAGTACACAAAATATTAAAAATTAGAGCATAAACTACCCTTAATAAAGCCGCTCCCCCATACAGAGTTCATGAGCAAAGTGTTGTTAGTGACTAGTAACCCATAAGATATAACTATCCCCTGATAACTGAGCAAAAAGGCACCTTTTAAAAGTAGTGATTCTCTGTATTTAGTAGGGGGAGAGCAACTGGCCCTATCCATCTCTGGTACAACATCTCTCCCGTGGCTGTTCCTGGTGTCTTGTCTCATCTCATCTCATCTCATCTCATCTCATCTCATCTCTTCTTTTCTTTTATCTTTTCTTTTTCTTTCTCCATATTATGAGCTCTTTGGGGACAGGGAGCCATTTTATTTATTTATTTATATCAGTGTATACTGCTTTGTAAACTTTAGTTGAAAAGTGGTATATAAATATTCGTTGTATTGTATTGTATTGTATTGTATTGTATTGTATTGTATTGTATTGCATTGCATTGCATAACTATGTGCAATGGATGTAGGCAGTAGTGAAAAATACCCTTTCTCAGTATGCTTTGGCTGACATCCAGACTAAGCCTGCTCTAAGAACCATTGCACTAGTCAAGGATGTTGTGCTAGCTAGTTCTGCTGAGCCGGTAGACTTGTGTAGTGCCGGTGTAACAGGATGCACTTTGCACAACCTTTGGCATGCCTCCTGCTGTGAAACGTCTTCCTCAGTCCATATATGTTGCAGGAAATGATGCAAATCTAGCTGCTATTCTTGTCACACAAGGGCAATGCTTGTGTGGTGTAGTGGTTAGAGTGTTGGATTAGGACTGGGGAGACCCAAGTTTAATTCCTCATTGAGCCATGAAACTTACTGGGTGACTGGGCCAGTCACTTCTTTTTCAGCTTAAACTACCTCACAGGGTTGTTGTGAGGAGAAACATAATCATGTATGCCTCCCTGGGTTCTTGAAGGAAGAGCGGGATGCAAATGTAAAATAAAAATAATGTAAAATAAAACAAATGCTTATGCAAGCAAACCAAGGCACAACTTTGCAAATCTGCTCAACCATCTTGTGTGTACACATCTTTTTTCATTACAGTAGTGTAGCATCAGCTTGGATGTCAGCACTGAATCCATGAAGGCGGAAGAGTGTTGTTGTTCTTTTAAAATCAGTTTTCAAGGTAACAGCAGGAGAGGGCTACTGTATTCAAATTTTTGTATGTTTCTTGGAAGCATCTGGTTGGCCACTGTGGGAAACAAGATGCTGGATTCGATGGAGCTTTGGTCTAATGCAGCAGGGCTCTTCATATCAATATTTTCAGTAATATGAGACAACGACCAAAGCTGAACAATGAATAGTATTCCAGAAGGGGGACATTAGACCTAGCAAAAAGAAACACAGTCAAACCTATTGAAAGACCGATTGAAATCAATGGGAGACTTAGTGAGATACCAACCGGTCCCACTAGCTTTCTGTGGATCAAGACCTATATCTGTCTAGGGTCAAAACTATAATGGTGAAGCTCCACAACCTTTATTCATTCACTGGAACTGGCAGTGACAGCCCCAGCAAGCCTCACTGAAATAATGAACAGAAGTCTACCAATTTGTCCACTGTGCCTGAAATCATTCAAAAACCTATCTTCTGTTATGGACTGAAGGCAAGCCAAATCATCTCTGCTTATGACTGCCATCCACTGAGCAAATACTTAGTGAGGGGTTTCAAAGTACAGCTAAAGAATGGCATGTGATCATGGCTCTCTTCCTTCTCTGGCAGACAATAGGACCCAACCGTGCAAGCAATGTTCTGAATTGCACTCTTTTAATTATCAATATGAACAAATATCTTGTCCTCTTATACGTGCTAAATGTGTATACTATGTGTTGCTCTAACTTAGCTAAGCACATCTAGGGACCAATACAGATTTCTTGATCACCCTTATCCATGCTAACTGGGCAAAGCGATATCTTTAAAGTGGTAGCTCTCTTAATTTTAACAGGGCGTGAGATAGCAACTGTTCAATAGTGTCTCTCCAGTGGCTGTTGGTGTCTCCCTTGGGTTTCTTTTTTAGATTGTGAGCCCCTTTGGGACAGGGAACTTTTTTCTCATGTTTTTCTCTTTCATTTTCTTTTATTACAATTTCTGCTATGTTCACTTTTGTAAACCTTTGTTGAAAAGTTCTATATAAATCTTGTTGTTGTTGTTGTTGTTGTTGTTGTTGTTGCCCCATCCAGAGGCTCTGGGCGGTGTATAACAACTTTTAAAAAAACATAAAAACACACAATTCATAACACAGTGCTAAAAACAATATAAAAATAATTCAAAAACAATTATCATAATTATGATGATGATAACCATCCTGCTATTTCCCCCAATCTTCCTTTTCACTCTGCTGCTCCAGTGGTTCTTTAGCCCCCAGGGACATATTTTTTGGAGAGAATCGTGGAAACAGAGGGGAGACAAGATAATAAAAAATCATTGCACTGGGAGCAATGAAGAGGCCAGACACACATAAAAGTAAAGTAAAGTGTGCCGTCGAGTCGGTGTCGACTCCTGGCGACCAGAGAGTCCTGTGGTTGTCTTTGGTAGAATACAGGATGGGTTTACCATTGCCATATCCTGCGCAGAATGAGATGATACCTTTCAACATCTTTCCTATATCACTGCTACTCAATAATATAGGTGTTTCCCATAGTCTTGGAAACATAGTCTGGGAAACATACCAGCGGGGATTCAAACTGGTAACCTCTGGCTTGGATGTCAAGTCATTTATCTGCTGCGCCATTAGGTGGCTGGGTCAGATACACATACATATGGGTAAATTGGCACGGAAAATCTGCCCGGCCAAACTGCCCTGCCAAACTTTGTTAGCTAACATCATCAATAATAATAACAGCAGAGGTGTCAGAGAAAGAAATGGGCAACTGGGAGGCAGATGAGTAAGACCCCAACTCACATGTTAACAAAAATACACACATTCAGTTTGCCCCAGAAGTGTGGCTAAGTGCACTACAGAGGAGGTAGTATCCATCAGCCTGGGCTAGGACTGAGGCAAAGGTGCCTCACCACCTGCTGTTTGCCTCAGCTTCAGCTCAACGACTGAAGATAGAGAGAAATTCAGCCCAGTTTTGCCTCCAGTTTCATAGTACCCCATCGGGCAGGGCTATCCAACATAGAAATTGGCCAACTGGGGTAGGCTTTGTTACACCTAAAACAGTATAATTGATCTGCCTCCCAGCTCCCACCACCCTGTACAAAGCCAATCAGCCAAATCGAGATCTATGCCAGTCCTGGTGAGGGCAAACTCCCCCACACACACTTAAAAGCCAATCAGAATGGGGTGTAAAATTCCCCCACAACTCCCCAAACAGGGTGAACAGCAATGCCTTGGATTGGTAAAGATTAAAGTGGGATGGGAAGGTGCGTGCGCTATTTCCAATGGAATGGCATGCACATTTAGACAAATAAACTGTTGGGAGAGATCATCAATATCAATGATGTTATCAATATCATGATGATATCCAAATCTATTTTTCTATGTCAACTTCAACAAGAAATAGCCTAATTTCCCTAAATGCCTGCCTAGAGGCGGTAGTGGCTAGATGAGGGAGAGCAAACTGAGGCTGAATCCAAACCAGGTGGGGGTACTCACTGTGGGGGGTCTATGACAACTCGCCACGGCCAACTCACCACAGCCAACTTACTGTGGTCAACTCACCACTGGTCAAGTGACAGGACAGGCTTGCAGAGGGAGTTGCATTGTTCCCTGTGGAGTTGGCCCTGCCGAATTGACCGGCAACGAATTGGCCGCGGCAATTTGGCTGCGATGAGTGGGCCATGGCGAGTTGTCCCATTCCCCACTGTGGGAGGTCAGAACTTAGGAAGTGGCTTAGGTCTGCGTGTTCTGGATGGGATTACACTCCCCCAGAAAGAGCAGGAACATAGTCTTGGAGTTCTTCTGGACCCAAACCTCTCCCTGGTCTCTCAGGTTGAGGCAATGGCCAGGAGGGTTTTCTATCAGCTTTGGCTGATACTCCAGCTACGTCCATTTCCAAAGATAAATGACCTTAAAATAGTTATGCATATGTTGGTAACATCTGGACTTGGCTACTCTAATGCACTCTATGTCCGGCTGCCTTTGTACATAGTACGGAAACTGCAGTTGCTACAGAATGCAGCAGCCAGGTTGGTCTCTCTGGTTACCCGATGATATCATATTACACCCATTTTAAAAGAACTACATTGGCTGCCAATAAGTTTCCAGGAGAAATACAAAGTGCTTGTTTATATCCTATAAAGCCCTGAACAGCTTGAGTCCAAGGTTTTTAAGAGAACACCTTCTTCTTCATTAAACCTACCACCTATTAAGAACATCTGGGGAGGTCTGGTTGTGGTTGCCACTAGCTCGATAGGTGGCAACTCGAAACTTGGCCTTTTCTAGAGTTGGCCTGGGACTTTGAAACACTCTTCCTAACGAAATTAGAGCCTCCCCTTCTCTGGATATTATTAAGAAGGACCTGAAAATATACCTGTTTAATCAGGCTTTTAGTTTATAGTTTAAAAGTTTTAAATTTTAGAGTTTTTAGCTGTATTCTAAACTGTTTTAATTGTGTTACGTTTTTAATTGTATTTTAGGTTGTGAACCACCCAGGGACTTGCATATGGAGTAGTATAAAAATGTTTATAATAATAGTAACAAAACAAAACAACAACAATAATATTTGAAATGAGCATTTGTGGGTTCTGCCTTGTTCAGCTGAAACAAAATACTCCCATAGATTCCCTTTCAAAAATGCAATATATGATGGTGATTTTGTATGTGCACATTATATAGTGAATGTTTTCTTTTAAAAAGACATAGAATGGGTTAAAATGTATAGGTATTCCTGTAAGACCTAAATTCTATACATTTGGAGAGTTACTGAAATAGGCAGTCAAGACACTTTGCCTCTCCTAGTGTCAGCTGCCAAGGGACATGTTAAATTACATATCATCCCCTTAGCTTTTTGTGGTCTGTAGCCCTTATTAAATTCAAAGGCTTAATATGTATCTAAGGACAGGACAGTTCAGGACTGATGTGACAGTTGTACAGGAAAACTAGTATTTAAGTCCAGTCAGAACTAAGCATTTACTAAAGCTTACCAATTCACCAGAATTACAAGGAATTCCTTTGATTTTGCTGGAAGGAGAATTTCTACTACTTGAAGGTGATGATTTGTCTGTCAATAGTATCAAGGACAGCTGTTATATTGCTGTATTCAGCAGTATACACTGTTGTCAGGCACTTGAGTCAGGTTAAATAAAAACTGTGGGAGGGCTGTCTTCAAACTGGGAACTTCAGAAGACTAAAGACTTAAAATCAGATTAGTGGATAGCACCTGACGCTAGCATTCCGATGTAGAGAGCAACCTTCTTGGAAGCATGCAGTGAACTGTTAGCACAATAAGAAAATAAAAGCCAGAAACCTAGACGCTTCTGAATTTGATCTCTTAACACCAATGCAAATTTGAAGTAACTTCAATTGTATTTATTAAATTCTCCCAGCTAGCACGAGAGCAAACTATAGCTGATATAGTAACATATGAAGCTGCCTTATACTGAATCAGACAATTGATCTGCATAGCTCAGTACTGTCTACGTTTACAGGCAGTCCTTGACTTAAGACTTTCTGAGTTAAGATGAATGGCACTTAAGAACATTTAAAATTGCTACCTTATTTCAACTTTGCAACACTAGCCATGGGAAAGGGGACTCCACTAGGTGGCTGCTGGTGTATGGATTAGCAGCGGGAGAGGAGGGGACATTGGTGGTCAGGCTCACATTATCATTGAGACTGGCACTCCTGGTGGCAGCCGTTGCAGCACCTGAAGTTGTGGAGGGATTGGCTGACTTTCCCATCCAAGAAGCACCCCTGCCATACACACACACTGCCATTGCTGCTGCTTCCACTGCTCCTCCTCCAAGCTTAGCTGCTATGCTGTGATGGCAAGAGGAAGCCAGCCTGTCCTATTCCCAGTTCACCCACCACTTCATGCCCACTCTCCTTCCTTCCTTGTTTAACCATTGGCCAGGAAATGGAGGAGAGATGGAGGTGAGCTACCCAGTTGCTTCCCTTCCTTCTATGAAGGCGTATGAAAGAGCCAGGAATGAACTGGGGAAACTTCTGATACTGTGCCATCAACTTCTCTGCTGAATGTTTGCATGTCTGTGACTGATACATCATCAGCTTTGACAAAAGTAGAAAGGAATATGGTGTCTGGCCTTGTTTTATGCACCAAACCCCCATTGATAACATTGGTTCTTATGGGAAAATAGGTTCAGAGTTCGAACATTTTTACTTAAGACACAGTTTTCAGGAACCAATTGTGTCATAAGTCTGAGGACTTCTTGAACTGGCAGTGACTCTCCAGAATTGGATTGGGACTGATACATTATGAACTAGTGTACCTTATTACAGCTTTGGCAATGTCAATAGGAAGGTAGGGACTTATCAAGCAGTCTCACATTCAGCCTGGATTACTGTTTCCAGCGTTATATGGGGAATTTAAAACAAATCTATCATTTTCAGGCAATTGTCATCATCACTAACAGGTAATGATAAATTTCTGTGATATTATTTTATATAACTTTGATTCACATTGGAATGTGTAGTTAATCTTATTTGTAGTTCATTTATAAAGTCCCAACTTGATTTAGGACTTTAATTATGGAAATACATTATTTTCTCTCCATCCCTACTTTAACAACCTGACTAGACCCCTGAAAGCTTGCCATAGATATTTATTTAGCTTTGCTAATAGAATTTAAGCTGAAACTAATGATACATAAATTCCACCTGAATACTTAATTCTGCATTTAATTCACATTTTCCCTTCATCTTCGTTATACTATATTATAGTGGAACTTGCTCTCTACTAGTGTGCTTCTTGATGTTTACACATTTGTTGTTTTTGGAGGGAAACCTCTTTTACTTCCTCAGGTCACTCAGATTATAGTAGTTGAAGATGAAGTGGGATTAGTTCATGATACACCTATAACAGGAAGCTGCCATATACTGAGTCAGACCATAGGTCCATCTAGCTCAGTGTCCTTTCCTGGTTGACGCTGAGGTGAGACAAGGGAAAGCAAGGACAGCTCTGAGGAAACAAGTCAGTCCTTTGGAGTTCCAACTCAAATGGAAGCCCTTTTATGTCTCCTTCAGGCTCTACTCCTCTGCTGCTTAGTATGGATCCTTAAAGGGGCAGCCCCTGGGCTGGAACCAAGTACTCCACCATCTCTCAGCCACTTGATGTGTTCCCTGTGTTAGCAAGTGAGCACTAAAAGATAAGAAAGCTCCTGATATGTCTGGGTCCAACCCCTCAAGGGTTGAGAGGACCACTTCTGTAGGTCTGGGTTCAGGTTCCCGAGACTCCTCATTTCCCAGTTCATCCTCACTGGGCCTGGGTTCTGCACTGAAGCAGCTGATGCTAGTACTGGGGATTTGCCTGTCTCTTCCTCCTTAGGATCTGAGTTTTGGCTGTCACTTATTGTTTAGACTGTGACAACACTTGACCTAAAGTCAATGGGACTAACTTTGCTAGATAGTACCATCCAATATTTTAAAACTATTAAGCTATAATGGAAGCAGGGGAAGCGAGTGTCCAGAAGGTATCAGTCACCTCCCCTCCCATCCACTGGGCACTTTGTCTCAACTCACACTGGCTGTGCCCCTTTAAGGGACTGATGCACATGAAGGTGAGAAGAAGACGTTTTGATGAAAAGGCTCAATGTAACACAAGGGCATACCTATAAAGGAGGCAGGGGATTGAGTGTCTGGGGGATGTCAGCTGCCTCCCCTGCCCCCTGGCCATGGGGAACTTGGCCACATCGCATACCGGCTGTGCCTCTTTAAGGTAGGCCTGTTTTCCCTATCATCTGGACAGCCCTTCTTCACTGGGCCAGTTCAGTGACAACATCAGGCATTATTGGCTCATCCAGAAAGTGGCTGGCTTGGAGCTGGGGCTGAAATTGGCACCTGTACTTGCAAATATTTCAGTGGGACTGACTTAGGATTGAGCTGTTAGTGAATCCATCAGGAACCAGTGGGGGCATGGTGGCAGAGAGAGGGGCATCTTCAAATCTTGCCTTAGTGCCCCCTCCAACCTTGCTACACCACTGATTAAATGTTTACTGTGCACAAGATGATGTGTTTGGGCTGGAGTCTTGAACTGGGGTTTTTGGAAGAAGGGTTTGGATGCCTTACTCCCTGCTCCACCGGAACAGCTCCTAGAAAGAGAGAGTTTTTGGCCTGGTCTTCTCCAAAAAAGCATCAGCCAATTAATGGCCAGAACTGGTACCACAGTTCTTCAGCCCAGGTGACCTGATGAATCAATAGGGACTGGGCTGGTCCCATATAACACTTGGTCCTGGCTTGGTTCCTTAGTCTGAATAACTCCATTCAATAGAACACCATTTAATAGAACCTTACCTATAAAACCTTACCTTGTTTTGCCCCACCCCACCCCACCCCACCCCACCAAGCCTTGACTCACCCTGACTCTCAGGCTGATCATAGGAACATAGGAAGCTGCCATATACTGAGTCAGACCATTGGTCTATCTTGCTCAGTATTGTCTTCACGGACTGGCAGCGGCTTCTCCAAAGTTGCAGGCAGGAATCTCTCTCAGCCCTATCTTGGAGAAACCAGGGAGGGAACTTGGAACCTTCTGCTCTTCCCAGAGTGGTTCCTTCCCCTAAGGGGAATACCTTCCAGTGCTCACATGTGGTCTCCCATTCATATGCAACCAGGGTAGACCCTGCTTAACTAGGTGGACAGGTCATGCTTGCTACCACAAGACCAGCTCTCCTTTCCTGAATATGCCTTCTACCTTTGGCCTCCTCTTCCTTGAATGCCCAATCCATGATTTAACTCTGACCCATCTTGACCATGTCTGCTGCCTCTGGATCCTTTGACACACATTTGGCTGCCCTTCAATTGGACCCTCCCCCATGTAGCTACACCATGGCTTGGAGCCAAACCAAGCCTTGACATGGTGGCAGGGGCCAACACATTATCAAAGATGAAAGGTTAATCCCACTTCCATTCCATGATGGCAAAAGCTAATGGCTCACAAATGTTTGAAATGAGTAGTCTAAAGGGTAGCTCATTCATATGAAGTATAGTTCACTCACAGAGAGAATGCTGGGATAGACTTGTTTTAAAAGCCCTGATTGGGCAATGAAAGCTTGATTAAAGTGTAGAATGTTTTTACTCTCACAATGGATAGGCCTCACTGAGCCATTGCAATGTTCTGACTCCTCTGTTTATCTTTGTTCTAGCTGTGCAGCTCTAAATCAAGATAAAAAGCAACTCGACATGAAGGAAAATAAAAAGAAGGTCATTTAATCACCCTGTTAGCTTAAAATGATTATTGATTCCTAGAGGTGATGTCTAATTCTGCCAGAAAATCCATTTCAGTAATGATTACTGCCCTCTGCTTTATCTATTAAACTGGAGGTTATTAAAAGTAGGAGTCTCTAGGGAAGTATATGGGCTTAGACCACTAATATCATATTTAATATTTTTTATCAGAACAGAGATTCAGAAGCTGCCCTTTAACCTACAACAGAATCAGGATAGACAGTTAAGAAAGTGTGTTTCACTGTAAGTCTAATTATTAATATACCCCATGGAAATCTGGTAGCACATGGCAATACATGCTAGATAAATATCAACTGGGACAAGGGCATATTGAACATTTCATTGCTTCTTATTACCAGGTACGCACAGCTCAAGAAATATTGTGCCTAGAAATCTTATATTCCTCAATAGATTTTGTACCAAAAAAAGTGGCTTATCACTGTTCTTTTCTCAGATATATTGAGTTTTTACATACTGCACTCTAAAAAAGTAGCCTTCAGTTTCTTTCCTCTCTACAAAGAAGAACAAGGTTGATTCTCACCGGAACAAATGCACAGTTATCTGTATAACAAAGTTTCAAAAATCTATAATTATTATGTTTGTAGAGATGTTTCTAAACTAGGATTCTTTGACCAAGCATGTATACTTCAAATTAAAAGAAGGGAAGGAAATTGTGTCTGTTTATTTGTTACTTTCCCAGACCTCATTGGAAATGTCATTATTCTGTCACCATATCTTGACCATGGTATCTGTAATATAATCTCATTAATTTCATGACCAGGGAAAAATTCAAAACAGAAGCACCAGACATTTATCAACTAGTGTTCTGCTGGTACTAGTTTGTATTAATAGGTTGTTATATATGGACAATGATTATGGGGGGCGGGGAGAGATTTCAGATTCTCTAGATAGCAGATTTTAAATATTCTAGTGATTAATTTCTAAAATGAGAGATGTTGGGGCTAGGCATGTCGCATGCAGGTGCATCCGCTACTCCCGGGTACTTCCGGTAAATTTAGTGAAGGGGGCAGCAGGAAGGTACGCTGCCTCCCCAGGGGATGTTTAAGAACATAAAAGCAGCCCTGCTGGATCAGGCCCAAGGCCCATCTAGTCCAGCATCCTGTTTCACACAGTGGCCCACCAGATGCCACTGGAAGCCACAGGCAGGAGTTGAGGGCATGCCCTCTCTCCTGCTGTTACTCCCCTACAACTGGTACTCAGAGACATCCTGCCTTTGAGGCTGGAGGTGGCCCACAGCCCTTCGACTAGTAGCCGTTGATAGACCTCTCCTCCATGAAGTTATCCAAACCCTTCTTAAAGCCATCCAGGTTGTTGGCTTGGTTTAAGGAACTGAGCGCTGGCAGGGGAAACACAGCAGGGGTGGGTAAGTGCATCCTCCCCCGCCCTTAAAGCTGCACCTCCACCACCACCCCACTGTCGAATCGGCCTCCACCAGATCCGTGTACATCCCTAGTTAGGGCACAGCTCTGCCTTCTGACTTGAAGTGAATGCTCACAATCTCAGATATTTGGCTGATGGCCCTAATTATTTTGTTAACTGTAAAGCACTCCCTATATTCTTAGGGTACTCTTTTCCTTATTAGCACTCCACATGACCTGGGGCTGAGCCATGGTATTGAAAAGACATTCTAATTGGCTCAAATTAAGCCCTGTGTAAATGGTTAACAACTGTTTTAAAAATAAAACAACTGGAATAGCAAATCCGCACATGTACATCTGGCAGACTGCATGGATATTTGCGGAAAGGAAGTAGAGCTCTGCATTCAGCAAAGGATCTATATTGGGGTTGGTCCTATTCTGACACAGATGATTTTGCATTGCATCAGCAATGCTGTTAATGTATTGAATTGAGAGGATACATTGGATCAGTTCAATGCATTGATGATGGGGGCTTACCTAAATCAGACTAGCAGCCTCCCCTTCTGATTTCTAGTCAGAAATCTGCTGCTTTCACAGAATCACCAGCAGTAATGCTTTAAAATGCTTTAAAATGCCACTCTGCACCCACTCCCCAGCACTTACCCCCCACTGTTGAATCAACATTAAGAAATTGCATTCTTTCCTTGGGGTATTATTGAAACAATGGCTGCATCCTTAATGCAGCATGGCCATTTTCCCCTCCAGTATTAGAAAGAAATGTTTATAAAATGGCACCTGACCAGGCAGAGACTGAAACTTCACTCTTAGGCAAATTAGCAAGATAATATAATTGCATATATTTAGTCTGTAACATCAACAGCAGGAGAGAGGGCATAACCTCCCCATAGACATCTGCTGGGCCACTGTGTGAAATGGGATGCTGGACTAAATGGGCCTTGGACCTGATCCAGCAGGGCATTTCTTATGTTCTTATGTTAATAAACTGGTTTTATTTTATTTTATTTTATTTTATTTTACATTTATATCCTGCTCTTCCTCCAAGGAGACCAGAGCAGTGTACTACATACTTAAATTTCTCCTCACAACAACCCTGTGAAGTAGGTTAGGCCTTCAACTTAACTTGTGCCAGTTAGAGAACATGTCTTCCAACATGGCCTGCTGTTAATACTAGCATGTCGGTGCCTTTCCACACCTCTGCATGAGCCCTACATGATGCGAGAGAAACATCAACAGTAACCTATGCAACTTTGTATGAGCCATGTTGAAGCCCCAATGCTGGGACCAATAAAAGTGGGAAAGCAGTGCAGTCTTCACCCTTAGTTAGAGATGTGCATGAAACTAATTTTTCAATTTGTTTCAAATTTGATTCAGATTCTAATTCAATTTGTTTCAAATTGGATTCAGATTCTAATTCAGTCCAAAAATTTGATTTGAATTCAAATCGGGTTTGAACTGATTCTACCCTGTTTTGACACCTTTTAAAAACAGCCTCTGGACCTGAATGGTTTAAAGAAGGTGCCAAATAGCTCTCAAAGCAAGCCAATCGCAGCTGCTCTAGGCTGTGTGGCTCGTTTGCCTCAGCCCCCTAGGAGGAGGACGTGACGCTGGGAGCTGACTCCCATTGGTCAAGCGTCCTCCTGGGGGTGGGGGCGGAGCAGGCCTACGGCCTGCTTGCAGGCACCCACCCAGTCCGTCTCTCGGAGCTGCAGAGAGCAGACGAGTGTGGGTGATTCTCCCAGGCTGGCTACGAGCACGTGGCCAGGCCTGCAGAGAATGCAGCTGCGCCGGGGGCTGTGGAGGGGGGATTGGGCTTTTGAGCCCACCCCCCCCCACACACAGTTAGGTGGCAGAGGGGGAGATTTGGGCTTTTAAGCCCTCCCACCCCACCGGTACACAGCCTAGGCCGCTGCACTTTGGCTGTAGCAGCAAGTCCTGGGCTCTTAAGCCTGCTGCTTTTTAGCGGTGGGACCGCTGCACACGCACCTGGGAAGCCATGCTGGCAGCCACCGGTGGGACGTGGCCGCCATCTTGGGCGAGCACGTGGCCTGGGTTCCGAGGCCAGAGCTCGCCTCTCCCCCACACACAGCAGAGCAGAGGGCACAGCTTGGCCTGCTCCCCCTCAGGGCAGTGGAGCAGCGGCGGCAGCATCGACTAGGCCGGGTTTTATCCCGGCTTCTGGTTTGGAGGCTTGTCTGGTGGGTGGACTGCCACGGGCCGGGATAAGGCCGGGTGGGGGGCAGCTTGGCAGAGGGAGGTGAGCGAAGCATCCTTTGGTGCCAGATCCCCAGGCCCGATTGCTAGCAACTGCCTGTAGCTAGGGGAGAGAGGTGGGCTAAGTAGCAGGCTGTTAGGTGCTGCATGTGCGTGTGTGAGGCATGGAGGTCTGGGTTCACACTCCTTGGTGTTACTCAGTTATTTTAAGGCACTGCGTGCACGCGCATAAGCATAGAAGGTTAGGTTTAACACACACTCCCTCCCTGTGTTTTATTCAGTGGGCTTAAGGCATGGTGTGCGCGTGCACGCGTAAGGCACGGAGGTTTGGTTTCACGCGCACTCCCTCCCTGGGCTTTAATCGGTGGACCCTCTGTGCGTAGGGCATGGAAGCTGGGGTTTAGCACACACCCCCTCCTTGTGTTTTTACTCAGCAAATTCAAGGCGCTGTGTGTGCGCGTGCAGGGGTTTGGATTCCACACACACTCCCTCCCTGTGTGTTTTTTACTCCGTCAAGGCACTGCGTGTGCGTGTGTAAAGCGTGTGTAAGGCGCGGAAAGGGGAAGAAGCCATCCCATCCCCCTAGGAGGCCCCCGGCTTTCCCAGACTCCTCTTCAGAGGATGAGCAAGATAAGGAGCTGGGGGTCATCAGGGAGCTTATCACTCGCCTGGAAGTGTTGGAGAAGGAATGGGCAGTGCCAAGAGGGGACGATGGGGGAGGTGGCCCATCTGGGGTGCCCGCGCAAATACAGAGGGTGTCCAGGGCTGCGAAGAGAGCTAAATTAATGCAGGGCTTTGCTGATCGCCTAGCAGTGCTCTTTCACATTGCCATCACCCAGTCCGAGAGGACATCACCCACGCCAGGAGGCGGCACAGAGGAACCTGACGGGCGAGGGTCTGGATCAGGTGAGTCACCCCAAGGGGTCTGGCATGGGGTTTGCCTTGCAGCCCCCCTGCTGGGCATTGTGGGTGGTACCCAGGCCCGATGAATGGCGCATCACCTCATGTGACCTGTAATCAGGGCTGGCAAGGGGGGGCTGGGCAGGGGGGGGCGAGTTCCACCCCTGAGCAGGCCGGGGCGAGCTCTGCTGCTACGCAGGCTGCCACGGCAAACACAAGCAGCAGTGCTGATGATGGGCCAGTCCCTTTAGGGGACCACCTATTGCCCCACGTCAAGGAGCACATTTGGAAGAGCGAGTACATAGATGTCTTCCAATTGCTTTTTAAGAAACCAGAACCCGTGGGCAAGGAGGGGGAGCGAGAAAAGGACAAGGAGCAGACCAGGCAGAAGCCTGTAGAACGTAATTGGATTAACTGGGTTTCTGGGCACCATATACATGGGAGTAGTCACTCAGAAGTACCCCGACAAGGGCCCTGCTCTCATTAAGTATTTTGACACCTTTCACAGAGCATTAATGGACTTTGCAGAACGGGTGTCGAACAACCCAGGGCTGTCATGGGAAAAGCAGCATTCTGAGCTGTGGCTCCGTATCAGGACACCATCCAGGCCCTTGACTGGGGAGTGCGCGGAAAGCAACCACTTAATTTCCAAAACTCCAGTGGCGTCAGCGGCCTCGTCCGTGGGCGCCCAGGGGGTTCAAAGTCCCCTGGTTTGCTGGGAGTTTAACAGGAGCGGGAAATGCTCCCGACGAAGGGTTTTAGAGGGGGAGGTGGGTGCCGCCGCTCAGGTGGGGGAAAGGGGCCTGCAGCTGCCCAGGGAGGTGGTGCGGGAAAAGGGCCCCACCCCAATTAAGATGCCGGTGCTTCGGCGGCTCCTGCACAACTACCCAGACAGGGAGCGCGCACACTACCTGGAGGCTGGTTTTTCTGAGGGCTTTAGGATTCCATGCCAGTTTCTACGTAAGCATAGTTTTTCACACAATTTGAAATCAGTGCGAGGGATGGAGCAGGTAGTAGCTAGGAAAATTAGCAAGGAGTTAGCCTTGGGACGAGTACTCGGCCCTTTCACTGAGGGATGCTGATCTGCAGTGCCTTTCCTGCAAATTTAATCTTTTCGGGAGTTGTAGGTGCCCAGAGTGAGACCTGAGTTTGAATTCCCACTCAGCCATGGTGCTTATTGGGTGAATGCGGGCCAGTCTCTTCTCTGGGTACAACTCGCCCACAGGGTTGTTGTGTGGCTGGCCCTGGGTTGCAGGGCTGCAATGCTGTTTTTGCAATTTAGTCTTGGCATCAGTTAAATGCACACAGACCGGGCATCAGTTAAATGTACACAGACTGAGACCCGGGTTCAGATCCCCATTCAGCCATGTATTCTTACTGGGTGACTGCGGGCCAGTCTTTCTCTGGGTGCAACCCGCTCTGCAGGGCTGTTGTGTGCTGGCCCAGGGAGGCCGGGCTGCAACACTGTTCTTCCTGCAACACCTTTCTGGTGATTTAGTCCTAGCATCTGTTAAATACACCAGGACTGAGACCTGAGTTCAAATCCCCACTTAGCCATGGTGCTTACTGGATGACTGTGGGCCAGTCATTTTTCTTACCGGCTCCTTAGGGCTGCTGGGTGGCTTGCCCCTTGTCTGGCAGGGTCTTCCCTGGTTACATGCAGGTGGGGGGACCTGATGGACGAGGCCTGAGTTGAAATTCAGCCATGATTCTGGCTTGGTGACGCCTGTCCAGTCACCCCTCTTGCAGCCTAACCTGCCCCACGGGGTTGTTGGGAGGAAGAACTAAGTTATATAGTGGAACCTTTGGGCACCTGGGGGGAAGGGCAGAATACAACAAGTTAAGTCAATAATAAATAAATCAATATTGGGGAGTAACAGCTGCAATTCTTGCTGGGTCACTCCTCTTGCAGCCTAAACCTGCCCCACAGGGCAGCTGGGATGAGGAACCAAGTAGTGTAGTTAACCCTTCGGGGCTCCTGGGAGGAAAAACAGGATATAAGATGTTAAGACAATAATAATAATAATACATAAACAAGGATTGAGGATAATAATAATACAACATGATGCAGTTGCACAGGTTAATATTTTTCAGATCCCCACTCTATGGGCTTGACCCTCCATTATCAGGCATCTCAGCAACGTGGCATGTAACACTGAATGGCCCGGGGCATGGGTCTCAGCAACATGCTCGAGAATGCACAGTGGTCTGGGACGTGGGTCTCAGCCATGTGGCTTTGAACGTGGAATGGAACACCAAATGGCCTGAGACGCGGGTCTCAGCAGTACAGTGGAGAGCACACAGTGGTCGGGACGCGGGTCTCACCCATGTGGTGGGGAGCGCACAGCGGTCTGGGGTGCGGATCTCAGCCAGGTGGCTCAGAACGTGGAATGGAACACCAAATGGCCTGGGACGCATGTCTTGGCCATATTGTGGGGAGCGCACAGTGGTCTGGACGTGGGTCTCAGCCACGTGGCTTGGAACGTAGAATGGAACACCAATGGCCTGAGATGCGTGTCTCAGCAATATGGTGGGGAGCGCACAGTGGTCTGGACGCGGGTCTCAGCTGCGTGGCTTGGAACGTACAATGGAATACCAATGGCTGGGTCTCAGCAATATGGTGGAGAGCACACGGTGGTCTGGGCTGTGGGTCTCAGTCACGTGATGTCTCCAGAGGAGCGGGCCAGAGTCCTCGTCTGGGGCCACACTTTTGTTCGGGGTGTTCAAATGGGCACAGGGCACCGAACCCGGAACGCAGGTGGGCCTGGGGCAGTGGGCCTCAGCGGAATGGCTTGGAGGAATGGGCATGCAGAGGGCCCAATTTCTGCCAATGCTGCGCAAATTCCTGCCACTGCATTGCAGGGGCAATGACCTAGCAGCCAGCCGGGATTATCGCTGTCTCAGCAGACCATACCAGACCTGGAAGAGGTGCTGGCATGGTGCCCGGAGAGGGTTATACTCTCGTCTGACATCACACAGTGTAGAGTATGGAGGGGGGCACGTAAGCAGAACAAGATCGACAGGGCTAGACGGAGAGTTAACGCGGCAATGACACGAGGGGCGGTTGCACACCACACAATGACACACTCTTGTCGCAGCCTGCACTCTACAGGGGTGATGGGGTACACCTTTCACCTGAGGGGATGCGGCTATTCCTTGATGACTGAGGCTGGGATTGGCAATGGTCCTGAAGGGCCTGTGGGGTGCGGGGCGTTAAGCTAGGCTAACTCCCGCTGTGGCAGGTACAGGGCGGGTAAAAACTGGGAAATAACTGGTGCCGCAGCACCTTAGGTAAGCTTTTGGGCTTCAACTAGGAGGCGCTGATCCCCTGAGGCTTGACAGATCGGGGATGCAGCTCAACGCCTACCCCGCTCTAGATGGCTTCCTTCTGTATGGCTGTGCAGCATCGGAGGGATAGTGCCGACAGCAGGGACCTGACATTAGGTCAGCTGAAAAGGGCGTTCCCGCTTGTCAGTGGTCAAACTGCCTCGAGCCAAGGTGCCAGCGCCCTAGACCTTAGAGTAAGGCGGCCACACACATGGCCGACCTGTGAGTGCCCGCACTGAGGGGGTGGAATGCCAATCCCAGCTGAATGCCTTAACAAGTCCACTGCAATTGGAATGTTAATAAAGAGGCCAGTTTCACCAAATGTAACTGCGTCCGTGTCTCCTTGGGTCTGGGTGCAATCAAAATGCAGTCTTTCAAGCTCAGTTGTACAATCTGGTGGTTGCTTATTTCACAAGACATATTTTGAATCTCTATTCTGAGGTACTAATATGATTGCAAAACCTCTGATCTCTTGTGAAGGCTATAAAATATTGTCATATGCAAGGTTCTTTTTACACAAGAATGGCAAAGAAATGGTCTAGAAGTGCTAAAAGAATTGAATGGAAATAGACATAAATTATTAAAAGTGTTATATTTTACCAGCTGAGCATTTTAAGTTTGCCATGTTATTTCTGAATGGCTTCAAAAAAATCTGAGCCCTCAGTGGCATATTAGGACAAAGTTTAACTGTCTGTGATTTAATTATCATAGTCTGCTGTTCTCTTTATTTTAAGAGCAGCCAGCTCAGCCAGACAGCCAGCAGCCTGTACAGATATGAAAAAATCTGTCTTATTTTATAGTTGCTAAGAATATCTAAGCTTGATAAAGAGAATATATGTATGAAACCTTGGAACACATTTTAATAGGTAGTCACCCATAAATTATATCTTTCTAGCTATTTTTTGGATGCATTCAGGTACCCAATGCCCCTTAAATGTCTCAGGAAGCTGTTTTAAGTCTAGGACACATTGAATTTTACCAAGCCATTCTATCCAACAAGACATGATTGAATCGGAGCACAATGTGCTGATATAAACATCAACTGGCAAAATACCATGAAACACCCAAATCTAATAATGCATAAACTGTATTCAAAGCAGTTACAAAGCAATAGTACATTGATAAACAATGTATTAGTACATTTAATAAAATGCTGTTTCTGTCAATGCATATAACAAATTAGAGAGCGGTGAAACCCACTCATGATAACTAACATGACTGCAAACACTCTCATCTACTGGAGGATAGAAAATGTTGTCAAATATGCAAGGTTCTTTTTACAGATGAATGCCATAGAGTTGTTCTAGGAGTGCTGGGAAAGATATGAAATGCCAAAATAAATGATTTAAAATGTTATATTTTTTGCAGTATAGTCCTGTTCTTTCTGGGCTTTTTCAAATAATTTTTAATAGTCCCATCTTCTTCCAAGAGTTCTCTAAAATAACCCAGGAAAATGAAGGGGGCCAGACCTCCTAAAACTAACCCCAGTCTTCCCTGATGCTTTCTCCACTTCTTTCTCATCCATTTCCCAAATTTAACTTGAGACATGAGTTAATATGAAAAACCAGTGTCAGAGAAGGCTGGTTAGTAGGGAAACTGATGACAGGAAGATGGTCCATAATGCATTTCCCAGAGTGACAAGATGTACCCCCAAACTTCTGGAATCACTGTGAATATTGAAACCTGTGGTTCCTAATTATTCCTGGATGAATGGATTATGTACATTCAGAAGCCTCTGTTTTGTTGCTGAGAACACTGGGAAGTTACAGTTGAGTTGACCATGGTCCCCATCCTTCCCTGCTACAAAGTGAATGGGAAGAGGAGACAAAACAGGATCAGGGAAGGCAAGAGATGGTTTATTATGAGCCATGTCAAATTGTTTGGCTTGCCTCAAAATTGATGCACAATTACTGAACTGGGGAATTCATGCCCAAATCCTCCCAATGGTGAAATGTGGAACTATGGTATCATGAAGTCTTGAATAAATCACTTCAAAACAAAAACAAAAAACCCACAAGTTGTTCTAGTAAGAACTAATCAGGCTACTTTCCTTTCACTGTCTCTACAACTGGACTAAATCTGGTTCAAATTGAGGTCCACAAGTTAGATCTCCTGCGCCTCAAATGTTCATGTGCCCACCATCTTGGATTGGGGTGGATGACATCATTTACAAACTTCACAATTGAGGTGTCCCTATGTGTCACTTACTGCAACTGTACCTAATTTGGTTTAAATTGCTTAGACAGTCCACAAATTAGCCCACTTGCACCTCAGATGTTTACATGGCCACCATCTTGAATTGGAATGGATAACATTGTGATACACTGCACCATTTGGGCATCCCATGTATCACTACAGCTGTAGCAAATTTGGTTCAAATCGGTTAGGTGGGTCACAAGTTCGCCCCCTTGTGCCTCAAAAGTTCATGCATCTGCCTTCTTTGATTGGGGTGGATGACATCATCAAAGTACACCGTTGAGGTGTCCCTATGTGTCTCTACAATGATATCCAATTTGGTTCATATTAGGAGTGTGCACAGAATGGAATGGTTCGGTTTGGTTTGGTCCAGCACCCCCTTGAACCCCCCATTCAGTCTTGCCTGAGGGGGGAGGGGTTGCAAACATCATCCACACCAATTTAAGATTTTTTTTTTTTACTTACCCACTCCAAGGGAATTGTTGGAGGTGGCAGACGGGTCTGTGGAGGTTCCCCCTCTCCCCGCCAGCCTCCCTTGATGCCCATACCAACTGTCCAGCTGGCTCTTTGGCCTGCTTGGGCCTTCCCTCTCTAGTGCGGTGGCCATTTTGGGGGCCACTGCGCCTGCGCAATAGGCCTCTTCATGACCCAGGCCACGCAGAGGCCAATTGCGCAGGTGTGGATGGCTGGTATGGACGTCTGAGGAGGCCAGAGGGGGAGGGGGAACCTCTGCGGGACCCCCCCACCTACAACTCCCCCAGAGGGGATGTATATTTTATATATAATATATGAAACCGTGACTGTTCAAGGGGTGTTCGGTCTGGGTTCAGACAGAACAGGGGATGTTTTAGTTCAACCCCAAACGGTTGAACCGAAGCAGTTCGATGACGAACACCTTTGACGTTGAACCTGTTTGCACATCCCTAGTTCATATTGGTCAAGGCATTGCGAAGTTGATGGGGGGTGGGTTGCATGGATGGACACATGGACACACACACAGAAAACCGGGTGATCTCACAAGCCTACTGGAAAGTAGGCTAAAAATGGCTTGAAGATGTAAACTCAGTTGACTTCCCTGGACAGAATCCCACTTTGTCCGATGCAAGCATTAACTTTAGAGTTCCTCAGTCTTCACAACTGAAAACTTCCCAGGGCCAAAAACTCCATTCATTTGGATGCAAAACCCCACCACATGATATACCAGAGAAGTATACAAATATACTAAACAAACAAACAAAGGGAAATGCTGGGAGAGTACCGAGTCAGCCTCAGACAATGTCATGGCAGGCATGCTTTCAGCATGACAGTTTCATCTGAACTCATCATGGATTAACCAAGTCCCTCTGCTTTCCTTCTTTACTATTCAGTGCTGTGAGAGCCAAGCAACCACATATGCAGGCAATTTTGGCTACATGTGTGGCCTCCTGCCTGCCTCCTTTCTTCATTTCACTTGCCAGCTCCTTGGACTCTCCTCCTGGTAATAAGGCCCAGAGCAGCTCAGGCTCCACAGCATATGGAGACAAATCCTGCTGCTGAAAGGCGAGGGCCATGTCAAAGGAAGGAGGGAAGACTGCAAGTTGCCATGATATGACCTTCTGTGTTACTGTTATGTCTAACACAGTGAGAAACCCTACATCCTGCCCGTCATACAGCGGGAGAAGGATTGCATCCTGGGTCCCTAATTTATTTTTCCGGCTTCCTTACCACTATATAGTCTTTTCTTGAGGAATGTAGGGTGATAATAGTGTATGGAATATGTGTTTGAGAGTACTCTGTTATCCAAGCTCTTCAGGAAAAACTTATATTCTTTACACACACCATTTTAAAAATATTGTCCCCAACTTTCACTTCACTTTAAAGGCACTTTGGCCTGAATACACGGTTTGCTTTTGTATATTTAAGAAACCTTCAGTCACTAAATAAGCTCAATTGCTGTGCCCTCTAATGCAGCTGAAGTAATTAACAGTAATAGAACAAAGATAAGCATCAGTTGAGCCTGTTCTAGGGTAACAGTGATACATTTAAGATCTTTCCCTTACTGTACTGAGTGATGTTCCCCTTTGATTTCCCATGTGTTTTCTTCCTGTGTGAGCATGTTTTTAAGTGGACTCACATTGACATTTTTTTAATTGCTGCCGTGTTTTTTCTTCCCCTTTTCCTTTTACAGCAGGAAACTATAATTGGGTTATGAACTGAATTTTGAACCTGCTTGATGACATAGGATCATCTTATGTTTTTCTGGCATCTCTAGTCAAAGGTACCATGACCGGTCTTGGAAGCAAAACAAAACAAGAACTGCCCATCTTAGCTCAATGAACAAAATGCAGCATTTTTGTTGATACAAGCCAGTAGGGCAACACTTCATTCCAATGAAGAAAACATCCATTTGATAGCATTTGACACATAGAAAATGACAATGGGGAAAGAAAAAACCAAGGGACACCGTAATGCACTAGGGGAAATATTCCTGTCCCTTTAAGAGCTTGAATAGAGGGTAACATCAGGTCCAAGCAGTTTTTCATCAGTGAGGAGAGAAGTTGCACTTTTGGAACTTCTGCCTTAGAGAGACAGAAGCCCTATTCCTTTAAAAATATGTTTACTCTGCATGACAGTTAACTGTGCAGCAGCTGTTTGACTCTGTGGTGATTCTAGCTTTATGGAGAGGATGTCTGTAGCTTTTTCCCACATAGGAAGACCGGTAGTACTGGGCATGGACACCCTTCCCTGACTATGGTACTGCATGGGATTGTAGTATCCACCTTATTTATTAATTATTTCTCTATGTAAACCACTTTGGGAACTGTTGTTGAAAAGTGGTATATAAATATTCATAGTAGTAGTAGCAGCAGTAGTAGTAGTATTGCATGGACAGAGGCTACATACAGTTGGAGCCACCATATGGAACTTTTTAAGCAGCTATGACAGTTATTATGGCGGTGCATCAAATAAAGCTGATACCTGGACCTAATTTGATGTGGGCTGTATTGGACAATTCTACATCAGATCTGTTCAGTTGGATCTGCTGGCCTAATCCAACTGAACCCAATACAAGGGTGTCCAATATGCTCTCTGTGGGTTTGGATCGGGTAACTGAAGGGTTCAGGCCTCTGGAGAAGGAAGCAATGATATAGCTTCATGTCCTTTTTCTAGTATATTACTGGGAAAAGATGCCACCCACCCTTCACTTAAGATATTGCTTCCTTCTCTGGAACCTGATGAGCTGGCTTCTAGGGAGGAAAGCAAAGCTTTGAAACTCCACTTCTGCTGCCTATCAGTACAGAGGCTTTTCAAATTACAAGAAATGAGAGCGCACCACACTGATGCCAGGCAAATCCCACATCCACTCAATTTGATATGGGCAGTGAACTGATGCACTCAATTGAAATCATATCCAATCTGATCTGATTCCAATCTTTCAAGCAATTCACCACCTAATGGTTACCTGATCATTTCCATCCTCTACCTATGAATTTTAGCACAGTTATGTTACTAGTGAGGAGCATTTTAATCTCCTAATCCCCTTAGGCTTTCACCCAACGAGGGTAATGCATGCTGCATGGAAGCAGGCTTTCACAAGTGCATCCTTAAGTTGATCAGGAGAAACAAGTACAAATTGACTAATCCTGTGTGAGTCTTAGCTCTGGATCTCTGCATCCAATAGTCAGGGTTAAGTCCTTGACACTGGACTGGTCAACACTGGCTGCACTAATCACCTTTTTGGATGGTTGCACTTTGAATCCAGCTTCCCATTTTTGTCTTAATCTATTTGTTAGGTGGCATGCAAGTTCGCTACAGTGTGCACACATCTGGATCAGGGCCTAAACCAAGGATTTTTCTCATTTGTTCTTCTGGTCCTAATAATGTTGTGCAATTTATGGTTCTTATCTTGTGGCCTTGTGTTACATCTTTTCAGGAAGTTACATATGATATAAACTTTTGTAACCAATATATTTCCAGGATGTGCAAATATTAGAATCATCTGTGACTTTTGACTTTCCTCTTTTATGTCACTTCAGTAACAACATCCATTGGCTAACAACAATTAAGATCATGGCCTGGTTTGATATCACAGTTGAGTAGCTTCAATTTTTTTCATTCATTTGATAAGTTGATTTGGTCAATACATTGTGCCACTGGAAAAGACAAAGGATATGATTGTGAGAAAACAGGGAAACTAGGGTTGTGCACGAAATGTATTTTGCAATTCATTTCAAGCTCGAAATGAATGGCAAAATTCTCAAAATGATCTGTCATACAGCAACCAAGCTAGCTATTTCAATGAATCAACCTCAGAACTATTTGAGTGATTTGAGTGATTAGGCCACAGGGGGAAATGTGGAACTTGAAACACCCCATTCTTCCCCATGAGTAGGTCCTAAGGACACCAAAGTGGGTTGGGTAGTAGGGCATGATGGGTGCTACCTACCACCCAACCTACAAAGGAAATGGACAATTGGGCAATTTTTTTTAACCCTCCATCCACAAAAACCCAATAGGATCCTAAGGGGATTAGTGGAAAGGTTAACGTTTTTTAAAAAAATTGTCCACTTGCCCATTTCTTTTGTGGGTTGGGTAGTAAGTACCACCCACAATGCAGTACCATCCAACCCACTTTGGTATCCGTAGGACCTGCCCATGGGGAACAATGGGGTGTTTCACATTCCCCATTTTTCCCTATTGCTGAAACAAACTGCACACACAAAATACACATAACAAGTTTTGCATTGCAATTTGCAATTGATTTTGCATTCCTGCCTTCCAAAACCCTGCAGATTAGAAGCACACAGTAAAAGGGAATCTTTCCCTCCTGACATGGAACACACATTTCAAAGACAGTAAAAAAAAAATGGCTCTAAATGACACAGAATCTACTGCCAACCACAGTGGATTACACTAAGGGTGTGCACAGAACCAGCTGGTCTGGTTCAGTTCGAGTCCAGACAGGACCCGAACTGGAACAGGCCACTTCGGTCCGGCATCCCCATGAACCCCTCTCCCCGGTTGGGTCTGATCTGGGAGGGGGGGTTGTGAACTTTTTTTTAAATTGAATTTTTTTTAACTTACTGCCTTCGAGGCAGTTGTTTAAGGTGGCGGGGGGTGGGGTCTGTGGGTGTGGAGGCACCCTTAGCAGCAAGTATACCATAAGCTCAACCACAGCAACAGCTTCAGCCACATTTTAACTGAGTGAGTACACCCTGCAGTGCAGAATGCAGATTGCAGAGCAATGAGTGAAGAACAAGTTAGTCCAGACATGAAGCTCATCCCATAGCAATCACTAAGAAAATATGAGAGAGAGAGAGAGAGAGAGAGAGAGAGAGAGAGAGAGAGAGAGAGAGAGAGAGCGAGCACTGAACTGCTACTGTCCATTTCTAGCCACAACAGTAGCTCACAAACAAAGCAAACCATAACGCAAGGGGTCCATTTGCATGTAATGCAGAACTGTGGACCCATGTTTCCACCCTTTTCCCTCCCACACCCTTTCCTGTCCATGTTCGGATGAAATGGTCAGGAACTGAACTGCAGTCAGGGAGACTGCACAGAGGAGGAGGAACTGGACGTGTGGGCTTCCTTCTTGCATGAAGGATGGCCCCGACAGCCAATCACAGCTGGAGAGAGGGAGGAGCTTCCTCCCTCAACTCTGGTTACAGCGAGCACAGCCTACAATTTAGAATTGTACTGGAGTTTGGGATGGGAAACCTCAGTTCACTTTTCTGATGGACTTAGAGTTTCACAAATTCAGATGTACAAGGAAGTCAACCTCAAGTTCAACCTCCATGTTCTCATTACATGCAAATGAGGCCAAGGCAGGCAGGCACCCAAGTTATCTCAGATCCAGCAAAACTGGATTTATTTTATTTTATTTTATTTTATTTTATTTTATTTTATTTTATTTATATGCCACCCAAAAGATGCATCTCTGGGCAGTTTACAATTAAAATAATAGTAGCAATACCACTGCATATTAGTGCAGAGAAAAGAAAACCACAAAATCAAACCTTCCTTACTTCCATCCTGCCTTCAGAGAGACAGGAGGACAAGACAAACAGAGTGCTGTAGACAATACTGAGCTAGATGGGCCAATGGTCTGATAAGACACAAAGCTGCTAGACTCTTACCATGAGAAGAAGATTACTTTCTTCTCTTATTCTCCAGCATACATCTCTGCCTGCATGACTGACTCTGGATAACACCATAGCCTCAGATTGGTGCTGGACACCGGCTGACAGCCTGAGACATGGGTCAGGGCACAAGTCCATCATCTCATCCTGGCCATGGCGGTGGCGGCTGTGTGTGTCTGCACTAATGGGCAGACTGTGACACATCTGGTTTTGGAGTTGGCCAGGGTGAGGTGAGCTGCCAGTGGTGTTGCAGTGGGGGGGGGGGTGACCATGAGTCACTCACCATCCATGGCCAGTTCTGGATAGTCCAGCAGGGGGAGCTTGGCCTGCAGGAAGACCAGGTTGCACACTTCCAAGTCATGGCTCCTTGCCAGGGCGTAGATGGTCGGCTCTTGCCCCTGCAGGCGCTGCTCTCCTGCAGGCTGTGCTTGCTGTAACCAGAGTTAAAGGAGGAAGCTCCTGCAGGGGCTAAGAAGTTCCAGGAATAGGAAACGGAATGACTTTCTCCTGCTCCTCCTCAGTCTCAGACCAGCGGGGAGGGCCAGCAGGTTGCACTTCCAATGGGGATTCGGGAGGATACTGAGAGTGATCTGGCTGAGTTAGTAGCAGCCGAGACTATCACCTCCTTCTCCAGTGCCACAGGAAGATCTTCTTCCCTAACAGAGGAGGTAAAAGTAAAGTGTGCCGTCGGGTCAGTGTCGACTCCTGGCAACCACAGAGTCCTGTGGGTATACAGGATACAGGAGGGGTTTACCATTGCCTCCTCCCACGCAGTATGAGATGATGCCTTTCAGCATCTTCCTATATCGTTACTGCCCAATATAGGTGTTTCCTGTAGTCTGGGAAACATAGCCACGGGGATTCGAACAGCAGCTTGCTAGTCGAGTCATTTCCCCACTATGCCATTAGGTGGACACCCCCCCCCTTATTTCTGCCTCAGCCGCCACTGGCAGCTGCACGCAGGACCAGGCTCCTCTGGAAAGGAGAGTGTGCGCACAACCACACCAACAGAGAGTAGGCCCATTCACCATGACTGGCAGTATCACCCCTCCACTCTGCTCCTGGCTCTGCCTCGCACCCTCCCAGACATCTTGTTGTTTTTTTAAAAAAAATTGAAACCATAACTCTGATGGGTGTGTGTGTGTAGTACCTTTAAAGCATGTGTGTGTGTAGCATCATTTTTTTAAAAGGCGTGTGCAGTTGGGGGTGGTCTATTTACGCTGTATGTGCCACACACAGTGCTATCTTTAGCACTGTAGTATACACATCGAAGATCGAGAAATTAAATGCCCCAAATAAAGAAGTAGGCTTTATTTTAAGGTGGGGCTTTTTTTGGAGGGGGGCGAGGAACAATTGGGTAAATCTAAGGGAAGGGAAGAGAGAGTAGATTACTATGGGCTCTCCTAAGTTAACCCACCCCTCCTCTCCTATAGTCCTCCTAGTGCCCACTTAAACCCTCCCCCAAACTAGGCTCTATTTAAAGAAAATGAAGTTATCGAATTACCTGACCAAGGGTGTGTTTGGGGGGGGGGGGCTTACCTTCTGGCATCTTCAGCTGGAGTCTGGCTAAAGGTTGCTCTTGAGGAACTCAGGCCAAGCAGATCCTGGGACTCAACAGCTGGGGGAGGGCAGGTGGGCACCAGTCAAGCTCTCACCCACCCAAAAAATAAAAAAAGAAAAATCTGGGGGGTGGGGAGGAGTGGAATAAGAATCATCATGGAAACAGCCTGAGCTGGCTGAGCACCAGACAGAAGTCACAGAACACCAGCCTGCCAAAATGAATAAATTAATCAATAAAATTCAGTCCAATCCAGGCAGGCAGGCACACAGCAGCAGCAAAGAGCTGCAGCTCGGGGGTACAAAAGAAAAAAATAAACAGCACAGCACTCACCTATTACAGCCACTGGGGGCTGCCTACAAATAATAAGCAGGGGGAAATCCACACAAGGAAAAAAATTCAAAGCACCACCCAGTTAAAGCTACTGGGGCTGCTGAATAAATTAAGAATAAATTAAGAATAAATTGGGGTTGATAAATTGTTGGCATTGCAAATTAAAAGGAGGCGGGAAAGAGAGATATAGATAAGCCTAGCAGGTGCTCTCTATCCGTCTCCACTGGACCAGGCAGGCCCCAGGCCACCACTCTGCTCTCCTCTGCTGCTGTGCTGCTGCAATCTCTGTCCTTCCTCTCTCCTGATGTATCCTTCCTCTTCACACTGGCACTCTGCAAGATCTTCTGCCTTCCAGGCCCTTCAATACTTTTTGATACTCCCTCCTTTGGCCTCCCACTCCCTGGTCCCTCCCCCAGCCAATGGGGCCACAGTTGCCCATGTCAGTACTTGATTTGAATGATAACAAGCCCACCAAGAAGCAAAGAGATCTCAAGCCAATTGGAAGTCAGTGCCAGAAAATCAATAATCAAAGGGAAAATAGGAGTCAAAATGGTGCTTGAAACACTCAAATGGATTTGAGCTTGAAATAGGGTCATTTTGATTCGAACTAAAAAAAGGCCCTTTATGTGAAGGGTGCTTTGTTTTTTATTTCAAAACACTCAAAATGGTCCATTTTGAGCTCAAATCAATTCAAATCAAATCGTTTTGCACATCTTTAAGAGAAACCTTCACACATGCAGACTAATCTGTTTAGAGAGGCAGTTTGGCATACATTAGAAATCTGTTTTTTGCATCATTGTACCTTTGAAAGCTGCTACAGGAAAGAAATGTGAATAAATTGATTTCCTCCCCTAATTGTCTCATTTCAACATTTTTCAAGAAAGATTTGAAGTTCTGGACTATTGGGGCTGGTGTCATATCTATCTCTAAGGCTCTTTACACAAAACATACAATCCTCAAATTCCTCAGTGTAGTAATACGTCTCTGGGGCTCTTCTTGTCTTTCCTTCCACCTAATCATTCTCTATCTTCCAGATTCTTGTCTGACTCTAATGCAATAGTGTTTATAACCTCTATGGGTACATTGACTTGCTTGATCATCATCTAGTTTTGTATCATCTATCATGACTTGTTAGGAAGTGTCTTTAAAACACTCTGTCACATGAAGTGCTGTGCTTGAAACCTTCTGTCATCTTGACTTTTATGTCTGAAACCTTCTGTCATATTAACTGCACTGCTGTGACCAAGCTTGATGGCACTTGATACACCCCCCCCCTGCCCGTTCTCTCTCTCTCTTTCTGGATGATGCATATGCTTTGCTTACAGCTCAAGTTCTATGGTGCTTGTATAGAAGTTGTAGACTGCATCAATGTACATTGCTGCATGCATGAGTTATATGTTGCTGAAGTGATAAACCTAGGCCTGAGCGGTACCATATCAGGTTGCATGTGGGACTCATATGACTGAATGCTCATTTATATCAACAATCTTCACTGGTTTGGATCCAAAGGGCCAAGAGCTTTCTCACACACTCTTGTGTCCTGCAAACCCCAAAGCCCTCCAAAAAGCCAATCTTGCCTCTCAGGAATAGTGTGGGGTATGATGCAGACAGCGGACCGCTGATCAACAAGGGACTCAATGGAAATCCCACCTCCCCTTGCATAAATGGAAGTGCTGTCTCCCACAAATGCTAGTCAATATCCAGTGCACTGCACACCAAAAACTACCATGTTTGAAGAATTTAGGTTAAAAAGTGTTTTATAGCTGCTTCCCTCATAAACATAAAGCAATCATATATTTGTTTACCTACGTTTTATTCAGAAACAATGCCTGTTTTCTCCTTCTCCTTTCCCTTCCTTTCCTTTCTGACTCCACCCTCCCACAAATACACACTCTAATGATCTCTAGAGGGACAAACTTCTAATTAATGAAACATAAAAGATTGTGAAATAGAATACAACAACATGCTTCATTCCTGACTTGCTCATTTTCAGTACGGATGTGTGTTTTGTTTTGTTCTGAGACACAATGAGGTGGGTCTCATGATCAGTGAGACATGCTTTTGCCAGTTTTGCGGGGAGAGCGGGCCAAGCCCGCTCTCCCCGCACACGAGCAGGGCGGGAGCCCTGGGCAGCTGGATTGGCCGCCCACACACTGGATTGGCCGCCACATTGCTGGCTCTGTGATGGAGGCATCAGGGGCCGGGAAGTTTGGAGGCCGTGCGGCCCCCAGAAGCTCCAGTATTCCCTGCGCGAGTGTGCAGGGCATACTGGAGAGAATCTCCCGCCGCAGCCTCCCACCGGGGGTCTCCTGTGAGTAGCCATGCCGCGGAGCTGCGCCACGGCTGCTCATGATCCCCAAAACCGGGTTTGCGGAGTGCTTGTTCTGCAAACCTGGTTTAAGGGGCAGGCTACTTGAGCGGGTTACCCGCTCAGGAACCACCGGGCTCGCAGCCAAGCCCGGTGGTTCCCACATGGGATGAAATCGGGCTAGCAGAGGCTAGCCTGATTTTGTCCCATCGTGTGAATAGCCTCATTAAGTCTTGTGAGTCCACCAGCAGTCTAATTTAGTTTTAAACCTATTTAGTCTTTAGGTTTACTACCTCAGTGAGACTAGGCCCTACTTGCCATCTCATGGTTTTTTGGGGGGATATGGACTTTTAAATTAGAGTTTGTGATTAATGGTTGCAACCTATCTCCAGTGGGAAAATGTAGGGATAAACATGAATCAAATTGTGTGATTCAGTTTGAATTTAAATCAAATCTGCCCAATTTGATTCAAATTCAAATCAAATTGGTTTGAAACCGGGTTGATTTGATTCGAAGCAATTCAAATTTGAATCATTTTTACCTTGTTTTGGTGCTTGTTAAAACCAACCAGGGTGCCTGAATGGTTTTTAAAGGGCGCCAAAATGGTTGATGAAATGGCACCCAAATGGTTGATGAAATTATTCTAATCTATTCAAATTCAAATCAACTTAATTCAATTCAGATTCTAATTGAATTGCCCTTTTTAGGGGTGATTCAATTCAAATTCAAATAACTCAAATCACTTAGATTCAAATCAAATCAATTTGAAATTGAATTGATTCACACATCCCTAGAAAAGGGGCCCCTTGGTCTTGTTGATATAGATATTTAGGTTCATTGTTCCTTCCATCATGTTCCTTCAATGTAGCTGCATCTGCATAGTTGCAACAATTGAGCTATAGTGTCCTGAGTTCTACAATACTGGTGTAACATCCTGAATGTTTGGGGGCAGCTCTGTCATTATAAAAAATAGAATTCTCACTATTGCAAGGGCTCTTAGACCTAATGGTATCAAAATATTTCAAAAATACACCCCACTCTTTAGTTTCATCCAGCCTCCAAAGAAAAAGGAATATGAAAGGAACTTCAGGACATCTGGGTCATTCACACTGTTGTCCTATATGAAACCATTCAACTCAACTGGATGTTGAGATTTTTCTTAATAATAGACCTGGCCACAGCTCTGGCAGTCTGATCTAAAATCTGCAATGGCTGGTAAAATAATGCTATCTTCATCAGTGACATTTTGTTGAAGTCCATACAGCATTTGTAAATGTTCACTCATTATTTATCTGCAAATTAAAATTATGACTGAAGTGGGTGTCCAATCTGTGATCGCAAATGCCTACTCACAGAAGTCAGAGCAATCAATCACAATCTATCCATGGGAGTAAGCTAGGCATGGCAAGAGGACAGGGAGCTAGGAATTCTCCCAAGCAGCTGATAGTTTGCATTTGGCTGCCAGTTAGTTGATCAACCCTTGGCTAGAATGAAAGGTCAAGTATGCTTTGGCACCAGGAAAGAGACACGAGTAACTCATAAACTTCTTAAATCTCTGTAGCCATTTAGAAACAGATGGTTGTACAGTTGATATACCATGGAATAGCCCAAGTACTTGGGCATAATATGAAATCAGTAGCTCGTGTGTGTGTGTGTGTGTGTGTGTGTTCTCCAACTTGAGAACAAGAGAGTGACAGCTATTCCATTGCTACACATATAAACTACTTCATTATAATGCTGATCAAGGATGAGACTTGATTCAAAAAATTTTTCCCATGGAAGGATTTTCAGCCAATTAAAGGTAGGATGCCCCACTATCAATATTGTGAAAATAGAATATATATCATATATAGCCTAAGAACCATGGGAAGACCATTATTCTTAAGACTTCAGTGCATGGGTGAAATCACTAGGAGAGGCGTCCAAAAATAACAGCCCTGTGTGTGTTGCATGCTGGAGGACTTTTTAAACATACGTATTTATTTATGAGAACTCCTAACATTCCCCAGTCTCGCCTTGCAAGTCATCCACCATCTCTCATTGGACTGAAGTACAACAGTTGGGACTCTTAAACTACTATACCTCTTTGCTTTGAAAGTATGTTTGGTAGGGATGTGCACAAATTAATTTTTTTGTTTTGATTTGAACCTGAATCAAAACACCCCCGATTTGTTTTTGGTCTGAATCTGACCGACACCCCCGCCCGCCCCAAATCACCCCAGATTCAATTTGTACCCAAAATTTCTGAATCTGAATCGACTTGGATTTTTTAAAAAGGTCACAGGGGCAAAAGAGTAGGGAGGCTGGTTGTGCCCAATGGATGGAAGCTACCACCCAAATTTTAAAAAACAAACAAACGGGGGGGGGGGGCAAAGGGGTGATTTTAAAGGAATTTTTGAAGTTTACACATCTTTAAGATTTTTTGCATAGGGAATAATGGGGATTCCAGCAACCTTATAGCTCTGCATGGGGGCACAGGGGTGGCCCAGAGCAGGGTGTGGTGGGTGGTAGTGTCCAATGGGTGCAAGTAAGCTACCCCCCATATTTCAAAGAAATTGGGCAAAGGGCTGATTTTTAAATTATTTTTGAAGTATATGCATTTTTAAGATAATGGGGATTCCAGCAGCCTTAGTTAGAACTCCCTGGGGAAGGGGGCACCAGGGCTTCCCAGGGTTGTGATTCCACCCAGATTCCGAAGAAATTGGGCAAAGGGCTGATTTTTAAAGAATTTTTGAAGTTGGTATGTCTTTGGCAAGGCAAGGCAAGGCAAGGCAAGCCAAGCCAAGCCAAGCAAAGCAAAGCAAAGCTCTCTCTCTCTTCTTCCACACAAGGCAGAAAGTCAGAATGGTGGCTGCTGCCTCTTTAAATCTGATTGAAAATCCCTTCTTAAACTCCCCCCACCCTTGCCCCTTCTTCGACCCTTCCCCTGGCCAATGTGGGGTTAGTCAGTATTGGCAAGAGCCAAAAGAGCCAATCAGGAACAAGGGGACAATTGTCAGCAGATCACCCCATGCTTTCGTTCACTGATCTGAAAGTGGGAAATTCAAATAGACGTCAAATACAAAATGGAGACTACATGGAGATCACCACAAAATAGAGGTCCGAAGCAACAAAACTTTTGGAGCCCAAATTTGGATGATTTGTTTTGTGCCCCAAACCTTCGGGACTTGCAATCGGGTGATTTGTTTTGTGCACATATTGCCCAAAATGGCCTGATTCTGGTACAGATCGTTCTGTACCCAAAATGTTTCACACATCTCTAATGTTTGGATTCAGGATCAGAGCAGAGATACCCATAGAGGACAATTGCACAGTTTGTTGGTGTTCCTTCCGAAACTTACTTTTATTTTATTCTACCTACCTACCTACTGTACCTACCTACTGTACCTACCTACCTACCTACCTACTTACCTACCTACCTACCTATTAATTTATTTAAAAACATTTTTATACCACCCCATATGCAAGTCCTTGGGAGGTTCACATCTTCTGAAGTCCTTTCAGTGCAACTGTTCCAAGCTTATTGGAAATAAGAACTATTCTGGCTGGATTGTCAGTGCTGTAATTGTGCCACCAGTGCTATCGATCTGTAGGACCTCATTGCTCTATTGGGCAATGGCATCCAATATAATTTCATACATGGGGACAGGAAATCTTCTAAACACATTGGAGACATTCATCCTGGTTTTCTCAAAGGGCAAGCCAGTTTTGTCATCTTAGAATGACACATTTATTATACTCTCTGTTACATGTCATTTGTGAATTTCCATTGAAGTATTCAGTTAAATAGCTATATCCTCCCATTTTTGGCTCAATGCCACCTTTAGCAGTTTTCTTTCAAAAAGCCTCATTATGCTGGCATACACAATTCACAGTTGGTTCTTCTAGATGAGGATTTTTTTGTACTGAACAGCTAGTTCTAAAAGTTTGAAAATGTCCAAAAGAAATAAAAATGCTCTACTCCTGAAATAATGTCATATTTAAGAATAAATAATCAATTTTCCAACTGAAAACTCTTTGGGATGATGTTTCCTTTTCATCTTCCATCCATCCATCTACCCACCCACCCACCCATCCATCCATCCATCTATCCATCCCTTTTTTACATTGTTGCTGCCACTGCCATTGGCTCCCCCCACCCTTTTAGTTTGCCCATATCCATGTTAGTAAATCTATTTCCATGTTCTTCAGTGCAAGGCCTAAGTGACAACTCCCATTGCACCTAATTGTGGCGCTTTGACTAATTGTTTATTAGGCCTGTGCACAATTCCTCTGACACCACACAGAGGTGACCATTACCACCACATATTTTGTTTTGTTTTGTTTTATTATTTATATACATACATACCACCTTTCCTAAAGTGGCTCAAGGTGGTTTACATTAAAATCATTAACAATAAAACAATTTTTTAAAAAACCAAATTAAAACTCATTAAAATCCAAACTAAAACCAGATATCATTAAAAGCCAGGCTAAAAAGTTGGGTCTTTAAGGCTCTCCTGAAGGCTGCTCTTGGTGACAAGTGCCAGTGGCACTTCTTTAAGAGAAATGAAGCACTCTTGAATCCCAGCACCATCTTGGAATGTGCACCCAGAGTGCTGGGAAATGTAGTTCTTCCTAGTGCCTTCCAAGACAGTGCTGAGTCTATACAAGGTTCCATATCTCTTAAAGGGGCTCACCAGTTCTGGAGAAAGTGCAGCACTACAAGGAGACCAGTGAGGTGGGAAAATGGCTTTCACATTGAAGGAACTTTTTGGTTCGAAGTTTGATAAACATTGATCACTGGTCAATTTTGTTGATAGCAATAGGAGTTTAATGAATTCATGGCTGAAGGGCATTAATGCGTGGAAGAGCCATGTTAGGCTTCTACTTGTGGCTGTGTTGAAGAGTAAATGTCAGCAACAGATCCTCAAACTCCTGTGACATGACAAGATACACTTGTTGAAATGTCCTCTTCTATACAGTCCTTATGTTGGCAGGAGCCCTAATGCTGTTGAAAAGCTGGCTTCTCTGCTTTAATACATGGTTTAGGAGGAGAGTATTGTAGTGAAACTCAGTTCATTGATAATGAATGGTAATCCACTAATAACTGTAAGAAACTTGTGCTGTTTTAATAGCACTATCCACAGTCACTACCTAAAGCAATATTTCCTCATGAAATGCCATGAGATTATTCACATGACCAGGCGATTGGGTGGGGGTGGGAGGGCAGGGGGAAGGGTTTGCTTCACTCACCTTCCCTCAGACAATACACAAGATGTTGATGTGAGTACCATCTGCATTCCCACACGATCCATTGTTGGGGAGCCAGGACGACACGTCCCAGCCTCCAGGTATCCCACAATGCACCATGTGCACATTGGAGGATTCCCCCAGGAGACGGACAGTCTAGATCAGGGTTTCTCAACATGTGGGTCCCCAGATGTTATTGGACTTCAACCCCCATAATCCCCAGCCCCAGTGGTCTTTGGTTGGGAATTATGGGAGTTGAAGTCCGATTACATCTGGGGACCCACACATTGAGAATCCCTGTTCTAGATGCCCATCTCTGTTTGTGGCAAGGCTGGAAGTAGCCCGTGCTCTCACAGGAGCTGGAAGCCTGGGTTAAGGGAGTACTTACTCCCTTAACCTTGGCTAACAGCCAAGCTAAAAAGCCGGGCTAGGTGGCACTGTCCTCTGGAATCAGGCCCCATCCCAGCGGTTCTCATATGCAGCCTAACCTAGGCTGTGCTTCCCTAGCTTGGGTTAGGCTACACGTGAGAACAGCCTCCATGGTTGCCACCAAGCTGGCCACAAATCCAATGTTATGCACACTTAAGGCACATTGGGGTACATTATACACAGCCTTCCATCAAGGTAAGGGACTTGCTAAGGTTTCTGTACAACTTCAAAGGTAGCCCCAACAGTGTATTAATGAGTCTTCAGCAGAAAGTCTTTATTTATTTATTTATTTATTTATTTATTTATTTATTTATTTATTTATTAATTATTTTTACATTTCTATACCGTCTTTCGTTAAAAGAAAACCCCAAGGTGGTTTACAAAAATTAAAACATACAATAAAAGCAATAAAAACACCAAGCTAAAAACATATTAAACAAGCATAAAAAACAAGACAACAGATAAAAACACACAGAAGCAGAAGTAAAAACGATTATGTAAAAGCCTGGGTAAAAAGCCAAGTCTTTACAAGCTTTCTAAAGGCCGTGATGGAGTCCGAGGAATGAATGGCCACTGGGAGAGCATTCCAGACTCTAGGAGCAGCAACAGAGAAGGCCCTGTCCCGAGTGCATGACAGCCGGGCCTCCCTCATTGTCGGCACACGGAGCCGGGCCCCCTCAGATGTCCTCATCAAGCGGGCAGCAACCCTTGGGAGCAGGCGGTCCCTCAAATACCCCGGGCCCAAACCGTTTAGGGCTTTAAAGGTCAAAACCAGCACCTTGAATTGGACCCGGAAATGAACCGGCAGCCAGTGCAGCTCTTTCAAAATGGGGGTGATATGTTCCCAATGGGCAGCTCCGTATAAAACCCTAGCAGTTTCCAGATATTCTTCAAGGGCAGCCCCACGTAGAGCGCGTTACAGTAATCCAGCCACGACATGACTAAGGCGTGGGTAACTGTGGCCAGATCTGCCTTCTCGAGAAAGGGACGCAGCTGGCACACTAGCTGAAGCCGTGCAAAGGAACCCCTGGCCACTGCCTCCACCTGAGCTTCGAAAAGCAGAGCCGGGTCCAGTAGTACCCCCAAGCTGCGTACTTGCTCCTTCAAGGGGAGTGCAACCCCATCCAGAACCGGTAAAATCTCCTCATCCCAATTGGCTCTCCTACTGACCAACAGTACCTCCGTCTTATCCGGATTCAATTTCAGTTTATTAGCCCACATCCAGCCCATCACGGCCTCCAGCCCCCGATTCAGGACATCCACCGCCTCGTTAGGATCAGATGACAAGGAGAGATAGAGCTGAGTGTCATCCGCATATTGCTGACAACTCAGTCCAAGTCCCCAGATGACCTCTCCCAGCGGCTTCATGTAGATGTTAAACAGCATGGGGGGCGAGACCGATCCCTGCGGGACCCCACAGGCCAACGGCCACGGGGCTGAGCAGTAGTCCCCCAGCACCACCTTCTGGACCCTCCCCCCAAGAAAGGACCGGAACCACTGCAATGCAGTGCCTCCGATTCCCATACTCGAGAGGCGGCCCAGAAGGATACCATGGTCGATGGTATCTAACGCCGCCGAGAGGTCCAGCAGAACCAACAGGGACACACTCCCCCTGTCTAGTTCCTGGCGTAGGTCATCCACTAGAGCGACCAAGGCAGTCTCAGTCCCATACCCGGGGCGGAAGCCAGATTGAAAAGGGTCCCGATAATCTGTATCATCCAAGACCCTCTGCAGCTGGGACGCCACCACACGCTCCATCACCTTGCCCAAAAAGGGAAGGTTAGACACAGGTCTATAGTTATCCAGGTTGGAGGGATCAAGGGAGGGCTTTTTAAATAGTGGTCTTACCACCGCCTCCTTAAGGCACGATGGCATCCTGCCCTCCCTTAATGAAGCATTAACGATCACCTCCAGCCATCTGCCTGTCCCCTCCCTGGCAGCTTTTATTAGCCATGAAGGGCAAGGGTCAATAGCACACGAAGTCGCTCGCACACTGCCCAGGATCTTGTCCACATCCTCAGGCCGCAGCAACCGAAAAGAATCCAACACAACGGGACCAGATGGTACCAAAGGCACATCTGCCGGAACTGCCAAAACTCTGGAGTCCAGGTCAGCACGGATGCAAGTGACTTTATCTGCAAAGTGACAGGCAAACCGATCACAAAGAGCTGTAGATGACTCCTCCCCCATTGTCCGGGGGGATGTGTGGAGCAAGGTTTTTACCACACGAAACAGGTCTGTTTGTCTGCACTGAGCAGACGCAGTGGCGGCGGAGAAAAAGCATTTCTTCACCGCCCCCACCGCCACGGAGTAGTCCCTAAAATGGGCTCTAGCCCGTGTTCGGTCGGATTCGTGATGACTCTTCCTCCAGCGTCGCTCCAGCCGTCGCCCGAGTTGCTTCATCGCCCTAAGCTCCGAGGAACACCAAGGAGCAGAACAGGCTCCACCAAGCCGGAGATGGCGTTTAGGAGCAACCGTGTCAACAGCCCGGGCCATCTCCCCATTCCAGAGATCAACCAAGGCCTCGACAGGGTCATCAGCTCTGGACACTGGAAACTCCCCGAGGGCTGTCTGGAATCCAAGCAGATCCATAAGCCTCCAGGGGTGAACCATCCTAATCGGCGCACCACCCCTGCAGAGGGCGGACGGAGCAGTCAAACTAAACCCCACCAGGTGATGATCTGTCCATGACAAGGGAGTGATCTCAAATTCCCCCACCTCCAGATCATTTATTTCCTGGTTGGCAAAAACCAGATCCAGAGTGTGTCTCGCCACATGGGTAGGGCCCGATACCAATTGAGACAGGCCCATGGTTGCCATGGAGGCCATGAAATCCTGAGCCACACCCACTAGGGGGGCCTCAGTGTGGACATTGAAATCCCCCAAAACAATACGCCTGGGGGAACCCAAGGCCACCTCCGAGACCACTCCCTCCAGCTCAGGTAGGGAGACTGAAGTGTAGCGGGGTGGTCGGTACACTAACAGAATCCCCAGCCTATCTCAGAGGCCCAAAGACAAACACTCAAAATTCTGAGACTGCCTTACCGGGCACCTAGAAACGGGGAGGGTCTCTCAAAAGATTACTGCAACGCCTCCTCCCCGACCTTTGAGGCGGGGCTGCTGCGTGATCTGGAAACCTCGAGGACAAAGCTGAGAGAGACCAACCCTGCCCAGCGCATCCAACCAGGTCTCCGTCACACATACCAGGTCAGCACGCTCATCCACAATCAAATCGTGGATGAGAGATGTTTTTGTGTTAACTGACCTGGCATTCAGCAGCAGCACCCTAATCCTCAAAGGAGTGTTCTCAGAGCTCCCTAGGGTCAGAGGTTTGGGAGACGGTCCGGAAAAAGGAACAGGCCTCAATTGCCTGGACTGTTTCCCCCTGTAACGGCCTGCCCAACTCCCACCGCCATACCTCCCTCTGCCCGCTACCTGTGATATTGCCGCCCCCACTCCAGACTCACTTTTTCGCTCTCCCAGACACATCTCCCCAGACTAACCCACCACAGCTTCTTGGCTTAATAAAAACCAGAACCAGACTTGTACTCTTGCTGGCTTCTTAATTGCAGGGAGAAGGATCCTCAGCGCAGAAGGGGAGAGATCTTCTGGGCCCCAGGCAGTGCGCCCCACGGCTGTGAGCCACAAGGACGAGAGCCCTTGTGCTCTCGCCCTTTGGCTCGCGCCAAGAGGCTTGCGCCCTTGGGCCAGCCTGCCCTATATAGCAGCAGAAGCCCCAGCACAGCAGCAGCCCAAGGAGATGATGTTACACACCTGGAGGAGAGGTGGGGCGGAAGCAAAAGACAGTACAGTCAGTGCCCCACCCAAGCTGTTCCTTCTTCCTTCTTTAAAGCACTTCTCGGCAGTAGTGCCACATTTTCCATTGGAAACAACTGGAAGGAGCACTGTGCTGCTGCCCAGGAGTGCTTTAATGTATTTCCTCAACAGCCTCATCACTGCCTCAGCCCTGGCAGGTCCCTTACCTTGATGGAGGGCTTCACAGAATGTGGCCCTCTGAAATTAATCCGTTGAATTGTACTGGATTGTGGCCATTTCAGTATTGCTTCTAGAGGTCTAAAGAATGGTCCCAATGTTGTCTCATCAGTTGGAAACGTTAGGGGTGTGTGAGCCAGCTTGAAATCGAGCTGACTCGCACTCGAACTGGCTCAGCTCGAAGGCTCAACCTTGAACCAAACCGGGTCTGGTTCAGTTCTAGGTTGAGCCAATCCAGCTTGGACCCAGTTTGGACCTTACTGTGCATTACATAGGGTTAAAAAGTGTTACTCACAGAGGTCGTGGAGCCCGCATGGGTGGTGCAGCTCCCTTGACCCTCACTGGCCTCCCCCCAAATGTCCAAGGCCAAGATATTTTGGCCCTATTTGGGCCAGTTCAGGCCTTCTTGGGCCTGCTCCAGACCTCTGCACATGTGTGGCGGCCTTTTGTTTGACCTCTACGCATGTGCACTGGCCATTTCAATGGACTGGGTCATGCAAATGGCCAGTGAACATACACAGAGGTCAAATAAATGACCTGCACACACATGATGAGTCCTAAAACTGGCACAAAGAAGGCCCAAACTGGCCTGAATTGGGCCTGAATCAGGCCTGAGCTGGTCAACGGACACTTTGGGGGAGGCTGGCAGGGGTCATCGAGGCTGCCGCCCCCACCCCCATAACTGCTGCTGCCACTGTGAGTAACCATTTTAACCCTACTTAATACATGGTAGGGGCTTCGAACCTGGCCCGAGCCCATTTGAATTTGAACCAAGTCAGTGGCCCAGTTCTTGGGTGTGAGGTGCAGTACCAAAACAGGAAAATCAGTTTTGTGCATACCCCTAGGAAATGTGTTACTAGAATTCCTTATATTCTGTTCATTTTTTTAAAACAGGAAAAAAAACACCTGAACCTGAACTTTAAATAAGAGTTGAAAATAAGGGGATTCAAGTTCTCCCCCCCACACACAAAATGTTGGGAACAAAATTATTTTCCATTTTTTGTACAGTAAATTTCACATTTTCACTCTGAAAACTTCCTAGGCAAGGCAACTTCCTGATTCATTGCAGAAGGATAGAGCTGCTTTTGGAAGCTTCTCTTGGTGTGTATGAAGTTGCCCTTCTACTGTGAGTGAGGAAAATGGAAATTCCATAGTGGGGTAGAGGGATTGTCTAACACTGAATTCTCATGTAGGTTAAGAACTGCAAGATCACGTTATCTGTATCTAAAATAAGTGTTCTTCTTGACTTTAGTAATAAAACCTGAGATGTTAATAACTGAAAGCAGCTTTTCAATGGTTTTAAAACCATCTTTCTGGGAACCCAAGGGTTCTGTTAGCCATTAGAGGTTTCTCAATCAGAAGGTTAGCCAGGACCAACCAACTTCTCCAATATTACCTGTTTTTACCTGCAATGTGAAGCCACCTGGGAGTGTTGGAAAGTTCCAGAGACTCCCACAGTAAGTGAGGCCTTACAGGTTTGGCATGAACTGCGTGTGTGAACTATTATGGAATGGAACAGCAGAAATGCAAGGATTTCTTAATGGACAAAGTGGGTTAGAAAGCCTTCAGTAATGGTAGAAAGTACAAAAGTGATTGCTCTAAGAAATAATTCTGTGATCATTTATGAGAATTTATAATTTCATCTAAGGCTTCTGAATTAGGAAAATTCCTCAAATGCCAAATCCTCCAAATAATTTATTTTAGCATTATTATTCAGTATTGCTGTCTTCTGTTGAATGTGCCTTAGATTTCAGAGATGATTCATGTTATCTTTGAAGCAAGAGGGAAACTATGTCACAGCAACCCCCCCCCCCCCAATATTTCTTCTAAAATGCTCATATTGCTGCTTTAGACATTCCTTAGAGGCCTGAAAAAACATTTCTCAGTTTTCCTTATCTTTTAAAAAGTGCTTTTAGGCAGCATTTGGAAATAATGAATGCAAACAGGTTTTTCAAGACCCATATAGTATTTGAAATTGGCATTCTCTTTGTAAGTGCTTTTTAACATGGTGCATTGTCACTGGAATGTAATGCTAACAATAAGTAAAATGTACCAGTGACGTGTGAATTTCATTGGGTTGGAAGCTGGAGCAAGATAGAAAATGGCAGAATGGATAGGCTTTATGCATGAGGGGCTTATTTCTTGCTTTAAATAAATGTGGTTCAGGATGATTTCTGGAAACCTAATAAGAAATAGTATCGTGCTGAAAACCTTTTGTACAGCAAATCCAACTAAACACTAGTTATACAATAAAGCTGTTTCTAAAAAGTGGTTAGATAGTGGGGAAAACACTAAGTCAGTACCCTTAACTACGATAGATTGATAGAGGTTCTCTGGATTAGGGATGTGCAAGAACCGAAGTTTGTGCACAGGTTCAGAACCAACCCGGTTCTGACAAGGTCCAAACCAGTTTGGTGCTGATGGTGGTGGTGGTGGTGGTGGTGTGTGTGTGTGTGTGTGTGTAGCGGTGAGTGGGATCTTTTAAAAAGAGAACAGGTCTTGAGGGGGGAGGCAAAGACGACTGTGCCGAGACATGATAGAGGTCTATAAAATTATGCATGGTGTGGAGAAAGTGGATAGAGAGAATGTTTTTTCCCCTCTCACATAACACTAGAACCAGGACTCATCCCATGAAACTGACTGCAAGGAAATTTAGTACCAACAAAAGAGAGTAATTTTTCACACAACATATAACCAACTTGTGGAATTCTCTGCCACAAGATGTGGTGACAGCCAACATCCTAGATGACTTTAAGTGGGGTTTGGATAACTTCATGGAGGAGAGGTCTATCAACAGCTACTAGTTGGAGGGCTATAGGCCACCTCCAGCCTCAAAGGCAGGATGCCTCTGAGTACCACTTGCAGGGGAGTAAGAGCAGGAGAGAGGGCACACCCTCAACTCCTGCCTTTGGCTTCCAGCGGCATCTGGTGGGCCACTGTGCTAAACAGGATGCTGGACTAGATGGGCCTTGGACCTGATCCAGCAGGGCTGTTCTTATGTTCTTACCTGCTCTCTGCTGCCACATGCCACAAGAACCCGTGGATGGTGCTGGGACACGCATGGCATCCACACATGTGCGGACGCCATTTGCATGATCATCAACATCATACTGACCATGCAAATGGTGCCCTGCTCATGCGCAGATGCCATGTGCAGGTTCTTGGAGAAGAGCCGTCGTAGCAGGAACCTGCATGTGGTGGTGAAGAGCAGGTAAGGGCCTGTTTTCTCTTTTTAAAAGATCCTGCTCGCTGCTCCCCCCTCCACCAGCGGTGACAAACCTGTGCATAAACCTCAGTTTCTGCACATCCCTACTCTGTTTTTAAAGCAGATATTTTGGATATTATTATTATTATTATTATTATTATTATCATCATCATCATCATCATCATTATCATCATCATTATTATTAAATATTATTATTATGGATATTATTATATTTGTTTATTATTTCTCTGTGTAAACCACCCTGAGCCATTTTTTGGAAGGGCGGTATAGAAATTGAATGAATAAATGAATGAATGAAACATGTGATGTATTGGCATTTATCAAAGTAATGTTAAATTATGCAGTGTATTGTTTTCTATACGGCATAGTGCAGGATGCTTTTATGCTGCTAGATGAAAATGCAGATAGAGACATAATGAGATCAGCAGTCAAAGCACTTGCCCACTTATAAAAGATGTTACACATCATACAGTTAAGATCGATGTATATTAATGATTTTCAAATATATTATTTGTTATTGTTTGTTACTAGAAACAAACCAGGGGCCCTATCCAAACCCTGCACAGCATTCCTCACATGGTATCTGCTGGTATCTGCCTTATGTTTCTTTTTAGATTGTAAGCCCTATGAGGACAGGGGACCATCTGATTTATGTATTATTTATTTTTCTATGTAAATAAACTGCTTTGAGAACTTTGGTTGAAGAAGAAGAAGAAGAAGAAGAAGAAGCCAATAAAAATTTACTTTTAAAAAAGAATAGTGGCTTACATACTGTGCAATATGCTGCCCACTGAAGAGGGTTACATGTGTTGCTGCTTCTAAATCAACTGCCAGAGGATTCTTGCTGCTTGTGGAAGCAGGTGGTGCTCTGTGCCTCCTAAGCTGTGTGTAATCACTGCTGCAACCTAATCCCATCATTCTAAATGGGAGCAGGTCACAATAGTGATTATGCACAGCTTAAGAAACAAAGAGCAGCACCTGCCTCCGCAAGCAGCGAGAACAGTCTGATAGTTGGTTCAGAAGCCACACATGGGCTTTCCTCTTCAGTGGGCAGTATCCTACCCACTATGTAAGCTACTGTGACAGTGGTGAAGCTTGGCATTGGCCATATGTCTGAGCCTAACTATTGAATACTGCTGGTAGAAAAGGAGAAGATCAGAGACATGTGCCCCTGTACAGCAACAGCCAGCAGTGTGTCTGCACAAGAACTTATGATCAGGAGCAATCTATCGGAGTCCAAGCTCTTGCTCGGACATATATCATAACAGAGGGTGCCATATTGAAACCATATGTTTTTCATTCATATTTTGAACTCTGTTCTGTTGATTTAAATAGAATTTTACATCCAAGGAATTGCAAGAGTCTTATCTTATAACCTATTGCATTGGCATAGAAGTGTGCATAATTTGGTATTAGTCTCTTCTGTCTGTTCAAAAAATTGGTGGCCAATGCAGCTGCTGAGCAAGCAAGCAAGCTTTCTGAACAAGCAAGGCAGAGATTCTGGGAGCAGTTTGCAAAGAGTTCTTTTTCTTTCTTTGCCTCTCCCATCACATGTTTCCCCCCAGGTCTCATGATTGATGATACAGTGACAGGTAAGCCTTTTAAAACTACAGATGTGGCCAAATAAAAATACACCAGTAAAACTCAACATAACAGGGTCAACACTTAAATACATGGTGAATTACACCATAATTGAAATGTTAAAAGGCACTCAGTAAAATCAATTTTATGGACATGATAATAAAGTATGTCATTGAATTACAAAATAATAAGCATGTCATTTGACTTCTTTTTGGGGCAATTTTGAATGGACACACTGTCCCTACTTTTCTCTATTGACTGCATCTGGAGTACAGTATGGGCAGGTCTAGGAATCTTATTGTAATAATGATATGGTAAGAGGATAAAGGGCATGGCAGAGGGCAGACAGAGTATGAGGAGATAAAGATCTCTGCTATGTTAAAAGGTTAAGCAGAACTAGGTCTTCTTTCAGCTGGGGGAAAGAGATGAAGAGGTGACTTCATCTGGGTGTTTAAATCCAAAGGAATTAAAGAGAATAAATGTTAGAAGGTTATTTAAACTAGTTTCAATTATAAGAATGAGGGTCACTGATACAAGTGTTGAAAAGGAACAGTTCCCGAGGGATTTGATAAGAATTTCATTATCCAATGTGTGGCCAATATAGCATGTAGAGTAAATGCATTGCCCTGGGTACCATCACTAGTGCCAACTCTGTAGAATTCCCTTCATCCTTTTTCCATTTTGTGGAATTGCAGGTAGTGCCATAAGCTGCTATTTCACAATGAACATATCTCACCTGTGATGCATGTTCTTGCTTGGATAAGGTGAATTCATGGCATCAGTGATATCATTCTAGATCAGACACAAACAATCACAATGCAGAAGGAAAGAATTATTAAGGTCTTTCACATGATCATCTGGGGCTAGTTTGGGGGAAGGAAATAGCCCCTACCGTAATCCTTATGGATGAGCAAAGCTTCCATTTTGCTCTGCAAATTCACCAGCCAGGTGATTGCAGCAACCATGGGCTTCATTCCTGGAAAAGAGAGCTGGTTTCTCCAGGATCATGGGATGTATCCTGAAATGTATTGCACTTATAGTTGACAGGCAGTCCTTAGTACAGCAGCAGGGGTACTTGGCCCTTCTGGCCCTTCTAGCTTCTATGACAAACATGGCTGCTGGCTGCCAGGGACTGGTCTAACAAGTGACACATGATCAAACTTTGAGGTAGGACAGCTGCAATTGTTGTCCTACCTTGGTAAAAATCTTGGTAAAGAAGTCGGGCTACCCACATGTAAATGGGCTGAGTTTGATGGTTTCCCGTGAGTTCTCATGAGCAGCAATAACTGGGTTTGATGCCTCCTCCTTTTATCCTACAGTGGCATTCCCAACTGTTCTGTCCTTTTCTTCTGGGGATTCAACAGCTCTCTCAGACCCTTTCCCCCTTGCTGCCCTATCCTCTTCTCCCCCTCCCCCTTTACCTGTGGTGGGAGTTGTTGTCCGTCCCCCCCGCCCAAGACTGCAACCATGATCAATCCCAGAAGCACATGCATGATCACAGAACCTAGAAGGGAGCTAAAGAAAAAAGTACCCTTTAATTCCCAAGATGTGGAACGTCCTTGCATGTGTGTGCTTCCTCCATAGTGAAGATGAAGCAACACAGCAGGTGTCCTGCTCCCATGCAGTCACTGGGAAAGGAGGAGCACAGCAAGGAGAAGCAGGTCCAGTAGAATTGTTAGATCTCTGACGGAGTTTCACCACAACATCAGGGAGCTCCCAATAGTTCCAACTATGCCCCCACCCCACAACAGCATTTGAGGTGCTTCTTTTCTGTCCCCCAAACCACGAGACACAGAATCTATTCCCATATTTCACAATTTTCTTTCTTGCATCAATTGACTGATAATTCTGCATGGATTAACTGATTTATTTAAAAACAAGAACAACGAGATATGTGTGTAGTTGCTGAATTTACGAAGACGATTGTTTTGTTGCTGGTCATGGCTAGTTACTTTAAATATATAAATCACCTGTGTGTTTGTTTATATATAGTACCATCAGTGTATGTGATACTTTATTGCATACATCAGGTCCCTCTCGCAAGAAGTTTGCAATCTAAATGTTCAGTTGTTGGATTTCTACAATGATATATTACTTTATACTTTAGAGATGTGACTGCTGTTTAAACTAAAGCTGAAATAAGTTTGAAATGAAATCTCACTCAGAATTTGAATTTGTATAAGGCTGACAATTTAAATATCAAAACCTGTATGCAAAATTCAATATTTGAAATTATTTGACAAGATACTTGGAAATTTGATAAGTGAATAATCATATAAGCTAGTCAGTTTCTGATTTCTTTGGTCCTGAACTTCAAATACTACCAAAAGGTGCACATATAAATATTTATGTATTTATTTAGGCTGCCTCCTCAAAAATGGAAGACCTTGTGTTTGTGATTCCACACTAAGAAGAGGAAATCCTGATATGCATTATTAAATTTTATATTATAAAAATTCACAACATTTTAAATGGATAAAATAGATTATCTTATTTCAAATGTATATATTCTTCTGCCAAGTAAGCCTTGTCTGATATGGCACTGTCATAACTGATTAATTTCTATCCTGTTTTAAACATCTGAAACTAAAATCCTGAAACAGATAATTGTTCATTTGAGAGATAAGGGCAAGGAAGCCAATGCATATAGATGAAACTAAGGATTATACAAAATGATGTGATTTGAGACTGACAATGATTATGGGTGATTGCAATCTCTCAGCTTGACCGGTGTAGGTAGAATTGTTGCAGGAAAGAGAAGAACTGGGAAGATTCCTTTTACACTGGCTTCACCAGGGCTCACAATAAGATCCGCTTCAGACATTACAAATTTACTACACTAAAAATAATCTCATGTAGAAATTAGCATACAAGCCTTGTGTAGATTTTTATGTTATATCACAAGTGATTGTAACAATCCCAGAAAAATAAACTTGTGAGTTATTGTGATTGTGTGTTCCATAAAAATGTGAGTCCAGAACAAAAGCCCATACAATCCAGCATCTTGTTTCTTGCAGTAGTCAGTAAGAAATATATTCATCTGAGTGCCTGTGGAAAACCTACAAGCAAGACCTGGATGCAAACTGCCCTCTCTTGATGCTGTTTCTCAACAACTGGTACTGGTATTCAGCAGCATGGCACCTCAGAACCTGGAAGTAGAACTGATGAGCCTCAGAAGAATTCTCCTTCTAGTTGCTGTTAGAAAGATTGGCAGTGATGTGTGACCTGACCAGTCTTGGTTTATTCTAAGCATAGTTCTTGAAATAAAATGAGATTTGAAACCAGTTTCAAACCAGATCTCGATTTTTTTCCAAGCAAGTTGGTTAGAATTAATCAAGATCAGCAAGTTCAGATGCCATGACCAATCTTGGTTTGTTTTTAATCACAGTTGAAATACAGAAGCAAATTTAAACATGGTTCTGTATGATTTCTGACTTGGCCATGGTACCTGATAAAAGTAATTAGTAGGGCCTAAAGCTAGCTACCTTTTGCCTTTTGCAGCCATCAACCAACTTCCTGCAGGCTCTGCGACAGGGAGGCCCAAACAATTAACAGATTTATCATGGCATAAGCTTTTATTGACTACTAGAGTCAAATCAGATGCATCATCACCATCATCAGTTGCATTAATCGTATCAGTCACCTGAATGAACATCAGAAGTTCCACAACAGGAAAACATATCCCACAGTAAATCTATTACCCTTTGAAGAAGTACTACAATATTTTTTTTGCTAATTTTTTTTAATTGGGTAAAAGTCGGTAGCTAGACTTGTACATACTCATATTTTTATCTCCACATTCAGGAACATATTTGAACAGGTTGCATCTAGTCAAAAAAGGACATGAGACAACATAACTTTTGGTATAAAGGGCCACAAATTTATTGACTGACAGTGAAACCTCTGTATGCATGTTTTGATACAAAAACCAAGTACTGTTTTTGATTTTATTTTACTCTAATTTTATTTTCCATTTTATTTTTTGACTGCTGGTCACTGACTGTAATAATTAAATTCATCCATCCATCCATCTATTCATTCATATTGACTGACAAATCAGATTTGAAAGGGATTGGCTCTCTACCTCTTATAGTGTGGTCCCTAAAGACTTTCCACTCTGGGCAAGACCGGGCTATAACACTAAGGGTGAAAACATATTGGCTCCAGAAACATCCTACCTACAGCTGATGCTGTCCTTCTTAGCAGACCTAAGATCAGATAATTGCCTCTGCATCACCAGGCCCAAGCCATAGTGCATTTGGAGCTGGTGATGTTTGAGCAGGACTCGGTAGCCAATTAGAAAACCCCATAGCCTGGTGACATATTTCAAAGCGAGGCTTGGACTAAGGATGGATGTGCATGAATCATGATTCCAATAGTAATTAGCAGCACATTCCCCCAACTTTAAATACATACCTGCTCCTCCCCTGCTTTCCGCCACTTCTTGTTTTGGTGGCATTCCACTCCACCCGCAGCTATCATCATGCACAGGCGGTGCATCCCCCAGCCGCCCTCGCACAACACCACCACATACATGGCTATCACACATGCGTGATGGTCAGCAAAATTAGTGCTGCAAATTACTGTTTGAATCACAATCTGTGCACATCTCTAGCTGGGGCAAACAAGCCACACCCACTACTAGCCTGGATGAACAGCTAGATTCTGTCTATAATAATTAAGCTCAAAATATATCTTTTAGTCCTTCTTAAATTCTCTTTTTTCTTGTATCTTTTTCCTATAGTACCCTGAGCTGGGTATATCACACATCGGACTGGGTCTCATGATAAGTGAGACCCGGTTTAGGGCGCTGAGCGGGAAGAACGAGCTAAGCCTGCTCTCCCTGCTCACGAGCGGGCAGGGAGCCCTGGGCAGCCGGATCGGCCACCCACACGATGGCTGACTCCGAGACGGAGCCAGCGGGGGTGGGGGAGCGGGGGCCGCGGGCCCCCTGTAAGCCCCAGTATGTCCTGTGCAAGCGCGCAGGGCATACTGGGGAGACCCCCCAAGCCGGGAGGCTGCTTTTAAGCCTCCTGGTCGGGGGTCTACTCGTGAGTAGGCGCAGAGCGCCTTCGTGCCACGGCTACTCACAATCAGTTTGCAGGAGCGCTCGCTCCGCAAACCTGCTTTTTGCCAGGGGTTCTCGAGCGGGTTAGCCGCTCCAGAACCACTGGGCTCGGCTGCGAGCCCAGTGGTTCTGACGACCAACAAAAATCGGGCTAGCCTCTGCTAGCCCGATTTTTGTTGGTCGTGAGAATAGCCCCTAGGGATGTGCAGTTCGGATTTGGAGGCTCGAATCTGGACCGAATCAGGCCCATTTCGGTCCGGATCCGAACCGAATGTGGGCCGGTTCGGATTTTCCGAACCGGTTCGGATGTCCCATTGCCTTCTATTGAGTGTCTAGAGTCTTTATTTTAAGTTAGAAGTGTGTCCTCCATTTTGTGGCTCATTCCTGAAAGTTTAGCTCCTGGCATCCATTTTGTGAGGCTATTTTTAGGCATTGCATTGGCTGCACTGTTGATCCTTTGATTGGCCAAAATGAGTCCTTTGCTCTGGTAGACTGCTTGGCTGTGTACTGTTGAGAGCTGGCACCCTGTTGGCCGTGGGGGGAGTGCAAAGGTGGGGGCTCCAAAAGGAGGGAATTTCAAACCTATATAAACCCAAGCCTCTTGTCCAGAAACTTCTCTTGGCTGCAGTTGTGGGATCATCTCTGAGACCTTGCTTGCTCCTTGCTGCTGTGGTGTCTGTGAGTCCCTGACTGTGTGTCCTGTGTCTCTCTGTGTTGTTGTGTGCTACCTTCTAATCTTTTGTCCACCTGCCATCTCTGTGACTCTCTGTGTATGTGTGTCTCTGTCTGTCTCTTCTCTTTACTTACTTTACCTTTTTTTAAAAGTTTCCCCAAATTTCCCTGTTTCTTTGTCTGTCCTGCTTTCCTCCCCCCACTCCTCTCCTTTCTCATCCCTTGGGCCTACCCTCCCCCACTCCCACCCACTGCATTGATTCATTGCTTTAAAAGTTCTATTTATTATTGCTCTTTGTGCCTTGCCTTGTTTTTGTTCAACTTTTTGATTTTCATTGCATTCCATTGGTTTCATTTATATATTGCTTTGCTTGCTGCTTTGATTGCTTTTTGTTAACTGGTACTTGCATTTTGTTTGTTTCTGCTGCCCTGCCTGAGTTGGTCCCCCCCCTCCCCAGAGAGGATTCTGTTGTTATTATAGCCAATGTTTGTTGTTGTCCCATATAATCAATTTTGGTTCTCTTTTGGTGGTTGGTTGTGTGCTCCTCCTCCCCCCCGAGTTGCCCAATTTGCTTTTGCTTGATATTGGTTTTTCATTCAACTTTTGCATTTGTTGTTGATTGTTCAGATTATTGCTCCTTGTTCTTTGTGGCCCCCCTGCTCCTAACTTGCCCCTCCCATCTAGAAGCCCAAACCAAACCCATCCTACCCACCCCACCCCATCCAGCCTTCTCACCCTCGCTGCTGCCCACCCGAGTTCAGCTTTTTTTGTGCAGACTTTGCTTTGCAGTCCTTATTAATATTATTGCAGCAATTTTTTAATTGTCGCTGTTTGGTTTAGTGGGCCTCTGTCTGTGTTTGGTTCCCCCTCCCCACCCCCCACCCCCGCCCGAGTTTTTTCTGCTGGTGGTTTTATTATATTATTCATTGGTTTAGAAAGAATATTGGGTTTTAAACTTTTTGGCTTGTGTTCCCCCTGAGTGATATATTGCTTTATTTGCTCCCCTCCTCCTTCCTCCCTAGCTGTTCCCCCCACCCTCACTCCTCCCTGACCCCAGACCCAGCCCAGTTCCTCCCCCCTCCCATTCAGTCAGCCTTCTCCACATCCCTGCTGCCTGCTCGCCCGAGTTGTTCTACTTTCTCCTTTGCTGTTTGTTGCCCCCTCCCCTTCCCCCCAACACCCCCTTGCCACACACTAGCCCCCCAACCAACCAACACACCCTCTGCTCCCACCACCTCTTCTTCTGCTTGCCCCTGACTCCTTCTACATACACCAGACCCCTTGCCACACACTAGCCCCCCAACCAACCAACACACCCTCTGCTCCCACCACCTCTTCTTCTGCTTGCCCCTGACTCCTTCTACATACCCCAGACCCCTTGCCACACACTAGCCCCCCCAACCAACCAACACACCCTCTGCTCCCACCACCTCTTCTTCTGCTTGCCCCTGACTCCCTGCCCCCTTGCCACACACTAGCCCCCCAACCAACCAACACACCCTCGGCTCCCACCTCTTGGGACTGCTGCTGCTGCTGTCCTCCCCCCACACCTGAATCCCCCCTCCCTGCTGCACTCCTCCTCTCTTCTTTCTCTCTCTCTCTCTTTTCTCTCTCTCTTCTCTCTTTCTCTTTGTCTCTCGCCCCCCCTCTCTTTTCTCTCTCTCTTCTCCCTTTCTCTTTCTCTCTCGCCCCCTCTCTCTTTTCTCTCTCTCTTTTCTCTCTCTGCTCCCCTATCCCCTTCACTTCTTCCACTTCCTCCCACAGCTGCAGCCACACAGTAGCCTACCTCTGACATCACCTGGAGGCTGCCTTCGGTTTTTTTTTTTCTTTTTAAAGTTTTTGGTTGATTTCATTTGTCTCTGCTTGGGGGTGAGTTGAGCGACACAAATAGTGTTGTCTCCTCACTTCTGCCCTTCCATCGTTGACCTACCCCAGTTGCCTGTGCCTCGTGCGGCCGCCCTGTTGTGTCGCAGCCCAGGGTGGCTGGCTGGCGGCGGCGCATCCGTGACCAGCAATGAGTGGCAGGAGAAGGACTGGAAGAAGAGGGGTTAGTGCGTGTGCAATTGTGCACCTTTTGTTGCCCCCTTTCTCTCCCTAGTTGGTGGTTTTAAATAGGGACACCCCTATTTTGAAATGCATTTGGGTTGTGTGTGGGGGGGGAGGTGTGTGGGGAGGGACCCTTGGAGATGTAATGTTGTGACTTGTGTCTTGTTGCTTGATGAAGAAATTGCTGCTGTGTGTTGTTGCATTGCATGCAGGTGAGGTGGTATTTTAACAGGTCACCCAACACACCACCACACCGTCCCCAGGTCATTATGTTCGGAAGATATCTATGATGATGTTCATGCTGCCAAGTGTTTGATGCCTGCTTGCTTGCCTTGGGCGGCAGACAGAGTGCGTGGGTGGGTTCTCTTCTCTCTCTCTGTGTGAAAGTGAAGTGCAATTTGGGTTTTGTGTCAGTGACAGTTCCTATAGGCTGGCATCATCAGTTTGCCAAAGAAGGGTTTCCTTCCTGGGGTCATTCTAGTAATCTTTGAAAGATATGTGTTGATGATATTCCAACCATGCTTCCATCAAGTGTTTGCTGCTGCTTGCTTGCCAAGTTGCCATGGCATTCGGGAAGGCAGAGTCACAGTGGGTGGGTTCTGTGTTCTGGTTTTAAAGTCAATAAATAGGTTGCATTGCAAGGTTGATGATGATGCTCCCCCCACAGCATTTGAAAACCACCCCCCGGAACCATACCATTCAGTTCACTAAATAAGGGTTTCCTCCTTTGATCTGCAGGTGCACAAGCTTTGACTGCGTCCCCCCCACCCCGGTAGGTGCTGTGCCCTCCCCCCATCCACTCTCCCCAAAAATAAAAAAAACCTTGCGACCCACACCACAACTACTCCATCCAACCGCCCGTGCCACCCACACCAGGGTCCACCCTTTAATCCCCAATTTTTAAAAACAACCTCCCCCAGACCCATCTACCCCCAATTGGCTTGACACCCAAATTTTAAAAGGTCACCCTCCCCCTCACTTCAATTGGCTTCCCCCCCCCATCAAAAAGTCTTCCATCCTTTCCCCCCTAATTGGCTTACTTTTTCAAAACAGCCCCCCCCCCGCCGGCTTCAAATCAGTTGTGGTTTTTTTGCCCCTTTCAACTGCCTCCAAATTATTTTTTTGCCCCCCCCTTTTTTTTTTTGCCCGACACTCTGGGGAGCGGACTGGCGAGCTGGTGGAGGAGAGGCCCGCCTCTCCTTTGCCAGTGGAGCCGGGCCCTTCCTCTGGTGTGGAGGGCGGAAGGGGCGGGTTGGGTGGCAGCAGTGGGCAGGCAGCGGTGGCCGCCCCCCCCAGGACTGCAGCCACCCCTCGAGAAATGGCCTAGGACGGCGCCCAGGGCACAGGAGGCCAAGGGCAGTGGTGTATGGGTGCATTTTGAGGTCCCTCAAGATGCCCCATTCCACGCCCGCTGTGTCCACTTCAGGATGCAGGTCAGCAGTGGAAGGGACCCTGGGCACCTGGGTATGATGCCCATGTGGAGACACATTGAGCGTCACCACCTAGGTCTCAGGGCACAGGCTGGCAGCGCTAGTGCGCCTTGTGCATCTGCCACTAGGGCGGGCAGCGGCAGTGTGCCAGCCCAAAGGCAGGGTACACTGCCAGTCCAGTGGTGGATGCAGTCGTTGGGCAGCCAGCGTACTGTTCGCGTGGACCATCATCACCTCACCCGCCTCATAGGGGAGATGATTTCCACCGATGACCAGCCGTTTCAGGTGGTTGAGAACTCTGGCTTCCGCCGGATAATCCAGTACCTGGCTCCCGATTACCACATCCCCTCAAGGACCACGTTCAGCTGGAACGTGGTCCCCACCCTGAACCGCAAGTGCAGGGAGCTCGTGTCGGCCGGGCTGCGTGCTGCTTCGGCGGGCACCAGTGTGCATTTCACGACTGACCTCTGGACCAGTGTCAGTGGGATGCACGCTGATTTCCTGGCCCTCACTGCCCACTGGTGGGGACCGGAGAGTGAGGGGACCTCCTCAGGCGATGCTTCCGGGTCCTGCGCGGCTCCCGCTGCACTACGGCACAGGTGGGCTGTCCTGCACGTGGAGACTATGGACACGAGGCACACCGGGGAGGAGGTGGCGGCTGTACTCAACCGCCAGATAGAGGAGTGGATTGGCGGGTGTCCACACCTCTCCCGCGGCTTCATTGTCACAGACAATGGAGCCAACGTTACCGCCGCTGTCGAGACAGTCATGGACTGTGTGAACATACAGTGTATGGCACACACGCTCCATCTGACCGTTAGGGACGCCCTCAGCCTTAAGGAGCTGAGGGTGGCCCAGGAGAGGGGCTGCACCACACACCGCCCCAGTGTGTGGTGCAGGCTCAGTCTGTCTCTTCCTGTTGTGTGTCTGTCTGTCTGTCTGTGTGAATGGATGCCTAGCACTGTCTCTGTGTGTGGATGCTTTCTGTAGTGTGCTGTCTGTCTGTCTGTGCTGTGTGTCTACATTTTTTTTTCCTTCCCCCCTCCAAGACTACCTCCCCCCCGTGACTCCCTCCATCCCTCCCCCCATCCTCCCTCCTCCCTCTTCATCACCCTCCTCCATCCTCCCTTCCACGCCCACATCACCTGCCCCCAAACCCCGGTCTGGCAAGATGATGAGAATCTGGTCTCTCCCACCGAAGCACACACGTGATCACGTGTGTGCATAATATGTGGCTGACCAACTCTGAGCTGGACCCTCCTCCCCCTTCAATCCCCTCTGCTACATCCCTCTCCCCCTCCCCTTTCCTCCCCCCTTCCCTCCCTCCCTCCCTCCCTCCCTCCCTCCCCCCTCCTAGCTAGCAGCGCACACATACACACACAAAACACCTGGGGTGGCAAACACCACCAGCAGCACACATGCACTCACATTGGTACCACCACCTGCCTTGGGCCTCTCTGTGTCCCTGAGCAAATATGTGGTGGTGGACCAGAGAAGCATTTCTTTCAAGTAAGGCAAAAGGCATGCACTCACTGCACACACACACACATGAAGAAGAGGTGAAAAGACGAGAAGAAGCAACTTCTAGAACCAGCAGCAGCAGGTGAGTGTTGTTGTGTTGCTTCCCAATGCCATTGCCCATGCTCAATGCTCAGTCTGCTGAAACTAAACTAACTACCATCATCCTCACACACACCTCAGCTCAGCTCAGCTCAGCTGCACAGCACTCACTAACTAGACACTACAGCTGGTGGTAGAAAGAAGATGTCCTGGTGGATTTTAAACTTTCAATTCTGTGCTAGGATTGCCTCGCCTCCTCCTCCTGCCTGTAATTGTGCCCTCTCCCCTTGCAGTTGTGTCATGATGGGTTGGTGATGTGCGTGCGCCATCTACTTAGCTCTTTCCTCATGTTGGCTTGGCTTGCTAGGCACTGGCTGGCAGCAGCTGTTGTCTGTGTGCTAGGCTCAGGCTGTGGCGTGCGTGACTGGACTGGGAATGTTAGTGTAGCAGCGACACTGGTTGTGGTGGTAGCAGTAGTTGTTGTTGTTGCTGCTGGGCTGGTGGCTGCTGCCCCCTGTGCTGCTGACTCTGCGCACTTGGTCTGGTTTGGATGCAGATGTGTGTGCATCATCCATGGGGAGCAGCAGAGCAGAGCAGGTTGGCTGGCTTCTGTCTGTCGGGCCTAGTCAGTGGCAGGCACTGAGTGAGGCGGTGGTTTCTTTGGGCATCACATCACCCATCATGCAGAGCAGCAGGTCTGCTGCTCTGCTGCTCCGCCTCCTGCTTCTTCTCTGAGTGTGCTGCTCTTGTGCTTAGTGTGCTGCTCCACTGCTGCTGCTGTGCTGGCAGGCAGCACAGCAGTGGCCTTTTTGTTAGATCAGAGAGTGGGTGTTGTCTCTCTGAGTGTCCTCCTCTTACTTGCTTGGATAGGAGTGGTGGTAGTAGGTAGGCATTAAGATGGACTGACTAGGTGTTACGTGTTAGGGCGCCCAGAGAGAGGGCCAAAAAAGCTGGGGTGGCAATTGTTGGGTTGCCCCTAGCATTGTTGGTGGATTTCTTGAAAAGAAGAGAAAAAATCCCATTGGCTAGCTAGATTGGGGTTTTTTGGGGGGCAGCCCCGGACCCGCCTCCATGAGGTGGCAGCACCCCCAAAGTGGGTCTGGGGGGCCATGGCAGAAATGGCCTCAGTCCCTCCCAGCAATCCCCAGAGAGATAGGAGTGATCGTTTTTTTATTAGGTTTTCCTAGGCATTAAATAACTGTCTCTCTATGTGGCTTTACCTTTCACCCAGTGACACACATTCTATTCTTACAATTAGATGTTATTTAATGCCTTAGAAAATCTTAATAAAGAAAACCATCACTCCTATCTCTCCGGGGACTGATGGGAGGGACTGAGGCCATTTTTGCCATGGCCCCAGACCCACTTTGGGGGTGCTGCCGCCCCACAGAGGTGGGTCTGGGGCAGCCCAAAACCCCCATTCTAGTCAATGGGAATTTTTCCCCCAAAAAATTCACCAATAATACTAGGAGCAACCAATTGCCTTGGGATTGTTGGGGTGGAGGACACCCATGGGTGGCTACCACCCACCCCAGCTTTTTGCCCCTAAGTGCTCCACATAGGGAGTTATGGGCAAAAATTGAAATTTTTTTAAAAAATTGTAAATATCAGAGGAAGGTCCAAATGACTTGAAATTTGGGTGGCAGGTAGAACACAAGGTCCCCTTTAAGACTAGCTATTTTTTGAGATCCAGACCGGACCGGGGGGTGGTTTGGACAAAACCAAAACCGAACCACCCTAGTCCGGTTTGGACCTGGTTCGGATCTGAACCGAACCGGATGAACCGGTTTTGTGCACATCCCTAATAGCCCCATCATCTAAAATATTGCACGACTAGTGATGGTTGTACATGAGTTACTTTTCTGCCTCCCTTGCTTCCAAATATAATTTAAGCTCTCTTTAGTAATGATAGATTTTAGTAAAAAGAGACTTTTGAGATCCAAAAGTCAAGCTCATGTTTCATACTGTATCTAGATGGGTCTAGATTATCTAGAGCCATTTCAAAGTGATTTTAGAGCTGGCTATGGGGTTGAGACAGCCTTGGTCAGCCTGATGGATTATCTCTACCGGGGAATCAACAGAGGGAGTGTGACTCTGTTGGTTCTTATGGATCTCTCAGTGGTAGTTGATACCATCGATTGCCTGGGGGAGTTGGGAATAGGGGGCACTGCTTTACAGTAGTTCTCTCCTACCTCTCAGGTAGATTCCAGATGGTGGAGCTTGGTGACAGTTGCTCCTCAAAATGGAATCTTTCATATGGAGTCCCTTAGGGTTCCATACTGTCACCAATTCTTTTTAATATCTACTAGGGATGTGCAAAAAATTTCGGGCACAGAACGATCTGTGCCCGAAATGAACAAAACTTCTGAGCTGTGAATTCTCATTCTATCATAGCAAATGAGATTTTTTTTCAATTAAACAACTCTCATGACCCCACTTTCACCTTTTCACACTTTCCTTTACTATGAATAATATGAGGAAGTAATCAATTTAGCACACTTCACCTTATGAAGACAAACCTCATAAATATAAATTCACCAAAATTCACCCCCTGCCCAATCACTCTTAAATTGGGGATGGGTGGTAGCCTCCACCCATTAGACACTATCTACCAGCCCACCCCACTCCTTTGGGGCAGATCCACTTTCTGCCCCCAATCTGCCCCAAAGACCCAAACTTCAAAAATTCTCAAAAAATCAGCCCTCTGCACAATCCCCCTGAAATTGGGGTGGTAGCCTCAACCCATTAGGCACTACCACCCCACCCCACTCTTTTGGGGCAGATCCACTTTCTGCCCCCAAACTGCCCCAAAGTCACTAAAACTTCAAAAATTCTCAAAAAATCAGCCCTTTGCCCAAACCCCCTGAAATTGGGGTGGTAGCCTCCAACCATTAGGCACTACCACCCCACCCCACTATTCTGCCCCAGGCCCCACTTTCTGCCCCAATATGCCCCAATCTGCCCCAAAGACATGAAAATTTCAGAAATTTACCAAAAATCAGCCCTTTGCCCAATCCCCCTGAAATTGGGGTGGTAGCCTGAACCCATTAGGCACTACCACCCCACCCCACTCCTTTTGCCCAGATCCCATGCTATGCCCCCAAACTGCCCCAAAGTCACTAAAACTTTAAAAATTCACCAAAAATCAGCCCGTGGCCCAATTCCCCTGAAATTGGGGTGGTAGACTCTAACCATTGGGCACTACCACCCCACCCAAAAATTTTGCCCCTGGGCCCCTTTCCCCCCCAAATCGATTCAGATTCGGATTCGGATTAAATCCAAATCCGAACCGAATCAAGGGTGATTCAGGTGACCCAGATTCGGGCACAAAACAGAACAGGGGTGATTCGGTTCGGGTCCGAGCCGAATCACCCAAAACCCCGAATTGCACACCCCTAATATCTACATGAAACTGCTGGGTGAGGTCATCAGGAGATTTAGTGCTGGGTGTTATCAGTAGGCTGATGACACACAAATCTACGTCTCCTTTTCATCTGCATAATCAGAAAATGGCATTAATCCCCTAAATGCCTGCCTACAGGCAGTAATGGACTGGATGAGGGATAAAAAGTTTAAATTGAATCCAAGCAAAATGGAGATGCTCATTGTAGGGGTTCAGAATCTGAGGTACAAGTTAGATCTTCCTTTGTTAGATGAGGATAAACTCCCCTGGAAGGAGCAGATATGGACCCAGGCCTCACCCTGGTGGAGGCTATGGCCAGGAGTGCTTTCTATCAGCTTCGGCTGATTTGACAGCTGCATCCATTCCTTGAAGAGGATGACCTCAAAACCGTTGCGCATCAGCTGGTAACCTCCAGGCTTGACTATTGCAACATGTTCTACGTCGGGCTGCTTTTGTATGTAGTTTGGAAACTTCAGTTAGTTCAAAATGTGGCAGCCAAATTGGTCTCTGGGCCAACCCGGAGAGACCATATTACACCTGTTTTGAAACAGTTGCACTGGCTGCCAATATGTTTCTGGGCAAAATACAAAGTGCTGGTTATTACCTTTAAAGCCCTGAATGGCTTAGGTCCAGTTTACCTTAGAGAACATCTTCTTCTGCATTATCCCCACTGCACATTAAGGTCATCTGAGGAGGTCCATCTCCACTTACCACTGGTATGTCTGGTGGCGACTCAGCGGTGGGCCTTTCTCTGTAGCTGCTCCTGGGCTGTGGAATTCACTCCCGGAAGTAAGCCATAATCTGAATTCATTATTGGCTTTCAGAAGAGTTATCAAAAACCCTTCCAGGGTTTTTAAATTGTTGTAAATGTTTTTAATCTGCTGTAACCTGGTTTTCCAGGGTTTTTCAACTGTATTGAATGTTTTATTTGTTTTATGGTGTTTCATAGTCTCTGTTTTTAATTGTTAATTGATTTTAATTGTAGTTTTTAAAAATGTAAACTGCCCTGAGCCATTTTTGGACAGACGATATAGAAATCAAACAAACAAACACATATCTAGATCAGAAGAAATCCATTTGATACTCCATGAGTATAGAAGTAGATAAGTTCAGCTGCATAGATGGTGGCTTTAAATCTACCACCTTAAGGCTATATAAGAAGTTATTCATGAAGAGACAAAAATAATTGTAAAGTGTATCTCTAATTAATACATCACCAGTAGTGACTATAGGTCACAATCCAAGGTTGTGCATTAAGGCCATTAAAATACCTTATCTGCTTAGTCACTCAATGATTCCTTTTAAAATTCTCATCTGATGGTTGAATATATAACTTGACACATCGTAGCCAATTTAAATGTTCAGAAAAAGACTGCTGAACAATCCTTTGGGAAGTATACTACTACAAAATTCAGCACAGGCATTACATGTTTCAAAGCTTTTCCTTGTCAACAAGGGTGGCTCTAACACTGGATGACTGTGTGCAGTGAACACAGACTGTCCAATGGGCCAGGGCCACCCAGTGGGGTTGGATCCAGGGCCAGGGACACCATGTTGCTCCCTCCTCACCTGCCCGCTTCCTTCATCACCACTGGCAAAGAGCCAGTGTGTGGGCAAATGACATCACCAACCAGTGTCATGTGCCGGGCAATGCTGTCATTAGCCCACTTGCCAACTCTTTGCTGATGGTGATGAAGGATTACATCACTGCCTGGCAACATGTGTTCAGAGGTAACATCATTAGCTTGTGTGCAGGCTCTTCGCTGCTGGTGGCAATGAAGAGAGAGGTGTGTGGGCAGCTGTGGAGAGATGGAGGGAGGGAGGGCGATGGGCAGGCAGGCAGGCAGAGGGTGGCGATGGTGGCAGGAGCCACCAAAATAAATAAATAACTGCAGGCCACCACCCACGTCACTATGCTACTACTTGTCAACATTTCCCTGAATGTGAAAACCTAGTACAGCAGGGAGGGCATTCCAACATGTGAATGTAAGGGAGATCTCCTTGCCCCACCAGCCTTTCCATAGTGCATCTTTACACATAATGGTGACAAGTCTGGTTTCGCCAGTCACTGGTTCCCGGCAAGCACACACTCCTGGCATGAGCAGCAAGTTCCACACATCTTGTGATGTCTGAACCCACCAATGTCAGGTTGCTGAGCTTCACTGCCCTGAACGCTTCATTCCACCAGCAACTTCTATAACCAAGTTTTGAAGTCAGATGGCAGAGGGAAGCACTGCTTGGCAAGCCGACATTGGTGGATGCAGGCATCACAAAATGAGATTGACTTGCAGCTCACACTGACTGAGAACGCATGCTCATGGAGAACCAGTGGTTGGTGGAACAAGCCACTGTTACGTTTGAAGCCGCCCATAGTGTTATAAGAGTGAGAATTTGCGGCACTATCATTATTGGATATGGAGGTTTTCTTTTGATATGAAATCTGAACTACACAAATCATAATTTGTGATAGACCCATAGCACAGTTACAATGAGATTACAGATCCTGATGACCTTTCTAAAGTTTGCCGGTTTGAGGCGCCATCGGATTTACCACTTCCAATCATTCCGGCTGTTATTTAGGAACCTCACAATTGCTATCTTTTTGCCTGCCAAGGGTTCACAATCATGACATTTATTTATTTTCAACTTCTCCCGTGTTCTGAGCCTTTTTGCTAATTTATCATTTTAATCCAAAACCTACAGGATTTCCCACAGGTATTGCTCAAACAGATAAATGGGGAAACTTACATAATTTGATTTGTATTCTGCCTAGAGCAGAATGATGATAGAAAGGTCTTTCTATGATAAGGATAATAAGCCTCGGAACTGACAGATGTCTGCTCCCTGCTGCTCCATGTTAGAACATTATGTGACACATCCAGGCTCTTTATTTATTCCTCCTTCCTTTCTTTGGAAATCACAGGCAGCCAACAAACAAGTTGAGATTCAGCATGAGAAGTTCATACCTCTGAAAGAGGATAGAATGATTGGGAGTGGAGAAAAAGAAATGTGTTTTCTCAAGCTGTAGAAGCATCTTCTTTCTCTTAGGTTTTTTTTTTTAAACCTCATAATTTAATGCATCATAAATGTTTATACCAGCTATGATGCTAAAGCCCCAGGGCTATGGGGTGAGGAGAAGATAAGACGTTCACTTAATCACTAAAGTTTTCACATGGGGTTATATAGAGTTACTGCACTTGCTATGGTCTACCTCTCTTATGAATAGGTCTGAGGGAAGAAAGAAAAAGGGATTAATGGGTAGAGCTTTGTTGTCCAAGCAAACCTGCAACAGCATGCCTGAAGGACAAGACAGTTAAGAATGTTACATATCAGTAAATGATCATTGTTATTTCTTTCATGTTTTCCATTCATTGCAATGAGATAACCTACTCATGTTCAAGAAAGTCACACATAGACCTCTTCTCTCTATTGAAATGAAAGTGGCATCCATTATAAGCAGAGGTGATTTCATGACACTTTTTTGGTGCTATTCAGTTGTTTCAGAACTTCCTGTTACAAATCTTTTGGCTATAGACAGATTGCATTTGATGCCTATGGTCAGGAGTGTGAATCCCCCCTCACTTTACTGAACTCTTGCCTCCCCCACCAAAAAATCTATATCCTCAGTCTCCATTACGCATTTTTCTCTCCTCTCCAAAAATAGTGTTTTCTCCCCTCCAAAAATATAAATGATGAGTTGCTGCTCAAGCTTTTCCTCTGCCTGCACCTCTGCCTATGGTACATGCCATAAACTATTCTTTCTCATGACTACCCTGTAAAGTACTCATTAATAGCCCCACTTTGCATATCAGGAGCTGCCAATTAAAGATTGAGGCTTCAATCCATATGCGCTCCTTTGGAAGTAAGTCCTGTCAAAGACGTCTATAGAATTAGTCTGAAAAGCATCCTGAAGGACACCCAATAATTGTATAGTTGAGCAGTCTTTGTTAGCACAAATCCCAAGTCAATCTGTCTATCCACAGGACTACTTACAGGTCAGTGTAATGATGCAATATGTACCAATCTGCCTTCACTGCAGCAGAAGAGAACCTGTAGATTCCATTATGAAAGGTTTTGGCTGAGTGGGGAATGAAACCTCTGCCAAAACTCCTGGAGTGGATTTCAGCATGCAGAATGAAATTTTGTCCTGACATGAGCCCTATTCAGATATTGAGAATGTCCTCATGAGCATCATTTTGGGGGTAGGAGGCAGTAAATGCAGGTATACAGGCTTATGTGGAGCCACAAGAATCCTGCCAACCCCATTCCCTGCAAATGTGTGCAACCATGCCGTAACTGAGGAGGGATGAAAATAGCATCAGAGTTTCATTATGAGGGTGTTCGTGCTGTTTTAAGCAGCTCCCAGCAGCAACCGCCATCTTTATCAGAGAGTTCTGTGGCTAGAGGGACCAAGCACAGGAGAACTGTTTGTGCAATGAAGGCTGCCTCTCTATTGGGAGTGCAGTGCATTGTGGGATACTTGGAAGTCTCAGATTCCAATCTGAACCATGGAGCTGACAGCTCCCTTAATCATCTGGGTGAAAGGCTTGCAGAGCCCAGTGGAGGCTCTGCTCATCTGCATCAAGGTAGGACATCTTCCATGCCGAAACCACCCCCATCTGGTCATGTGAATAGGCCTATTATGTTGTACAGGTCTACTGATGTCTGTACAGTCATACATGTTTTGTATAAATTTCTCCCTGTCTTCATTTTAAAAGTGAACCTGGTTAGAGGACCCTCAAATACATGTTACAGATAGGAAGTGTAATCCTGTATCTGTGTTAATAACATAACGTGTGATTAAATGTACCTGTGCACAAATCTGTACCTGTTTACTCTGCATACTCATTGTACCAATGCTCAATGTAATGTATGAACAGGGCCAATCAGATCTTCGAATAGCTAGGTGACTTTACACATGCTTCCAGCATGATAGGTAGTGGTGATATCTTGCTAGAGGCTTCAGAATATGGCAACCCACTGGAAACTTCAGAACTGACAATGCAGGACCTAGAGTGGCCCAGGGATGTCACAGGCCACACTAGAACAGACAAGGTGAGCCTAGAGCAGCCCAAGGATGTCCCAGGCCCCATTGTGTACATTCGCCTTTCACATACTTCTGGAAAAAGCATAGAACTCACCCAAAGAAGCTGGTGAGTCTGCTCTACAAATACTTCTGTCCCAACCAGAAACCATGGTTCCAGTCCAGATTATTGCTGGGTGGAACTCCATTCTATCTTTGGTAACACGTCAAAAGTAGATAATTACTTCAAGGAGTACATTTTAATTTTATGTCTGTTTTATGAATGCTGATTTAGAATGGGGAGTTGTTGGGTATTTTTAATTTTTTTTTAGCCTTTAATTCCTGGTTGGATGTGTACTTGTCCCCCTGCCCCTTTCTTTTTCATTCCAAGGCCACTAACTCAGTCTTTTGGAAAGAAAAGAATGTGTGAGATTCCTAGCTCTTTTCTTCTGTCTGTCACACTAATGGCAAAGACAAGTTTCAGGGGCAGCACATCTCTAGACCTTCATAGGATTTTGGATTGGATTGTAGCACTTGTCAACCTATCTTTCACTTGCCTATATTAGGTTTGTGAATTGCGGGGGGTGGGAGGGTGGATTCTTTCCTGTCTCTTTCAAATCCTTGAAGAACCATGACCCTTTGATCACTTTTCATCACTCTCAAAATCTGGAGCTCTGAGCCTCTAGAGTTTCCGAGACTGCACTGTTTATTACAGAGTATAAGGCACAGAAAGCATCTGCTGTAATCCTGAAAGCCACCTTGCAAAGTTACTGTAAATTGGGAGGAAGCCCTTTTGGCGAGACTGTCGTTCCACTAGATGGCAACGCTGAAATACATGTGATGCAGAGCCTTATGAGGGGGGTGGGGGGAGTGCTGAAATATTGTGTTGAACTGTAACTGATGAAAAATCATGAAAAACCTTCCAACACAACAGAGGCCAAGTAGTGTTTTTCTGGAACAGCCAATGAGGAAATAATCAAATACTGAAATGTCATAATCAAAGATCTATCTGCATTTTAATCTTAAGATGTTGTGCACACTCTTTGTTTTCTTATTGAGCTGTTCAATCATGGTTTTGACATTTGGTATTTGCATTTTCAAGGTATAGGCAAACATTTATTTATTTATTTTTGCATGCATGCATTGTTTTTGAAGCTGCCGGTTGCTTAAACAGCATTTGTTCACACAATGTCATGAGCTTACTAAGACGGGTTTGTCACCTACTCCCCAAACAAAACTTCCCAGCAGTAGCTGAACTTAAGTGTTGCTAATGTGAATACAGAGAACATGATCCATTCAGACATAAGAACTGTTAAGTTCCATTGATTTCAGTTGTTTAAATACATAGGTGCTAACTGGACATAGAGGTTACATTCACACATTACACGTGGTTCCGTTCCCTCCCTACCCTGCTCTCCTGCCCAAATTTGGACGTCATGGAGAGCCCTCTCTCTGCAGTCAGTGAGACTGCAGAGAGGAGGGGGAACTGAGCCATTTTTGGAAGGGTGGTATAGAAATCGAACAAACAAACAAACAAACAAACTGGCTGTGTGGGCTTCCTTCTGGCATGGCTGGAGGGAGGGAGGGAGGAGCTTCCTCCCTCAATGCTGTTCTCAGTGAATGCAACCTGCAGTTATGAATTCATATGACATGCAGGCTGTGTGAAACCTTGGGTTGGGGCAACAAAACTTTTTAAAAAATGTTTTAAAGTTTTTAAAAAGTTTTTAAAAGTTGTCTTTTTTTTAAAGCATCACACAAGTTAAAGGCAAGCACTTTCCAAGTTTGAAATCCCACGAACCTTATAATCAGATAGCTTGACAAATATGCAGATAAAGATAGAGCTCTGTATAGAGAATTAAACAGTCTGCAAGTGAATATTTCCATTTTAGTCCTTGCCTCTCCCCCACACCCTTCGGTTTTGCCAGCTTACATGGTATTAAACCAACATTGTCTTTTAAAGGGATGTTTTGTCCACTTACTTTTGTGCCATTTATATCTGTTTTTTTAAAATGCTTGGGTCCCTTGCCAACAACTTTGCATTCTTCTGACTCCCTAGATCAGGGAAAAATCTAGATTTGGGTCTTGCAGAGGCCATTTGAGCATGTTTGGTGGCCATTTTTGTTTTCAGCAGCCTTTTTTAAAAATTTAAAAGAATGGCTGCCGCACATGCTCAAATGGTCCCTGTGAGGTCCTATGCCTTGCCAGGCCTCGCAGAGGCCTTTTGAGCATGTTCGGCAACCTCCAAAATGGCCGCTGCACTGATCTTTGTAGGCCTGAAAATCAGTCCGGCAGTGATCTAAGAGGCCAGTAGGGGGAGGGAGAACCTTTGCAGATACACACACACACACCCCGCGGCCTTTAGGAAGCCCACCAAAGGGGCTACAGGTAATTTTTTTTTTAAAAAATCCACCAGTTGGGGAGGGGTTGGGGGCAGCATGGCACTCCCCCCCCCAAGTGGCGCCTAGGGCATGTGCCTTGGCTGCCCCACCCTAGTTTTGCATATGGGCAGAGAACACTACTGCTGCAGTTTGGGGTGTGTACGGAACCATTCTCGGATGTACGGTTCAAATTTGAACTACATTCTACCGGTTCACTAGAACTGGCCAGCAGTTCGGCGTGTGTAGTTGAACTGGGTTGAACCTGTTTCTCTGATCCAGTTCAAGGAGCTATGTCTGTAAAGGGGAAGCAAAGGGGATTCCTACCTCTAAATGGTTTCAAAGGGCAGGTGGGAGGCAGGGGATATAGAAATATTTGTTCTTGTTATTGGCGGTGGCACAGTAGTGGTTCAGTGGCAGTGGCTCCTCAATGTGATAGCTGCTCTAGGCCCTGCTGGTGCTCAGTACCAGCTCTGTGGTCCAGTGGGTTTCCAGTCTCTGCACATGCATGGAGGCCATTTGTGTGACCTATGCACATATGCATAGAATATTTGTGTGACCATGCCAATTTGTGTAACAAATAAATATGGATGCTGGCAGCTCACAAACTTCATAGCTATGCTTGCCCTGTGCTGTGGGTGTGCAAAGAGGCTGTTCTCAAGAGGAATGTAACCCAGGCTAGGGCAGCCCAGCCTGGCTTAGGCTGTTCGTGTTGCCGTCGATGACGAATATTTATATACTACTTTTCAACACAAATTGATATAAATAAATAAAATGGCTCCCTATCCCCAAAGGGCTCACAATCTAATAAATAAATAAATAATCCACTGGTTCTCACTTCCCTCCTAGTTGGAAAGACAGCAAGTAGGGCATCTCCAGGCCACTGAGAATAGTTAAAACAAAAGAGGTGTGTGTGTGTGTGTGTGTGGCGGTGGGGGGAGGTTCATATGACTCACTCAGATTAGTATTATTGATGACGAAGATGATTTTTATACCACTTTTCGGCAAAGTTCTCAAAACAGTTTACGTAGGAAAAGTATTAAGATGACTCCCTGTCCCAAAAGGATTCAAGGAAGTTAGACACCAGCAACAGCTACTGGAAATATGTTGCACTGGTGTTGGATAGGAAGAGTGCTCCCTCGCCCCCCCTCGCCCCCCGCCTCTAAGAGTAAGATTGCCATCAGGATTAGCAAAAAGGCGTTAGAAAAACAGCATTTGCAAGTGCTGTTGAGTTGGGTGTATTCTGATGGAGGTGTTAACCCCTACTAACTAGGCAAAGAGGCACCATTTTAACGTGGTGATTCTCTTTATTTAGCAGGTGGAGAGCAACTGGCCCTTCTACCCCCAGCACAGTAACTCCAGTGACTGTTGCTGGTGTCTATCTTACATTTCCTTTTAGATTGTGAGCCCTTTGGGGACAGGGAGCCATCTTATTTATTTGTTTATTACTTCTCTATGTAATCCGCTTTAGAAACTTTCATTGAAAAGCAGTATAAATATTTGTTGTTGTTGATATGCAAATGGCTTTTCAGATGTGATGCAGACATTTATTTATTTATTTTAATTTTATTTAACATATTTTTATACCACCCAAAACTTACGTCTCTAGGCAGTTTTCAACAAGATAAAAACAACATTAAAACATTAGTTAAAAACAAAAACAAAAAATTTAAAACAATTTAATTTTTTCTAAACATTATTCTAAAACAACATTAAAAACAATCAAAACAGTATCAGTTAAAAGCCTGGATGAACAGATGCATCTTTAAAGATTTTTTTAAAAATTGTCAGAGATGGGGAGGCTCTTATTTTACCAGGGAGTGCATTCCAAAGCCTCAGGGCAGCAACGGAGAAGGCCCATCCCTGAGTAGCCACCAGACGAGCTGGTGGCGAATGCAGATGGACCTCTCCTGATGATCTCAATGGGCGGTGGGGTTCACAACGAAGAAGACGTTCTCTTAAATACCCAGGGCCCAAGCTGTATAGGGCTTTATAGGTTATAACGAACACCTTGTATTTTTCTCAGAAACATATCGGCAGCCAGTGTAACTCCTTCAATACAGGAGTAATATGGTCTCTCCAAGATGACCCAGAGACCAGCCTGGCAGCCACATCTCCAGACTACATACAAGGGCAGACCCACATAGAGTGCATTACAGTAATCTAGTCTGGAGGTTACCAGAAGATGCACCACTGAGGTCATCTGTCTCAAGAAATGGATGCAGCTGGCATATCAGCCGAAGCTGATAGAAGGCACTTCTGGCCACTGCCTCAGCCTGGGACACCAGGGAGAGACTTGAATCCAGAAGCACCCCCAGACTGAGTACCTGTTCCTTCTGGGAAAGTGTGACCCCATCCAGAACAGGCAGATCAAAATCGTATTCTGAGTTTCGACCACATCAGATTTGCTTAAGGGAAGGTCTGGCCTTTCCATCTTGCACTACATAGACAGCCTGTGCTAATGTCTAGCAAGTACCAAATTATTTCCCACTTCTGCCACCATCATGCAGATTCACAGCAGGCATAGCATTCAGCATTCAGGCACAGCATCCTCTAGAGACAGCTTATGTTCCTTTAGGTTGAAGTAGGAGAATTATGTAGTGTTGAGCTATTTTCAACAGAGCAGAGGTGGGCCAGTGCCTGCTGTCATATATATTTTATTTATTTTAGATGGCTGGCTATTGTTAGAATGCAATCTGTTAATAAACTAACTTTCTAGCCCTCTTGATTCTGATGATGAGCTGGCAGCGTGTGTGTGCGCACATGCCAATCCATAGATAAAAGAAGCAATAAGAAAATCAAACTTTCATTCATTATCTCATCCAACAATGAAAATGCATGGCATCACAGCACAAACTCTATTTCACAAAATGTAATACTGGCATCACAAGGACTACCCAATATAGCTTTTGTTGAAGGAACATGCAGTATGAGCCAACCCAGTTTGTATGGGAAGGGATTGCATAGAGGGCCAAATGTCTTTAAATCATCCTTGCTAACTGGGCAAACAGACACATTTTAAAGTGTGGTTCTCTTACATTTAGCAGGACAGCTACAGTTCCTATTCAACATCTGGTTGTGAACCGTCCAGAGACACAAGTTTTGGGAGGAATTAAAATATGTTAAATAAACAAACAAACAAACAAACAAACACAGCATCGTGGCCCAGCCAGTGGCTATTTATTTATTTATCTTTCTATGTATTTTTTTTTTTTAATTGTTGAATTTGTATATCGCCTTTCATTAAAAACAATCTCAAGGTGGTTTACAAAAGTTTAAAAAAGCATACAATAAAATGACAATAAAAATATCAAGCTAAAAATATAAAAACAAACCAAATTTAAAATCTATAAAATACAAGCATATTTATGGTTTCTGTGCCTTGCATGTCTTTTTAGATCACGAGCCCTTTTGGGAGAGGGGACATTTTCTCATTCCTTTTGCTATGTAAGATGATTTGAGCACTGTTTTTTGAACAGTTCATATTTTATTATATATATATATATATATATATAATTTTCTTAGAGCCAACCCAAAAGAGAACTATGTCTGGATGTGTCTGGATGCCTGGAACCATTGCCTAGGGAGGGAGTAGCAGCGAGGGAGGGAGGCAGAAATCAGCAAAGTTGGGGGGGGTGGAGGATGGAGGAAGAAAGGAGGAAAGACAGATTGGAAAGGAGAAACCAGGCCGAGAGGGCGGCAAAACGACAGAGAGAGAGAGGGAGGAGTAGTTTATTTGGGAGGTCGAATCCTGCGGGAGCCAGCGAGAGAGGCTGTTGCTGGGCCGAGGAGAAAGGGAAAGTGGCAGAGGGAAAACTCGGGGTGGGAATTTAGGAGGCGGCAGCACAGGCACCATCAGTCCTGGTCATGGCAAGGAGGCGGCAGCGCAGGCCTTGCGCACCCCCCGGGGTCAGGAGCCAGCAGTTCCTGACTGCAGGCGGTGAGGTGGCGGGGGTGGGGGAGAGAAGCAGGCTGGGTGAGCATCAGAGATGCCTGGGGGAAGAGTCAGGGAGAAGAGACTGAAGGGGGGAAGAGACAGGGAGAACTAGGGGCGCACGAAGAAAGGAGGAAAGGCAGAGTCGGGGGAAAGAAGGAAGAAAGGAGGAAAGGAGGAAAGGCAGAGTTGGGTAAGTGGTGGTGGGAGAGTGCGAGCGAGAGAATGGTGGTGGGAAGAGAGCAAACAAGAGAGTGGTGGTGGGGAGAGCGAGCGAGAGAGTGGTGGGGGAGAGAGTGAATGAGAGTGGTGGTGGGAGAGACAGAGAGTGGTGGAGTGAGCGAGCAAGAGAGTGGTGGGAGAGAGAGGGAGAGAGTGGTGGGGGAGAGAGTGAAAAAGAAAGTAGGGGGGAGAAAGCGAACGATATAGTGGTGGGGGGAGAGAGCGAGAGCAAGAGAGTGGTGGGGGAGAGAGTGAAAAAGAAAGTAGGAGGGAGAAAGCGAGCGATATAGTGGTGGGTGGAGAGAGAGAGAGCAAGAGACTGGTGGGGGAGCGAGCGAGCAAGAGAGTGGTGGGGGAGAAAGTGAGCGAGAGAGTGGTGGGGGAAGAGAGCGAGTGAGAGAGTGGGGGGGGAAAGAGCGAGTGAGAGAGTGGTGGGGGAGAGAGCGAGTGAGAGAGTGGAGGGAGTGAGCAAGAGAGTGGGGGGGGGGAGGGGGGATGCTACAGGTTCAGGGTAAGAAAACCCCCCACAAGTAAGTAAACTGCTGCACAGATGCTCTGTGCGGGTTCAGCTAATTATTTCTTTTTACACAGTCAGACAGATGTTATTGACTGGTTTGTTTTATCCAGACATCGAGTCCTTCCCAAGGACCTGGGATGCCAGAATTTTATTATCAATATTGTTGTTATTATTATAGATATCATCGCAAAATATAGCCTGTTCCCAGTAAAGCTGCTTTTTGTAATTGGCTGATGGTGATTTCTGTCGCCCCTATGGTGCTGAGGTGCTCTTCAAGGTCTTTTGGAACTGCACGCAGGGCGCCAATTACCACTGGGATTATTTTGGTCTTTTTCTGCCACAGCCTTTCAATTTCAGTTTGTAGATCTTTGTATTTGGTGATTTTTTCTATTTCTTTTTCTTCTATTCTGCTACCCCCTGGTATTGCTATGTCGATTATTTTAACTTGTTTTTCTTTCTTCTCGACTACAGTTATATCTGGTGTATTGTGTGGCAGATGTTTGTCTGTTTGTAGTCGGAAGTCCCATAATATTTTTACATCTTCATTTTCTACCACTTTTTCAATTGTATGGTCCCACCAATTTTTGGCTACAGGTAGCTTGTATTTTTTGCAGATGTTCCAGTGCATCATCCCTGCTACTTTGTGATGCCTTTGTTTGTAGTCAGTCTGTACAATCTTTTTACAACAGCTGATTAGGTGGTCCACGGTTTCATCTGCTTCTTTACAAAGGTGGCACTTGCTGTTTGTGGTGGATTTTTCGACTTTTGCTTTTATTGCATTTGTTCTTAGTGCCTGTTCTTGTGCAGCCAGCATTAAACCCTCTGTTTCTTTCTTCAAGTTGCCATTCTTAAGCCATTGCCAGGTCTTGGTGATGTCTGATTTTCCACTTATATTGTGCAAATATTGACCATGCAGGGGCTTATTTTTCCATTTTTCTGCTCGGTTCTTGACTTGTTCTTTCTTGCAGGACTGCTTTCTTTCATTGGTGTTGAATAGTTTCGCATTATTGACCATTTGAAGTGCATCGTCTTCACTGTCCTTGATATATTCTTCAAGGCCTCTTTTCTCCTCCTCGACTGTTTGATGGACTTGTAGCATTCCTCTTCCACCTGAGCTGCGAGGGAGGTAGAGCCTATCGACATCACTGCGGGGGTGCAGAGCATGATTGATGGTCATGATTTTCCTGGTCTTACGATCTAGCGTCTCTAGCTCTGCCTGGGTCCAGTCTATTATTCCTGCAGTGTATCTGATAACAGGTATAGCCCAGGTGTTTATGGCTTGTATGGTGTTCCCGCCATTGAGTTTGGACTTGAGGATTTTTCTAACTCTCCTGATGTATTCACTTCCTATTTTTCTTTTAACTTCAGTGTGTGCGATGTTATCAGCCTGGAGAATGCCCAAGTATTTGTAAGGTTCTTTCTCTTCCAGGTTCTTGATCTTGCTTCCATTGGGCAGTTCTATTCCTTCTGTTTTTGTTATTTTTCCTCTTTTCATTATTAATGCAGCACACTTGTCTAGTCCAAACTCCATTTCTGTATTGCTACTGAATATACAGACAGTGTTTAGCAGTGATTCGATTTCTGACTTGGACTTTCCATACAACTTCAGATTGTCCATGTACAGCAGATGGTTGATTTTACTGGATGTTTTAGATGTTTGGTATCCGAGGCCTGTTTTGTTTAGTATTTGTGAAAGTGGGGTCATGGCAATTACAAACAACAGAGGGGATAGTGAGTCCCCTTGGAAAATGCCTCTTCTAATGCTAACCTGTCCAAGTGTCTCGCCATTGATTGTGAACTGTGTACTCCACATGCTCATTGCTTTTCTTTTTTTATAAATATCTGAATGTTTTTGCTGACACCAGTTGTTTCTAAACATTTTAGCATCCATGTGTGAGGCAATGAATCGAAGGCTTTCTTGTAGTCAATCCATGCAACACTTAGATTGGTTTTTCTTCTCTTGCAATTTTCTAAAATCATTTTGTCTATTATGATTATTGTGATTATGATGATGATGATGATGATTACTGGACATGATGAAAAAATCACTCAGAGTAATTCCACTGAAATGGAACAGAAAAACCTAACTTGTCTTTTTTAAAATTTCAGGAGACTAATTTAACTTCCTCCTCCTCCTCCTCCTCCTCCTCTCTCTCTCTCTCCCTCTTCCTCTTCTTCTTCCTCCTCCTCCTTCCTCCTTCACCACTGGCCATCAACCATGCACACACATAATGCCATAACCAAACATTAATACACCCCAAACTGAAAAGTTTAAACAGCAAATAACACTAACAATAAAACCACAGTCCACAGTTAAAAACCTGGGAGAAGAAAATGTGGTTCTCCTTGTATATCAAGATACCAAGAGTAGGAGTCCCCAGATCAGCTCCCCACCAGTTCTACCACAGTCCAGTAGCTTTCCTCAGTGGTTGGGTTTTTTGTTTTTTGTTTGTTTGTTTTTTGAGGGGAGGACAACTCATGTCAATCAATCAAAATGATTGATTTATATTGTCAGACTCGTAGTCCATCTTGCACAGTATTATCTATGCTACTAGCAGCTCTCCCAGGATTCTAGGCAGAAGAATTTTCTGCCTTTCCTACTTGAAATCCTTTTAGCTAGAAATGAAATCTTGGAACCTCTGCATACAAAGGATGTGTTTGAGTTGCAACTCTTCTGCATAGTGGGCATGCTGTTTTGTGAACTGTCAAAGGATTTGAAGTCTTGTCTGAGAAGAGGCCTTAGGCTTCTGTCTATAGCTGTTGTTGTTCACTCCATTCCATTGCTTGTTGTTGCCATTGTTGTCCTGTCCTTCAAGGTGCTCGCAGAAGTACAATGAATTGGTAAGGTAGGCTAGGCTCTTGAGCTTGGTATTAATTGAACTGAACTCAGATTTCCTGTATCCAAGGTCAGGATTCTGCATTACATTAGGCTTTGGGGTTGTTGTTTTTTGGTTTTTTTTAAAGGACAGTCAGCTAAGGCAGGATCAGAACCTGGAAGCACTTAGGTAAGAATAATCTTTCTAGACCAAAAATCTGATCAATTTCAGACACTTATTATGAGAGAATAACATTTTCTGTTTGTTAAGGAGCTCTACTGTGTGTTTGAATGTTGATCAATAGTGTAGCTGAAGCTTAATATGTACAATATGTAATCACCGTTTGGTGGGCGGTTGGCGGGAGGAGTTCAGAGAATCTTGCTAAGGTATATTTGAAGAGATCTTACACTTTGCCTATATCTACAGGGCTCCCTGATACTCCCAACAGTTTGTGAATGAGGCCTTTTTAAATTTTCCCTTCATTTGTATAGCTCTTTACCTAATTGATTTTCTGTGCTAATACACTAAAGGTCTGAAGAAGGCAGAGCCTCAGGTGTGACAGATGAAATAAGGTGCTTTTAGTCATTGCTTTTATCTTCCATGTCTAATGTGTTGGTTACAGCTGTGCAGTTTAACAGCAAGATCAATACATCATTTGCTGCAGGTACCTGAAAGAATTTGGAAGACTGCTGCTATTTTAACTATTAGGTTTCCTCTTAGGTTTTTTTCCTCTCAGAAATCAACTGCTGAAGAAACACACAAGTATATTGCCTGTCTACGTGAGCCTTTTATTGTACAGGCAGTCTTGACTATTGTCACCTTTTGCCATGCCATTTGGCCAGGGATGTAGCAAGCTTCGGGGTGCTGGGGGACAAAGTGCAGGCAGGGGACCTCCATCATGCGCACAAAATATGTGTACACCCCAGCACCCCAAGCCATGCCCCCTGCATCTGACGTCAGAAACAGGGGAGTGGGGAAATTAGCAAAGTGCAATGGCCCCCACTCGTCAGCAGTCTCTGCCAAGCCCAGCAGGGAGTGTCTCTCTCCCTCCCTCTCGGCCACCACCTCGACTCCTGCCTGTCAGGGCAGCCGGCACAAGCTCCATCACTCCCTTCCTGGCTGGCTGGCCAGCCTGCCGTATGTCTGCCTTGTAGGGGTGTGCATTTTGGAATTTTCTTGTTTCGATTTGTATCTGAATTGAAATACCCCCATTTTGTTTTGTACCCAAATTTTCTGTATCAGAATCAGCCCTGTTTTGTTTTGTAGCAGAATTTTCCGAATCCGAATCCGAATCGATTTGGATTTTTAAAAATGGTCCCAGGGCAAAAAGAGTGGGTGGCAGTGGTAGTGTCCAATGGGTGGAAGCTACCAGCCAGATTTCAAAGGAATTAGGCAAAGGGCTGATTTTTTGTGAATTTTTTAAGTTTACACATCTTTAAGAATTTTCCCATAGGGAATAATGGAGATTCCAGCAAATGTATCACTTCAAATCAAGGGGAAAGAGATGACCCAGAGCGGAGTGTGGTGGGTGTTAGTGCCTAATGGGGGCAAGGAAACTTCCAGAATTATTCCAAAAAAATTGGGCAAAGGGCTGATCTTTTGTGATTTGATGAAGTTTACGTACCTAAGATTTCTCCCATGGGGAATAATGGAGGTTTAGGTTTCAGCAGCCCCATAATTCCACTTGGGGGGCACTGGGGTTGCCAAGAGCGAGGGGTTGTGTAGTGCACATAGGGTGACAACTACCCCCATACCCACAAGCCCGTGGGGTACTGGGTTTTGTTGTTTCTGAGGTGTTCATTGTAGATTCTCTAGTAGCATATGAGATTTTCAGTGAAAAACAAGAATCCGCTCTCATATGCTACCAGAAAATCTACACTCAGAACACCACATAATCAACAGAACCCAGCACCCCATGGGTTAGCAATCCTTCCCCTGGCCAATGTGGGGTCAGTAAAGAGTGGCAAGAAGCAAAAGAGCCAATGCAGAACAAGGAGGGAGTTGTCAGCAGGTCAGCCCATGATTTAGGTCACTGATCAGAAGGCTGGAAGGGTGGGAAATTCAAAGAGATGTCAAACACAAAATGGAGACTGACTCAGAGATCACCACAAAATGGAGGTCCGAAACAACAAAACATTTTGTAGCTGAAACAGGGACGTTTTGTTTCGTATACAAAACTTTTGGATCTGGAAAATGGGTGTTTTGTTTTGTCTACAAAACACCCAAAACAGATTGTTTTGGGTACAAAACTTTTTGTATCCGAAACGTTTCGCACATCCCTAGTGCCTTGTTCTGCTGCATGGATGGGGGGATGGGGGGAAGAAGCGAGACAGCCATTCTTGCTCTGGGAAGGACAGGAACGCCCTGCCCATACACCTGCAGCCACTCTGGCGGCAACACCCCTGCCCTTACTTTGGCTGCAGGAGAATGGGAAGGAGGACCCAGAAGTGGGCAAAGGAGAGAGGGATTGCTGTGGCTCCTGAAGGTGAAAGGTAAGGGCTGGCAGAAGTGGGTGCCAGATGAGGAGGAGGAGGTGAAGGAGGGGGGAGGGGGGAGACACTGGGGAGAAAGAATCAAGGAGAAGGGTCGTGTAGTGCCTGGTGGAAAGGGTGACAGGGGCAGGGTGCACTTCATCCCCAAGCCTTGTGGGCCCCCAGACTCAAACATGATATTAAATCCACTGTACTGTTTCACTTGGTGAAAGAGTGAATACAATTAACCAATCTGGACATTACAAATACCAATGCAACAAATATTTTATATATTGCTTTTCAACAAAAGTTTCCAAAGCAGTTTACATAGATATAAATAAATAAAATGACTCCCTCTCCCCAAACGGCTCACAATCTAAAAAAGAAACATACGATAGACACCAGCAACAGCTGCTGGAGGAATGCAGTGCTGGGAATGGATAGGACCAGTTGCTTTCCCCCTGCTAAATAAAGAGAATCACCACTTTTAAAAGGTGGCTCTTTGGTCAGTTAGCAGGGGACTCCCTGTTTTATACTAATATCTATAGTGATATGCGGTCAATGGGCTGTATCTTGAGGAAATTGTGCTCAAATACATCTGCACTTATACTTACTCATGAGGGCTCAATTTCTGCCAATACATCCCTCATTAATAGTCCCCTGTGGCATATCACTCACTATTGCCAAGGTTCTGTCAACTCTCAGAATCTGTGTTCAGAGGTCACTGGGGCCTGCAACATGTAAGAGTGGGCAGGAAAGCCCCATTCAGTAAGTAGTGTTCAATCTATGGTATTCTGGATCCAACTGTCCACATACCAACACCAAATATTTGCATCAGTTTCATACTGATATAGAAATCAAAGGAATTATTATTTCTTGTTTACACAGTCAGACAGGTGTTATTGACTGGTTTGTTTTATCCAGACATCGATATTATTATTATTATTACCACTATATTTGTTATGGCTCTCACCCCCTGACCACCATTTTTTAAAAAAATAATAATAATACATTGGTAAAAGTGGTGTCAGTTCTGTTTTAGAAATCCCTAACTGCCTTCAGAAAACAGCAGTTCTCCAGAAAACAGCAGTCAGGAAGGATGGTGCATACTAGAATAAGGGACAGCCCCTCAGGCCATCTCAGTGGAGGGTCTCCCTGCCAACGCACACAGCCCTTTCCACCAGAACCAAAGCCCAGCCCAACTGGCTGGCCTGTGGCCCTAGTTCTCATCAGTGCAGGATGGTGACTCTTCTAGAGGGATTAGTGCAAAACCAAGTGGGGTAAGTGCCCAAGGGGTTCACATTTTGGCTAAGGGTCAGTTTTAATGCCAACAAAAACAAAAATGCCAACATGGAAAGGAGGAATGTGTTCTCTTCTAATGGCAGCAGTTAACTCCTTTCTTTCTGATTGGATATTTGTCCCTTTAGAACATCTGTAGTTGAAAACGTGGTCCAGAATGCTAAGAATGAAAATGAAATAGAAAAGTTGTGGCAATGCCTGTACAAGTAAATAAACAAGTAAATAAATGAATGGGTTTTGGTTTTGGTTTTGGTTTGGTTTGGTTCTTCAAATCTTGCCAGGGTGTTTTCCTTGCAGAACCAATTACTAAACAAGTTGTTCTAGTAAGAACTAATCTGCCTACTTTCCTTTCACTCTTCCTGCAACTGGACTAAATTTGGTCCAAATCAGTTAGGCAGTTCACAAGTTGTGAACTTGCACCTCAAATGTTCATGCGTCTGCCATCTTGAATTGAGGTGGATGACATCATCACAAACTATGCATTTGAGGTGTCCCTATGTGTCCCTACAACTGTACCAAATTTGGTCCAAACCGGTTCCCTTTTGCACCTCAAATGTTTACGTGTACACTTTCTTGTATCAGGGTGGATGGCATCATTACAAACTATGCCTTTAAGCCACCCCTATGTGTCCCTACATCTGAAGCATATTTGGTTCTAATTGGTTAGGTGGCTCAAAAGACAGCCCACTTGTACCTCAAATGTTAACGTATCCACCTGTAGCAGATTGAAGCCCAGCCTTTGTCTCAAAGCAAGCCCACATGGGGGGAAGAAAAATGCTGAATCATTCCCTCCTTGTTTGCTCAACAAAGGCTTTTCCTTTACAACTTTAACTATTCCTTTGGTAGACCAATTGTGCCCACTCTTTAACAGACTTTATTCCCCCCTGGTGTGGGTGAAATTCCAGGGAACTCTCCTTCTCTTTGCCAATGGAAAAATAAAAAAAACCCCTCCACGTGCAGCTTCCACATGGTGAGAAAACTTGGTAGGTTGCTGAGCAATTAACATTGAGGCATGTTTGCACCAGAGTCAAACCCCTTTTCGTGAGTTAAAAAATCCACTCAGAGGCACGTAAAATACAAAGAGCAAAAAGAGAAAAACTTTATTCAAAATACTACAGACTGCTTCAGTCAGATGCTCTCTCAGCTTTTAGTTACAGGTAACAGAAACACTCAGTAGTTGCAAGAATATTTCAAAAGCACCCTCAGATTGTATTGGGGTGGCACACTTTAAAAATGGTGATTACCCAGTTGCAAAGAACATAAATGTGAGAAATACCAAAAAGCACCTTTGGGAGTCTACAGAGACTTTTACAATGCTCTAGTTGGAAAGAAAGGGCTCAGGCTGAGTTTTTTATATTACAAATAAAAATACAATAAACCATTTGTAAGGATTTGCAACACACAAAAAGAAAGTAATCTAACACAAGCGAACAAACTGTTCCCTCGCTAAACCTTCAGAAGCCCAGAAGCCTTGGCTTCCCTTCCCCTTGAAACTCACCCCAAACTCCAGGAGAGAATTCAAGCTTCCTGCAATCCTGTCTCTCAAGGATCTGCAGATGTCCTGCCATGAGAGAATTCTTCAGACTAGCTTTTGACCATGAGGCAGCAAAAACTCCTTTGCTGCTCCTCACTAAGCCTTCTGCCTGTCCTCTCTCATCCCCCTCCTAGATCATTCTGAGTACAAAGACTTAGCCCACTTGCCCACTTGCATCTCAAATGTTCATGCATCCACCCTCTTGAATCAGGATGGATGACATCATCACAAACCATGCCATTGAGACATCCCACTGCGTCTTCTTACATCTATGTGACTTTGCTACATCTGTAGCAGATTTGGTCCAACTCAGTTAGGCAACTCACAAGTTAGCCCACTTGTTCCTTAAATGTTTACATGTCCACCATCTTGAATTGGGGTAGATGACATAATCACAAACTACACCATTGAAGTAGCCATATGTGTCCTTACAACTGCACCCGATTTGGTACATATTGGTCCAGGCATTGCAGAGTTGATAGGGACACACACACAGACACACACACACACACACACGGACACATTGATACACATACACAGAATGTTGGATGATCTCATATTCCTACTGGAAAGTAGGGTAAAAAAGACTTAATCTGATATAACAGACAGTCTGTTGCATAAATACAACTGCCTCTATCATTGCTGGGGGTGCTATCATTTTATCCATAATTGCCCATTTTCAGGAATTTATCCTTGTCTTTTCAAGATTAACAGAGATCTTTCTGTTCTCAGTTTACAGATGAAGCAGCAGCAAGCAATTAAAAAGTTAGTCAGAATAATAGTACAAACAAAGTTCCATCGCAATGTAAGTTTGATGCTCTGTCTCTTTAGCATGGCTAAATTGTCCTGATTATTTTTGATATGATATAGCAAGCTTAATATCTCTTCTCCCCCCTTCTCCTCCCTTGGTTTTTCTTTTTCTTTTTCCCGTCTGATGTAACCTTATAATCCATTACATTTCTTTGCTTCTTCCCCATTTGTGAAAAAACTCAAGAGCCAAAACTGTCCTCTGAATAGCACAATTGCATTACTATATTTTGATTTTATTCCACATCCCTTCATGATGTGGAATCCTGAGGAATCATAATGAATCCTGACACAAACAACAGTTTCTTTGTCACTCAGAAACATTTGAATTTAGAAGTATAATTCTTCGTGATGAACAGGGTGGCTGCTGGCCAAGTTCAGAAAAGAGAGGACTCAAGGTTACTGAGCACTGAAACATGTTAAGAGGTCCTCTTCTTAATTGTGACTTCTCATGTTCTAGGACTGAGCCCTTGTGCTGAAATGAGGCTGAGCCATAAAGAATCCAGGACTGAGTGGGTGGTGACGTCACACAACACACACCAAGTATGGGTGCTACAAACTGCCATTTCCCAGCAAACATGCACTCCTGCACTCCCAGGGGGAGCTGCGAGTTCCAGTCCTAGCATGTCGTGAGAACCCACCTATGTGGGGTTGCCGAGCCTCACTTCTCTCTGCAACCTGACATCCACCACCCAATTTCAAATCTCGATTACAAATGTTGAATGGCGGAGGAAAGGGCGGCTTGGCAACCCAATACTGATGGACTGGAACTTGCAGCTTGTTCCAGGAGTGAAGGAACCGGAAGTTCATGGTAGTTGTCATATGTTGTATGAAGCCATCCATTGAGGTGATTGTCATGATGGCCAGGGTGTGTGGCCAGGCAGGGTTGGGGAAGGCAGGATAAACTTTCTCTTACCCACAGACGAGCAGTGAGGAGGTGATGGACAGCCCTGCTCCATGCTTCTCATGGGCAGCCCAGCTCCATGAAACCCCAGGAGAGAGGAGAGCTGGTCTTGTGGTAGCAAGCATGACTTGTCCCCTTAGCTAAGCAGGGTTTGCCCTGATTGCATAGGAATGGGAGCCTAGAAATGTGAGCACTGTAAAATATTCCGCTCAGGGGATGGAGCTGCTCTGGGAAGAGCAGGAGGTTTCAAGTTCCCTCCTGGCAGCATCTCCAAGATACGGCTGAGAGAGATTCCTGCCTGCAATCTTGGAGAAGCCGCTGTCAGTCTGTGTAGACAACAATGAGCTAGATGGACCAATGATCTGACTCAGTATATGGCAGCTTCCTTTGTTCCTATGTAGCACGGAGCAAGGTGGAGGGATTTGGGACCGGAACTTGTTGTTCCGACCTCTGGGCATACCACAATGCAACACACGACACACATGTTGCATTAGTAGATTCCCTCATCAGATGAGCAGCACTCTATGAGCCTGTCCTTGTGTCTCCTCGAGCTGAACTCAGCCTGAGAAGGCACATGATACACGGCAGCTGGCTTAAGGGTGTGAGGGCACCCTTAATCTCGATTAACAGCCAGATAATTTAGGAGGGTTAGGTGGGTGGGAAGTGGAGGAATCCGTGGGGATCCCACTGTTTCTCACAAGCAGCCTAACCCAGGCTGGGCTGCCCCAGCCCAGGTTAGGCTGGTCATGAGAACAACCTCACTGTCTCCTGTTCACATGTGTGTCCTCTATCGTTTGCAGGGTCCAGCATAATGCATAGGTTCACATTGTTGAGCATATCTCATGTAACTGAGCATGTGCAATTCATTTGCAGAACAGAGGGCAGCACTGGTCTGAATGAGGAGGGGTGTGGGGGCCCACCAAAGGCATACTGCTAAGACCCCCCTATAACCTGGAACCAGACCTGTTTTTGCTGCTCGCTCTCTCTCTCAACAGGAGGAAGGAATGAAACTCTTGATGCAGAAAACCTCTGAATCGGGTAAGGGTGGATTGAGTGTTGTGCTGATCCCTGTTGCCACAGCACTGTAGCACACCTGGTATGCATGTGGGAATGATTGCCTTCTCTTTAATAGGCCCACCTTTTCATTTGGAGAGGTACTTTCAAGTAAGTGATGTATTCTGAGGTGATAAAATGCTATGAGAAGAGTTTACCAGCACATTTGAAATTGCTCTCATTTCCAGCTTAAGGGTTAATTCAAACATAGCTTGACTTTGGAAACTATTTCTTCATGAAAGCAAATCATTTTTAAGTTGCTTCCCATGGGTATTGACCCCTTTTCATATAGTCTCTATCTCAGTCCAGCAGCCATCAGAAGGAATAAATGACCATGTATATACTGGCTACTACACTGACTGAGCTGAGGCCAAAAAGAAAGATTTCCTAGTGTGTGGTGTTCCTACCATGTTGTTATTGTTGTCGTCAGCCACAGCAACAATATTTATATTATAGATGTGCTGTGTTTTGTTCCTTATCTCCAGATGTTTTGAAGATTGAAATATAACCTGGAATATCTGCATAGTATACTATTTTGTTCCAATATTTCTATTTAAGTTGTTTGTTTGAGAGTTGCTTTCTATCCTCAGTATCTTGTGTAAATCTGGGCAAAAAGTATTCTTAGCTGGAGTAATGTGTGGATAGGGATGTGTGGATCAATTCAGGTACAAAACGATTTGTACCCAAATCTACCTGTTGTGGGTGATTTGTGGACAAAACAAATCACCCCTGTGCTAGCTGGCCAGATTCGGGTCAAAAACAAATTGCCCAGATTTTGGACATGAAAAATTCATAGATTCTGATATCGATTTTGTGGCAATCTCTCTTGCTGTCTCCATTTTGTGTCAGGAAATTTTTCTGAAAATCCTGCCCTCCCAAGCTTCAGATTGGTGACTTAGTTTGCAACGATTGGCTGGTTATTTCCTCCGGTTCCAGATTGGCTTGTTTCCATTCAAATCTTGTGTTGCCATGGGTGACTGATCCCACATTGGCTAGGGGAAGAGTCAAAGAAAGGACAAGGGTGGGGGGAATTCAAAGGAGGGATTTTCAAATGTATTTAAGGAGGCAGCCAGCTACCATTCTGCCTTTCTTCCTCATGGGAAAAGAGAGAGGGAGAGAGAGATTGTGTGTGTGTGTCAGAGGAGCTTTGCTTTGCCTTGCCTGCCTGGAGTGCATTTTCTGCTTTTTGTTCCTGTTTTCCCGATTGAGGAAAAAAGAAGAGAATTTCTTTTTTTTACCCCCTTCCTGCTGTGAAGAGAATCACTGCCTTCACCTGCAGTCTGTGTGAATTGATTGGGTACAGAACTATTTGTACCTGGATCCAGAGGCATAACTAGGGGAAACGGCGCCTGGGGCAAGCACTGAAATGGCGCCCCCCCGCCCCCCTGACATACTACATTATACTTAGGTTTTTCCTCACAAGCACCCGCCGCCGCCGCCAAGCCAGGCGACTGACTGGCCGCCAGGCGCCAGCAAAGCAATGGGGGGGGCGCGGGGGGCGCGGAAGGGACCGCTCGTGGGGGAGGGGGTGCCGACGCGCTCCCTTGACTGCTGCAGCGCTGCTGCACTGAGCAGGAAACATTTGTATTAACAAAAAAATTTTTTTTTTAATTGTCATGGTGGCGCCCCCCACGTGACCAGAAAAGATGGTGCCCGGGCCACGTGCCCCCCCTGCCCCCCTATAGTTACGCCTCTGCCTGGAACTACCTGTTTTGGGAGATTTGTGGACAAAACAAATTGACCCTGTGCTAGTTGGTCAGATTCGGACCCAAAACAAATTGGGAGTGATTCGATTTAGGTACAAATCAAAACCAACAAATCAATTTGTGCACATTCCTGTGTGTGGAGTGTTTTTCTTCCTGCACATTAGTGGAAAATGCGAGAAATTTTAGACGTGGTTTAGTGAAAATAGTTTGGACATAGGGTACTACACTGAAATCCTTGCTTGACCATGAAGCATATTGCACACATATTTTCCTTGAGCATTAAGGATGCCCCATTGATTTCAGAGGAATTAACATATTGATATGCTAACTTGGTTCAGATGGGTCAGTTGCAGGCAGGGCTGTTCCATATGAGTATGAAAAATGCCTCTCAGAAATGATTTCACATGGTAAAATACTAATGAAATACAGGATCATTTGAATGAGGACATTGCAATATCGCTCCCTTTTGAATTTGCATAGCGCTATAGCCTTCATGTTCATATTTCCAATAATGGGATGCTATGTATGTTAGTGATGTTCCCCCCACCCTCTTAAGTACAAGCGATGCTTTTTTTCATGGCCTTTGTGCATTTTTAATTCTCTGCTCTTTCCCTGCCCCCTTTGCTTTCATATGACATTGTTTGCCAAGAAGTGTTTCCTCCTGAGGTCTTCCACTGATCTCATTTGTCTCTTTCTCTGAAAGCCTACTTACCTGCCCACCTCCTACCGAGACAAACACATCTATGTCCTTCTCATTAGCTTACAGAGGTCAGTGGGGAAAAGAAGAAAAACTAAGCACGAATGACAAGATAATATACTTTCACTACCTGCATGAAACTGTGAGAAAACAACAACTTTTCCTTCTAATTGTTTGCAAAGTACTTTTTTTTTTTAAAGAAAGAAAGAAACAGTTATGGGCACTGGTGGGACTATTCCTTCCTGTTAGCATTCCGTTGCCTTTATTCATAGCTCTGATGCATGTCAAAATATTTAAAACATAAAACGGGGAAAAGGAAATACCCTTCGATAAGGGTAATGATTACCCTTATCAAAAATAGAATGATAAAATAGTGTATAAGACACAGAACCCAATTGCTCTAGTCATAATAGAACAAGGATAAAGAACAGAAACAAGGAGAACATGGAAAATTTGTGAGATAGGACAGAATAATGCATCTTTGGCCCAGTGTATTTTGACAGTGCTAAACTGGACAAGTGGAGGAGTTTAGGGGCTGTGATATCCCCATGAGGATATGATACAAATGAACATCTATAATTCACTCTCTTTTGTTTAGAGGTCATGCTATCATTTTCATATAGGCCAGTGGGTCACTCTTAAGGAATAAATGCATTCATTCTCAAATGAATTGCCCTTGAAAAATGTTCAGGTACTACAGTTGGTCCAAACTGCAGAAAACAGACTCCTGATTAGGCCTGGTTTTCTTGGATAATATTGATCCTTAAAGAACTCAGCTGGATTCTCACTGATTTCTGAGCACAATTATAATATTGGTTTTAACTTCAAAAGTCTTGTGTGGTATGGATCCTGTTTGTTTTGAAGGAATTCCAATCCTCCACTCATATACCCATGCTCTATGTATGAAGATTTTGTGTGGAAACTCTTGTGATTAGTCTTGCCATCTGAGGTGTAGTAGCTAGCAGTGAGATCTGGACTCTTCTTGGCTAAAATGCCTCAGTAATGGAACTCCCCAGTAATGGAACTCCATTCATTCAGCTACTTTCCTCATAGCTTCTAGAAGGCAGATAAAATGGTTCTTCTCTTTCACAGATCCTTGATTTATTTTACTGCTTTAGCCTGGATATATGTATATTGTTAATCTTATTTGGTTGCTTGGTGTTTTTATTGATAGTCTAATATCCACATTGGCTTGCTGCTATCGTTGGTTTTGTGACTGATTTATTGTTTTGCTGGGAACCACTTACTTTGCTTTGAAGTGGGTATACACTGAATACCTAACAATAAGAAAATAATATAAGGAAAACAATTAAAATCATTAGAATAATTAAAATAATTAAAACAATATAAGGCACACAACACACAGCATACTGAAGCATACAAACTCACACATCATATGACTGAACTGAGCAACAAATCTGAGAATTTTGGAGGAGTTGGGGTAGATGGTTGGATATATGATGGAAAGAAAGTAATTGTTGTCTCCCTAATCCTTTTCTACCCCTTTAATGTCAAATATAGTGCAGTGACCAGTTGCTGGTTCATATGCCAGTTTTAATACAGATTTACCAAGGGAAGTTTGATAAGTGACTATAGCCCTATTCAGATGTGCAACTGGAAAATGCCCAAACATGCAAAGAGGCAAAGAAAGTTGGAAGTCCTGGCCTGGCATGTCACTCACCCCCTTCATCTCACTGCAGATGGTTACTATAGACATATTTGGTTTACATTTGGTTGACCAGTAGGAACTTGCTCCCTCACAGAAGAACAGAATCCACCCATCCCCATCCCATCACGTGTAGGATCTATTTAAGTAAATACCCAAACTTTCAAACCATACTTTACAGGAAAATAAATCTTTGGGTTCTTTACGCACTGATGGCAAGTTCACACTCTGTTTGTTAGATACAATGATCCAGTTTTAGAAACAAAGCAGAAGTAGAACAATACCATAACTGATTAACACAAGTAAATATCTATAATTTTCGCTGCTTCCTTCCAGCTTTAGAAACAGTTCATCTACAACTTCCCCTCCCTCCCTCCCTCCCTCTCTCCCTTTATTATTATTATTGGATAACATAATTCTATTTCATTATACCAGCAATTTACCTACTTTACCTTACCCATTATACAGCAACATAACTACTTATTACTGTAGGTGGCTGACATCCAGTTATCCAATAGTATTACTCAGGAGTTTCTCTAAGGCCACATTCTCATGTAATGGGGGACCAGAGCTGCAGGGTACTGTGGTTTCCTCACCGTTATGTCCAAATGCGTACAACTCTGGTCCCGTCCACTGCGTGACCTGACGTTGTGCTCTGGAGACACCAGTTTGAACCCTTGGTTTATAGTGAGTTTCGCTGCTCAAAACTGAGGGTCCATGGAGTCTCTGTTCTGTCTGAATGCAGCACTGGAGGCTGCATTCAGCCAGACTGGAATTAAGGGAGGAAGCTCCTCCCTATCTCTCTCTGTGGTTGGCTATGCAGGCTGTCCTTCAGATAAGAAGGAAGCTCGCATAGCCAGTTCCCCCTCTTCTCTGCAGTCTCGCTGACTGCAGAAAGGACACTCTCCCTGCCATCCAAATGGCAGGAGTGCGGGGGATGGGGGGAGCAGAACCGTGGGACTATTGCACCCGTGGTTTTGCATGAAGTGCTAATGTGGCCTAAAGAACTACTTAATTTCCATAGGACTTCCGCGGAGTCAGGATATGAGCACATATATTTTAAATGTATAACAAAATGTGCCCTTTGTATGTTAGAGTGGAGGTGGGTGCTCCTGTTTTTGCATCACTAGCATAGCTGTTTGAGAGGGATGTGCACAAAACAATTTCTTTGATTCGATTTGTGCCCAAAACAAATCATCCCTGATTTGTTTTGTATCCAAATCTACCCCCTCCAAATCACCCCAGATTCAATTTGTATTTGCTTCAATTTGATTTGGATTTGGACCGATTCAGATCACTTAACACGGTCCTAGGGGAACCAAATTTGGGTGGTAGGTAGGTCCCCATGGGTGCCATCTACCACCCAAATTTCAAGGCAGTGGGGCACTTGATTGATATTTAATGAAGTTTTTAGTTTTTACTGATTTTGAACATTTCTGTCATAGGAAACAATGGGGATTCAAAGTTGCCATTCACTATATCCTAACCATAAAACAGATCCCCAGCTTGCTTTCTTTTAAAAAGCTAAGCTCTAGCCCTTGTAGAAGTGGAGTTATGGAGCAAAATGTGCATTCATTATTTTTCAAGAGTTTGGATTCTTTGGTGTATAATAACATTTCCTAATAATGAATCCCTATGAGGATTGATTGCACAATTTTGTTTTTTATGTTCATTTTTACTATCATTGGACAGTGCCAAATGTCATCTGCCATGTGTCAACTACACCCCACCACACATACACACTGGGGTACTTCGTTTATTTTTTAGGTATTTTTGAAGTGTCTAGAGACTTTAGTGTCTTCATTACACACCTTCATTTCTTCTGTTCATCTTTACCCCACTGCTTTGCAGGTTGGGGCGGGGAATTAGTGGCATCCCATGTTAAGAACATAAGAAAAGCCCTGCTGGATCAGACCCAAGGCCCATCTAGTCGAGCATCCTCTTTCACACAGTGGCCCACCAGATGCCACTGGAAGCGACAGGCAGGAGTTGAGGGCATGCCCTCCCTCTTGCTGTTACTCCCCTGAAACTGGTACTCAGAGGCATCCTGCCATTGAGGCTGGAGGTGGCCTGTAGCCCTCCGACTAGTAGCCGATGATAGACTTCTCCTCCATGAAGTTATCCAAACCCCTCTTAAAGCCATCCAGGTTGTTGGCTGTCATCTTGTGGCAGAGAATTCCACAATGCATTGTGTGAAAAAGTACTTCTGTTTGTTGGTCCTAGATTTCCTGGCAATCAGTTTCATGGGATGACCCCTGGTTCTAGTGTTATGTGGGAGAGAGAAGAATTTCTCCCTATCCACTTTCTCCACACCATGCATGATTTTAAAGACCTCTATCATGTCTCCCCGCAATCGTCTTTTTTCTAAACTAAATATCCCCAGGTATTGTAGCCTTGCCTCATAAGAAAGGTGCTCTAGGCCCCTGATCATCTTGGTTTCTCTCTTCTGCACTTTTACCAGTTCTACAATGTCCTTTTTTAGATGTGGTGACCAGAATTGTACGCAGTACTCCAGGTGTGGCCGCACCATAGTTTTGTATAAGGGCATTATACTGTATTATTAGCTGTTTTATCTTCAGTCCCCTTCCTAATGATCCCAAGCATGGAACTGACCTTTTTCACAGCTGCCGTTCCAACTACCCCGAAACCCACAAGCCACTGAGTACTCAGTTTATATTTTAGGCATTTTTTAGGTGTTTAGACTCTTTGGTGTGTAATGAATCCTCATAGGGATTCATTATGAGGAAGGGTTATTAGACACCAAAGGGCCTAAACGCTTGAAAAAAAAATCCTAGAACATAAACTGAGTGGTACCCCACTGCCTTGCAGGTGGGACTGGGGTGTAGTTGGTGTTGGAAATTCTCTGTGGTGAGAGAATCCCTTTTTCAATATAGCAGAGTGCACAGAGGCACAAACACAGCGGATTTAGTTATGCATGCATGTGTGCTAAGAGTAAAGTAACTTGGAGCCAATTGCTAGTTTCAAATCAATATAAAAGGTATTTATTAAGGAACTCCATTCTAGATAGGAAAGTGAGGATTTAGGATCTCTAATCTATCTATCTAAATGGATGCAGATGGATTCACCATCTTCTCTGCACATATGGTGCAGGGCAAGAGACTTGCCATGTTGCAAGGTCAACAGCCAGGTAGGAAGAGAGAGAAGGAGGAAGGAAGTTGAATCCCCTAAGATTAGCAATCTACATTTCAAAGGGATAGCATCAGAGCAGCAGGAAGTGATGACCAAATGTCTTTGACCTTCTAGCCCTCTGACTTACTAGTCTGTCCTCCACTGTCTGAGGCAAAGAGACAGCGCAAAGTCCTTTCCTTCCAACAGTTGGCACATGGCAGTTGACAGTTGGCACTGTAAAAAAGACAGTCTAAATGAACAGAAGAAATGAAGGTGTGTAATTAATCCTCATAGGGATTCATTTAGGGAAAGTTATTATACACCAAAGAATCCCAACACTTGAAAAATAGTGGCCACACATTTTGCTCCTTAAGTCTACTTCTACAGGGGCTAGAGCTTAGCTTTTTTAAAAAAAATGAAAGCTGAGAATCTGGGGGAATCAATAAGAGAGATCAGAATCTTGATTGAATTTGAATCAAATCAGGTACGATTTGATTTGTACCCGAATCTAGCCAATGGACCATAGGGGTGACTTGTTTTGTCTCCAAATCACCTGAATCAGCTAGATTCGGGTACAAATTGATTTGTACCCAAATCAATTTGCACATCCCTACTGTTTGAAACTGTTTTATAGGCATACTTTGCCTTCATTTCTAGCAAGACTAGAAAAGAAGCATTTAACAAAATAAAGCCATAATCAAATTCTCAAAAAAAACATGCCCTTTAAATAGAGGCTGTGCTCTTGCTTCCCGAGCTTTGCCCAAGCTCATCTTGCGCACCTGAGGCTTCCTGCTTTGAGCTAAAACCACTGAGTTTCAGAAAGCAAACACTCAGTTGCCTTTATTTTAAATAGGTTTTGGTTAAAGTACACTTACAAATTGGCACAGCAGGTGTATTTTTCAGCTTCTGGGAAGATACCTGCAACCCAATAGATTTGTGTTCTGCCCAAAGGAGGTAGCAAGAGCAGGAATCACAAAGAGGGGAGGCAGGAACTGACAAATGATTTGCTCCCATGGGCTAACTAATGTCTTGTGACGATCCCAGAAGCGTGTTACAAAGAAGAATTAATTCCCTGTTCAAGTGTTCTGGAGATGTTAATCATAACATATTAATTGTTGTTCCTCTTGAATCTTTAATTCAGAAAAACTAGTAAACAAAAATGAGCTAGTCAATAAATATATAAATAGCAAAACTGTTATTAAATAAGAGTCATTATACAAATCATTTTTAACCCATAAAACTAGTTTTGATACAACTATATTTCTATTTTAGCCTACATGCCAGTAGGCTTTTGAGATCAGCTGGCATTGTGTGTGTGTGTGTGTGTGTGTGTGTGTGTGTATCCCTGCGCGTGTGTGTCCCCTATCAACTTTGCAACGCCTGGACCTATATGAACCAAATTGGGTACAGTTGTAGGGACACATAGGGACACCTCAACAGCATAATTTGTGATGATGTCATCCACCCCAATCCAAGATGGTGGACGTGTAAACTTTTGAGGCACAAGTGGATTAACTTGTGAACTGCTTAACCAATTTGAACCAAATTTGCTACAGCTGTAGGGACACATAGGCATGCTCTAATGGCATCGTGTGTGATGATGTCATCACTCCAATTCAAAATGGTGGCCACATGAACATATGTGATGCAAGTGGGCTAACTTGTGAACTGTCTAACTGATCTGAACCAAATTGGATACAGTTATAGTGAGTGACACACAGGGATACCTCAGTGGTATAGTTTGTAATGATGTAATCCACCCCAATCCAAGAGACCTAACTTGTGGAATTCGATTTGAACCAAATTTAGTCCAGTTGTAGAGACTGTAAAAGGAAAGTAGGCCTATTAGTAGGGGTGTGCACAAAACCAGCTTGGCTGGTTGTTTGGTTCAAATTTGAGATAATTTGAACCAGGGTGGGTCGGTTTGGTTTTGGTTTTGCTTGAACCCCCCCCCCCCAGTTCAGTTCGAATTTGAACCCAACTTCAACCTGTCCTAAGAGGTTCTACATAGAGTGTAATAGGGACTTGAACAACCCATTATTCCCTATGCAGAGCATCTAGGTGCACAAAACCTGGGTGGGTGGGTGGTAGGCACCCAGGGCTGCCAACCACGCACCTAACCCCAAAGCAATCAGACACACCTGCAAATGGGCGTCCTCAAATCCCCATTATTCCCTAATGGAAAAATGCAAAAAATGTAACAACAAATCTTCAAATAATCATTAAAAATGCAGGAGTTTCTTTTTGCTTTGGGGTTCAGTGGGTGGTAGGCACCCTGAGTGTCCCTAGGTGTTCCCCTTGGTGCTCTGCATAGGTAATAATGGACCAGTGTGAGTGCCCATTATACCCTATAGGGGGAAAGCAAAAAATGGAAAAATCATTTTAAAAAATCATTAAAAATCTCAGGAGTGTCCAATTGGTTTGGGGTTTGGATGGTAGTTGGCACCCATGGGTGCCTACCACTGCAACCCAGTTTTGGAAGCTTGTGCCTTCAAACTGGTTCAAAGTGGTTTGAATAGAACCAGGCTCTGGTTGGGTTTGAGTTCAAACCTTCAAACTGAACCAGTTCAAATTCGAACTGTTTCGAATTCAAACCTGTTTGCAAATCTCTACTGATTAGTTCTTACTAGAACAACTTCTATACAATTAGCTTCAACTTTGGTACACTACAGATGTTAGTCATTGTACTAGTGAATTTTCATCCAAGTTTTGTATATAAGAAAACACTTGCATTAATTCTCTCTCTCTCTCTCTCTCTCTCTCCGTATAGCGAGGGTGATTTGTGTATGTTTTAGGATATTCTTTTGAATATATTTATTTAATTGGCTGATATAAAGTTACAAATACTTGAACGGTAAATATTTATAGCTGGCAAAAGCAATTCCATGAAAATTAAAAATGCAGTAGTTACTCTAAACACAATTAACACACATAACGAATTGATAGGAAATGAAAATCTTATAATGAAATGTGGCACTTTGTTTATTTTATTAAATGTATTTGTTTTGTTTTGATTTATAGCACACTAATTCCTTAAGGAATGAAGATGGAGAGCAGGCAGAGTTGTGATTATTTGAAAACCACGAGAAGTGGCTTAAACCACAATTCAAAACTTATTTGGAAGTAAAGGTAAAGTGTGCCATCCAGTCGGTATGACTCCTGGTAACCACAGAGCCCTGTGGTTGTCTTTGGTAGAATACAGGAGGGGTTTACCATTGCCATCTCCTGTGCTGTATGAGATAATGCCTTTCAGCATCTTCCTATATTGCTCCTGCCCAGTATAGGTACCAGTGGAGATTTGAACTGGCAACCTCTGGCTTGCTAATCAAGTCATTGCCCCACTGTGCCGTAAGGAAGTAAGTTCCATTAAAGTGAGGAGGGATTTATGAAAATAATATGGTAAGAAACACGCTGCAAGATTATATAGTAATATGATAATAAGGAAACGATATGGTAAGAATCAGGTAGATGGCATATCTAAAATATTTTGCCAGTTTACGAAAAACTAGATTAATGTGACAATCACCATCTCATATAAGCTGTCCAGGTAGTTATGTTAAAAGTCCTTGTTAAGGGACCTCATTTCTCCTCCTCTCTTTCCAGCTCTCACTGGGGCACACCTCCTGTTTTTCTCCACCAAGTGGCACTCTTGCTGCTCAGGCACCCTCTTCATCTGCTGAAGCAACTGGCTTCTCTGTCTCCACTCTTTCCTTCTTCCAGAAAAGAAAATGGAGGAGAGGACAGTGGCAGAAGAGATAACTTCCTGTCAATTTTCTCTCATGATATTACTTTAGAAGAAACTGAGTTGCAATTTAGGGATGAAACCCCCCCCCCCATCTGTAGCCAACTTCCCTTCCCAAGTGGGGGTGCCACATTTCTAGGTGAGGCTACAATTAAATGAATGGAAAACCAGCAATTTCCTCATAACCATCAGAAATTTCAATGTCCATTGCCAATTTCAGGTGCCTATATGTATGCAAGTGTCTATGAACATATATCAGAAACATATTTGTTGAATAAAAGCATTGCTAAATAATTCTCAGGTTAAGTGGTGTTTATTCTTAGGTTAAGAGGGGAAGAGGACAGAGGGAACAGCTTGGGTGGGGCATTGACTGTGCTGTCTTTGCTTCTGCCCCTCCTTTCCTCAGGTGTGTAACATCATCTCCTTGGGCTTTGCTGTGCTGGGGCTTTTGCTGCTAGATAGGGCTGGCTGGCCCAAGGGCTCTCGTCCTTGTGGCTCTCAGCTGTGGGGCGAGATGCCTGGGGCCCAGAAGATCTTTCTCCTTCTGTCCTGAAGATCCTTCTTCCTGCAATCAAGAAGTCAGCAAGAGATTGTACAATTCTGGTTCTGGTTTTTATTAAGCCAAGAAGCTGTGGTGGGCTAGTCTGGGGAGATGTGTCTGGGAGAGCGAAAAAGTGGGCATGAAGTGGAGGCAGTAATATCACGGGTAGCGGGCAGAGGGAGGTATGGCGGTGGGAGTTGGGCAGGCCATTACAGGGGAAATCGGTCCAGGCAATTGAGGCCTGTTCCTTTTTCCGGCCCTTCTCCCAACCCTCTGACCCCAGGGAGCTCTGAGAACACTCCCTTGAGGATTAGGGTGCTGCTGCTAAATGCCAGGTCAGTTAATGCAAAAACATCTCTCAACCACGATTTGATTGTGGATGAGCGTGCTGACCTGGTATGTGTGACGGAGACCTGGTTGGATGCGCTGGGCAGGGTTGGTCTCTCTCAGCTCTAGCCTCCAGGTTTCCAGATCGTGCAGCAGCCCCACCTCGAGGGTTGGGGAGGAGGCATTGCAATCATCTTTCGAGAGACCCTCCCCGTTTCCAGGTGCCCGGTCAGGCAATCTCAGAATTTTGAGTGTTTGTCCTTGAGGGTGGGCCTCCGAGATAGCCTGGGGATTCTGCTGGTGTACCGACCAGCCCGCTGCACTTCAGTCTCCCTACCTGAGCTGGCGGGGGTGGTCTCGGAGGTGGCCTTGGGTTCCCCCAGGCTTATTGTTTTGGGGGATTTCAATGTCCACGCTGAGGCCCCCCTAGTGGGTGCGGCTCAGGATTTCATGGCCTCCATGGCAACCATGGGCCTGTCTCAATTGGTATCGGGCCCTACCCATGTGGCGGGACACACTCTGGATCTGGTTTTTGCCGACTGGGAAATAAATGATCTGGAGGTGGGGGAATTTGAGACCACTCCCTTGTCATTGACAGATCATCATCTGGTGGGGTTTAGTTTGACTGCTCTGTCTGTCCTCTGCAGGGGTGGTGGGCCAATTAGGATGGTCTGCCCCCGGAGGCTTATGGATCTGCTTGGATTCCAGACAGCCCTCGGGGAGTTTCCAGTGTCCAGAGCTGGTGACCCTGTCGAGGCCCTGGTTGATCTCTGGAATGGAGAGGTGGCCCAGGCTGTTGACACGGTTGCTCCTAAACGCCCTTTCCGGCATGGTGGAGCCCGATCTGCTCCTTGGTTTTCCTCTGAGCTTAGGGTGATGAAGCAACTCGGGTGACGGCTGGAACGACACTGGAGGAAGTGTATTCTCGAATCCGATCGAAAACAGGCTATAGCCCACTTTAGGGACTATGCCGTGGTGGTGGTGGTGGGGAGAAATGCTTTTTCTCCGCCTCCATTACGTCTGCTCAGTGCAGACAAACAGAGCTGTTTTGTGTGGTAAAAACCTTGCTCCACACATCCCCCCAGACAATGGGGGAGGAGTCATCTACAGCTCTTTGTGATTGGTTTGCCTGTCGCTTTCCAGATAAAGTCGCTTGCATCCGTGCTGACCTGGACTCCAGAGTTTTGGCAGTTCCGGCATATGTGCCTCTGGTACCATCTGGTCCCATTGTGTTGGATTCTTTTCAGTTGGTGCTGTCTGAGGATGTGGACAAGATCCTGGGCAGCGTGCGGGCAACTTCGTGCGCTCTTGACCGTTGCCCTTCATGGCTAATAAAAGCTGCCAGGGAGGGGACAGGCAGATGGCTGGAGCTGATCATTAATGCTTAATTAAGGGAGGGCAGGATGCCATCATGCCTCAAGGAGGCGGTGGTAAGACCACTATTAAAAAAGCCCTCCCTTGATCCCTCCAACCTGGATAACTATAGACCTGTGTCTAACCTTCCCTTTTTGGGCAAGGTGATGGAACGTGTGGTGGCGTTCCAGCTGCAGAGGGTCTTGGATGATACGGATTATCTGGACCCTTTTCAATCTGGCTTCCGCCCCGGGTATGAGACTGAGACTGCCTTGGTCACTCTAGTGGATGACCTACGCCAGGAACTAGACAGGGGGAGTGCGTCCCTGTTGGTTCTGCTGGACCTCTCGGCGGCGTTCGATACCATCGACCATGGTATCCTTCTGGGCCGCCTCTCGAGTATGGGAATCGGAGGCACTGTGTTGCAGTGGTTCCCGTCCTTTCTTGGGGGGAGGGTCCAGAAGGTGGTGCTGGGGGACTACTGCTTGGCCCCGTGGCCGTTGGCCTGTGGGGTCCCGCAGGAATCGGTCTTGTCCCCCATGCTGTTTAACATCTACATGAAGCCGCTGGGAGAGGTCATCTGGGGATTTGGACTGAGTTGTCAGCAATATGCGGATGACACTCAGCTCTATCTCTCCTTGTCATCTGATCCTAGGGAGGCGGTGGATGTCCTGAATCGGGGGCTGGAGGCCGTGATGGGTTGGATGTGGGCTAACAAACTGAAATTGAATCCAGATAAGACGGAGGTACTGTTGGTCAGTAGGAGAGCCAATTGGGATGAGGAGATTTTACCGGTTCTGGATGGGGTTGCACTCCCCTTGAAGGAGCAAGTACGCAGCTTGGGGGTACTACTGGACCTGGATCTGCTTTTGGAAGCTCAGGTGGAGCCGGTGTGCAGGGGTGCCTTTGCACGGCTTCGGCTAGTGCGCCAGCTGCGTCCCTTTCTCGAGAAGGCAGATCTGGCCACGGTTACCCATGCCTTAGTCACGTCATGGCTGGATTACTGTAACACGCTCTATATGGGGCTGCCCTTGAAGAATATCCGGAAACTGCAGCTAGTGCAAAATGCGGCAGCAAGGGTTTTATCCGGAGCTGCCCATTGGGAACACATCACCCCCATTTTGAAAGAGTTGCACTGGCTGCCGGTTCGTTTCTGGGTCCAATTCAAGGTGCTGGTTTTGACCTTTAAAGCCATTAACGGTTTGGGCCCGGGGTATTTGAGGGACCGCTTGCTCTCAAGGGTTGCTGCCCGCTTGACGAGGACATCTGAGGGGGCCCTGCTCCGGGTGCCGACAATGAGAGAGGTCCGGCTGTCGTGCACTCGGGACAGGGCCTTCTCTGCTGCTGCTCCTAGACTCTGGAATGCTCTCCCAGTGGCCATTCGTTCCCCGGACTCCATCACGGCTTTTAGAAAGCTTGTAAAGACTTGGCTTTTTACCCAGGCTTTTACATAATCGTTTTTACTGCTGCTTCTGTATGTTTTTATCTGTTGTATTGTTTTTATGGCTGTTTTTATATCTTTTTATATTTTTTGCTTTATGTTTTTATTGCCTTTTTATTGTATGTTTTAACTTTTGTAAACCGCCTTGGGGTTTTCTTTTAACAAAAGGCGGTATATAAATGTAAAAATAAATAAATAAATAAAATGTATGTGCAATGGACATCTTCCTTTAATAATAACTTTCCTAGGTCCCTCCTCACTGCTTCTAAGTCCCTGCCATGCTGACAGTTGTTATAGCTAAAGGAGGACACTTTCAGGATCACTTAAGCATTATAAGGGTAACAATGTTCTTGAAAAATTTATCAAGGACAAATTTTGGTTGAGCAAAGCTAGGCAGGCTGGATGTGGAATTTGGAGAAATACCACTGGGTTGAGGGGAGGCATGCCACTGAATGTTTCCATTGGTTAAATGATTTAACCAGAAATCTCAGCCTATTCGAAAAACAATCCCATCATGTTTAAATAAAGGTTATTCAAAACATTGAATTTTAAGTAACCACAAATACTCTTAACTTGTTCAAGATTTTACTGCAAATTATTATTTCTTGTTTACACAGTCAGACAGGTGTTATTGACTGGTTTGTTTTATCCAGACATCGAGTCCTTCCCAAGGACCTGGGATGCCAGAATTTTATTGTCAATTGTTATAGATATCGTCGCAGAATATAGGCTGTTCCCAGTAAAGCTGCTTTTTGTAATTGGCTGATGGTGATTTCTGTGGCCCCTATGGTGTTGAGGTGCTCTTCAAGGTCTTTTGGAACTGCACCCAGGGCGCCAATTACCACTGGGATTATTTTGGTCTTCTTCTTCTTCTTCTTCTTCTTCTTCTTCTTATTATTATTATTAATTTTCATCTACATTTTATATGCTGCTTTTCCTCCAAAGAGCCAGAGTGTACTGGCTCCTTGGTGTACTACATACTTAAGTTTCTCCTCACAAGTTTCTCTTCACAACAACCCTGTGAAGTAGGTTAAGCTGAGAGAGAAGTGACTGGCCCAGAGTCACCCAGCAAGTATCATGGCTGAATGGGGATTTGAACTCGGGTCTCCCCGGTCCTAATCCAGCACTTTAACCACTACACCACGCTGGCTCTCAAATGCACATGTGTCTCAAAAAGGCAGAGACAACTATATGAACTTGGAACTATACAAGTAATGTAAGAAAATACTTTTTTGAGTAGGATACAGCTTGATGAAATTGCTGTAGGAAGTCAAGATAAGATCATAGTATAATCCAGGACCCTCAGGACATGGAAACTGATCTCCTAGCCTATGGCACAGTAGAACCATTATCTTTCCACCAATAAACAAGTTGTTCTAGTAAGAACTAATCAGTCTACTTTCCTTTCCCTGTGTCTACAACTGGACTGAAATTCTTTCAAATTGAGGTCCACAAGTTAGATCTCCTGCACCTCCAATGTTCATGCATCCACCATCTTGGATCAGGGTGGATGGCATTATTAGAAACTACATCATGGAGGTGTCCCTGTGTGTCACTCACTACAACTGTGCCAAATATGGTCCAAATCAGTTAGACAGTCCTCAAGTTAGTGCATTTATTTATTTGATTTATTGATTTGATTTCTATACTGCCCTTCCAAAAATGGCTCAAAATTTCACACATCTGCCATCTTGGATTGTGGTGGTTGACATCATCACAAATTATAGCACTGAGGTTTCCCCAAGTGCCCCTAGCTGTAGCAAATTTGGTTCAAATCGGTTAAGCGGTTTATACATTAGCCCACTTGTGCCTCAAAAGTTTGTCTTTTCGCTATCTTGAATCAGGGTGGATGACACAATCACAAACTACACCACTGAGGTGTCCCTGTGTGTTATTCACTACAACTGTACCTAATTTGGTTCAAATCAATTAGATGGTCCACAAGTTAGCCCACTAGTGTCTCAAATGTTCACACTTCTGTCATCTTGGATTGGGGTAGATGACACCATCACAAATTACACCATTGAGGTGGCCCTCTCTGTCCCTACAGCTGGAGCAAATTTGGTTCAAAACGGTTAAGCGGTTCACAAGTTAGCCCGCTTGCGCTTCACAAGTTTACGCATCCGCCATCTTGAATCAGTGTGGATGACATCATCACAAACTATGCCATTGAGGTGTCTCTGTGTGTCACGCACTGCAACTGTACCTAATTTATTTTCAACGGGTTAGACAGTCCACAAATTAGCTGGCTTGCACCTCAGACATTCACGCGACCACCATCTTGGATTGGGGTGGATAACATCATCACAAACCATGCCATTAGGGCATGCCTATGTGTCCCTACAGCTGTAGCAAATTTGGTTCACATTGGTTAGGTGGTTCACAGGTTGGCCCACTTGCACCTCAAAAGTTCACATGTCCCTCATCATGGATTGGGTGGATGACATCACAAACTACACTGTTGAGGTGTCCCTATGTGTCCCTACAACTGTACCAAATTTGGTTCATATTGGTCCAGGTGTTGCAAAGTTGACGGCGGGGGCACACGGATGGACACGCCGAAGGACACACACGGACACACACACAGCCTGGTGATCTCATAAGCCTACCGGAAAGTAGGCTAAAAATAGATCTTTTTTCTCTGTTGGATAGTACCTTCCTCATGTCTGTGCCTCTTGTCCGGTCCTTGGTGCTTTTATTTACCATGTTGTCTCTTAAATGGAAGCATCTTGCCCTTAAAATAAATATGGAGGAGGACATCATTGCTCTCTAGTTATGAAACTGGAGGACTTTAGCATTTTGGTTTACTTGATTTAGTAATAAAACACACTTTCGTCTGCAGAAACTTCAGGAGGGATTTTCACGAAATATAGCCAATGATCTAAATATTAATTATGGAAGCATACATATGTTTTCAGTCTATAGTTGTAGTTAAAGCTGTGATTCTATGCACATCTACATGGTGGTAAGCGCCACTGAGACTTACTTATGAATAAACATATATAGAATCAGGTTGCATAAGTGAAGGTGAGAGAACTGTGTTAGTTGCACTATATATAGAAAAAGTAGCTGTGTTAATTACCACTATGTACTGTATGTAGCTGCTTCTGCCCCATTGCCCTGTGTTTGATTTGTAATGCATAGATGCTCGAACTAATAAGACTCCAATTTTTTGGTGTAATTTAAAATCATAAGTAACCTGAATGTGACACCTACTGTACTGTAATTAGACAAATAAGTTTACACCACCTGCCGTCCTTACCTATTCAATCAATGTTGCTCGTTAAATGTCATCGAATCTTTGGGTGTACATATATCATTATGCTGTTTAAAAATTGAGCATAATATATGTGCATTTTCTCCTCTCCCCCTAAGACTTTTTTTCTTGCTGATCTCTGTGAAAAAAATACAAAATCCATGCTGAACTAAAACTGTATTTCCTTCATTTTTAACCAAAAATCAATAAATAATGTAACGACAAAAAATCTCCTGCCAAAGGAGGCAGCACCTAGTGAGTTATAACTTTATTTCTGTGTAGCTCAAGGGGGGTTGCAAAGGGAGTGTGAAAAGTTCATTATTATCAGCCAGAAAAAAGACGGAGTGCTAAGAAGAAAGAAGCCTCTTTCCTACTGGGATTTCTCTCTGAGTATATGATTTGCATGAAGGGCGACACATCAAACATATTGGGTGCCCTTTTTCAAATATTAATGTGAAGCTTGTTTTAAGTTCTCTCTTGACTTTGTGCCACCTTGTATCAAAGGAAGTTAAAAGTAGGACTTGGGAGAAAAATATACTTTTTCCAACTGTTTCAGCACTTAGTAAAAAATCTTTCTCTATTTGCTCAGTTCAGCTTCAAACTTTTAATATTTTGACAAACAGGTATATATTTTTTCATCATGCACATTTTAAAATGACTGTATTGTATAAATTATTTATTCCGTATTTCATATCATCCGTTCTTCTACCCTATGAAGAAGTGAGGAAGGCTTGAGGCATTGTAACCACATCCATGTCTTCTGAGATCCAAAATCCCATTCACATATATGTGGATGAAATATATTATGTTCTTAAAGAAGAACTCAAATTAATTACAAAAATTGATTTAAAAACATATTTTTTAAAAAATTGCATTTTATTGTGAAATTTAAAAAAATGAAAATCCTGAGCTGTAAGATAAAGAGGTCAGTCACACAATCAAAAACTGTGTCCTACCCAGGTTTGGGAGCCGTGTGTGCTCCCAATTTTTGGTTGTGTGGAAGCAAGTTTACAGGAAAACCTGGGTAGAAGTGATTGTGTGGAAACAAGGTAGGAGAAAAAGCTACCCAGGTTTTCCTCCTAACTTGCTCCAGAGGCGCTCTTATCCTTGGACTTCCCCACACACCCCGGGGCCCCCCAAATCCTCCTTAGTCTGTCCCAGGTGGTGTGGTTGCCACATTGCACTGCTGGCCTGTGCTACGCCGAGCATGACTGTGACCTGCGCCAGGTAGCCAAGTGTGACCTCTGCTTTAGAGACGGAGGGGGGAAAGAAATATGAGGGATAGGAATATGTTAGTTGCATGTTGAAATGTTTCTGCTAATGCAGTATTTGTGTACATATACCTGTTTTATATTCTTACATTCTTGTGAGTTCATTTGTTGTTTGTGCCCTCAAGAACCCACGTGTTAAGAATTCTGTGAGGCTATTCCCACGATCAGGCAAATCGGGCTAGGGGAGCCTAGCCCTATTTCTCCTGACAATGAGAACCACCGGGCTCGCAGGTGAGCCCAGTGGCCTCCAGGCGGTTAACCCACCAAACTACCCCTCCCCTTAAACCGGGTTTGCAGAGTGAGTGCGCTGCAAACCCAATTTTTAAAACCGATTTTTAAAATTCAATGCTGGAATTTATTCTTTGTGTTGTTTTGTTTTGGCCATTGGCCATAAATAAAGTATCTATCTAAAATCGTGAGCTGCCGCGGCATGGCTCTGTGGCATGGCTCCACACGAGGAGACCCCTGACCAGGAGGCTCAAAAGCAGCCTCCTGGCTCGGGGGTCTCTCTAGCACGCCCACACGGCCCCTGAACTCCCCAGCCTCCGCCAGCTCCGTGATGGAGCTGGCAGTTGTGTGGGCAACCAATCCGGCCACCCAGGGCTGCCACCCTGCTCGTGTGTGGGGAGAGCGGGCTAAGCCCGCTCTCCACGCTAACCCCCTAGAGGCTCTTCTCATGGATCGTGAGAAGAGCCTCTGTGTGTGTCATCGTGTGTGTGTGTGTGTGTGTGTGTGTGTGTTTGTGTGTGTGTGTAGGGGTGTGATGACTTGTAGTGGGGTGGTGATGTAGATGACTTGTAGTGGGGTGGTGGGAGCCTCCAAAGGCCTTTAGGTCCAGGCTCCAAAATTATTTAAGTGCACCCCATTGCTTCCACACAATCACTTCTACACAGGTTTTCCTCCTACCTTGCTTCCACACAACCAAAAATTGGGAGCACACAAAGCTCCCAAACCTGGGTAGAACACACTTTCTGAGCCGGGTCTCATGATCTGTGAGACCCAGTTTAGTAAGCTGGGCAGGGAGAGTGGGCTAAGCCCGCTCTCCCCATTCATGATCGGGCAGGGAGCCCTGGGGCAGGGATCGGCCGCCCACACGATTGCCGGTCGGGCAGGAATCAGCTACCCACATGATTGCTGGCTCCGTAACGGAGCCGGCAGGGGCTGGGGAGCTTGGGGGCCGTGCGGAGTGAGTGCACAGGGCATACTGGGGATACCCCCCAGAGCTGGGAGGTGGCTTTTCACCTCCCCTCCAGGGGTCTACTCATGACCAGAGAGCCCAGTTTTGCAGAGCGCTTGCTCCGCAAACCCGGGCTAAGGGCAGGGGTACTTGAGTGGGTTAGCTGCTCAAGAATCACCGGGCTCACAGCTGAGCCCAGTGGTTATGATGATCAGGAAAAATTGGACTAGGCTTTCCTAGCCCAATTTTCCCCGATCATAGGAATAGCCCCGTTGATTGTGAGAATGACCTCTATGTTTGCATTAATAAAATTTATAATGCCTATTGTATTGTTGGTCATGTTAGAGATGTGACTCCATAAGCATCAATTCTCAATACCTACTTACCACTAAGGACATTAGAAGGCTATTCACACGATGGGACGAAATCAGGCTAGCGGATTTTGCCCCCCTGTGGGAACCAGCGGGCTCGGCTGTGAGCCCGGTGGTTCCTGAGCGGGTAACCTTCTCAAGTAGCCCTCCCCTTAAACCCGGATTTTGGTATTGTGAGTAGCCGTGGCGCAACTCCGCGCCGCAGCTACTCACAAGTAGACCCCCAGCAGGAGGCTGAAAAGCAGCCTCCCAGCTCGGGAGTCTCTTCAGTATGCCCTGCGTCCTCACACAGGGCATACTGGAGCTTCCGGGGGCTGCATGGCCCCTGAACTCCCCAGCCCCTGCCGGCTCCATCACAGAGCCGGCAGTCATGTGGTGTCATAAATCTGTTAGCTTGGCTAACCCAACAGGATTTACAACCCCCTTCAGCACTCCCCCTGTGAGATAACAGAAAGCAGTCGCAAAACTGCAAGAAGGAAAATAAAATAAAAGGCTCACAAAGAAAATAGTAAACCAATTAAGTCCCATGAACTGAACTAGGTACCCCCCTCTAACAATAACTGAGTAATAAGTGAAAAGAAAACACAAAGCAAGGAATGAAATGTGCGAAAGACACCAGAACAAGAGAACCAGCAGCCAATCAGGCTTCCCTGAGTCAGCACTTCGGCTTCCTCTCTTGTGATCTCCTGCGCCTGAGTGACTGCCACTGAGCTTGCCTCTTGAGATGCCTTCTCAAGACAGGTGAAATCCCAGGTTCCTCACCATCAGAAATCTTGTCTGGCAGCTGTTGCGAATCCTCAGCTCCAGAGTCTGGTCTCCCTGCAAAATTCTGTTGCTGTGCCTCTGAGCCCTCACTAGCAGGCAAATTCTCCTGTTCCTGCTCTGACTCTTCTGAGTTAGAAGTCTGAGCCATGACATGTGGGCAGTCAATCCAGTCACCCAGGCAAGTCTGCCCAATCGTCTGCGGGCAAAGTGGGCTTAGCCTGCTCTCCCCGCAAACCCGGACAAAGAGGGTCTCACTGATCATGAGACCTGCCTCCAGGAGTGCAGGTAGAGAGTGTAGGACTGCCCCTTTGTTCTCTCTCATTTCTTGTATCACTGCTCTAAGTTTTCTGTGATTGGTAGACTGATATTCTTAGGGCACTTCCTTCTTTTCTCTCTCTTTTCTTTCTTCTTCCTTCCCTCATTAGGCAGCTAATACAGGGTTCAGACTTTTCTGTCTAGAAAAAGAGAAAGGGAGACAAGAATATAAATTGAGAGCCTTTGCAGACGATGTTGTGTTATTTTTAGAGAATCCAATGGATAAGATTGAAAGACTTTTGGACAAGATACAGCAATTTGGCCAGTTAGCTGGATTTTATATAAATAAGACTAAAACTAAGGTTCTGACTAAAAATATAGATCAGAAAATTAAAGATAGATTTGGTGAAATAAGTGAGTTAAAAGTGGAGAAGAAAGTGAAATATCTGGGAGTTTGGTTAACAAATAATAACTCTGTGCTGTTTTCAAATAATTATGTTAAAACATGGAACTCAATGAAAAATGATTTGCAAAGATGGTCTAAAATGAATTTATCTTTGATGGGAAGAATCTCTGTGGTGAAGATGAATGTTTTGCCTAAAATGTTATTTCTTTTTCAGACTATTCCTATAATTAATAACTTGACTTGTTTTAGGCAATGGCAGAAGGATATAACTAAATTTGTTTGGCAGGGGAAAAGACCAAGAATAAACTTTAAGAATCTAACAGATGCAAAGGAAAGGGGTGGTCTTACCTTGCCAGATTTAAGGTTGTATTTTGATGCTGTATGTTTGACATGGCTAAAGGAATGGATAACATTGAGAAATCCTAGAGTCCTTGATCTGGAGGGATTTGATAGAAGGTTTGGATGGCATGCCTATCTATGGTATGAAAAAACTAAAGTACATAAAGATTTTCTGAATCACTATGTAAGAAGGAGTTTAATGAGGGTATGGCTAAAATATAAAAATTGGTTGGAACCAAAAACTCCGTTATGGATATCCCCGACTGAAGCTTTATCACGTAAAGAAGTAAATATGCAGATGTCTGGGGGTACGTATAGAGATCTGTTGTATTTTCATGGAAAGGATTGTAAGTTAAAATCTTTAACTGAATTACAAAATGTAGTCAGAGATTGGTTTCAGTACTATCAATTAAATGAGATGTATAAGAAAGACCTTAAAGTTGCATTTGAAGATCAGATTTCGAACTTTGAGAAGGAATTATGTCAAGATGATGAAAAATTAATTTCCAAAATGTATAAATTATTACTTTTGGAGGAGACAAGAGAGGAATTGGTTAAAACAACTATGATAAAATGGGCTCAAGATGTTGGACATAATATAGAAATGGCAGCGTGGGAGAAGTTATGGAAAAGTGATTTAAAATTTACTGCTTGTTATGCTTTGAAGGAAAATTATTACAAAATGATGTATAGATGGTATTTAATGCCTAAAAAACTGGCATTAATGTATAAAAATGTCTCAAACAAATGTTGGAAGTGTGGGCATATTGAAGGTACTTTTTTTCATATGTGGTGGACCTGTGGGAAGGCTAAGGCCTATTGGGTCATGATATATAATGAATTGAAGAAGATATTTAAAGTGACATTTCCTAAGAAGCCTGAATCCTTCCTGCTAGGAATAACACAAGGAGCAATTTCTACAAATAACTTAACTTTTTTTATGCATGCTTCTACGGCGGCTAGAATATTATATGCACAGAAATGGAAGACTAATGAACTGCCTTCAAAAGAAGACTGGCTGATAAAAACTTTAGAATATGCAGAAATGGCAAAACTTACAACACTGATCAGAGACCAAAGTTTAGAATGTTTCAAGGAAGACTGGAAACCTTTTTTTGGTTTACTTAAAGAATTATTTTTCTACTATGGATCTTACAGCAGGATTTGAAATTTGAAATGCAGCTTGGGCAGATTAATGGTGGTGGAAGGTTTAAATTTGTGTTTTTCTTTTTTAATTAATATTACAATAAGGGTAAAACTTATAGTTGGTATCACGAAGAGAGGTGCACGGGAAGTCAACTTGTAATTGTGTTTATCATGATTGTTATGGTTATTATTATTGTTAAAAGTTAATAAAAATTTGAACTAAAAAAAAAAAAAAGTTTGTAACTTCTTAAAATGCTGCTCCCTCCTGCCACAACTTGCGGTAGAGCGTGGGTGGAGTTGTATTCCCGACCCCATAGGCAGGCACAGGGGCTGCCATCTTGCCTTCCCCTCCATGTGACATGGGCCAGCCAATCAGGTTGTTGTCTGGCCTCCCTCCACATGTGATGCAGGCCAGCCAATCAGGAACAAGTAGTGCCTGTATAAGCAGCAGGCTTTTGGAATGGCAGTTAGTTGCTCTAAGGCAAGGCATCCACCTGCACATCCCATTCTCAGTTAGGGTTATCTGGTCACCATTTGGAGCCAAGTAGGATTTTTGGGGGTCACACCTGATTGGCAGTAGGTGTGGCCTTTTTTGTCTACTCCTCACTGAGTTTGATTATAGGGGTTCCACTGGACTTAGGATCTTCAGTCATTTTGCAGGAGAGTGTGGGCTGGGGTAAGCTATTTTGGTAAATGGTGGACCATTTAAGGACCATTTAAGGTAGGAGGGCACCAAGGAACAGGCCCTTGGGGTTTTGTGGCCCATTGGGCTGGAATGGGCCCCCACCTGAAGGATGGCTTAACTCACCACCTAGAGTGATGGAACTTGGTTTGGGGTGAGTCGGGCTGCCCTCCCCTCAGCAAAGAAACACCCCATGGTGAGATGATGTCAGGACTCGGTGCCTGGCTGAATTGGCACCTGGTCCTTCACCCTGCTGTGGAACAGTCCTCCTTTATTAGACTCTCCCACATGGGTGGAGTACCCACACTCTGATTAGTTCATGTTCTTCATTGCAGGTTGTTTGTATGTAATACCAATAAAGTGGCCCTAGTTTCTCCAGTTAAGCATGTCCTGTCGTTATTGGGGCCTGGGGATACAATGAACCTTTACTTGTTTTAAGGGTTGACTCAAATTCTCCCCTTTAATCCAGTGTTGTAAAACTTGCAGTCTCTCTCACTCACACACACAAATAAGAAAGGCCTTGCTGGATCAGGCCAAAGGCCCATCTAGTGCAGCATCCTGCTTCATGAGGTGGTCAACCAGGTACATCAGGGAAGCCTGCAAAGGGGAAAGAGGTCAACCACTATGACCTCCCATACACTAATATTTTAAAATGTGCAGTGAAATATTTCAGAAAATAATGGTTAAAAAGAAGAAGACCCCTTTTCTGAGGTCACAACAAATCAGCGTTTGGGTCTTATCTGCTACTAGTGATCCTTTTAAAGCAGAAACCCCACTCTTCCTGTCTGGTTTTGACCCTTCTCTATACTGAAGGATCTCAAGAGGTTCTCTCTGGCTCCCAGGAGGAATATGGGTTGACAAGCTGTCTGCTATATCCTTTCTTGCTTTGCCCTCATCAGCCCACCCTCCTACAGAAAATATTTCTCTCTGTTCTCCAGTTGGCCTTATATTCTTATAATATAGGAAGACTTATCTATATATTATCTCATACATAGGTATATAGGTCTCTTAGCTCTCCTGTTTCTGTTTGTCTTCTTTATGGTGGTGTGTTTGGGGTATTTTAAGGTGCCGGGGGTCCGCCGTCCGCAACGTGGGTAAGGATGAGGATGGCAACGGGCTCACCCTACTGGATTGGGCAGCAGTATCTCTCCTGAATCCAATGCTGGGCGTGGCTTCCCTGCCTGCTGCGGGCAAATGCTGCTGGTCCCTAGCTGTGGTGAGGCTGCGCTGTCTAGAGACAGCATAGTCTCATGAGAATGTGGCCAGCTCTTGCGAGAGCTCAGCCCAAGATCTTGTGAGACCTGGCAATCTTGCAAGAGCTGCCCCACATGTCAGGAGCTATATAAGGCTGGCCTGGCCAGTGATGAGGAGCCAGTCAAGGAGGAGGACTGCAAGGTGAGGGAGCCCAGTGACTCCTAAGGCAACAAGTAACGGGACGCTCAAGGGGCTGCCTGTGAAGCAACAGGAAGGCCCCCAGGAAGCTGACAATTGCGGCTTGCCACAGCCAAGCAGTCCGAGGCTATTAGCCAGGGGTCCAGCTGCCCACAGCCTGCACAGCATGTGACATATGGTTTTTACTGTTTAACAGATTTTAAGGTTTTAAATGCAATTTTTGTGGAGTTTTATTGTATTTTAACTTTTGCCAGATGCCATGGGATGTCTTATGAAAGCTGATATAAAGATGGAACAATAAACAAACAAACAAAATCTTCCACCATGTGCCCATCCTCTGAGAGAGGATATGTATTATTCCTTTGGGTTAAGTTTTTATACTTCTCTTCTGCTGTGCCATAGCCTTTTTGCATAAGTGCAAACACCCATTCTTTTCACCCATTCTCAGTTGCTGTATTTTTTGAAATTCATAAATGAAGTACAAAAGTTGGTGGTCAAATTTGTGCTGGCAAGATAGTTTAGAGCTGTATTCTTCCCCCCACTACAAGGCCTATTAATGTTAATTGTAGTTATATCCACACAGGGGATAATCCTTCTGACAGGAAGATGAAAGTGTGGCTCTCATTACACATTCTGTCTTAGTTTTCTGGATGTTGGGGGCCTTGTTAGGGAAGGTTAAGATGTTCAGTATAGTTTTTGTCTGATTCACATCCCTATTTTTATCTAATGTTCTTCATTAAGTGCAAAGACTGGGATGATGCTAGGTCACATTTAAAATAACAATTCCCAAAGGAATTGTCATGAGAGTGGAGAAAAACTGCTACAGAAGTAAAGCCACTATATTGTGTGCAGATCATGGAGCTCAGCTGAATACTTCAAAGTATGTGGGTGTGTGTGGGAGAGCATCACTACAGTAACAATCTCTGCCACTGCCAAAATATAGGCAGTGATGGCCTTCTGGGAGAGAGATTAAGGAGTCTGGGCACCTCCAACTCCAGTTCTGTGGCACCAGCATTACATCCAAATGCTGGCAATGCAGTTTTGTCCCCAAGGAGCCAGAGTTGGGGGAGGACACTCCTCCTCATTCTGGCCTGATTGGCTGTGTGGGCTGTCCTTCTGTCAAGAAGGAAACCTGCACAGCCAGCTCTCCCATCAAATCTGCAGTCTCACTGACTGCAGAGAGGCCCTGCTCCTGCATGTCTCAAGCGGCTGGGAGAGTAGGGGGAAGGGGCACCAAACTGCAGGCCGATTGGAACCATGGTTCCACATTATGTCTGAAGGGGGCCAATAAAAGGCACCCTCACATGTTCAGTTGCATAGCTAATGGGTGGGGTAAATTCCATAAGTCTTGAAAAGAGACAAAAAGACAGCTAGATAATAATGTTAAAAAGTGGGGAGAGATAATATGAATGTATTCTGAGGGAGAGCAGGAGGGAGGGATAATATTGGTCAAATGTCTATAGATTTTATTAAAAATGTAAATATAGGTGATAATCACCACTCAGAAGTTACTCTGAAGTGATGAGAGCTCCATGCTATGGTTAAAACAAACAAACAAACAAACAAACAAACAAACAAACAAACAAACAAACAACCTAAAAAACCCACCCCACCAAAAAACACCCCAGTGATTACTGTGAAGTAGGACAGATACATAAAATACATTTTGCTGTTAATAATGGTTGTAAACTGATGTATCATTCATCTTGGTACTTAGTTTCTGAGATACAGTGATCTCCTGAATGGCACATTGGTCTTTGTGGCACATCTGTCACCAGCTTTTCTGAGGGTTGTGAAGCAGGAAAGGAGAAATAGTGTCTGTTAAAGCTGGTGAAAAATGAGTCTAAAGCAGCTGCAACAAGGCAAAACAATAGAGGAAAACAATACAAAAGTGGAATAGAAACAATATACTGCTGGAAAAGCAGTATTGTATATAAATAATCCTCATATTCATATAGAGATGAAGAAGATAGAAAAAAGCTGTACATTTGCACAAAAATGGTGTTTTTAAAGAAAATGTTCCACCCTACTACTTTGGCTACTTTTGACTCAAAAACTAGAAGTGGAGATTCTCATACATTGCCCTATGGTAGAAATCCTTAAACGGCATTTTGCATGTGACAGCAGAAGAGGGGTATGAATCAGCACGGGTCCTTTATGGTTCTTCTTTTTCCTGCTTCTGTACAACATGACCTGGCTCTCAGTTGGGATTCTGATCACCATGTTTTCTTTAGATAAAGCAAAGAAGTGAAGATGACTACTATGTATATATATGTAAGTGAACTCTAGTGCTAGCTAGTCCTGTCATTGTGCCTGGTGATAAGAATATTTCAAATCAGTTTTCAGATTGCAGTCCAGTTTCTATAAAATATATATTTTCATTGAGCAGGGGGGAAATGTTGGCACTCAGCATATTTGAAAATGTTATCAGGCTTCAGAATGCCACCTCTGCTGCTTCTGCTCTCACTGAGCACAACATTTGGCTTTTCACCTTTTTGTAAAAACAGAAAAAGGAAAAGAGCAACAAATAATTTGCTCTCCAGAGTCAGAAAATGCATCAGTCTGTAAATTCTTGCCGACAGCTGGTGGGTTTTTTTAGCTATCTAAATTCTCTCTTCAGCAGAAGTTTTATTTAACATGAGAAATCCCTGTTGATGCCCAGTGGTACAGTTACATTTTGCTGCTCTTTGCTATTAAGCTACTTTTTGGAAGCTCTGGTAGTGCATATCATTTACTGCTTATGGAACAGACAAGAATATGGAATTGTTAATTTCTACTATTTCTTTTTTCTCCCAGCACCTAAAAGAATACCTTATTTTGAAAGCATGCAATGATTTAAACAGTGAGCTGGTGCACTAAAAGATCCTTTCACCTCTTTCCTGTCTTATCATATAGGACCAAACTGCATCAAATACTCAAATTTTCATCAATCGATAACATACTTTGAGGTCATTCAAACAATCAAAACCAGTGTTCTACCCGGGTTTGGGAGATGTGTGTGTTCCCAATTTTTGGTTGTGTGGAAGCAAGGTAAGAGAAAAACATGGGTAGAAACGATTGTATGGAAGGAAGGTAGGAGAAAAACACTTGCTTCTATACAATCACTTCTATCCAAGTTTTTCCTCTTACTTTGCTTCCCCACAACCAAAAACTGGGAGCACACAAAGCTCCCAAATCTGGGTAGAACACAGTTTTGGGGGCTATTCTCACAATCAGCAAAAATCGGGCTAGGAGAGCCTAGCCCGATTTTGGCTGATCGTGTAAACCACTGGGCTTGCAGGCGAGCCCAGTGGCGTACAAGCGGCTAGCCCGCTTTTTAGCCCTGCCCTTAGCCCGGGTTTGCGGAGTGAGCGGTCCACAAACCTGGGCTTTCCAATCGTGAGTAGCCGCGGCGTGGGTCTGCGGCATGGCTACTCATGAGGAGACCCCCGGAGGGGAGACAAAAAGCTGCCTCCTAGCTCCGGGGGTCTCCCCAGTATGCCTTGCACACTTGTGCAAGGCATACTGAAGCTTCCGGGGGTCGCACGGCCCCCAAGCTCCCCAGCCCCCGCCAGCTCCGTCACAGAGCCGGCAATCGTGTGGGCAGCCGATCCGGCCGCCCAGGGCTCCCTCCCTGCTCGTGTGCGGGGAGACCCACTCTCCCCACTCACCCTGCTAAACCAAGTCTCACTAATCGTGAGACCCGGCTCTTTGATTGTGTAAATGACCTCAATATATAAACTTTTTACATGCTTCTGAAAGTCCCTCAGGAAATGCATTTCTGGATTTTGGAGTTCTGAATTCCCAATCATGTTTCTGTAGTCTAAGGCCAGGGTGTATTGAGCTGGCATTCTAGCAGTCAGGTTCCAGTACTTACTTCCCACACCACAAAACTCTGTTTCAGTTGAGGTCCTGCAGTTCTAAAGAACCCAGTAAAACTTCGATTTAGCTGAGCCAAAGGGCCAATCCCTTGGCTGACTGCTGCCTTAGATTGTGCCTCCTTCCTGGATTCGACATAATATCTACATCTAGTCCCTCCATCTATTACTGCCAGCCTGTGTAGACAAAACCAAGCTAGATGGACCAATGGTCTGACTCAGTATATGACAGCTTCCTATGTAACTTTGCCTGTATTGGACCATTCCTCTGACTCTGACAAGTTCCCTGGATTCCTGGACTCTCAGGAGATGATCTCTGCTGAAGCATGAGGGAACTAATGCATTATGAAATCTCCATTATTCCACTTCTTGAATTTCTGTTTTCTGTTCAGGCTTCTGTGCATGTGTCATCCAATTAATTCAGTGCATTTTTGTTTTCCCTATTCGCTACATGATCAATGTGCAAAGTAGGAAAGCCAGAGCATCTCCAAATGGAGCCACCTAAATTACTGAGGAGGCCTGCTTTTGCAAAATGGATAATTCTTTAGCTGCTACTAGTTAAATGTTGGCTGATCTGTTTTTTTTAAAACTAAGGTTTATATATATATATATATATATATATATATATATATATATATATATATATATGATCATAAAGTTATGGGAATATGGCAAGAGTTATTAAAGCTTTAATTTTGTAGATTACAAGAACAATTAATAGAAATTTTAATTAAGGTACCAACTTAACAGGATTAGAATCCATAACCCCATAAAAACGAATTACATTGTGCTTTATTATCTCCTCTCTGGAAATGTACAGGTGCTAAATTAGCTATAGGCAGTCTTCTCTATTGTCCCACGCATACACTAAAAATATTTAAAATTAAAAGTGAAAAAATAATTTACAAGATTGGTACTTTAGAGTTCAAAGTCTGTTCTTGGTGGTTTATAATAAAAATCTCTATGCATGCACATTACGTGGAACGTTGTACACTCTAATGCTACTTGACCAAAAATAAGCTAAAATATAAAGAATATTTTGGTAGTTGAAGATGATTGTAGGGAGCCATTTTGACACTAAGTGCCTAAATAATCACAAATAATAATTTACGAGAAGCAATTTGCTAATGAGACGGCAGATGCAGACTGTAGTTTTCAATTTTATTCTTGATTGGACGAGCACGTAAAGTGCTCACACGCTAACCTTTTCTAACTAGTGTACACTTCAGGCAGCCTCGTTTTGGGTTTCTTTCTTTTTTTTTTTTAAGGAGCCAGCAGTGCACTCAATGTAGTGACAAAAACTGTAATCAGTGAATGTTTTCAAATGATCAGCCACAGTCAATGTAAAATATGCATTTCCCTCAGAGAACCTTTCCTTAGAAAATCTCCCCCCTCTGCCCTCATAAATCAAATGAGGTGCTCTAATTATTCCACACATTTTGCTTCAAAATATTCATGAATGAAATACCCTTTCTTCTCATTTCTTTCTTTCAGTCCAGATCTAATTATTTCAACTAGATGAAGACAACCTTTTTAGCAAATGTGCCACAAGACAAAACCAAGCAGCCCATGCAACTCTAGTGTTCATTCCAGTATATATCTTGCTTCCCCCCCTGCCACCCCAGTGCTTTTTTTTTTTGGTGTGTGTGTTGGGGGGGGGGGTTGCCTCCAGTCTATTAAGCCAGGGAAGCAGGCAGAGCAGCTTGGTAGGTAGGGAAGTTTACAAAATTCTCCATTACTTGGAATATGGACTTCTTAAGCTCATAATTCTCAGCCATAAATGGAGTATCACACTCCTGGAAAAGTTCTTCTCCACTTCACTTATAAACTGACCTCCTTCCCTCCTTGGGCTGTTGTAGGGGCATTTGCCCCCTCACTAGTGGCAGGCAGGAATACAGTCCTGAAGCTGTGCCATAATCATGCCCTCTTGCTCCTGCCCAGCTATACCACAAATTCCTGCTGCCTGTACCGCTTGTAGCACCTTGATGCTGGCTGACCCCCTCTACTTTCAACATATCATGCTTCTTCGGGTTCATATCTCAAGGACTCGTTTCTGTTGAGTTTGCTACATAGTGACTCTGCTTCACAAACAACAACTCTGATGCTGAGCTATGGTATAGATTTACAGGGGACTAGTTCCAATAGCCTGTTGTAATGGTTCCATGACATCACGTGGCATCATGGTTTATTCTGTCTAGCTGTGATTAGTTTGCTTCCATGGTTTACTTTGGCCGCACTTGCACGTAATATGAATCTGGAGTTTGCTGAACCCGTTGTTAATTCTTATAACCATAAATCACATCACAGATGTTCATCCAACTGCAGCCCGGCAACCTCTGGTTTCAGGGTAGGGGAGCCACTCTCTCTTCCTTCTCCTCTGAGGCTGCATCCCAGCATGCTCCATAGTGCTAGCATCGCCAGATTGTGGGCAAGGTGTCAGGATGTCTGCAGGGTGGCAGCTGTTGGCCATGATCTTCAAAGCTAACATGACTTTTTGGAATGAATGGACCGCCTGCTCTCAGCAGGGAAAGGGGATTTAAATCCCTTAAATGGCATGCAAGCCTTTCTTCTGAGAGCAATTGCCCCACCGCCCTCAAAAGAGCCCCATGCCAAAACAGTCTCACACAAGCACAATTGCTGGCAACGGGAAGATGCTGAGGGGCACTATTTTTCTGTAACTCCTGGACATCATGATGACTTCCTGAGAAGGAATATGTATATGAAGGAGGACAAAGGATCCTGGGTCTGTGACCAAGGATGCTCTTGCTATGACCAACCCCAGCTAATCAGTCCAGGGACACCAAATCACACTCCTGCACCTGTGTTGGCTTGCTGGCCAGAGATTAGCCTCCTTTTGAGAAAGCCAGTCCACTGAGGAGGACCAGAGGCTCCAAGACCTTCAGTCCTCCTTTGTACTGCACTTTCATGAAGCACGCCATCCAAATAAAGGCACCCCTCCCACTTGTGCGGGGTCCCTGTTAATAATAGCACCTTTACACAGCAATCCTTTCCTCTTCAGGCAACCCTTTCATGCACCCCAAAGAGAATTTGCCGCTCCATGTGTCTGGGCGGTACTGGGTGGGAAGACTAGGGAAACACCAGGACTGGGGATAGATCTTCACTCTCTTTCAAATTTCCTGGGTTCAGACCCACATCATGGCATATGCAGATCGGTCATTACAGGGAATCACCCATTATTAGTGATCCCAAGAGAGTAGGGTCGCCTTGCTGGGCAAAAATAAACATGGATATGTTCCAATTGGTGACCAAACCAGCAGAGGGCCTGCTTGGGCTACTTCTTCACAGAACTTTCCAAGACAGGGAGAAGTATTACCAGGCTACCATCCCTGAAGCTTGCTTGTGTGGAGCAACCAGGCTGGGTGGCATCTGCCTTCTGGCCCGCATGCATGTCTCCATGGCCTTACAATCTCATGAGAGCAGTCCTTGGGAGAAGAGGCATCATCACACATTATTAGCAATTTTGCTCGATCCCTGCATTCCCCAGGACAGTTCTTCTCATGAGTAGTGCATTGGTCTCTCCATGGCCTTTCACTCTCAGGAGGGCACGGTTCACTCCAGAGCAGCAGCATCACGCAGGAAGAATCTCTCCTTTAACTGAAGGAAATGATGCTCCCGCTGGACAGTTCTTCTCATGAGTAATGCCGGAGTCTGCATAGAGCAGAGCCATTCAAGAATTCGTGGGTGCAGCTGCCTTTTTAACACGACCCCATGTATTGCTGCCCTGCCATATGTTATCTTTGCAGCAATCTAATCGGGTTGCCCAGTTTGTGGTACCATAACGACTGCATGTGCTTGTGAACATACTTCTTTACTGATTCATTTTCCGAGAGAGAAACACATAGTGTCCATCTTGCTATCACATCCCCTTTCTTTCTGATTGCCAGAGGCAGGGACACACTGGGAAGAGGGCATCCCTCAATATGACTTTTCCATTTGATAGGCTTAGAAGCTTGGGGTGGGACATGGTGGCATCCCTGTTGCTGGGCAATGGATTGAGTAGCTCAGAGACAGCCGGTGGGACAGGTTCTTGCATAAGTGGCCATTGAGAAGTGCTTCAGGCATGGAGCAGCCACATTTCTGGGTGGGTCTGGGCCACCTTCTCTATGATTTCGGTTCCAGAAACAGCATGAAACTACAATTATGTCGGTGCCTGCATTTGTACATAACGCTGCTGCCCCAAAACCTCGGGTTGGAGTGAGGCTCAAAGGTTGGAGTGTAGGAGTGTAGGAACTCACTACAAACTGAAAGTTCAAATTGGAGTTTGGCATGGGAAACCTCAGGTCACTTTGGGTACAAAACCGTGGTTTCATACATTTGGACATAGAGGAATCCCGACCTCTTCCCCCATTAAACTCTAGTTTGGCATGACATGTGAATGGGGCCTATGTCTAACTGTGGTTATTCTGTAAGTTTTAATACATGCTAGTCAGTCAAACCACATTCTGAACCGGGGCGTATCTAGGGTAGGGCAGGCAGGGCACGTGCCCCTGGCGCCCCTCGAAGGGGGGTGCCGTTTCTTAAAATTACTTTTTTTTAAAAAAAGGCTGCCGAAAACAAAATGGCCACTGCGCATGCTCAAATGGCCTCTGTGAGGCCCTAGGCCATACCAGGCCTCACAGAGGCCATTTGAGAAAGAAAGAGGTGGTCTTACCCTGCCAGACTTAAGGTTGTATTTTGATGCTGTTTGTTTGACGTGGTTAAAAGAATGGATAACATTAAGAAATCCTAGAATACTTGATTTGGAAGGATTTGATAGAAGTAGGGGTGTGCAATTTGGGTATTCGGTGATTCGGTTCGGAACACGAACCGAATCACCCCTGTTCTGTTTTGTGCCCGAATATGGGCCACCCGAATCACCCTTGATTTGGTTCGGATTTAAAAAACTTCTGAGGTGTGAATTCTCATTCTATCATAGCAAATGAGATTTTTTTCAATTACACAACTCTCATGACCCCACTTTCACTTTTTCACACTCTCAATTACTATGAATATGAGGAAGTAATCAATTTAGCACACTTCACCTTATGAAGACAAACCTCAGAAATTCACCAAAATTCACCCCTCTGTCCAATCACTCTGAAATTGGGGACGGGTGGTAGCCTTCATCCATTAGGCACTATCTACCAGCCCACCCCACTCCTTTGGGGCAGATCCACTTTCTGCCCCCAATCTGCCCCAAGACACCAAAACTTCAAATATTCCCAAAAAATCGGCCCTCTGCCCAATCCCCCTGAAATTGGGGTGGTAGCCTCCACCCATTAGGCACTACCACCCCACCCCACTATTTTGGGGCAGATCCACTTTCTGCCCCCCAAACTGCCCCAAAGTCACTAAAACTTCAAAAATTCTCATAAAATCAGCCCTTTGTCCAATCCCTCTGAAATTGAGGTGGTAGCCTCCACCCATTAGGCACTACCACCCCACACCACTATTCTGCCCAAGCCCCCACTTTCTGCCCTAATCTGCCCCAAAGACATGAAAACTTCATAAATTTCCCAAAAATCAGCCCTTTGCCCAATCCCCCTGAAATTGGGGTGGTAGCCTGCACCCGTTAGGCACTACCACCCCACCCCACTCTTTTTGCCCAGATCCCATGCTATGCCCCCGAACTGCCCCAAAGTTACTAAAACTTCAAAAAATCCCCCAAAATCAACCATGAACCGAATCACACGAATTTTTTGGGCCCGAAATTCGGGTGATTTGGCTCGGGCCCGAAAAATATCAGGGGACATCAGGGGTGATTCGGTTCGGCTCCAATTCAACCGAAATTTCTCATTTCGGGCACAGATCGTTCTGTGCCCAAATTTTTTTGCACATCCCTAGATAGAAGGTTCAGATGGCATTCATATTTGTGGTATGACAAAAGTAAAATACATAAAGATTTTCTGAATCACTATGTAAGAAGGAGTCTAATGAGAGTGTGGGTAAAATATAAAAAATTGCTGGAACCTAAAACTCTGTTATGGTTATCCCCGATTGAAGCTTTAATACGTAAAGAGAGAAATATGCAACCGCAATGGGGTACCTATAGGGATCTGTTGTGTTTTCAAGAAAAGGGCTATAAGTTAAAAAATCTAATTGAAGTACAAAATCTGGTTAGTAATTGGTTTCAGTACCATCAGTTAAATGAAGTATTTAAGAAGGATTTCAAACTTGGATTTGAGGATCAAATGTCGAGATTTGAGAAGGAGCTATGTGCAAATGATGAAAAATTAGTGTCTAAGATGTATAGGCTGTTGCTTTTGGAAGAGACAAGAGATGAAGTGGTTAAAACGACTATGCTAAAATGGGCTCAAGATGTGGGTCATAATATAGATATGGCAGCTTGGGAAAAATTATGGAAAACTGATTTAAAGTTCACTGCATGTTACACTTTAAAAGAAAATTATTATAAGATGATGTACAGGTGGTATTTGACGCCTAAAAAACTGGTGATAATGTATAAAAATGTTTCAGACAAATGTTGGAAATGTGGACATTGTGAAGGAACTTTTTTCATATGTGGTGGTCTTGTAGGAAGGCAAAGGCCTTTTGGGACATGATATATAATGAGTTAAAAAAATTTTTTTAATGACATTTCCTAAGAGCCCAGAATACTTCCTGCTGGGAATAACGCAAGGAGAGTTTTCCACAAGAAATTTTACATTCTTCATGTATGCAACCATGGCGGCCAGAATAGTATATGCACAGAAATGGAAGGACAATGAACTGCCCTCAAAAGAAGATTGACTGATAAAAATTTTGGAATATGCGGAGATGGCAAAACTTACAGTACTGATAAGAGATCAAAATTTGGAAGGTTTTAAAGAAGATTGGTAATCATTCTTACTGTACCTAAAGAATTATTTTCCTAATATTGATTTTTCAACAGGGTTTGAAATTTAGTAATATTAGCAGGCTGAGTAGACTAAAATCGAGTTTGGTAAGATATAGGATATATGTTTTGAATTATTATAGCAAGGGTTAATTGTATAGTTAGTGATTCACGCTGACTGGTGAGCTGGAAGTCAATTTTTGTTTAATTGGATGTAATGAGATTTTCAAGATATTGTTAAAATCAATAAAAATTTAAAGCAAAAAAAACCAGAGGCCATTTGAGCATTTGTGGTGGCCATTTTGTTTTCAGCTGCAATTTTTTGGAAAAAAAATTATTTTAAAAAATGGCCACTGTACATGCTTAAATGGTCCCTGTGAGGCCCTAGAAGCCAGCAGGGGGGAGGGGGAACCTTTGCAAAAAAAAAAACAAAAAACCCAGCCTTTAGGAAGCCCCCCAAAGGGGCTACAGGTAATTTTTTTTTTAAAAAAAATAATATAAGTCACTGTACGCATATTCAGATATGTGACTTGTATGTGAGCTTCAGACTTGTATTTTTCTGCTGATATTATGGTAAAGTTATCTGAAAGATGGGTGTCAGATGTTTGGACAGGGGGCGCAATTTCAATGCTTGCCCTAGCTGCTATTTTCCCTAGATACGCCTCTGTTCTGAACCCAAGGTTTGAAGTTGGTTGGGTTGTCCAAACCATGGTCTCATGTGATGACTGGACTCTCTATTGTGGTGTAATCTTAGTTTGTTTTAGTAGCTCTGCCGTCACAGTGTACTTGCGTAGAGAAAGGCAAGCCTTGATCACGGGAGATAAGTGGAAGAGGAACCTGAACAACAAACCAAAATGTGGTGATGGTCTTTTTGCACTATCCCAAGTTTGTTAAATAGGCCTTAGTTGAAATAAAACAATTCCATGTGATGTGTGAATCTGCTTATTGTGCTTACTAGACTGATGTGCAGTATCTGATCACATTCTGATTCCTGTGAAGAAGTGTTTTCCATTTCTTGATATGAATGATATCTTCAGATGTTGCTTAAGAATTTCTGCAGCTACTGGACGGTCACTTCCATTTTCACCTACTGGCATGTCTTGTAATATTCAAAAGGGAGCTTGCAGGTAATCATGAAGTGGATCTCTCTCCTTCATCTCTGCTCTTTACCTGGTTCCACCATTCCCCCTCTTCCTTAGTACTTCTCTACTTCCTTTTAAATGTAATCTTTCTTATAATCATCAATTCATTTAATGCAAATATAGTGACCACAATCTTCTTCAGTCTTCTTCTGCATATGGAAGTGACTGTGCATTCAGCTGGCAGAACTTTTAAAGTCATGTCTGAACCTGTTCTTAGATAATATGAGCATTATTTAAAGCTTTTTGGTAAATTGATTATTTGTCGGTGGGATGGTACAGGAAAAGGAAACAGAGAGAGAGAGAGAGAGAGAGAGAGAGAGAGAGAGAGAGAGAGAGAGAGAGAGAGAGAGAGAATAAAGGAGAAGCTCAATTGTGTTTGTGTGTTTAAATTTCTAAATCTAATTCCAAATTCCAAATTTGAACCCCTGCTAACTGAACAAACAGGCATCTTTTAAGTAATGCCAGTGGCTTAAATGTCACTGGGGCCGATCCCAGTGCTGCTCCGCTTGGTAGCCTGTGGTTTTTCCTCAAGGTGCAAGCATGCCCCTTTCCCTAGGTCATTGGTTGTGTGTGTGCTCAAGCTGCCTGCAGCCCAATCACAGAGCCGGGAGGCTAGCGTGCCTGGCAGAGGGGGAATCTCTCAATGCACTGCACTCCTGATGATCCTTTCTCCTTCAGCTCTCTGCTATGCTCCTCACAGTGGCGCCACTCATGTGCCACAGTGAGCAGCAGAGCAAACTGGGGAGGGTGATTTTGTGCAGGGAGATAGTCAGGAGTCTGCCTGCTCTCCCCAGAGAGTTTGTGTGCATGTACTCATTATTTCTTTTTCTATGTAAATCACTTTGAGAACTTCTGCTGTTAATAAGCAGTACATAATTTTTTTTAGAAGGATTGGGTTTCATTAACAATGGCCAGATGCACATGTATTGAAGAACCACAGGTCCAATGGACCCACGGTTCTGCTCCCCATTCCCCCACCTTGCTTTCCTGTCCAATTTTGGAGGTAATGGTGAGCAGGCTCTCTGCTGTCTGGGAGACTGCCGAGAGGAGGGGGAACTGGCTGTATGAGGTTCCTTCTTGAATGAAGGACAGCCCACTCAGCCAATCACAGCCAGAGAGAGGGAAGAGCTTCCTGCCTCAACTCTGGTTCCAGAAAGCCAAGCCTGCAATTCCGTATTTGCATGTAACACAGACTGTGGCAAAACTCGGGTTGGAGCGGTGAAGCTCACCACAACCCGAGGGTTCAAATTGGAATTTTAAAAAGAAAACCTTGGGTCACTCTTTGTGTGGAAACAGCATTTCCTGCATTCAGCCATAAAGTTTGGCAACCTCTGACCTCTTAAACTCCAGTATCATGTTATGTCAGAATGGGGCAATTATTTAAAATAATATTGTAAGTTGATGTGGATTTTTTAAATAGATACAGTAGCTGTCACGAAGAAGCTAAAATGTAGAGATGCAAACAAAGTTCACTGGGCTCGAGCCTGGAAATGGACATTTTGTGCTCATAGTGTTTGTTTCCAAGAAGATTAGCATTGGAGGTACAAGAATTCTTCTTTTACTAGGCACCAATCTGACATGAGTGCATAAGGGCTCACTTTCAATTCTACTGAAAGTACCAGCTACCCTTCTTTGTGGCAGAGTTGTATAGCTGACTCTTTGGTTTATTCAGCCACAGAGAAATGAATTATAAAGTGTGACTGATTAGTTCACTAAATCTACAGGTTTCACTGATTTTCCATATTGATGAAAAGTGGGAATGGTACAAAGCATATTCTGTATCATTGTATTTTCGCCTATTATTGGCATTTTTAAGATGACATGTTAGTAAATTCTTTCAGTCAGTTGTCCTTTATGGAACTTATCATTCTTGCTTGTTGTGAAACTTTGTATATCTTTGTGTGTGTGTCTCTGTAACTCTCTCTCTCTCTGTGTATACACACAAAGTTTTATGTGTTTCAAAACAAACAATTTTGTATTTTAAAGGTTAAAGCTATAAAGTTTTCAATAATCTCTTTCAACACTAACATATGGATTTACGTCTCGGTTTTCTGTGTTACCAAATCGTTATGTTAATTTTATATCAACCAGATCACTGTGTTGGCTTAAAGTTATCATTTATAATTTACAAAATCTACATCAGGGTATGAAATTTAAAGAATGCATTTTGATTCCAATATAGTTTGAAAAATGAACCTTCCATCTGTTCCTTCCCACTCTTACCTTATGGCTGGCATTTAGTTTAAAGAACAACAAAGTCACCAGGACTCATTACAATGAAGACTTTAACAGGCAGATATTGCAGTGGTATATTAAATACCCTCATTGTAATAGAAGGTAAGTTTTAATCAAGTTCTTCTGAAAAGTTCCTGATGAACGCAAAGTATGTATTTTCCTGGTCTACTACCAGCTATTTTCTTGCAACAGCATAAGAAAGAAAGAAGATTAAAGGTGAACCATTTGATACTGGGAACCCTTTCCTGCAAGACAGAAATGCCTTTTAAGCTCCACAGTTTTAGCTGGGAAGAAGATAATACCCTCTATGAGGGAGAGAAGAGAAAAGAAGTTCCTTCTTTTGAACTTCAGTGCTGTCTGCAGGAAGTGTGCTGTGAACTAGTAGAGGTGATAAGGTTGTAGAATACAGTAGAGGAAAGATTCAGATATCACATCAAATCCAATTGAGACCTTGAACCAAACCATAGTTTATGAAGCTTAACTACAGTTTAGTGTGGTGTATTCATTTGTAATTGCCATCATGTCAGAATCAAAAATCATAGTCTGAAGTGGTTTGGTGTGATGTCTGGATTGATAAGCCACAATTAAACTCATCGCTTCATCTGGAAGTCTCTGTACTATAGAAATGGGAGTGCTGATCAGATGGAAAATGAACACACTCATGCTGCGTGACTTAATAACTGTATTAAGTCTGTAATAATAACTGTATTAATAACTGTAGCACTGTATGGTAAAGAAAGGATAGAGTCTAACAAGGTAGAAAACCTAGGTGGACTAGAGTCCTCCACAGAAACCCTGTTTACTCAAAACTACAATACTAGAAGCTCAGTTAGATTGTATAACCCAAAGGAGGAAAGGTACCACTAAGTCCAGGAGGATGCCAGCATGGCTAACAGGTAACGTCAAGGAAGCCATAAAAGGGAAGAAGACTTACTTCCAAAATTGGAAGGCCTGTCCAAAAGAAGAGAACAGAAAGAACACAAACTCTGGCAAAAGAAATTCATGGCGACAATACAGGAAGCGAAAAGAGAATTAGAGGAGCATTTAGCTAAAAGCATCAAGGGGAATAACAAAAACTTATTTAAATACATCAGAAGCAGGAAACCTGCCAGGGAGGCATTTGGATCATTAGACAATGAGGGAATGAAAGGAATTATTAAAGAGAATATGGAGGTTGCAGAGAAGCCAACTGAATTCTTTCTATCCGTCTTCACGGCAGAGGATACTGAGCATATACCTGCTCCTGAACCCATCTTTTCAGGGATGGAGGCTAAAGAACTGAATCAGATAGAAGTGACAAGAGATTATGTTCTAAACTGTCTGGAAATACTGAAAACTATCAAATTGCCCAGGCGGCGGCATGATGGCCTGGCCTGGCCTGGCCTGGCCCTGAGGGAGGCGGTGGTGGGACGGCCCTGGCCCTGGGAAAGGTGGCTTGACTTAATTTTTTAAGTGAATTGAGGCTTGGGGGGGGCATTGTTTGTTACAGCGTGGTGTCCAGATTCTGGATTTTGGGTGTCTGGATAAGGGAAGCCCAAAAATATGGTGTGGCCACACCTGGAGTACTGCATACAATTCTGGTCACCACATCTAAAAAAGGACATTGTAGAACTGGAAAAGGTGCAGAAGAGTACAACCAAAATGATCGGGGCCTAGACTACCTTTCTTATGAGGCCCCTATAACACCTGGGGCTATTTAGTTTAGAAAAAATATGACTGTGGGGAGACATGATAGAGGTCTTTAAAATTATGCATGGTGTGGAGAAAATAGATAGGTAGAAATTCGTCTCCCTCTCACATAACACTAGAACCAGGGGTCATCTCATGAAATTGATTACCAGGAAATCTAAGACCAACAAACAGAAGTACTTTTTCACACAACACATAATCAACTTGGTGGAATTCTCTGCCACAAGATGTAGTGACAGGCAACAACCTGGATGGCTTTAAGAGGGGTTTGGATAACTCCATGGAGGAGAGGTCTATCACTGGCTACTAGTCGGAGGGCTATAGGCTACCTCCAGCCTCAAGGCAGGATGCCTCTGAGTACCAGTTGTGGGGGAATAACAGCAGGAGAGAGGGCATGCCCTCAGCTCCTACCTGTGGTCTCCCCAGTAGCTACCTGGTGGGCCACTGTGTGAAACAAGATGCTGGACTAGATGAGCCTTGGGTCTGATCCAGCAGGCTGTTCTTATGTTCTTAATAATGGACACAAGTTTTTATACAACTTTACTGCAGAAACCCCACTATAAAAGTTTATTGCCTTTTACTGAATTGTTTACGCCTATGTACTGAGCTCAACAATCAAGACGAAATTATTGCCATCTTTTTTTCTCTAATCGAACTCTGGATAACCCCTGGTGTCTTGAGCCATTTTGTCCTCCCCAGATACTTTGCAGGGGAGCGCCACTATCCAGACCGGGGATCCCAGTCACTCAGGCTTAAATTAACTGTTTAACTGTGATCATTCTGGTTGTGAGAATGCAGCCTAATTAAGTTTTCTATTCTCATTGTTCATAACATAACGGCATGCTGATGTATAGGTTGTATTTAATAGGATGTATTTAATAGGTTAATCTGTAATTAAATACTGATGTATTTAATAGGTTTAATAGGTAATGAATAATGTTTATTCATTATAGCCAGGAATATTAAAATAAGAAGAAATCACTGTCCTATTCCAAAATGATAGTCAGATCTAGAAACAGGGTTAACAGAGTAACCATTTCCAATTTTGTTCCATTGCATAGAGCAGCAAATGCAAGGAATCCCAAGTACAGCTAATCTTTATGTCTACCCAGTCATAACATAAAGAAAGGGAAACAATGAGGTTACAGTATGGTTTCATAATGGCTTCATTCAACATTTCCCAACCCACTGGGGACTTCACCTAACGAATTTAACACAAACACTTAATGTAATTGTAAACCACATTGTATTGATAGGCTCCATACTCTCCTTCTTGACCTGAAGGACTCTCAGCTCCAGGCTGTCTGTTTACCTGTCAATTAACGTTTTTCAGGGCTTCACTGGCAGCCTGACTTGGCAATTATGTGTGCAGTGTACTGTGGAAGAGTTGAGTGAAAAGTTATTAAATATGTGTATGTTCAGAACCTATATATTTTTCTTAGCTAGACAGTAGTGAAATTGCACTGTTTAATAAGTGCATTTGTTGCTCATCCCTCTCTGACTTTCACAGCCTCCCTGTTTTAGCCTCCCATGCATGATTAAGTGCTTCCTCTTTCATCCCAGCCTCAAGGTTAACTTAAGGCCTCCTTCAGGTCAGTGGACCATGTAATAGAAATCACTGTGGATGGGCTATGTCATGAGAACATTAGAAGCATCAGGGGCATAGAATCGTTGCTCATTCTGAATCCTTTTCCTGTGTTGTTTTCCCCTGAGGTGGACCTGGAGGCATTATATGCCTTCAAGTAACATAGCGACGTTACATCTCATACTACATACCATACAGAAACAAATCTGCTACATACCATACAAAAACAAATCTGATTGGAATAACATGTATTGTATATGGATCTGAAGCCAAAACTTCAGACTCCAAAGGCAAGTAGGCATTTGCTTTCAGAAGCTCCCTAAGAATAATGCAAACACTAGCATCTTGAAAGGTTATCTGAGGTGCACTCATAAATGATTCTGTTCTAACACTGGATCAAATTTCAAGGTTCTAGTAAAAATAAAAAAGTATTTTTTCTCTGCTGTATAGAAGAAATTCAGTGAAGATTTTGCCGTAAAATGATGTGATTGGCACATATCTCTCCCTCTCTCACATACACATACAGTGGTCCCTCTACTTACGAAATTAATCCGTTCCGAATGCACATTTGTAAGTTGAAAAGTTCGTAAGTCGAAAAGCGGTTTCCCATAGGAATGCATTGGGAACGGATTAATGCGTTCCGGAGCCTAGAAAAAAGACCCAGACCCCCAGTAAGGCTTGCAAACTGCACAGGAACATTTCTTTTCAAGAATAAACAGGCAGCAAACAGGCAGGCAAGTCAAGGAAACCGCATGTAAAATTCGTAAGTCGAGGAAACCCCATCTAAAAATTTGTAAGTCGAAAAAACCGCATCTAAAACCGGATCTAAAACTGCCGTTTGTAACTCGAAAAATACTTATGTCGAGTAGTTCGTAAGTCGAGGGACCACTGTACACTACACACACGGTACAAAACTGGCCCCAGCTTGATCAACTAAACCTGGTTCATTAATACTTATTTGCTAGCAAGCAAGAGTGCTTAGGGCAGCATTTTTTGGCACCCACACCAATGAAGGCACGGAAGTAGAAGAATTGGGCCACAGCTTCATTAAATCATAACAGCCAATTAAAACCCACAGCAATGGCGGGTGGTGGGTGGGATTAGATTATGAAACATTTTCTTTTGGAACTATGAATACAATATTTAAGAAAATGTGTTAAAAGATATATTCATATAAGGAAAGGTGTTCCGGTCTTTACTCTCCCAAACTGCTTGCTTGCTTCAGATTCCTCCATCTTCTACAGCATGTGAAAGAAACGGATCTATGTTTGGAAATATAGTAGATCAGGAAATAAAGGCACATGTGAAAAGGTAGAAAGGCTTGTCTCAAAACAGGCAATTCAGTTTTCATAAGTCATGATAATAAAAATGAAGGTTCAGAAAAAGCAGAAACTGCAGATTGTGATACAGTACGTCTAAATTTAATATCCAAAACATGATCAATGTTATGAAGAAAGCAGGTTATCCTCTATAATAAAAGGCTTGGGTGTCCGCCCGTGTCTCTGCGCCCGTGTCTCCCTCGTGTCTCCCTCCCGAGGGAGATACGGCCGCAGGCACCAGGCGGCCATGTTGTTCAGTGGCGGGTCAAGAACGGACTACGGGGAGGAGAAGCGGGGACCGGGGAGGGCAGAGGCGGCCAGATGAAGGAGAAACGTTGACTCCCGGTCCAGGAGGAGCAGAAGCGGTAACCGGGGAGGGCAGAAGCGGCAGCTGAAACGGCCGCAGGCACCAGAGGAAGAAGCCGGGGAAGCAGACGAAGAAGCCGGGCGAGGCGGCAGCGGCGGGGGAAGCCGGAAAGGGGAGGCCGGCGGTGGTGGTGGGCCCTTGCCCAGCCAGGGAGACCGGCTGCGGTATGGAGGCTGGCAGCAGCGGGAGGGGGAATGGTGGTGGGGGGCCCGGAGTGCACAACTCTCCTAGCACCCATTAATTTAACGGGCCTAAAATAACTAGTACATAATAAATGCTCCTAAAGAGACAATGTGACTTTAGACCTGTAAAGGGCACTAGAAAAAAAATTGCATATATTTCAATTTTTCTCAAAATTTCTGGTCCCCCCCCCCCAAAAAAAACAAACCTTGGGGGGAGTTATTTCATGACATCAACATTTCCAGAAATTTTATATCTCTAGTGGGAACTAACAGAAACCGTGTCCCAGTTGCAAATCCCTATGCTATATCATGTTGGGCAATTACACCCTGGCTCAGAGCAACATCAGATTGCTGCTCTTCTTAGCCATCCGAATGTGGTCAAGGAATTTGCAGGAAGCACTACTCCCACATAACCATCCCAAGCCATACAGGCTTTAAGGTTGGTGATGCTCTTATGAACAGAGAAGCCCCAGTCAAAACTCCTTAAACTGTGAAGTCTTTAAGGAATGATTGAAACTCCTCCTCACACCAAATATGTTCCTTAAGTTGGGATGTACGAGTTCGAATCTGAACCGGTCTGAGTTTGAACCGGACTGCCCTCTGGTTCAAAAAACCAGCTCGTGGGCCAGCTCGAGGAGGGGGAGGTATACTTGTAAAAGGGAATCCAGCTAGGATTCTGCTTTATAAGTAAAGGGGAATTCCCTAGACTAAGAAGGAGGGGAGGTGAAAGGGAAATATTTATCTTTAGTTTTCGGCCAGTGTGGAAAGCAGGGATGGCAGAAGTGGCCATGTTAGCAGCACTGGAGGCAGCGGTGGGAGCTCCTCCAATTCCCCTGGCCTCCAAATGACAGGCCAGATGCCCCTTTACAAGTATATCCCTGGAGCCAGCCTATAAGCTGGCTCAGCCAGCTCGATGGCCAAACTGGACCAGACCAGACCTGGTATGACTGAGCCCATTTGACCAGCTCGAGCCCGAGCCCAGACAGTTTGGCCAGCTTGCACACCCCTAGCCTTAGGGAAGCTGTAATTAACTTGTTTTAGGCTTCCTCAGATCTGCACTGCACCTGCCAGTTGTGACTGTGCAAAACTAGCTAGTGTCGTAAATCTGTTAGCTCGGCTAACCCAACAGGATTTACAACCCCCTTCAGCACTCCCCAGTGAGTTAACAGAAAGCAGCAGAAGAACTGCATGAGTGAAAAATAAAAGGCTCACAAAGAAAAACAGTAAATGAATCAAGTCCCCTGAACTGAACTAGGTACTTCCCTCTAACAATAACTGAGTAATAAGTGAAAGGAAAACACAGAGCAAGGAACGAAAATAGCGAAGGACAACAGAAGCAAGGAATTAACAGAACAAAGCAGGAAAGCATAAGCGAGGCAAACTGGAACTCGGACAAAGTTTTGGAATTCAATAGCACACTGTCTGCAGACCAGCGAAAGTTGCAAACAGCACCTGAGCAAGTGAGAGACTCAAGAGAACCAGCAGCCAATCAGGCTTCCCTGAGTCAGCACTTTGGCTTCCTCTAGTGATCTCCTGCACCAATGTGACTTCCACTGAGCCTCCCCCTTGAGCCGTCTTCTCAAGAAAGGTGAAATCTCAGGCTCCTCCCCATCAGAAATCATGTCTGGCAGCTGTTGCAAATCCTCAGCTCCAGAGTCTGGTCTCCCTGCCAACTCCTGTTGCTATGCCTCTGAGCCCTCACTAGCAGGCGAATCCTCCCATTCCTGCTCTGACTCTTCTGAGTCAGAAGTCTGAGCCATGATAGCTAGCTGCAGAGAACAGTATGAGGGAAGCAAATAACACCCTTGTCACAAGCTGGTTCAAAGGAGGGCCACAGAATTCCTGCCCATCCCCCAAAAGAACAACCAATGGAAACCCACACTATTTTCAGTTGGCAAGCTCTACTCACCTAGGCACCCCAGCTCTTAGTTACTCTGCATTGTGCTTTGCAAGGCTGGAAGATTAGAAGATTTCTTGGGGGACAGGAAGTTGGTGGAAGGGGGCAGGTTTCTGAGCTCCAGCCATTCATCACCAGGAAGATGTACTTGGGTAGACCATATAATCTATGTTGGGTTGTCCCGGTCATTATAATTATGGGTGCTTTTTGGAGTACAGAGTATATGCTAACCTGTATTTCACACAAGATAACCAAACTGTGGAGAGCTCATCTTAATTCAGAATCATTCTACCACCCCACCCAACCGAAGGAAGAACTTGAATAAGTTCTGGGGCAGATCAGAAAATTTCTGCAGCTCATCAGTGCAATGGTCTGGTGGCCCTTGGAATCTGGAGTCTTCTCAAGGGCTATTGGCAGAGCAGCACATCAGAGTGACAACAAAGTGGGAGGGGAAGGGATGGGGAAAACCCTTCAGTCCCCACTTGGCAGCAAAGCTGTTGCTCTTCTCTTTGCATGCTAAAGTGCACTATGCAGAGCAGGGAGGGGAAAGAAAAAGAACAGAAAACCAATCTCCCTCTTCTCTGCATGCTGCTGCTAGGGATGTGCATGCACCTGCACGCATCTGACGTGCGCTCTCACCCTTGCTACTTTCGGTCAGAAGAGTGACAGGGAGGGAGGGAGGTACATTGCCACCCTGCCAGACCAGTTTCCAGCCAGCACCGGCAGGGGCGGGGAGCGGAGGGAGGTGTAAGTGCACCCTCCCGCGCCCTTAAAATTATCTCACCCCCGCTGTTGAACCAGCCCCTGCCAGTTCTGTTCACATGCCTAGCTGCTGCTGCTCATCATGTTTGCACCGCCCCACTGCTGCTGAAGCAGGTAAGGAAATGGTGGTGGAAAATATGGAAAACTTCAATCAGAGCTTAGAAGATTTTGGGGGGGACAGGAAGTTTGTCCCTCCCTTTGGTGGAGGGGGCCAGGTTTCTGAGCTCCAGCCATTCTTCACCAGGACCAAAGTTGGTGAATTTTGCTAACTTCCTAAATATCACACGAGGCACCTTCTAGAAATGAGCGAAGGCACCTGCAGTGATTTGGGAAGGGAAAGAATTTACCATGCTATGATCATACCATAATGATGATGGCAGAGGTAAATCCCTGTCTCTTTAATGGCATGGCCATCTGTGAAAAAGGTCAAAGCCATTCATTTAGGAAAACATTGTGATTACTAGAGCCAACTTGCTCTTCGTAGCTGCTACTCAACACATGTGCAGGATTTGATCTTAGCAAGAATGGGTTAAATGGAAATAATCTATGCAGCCAGGATCTCCTGCAAGCACCTCCAGTCATGAATTCCTGCAGGGTAGATTACTCCACTCATGATCAGCTGTTTAACTAGTCACCCCTACAACAACAAGCCTTACTAGCCATTTTGCATCTGCCAAGTTATCTTTATTTCATTTCCCCCTCAAATTGTATGAAACATCCAATTTCTTCTGCACACATAATAGTTGATTTTCATTCTTTGTCACATCTTTTCTGAATACATTCTTTCTTCCGTTGTTTAAATACAAAGCCTGGGAAGTAATAGGGGAGTAATTAGGAACTAAATAATGTTCTTTAAAGCAATATTAATTACTAGAACTGATGGCATCCTGGGGTAACAAAAATCAAAGATGGTAAAAAAAAAAACCCTGCAAGTAAACACCCACTGACTTCCTGGTAGCATAACAACAGTAATAAAATAAAATAAAATAAAATAAAATAAAATAAAATAAAATCTGGTTTTTTTTCTATTCTTTTCATAGTTGTGAAAATTTGGCAGATTGACACAAAGACCACAGGCTGTACTGGCAAAGAGCTTACCACTAAAGAGCTACCCTGTGTGTCTTTAAATGCCTAACCATTCTGAAACGGTTTTTGATGTTTCATGCAACTCAAGTTTCACCAACCCAGAGTGTGTATACATGAAATAACAACATACTAGCTTAACCCGCACAGAGCATCTGTGCGCTAGTACTTGATTGCTCCCCTCACCCCTGAGATCTCTCCACCCTCTCCTGAGCCACACTCCTCCTCCATCAGGTTGTTTCCATCCCCCTCACCCCTCTTGGTCGCGGCAGCATTGCTGGCACCTATTGGCCAAACTGCAGCCCCCTGTCCCCAGAAAGCTCCCTACTCTCACCCAAGACTCACTCCTGCTCCTCCCCACAGGAGCAGCAGCGGTTAACCAGGCCCTTCCTCACTGCCACCACTGCCATGGCTGTTCATTCCCCTCAGGCCTCTGACAGGCCCGGGCCTGTCCCTTGCTTGCGTGCCTCCCTCTGTCAATAGTCTTGGTAGCCCAAACAGCAGCATTGGTTGACTGGACCCTTCCCTGCTGCCTCCGCCACCATGGCCATGCATTCCCCTCAGGCCACTGACACTCACTCACTTGGGCCCATCCCCTACCCTTCCTTCTTTCTCTTTCCCCCTCCCTTATTTCCCCCTCTTTCTCCTTCCTTCCTTCCTTCCTTCCTTCCTTCCTCTTTCCCTTCCCGAGTTAACAGATCTTGTTCATCTTGTTTCCTCATCAAATTCTCACAATGGCCGCCTCCTTCTCCTGAAGGGACTCTTTCCTCCTTCAAAACCCCTGTGTTCTCAGACCCCTGCCATCCATCTATCTATCTATCTATCTAGCTATTCCTCTCCTCTACAGTCAAGAACATCTTCCAACCAGTAACAGTTGCATTCCAACTGACCTTAACCATCACAAGCTCCTCCTTCCTATCTGCACATGGAATTCCCACTGCCCAATCCCCATGGTGCCACCAGATCCTTCTCCCTGTCTGCATATGGAATCCCCACTGCCCAATCGCCATGGTGCTTCTGCTGTCACAGGCTCCTCCTCCTTATCTGCATATGGAATCTCCACTGCCCAGACACCACGGTGCTTCTGCTAGTGAACTCTCACAAGAGCTGCCATGCACAGGATTTGCCACGGGTACACCTTAGAGTACATTATAAAGAGAGATTCTTCCCTGGTTTATGTCTTCTTCCCTCAGTTGTCTCCTTTGTGTCTATTATCAATTGTGAGCACTTTGGGGTAGGGACATATCTTCTCACCCGTTGTAAAGTGTCATGCATGCAGATAGCATTGTTTAAATACTAACCACAATCGTACATGCAAAGACTGAATCTGTGAATTAGAATATCAAGTATAGCCAATTATTTTTCTTGTTCAGTTTATATGTAAGGTGTTGGATCAATCTAATAATTATAAGTAGCATCTGTTTAGCACATTATAAGTGTTCATACTCTTTCATAGATATTAATTGAAGATAGGTAAATGTTGTTATCCCCATATTTTATATGGAATATTGAGGTGGAGATAATAGTGGCTTGCTCTGAGGTGAGATTTCAGTTCAGGTCTTTCCAGTTCATATCTAAGTCAGCCAGAAGGGACCCTTCTCAGTGATGGCACTTGGGTTTGGGAGCAGTGTCCCCATGTTTGCTTGGGCCTTTTATATATATGTAGTCCTACTCACATATTGGTGGCTGCCTGGGAATCATCTGGGAAATTACTCTTAAAGTAGGGAAATTAATTGGATGCTAAGTGAACCCTTTTCCTTCTATAGTCAACTCTGACCAGTCAAAGAAGCAGGCAATTACCCATCCAGCAGAATGGATTCTTACTGAGTACCATCAAACCAGGAACCACGAATAATTATGTATCTCTTCTGAAGAGTGAGGCTTCTTTGATGAGTGCCCCAGGGCAAACAAAGTTAGGAGGCCAGAGCTTTTCAAAACAAACAAGTTCATTTAAAAGGGCACAACATAATAGTAAGGTTCTTATGAAAATGGGGCAGTTTGTTCCTTGTGGGACAATTATGCCATAATCCCAGAATGCTTCCATTGGTGCAATGGGATAGTGGCTGCAGTATTAGGAGGATGGAGCAAGAGCTGCATAATAAGAGCTTCACAAGAGAGGCTACTGCAGAGCTTAGCCAAAGACTTGTCGCTCAGCCAAGTGTATGTAGAAGATAGAGGGGGAGCAATTTTCACAGCTGAGGGCTGCACATCCCACAGGGAAATATCTGTGTAAGAGAAAGAAAGAAAGAAAGAAAGAAAGAAAGAAAGAAAGAAAGAAAGAAAGAAAGAAAGAAAGGGATTTTCTGCTCTAAAAAAAGTACCTCTAAAAGTGCTGCTAGCTCACAGGAATATGTCTCTGTGGGCTGTGAAGCCCTCAGCAGCAAAAAATCACTCCTCATTCTCTGTGTGTGCTCAGCTGCAGCATAAGTCTGTGGCTGAGCTTCACAGTAGCTTCTCAGCAAATTGCTCTGCCCTGCTAACCTTGTGAAACATGTCAGCCATTGTGTTTCACTGAATGATGACGCTGGTGCTGATTTTTTCATCGATACTCTCTATATCGTTTAGATGGTTTTAGATGGTTTTTCATGGTGGCTGATTTCATCATGATGGTTAGGCAGCTTGCAGGTCCCATTCCTGAAGGATGGAATAAAAATGTTTATATAAATATATAATGTTTTGTTCTTTGTAATTGCTAGCAGGTATTGATAGCAGGCAGACTATGAAAGGTTTACAGCAATGTTAATAACTAGGGGGGAAGATTAGAAAATAGAGAGAAGTCTTCTCCCACAAGTAGTCTATAAGAAAGCTGTAACATGGCAAAAATGCAGATTATATGCAGGCAGAAATCCAGTTATAATTTGTCCCACCCACATGTCCATCTCACTTTCTTGCCCTGAGCTCACATGCAAAAGGAAATGAAAATGTCTGCTATAATAAGTAATGAAAAAGTATGTCCCTGGACATATTTCCCAACTTCTGATATCCCCAAATACTATGATCACCAGAGAGTAGGTATGTGCTTAATTGAATTACATGGACAATAAATGTGCTGAAATACATGGTAGGATCATGTTCAAAATGATCAAAGGCGGCGGGGGCGGGGACCAAACAGAAAAGCCTATATTTGGTTATTGCACAGAGCAATGCATTATTAATAGGTAATTCTAATATTATATGCATTAATAAGTAATCTGTTGTTCAAGCTGCAAGGTACCAGTCTGAGAAAGAGAAATTTAACAAGAGCTTATTTAGCAATGGGGTTTCACATCTTCCAATTATTCTTCTAAAATGACCGGAGACACAGACATGAAACATGGCTCCTCACCCCCATTATTATTTTATCAACATACTTGAATTTTTCCTTTGCATTTGGTGTTGTACTGAAGACTCACCTCTACTTAAGATAGATTTGTGAGATTGAAATATATGGAATAAAAAAATTGTTTTGCTGCTGTTATTTAAAGCCTTAGCATGCATATTATTAAACTTGGTAACTCCCATCCTTGAATTAAATTACACACACACACACACACCGCACACACTTTTTATCTGTAGCTTCCTTTATAATCTACCACTGCTGAGCATAATGTTTTACTTGTATTCTCTTATTATTCCGACAATATTGCTTGAAGGACTTTTTCATTCACAGACTAGAAAGAAGCTTTTGAAGTACAGAACATGCAACATCCTCGGGTCAAACAGTAAAAACATACAATATTGAATTCCACTTTTTTCCAAGGGAAGTATGCCCCTATGAATCAAGAACAGTTTGTTAGAAAATTATTTTCTGGCTAGGAAGTCTGAACAGAAAACTCTTTTTCCATGAACCATTTCTGTCTAGCAATTAGTGCACTTTCCCCAGCTGCTGATGGCAGAATATTGGGAGTTCAAGCCTGGTCACTGGAAGAGGTCAGATGAGGCAGGTCACATGAGAGGGAGCAAACAGCACTCTTCTTCCATCCCTAGTAAGCCTGAGCCTAAAGAGTGCTAGCCCAGTTGGCACTTTCACTCTGAGGGAATATATATTTCAGTTATATTTTCCGATTTTGTACTATTAAAAAAAAACCAAAACAAAACCCTATGGGGTGGGAAGGGGGAAAGGAAATATTATCTTAGGCATTCTAGAAACTTGATTAATGTTGCATTGTTAAGAATCTTATTGGAAATTGTGCCCATTTGAGTGGGGAATGCAATGAGCCTGTGGCTTCTTTCTTTACCAGTGTTCAAGTTTACTGTTGTTTTTATTTTATACTTGGGGGGTGTATTTGACAAGGTGAGTTTTGCCTCTTACAGGAGTTCTCTCTCCTTGCTGTAATGACTCTATTGATTCATGAACATAAGGACACCTCTCCCTGGATTTTGAAGGCATGTTATTGCCTATAGCCCTGATTCAGCAAAATACTTTTATAGGATTAAGACAAGTCTTCCGTGGGGGGAAAAAACCCCATATAAATGGTCTAATTTATCTTCATCTAAGCTTAAATTTAGAGTCATATGTGGACTTCTGATTAAAAGTTTGTTTGTTATATGTATATATGAGCCGCCCTGAGCAGTAGTGTACTGGAGGAGCAAGGTATAAATTAGGGATGTGTGAAATGTTTTGGATACAGAACGATCTGTACCCGAATCTGCCTGTTTTGGGCAATTTGTGCACAAAACAATTAGCCCCTCTGCAAGTCCCAAAAGATTCGGCTCCAAAACAAAATGCCCAAATTCTGGAGCTGAATTTTTTGTTGTTTTGGACCTCCATTTTGTGGCAAACTCCGTGTAGTCTCCATTTTGTGTTTGATGTCTATTTGAATTTCCTGCCCTTCCAAGCTTCAGATCAGTGAATGAAAGGATGGGCTGATCTGCTGACAATTTCCTCCTTGTTTCAGATTTGCTTTTTTGGCTCTTGCCACTCCTGACTGACCCCACATTGGCCAGGGGAAGGGTCGAAGAAGGGGCAAGGGTGGGGGGGAGTTCAAGGAGGGATTTTCAACTAGATTTAAAGAGGCAGCAGCCACCATTCTGCCTTTCTGCCTCATGGGAGGAGAGAGAGCTTTGCTTTGTTTCGCCTTGCCATGCCATGCCTATTGCCTTCTGCTTTGCTAGCCTGAACCCAGCCTGCCTGCCCTGCTGCTGCATGCCAGCCTAGGAATGGATTATATCTGCTGCATAGCTTGTTTTGTGTTCCTGAGAAGAAGAGAATTCTTTTTTTCACCCCATTCCTGCTGCTGAGAGAATCACTGCCTGCCTGTGCCTACTGTGTCTGTGCCAGCCACCAGTCCCAGCCCCTGTGGCCACTGGCCACCTGGCCAGCCACCCCCTTTCCCCCAGATTTTCCAGGCTTTTGCCCCAGCCCCCCAGCCCTCCCCCCAATCTGAAGACTGAAGAAGGAGAAGAAGATTGACGAAAGAGTAGGCTCAGAAGCAGGGGCGTGGCAAGGTTGGAGTGGGCCCAGACACAAGATTTTAAAATGACACCCCCCCACACTGAAGCTCAGCTCATGAAGTAAAGAAATCTTAAATGAGGTTGAATAGTGGTAACAAAAAGCATATATATATATATGAGCTACCCCTGCTAACTTGACAAAGAGGCACCTGTTAATGTGGTGATTCTCTTTATTTAGCAGGGGGAGAGTAACTTGCCCTGTCCACCCCCAGCACAGTACCTCCAGTGACTGTTGCTGGTGTCTATCTTACGTTTCTTTTTAGATTGTGAGCCCTTCGGAGACAAGGTTCCATCTTATTTATTTGTTATTTCTCCATGTAAAATGCCCTCAGCCATTTTTGGAAGGGCGGTATAGAAATCGAATGAATGAATGAATATATATATACACTTATGTGCCACAATAGAACATCATCCTAAATTATTATTTTTTAAGTTTTTGTAAATTGTGGACAATGCAAGTCTTTTAATGGTACTAGAGAAAGACATGCTGTTCTGGTAGCTCCAGGTCTTAACACTCACATCAATTTCGAAGCATGAATACAATCTGCTCAGTGACCAGACCACAGAAGTGGACAACTGGACACAACATGGGTGAAGCCCTAGACCAGGGATGGGGAACCTTGGCACTCCTGCAGATGTTGGCCTACAATTCCCATAATCCCTAGCTATTGGCCTCTATGGCTGGGGATTATGGGAGTTGTAGTCCAAAAACAGCTGGAGTGCCAAGGTTCCCCATCCCTGCCCTAGACTGAGTGAGTGCCCATTTTAACACACACACACACACACACGTCTCTGGAATTGTGTATTCTTGGGTTTTTTTTCCTGTTTGGAGGGAGGTTTGGGGCTGAAATTAAATTTTAAAAGCTGTGTGTCGTTTAGTTTAGAAATTTAAACAGGAGTTCTGTGTGGGAGGGTTCCCTGTTAGATAGTACTAGTAGGTGGTTAGAAGGGTAGCGTAGCCTTGTGGTTAAAAAAACCCCAATTCTGTCTTTGTTCCCATTCCAACTACCCCCCCCCCCTTTTTAAAAAAACAGGATCCTCTCCTCCAGCCCTCTGTGCCTATAATATATCAGTATTAATATTCTCTGCCCAGCAGCTTACAGGCTCTGAGTGGGCAGGAAGGCACAGACTCTCGCCTCCTCTCTGCGCCTATTCACCCCCCACCCCCAACTGCAGCATTCTGAGGCCATGGCAAAAATTAACCCTAAACCCACTCACCCTTTTGCAGAGCACACACGCACAGATATGGAGGCTATTCACATGATGGGATGAAATCAGGCTAGCCTCCGCTAGCCCGATTTCAACCCAACATGGGAACCACCGGACTCGGCAGCGAGCCCGGTGGTTCCTGAGTGGGTAACCCGCTCAAGTAGCCTGCCCTTTAAACCGGGTTTGTGAGCACTCTGCAAACCCAGTTTTTGGGAGCGTGAGTAGCTGCAGCGTGGCTCCGCACCATGGCTACTCATGAGTAAACCCCTGGCGGGAGGCTGAAAAGCAGCCTCCCAGATCGGGGGTCTCTTCAGTATGTCATGCCAGGGCTCACAGTGGTCATTTACACATGTGCGGCAGCCAAAATGGCCACCACCACACACTACAGAGGCCTGATCACGCCAAAAACAACCAATTTCCCAGGCCAGGGCGGTGACTTCAGAGGCCGGCGGGGAGAAGGGGAACTCTCATGTACCCCCACCCCCATGGCATAAAGGAAGCCCCCTAAAGGGGCTAAAAGTACTTTAAATTTATTTTAATTTTTTTTTAACAAAAAATAAATTCGTGAACATGTCCAGTCGATGAGGGCCAGGCCAGACTTGGCTGGTCTGGTTCGAGTCCAGTCTGGACTCGAACCAAACCAGGCCAGCCGGTTCCATGTACACCCCTAAAGCCCTTGGCAGCGGTAAGTCCACCTTTTATAAAACCCCAAATTTAACATTGCTTCCACCCCCAAGCCAAGCCCCTCATTCAAGCTGCCAAAACTGAACATGCCCGGTCAAAAGGTCAAGGATTATCTTAGTCCTGTTTGGACTCGAACTGAACTGGGCAAACAGGTTTTCTGCACTTCTTACATGCAAAGCTATGTGAAAACATGGAGCTAGTGGACAATGCTTATTTTGTGAGTGGGTCCCCAGTAACCCACTTGGTCCAGGCTCCAAAATTACCTAGGTGCACCTCTGCTAGATGCAATTGAAAAAAGTCTCTCCCTGCTCTCAGTTGACTTATCTGCTGTTTCAGTTCTCCTCCTGCATCAGTTGTAAAGTGTGTTTATTTCTTATTAAATGGAATGCCTGTAACACCAGTTACCACCGTGAATAAAATCGGAGCAGTTAATATACAGATGCATGTGGATTTTGGTCTTGTATATCTCCAGATTTTGATCTCTCTCACAGTGTATTAGATGATTCTCTGGCTGATCTTGTCACATGGAAGCAAAAGCAGAAGCGAAAGGAGAGATGGTTCAGAGGCAAAACTTATTAAAAGGCTAGGAGTAGTTACTTTGCAATTGCAGATTTCTGTGCACATTAAATTATTCCAGTGTGTTGTGGTTCATCAGTTCAAGAAATATATTCCAGATAGTCACTGATTTTGAACAAGTTATCCAACCTTTTATTACAGCCCAAAGGTCTGAGATGCCATAATGCATAATAGGTCTAAACCAGGCCTGCTCAACTTCAGCCCTCCTGCAGATGTTGGCCTACAATTCCCATAATTCCTGGCTATCGGCTGCTGTGGCTGAGAATTATGGGAGTTGTAGTCCAAAAACAGCTGGGGGGCCTAAGTTGAGCAGGCCTGGTCTAAACACATAGATATCCATCATGAGTTTTACAGGAAGCTTTGACTGTTGTGTTTTTGAAAGAATGAAAACAAGCCAATACAAGAACTTTGAGGCATCTTCAGTCTATCTGGCTTATGGTCAAAAACTATTTCAGCATAAATATTGAGATAATGGTATTTATGAGGTGGTAAAATAGTTTACATGTTTCCCAGTAACAAGAAGCAATCCCATATGCCATCTGGAACATTGAAAATAGGCTGAACAAGAACGGATTTGTCACCTTGGAATAGTTATTGATGGTGAGGCAATGTCTGCAAAAGCTTCCAATAGGAATCATTCCATTAGGAATAATAAATCTACAGTGAATGGGAAAGAGACGGCTTCTGTAAGAATGTCTCACACATTTGCAAGTATGTCTGTCTGTTTGTTTCTACATCTTTTCCTGAATTGCTTTGCTGGTGTGGTTGGGAGTGCAACTGAAAATATAAGAAGTAAGGGGGAGGTGAAGGAAATTGATTCGGTTACCTGTGATGTCTTTTCACAATGCTTCTTCCCTTAGGAATTTGCATAATGGGTTTATCAAATCAGCTTCTGCCCAAGAAAGATGTGCTTATCCGTTTCAGTGTTGTGTGCAGCTCTGCACATAATATGGAGGATACACAAGCTGTTACATATATAGCTAAGTGAGTTACTGGTTCAAAAGCATGGAACCAAGTTTATTTCTTGCTAACATGGCAAAGAGGCACCTTTTAATATGGCGATTCTCTTTATTTAGCAGGGGGGAGTAACTGGCCCTATCCACCCCCAGCACACTACCTCCAGTGACTGTTGCTGGTGTCTATCTTATGTTTCTTTTTATATTGTGAGCCCTTTGGGGACAGGATCCATCTTATTTATTTATTGTTTCTCTGTGTAAACTGCCCTGAGCCATTTTTGGATGGGTCATATAGAAATCGAATAAATAAATAAATAAATAAATAAATAATAAATTTCTAGCTTGGGATGCTATTTGAAATAAAGATTCCTGGAGTACTTCTGTCAAATGCTGGCATCAATGAAGCACTGCCTAGGCTGGAAAATCATCACCTGCTCTGTGCTCTCTGGAACCATGAACCACCCCTGGCCACTCTCTTGGTCCTCTTTTGTAATTCCTATATTTCCTCTCCCCTCTCTTCACCTTTGTTTCTGCCATGTTATTTAAGTAGCAGCCTGTTCCATTCAAATCTATGGGAGTGTTCCCACTGGATCCTATGAGGATTCTATCATCAGATTATATGGCAAATACGTTAATAATAATTTTATATTCTGTATATCACATAGCAAACTCAGCATTTAAAATAAAGCTGAAAGCATATTAGAGAATATTAGTGGCAATGTGTAAGAAATGACTCTTAGGTGGTCCGACTTCCTCCACTCTTTCATTGTTCCCTTTACATCTTGCTTGCTGATTACACTGGGCAATTCTTCTCTGTCACATATATTGGCATTAATAGGTGGTTGTGTGAAAATACAAAAAGGTACATGCCACCTAATGGCGCAGCGTGGAAATGACTTGATTAGCAAGCCAGAGGTTGCTGGTTTGAATCCCTGCTGGTACATATATCAGGCAGCAGTAATACAGGAAGATGCTGAAAGGCATCATCTCATACTGCGCAGGAGATGACAATAGTAAACCCCTCCTGCATTCTACCAAAGAAAACCACAGGGCTCTGTGGTCACCAGCGGTCAACACCGACTTGACAGCACACTTTAAATGATAATTCAGGACGTAACTGCCTGGATTGACTCATGCAGGGAATCTAAAAGTGCAGGGGCTTCATATGAAATGGTACTTGTAGGTGAATCTAGTTGTCTCTTGCAGAGTAAAGAAATAACAGTACACTATAGCAGCTTGCATATAGAAAACTCTTGCAGAATTCTGAAATATTTCCTCCACAACTGCATCTTCCCTCTGCATGCATCTCTTGGTTGCTGGTCAGTGACAAATGCCTTGGGCTCATAAAATCAATGTGAAGATTCCGTTTTGCATAACTCTTCCTAATGAATGCTGGAACGTGAAAGGGAGTTGGAACAAGACACCAAACTAATAGTTAATTAGTACTTTCCAGGAGCACTTAATCATTCCTTTCACTGAGCTGTTTGAAAAGATTTAGGGAGTCCGGGCAATAGAGTCTTTCCATTTATAATACATATAAAATGCATCTTATCATTGATTATGTAATGAAATGCTTGCATAAAGCTATTTGTTCCCCCGCTTTACCACAAGGAGGAGGTGTGTTCTAGCTAAACAGCTTGATGTGTAAGAGGGAATAGTTCTTCTGTCACTGCTCTGGGGTGCGGGAGGATTATGTGGTTGTCCATGGCCATCCTTAGGGTGGGGTGACCAGGACAATTGCCCCGAGCCGCACGCTGGCACTGGCCCCACTCTGGGCACACTGCAGCCTACCCTGCTCTATCTCCCAGTCCCAGTCCCAGTCACTTAAATTTCCCTGTGCAGCCCAGCCAGGAGCCAATCATGTGCGTGCGTGTATGTGAAGCACAGGCTTGCCTGTGAGTGAAAGGCTCCCTCCCGGCTACAGCACCCTCCCTCTCCACCTCTCAGCTGTTTGACGGGTGGGCGGGGCTTCCAGAGAGGCCTCCCTGAAGCCTGAAGTTCTCTGCAGTGCTGGCTGGCAGGCAGGCTGCATGCTGCAGGGAAGGAAGGAAGGAAGGAAGGAGGCCGGGTGGCCAGCACTGGCTGTCCATGCCAACCACAACTCTGTGAAGATCCTCTGCCCATCCCAGCCTTTGACTCCTCAGGCTTAGTAATGGAGGTATACTGTGATTTCCTTTTTGTGGTGATGCCCACCCTTGAATATTTGGGGAACGGCTTGCCATAGGGCTTTGATATCAGGCACAGATGTAGGGCAGATTGAGAATACTTTGAATATTTAATTTGAAACTGATTGGGGAATTTATTTTTATTTTTATTTTTATTTAAAAAAAAACCCATCAAAAATGTCCTATGAGTGGCTTGTTTCATGGCAGAAAATTACTGAAATTACAAATCTGAAGCCCCCCACCCCACCCCGCACATAGACCATCATTCCACCACCATATGGAGGAATCTGCCCTTTGCCTCCATAAAAAAGGGGGAAACACCCCACTTTCTGCCCCAGCCTTTAGATCACCTGGAATGGCTTGGCATAGCACTTTGGTATTGAGCAGAGATGTAGGGCTGGGTGGGAGGAATATGTATATTTAAATTGAAGTGGATTGGAGAAATTTTTGGTTTTTTAATTTTTTTAAAATTTAAAAAACCCATCCAAAAAAGTCCTATAATTGGCTTGTTTCATGGCAGAAAACTACAAAAACTTCAGGAACAAACAATGCGCGCTCTCTCTCTCTCCCTCCCCCCCCCCCCTCTCTCTCTCTCTCTCTCTCTCTCACACACACACACACACACACACACACACACACACACACCTCAGAAAGTTTAAGTGAGAACTGTGATGCATGTGCTGTGCTTTTATTGATATATATGATCCTCCTAAACATACCCGTCGCTAATCCCATGTGTGGCAGCTTTCGCAAGAGTTTGTGAGCAGCTGCCTGGGGGATAGCGATGGGGACAGGGAGATAATGGCGATGGCAGCCGGTCAGCTGGAGGACGTGGTAGAGGACTGGCCCGGCCACTGGGAACAGGAGGTGGTGGCGGGCCGGCCTGGCCACCGGAAGGAAGAAGCCGCTACTGGGAGTGGGTGGGAGGAGGTGGCAGGCCGGCTTTCCAGCCGACCTGCCAGCCGGAAACCATGGGATGGGGGTGAGAAGCAGGCCAGCCAGCCAGAAAACGCATGGGGGTGGGGGGAGCGGCCGGTCAGCCAGAAAGCTGGGCGTGTCAGTGGGGGGTTGGGGAAGCAGTGGCAGTGGGTGGACTGGCCGGAGGCGCAGAAGTTCTGCCCCCAGCCCAGCTAGTTTTTATTTATTTCCTTTAGAAATGCACCATATGTCCAAGCTGGTTGGACATGTCCAAAAACCTCACTCACACTATTTACACTGTATGTCATCAATCAGTAAGATTCTGTAAGGATATGAAATGTTAAGGAGGCCCGGCACATGTTGATTCGCCCCCAGCCCCTCACACCCCTAGAGATAGCCCTGCGGCTGTCCTACACAGCAGCTTCCTTTTGTGCTTTGCTGGATGATGTACTGCCAAAATTGGAAGCTTCCAGGGAGAACAGTAGGGGGACTTTTTCCCAGTGGAACATCTCCATGCTCATTGCAGGAAGTAAGCTGTGCTGCTACTACCTGATTGTGACTTCTATGAATGAAGAGAGCCCTATGGGCTCAGCCTCTCTTCCCTTCTGTCTTGGGATGGAGAGCCAGTCTTGTAGTAGTGAACATGAATTGTCCCCTCTGTTAAGCAGAGTTCACCTTGGTTTTTTTGTGGATGGGTGGCTGCATGTGATCACTGTCTGCAGTAAGATATTCCCTGGCATCTCCAAGTAGGGGTGGGAGAGACTCTTGCCTAAAACCTTGGAGAGCCGCTGCCTCTCAGTGTAGAAAATGCTGATCTAAATGGACCGGTAGTCTGACTTGGTAGAAGACTGCTTACTCTCACTCTGTTCCTATCTGGTCTTGACCAGAGACACACCATTAGGCACCTTTGTTAAAATTCGCTATATTTTGTTTCTTAATGTACTTATTTGTTAATATACATCAAGTATATGTTGTCTAACCTGTGACAACCAAAAGGCCATCTTATTAGCCTGACAACCTGTTAAGTAAAGATGCCAGAGATTGAATCTGGGACTGCCTGCATGCAAAGCATTGCTGTCCCATTGAGCTATATAGCCCCTCTCTGAGGGGATTGTACTGTCCTTTGTTGTTTCATGCAATGCTTCTTTGTGTTCAGGTCCCTGTTTACAGCATATATGTATTTCTTTCCCTCCCATGAAGTATTGCATTTTGGTGGAATGGACCTAATGGCTGACATCCAGTCTAAAGAAGCACTTCCAGGTCACAGGGAAGGCTTCTGGGAGCAAGGAAAATTGTTGAAAATTTCCCCATGGTCACTCGTGATGTGTTAGTTCAGAAAGGTGCAGCATCACCCGCACAGTAGCAACACTTCCAACAAAGTGCTGGTGCTTCCTTCATCAGGACGTCAGCCTGTCTGTGTGTGTGTATAATGTCAAATTTGCGCATAGTCAGACATACATTTTAATATGCTGTCAGCTTTGCTGAGCTATGTACAATCTCAAAAAAAAGGCTAGTTGGTTGAAGTGGTATAGAAATGTAATAGTAAATAAAGAATTAAATTGAAATGAATAACATACATTTTCATTCCTTACATCATAAATTATCTCTCATTTCAAAATATCTCCCCCATATCTCAATTTCTCTTTGTGCAGCTCCACCCTCCCTCCCACCCTGGGCACAGAATGGGCTTTGCTGGCCATCCTTTTGAGGGCAAATAAGATTTTTTTGCTTCCTGACAGATTGGCCAGGTCTGGGAGTTTTTTTTTTGCCTGTTCCATTCTATCACTTTTTTGTAGTTAGATACTTACAAATGGCAGGTTCAATGTGGGCAGGGAGTAGTTGTAGTGTTGACTGTTTGGTGAGCACCCTTGGGCTGGTTTGAGAAATGGGAGGAGTGTGCAATCAATCCTTAAAGGCTTGGTGGCTTGAGGACTATGATTGGGACTCATCCGTGATTTGGGCCCCCACCAACTTCAAAGTCGGAATGGCTTGGGGGAAGTGAGGCCTTGGAAGGGGCCCTGATCCCTTTGGACTTGGCAAAGCAGAGTAGGGATCCACAGTGATGTGAGGGACTACTCTGAGCCAGGGTATGATTGCCTGGAAGGTGTGGGGGAATGACATTGTTTATCTGACCACCAGCCTAAGACAGGCCCATACTGATAGAGAATTTTGCTTGCTGTTCGTGACTACATTGATCTTAATGTTGAATAAATTTGTGGCCCTTTCTAAATTAATAAATTTGTGGTTCAGCATCTTTACTATCTTTTGGTCGGGGAACAATGAGATTTGTCATTCCATTGAGGTCATGTAGACCTTTCCGATACCTGGAATGTACAATGTTTGTATAATACTATAATGGGGGTCTGCTTCAGCTCAGTGACATCTCTTGATTGTTAAAACTATGATCAACCTTGTACATTGCAGGAAAACGTGGAGTATGAAGCTTTATCTAATTCATTTGGTGTCAGATATAAGCTCCCAAAGAACAGGAGAGTAACAAAGGGGGTAAGGCAATGATCAGAATGATAGATGTTATCAAGCAGAGGGTAACATTACAAGGACTGAAAGGAAATCTGTTACTAGGAACGTGCTATCGCTCTCTGGATCAAAGCACTGAGAGTGACCTGGAGTTGGAGAAACAAATAAGAGAGGCGTCAAAGAGAGACAGGGCAGTAATAATGGGTGACTTGGACTACCCAAACATAGACTGGGTAAATTCACATTCAGGTAATGACAGAGAGTCCAAACTTCTAGATGTGCTAAATGACTATGCCTTAGAACAGTTAGTCATGGAACCAACCAGAAAGATGGCGACTTTGGATTTAATCCTGTGAGGTGCCCAGGACCTGGTGTGAGATGTCAGAGTTGCAGAACCATTGGGTAGCAGTGACCATAATGTGATCCAGTTCAGCATATATGCAAGTGGAGAATTGTCAAGGAAGTCCAACACAGATGTGTTGGACTTCAGAAGAGGAAACTTTTCAAAAATGAGGAGACTGGTAAGAAGGAAGTTGAAAGGGAAAGTCAGGATAGTCAAATCACTCCAGAAAGCATAGAACTTATTTAAAACCACAGTACTAGAAACACAGTTGGAATGTATACCAAGAAGGAGGAAAGGTACCACCAAATTCAGGAGGATGCCAGTGTGGCTAACAAGCAGAGGAAGCTATAAAAGGGAAGAAGACTTCCTTCAGAAAATGGAAGTCCTGCCCAAATGAAGAGAACAGGAAGGAACATAAACTCTGGCAAAAGAAATGCAAGGACACAATAAGGGGTGCAAAGAGAGAGTCTGAACAGCATATAGCTAGAAGTATCAAGGGGAATAACAAAAACTCCTTTAAATATATCGGAAGTAGAAAACCTGCCAGGGAGGCTGTTGGGCCCTTAGATGATGAGGATGTGAAAGGGACTATTAAGGAGGAAAAGAAGATTTCAGAGAAGCTGAATTAGTTCTTTGCATCTGTCTTCACGACAGAGAATACTGACCATATACTCTCTCCAGAGTTGATTTTTTCAGGTTTAGCAGCTGAGGAACTGGATGAATTTGAGGTGACAAGGGAGGGTGTTCTAAACTGTCTTGAGAAGCTAAACGTTAACCAATTGCCAGGGCCAGATGGCATCCAACCAAGGGTTCTGAAGGAACTCGAATGTGAAATTGCCGATCTTCTAGCAAAAATCTATAACTTGTCCCTACAATCAGACTCTGTAGCAGAGGGCTGGAAAGTAGCCAATGTGACTCCAATTTTCAAGAAGGGATCCAGGGGGGATCCAGGAAATTACAGGCCGGTCAGCTTAACTTCGGTGCTGGGTAAATTGATGGAAAGCATACTTAAGGACAACATTGTTAAGCATATAGAAGAACAGGCCTTGTTGAAGGAGAACCAGCATGGCTTCTGCAAGGGAATGTCTTGCCTCACTAACCTTTTGGAGTTCCTTGAGAGTATCAACAGGCATGTGGATAAAGGTGATCCAGATGACAGAATATATTTGGACTTCCAAAAAGCTTTTGATAAAGTTCCCCACCAAAGGGTCTTGAGTAAACTTAGCAGTCATGGAATAAGGGGACAGGTTCATGTGTGGATCGGTAACTGGTTGAAGGACAGGAAACAGAGGGTAGGAATAAATGGAGTACTGCGTACAGCTTTGGTCACCGTATCTTAAGAAGGATGTTGTAGAACTGGAAAAGGTGCAGAAGAGGGTAGCCGAAGTGTGTAAAATTATGCATGGATTGGAGATGGTAGACAGAGAGAAATTTTTCTCCCTTTCTCACAACACCAGAACCAAGGATCACCCCAAGAAACTGAAGGTTGGGAAATTTATGACCAACAAGCAGAAGTACTTTCTCACACAGCACATATTTAATCTATGGAATTCCTTGCCATGGAATGTGGTGATGGCCACCAGCTTGGATGGCTTTAAAAGGGGCTTAGACAGATTCATGGAGGACAGGTCTATTAATGGCTACTAGTCTGATGGCTGTGGGCCATCTCCAGCCTCAGAGGCACGATGCCTCTCAATACCAGGAGCAGGTGAGCAACAGCAGGAGAGAGGGCATGCACATTCCTTTTGCTTGTGGGCTCCCTAAAGGCATCTGGTTGGCCACTGTGTGAAACAGGATGCTGGACCAGATGGGCCTTGGGCCTGATCCAGCAGGCCTGTTCTTATGTTCTTAGTTATCAAATTATCTTTACTTGTCTAAGATTGTTAACTTTTCTGTGTCAAACAAGTATCTCAGCTCTGGGGTATGTATACTGTTGAGAGGCTGAACTGGATGATGGTATAATCTCATTCCACATCGAACCCTGGTGTGCTGTCAGTAGGGATGTGCACGAACCGGTTCAGATGAACCGGCGTTTGGCCAGTTTGGTGACGGGGGGCTTTCCTTTAAGGAGTGGGGAGGGAGCTCACACACCCCACCACCACCACATTTCCCCCACCAGCGCTGTCATGAAAACCACTGGCATGGTGCGGCAGTGTACCTCCTTGCCGCCTTGGCCAGCATCAGACCAGAAGTGGCATGTGTACTGGCCACTTCCATTCCGACACTGGCTGGGGTGGCAAGGAGGTACACTGCTGGCTTGCACCAGTGGTTTTCACAACAGCGCCGGGGGGGGGGGATACGCGATGGGGTGTGTGTGAGCATCCTCCTCACTCCTTAAAGGTAACCCCAGCACCAAACTGGCCAAGCCACAGTTCGTGCATATCCCTAGCTGTCAGTGAGTATCTGTGTGTGCATGCCAAGGCAAAAGAAAAGAATTAGAGCTCCATTTGGAATCACTTAGTTGGGAATCATGGTTCTGTAGGAATCATTGTGTGGGACTGCACTCTTAAACTAGGAACTATGGTCCCCTACATGTTTGTAATGTCCAAGCTATCAGATGTTTTTTTTTTCTATATTCACATGAAATTGACTGGTGTGGATTTAAACAATGGAAGAGACCTGAGGACTTTATATATCATGGTTGGCAAATGAGTTAAGCTGGTCTAAGGACCGTAATAAATTTACTACTGTTGGCAAATGTTCTGTTGCCCCTTTCACTTAATCAGACACTTTCAAGTCCTTTCATAGCAAGAGTATTTTATGGCCTTTTGTGCATTTCTCAGCAGCATGTTGTATTTACAGTTGAATTTTTACACCCTGTGACATGCATAGCACAAATCCGTGAATACTAAACACACAAGCTGAATACAGAAGTTGTGCCATTGGGTACCTCAGTTGTTTTCTTTTAAAGGAAATGCACATACAATATGACATGTTTATTTGCATTTGATCTCTGAACAGCTCCTTTCCTCAAATGGTATTTCAGCAAGTTAATGGTTTTGTTCTCAACGTGGGCTAGGTAGATGACACATCAGACTCACCTTCCCTCCTCCACCCTCATTGTATCTGCCAGGAGAGAATATAGATGCTTATAAGAGCTGTCTGAGAAGGACAAAATGGACACTGCAAGAACTGAAAGGATTTTAATGGTTATAACTTCATAAAGTAACAAAAACTGTCCAGAAATGATGAAAGAAACAGAGGCAATCTGCCAACTTTCTACTCAGACTCTCTTGCAGGTCATTTAGAACACTGTCGTATACTCTGGAACTGAGAAAGGCAATTGACAAATTAATATTGTTATGTACTGTAAGCACAGTATATATTATCCTTGCTAGTGAGAGTCTACAGAAGAAGACCTATAGGCAGAATATCTATGCATCTACAAAAGTTTGATATATATATATTTACAAGTAGTTAAAAACTGTAAAGTAAAACTATTATATAAAATTTCGTAAAGTAAAACTTTGAACAGAAGTTTAAGCACATATTCCCCAGTATACTTAGAGAGAACTGGTATTCTTGTTCTGTGGTTTTTCAAGGTCACAATGTTCTTGTAGCCTCATTCTCTGGCTATCTCTTCCAACAATAAGGCTGTGCAGATATAGATTCTAATCCAACAAGTAAACTGCAGATTTATATATTTTTTAAAGTACAAAATAAACGTCAGACAAGACTGCAATGATTTTGGCAATGTAGTGTATTACTTACTTTCTATTTAATGTAAGGTAACTAACTATGTCACTCCATTACATTAATTTTTTCTGCTCCAGGCCAACACTTGCAAACTTGCACTGGGTAGGTAGATCACTGTGGAGCTGGAACAGTAAGCTAAGACATTGCCCCAGCAATGATATAGAGCCAACCACTGTGCCACCAGGGGCTCTGTGACACAGAGCCCCTGGTGGCACAGTGGTAAAACTGCCGCCCTGTAACCAGAAGGTTACAAGTTTGATCCTGACCAGGGGCTCAAGGTTGACTCAGCCTTCCATCCTTCCGAGGTCGGTAAAATGAGTACCCAGAATGTTGGGGGGCAATATGCTAAATCATTGTAAACCGCTTACAGAGCTTCCAGCTATAGAGCGGTATATAGATATAAGTGCTATTAGGCAATCCTGCTGTCAGTTTGGTGGTTCCAGCATGAAGAGTTACTATTAAAGAGTCCTTCCTATTTCTCAGGCATAGGTTTTATGGATCCGGGGAGCTTCCTGCTGCTCCTGAAGTTGGTTGGTAGCAGAGAGGTTCCCTCCTGATTGCTGAGAGTTCCAAGGAGGGAAGGTCATTGGAGTCAGAGGAGGAGGACAGGGTTCCTTCCTCAGGCTGTCTGGGTGAAGGCAGTGCTAGATCCTGTGGTTCCACTATCATGTTCCTGGTAAATGGGGCCGTATAAGAGCCTTTGTGCAATGGTACACTGTCTTCCTCATTTCCTTTTAGCTTGGATTTTAAGATGGGCCTGTGAAGAATTTAGTGACTTGGATATTTCTATACTGCCCAAAACTCACAAACCTTTGAGGTGGGATTCAATGAACCTGCAAAGTTCTTTACAGAGGCTAGTTCAGAAGAATTTCACTGGAATCTTTAAAAATACATCTGTACACTCTTATGAAATAGCAAGTGTGTGGTCTTCAGTGTTTCCTCTAGCTGACATGGCTTCCACTGTCTTGGCCAGTCATCATAGCCCAGGATTGCACATTTGCCAAGTACAAGGTAGCATAGCTGTTTTTGGATCAGCAGTGGTCTGAATAGTGTCCCTAGGCATGTGTCTTAGGAGCATGTAGGACCACTATCAGACTGTTGGCCTGGTAACACTCACGTAGAATTACAATTTTTGACAAATGCCCTCACAAGAGGGCTGTTTGAGGGACTGCTGCATTTTGCTTAATCCTAGTATATCAAAAAAGGGCTGCAGTAATAATACAAACCATGAGCATGCATGATTTGTATTATCCATAGAGAGGAGCTGGTCTTGTGGTAGCAAGTATGACTGGTCCCCTTAGCTAATCAGGGTCCACCCTGGTTGCATATGAATGGGAGACTTGATGTGTGAGCACTATAAGATATTCCCCTTAGGGAATGGAGCCATTCTGGGAAGAGCAGAAGGTTCCAAGTTCCCTCCCTGGCTTCTCCAAGATAGGGCTGAGAGAGATTCCTGCCTGCAACCTTGGAGAAGCCACTGCCAGTCTGTGTAGACAACACGGAGCTAGATGGACCTATGGCCTGATTCAGTATATGGCAGCTTCCTATGTTCCTATGGAGAACCACCACATGGCAGCATGATGGTCCATGAGGAGACCTAGCTCAGTGGTGGAGCTTCCCAGGTCCCAGGCTCAATCTCCTGCCACCCTAGAGGGCTGGGAAAGACTCCTGCCTCAATCTCTGGAGATCTGCTGACAGTGTAAACAATAATAATGAGCTAAATGGATCGATAGTCTGACTTGGTATAAACCAATTGCTTCTGTGTTCCACTGCTTCTCACAAATAGCAACTGTAAAGGGTGAGCCCATAAGGCTTGCTGCCTCCCAAGGGGCTTTTGTGGGGACCATTATTTCATTTGAACTGGGTAGAGGCAATATGGTTCATTGATTTTTTAAAAAAACCATTTCAATTTCCTTTTATTTTGAAAGATGTGCACCCCTAATGGCATAATAAAAATGGCACATGAATGGTTAGCATCATTGTATACATGATGTCCTTTCCAAGAGTAAAGTGGCTGTGGTAAATGAAAAATGTCATGGGCACTAGAAAAAAGATGCATTTGTAACTAACTAGAGAAAGGTAAGATGGGAGAAAACATGCCTGGAAACATTACGCTCTCTGATAAATTGATAGGTACAGAAATCCAAATAGTGATATCAGGTGCTATCTGAAGTGTGTGTTCAACTACAGTACTATTGCACTAAAGATGGAACAAAAAAAATTGTTTCTGAAAAACCTTGTAGCAACCAATACAAACAAAAGAAGAACATGAAATTGATAAGAAAATGGAAGTGGCTTGATTAGATCAATTCTATTAAATGCACTGAAGGACAATAAATGATTCAATAGTGGTAATCTGCAGTTCAGGTTTACTCAGTAATCCACTGGAGTTCTTTGTCAAAATCTTTTGACAAGCTAATTAAAAGAAGACAGTTGTGCAGGACTGAATATTTACTTTTCATGAAATGAATCAACCAATCAGCACACTTCTGCATCCATATTTTCCCAGTCAGCAGTGTCATGGTGACCTTTCTTGATAGCATGAATAAACTCCTTCTTCCTCATGATAGCTTCATAGCAACTTAGTATTTAAATAAAGTACCTTCCTGGATGAATGACAGAATGCAAATTAGGGGTCTTGGAAGATCCATTTATTGCAACTCTGTAGTTTGTTCAAGGTAAGCTATGATGAGGAAATATTTGTGCCTTTAGGAAATGGATTAAACTGGGCATTTATCACCAATTGCACCTGTGACTTCTGTACATCCTTTCCCACCTTTCTTTCAAATCAGTGCCTAGAAAACAACTAAGCACAGGGCTGAGATGAGGAAGATAAATTCTATTTCATAAATTGTATTATAATTATTCATTTTGCCCTTGTACTGTTCAAAATAAATTTATTCCAGGAGCTGGGAAGGCAAAGAGGACATGATCTTATTACATGCACAAACACTGATATGACTTTTAGTCACCCTGGGCTTCTGGGGCACTGCACTGTCTTTTCATGTAGGCAGCACAAAGACCCACTGATACTTGCTTTGTCCGCTTACCCAGCAGGGTTCTGCCATGATTTTAACCCACCCTCCCCTTTCCATAGAAATCCATGGTGCCCACGGAGTTCTATGGGAGACAATAATGGGGCCGCACTCAAGAAGACTTTTGTTAAGCTGGGGCGTCATAGCTTGCCCCCTTCCCCTGATGGGACAGCTGTAGCTAAAAGGTAAGGTTTTGCCCTTCACCTTGTACATTGTGGCTTCTGTTGAAACCCCTTTCCTTTCCCCACAAAATCCATTAAGTTTTGTGGATGATTTTAAATATAGCCTGCTGTGTGACTAGACCAGAGTGAATGTAATGTGGAATATCTTGGTTGGTTGTGCTTTGCCAGTGTGTGTACACATCACATGTATCTCATGTACATGCAAATGAAGTACACACTGACGATTTGCACATGTCCACGCTTTTTCCTAATCACAGTAGTGGGGGAGGGATGTGGGAAGCGGTCTTAAAACAGTTGCACTAAAAGGGGTCTGAATCTGTTGTGCTGAAAAGAATCATGGACTGTCATTTGGCATATGGGAGTATTTTTGTCTTCCGTTCCTTGTGCCAAAACAGATTTTTCTGAAGCTGGGCCTGTTTCCCAGGCGTACTTCCCAGTCATACTGAACTGTGTCACTCTTAGAGGTGTAACACAGCCAGAACCCTATTGACTCCAGCCCCTTTAAAGATTCCCTCTGTGCAGGAAATATCACATCATACCAGAGAGAAGGCAAACATAGTTGTCATATACTGCCAAATTAAAGAGAATGAGGAGAAGCACTTCCACAATTACCATATGGTCTGACAGCTTCCTGGGCCTTCCACATCTAAGCAGCAGTAAAAAGAGTTGTTATTCCAGCCTGAGTTGAATCTGCCAAGCATCATGATCAAGTTTCCCCTTCATCTTCTCCTTAGGGTTTTTTTTATTTTATTATTATCTCTGAGATTTATTTGAACATAGCCCAAGTAAAGCCCAAGCCTTACTGAATGTGTGAATAAGGATCCAATAGCCTGTCTTCAACACTGGCCAATTCCAGAGGTGTCCAAGAAATTAGAAGTGGACAAAGTGATATGGAAGCTAGTATTAATATTTTTAGTTATCTTGTGTTTCTTCATGATTAATAGAAAGAGCAACAGAATAAATTTGTTAGCCACCTTGGGAGGACACTGTTCTAGAAGTTCGGATAAAAATGTATCAAATAAATAAATAAATACACGGTGGGTCTGCTGGTATGGCAGGGGTGTAGGGAATGCAAATCAGACACATAATGAATTGTAAGCATGTTTTTTTTAAAAAAATTTAAAATGTATATGGTGCCTTTTGGCCAAAATGTTCTTAAGCCAGCTAACAACATATAACTAAAAATCATTACATTCAATTGTAATTTAAATGATTTTTAACCTGAAAAGTAAGATGAAAGTGTCTAAAATAAATAAACTAAAAAGCTAAAAAGCAGGAGCAAGAAAAAAAAAACCTACACAAGACATCGGCATCAACATCGTTAATGATCCATTGTTAAAGGCCTGTTAAAACAAGATGATCTTTATGGTCTTTCTAGAAATGGGCAGGGAAGGGACCAGATGAGCCTTTGCCTGGGGAAGACTTCCAAACATTGTGGTATAACTGGAAAGGCCCTTGTTTAATGTTTTGTTAACCTTCAGGGACCTACCTGATTAAATCCTCAGGGACCTACTTCTGAGTTGCATAGAACGCTTCATGGGCCGGGGGGAGATCTGATGGGGAGATCCCATCCCCTCCAGCATGAGCAGCAGGACTCTGGGTTACTACATGCTTCAGAAGCATTTTGCACACTTAACCTCCACAATGTTAGTGGGAATGTCAAACTATAAGGCTATGCACATGAGCAGCCCTACACAGGTTAGAGAAGTCTTACCTTGGTAAGGCTACTCGTGTGCAGCACTGGGATTGAGCCCGATCCCAGCACTGACCCTCCTGCAAGCCTTGGTTTTGTACCCTGGCTTTTACCTGGGTTAAAGCATGCAAGTGCACCCTTTAGCCCAGGCACAGGTCTAAAGCGCCCAACTCCTGGGGGCAATCCCCCAATGCACCATACTCATCACCTGATGCATTGTAGGATTCCTGGAGTACGGAACAAGTCCCAGACTCCAGAAATCCATGCTGCATGGAGCAGCATGGATCATGTGGGCACATGGTGGCACATCGAAGAGGACTACTTATTGTCTGGCGGGAAGGTTGGTTCCACCCTTCATTCCTTGCTTCCTGCCCAGTCATAAGCATAGCCTCGAAATCTCTTAGATACTGGCTAAGCCAAGATATAACTCATGTCTTCCAGCTAAGTTGCTCTCTGAAGCTTTCTATACCATAATTCTCTGGACCCTTGTCTGACCTGGCTGCTTCGATCCAGCAGGGAGATTGTTGGAAAAGGCCTAGTTATTATCATAAATGCATCGCTGAGGGAGGGTAGGGTGTCTCCATGTTTGAAGGAGGCAATAGTTAGACGTCCTCTTAAGAGTTAATAGTTACAGGCCAATCTTCAGTTTCCCTTGGTTGAGCAAGGTGATCGAGAGGGTGGTGGCTGACCAGCTCCAGGCGGTTTGAGAGGAAACTGATTATCTAGACCCATTTCAAACTGACTTTAGAACGGACTATGGGGTTGAGACAGCCTCGGTCAGCCTGATGGATGACCTTTACCGGAGAATCAACAGAGGGAGTGTGACTCTATTCATTCTCTTGGATCTCTCGGTGGCATTCGATACCATCGACCATGGTATCCTTCTGGATCTCCTGGGGGAGTTGGAGATAGGAGGCACTGCTTTGCAATCTCTCGGGTAGATTACAGATGGTGGTGCTTGATGACAGTTGCTCCTCAAAACCAAAACTACCACTCCAATCTTTCGGGTAGATTACAGATGGTGGTGCTTGATGACAGTTGCTCCTCAAAACCAAAGCTTTTATATGGAGTCCCCCAGGGCTCCATTCTGTCACCAATGCTTTTTAATATCTACATGAAACCGCTGGGTGAGGTCATCAGGAGTTTTGGTGCTGGGTGTTATCAGTATGCTGATGACACCCAAATCTCTTTTTCATCTGCATCATCAGGAAATGGTGTTCATTCCCTAAATGCCTCCCTACAGGCAGTAATGGGCTGGATGAGGGATAACAAATTGAAGCTGAACCCTAACAAGATGGAGGTGCTCATTGTAGGGGTTCAGATTCTGAGGGGTGAATTAGATCTCTCTGTGCTGGATGGAGTTACACTCCTCCAGAAAGAGCAGGTATGCAGCTTGGGAGTACTACTGGCCCCAGGCCTCACCCTGGTATTTCAGGTGGAGGCCATGGCCAGGAGTGCTTTCTATCAGCTTCGGCTGATTCGACAGCTGCGCCCATTCCTTGAAGAGGATGACCTCAAAACAGTGGTGCACCAGCTGGTAACCTCCAGGCTTGACTACTGCAATGTGCTCTATGTGGGGCTGCCTTTGTACGTAGTCCTGAAACTGCAGTTAGTTCAGAGCCAGACTGGTTTCCAGGGCTACTCGAAGAGACCATATTATTCCTGTTTTGAAACAGTTGCACTGGCTGCCGATATGTTTCCGGGCAAAATACAAAGTGCTGGTTATTACCTTTAAAACACTTAATGGCTTAGGCCCAGGTTACCTTAGAGAGCACCTTCTTCTGCATGATCCCCACCGCACACTAAAGTCATCTGAGGAGGTCTGTCTCCTGTTACCATCGGTATGTCTGTTGGTGACTCAGAGGCGAGCCTTCTCTGTAGCTGCTCCTGGACTGTGCAATGCACTCCCTGCAGAAGTCCGTATTTTGAACTCTTTATTGGTTTTTAGGAGAGCCCTTAAGACCTATCTGTTTGGCCTGGCCTTCCTGGGTTTTTAAATTGTTTTAATTGTACCTGTTTTTCAGGATTTTAAAATGGTTTTATTGTTTGATGTTTTATGGTATTTTATAATTTTTAATTGTTGATTGTTTTTAACTGTCTTTGTTTTATTGTAAACCACCCTGAGCCAATTTTTGAAGGGCAGTATAAAAATTGAATAAATAAATAAAATAAAATAATAAATAATTGTTCCTATACCTGTGGCCAGTTTCTACCACAGCAGTTGTTAATAGAACTGCCCCGGGGTGATTGGTAAACAACCCCAAAATTGCGTTCGGGCTTTGTGTGGGGAAAATAGCTCTCGATAGAACAGTTCCACATCAGATTAAATTTACACAAAGTTGTGGATCCAGGGAATAACAAGACTGAGGCAAGGTTGAAGTTTCAAAAATCAAAATAAGGTTTTATTGAAGGGAGAGATACAATGGAAAGAAATGTTTGGTTAAAGCAATCCTATTAAAGGTAGATTCAACTGCAAAGAAGTGTTTTAGCTTAAAGTCCTAATTCTATGAATTCCTAGGCGGGCTAGAGAAAGAAGCTTAGAAAAGGAAGCGGCTGGATTTAAGAAAGAGGAGCAGGGATAAAGATGTGCCCAGCGAAAGGAAAACATTCATATTACCTAAGCTTCTACTGGCACAGAAACCTCAGGGATGCTTGAAATACCAAGGGACCTTGTTCCTCAAGGATAGCTTGGTCAGAAGCAGGGGGCCGGAGGGGTTACATGATAGAGGTGAATCCCTGAGGGTGCTTTCTCCATGCGGAAGACTGGACAGTCAATCAATTATCATTATTACAGTCCAAGACCAGCATAAAGACTGGACAGATCAGGTTCAGCCAGAGAACCGATATGGAAATTGGCATGAAAAACTGGACACAGCCTGGTGTGGTGGCGAGTGAGCAGCAAATCGGCCAAGCTGCTGGTAACTCCAAGGTGTGTGTGAACTGCAAAGGACTACACTGGATCATGGAATTGGGATTTGCTATACCCAAGAACATGTACAGGGGCAACATTCCAATTGCTCTAGAGCACATTCCTTATGAGGCAAGACTACACCTGGGGCTTTTTAGTTTAGAAAAAAGACAACTGCCGGGAGCCATGATAGAGGTCTATAAAACATGTATGGTGTGGAGAAAGTGGATTGAGAGAAATTCTTCTCCCTCACATACTAGAATCAGGGCTCATCCCATGAAATTGATTGCCAGGAAATCTAGGACCAACAAACGGAAGTACTTTTTCACACAATGCATAATCAACTTGTGGAATTCTCTGACACAAGATGTGGTGACAGCCAACAACCTGGATGGCTTTAAGAGGGGTTTGGATAACGTCGTGGAGAAGAGGTCTATCAATGGCTACTAGATGGAGGGCTGTGGGCCACCTCCAGCCTCAAAGGCAGGAGGCCTCTGAGTACCAGTTGCAGGGGAGTGAGAGCAGGAGAGAGGGCATTCCTTCAACTCCTGCCTGTAGGCTCCCAGTGGCATCTGGTGAGACACTGTGAAACAGCATGCTGGACCAGGTGGGCCTTGGGCCTGATCCAGCAGGGCTGTTCTTATAATCTTTGTGTCAGCCATGCTGCACTACAACACAATGAGTAAAAAGGATGGTGTAAATGCAGTGGCTGAACATGTAAACACGGGAACTTTTTTCCGGTCTGAAACACCTCGTGAACTAATCCGCATTTCAATGGGTACATTTCTGGGTTCCCATTGCCCATTCCAGCCTTCTTTTGATAAGGAAGGAATGTGCATTCCTGAAGCCTTATCTGACTTCCCTGCTGAGATAATTGGCTTTTAGCACCTTTGAAGCACCTGTGGAGGGGAGGTAAACCCAAGGCGGGTCAATCCTGCAGAGAGACCTTGAAGGGAGAGTTAACTGTTGCAAGTTAACTTCAGGAGTCTACTCAGGTATCCCATCACGGAGAAGGCGCAAGGTGAGCTACTTTTCAATCTGAATCTTTTGCAGATTCTAAATCTAGGGGTAACTGCCCCACTGCCTACTGAATGACTGTTCTCCAGTATGCCAACAAATGGAGAACTCATGATGTTGTGAGGCTCCTGAGCATGTCAGAAGTGTGACCCATTTGCCTGCAGTCTCAGACATAAGCAGAAAGGCTTCTGGGAGCCTGCAGAAAAGGCAGTGCTAGCAACACAGTATCCTCAATTTTTTTAATTCACCATGTCAAATTCTGTGGCTAGCTGTTGTTCCAATCCTGTTGCTTCTATCTATCAAACACAGACTTACTTCACTAGCTCGGTGCTCCACCAGGAGTGGATTCACAACTACAAAATGTGAACCCAATAGGATGGTCTGTATGTTAGCACAATTCTTATTCCAAACATGTTTAGAGCTAATTCCTGATAGCAGGGAAAGTTGGCCGTATTGAATAAGTGACGCAGGAATAGTCACTCAACAGAAAAAGTCAACAACAAACATCATTGTGTGGGAAAGTGTATGGGTCATTCTTTCAGTAACTGGTGGCATGAGCAGCAATAACTGCAGCTAAACGCTTCCTGTAACTGGTGATCAGTCTCTCTCACCGGCTTGGAGGAATCTTGGCCCATTTTTTCGTACAAAACTGTCTCATCTGTAACATTTGATGGCTTCTTTGCATAAACAGCTCTCTTCAGGTCCTGTGACAACATTTCAATAGGGTTTAGGTTGGGGCTTTGACTTGGCCACTCCAAAACATGAAATCTCTTCTTCTTTAGCCATTCTGCCAGACTTACTCAAATATTTAGGGTCATTGTCTTGCTGCATGACCGACTTTCAACTCAGCTTCAGCTCACAGACAGCCTGGCAATGCCTTGTCATATCAGAGTTTTCTGATATGCAACTGAATTCAGTCCAGGTGCCGATGCAACAAAGCAACCCCAAACCATGGCACCTCCACTACCATGCTTGACAGATAAGAGGAGGAAGGCAGTGTTTGGTTTTTACCAAACAAAACATTTGTGATTGTGTCTGAAAAGTTCAAATTTTGATTAATTATTCTAGAAGCCTTGTGGGTCATCCTGTAGGGATGTGCGAGCTGGCTCAATTTGAGCCAAGCTCAACATCGAATCAACCCGGTTTGGGCGGTCTAAGTTCGAACCAGATGCCCCTCCCCAAGGGGGGTGCCGTTCCAAGATTGAACTGGCCTGGCCCCCGGTTCTGAGAACTGGTTTGCAGACTAGTTTGGGTATTCTTGTAAAGGGGAATCTGGTGAGGATTCCCCTCTCCAAGAAAAAGGGAATTCCCTAACAGAAGGCTGGGGCAGGGTGAAGGGCCCTTGTACCTTTTTTTCCCAAGCCTGCAGTGGAGAGTCTTGGGAGGCAGTGGTGGAGGCTTCTCCAAGCCCCCTGCCAGTCTCCAGAAAGACAGCCTCAGCCGGCAGCAGCCTGGTTTGGGCATTTTTGTGACCTCTGAGCATGCACAGAGGCCATTTGCATCACCACATGATTTGTGTGGCCTCTCTGCATGCGCAGAAGTCACAAAAATGACCTCCGTGTATGCGCAGAGGTCCAAAATGGACTGCAGCCAGTTTGGGCTATCATTTGGGAGGTTGGCAGGATGCTTTGAGCCCCTGCCACCTCCCTCCTTTACCTCTAGAGACTCTCTGCCACAGCTTCCACAGGCTTGAAATAAAAGGTACAAGGGCCCTTTTGCTCCCTCCCCTCCTTATGTCAAGGCATTCCCTTTTACTTGTAAATGGGAATCCTCACCAGATTCCCCGTTACAAGTACTGTATACCCTGGAACCAGCCTGCAAACTGGACCAGACCCGGTTCATCTGAGCCTGAAGTCAGACCAGGCCGAGTCAGTTCGAATCTTGTCTGGATTCGAACTGAACTGGCAAAACCAATTCCATGCACATCCTTATCATCTAGATGCCCAGAATCGGTCATGCAGAATCAAAATTTAATTCTGAACGTTTATAAACTAATTTTATCTACATTACTTGATTTCTTGTCTACTCTGCTTTTTAAATGCAGTTGATTTCTTTTTCTTCTTCTTTTTGCCAGTTTGGCATTCTTGCTAAATAAGATTGAGATCCCAATGTGATGCTGCTTTAGAGTTCAAAGCAATCGTGGCAAAAATACCGTACAGAAGAAACTGAATTCTGAAAGGAGTTCTGAATTCTTTCCTTTAGCAGAATGCACACAAAAACTAACCCCCCACTGAAATTCATTTTATTTGTTTCCTAAAGAAAATATTGATTTGCATACCATGCAGGCATCTGTAGTTCTAAGAGGGAGGTGTATGTGTTGCTTGCGAGTCACTACAAAGCACATCCATGTAGGTTGCAATGGTGGGGCTGCTCCATAGCTACTAAGCAGTGTGTAATCACAGTTGTGATGGTCTCCATCATTCCCAATGGGAGTATCATCACAACTATGATTATGCGCTGCCTAGTAGCCATAGAGCAGCCCCGCCTCCACAACCTGCATGGGTGTGCTTGTGCAAACCTCAGGTGCTGCTGTTACATGCAAACTCATCAATAATCAGCTTGCACGTGTGGTAGTTCATACTATTAAATCCAGTTGATAAGCTTTTGTGAAGATGAAAGAGCAGAAAATCATCTGTGACTTATATGATTTCTGTATCCTTTCTTTTCACACAGATTATATTCACTATGATGGGTGACTCATCACAAGCTGATGCAGGTAACAAACATATAGTTTTTATCCATTTTCTAAGCAGTAGAGACCAGTGAGCCTCCAGGGATGCTGGTGAGGGGGGAAATATTGCCCTAACCAGCAGCAAACTTACCTGCTGCCATTACCCAGAATGCTGTGCAGGTCGGAGGCATCTGACACGGCGTCCAATGGGGAGGCTGTTCCACCCCCACTGCTCATTGGTCTCCATGCACGCATGGAGGCCATTTGAGGGGTTAGCACAGTTCAAACCTGCTATAATCACCCCTCAAATGTCCTCACACATGTATGGAGGCCAACTGAGCAGAGAGTGTGGGGCATCCTCTCTGTCAGATGCCAGGTCAGGTGTCTTTGACCCACACAGCATTCTGGGTTCTGGCAGCAGGTAAATTTGCCACCAGTTAAAGTGATATTTTCCTGCCCTCACTGACTCCCCTGGAGCGGTGCTCAATGGTTGCTATTGCTTCTAAGTACGGTACAACAGGCTGAACAGAATAATCAGGTTTTCTACCTCCCCAATCCCATTGTCTTTGCAGTGTATTCAAAGGGTTCCTCTTTCCCTCTGTCAGATTTTTTACATGCTGTATGGACTGATTAAAATGTTGAGATCCTACGATATCCGGCTATCTAAATGATATGCTGTGCATCGTAACATATTGATATGGTTAACTATTACCATCATTAGTATTAAAATTGTAACACAGGAATGGACTTCAGTTCATTATTGTTTAAGAGATGATTGAAATTTCCCATGGTAATTAATAGGGTATTGATTATGAAGCAGCCTCATTCAGTCTTCTAGTAGGTGGTTCTTTGAGCTTATGCCTCCAAAACAAATGGGTAACTAACATTTTCACATTCTTGATTTAAAAAATTATCTTTCACTGACGTGTTTTTTTTTAAATCCAAGCAAAACACAACAAACAAAACGAGGACACCAGATAGTATCCGATGCATCATTGTAGCAACATTCATTACAAAAAGTGCAGGTCACAAAGAAAGGTAATGGATGAAAGGACCATTATACAATTAGACTATTTTTCATTGGCTACAAAGGCAGTAATTGAAATGGCCTTGCTACATGTGCTTTATCAGACATTCATCATCTGTTTTTTTCAGGTGTTTGGAATTTACCTTGGTTTTGAATCAAACAAGAGAATATATCTGTTGAAGCTCGCCCTGCTCAAACACACACACAAACACAAACACTCACAAACACACGAGTGGGTGGGGGGCAGAGAGAGAAGCTACAATCCACTTGAGATACATGGTTAAAAATCAACTTATGAGAAAAGAATTGGACAAAGACATATTTGTCCTCATTTTCCATACAAAAAACCAGCTAATCTGCCCCTTACAATTAACTTTCTCAGGGTGGAAAGATATGACGGGTAACTACAGAATAGCCACTTAAAAGTGTATGACACAGAGGCTGCAAGCTGCCACATTGATAGCAACATCTCTGAAGATGAACCCAACAATCAACTTCTTCTCTTGCAGAAGATGCTTAGAAATTTGAGAATTGTGGGAGTAAGCAAGAGGTTGAAGCCAAGGGAACTGTATGGATTGAAGGCTATGCACTGTTTTTGCTATTAATTAAACAGTACATGCTAAGATTTAAAGTAGCTATTGCATGGTCCCCAATTGTCTGTTCCCTCAGTTTCACACTTAATCCTACAGTGTGTTCTTTTCAAAATATTAAACTAGGGCTTTTTCATCTGATAACGTATCTGTTGGCTGCCACGTGATAAACATATGCATGTGCTGTAAGCAAACATATATCCTTCACAACCTCCTGATGCATGGGCCACCATTCCATACTTGCTTAGGAGGCTGTAAAATCCAATAAAATTTAAAATGCAAAAGGACATACTTGCTTAGGAGGCAGTTCTTCCAAAACAGTACTCTACATGTGCTAGAAACACAGGTTTAAACCAGTGTTTCTAGCACATGAAGAGGGATGGTTTGGGTGAACCACGCCCACAAGATTAAGGAAAAGTGCCCTAGCATGCCTAGAGGGAAGGATCAGGATGTGTGCATTTGCTCATGGCATGCACAGATCCCTATCATAGCAACATACGAAACTGCCATATACTGAGTCAGACAATTGGTCTATCTAGCTTAGTATTGTCTACACAGACTGGCAGTGGCTTCTCCAAGGTTGCAGGTAAGAATCTCTCTCAGCCCTATCTTGGAGAAGCCAGGGAGGGAACTTGGAACCTTCTGCTCTTCCCAGAGCGGCTCCATCCCCTGAGGGGAATATCTTATAGTGCTCACACTTCTTGTTTCCCTTTCATATGCAACCAGGGCAGACCCTGCTTAACCAAGGGGACAAGTCATGCTTGCTACCACAAGACCAGCTCTCCTCTCCTGTCTATGTTTTATTTATGGTAATTTTCATCTGTTTTATATGATTTTTAGCTTTTACTTGCTGTTTGCTTAAATTTTAAACCACCCTGAGATTTCACAGCAGCTTAAGAAGAGTGATGTAAAGCAGCACAGAGGAAAGGGTTAAAAAATCACCCTTAGTACCATGGCTCAATTTTGAACCATAGCCTTCCTGGCTGCATTCATCTGAAGAAAAATAAAAAAAGGCCAGGGGATCATGGATTTCACATATCCCAAAAGGCTTGTAAGAGAAGAAAGTCTATTCTGCAACTTTCTTGGTAGTGCCCAAGAATTGAATTGAATTGGTAGGCCATAATCATTGAATTGGTAGGCCATAATCTTTGAATCCTCAATGTCCAGTCAATATGGCTGTCAAACTACATAATTTATTTTCTATTACCTTCAAAACATTTTGGCACCTAAGGGTACAAATCAAAAATTACCACTTAACCGTAAAAATGTGATCCTAAATTAATCAATAGAAAACCCTGAATGATGCTCCAGTTCTACACATATCACCTAAATGGATTGATTTGCAGTGGACAACTATTGTTTATGCTGTAAACCGCCTAGAGACTTCAGTAGCGGGCAGTATACAAATTAATTAGCTGCATATGTGGATGGCTTTTGGGTGTGGAATGGTTCTGGTACCACTATAACATCACTGCCCATCATTCACTTCAGATTAGATATTCAGTCAAGTGGTCAAATAGCTTGCCAGTTCTCCCCACTCATACCCTGTTACACAAAGGCCTATGTAAGTGGGCTGATAACAATTGCTTTTTGTGGGTTGTTGATTTTGTTTTGTTATGTGCAAGACTGCTTTTTTTTTGCTATGTGCAAGACAAGATTGTAAAACCATGCTCATTTCTTGCTTGCAGCACTCACCACAACTTAATTATCCTGTCCATCTCATAAGTATTAAGATAGTGGTCAAATAACTTATAGATCATCTCCCTGTTGTTCTGAAGCCACCTTTGTCACCTTCAGTTGTTTCAGAAAGTCTAATCAACTATGCAACTGTCAATCAAACAGAAGGGAGCTTTAGCCTGTCTTAACAGTCCTGAAAAATGTAGTTTGCTGTGAAAATGTGCTGCTCTTGGATCTTATCGACACTGAGAATAAAGCCAGTTGATCTATTCTGTGTGAATGAGCTACCTGATGAATCCTTCCCCTACTTGCCAATTGTGCGGAGCAGACTTGGGTTTTTAAAACAAATTTGTTCATTAATCATAATTGTTTGAATATCTGATTAGCTTATGAAAAATAATGACCTGCAGTAGAACATTTTATCGTGTCAGCTCTTCAGCATGACTGAAACTGTTTGGAAAACTCATGTGTATTTTTTTAAACAACAAAAAATTGGCTGCATTTTTGAAAATCAATATTTATTACAGTATAATGGATTACAAGCCCCCCCACCCCCGTCAGAAAAAGTAACTGAAAAGGTGAGTCAGGGTAATTCTGCACTTATAGTGATGAACAAAATATTGCTTTGTTTGTAACAACAAGCCATCCAGGAACCTGGTAAACCTTAAGATGCAGAACAACACGGCATACCACCTTTGTGTGATGGCAGGGTTCTTCAAAAATGTGGTTCAAATAAAGACCAGTTTTTCTAGGTCTTCAGTTTGCCTTTCTCTTACTTACTTGCTATGAATATTTATATACCACTCTTCAACAAAATTCTCAAAGCGGTTTACATAGAAAAATAAATAATACATAAATAAGATGGTCCCCTGTCCACAAAGGGCTTACAATCTGAAAAGAAACATAAGGTAGACACCAGCAACAGCCACTGGAGGGATGCTGTGCTGGGGTAGGATAGGGCCAGTTGCTCTCCCCCTGCTAAATATAAGAATCACCACTTTAAAAGGTGTCTTTTTGCTCAGTTAGGAGGGGTTCTCTGACACAGAAGTGAGACTCTCAGGAGCTGCTTGTACTAAAACCTAGAATCAGCTGTGTTTGTTGCTTCCCTCTATGATTAGCCACTAGCCCAGAGTAGTCCATGTACAGGTTAATATTGTTTCCCCCTGACTTGGTAGAACTATGGCATAATATACACTGTCCCTGTATACACAACAGTTTCTATTTTCTGGGCTCCTTCCCTGGTAAATAACCTTCCAATTTTGTTCCAGTTGTTGCCTCTTGGGGATGCTTGCTTCTCCACCTGCCCCCCCCCCCCACTGCCCATGTGAGTTGTCATTCTTCAGCATTCAGCTCCCTCCCCACAGTCTATATAAATTAAATCTCCAAGTGTGTGGGCGGATGCATCTTGTCTCTAGTGTACCCATCTATATTCAGCTGCATGGTACTGAGGCACTATGCATTGCGTGGCATATAACAGATGAAGTCCAGTCTTCACAGTAATGTGTCATAGTGAGTGGGGGCATTTGAGTGGTAACCTTGGCATGAGAATTGGTTGTGACAAGTGTATCCCTGTTTTCAAATGTGAAATGTTGGGCGTGGGGGTGGGCTTGGCTCATCTGCTTTGTTACCATGGAATAATATGCTCCACATGTACTTTATTACCTGCTTTCCATTTGTAGAATGCTTGGAGTCAGAACTAAATTCCCCTGCTAAATGAACAAAAGAGGTGTCTTTTTAAAGTGGTGATTCTCTTTATTGAGCAAGGGGAGAGCAACTGGCCCTATCCATCCCAGCACAGCATCCCTCCAGTGGCTGTTGCTGGTGTCTATCTTATGTTTCTTTTTTAGATTGTGAGCACTTTGAGGACAGGGGACCATCTTATTTATGTATTATTTATTTTTCTATGTAAACTGCTTAACCATTGTATGTATGTATGTATGTCTATGTAAACCGCTTTGGGAACTTTTGTTGAAACATGGTATATAACTGTTTGCTGAATTTGTATAACTGTACACCACAGTCTCCAGCTTTCTTGACCACACCCTCTACACATTCACAGGCATGCTCCTATTTCCAACAGTGAAATATTGAAGGGCATTCTGTTTCTGGGTCAAACTGAGACTTTGCTTGGGAAAGAAGTATTTCCTGGCTCTTTCTCTCTGTTTAATAATGGGCCAGTGCCAGCAGAGACAGAAGCATCAGTTGAATTGCTAAGATGTGTTTTTTAAACTATGGGACACAGTTGTGTTTTCCTAAGAAGGAATGAGGCCCTATGCATACATATAAAGGAGTAATTCCTCCGCCCCTCCAAGGACTTATGGCAGGATTGCTCTCTCAGACAAACACTAAAAGCTTCAGTCTTAGGGCAGAGCTACCTGCCTCCACGTTGGCTCTTGAAAACTCCAGCTGCCGCTTCACCTTTGCAAAGTGGGATCAGATTGGGATAACCTCCCAGGTTTTTGAAAAACACATACACAAATCAACATAGGTCTTCTGAAGCAAACACAAACCAGTTATCCAAAAACCTTTGGTTTTAGATGAGAGTTAAGATGCTTTCAGTTTTCTTAGAGGCATAGGAAGCTGCCCTCTACTGAATCAGACCATTGGGCCCTCTAGCTTAAGTATTATCTGCACAGACTGGCAGTGGCTTCTCCAAAGTTTCATGCAGGAGTCTTTCTCTGCTCTACCTGGAGATGTCAGGGAGGGAACTTGGAACCTTGCCCCCACACCCTAGCCTCAAGGAAGACACAGACACAAACAAATTGGAAAAAAGGGCCACTTAAAACAAAACAAAACGATCAAATCAGCAAACTGTGTGTGGAACTAACTCCAGCCCGCAACAGTATAGGCCTAACCAAGGCCGGGTTTAAACATTACTGTCCTCCCCTGTGCCTTGAATGGGCGACACACCCTGACTTAAAAATAGAAGCAGGTTAGACGTGCTTCATCTCCATCACTGTCAACCCCAAAGGGGTCAGGACAACTTCTAGGGATTCACATCCCCACAAGCCATTCAGCCTTTAAGGTTTGGAAGAGCTGAAGCAGGTTTCATGGTGAATCAAAGTCCCCAAGCTGCAAAGCCTCTAAGGACCAATTGACCAATCCACCCTTTTAACTGCCCCAGGGTGCTCACTGATCTCAAACCCTTCTACACCTCCACCCCACCCACATGGTACCTGCCCAGTTGTGAGCTTGATGCTAACTAAAACTAGGAAAAACAGAATGGAGTAGGCAAACAGACTCCCAACACGGCCAATTTGTTGAGGGCCACAAATTCCTATTCGGCCCCCAAAAGGATGACCAGCAAATCTTGTTCTGTGCCTAGGGATGGTTGGGAGGGGAAGCCTGAAAAAAACAAACTGAAGAGGAGCTGCCTGAACGGCGAGCAAGGAGCTGTCTGAAAGGTGTGTGGGACTCCACAAAGTGGAGTGAGCAATCAGGGCACTCCAAAAGGCTGTCTCATGAGGGTGTGGGACAAATTATGAATATCACTTTTTCCAATCAGTCCTAATGGAGGACTGTGCTTATACAGCCATGAAAACAGAAAGCCTTTGTATCTTTCCAGAACCACAAATCCCTGATTTTTGAAAGGTACCCACAGAAAGGGGACATCGGATTCAGAATAGTGGTATCAGCAACAGCAGAGGGGAAATATTTGCACCTCTTGGAAGATGAAAAAATGATGCATGAATTCTCTGCCTGCTACTTATGAGTCCTACTTACATGAAGAGCATATTTTCCCACGGGGATGGTTTCTTCTGCTGCTGTTTCATTTTCAGTCTTAGAAGGAAAAAAAATGTAATCAACATGACAAGGCCACACAAAGAGAGCCCTTCCAACTTGATAAATCTTCATTAATTTAGATCTAATCTGAAGATACGGCAATTGCTTTGTTAGAAATTAATTTTGTCTCTAGTATTCCTGAACATAAGGGACATGAGCCTTTCCACTGTTACTATAGTAATCATATTTTTCCTCTATTCTAATAAATATTCTCCCCTATAAGTTTGGCATTAACACAAGCTGCTGAAATCCTGTGGGAGAAAGGAGGTTGTTTTTCATGCTGTGCTCTGCTGCTGAAGTGAGATGCATGAGATTGAACTGCTTCAATTATCAGATATTGGGATACACTATATTTTCATCCTGATGCAATGGGGATTTATATGTTCACCACCCTAGTGTTAATGGGAACTGTATGTGTAAATCTGCTGTGGACAGAAGAGATATTATTTTATGTAATGCAAGCTTGGTGAGTTAACCCAAGCTATTCTCAATGCAATAAAATCCAAACAACACAGCAGGCAGAAATCCACATAAAATACAGTTGCACAATATTCTATTATGCTTACTGGATCCTGGTTTTGATTAATTGTAAGATGTTTTCAGTAGCTCACACACTAACTAGTGTTGTGCACACGGAAGAACATTTTTCTTGTGCAAAGGGGAGGGGAATGATTTTTGCTCACCCTCACCCCTCTTGACTTGAAACATTTTATGTCTTATAAGCACCATTTTGGAGGCCTGTTTTCCCCTTTCTGGTTAGTTTTCTTGCATTGGCTTCCAAGTGGCTTGCGATCTCCTTGCTTCTTGGTTGGCTTGTTATCATTCAATTCAAGTGTTGTCATGGACAATTATGCCCCCATTGGCTGAGGGGAGGGAAGAGGGAGAGGGAAGCCAAAGAAGGGAATTTCCAAATGTTTTTAAGAGATTGCAAGGCCAGAGAGCTCTCTCTTATAGTCTGCCTCTCAGAGGAGGAAGGATCAGCACTGCAGCACAGAGTCAGACTGGTGGGCTGGGGCCTGCCTATAGAGAGAGAGAAAGAGTGCCAGCGGCTTATCTGTCTCTCTTTTTCTTTTGCAGTGCCAACTGCTTTGTTAATTCTTTTTTCTGTCTGTCTCCCCACTCCACACACACACACAATTGCACCAGCAGCCCCAGTGGCTTGAACTGGGTGCAGCTGTGGATTTCTTCTTCTTGTGTAGGTTTCTTCTTCTTCTTGTAGCCAGCCCCTGGTGGCTTTAATAACTGGGATGCTGTTCTGAGACCTTTATTCCTTTTCTTTCGCAGGCCCTAGCTCCACCTTTGCTGCTGCTGCTGTGTGCCTTTTTCTTTTTTGGGTGAGTGGGTGCCCACCTGCCAGGCACTCATCTGCCCTACCCCCAGTTGTTGAGTCCCAGAGTGTCTGTTCAGCCCGTGTGCCTCCTAGAGCGGCACCTGGCCAGACTCCAGCAGAAGATGCTGGTCTCGGGAAGGTAAGCACCCCAACCTTGGTCAGGTTAGATTTCTTTAAATAGGGCCTAGTCTGGGGAAGGGATCAGGTACTAGCCAGTTTCTACAGGTTCTTGTAGGAAAGGACGGGTAGGTTAGGAGGCAGGCCGCAATAACTTTCCCTTTCCTTTCTCTTCGACGTACCTGATTTTTGCTCACTCCCCTCCAACCCCCCCCCCCTTATCAAGCCTGCTTCTTTATTGGGGGTGGTGGGGTTAATGTTTCTAGTTTCCGTGTATGCACTACAGTGCTATAGATGTGTGTGGCACACACAGCATAAATAGACTACCCCTGACCCACACACCTTTAAAAAAAAAAAAAAAAGATTGCCTTAAAGGCTCTTCTCCCCTGCCCCCATCAGAGTTAGGGCTTGAATTTAAAAACAACAACAACCCAAGATGTCCAGCGGGGTGCAAGGCAGAGCCAGAAGCAGATTGGTAGGCAGAGGGAGGGGTGGTGCTGGTTGTGGGTGACAGCAGGAGGGGCCTATTCCCTGAGTTGTCCCCATTGATCACAGACTCTCCTTTCAGGAGGAGGGTGGTCCTGCTGTGCAGCCATAACTGCCAGTGGTAGCTGAGGTAGAATTAGGGGGAGGTCTTCCCCTTCAGGGAACTAGATCTTCCTGTGGCAGAAGAGGAGGAGATGATTGTGTAGACTGCTACTAACCCAAACAGATCACTCTCACCATCCTCCCCAATCCCCACTGGCAATGCAATCTCCCCGCCACGCCACCCCCAGTCTGAGATTGAGGAGCAGCAGGAGTTAGTCATTCTGCTTCTTGTTCCTATACCTTCTCAGCCCCAGACTGAGGCTGGTGGTGGAAGCCCCCAGAAGGAACCACCACCAACAACATGGGGCTGGACTGGCTCCGGAGGCAGTGTGGTGTGGGACCACTTTGAGGTCCATCCCGGTGACCCAACTCATGCTGTCTGCATTCACTGCAGGGCAGAGGTCAGCAGAAGGAAGGACCCTAAGCATCTTTCAACATCAAGAAGGCTGCTACGTGCCCAGGCCACACAGAGACCAATTGTGCAGGTGTGGCAGCCTTCAAAATGGCCGTTGTACTGGAGGGGGAAGACCCAAATGGGCCGAAGAGCCAGCCGGCCGGTATGGACATCAAGGGAGGCCAGCAGGGGGAGGGGGAAGCTCCGTAGACCTCCCTCCGCCACCTCCATCAACTCCCCTGGATGGGATAATTAAAAAGACACGTTTTTGATTTTATTTTTTAAAAAGAAAATGTCTGTGAACCCCTCAAACAATCAGGGCGTGTTCGGTCCAGGGTCAGACCGAACAGGGGATGGTTCAGTTCAACCCCAAACAGTCAAACTGAACCATTTCAACATTGAACACAATCGACGTTGAACCTGTTTGCACATCTCTAACCAGCTACTCCACCAAGTGAGCATCCAAGCAGGAGTGATGGGGTGTCACCATGGAGACCATCCTCTCCTGGCCATGGAGACCACCCTCTCACTCTGGATGTTGCTTGGTGGGCATGAGAGGAACCATCCAGCAACTGTCACCAAGTTTGGCCAGACTTGGTGATGCATTGCCAAAAACTGGATTGACTCCATCTCCCAGACTGCCACTGGCTCCTGCATGTACTGCAGAACATACAGCTCAGAAGTGCTGCATGGCTCGGTGTCCTCCTCCTGTACCCCTGGCAAGGCACCAAGGCAGTCCTTGTGAATCAACTGGTGGAACACTGAGGCAGAAGAACTTTTCAGAAACTTTAGAGAACGGGCGGCAGGAGAACTCCCTGCCGTCTGTTTCGCCGGCTGGGCTGCAAATGGCTTCTAGGAAGCCTTTTGTGCAAAAGGCTTCCTAGAAGCCATTTGCAGCCCAGCCAGCAAAGCGGAGGCAGAACTACCAGCACTGAGGCAGAACTACCAGCTCCCTTGGCCTTCCCTGCTGCTGTACAGGGAAGTGGTGGTGATGCTGCTACTAGGGGTGGACTGCACACTAGCTGTAGGTGCTCCAGCAGCCTCCTCCTGGTTGTGCCCCAGCCTACTGTCTTCAGCTCACCTAACCTCTGCAACCAGGAGGTTCCTCCCCCTGTGCAACTGGTCAAGGGTGGCAGCTTTGCCTTTCATCCTTGGGTCACATAGGCAAAACAAAACATTTGCTGCTATTGCACCCAAGGGTGTGCTGAGTTGAACCACCAGTCTAGTCCTCAGCTGATCTGCCAAGGTAATTGTTTCCTCAGTGGTCAGCATGGACTGGAGCTCACCTACCATCTTCTCAAGGAGAAAGGTAGTGGGCAAAGTCTCGCTCAGTGTTGCTGTCTCGGCACACAAGCCTTTCATGGCAACAAAGAACAGCTCAATTGCCAAGACATCCTCAGAAATGAGTACCCATTCCTGGTTGTATAGGTCACACATCCCAGCCATGCCTCCTTGCCAGGCCATGGAAGAATGGTTCTTGCTCCTGCAAGTGCCGGAACAAGAGAAAGGTGGAATCCCACTGAGTTAGAACATCCCGAGGGATCAAGTGTTCATGTAGTCCAACAACTCCCCGGGAGGGGGTAAGTTAAACAAAATTATTTTATTTTTATTTATTTTTTTAAAAAAATGTTCACGCACCCACCCACCCCTCCACACTGAACCGGCAGCATGAATCTCTGGATGCCGGGAAAATGAGTCTCAGCCTCCAAGTATCCCTAAATGCACCACACACGCAGTGCTCTAGGTGCCCAACTCAGTATATGCTCGAGCTGTGTGCAGCCCTGGCAGTGGTCTTAACCCTGACTAAAGCCTGGGGTAAAAAGTCAGGTTGGGCGAGAGGACAGCGCCAGGATCAGGCAGCACCAGGATCACTGCCCACTAGCAACGCAACCCAGGCTGGGCTGCCCTAGCCTGGGTTAGGCTGCTCATGTGCAATCTATAGGATCAGGCCATAGCTTTTGTCTGGATTGTTCTGATATCAGAAAATGGCAACATTAATTCTTAAAAGATTGAGCAGAACTCGCAAGAAGACTTTTGACAGCTGCATAATGACTTTCAGATGTTTTCAGAAGGTTGAGTTATATACTAGGAAGTCCCCAATTCAAATATCACCTAAGTCACAAACTCAAGAAGAGTCGACCTTGGTAAAGTCACTGTTCCTTCAGCCTCAGCCCTGAATCTGCAATGTGGAGATGATAAACAATGGCATATTTTACAACATTACTGAAAGCATATGTGATGTGCTTTGAACATTTGAAATGTCATGTCTGTTTGTCTGAACACACCAACACAGATAGACAGACATGCACACATAGACTTCAGTGCCTTGTTTCTGTCAGACATCTTCCTGGCATTGAGAAATACCCAGCATCAAATATGCTGCTTAGTAATTCATTGTAACATGAAACAGCGAGTGTTTGGATCTTCCTAGTGAAACGTGTGTTAGTAAACTGAATTCTTAAGCCCTGTGTCTGAAGGGAATTGTGTAGACAAGGCAGCATTCATGTCCTGGCCTTTCTGCCCTTGAAAGCTTTTGAGTTTGTGAGAAAGAGACTCCTGTACAGACTTTGTACAGAGGAGGTCTTTGAAATTCTCATTGATGTGGTATTTTAGGCTTATTAAGAGGGTGAATGTAAGTGCCACATCAAGTTGAAATCTCATCCTTGGGTGCTTTTTTATGAGAAATAACCTTGCAGTTTTTCTTTTTCTGGAACTTTGTAGTAGCTTTTCCCACTTATTTATAAAATAACAAAAGAGACTGCTTCAGAAAACAGGATCCACTAAAATGTCTTTGTACGCGTAATTTTAAAGAACCATTCCTATCTGCAGGCAACAAAAGTTGTATGTGGATTTTTTTTTCCCCTTACTGTACCCAAACAGGCTAGTTATGGGAAATATGAAATGTTCATTTATACCATAAGGTTCAAATGCATCTTTTTCTTATCTTTTATTTAATCATATCGACTGAATGTATTGTCAATCACTACTTCACAGTTTCACATAACTTCCCTCCATCCCAACGTATTTTTTGTTCCACTGAATGTGTGAAAACAGAAGCAGAAGGCAGACTGAACTTAGTAGAACAAGCAAATGGTCTTAGGACAGTATATAGACAAAATGATCATATATATTGACTAGATTTATATCCCACCCTTCCTCCAAGAAGCCCAGAGTGCTGTGCATGGTTATGTCTTTTCTCATAACAACCTGGTGAGGCACTTTCGGCTGAGAGAGAGGTGTCTGGCCCAGAGTCACGCAGTGAGTTTTGAGCATGAACGGGGATTTAAACTTGGGTCCAACACTCTAAACTCATTTCTTTCCTACTACCAGATTTGTGGGCATGCAGAGCATATGGGCATCATATGGAAAAGGAAGAATGTGTGCACATTGAATATTACTATCCAGCCTTCCTTCTCTGTGTGATGGAAGCTCTTGGGCTCTTGAACTCACATGCCAAGGGAGGGAGTATAAATAGGGACCATTATTGAGCTCAATGGGAATTACTCCCTCCCTGCTGCTCTACCTGCACTAGAAAGGATTGTTTCTTATTGTTTAATGAGAAAATCTAGATAAATAGAAACAGGTAGTTTATAAGCACTCAGAGGGTATAACTGTTTGCCTTTTTTGCATAAACTTAATGACATTGAGGCTCTACACATGATCAGTGTGTAGAGCCTCATGGGGCTTAGCCCGCTCTCCCTGCACACGAGGAGTCGCTCACTGCTGGGCAGCTGGATCGGTTGCCCAGACGAGCGCCTGCTTTGGTCAGGGGCTCCCACACCCAGCTGCAGCTTCCTTGGGAGCCCCAGCCGCTGGAGCCCCAGGAAGACACCATGAGAGTGCAAGGTGCCTTCCTGGGGTCCCCCTCCCCCCAAGTGGCCGCAAGCAGCTGCGGCTGACACACAGTCAAGCAGCAAACAAGGTGAACGGAGCACTCACTCCATTAACCTCATTTAAGGGGAGGGGTTTTTAGGCAGGCTAACCACTGTGGAACCACCAGATTAGTCTGAGAGCCCAGTGGTTCTCACGATGGGATAAACCAGGCTGGGCTCCCTTAGCCTGCTGTTCCGCCATCGTGAGAATAGCATTATTGACTCGCATGATGCACAGTTATTACTGCATCATGCTGCCTCCCGGGGCTGCTGTTCCGATGCTGTTCGGAAGCACTGGCTGTGTAAACAGCATTTCCACAAGTTCCTCCCATTGTCGCAAAGAGGGAAACCCAGCAGAAACGCTGCTTCCACAACCACTGCTTTAGAAGCCTGCAGCAGCCCCGGGCACAGTGTTATAGAGTGTAACATTGCACATCATGTTAGGCATTGTTCCGTTATAAATAGAGAAATACTGGCTTACGTGCTGAGCAGTCCATCATCATTCTAAGGGAGATGCACAAATGCTGCCGCCTTTCAAAAGCAGGCAGGTGCTGTCTGTGGAGGTGAGCCACCTCCATTCCTCCTAAGCACAGTGTCATCGCTATTCCATTACTGCTGTCCTTGGGAATAATGGGGACAGTAATGGAACAACGATGACACTTGCTTAAGAAGCCTGGAGATGCTCCGCCTTCACAGCCAACAGCCACCTACTCTTGAGTAGAACGTAGCAGTGTTTCCACATCTCCCTTAGAATGAAGGCAGACTGCACAGTAATCCAGTGTTCTTATATGTATTCAGTCTGCTAAAATATAACATCCAGACTGATTTACAAGATATTTCCCCCAGTCCACTCATGGAGACACCTTAGAATATGTGCTATGTGGAGTACATAGAAAGCCACATATCCTAGTTTCTTTTAAGGCACACTGGTAAAACAATACCAGCTGCGGATGACGAGGAGTTGTTGCAGATAGTAAACTGCCACTACTGAGCAGCAGCTGAGACCCCAGAGACCCCACACTTGACAACAGTCAGTGTTGGAAGCAGGGGAATGGTTTCACTAGGCAGCATGCAGCTTTATGGCTGCTGAGTAGAGAGAATTTCTCTGTGCAGGCAAAGCCCTGGCAAAGCACTACTGGCCTGACTGAAACCCCATACCTGCACTGTGAGAGTGTAATTTCTCCTGCCGCCAATGTCACCATATAGCAGCCATTTGTAAGGATAGGAGCCTTCTTTCTCTCAGTCTACGCTCAGCAACAGTAGCCATTTACATGCTGCCTCCTGCAAAATAACCCTGGAAAATCAAGCCCATCATGCCATGTACGAAATGACCCTTAAAGATATTATACATCTGTGAATCAAAGACTTTCCAATCAGAAGTAAATACATATTTATGAGAATTTGGCTTCAATAAAAGTACTATTTCCACTGGAAAAAGCGTATTTCCTGCTCCTATTTAAAGCACACTTTTTCTACTTTTGCTGTATTTCTATCCTCTTTTCTGAAGTAAACAATCTGTTCAGTCTGTCTTCATATGAGATATTCTCTATGACCATAATCATTCTTGTTGCCCTTTCCTTAGCCCCATCTAATTAGCAATATTCTTTTTTAGGTTGGTTGACCATTATTGCACGCTATATTTTAAATGAGAACAAACCGTTGATTCATATAATGAGATGTTTTCCCCCTTCACATTTATTTTCCACATTCTTCCCTAACAGTTTCCTCTGACACCCTAACATTTGATTGCTCTTTTGACTTCGGCTTGTCATTAAACAAAGACCTTCCTTGAGCCATCTTCAGCAATGAAAGCTCACCTCCTTCATAACATTATATTTATCATGTATAGCCTGTGAAGATGGATGTACTGCTCTCCCTTCCCACTCTAAACATGCATTAATTAATTAATTTCATGTATTCAGACTATTTTTCTTCTATTATTGTGCTGCTCACTCAACTAGCATAATTATATCACTCTGGAGTTGATCACAATCTTTTTAAAAAATTGCTTAATGCATAGTAGGAACATTAAGAAATGTTGCAAATTTCTAGGTCACTTAAAAAAAAGTCAGTAATCATGTTTAGAACTAAATCTAACACAGGAATCCAAGTTTAGCCAGAAGAAAGTAGCAGCAAAAGCCATAGCTTAAGATTGTTGTGGCACACAGCTGGCTTGCGTACCACTCCCCAAGAAAAAGGAGAGAGAGAGACTGTGCTAATAAAAATTAAAAAGTGATGAAATGTCATGGATTAAGAATAATGGAATAAATATTGGACTGGATAAAAATATTTTTAAAATAAGTTTTAAAACTACAGTATATTATAGATGTCTACTTTAAAAGAGATATTGCCTGACATTCAAACACAGTGCTCATACTGTACTGGTTCTACACATACTCTTCTATACTGCTCCCTTTATCGTGATTCTAGGAGCGAATTACTGTATCCATTACTAGAGCAATTCCCTGGTAGGCCTGATTCCTTCTATCTTAACTACTGCTTGGCTGATACTAACGATGAAGTCACGAAAGTGGTAGCCAAATTTATTTATGGGGTGATGAGACAGACATCCCGCCATGGTCTTTTATAGGTTTGATTTTATAGTAGTTTTAGTTTATCTGTATATGTATCGTTATATTTACTCTATTTACTGTAATTCTGAATGGTTGTGTTATTGTCACTTTTGTTTCTGTTTGGCCTATGGCTGCAATAAACAAACGAACTAACTAACTACTGGTTCTGTGGGGGAAGGGATTATTTTTGTCAACTGAAGTGTGCACGGATGTGCCTGAAGTTCATTGTCCCTGCTGAAAATATGTCACTGAGGGTTGCACAGCCCTCAAGGACATTTTTTTGGCAGGCACAGTGTGTCATGAGCAGTCTGTTTTCTGTGTTGCTGCCCCCTGTGGCAGCCTGCTATATTGCAGTGGAAGCCTAGACCATAGAAGTCCTTGACATGCCCCACCCTAAGGGATAATTCATTGGCCGTTTCCTGCAACAAAAATATAAGAGGCTTCCTGGCTGGGGGAGGCCTTGCCTCAGTATCAAGGTTTACATGGAGGAGATTTTCACAATCGGGCAAAAGCAGGCTAAGGGAGCCTAGCCCGCTTTTGCCTGATCGTCTGCTGCCATGAGAGCCATGTGGCTCCCAGCAGCAAACCCTCCTAATTCTCCCTCCCCTTGGATGAGGTTTGCAGAGCGAGTGCTCTGCTAACCCTATCTATTTGATCATTTATTGCTGTGGCTCGGCTCTGCACCATGGCAACACACAAGGAGACTCCTGCTGGGAGGCTGAAACAAGCCTCCCAGCCCTGGGGGTCTCTCCAGGATACCTCGCACACTCACACAGAGCATCCTGGAACTTCTGGGGGGCGCGCAGCCCCCGATCCCCACAGCCCCCGCCGGCTCCATGATGGAGCCAGCAGTCATGTGGGTGGCCGATTCGGCCGCCCAGGGCTGTTTGAGGATTGTCTGCGGGGAGAGTGGGCTGAGCCCGCTCTCCCTGAAAACCCTTTCAAGACGGGTCTCACTGATCGTGAGACTTGCCTCAATGTCTGACATGCATCTCCTGCTTACTTCTTCTGACTGCTTGGTGTGATCCTTGGCCTGCTACAACTCTTGCCTCTCATCTGACTCCTCTGATTCCTGATTGAGCACTGACCTCTGGTGTGGCTTCTGTTTTGACCCTCTGATTGGACTGTCATTTCAGCTTGACCCACTGCCTGCTCCTGGACCTTGTCTCCTGCTTTTGCCCCTGGTTCTGCCTTCTGACGGACTCCCTGGCTTGACCTTCTTGCACGTGCGTGACTCTGCATTACTACCTCGCCCCACAGCCCCAGCTCATCAGCCTTTCCAATAGGGGTTCATCACCCCTTTCCTGTCACTCCTGGTCCTGGCACTACATTCTCAGTTATCTCCGCCCATGACCTGGCCATCTTGACACAATGGGCTTCAAAGAGAAGGGGAGGTATGAAAATCACACCTTCCCCAGGTACCAGTGTAGTGTTAGCAGCACAAGTGCTGAATGTCAGACAGTGGGGTTAGTTAAATTAAATAAATTAAAAAACCAGAAGTGAGTCTAAGCAGATGGCTTGGTTTGGCTATGCAACATAGCTTTTGCTGCACTATGCAGGACAAGCAGATATGGGACTGTGCAGAGTTGTACTTGTGTTTTTAGTATTTTAAACATTTTACATACGTGTGTGTGTGTGTATGTGTAAAAAGATTTAGGGGTAAATGCATGGCAGTTGTTTGAGAAGTGTCCATTCTTACTTACAAACGAAAGCCCTATTGAACTTGATTCATGGGAAAGGAAGAAAAGTAAAGAGTTGCATTTTTATTACTAATAGAAAACATACTCCCTCCCTTCCCCAACTGCCACTACAGAGTGACCAGGGACCATCTTGCTCTGAGGAGTGGAGAGAGAAAACCCAAAGAGGACAACATGTAAAGATATAAACATGTTGCTTTTAGTGTGGTTCTTTGTTCATTTAAAAAAAGCAAAACACTTTGGGAGGTTCACCTAAAAAAGCAGCATATAAATACCATACATACATATGCTCCCATTCCCAAGCCAAGGAAGCTGAGCAGGATCATGCCCATTGCTCCACTCATGACAGTTCTTTGTCAGCATATTTCCCATTTTTATACCTATACTAGGCCTCTTCAGATGTTATGAACGCCTCGGGCGCTCACAGTTACAGTGGGCAAAAGTGGCTCCATTGCTGCCCCATTGTCAATCACCCCTTGTGCCAATGATCACAGTTATGGGACAATTTGTCTGAAGGGGGCACTGCTGTATGCATAATCATGGTGAATCTGTGAACTGCAACCTGGTTGGAGGTTAAACTTGCTCTGTGCTGCTGAGGAACCCGAGCAATTAAGAATCAATGCTGATCCTAAAAGCATAGCCTCCAGTTCATCTGTGTAGTCCTGCCCTTGGTCTTTTTATTTGGTTCTCTAGAGTATTATAGCATTGTGGGATTGTGAGACAAATGTTGATTACAATGGGCCAGTTCAGTCAATACTTCTTCCCAACTGGCCCATCCCATGTGATTAAAATGTGAGCATGGTCTGAGTATATATGTCTCCCCTCAGTACACTATTCCTTCATTGCTTGGGGAGAGTTCATCCAAAGCACTTCTATACATGTGGCCCAAATACTACTTTACAGCATTCAGATCATGAATGGATGGAAGAACCATGCCCCATGTGATCAAGGAATAGCACACTCAAGGGAGACATGTGTACTGACAACATGCTTGGATTTCCATCAGATGGTGCAGGCTGGTCACATAAAGCATCATCTGAACCAGCCCAATTATAACTATAGGGCCATTCATACATTATACTTTTCCTACACAGTGATTACTCTCCCAGTGGGGAAAAACATGGATCTACAGTCTAGTGTATAGTAAGTGTTTATTTTGTGAACCTCTGGTTCCAAACATGTGTACACATGGCAAAATTTACTAATGCCTGTTCTTCACAATTGAAAGGGAACATTTTTTTCTTCATGGAAATTATCTTTGTATAGAAATTGTCTTGTGTGAAGTAATCATTATTTGCTGCTTGAGTATGAACTGAAATTGCAGCAGACGTGTTTGCAGGGAACATCAGATTGTACAATAAATTTCTTTATGTAGTCTCTAGCTGGGGGCAACTGGTAGGGGTCATCTTTACAGCATCATCTGTTAGACTGAAGACATGGGATGATTGCATGCCAGCAAGTGGGCAGGATAACATGCTTTGCAGGCACTGGAGTATAATGTTCTAGAAAGTGTGAGGTAATCGTACCAGTTTAAGAAGCAGTAATGAGGCATTTCTATGGCTGCAAATTAAGCAGAATTACAGCAAAGAGAAAAAGGTAACACCTGGGGAAACAAGATGACAGAGGACATACAGGGTATAAAATAACAGAGAGGTGGGAAAAAAATAATGCCTCTTGACACTCCATGAAAACAACCAAAACTATTTCAAAATAAGTGAACATTCTCATAAATAAAATAATAGCTTCTAGGGATGTGGACGAAACAGATTCTGCGTTTCGTTTCGAGCTCAAAACATAATACAGATGGCCAGAACATTTTAAGTTTGTTCCATTGAAAAAGCTGGCTTTGATGGAACAAAGTTGAAACATTTCAAGTGTTCTGGCCATAGGGAACAATGGGGAACTTGAAAAATCCCATTGCTCCCCATGGGTAGCTCCTAGGGACACCAAAGTGGGTTGTATGGTAGGGAATGATGAGTGCTACCTACCACCCAACCCACAAATGAAATGGGCAAGCAGGTGATTTTTAACATTTTTTTAACCTTTTCCTCAAACCCCCTTGGGATCCTATGGGGGTTTTAAGTAAAGGTTAAAGATTTGTTTGAAAATCGCCTGCTTGCCCATTTCTTCTGTTTCCCTGGCACTAGGACTGTAGGACAGGAGGGGTGGGATAACTTAGGAGTTGCCACAGCAATCCCCTTTTGCTTCTCTTCCCTTAGACTTGCCCCATTGCTGCTTGCTCACCTCCAAAAAAGCTTCCCCAAGGAATCCTGCTTCTTTATTTGGGGGGATTTAATTTTTCTAGCTTCTGTGTTTGCACTGCCGTGCTATAGATGGCATAGTGTGTGGTACAAACAGCATTAGAACAGGAAAACAGAGAGAGAGCCTGGGCAGGCTGGGCAACAGATAGAAATCACAGTGGACAGGAGGAGGAGGAGAAGAAGAAGAAGAAGAAGAAGAAGAAGAAGAAGAAGAAGAAGAAGAAGAAGAAGAAGAAGAAGAAGAAGAATACCACCAATCCAGGCATGTAGCTGCAGCAAAATGGTGCAGCTTGGGGCTGCTAAACAAAAACAAAAAAAACCCAGTCAGCACAGCAAACACTCAGTTATTACAGCCCCTGGGGACTGGCTGGTTACAAGCAAGAAGAAGAAGAAATCCAAAGAAGAAGAAAAAAAATTCAAAGCAGAACCCACTGGGGCTGCTGGTATTATTAAATATATATATAGAAAAGAAAGAAGTAGTTGTTGGCACTGCAAATTAAAAGGTGTGTGTGGTGGTGGGGGGAAGATTCTGTCTCTCAGGGCCACCACCACACTACTGTCCTGGTTCGCCATCAAACTGGGCCGGTTCAAGGACTAGCCCTTGAGATGGATCGGGCTCAGTTTGGCTCAAGGTTGAGCCACCTCCCCAGGCCGGATTGGGGCCATTTCGGGGTTCTAAAGTATAATTTAAACCAAAAAAATTGACCGCTGGGTTCAGCGGCCTTCAGGTGGTGCAGCTGTGGCCATGGGTGGGGGTCTCCACTGGTCCCACATCCCCTGCTGGCATCTCCCTGGTCTTCTGTGGGTTAAGCCCATATTGAAGCCCCTTCAGCATGGTCAATTTGGCCATTTTGGAGGCTGCAATGCATGCACCCTGGCCATTTGTGTGTCCAGGTCCCAGCCATGCAAATGGCCATGGTGCATGTGTGGCAGCCTCCAAAATGGCCACCGTGACCATGGAGAGGGCCACAAAGGACCAGGGGGAGGCTGCTGGGGGGGGGACTGCTGGGGACCCTTTCCACAGCTGTGGCAGCACCCCCTGGAGGCTGCCAAACCTGGCAGTAAATTTAAAATGTTAAAAACAAAAACTTTAGAACCAGCTCGAATTCAGGCTGAGCTGGGGTTCTAGTTGGGGGGTGACAAAATAGAACATGCCCTGTCTGGTTCAGACTCGAACCAAACCTGGCAAACTGGTTTTGTGCATATCCAACACTGTCACACTGTAAGGGCTCTCTGTCTTCCAGTCCCTTAAATACATTTGAAAGTCCCTCCTTTTGTACCCCTCTCCACCCTCCACCCAGCCAATGGGGGCACAGTTGCCCATGACAACACTTGATTGTTGTCGGGCCGACTTGGAATCCACTATTTCTGCAAGGTCTATGGAGGAGGTGTCCAGCAATCCCTCTTGCAGTGTTAGATTGGATCAGTTTCAATCTGTGACTCCTGAGGATGTGGACAAGCTGCTTGGGGCAGTGCGGCCTACCAGCTGTTCTTTGGATCCTTGCCCAACTTGGCTGCTTCTGTATAGCAGGGAGATTGTTGGAGGTGGCCTAGTTAATATCGTAAATACATTGCTGAGGGAGGGTAGGGTGCCCCCCTGCCTGAAGGAGGCAATGGTTAGACCACTCTTAAAGACGCCTTCCCTGGACCCCTTAGCGATGGATAGCTACAGGCCTATCTCCAATCTCCCTTGGTTGGGCAAGGTGATGGAGAGGGTGGTGGCCGACCAGCACCAGGGTGTCTTGGAGGAAACTGATTATCTAGACCCATTTCAAACTGGCTTTAGAGCTGGCTATGGATTTGAGACAGCCTTGGTCTGCCTGATGGATGACCTTTACTGGGGAATCAACAGAGGGAGTGTGACTCTGCTGGTTCTTCAGGATCTCTCTTTGGCTTTCGATACCATCAACCATGGTACCCTTCTGGATCGCCTGGGGGAGTTGGGGATAGGGGAAACTGCTTTGCAGTTGTTCCGTTCCTATTTCTCAGGTAGATCCCAGATGGTGGAGCTTGGTGACATTTGCTCCTCAAAACAGGAGCTGTTATATGGAGTCCCTCAGGGCTCCATTCTGTTACCAATGCTTTTTAACATCTACGTGAAACCACTCGGTGAGGTCATCAGGAGTTTTGGTGCTGGGTGTTATCAGTATGCTGATGACACCCAAATTTACCCCTTTTCATCTTCAGGAAATGGCACTCATTCTCTAAATGACTGCCTATGGGCAGTAATGGGCTGCACGAGGGAGAACAAATTGAAGCTGAATCCAAGCAAGACGGAGGTGCTCATTGTGGGGGCTCAGAATCTGAGGGGTGAGTTAGATCTTCCTGTGCTGGATGGGGTTACACTCCCCCAGAAGGAGGAGGTGCACAGCTTGGGAGTACTCCTGAACCCAGGCCTCACCCTGGTATCTCAGGTAGAGGCCATGGCCAGGAGTGCTTTCTATCAGCTTTGGCTGATTCGAAAGCTGCACCCATTCCTTGAAGAGGATGACCTCAAAACAGTAGTGCATCAGCTGGTAACCTCCCGACTTGACTACTGCAATGCGCTCTACGTGGTGCTGCCTTTGTACGTAGTCTGGAAACTTCAGTTAGTTCAGAATGCGGCTGCCAGATTGGTCTCTGGGGCAACCTGGAGAGACCATATGATGCCTGTTTTGAAACAGTTACACTGGCTGCCAATATGTTTCCAGGCAAAATACAAAGTGCTGGTTATTACCTTTAAAGCCCTGAACGGCTTGGGTCCGAGATATCTTAGAGAGCACCTTCTTTTACATGATCCCCACCACACGTTAAGGTCATCTGGGGAGGTCCATCTCCAGTTATCACCAGTTCGTTTGGTGGCGACTCAGAGGCGGGCCTTCTCTGTAGCTGCTCCCGGGCTGTGGAATGCACTTCCAGTAGAAATTCATAATCTTAATTCCTTACTGACCTTCAAGAGAGCCCTTAAAATCCATCTGTTTGGCCTGGCCTTTCAGGGTTTTTAATTAGTTTTAATTGTTTTAATGTTAACCTGGTTTTCAGGGTTTTAATTGTTCTGCTAGTTTAATTGTTTTTTAAGATGTTTTTAAACTGGTGTTCATATTTGTATTTCTGTTTTAATTGTTTTTAATGATTTCTGTTTTTAATTGTAAACCGCCCTGAGCCATTTCGGAAGGGAGGTATAAAAATCAAATAAATAAATAAATAAATAAGTGTTCACGGAGGAGCAAGGAGATTGCAAGCCAATTAGAAACCAGTGTCAGAAAATCAGAAAGGAAAAAAACAGCCCTCCACAATGATGCTGGAAACACTTGAAATGATTCGAGCTTGAAATGGGGTCATTTCATTTCAAGCTTGAAACAGGCCCTTTATTTTAAGGGTATTTTGCTTTGAGCCCAAAACACTTGAAATGGCCACTCCAAGCTTGAATTAATTTGAGCTTCAATCATTTTGCACATCACTACAGAAGAACAATCAGCAAGGGGAAAATACCCTCCAAAATGGCAATTGGAACACTCGAAATGTTCTGATCGAAACAGAATCATTCTGTTTCGAGCACGAAACAGCCCCTTTATTTTAAGGGCATCCTGTGAAAAAGCTGAAACTTACGCAAATAAAGATACATCTTTCAGAAGTCTAAGGAACTACAGACACAATTAAATTTGGTTTGTCATTTCATATGTCATGGAACCCTGTAAATATATGATATTTATTATTTCTGTAACAGTTAAGGATGAATTGCTGCTAGGGATGTATTACAGAAAATTCTTAGCACCTTTACTAAACTACAAATCTCAAGATTTGCGGGAGGACGCTGCAACAAGTATAAATGTTTCATTTGAATGCTTTTTGAAGCATTTGCTATAAAATGCGACAGATAACAACATTCTGTTCAAGAGTATTCAGCCTAGTAACACTGCATTTGTAACACACAAAGGCAGGCCTAATGGCAATAATGAATTTGTTCTTGTGTAATGCAACTTCTGCAATTTTTGCATTTGCACAACGTATGCAAATTGTACAAATGCAACGTTAGTAGGCTGACATACTCTTGCACAGTGCTAGCTGGATTATATATACAGGTGAAACTCGGAAAATTAGAATATTGTGCAAAAGTCCATTAATTTCAGTAATGCAAATTAAAAGGTGAAACTGATATATGAGACAGACGCATTACATGCAAAGCGAGATAAGTCAAGCCTTAATTTGTTATAATTGTGATGATCATGGCATACAGCTCATGAAAACCCCAAATCCACAATCTCAGAAAATTAGAATATTACATGGAACCAAGAAGACAAGGATTGTAGAATAGAACAATATCAGACCTCTGAAAAGTATACAGTGTACTGTGCTTGATTGGCCAGCAAACTCGCCTGACCTGACCCCATAGAGAATCTATGGGGCATTGCCAAGAGAAGGATGAGAGACATGAGACCAAACAATGCAGAATTGCTGAAGGCCGCTAATGAAGCATCCTGGTCTTCCATAATACCTCATCAGTGCCACAGGCTGATAGCATCCATGCCACGCCGCATTGAGGCAGTAATTGCTGCAAAAGGGGCCCAAACCAAGTACTGAATACATATGCATGCTTATACTTTTCAGAGGTCCGATATTGTTCTATTCTTCAATCCTTGTCTTCTTGGTTCCATGTAATATTCTAATTTTCTGAGACTGTGGATTTGGGGTTTTCATGAGCTGTATGCCATGATCATCACAATTATAACAAATTAAGGCTTGACTTATCTCGCTTTGCATGTAATGCATCTGTCTCATATATCAGTTTCACCTTTTAATTTGCATTACTGAAATTAATGGACTTTTGCATGATATTCTAATTTTCTGAGTTTCACCTGTATGAAGGAAATGCTATGGAGAGCTTCTCAGTGAAGAATGTTCAGCCTTACATTTGGGAAGTGAGCAATTTTTGAGGAGGAGAACGTTTTGGGGGCCATTTTTGCTTGTTGATGACAAGCAGCTCTCCTTTTTTCTTGTATATTTCCCCCCTGTTGCCTCTTTGGCAGCTGCAGTGGTGTGGAGTTTTTCATGGCCTTTCTTCTCAGGTGCTTCTGGAGGAAAAATTGTGACTGCTAATAGGGGTCCTTGGAATAATAATACATCATCATCAAGGGTAACATTTGTAGAGGCCAACACAAACTGGCCACCAAGGCCAGTAGCAACTGACTGCTACTGCAACCACCACTGGCAAAGAGACAGAAGGGGAAATATTTAAAGGGAAAAGGGACATCTACAGCTGCTACCATCAGAAGTAACACTCCTCCCAATTATCTTAGAATTTCTCAGTCTTTTTCCCCCAGCTTCACTGAAATTGGTATCAGGAACTTTCAGGATTGGAGCTGAGAGCATAAGTAAGGATAAATGAGTCTGTTCCTTTAAGAACAAAGCCTTTATCTGTGATTGCGAGACTCACCATCATGGGGAGGGCTCTTCCCTCTTCAGACAAGCCCCATCATAACTGTGAGCAGCGTGTGTGTGTATGAGTGATTCGGTGGGGCGGGACTTCCTCTCCCTTCACCTGTTGTACACAGCTACAGTGGGATGAAGTTATAACATCTGAAGAGGGCTAAAGTCTCTTGGCTTTGTATTCCTCTTTGTTACTACTAGCACAGTTCCTCAATTCTGGCTTCAATTCTAGCTCCAGGCCTGACTTGTCCTCAGTTCTGACTTCTGACTTCAGTCCTGACCTCTGGCTTGCTTCTTGGTCCAGAGTCTTGGCTTGTCTCACATTCCTGATTCCTGACTTTACTGCAGTTGTTCCCCAACTCAGACAATTTGCCCTCTGTATGTCACTTTGGAAAATGGAGGCTGAAAATAGATATTTTCAATAAATATTTTGGATCAGCTTTAGGGAGAAAGATAATGTCATTACAAAACATCTTCAGTACTGCAGCTTCTGATAAATGTTGTCTCCACAAGGAAGCAATACGGTATGTTTTCCGGCATTTGTGTTATTCTACTACAGTGGTTCAAAATTAATAACTATTGTTTGCCTTCACTGGCTGTGAGACATAAAAATAAAGTGCTGGTGCACAGAGGCGTAGCTATAGGGGGGGCAGGGGGGGCACGTGCCCCGGGCGCCATCTTTTCTGGTCACATGGGGTGCCGCCATGACAAAAAAATTTTTTTTAAATTTTTTGTTAATACAAATGTTTCCTGCTCAGTGCAGCAGCGCTGCAGCAGTCAAGGGAGCGCGTTGGCACCCCCTCCCCCATGAGCGGTCCCTTCCACGCTGCCCATGCCCCCCCCCAATTGCTTTGCTGGCTCCTGGCGGCCAGTCAGTGGCCTGGCTTGGCGGTGGCGGCGGGCGCTTGTGAGGAAAAACCTAAGTATAATGTAGTATGTTGGGGGGGCGGGGGCACCATTTCAATGCTTGCCCTGGGCGCCGTTTTCCCTAGTTACGCCTCTGCTGGTGCAGATTTCTGCATGAGCACTCTGGGCAGGGTGTGTGATTTTTGCTGATCTCCCTATCCCTTTGAAGTCACTTCAACCCCTTAAAATATGTTTTAATTTAAAATATTAAAAAAATAAGTCAAGCAGCCCTCAGGGACATATTTTTGTGGGTCACAATTGGCTTCAGAGGGAAGGGAGATTGATGAAAATCTTCCTTCCCCTGGAAATATCTTCCCTCCCCTGAAGCGTGTGCTACTCATTAGGTGCAGGAGTGCATCCTTAGTCTGGATATCTGCCATTGTGTCACAGAACATGTGGTGGCCATAGACTACAGGTTAATGCCCAACAGAGACTTAACTAAAGCCACTTATTTTCCCTAGGACCAAACGATGAATTTAAATGAGACTCCCAGAGATGAAACACTACTGCTTAATTAAGCCACACAGCCCATGCTCACTTCTTTTGGAAAATACTGTCCTGCAAGCACACTGTGAATCTCTTTGAAATAATATTGCAGTTATTCTTTGATAAGAAATTGCATTTTATTTTGCTCTGCTCTGTGATTAAATGGCAGATACATAATTTATATTAACCTTGACTTGCTCTTCACCCATATAGACTCCTATTTTATTTCTTTAGGGGGAAATCCTTTATTTCTTCACAACTGTACGATGAATTAAGTACTCTTCCCCTGTTCAGTTTCTCTTTTAGACAAGTTAGGATTTTCATAAAACATGTCATATGCTGCTTCTTTACTAGGGAAAACTATCTTGTTTCCATAATTTAGATCTGTCCAAACATCTCCCTGGACACCTTGCCCAGAACTTTCAGAACTGTATAATATTGGCCAAATTATTAAAGTGTCAATCAAAGCTATATCATGCTCTCAATTCTTTAGCAAATCTCTCTGCAGACCTCACTAGCACTACTTAAGAAATGACACTGTGATATACACTTTCAGCATATTTTTAAATACTTGAAGGTAGGCTAGAGCTAGAGAGAAAGTAAGAGGGAGAGCATATGCTTCTACATTTAATGCTGTATTTGGTAAAATTTAAGCCCACTTTAACACTGCAAATACTGTTGTTAAAATGCCTTATTGCATCTGTATAAAAGCTCTGTGGCTCACTACCCTTCTGATATTTCAATTATTTGGTTGTAATCACATAGCAAAGTCCATATTGATTTCCTAGGTATTCAAATTACACCTTGAAATGTAAGAGATGGCTAAAGAGTGCAAGGGCTAGGTTTTGAAAATCATACACAATTTGCTGAAACAGACTTCATAGCCGAACGGAGCATATGTCTCTCTTTGAAAAGTCATACGTTCTTTTTATGAAGCCTCTTTAAATAGCAGAACACATTAGAAAGTATTTGGCCCTTAGTTAAGAAATGCTTTTGAAAGACCAAAATATATATTTCTAAGTTTGCCTAACGAGATGAGAAAGTAAGCAATGACACAAATAAAACTATTTGATTAGATTGTTTCAGGCTCTGGAATTAAACTCAGACTCCATTCCCTCACATTCTGCTTCCTCAAATATGTAGGCATGAGAGTAGGTTCAGTTATGGCCTATGGTCAATAGGCCGGGTATGGGGCCATAGCACAGTAAAGGACCTAGTAAAGCTGTGGTAAAGGTCCTAGTTTCAATCTCTTGTATCCACAGAAGAGCTGAGAAAATCTTCAGTCCTGTGTAAAAGAGGCTGACTTACATATCATGCAGGTCGGTGGGAAGCATTTCTCTTAAGAAGCAGGTAAGCAGGTCCTTACCTGCTCCTCTGCCACCCTGCCGCTTTTCCAGGCACAGTGCTCACTCTACCAAAGGCCACATGTGGCTGCGGCGCTGTTCCCTGCAGCCTTCACATGGCATCAGCACACACATGGCCACCACACATGCATGGCAGCCATCTGCATGCCAGCGCTGCACTGCCACTCAGGCTGCAGGAAACAGCGCCACAGCTTCGTGCAGCCTTTGGTAGAGTGAGTGATGCACCTGGAAAAGTGGTGCAGTGGCAGCAAAGCAGGTAAGTGCCTGCTTACCTGCATCTTAAGGGAACCACTCCCCATCCAGCTAAACCGTTTGGGCTGTGGGTGACCAAGCTGGTTCGGCGCTTCCCTACAGAGGTGCTGAACAAGTTTATGCACATCCTTAGCAGCAGGCTGCCTCTCTGAGCTTGCTGCTTCTAACCTCTTTAATCTTGTTTCGATAATTTAGACCTGTCCAAACATCTCCCAGGACACCTTGCCCAGGACCTTGCCACTTGTGAAGGCGTGGAGGCTCTGTGGCTACTCAGGAGTGTGTCCTCACACTCCTGCTGCTGCTTTCATTGGAAACTGTTCCACCTTTGCAAGCTGTGTTGGCAGGGTTTAAAGGGGTTCCTCTCAGAAGCAGGAAGCTCACCAGTTGCTTAGACAAGCCTCATGCTATGCTATCTGAGCCAAGTTAGATGATTAAATGATATCATATATGGTAGCTTTATATGGTTAACCCATCTTTTTTTCTCATTGTATTTTAGTCATATGGTCTATCAGCTTGCACCTCTGAATGTGCCATTATGTATAGTCAGGTGCAAGTAATAAAAACAACAAAATTCTCAAAGCGGTTAACAAAGAGAAAGAAATAAGATGGGTTCTTGTCCCAAAAGGGCTCAGGGAGCCCATTATATTCTCTAAAAGGAAAATGACTAGCTAGTTCCCCCTGCTGATGTCACAATACTGGCATTCTGGCTGCATTATCAAAACCATCATTCTCTGCATAATTTTGCCCGCACTTGCTTCACATAGACTTTAATGAGTCAGAAAAACTTTAATAACTTTTGAACCACTGCTCAAAACATCACCAAGTTTAAAAAATAGCACTCCTCCCAGACAAGCCTGTCAGTGTACATCAGTTGTGTTCTTCAAAATTTGCAAGAAATTGGTGCTACACTGTTCTGATCATTAGGGGGAAAGGACCAAAGTGTCAATTTTCTGCAGGCCTGTGCAAATTTAGATTCAAAAATTAAAAAATCATATTTTATCCAAAATTGTCTACAGTCGGTAAAGATTGGTAACATTGGAAATAGAAATAAATTCATGAATAATCACCAGTTGGTCCTAGAGCCTTAAAACATAACAGACATATATGGGGATGGGCATCAGGGCCCACCTTTTTTTGAAGAAAAAAAGTGAATTTGAAGAAAATTGGCCAATCTCCTGATTTTTGGTGAATTTTTGTTGTTAAAATCGCTAAAAATAGTGAAATCTGGCTAACTGAAAATCTTTCTTGGACCATCATTCCGCCTCAGTGTAGAGGAATCTGCCCTCTGCCTTCATGAAAAGGGGTAACCACATTCCCCTTTGGCTCCCCTTTTTAACCTCCTGAATGGATGGGCATACAGTCATGAAACCTGACACACATGAAGTCCACATGGGCATGCCTCTTTGTTATTTTTTTCAGGGCTATGGGTAACCTTTGATTTTATATTAATTTTTGGCTTTCCTATTGCAGAAGCACACCATCAGTAAAAATGAAAGTACTTTGAACTTTCTATCCCTTCTAGCCATTAAGGGATTAAAACGTATGAAATCTTTTAATCCCCTTTAAAAGGTTTGCCTGTTCCTGCAATGGAGAATGAATATAAAATCAAAGGAATTTTCTTTTTCCTCCACATGGGGTTTGAATGATGGTCCTAGGGAGGGCTTCAGACCCAGAACGTTTTGTAAAGTTCTGGCTTGAAACAATAAAGATGCCACCATTTTAGTCATTTTTAGTATTTCATAAAATCCCCCCAAATCAGAGGAGTGACCCATAGCTTTGGGGGGTGGGAATTACACAGAGTCCTGTCAATGTGGATTTCATGCATGCCAGATTTCCTAACTGTATGCCCATCCAGTCCAGAAATATAAAAGGGGGCATGTTGTCCCCCCTTTTGATGAAGCCAAGGGGCAGATACCGTCACATGCTGGCGGAATTGTGTTCCAAAGAGGGTGTTTAATTTCAAAATTTTTTGTAAGGTTCTGGCTTGAAACGCCAGATTTCACTATTTTTATACTTTTAAACAAATTTTTCTAAAAATATCCAAAAATTAGTGGATTGACCAATTCTCTTCAAATTCTGACACCCTTCCCCACATGCGTGGCATGTTTTAAGGCTGTTGGACCAACTGGTGAGTTTTGGTGTGTTTTTAGAATTTTGCCATTAAACACTATGGGGGAAAAAGAATACGAATTTAAGTCAGGATTCAGATTTAGATTCCGAAGCCAATCTAATATCCAAAATCATCAGAGCCAACATAATCCAAATCCAATATTTTCAAATTTGGGTCAGGTTGAATCTGAATCTGAATATTCTGAACACACACAGTCCTAATTTTCAGCACTTTAAAACCTGCTGAATATGGCAAGGCAATGACTAATGGTTGTAATCTAACAACATCTGGCATCCCAAGTTTGAAAACCTCTGCAATAAGTCTCAGATGCTTCATACAGCACTACAGGAACAGGACAAAATGGACATCTTTGCTGGTGCCAGGCATTCCATGCTCCCCATCTTGATTTGTGCCTCAAAGACCAAGGGAAAGTGTGTGCTCATGGAGCGCAAGTTGGAAGCGAGCACAATTTGTGGCATTGCACAGCATCATTGCTGATCATGTGGCATGTCTGTTAAGGCATCAGCCTTAGTTCCAGGTTTCTGACTTTATGGATCCTGAGCCCAAATAAGAGTGCCTTAACTCTGGTCTGAAACTGGGAGGTTTTTTGACTACCTAATTGTGATATTTTGTTTGTTTTTCTTTTCTAATGAGCATATTTTAAAACAAAGCTTTGAAAACCTATTTGGCTGATTGAATAATCTCTTTTAGGTACCCCAAACCTATTGAGAAAGAAGAGTAGGTTTGGGCTTTTCCAGAATTAAGGAAGAGAGTGTTTTTTCCTCCTTCGGATATCCCCCACCATGTTGTGAGTCTCCATGCTCTTTCTCTGCATTCCTGGAGGCTATATGCTCCATCTTTCTGACCAGGGCTTTGCAGTCTTCTTGGGGGGAAGCCTTTGTCCCAATGAGTTACCCACTTTGTCTCCTGTCTATTGCATAGTTGTGCTTACTGTTTTTATGGGAAGGTGAATTGCCTCTCCCCTCTCTACCCCTATAACCAATGATTAATAATATGAATTAAAGCTTCCTTAAGTGTGCTTTGGCATGCTAAATTGCAGTGGCTCTGAAAAATCCATTAAAGCTATTATGTTAAGATTTATGTGCTGTGCTGTGATTATGCTATCCTGTGTTGAGATCATATGCATAAATGCAAATAAAATGCATCAAGGGATCCCCCAAAAAACAAGTCTTATGCTTAAAACAATTTTAACTTTCAATATGTTCTCTACATCATTATTCCCCCATTACAAAATGTTCTAATTAAAAAAAGGTGGCAAATTGTTCTGAGTGTTCATCTAACTTACGCCAACCTTAAACTAAAGCCCACTGTTAAAAAGAACATTGTAAAAAACACAGTGAGTGTTATAAAGCATTAGTTCATATAACAGTGTTCTGTCTCTATGCATAATAATACTGTAATTATCCTTTATTTAGAACTTTGCGGGTGGGGTGGGGGGCAGAATCATGGTATACTGAGCCAGTCCTTGATCTCTGGCATGGAATTTGTACAGTTATTTGCCTGGAGACAATCTGTTCAAGGGACTCTTTTCATATTTCTAGGTAGGATGAAGCCAAGGCAATGGACCCACAGCTGGCATCTTTTCGACACTCCACTGCACCTAGCTCCCTAAGTTCTGAGCATTTTGGGGAAGACCAGTGAACATAATTTTTATTAACTGAGGAAGTTGTGCACTAAAAGGACAGCTCTAAGGAATTAATTTAGTGTGTTAGAAAAGGAAAAGGAAAAGTATTGACACTTTTGAACTTTGGTGCTGGAGAAGACTTTTGAGGATACCATGGACAGCCAGGAAAACAAACAAATGGATTATAAACAAATCAATCCAGAATTTTCACTTGAGGCACAAATGACCAGACTCAAACTATCATACTTCGGACACATTATGCAAAGACCCAGCAACTTTAAGAAGTCTATAATGCTGGGAAAAGTTGAAAGAAAGAGAAGAGGACGACCAGCAGCAAGGTGGATGGACCCAATTACAACAGTAATGAATGCACCACTGAGAGACCTGAAAGGCCAAGTTGAAGACAGATCATCCTGGAGAGAATCTATCTATGTGGTCGCTAAGAGTCGACACCAACTTGACGGCACTTAATCAATCAATCAGTCAGTTAGTTAGTCAATGTTAGATCAGGGGTTCCCAACCTCTGGTACTCCTGATGATGATGATGATGATGATGATTTATTCTATTTCTATACTGCCCTTCCAAAAATGGCTCTGGGCGGTTTACACAGAGAAATAATAAATAAATAAGATGGATCCCTGTCCCCAAAGGGCTCACGATCTAAAAAGAAACACAAGATAGACACCAGCAAGTCACTGGAGGTACTGTGCTGGGGATGGATAGGGCCAGTTACTCTTCCCCTGCTAAATAAAGAGAATCACCACATTAAAAGGTGCCTCTTTGCTAAGTTAGCAGGGGCCACAATAAATTGTAGCTGGGGGTGATGGGAGTTGTAGTTCAGCATCTGGAGTACCATAGGTTGGGAACCCTGTGGTTGACCAAAGGCTGGCTAGCAACACATTCCTTTTCCAACCATGCCCAGCCAGATACCACAAGCATAGCATGAAGGTGATGAGCACCTATTATTTGTTCTCAGAGGAAATCTGCCTCTGGGAATGAAGACTCCATTTAGTTGACATTGGTAATAACTATTGATAATAGACCATTCCTATATTAGTCCATTATTATTCCATAAATCCAAAGTCTGATTTATACAAGGATGTCAGCCATGGGGAAAGCCCTTTCTATGTTTAAATATACTTGCCCAGTCTTTTGTAGCTTTAGATAAGGGTGGGCACGCATCAGGTTTGTGGGATTTACAGGAACTCTTAGATCTACAATTGTAGGAAGTGTAAAATAGTGGCTCAGAGGGAGCAGATGTAGAAGGAAGGGACACTGAGCACATTCCCAGCCCAGAAACCTGTTCTCAATACCAGGACTGGGTTCACAGCCTTTTCACACAAAAATTCATTCTTTGTTCCACCCCAAGCAATCTGCATTTTGGCGGTCTAATTTAAGAAGGAAAAAAGCCTTTTTGTTGTTGCAGTTGGAAGAACATAGTTTATAGTCCATAGTTTATATTCCCTCTTATATTATCGGGAAGTAAAGTTTGAATTATTGAATAGCTGACAACTTCAGCTAAGACCTGACTTCCAAATAAACCATCTCCAATGCTCTAAAGAGCCAACAAAACCAGTCATGAAGACAGAAAGCCAGCAGAGGAGGGGGCACTTCCCAGTGTATTGAACAGAGTGTTGCATGTATGACTGTCTTCTTAATGGGCAGAAGTTGTGGGTGTGTGTTCAGTGCAAGGAGCTCCTAGCTCTTAGGAAACAAGTTTGCGCCCTCAAAGCCAAGGTGGCTGACCTGGAGAAGCTCAGAGTGTAAGAGAGGTACGTGGACAAGATCTTTAGGGACATGGTAGAAGCATCTCTTTCCTAGGCTGATTGTTCCTCTGCTGTCAAGGAGAATGAAGGTTTCAGGGAAGGAGGACATCATTCTGAGGAACAGGGAAATGCTCCCTGAGAAGTGACCCCTTCAGTGAATGATGAGCCTATATCCTCTTGCACAGGGGATACTCCTTCGGGGGGGAACCTAGTAGTGGCTGATTTGATAATTAGGGGTATAGAGAGGTGGGTCTCTGACCCACGTGTGGACTGCACGGTGACTTGCCTGCCTGGTGTTAAGGTTGTGGACATCACATGGCATCTAGATAGGCTGTAAGGCAGTATTGGGGAGGAGTCAGCTGTCCTGGTGTACTTCGGCACCAATGATGTTGGGAAATTCAGTTGAGAGGTCCTGGAATCCAAATTTAGGCTATCAGGTAACATATTGAAGTCCAGGGGCCCCAATGCAGCATTCCCAGAAATGCTATCTGTTCCACATGCAGAGCCAGGGAAATAGTAGGAGCTGAGGGGTCTCAGTATGTCAGTGGTCTCAATGATCTCAATGTGTGATGGGATGGTGGTGCCAGGAGGAGGGGTTTAGATGTGTTAGGCACGGGGATACATTTTGAGACAAGATGAGCCTGTACAAAAGGACAGGCTCCACTTGAACCAAGATGGAACCTGACTGCTGGTGCTTAAAATCATAAAGGATGCAGAGCAGCTTTTAAAATGAGGCCTGGGGGATAGCTGACATGAACTGGGCAGTATCTAGTTCGGCAAATGCCATCCCATAAGGTGAGAGGGTTTAAACACTTCAGATAAACCGAAAAGAGACAGAGTAGAACCAGATAAAGAGCAGGCAGAAGACTGAGCTAACTGGTCAAAGAGATCAAATAGCCAAAAGAAAGATAGTACACTCCAAGTAAGAGATTCAGCATAACTTGGCAAAGAGGCACCTCTTAACGTGGTGATTCTCTTAAAGTAAATTAACATTCCAGTGATGAGAAAGAGGCTAAATTTCTAGATAAACTGAATGATTGTGCCGTGGAACCAACCACATGAGACAAGCATGAATGGTGCCTAGGACATGGTGCAAGATGTTAGTGTCATGGAACCTTTAGGGAACAGTGACCATAGTGTGATCAAATTCATCATACATGTGAGGAGAGAATCATGAAGGAAGTCCAACACAGACACTTTGAATTCCAGAAGAGGAAACTTCTCTAAAATGAGGAGTTTGGTGAAAAGGAAACTGAAAGGGAAAATGAGAGTCACTTTGCTCCAGAATGCATGGAGTTTATTTAAAACCACAATAATAGAAGCCCAGTTAGAATGTAATTTTTCCTCCACCAAAAAGGAGGAAAGGTACCATCAAGTTCAGGAGGATGCAAGCATAGCTAACAAGTAAAGTAAAGGAAGGGGAAGTAAAGGGGGAGAATAATTCTTTCAGAAATTGGAAGGCCTTCCCAAATGAAGAGAACAGAAAGGAACACAAACTCTGGCAAAAGAAATGCAAGGTGAGTGACAATAAGGGAGGCGAAAAGAGAGTTTGAGGAACATTTAGCTAAAAGCACCTTGGGGAATAACAACTACATCAGAAGCAGGATACCTACCAGGGAGGTGGTTAGTCCGTTAGATGATGAGGGAATGAAAGGGATTATTAAGGAAGATACGGAGATTGCAGAGAAGCTAAACAAATTCTTTGCATCTGTCTTCACAGCAGAGGATACCAAGCGTATACCTAGAATGAGCGCTTGAGTTCCTATAGTAGTGTTCCTGTCAGTCCCGATGAGTGTGATAATAATGCCTCTCGCTGTCCTCTAAGCCAAGCCTATCATCAAAGAAATATGCATAGCGGTTGGACAAGGGAGAGTAAGACCGATGATAGTTTGTAGGGGAGTACTCCCTTCTGCTGGACTCACTGTCCCTGTAGTATAAATTGTATCGAGTGCACCTCTCCGGTGAGTAACATCTTGTTCACTCAGGATTTTACGGAGGCCCTAAACGGGTGTCCAAACAGGTTCATGCACATCCCCACATTGTTCTATTATTTCTGTGCTTCTCATCACTCTTAGTTCAGCTATGTGAAGCACCATTTTCCAAATACAGCATCCACACTAAACACCTTCCTGGACTCTACAAATAAATAAAAGGGAGTCTTATATTAGCAAGCATGAATTGTCTCCTTTGCTAAGCAGGGTCCACTTTGATTTACATTTGGATGGGAAACACGAGCACTATAAGATATTCCCCTTAGGGGATGGGACTATAGAAGCATCTAGGTCCCAGGTTCACTTCCTGCTATTTCCAGGCAGGGCTAGGAGAGACTCCTGCTTGTAAACCTGGAAAGCTGTGGCCAGTCAGTGTAGACAATATTTAGCTAAGGTGGAGCAATGGCAGTTTCCTATGGTCCTAAATAAGCACATAATTTCAGTGTGTAATGTTGCAGAATATTGGTTTTCGTGACACAAAGTAAAAGGTTTTTCTAAAGTTTTACCACAATTTGTGAACTGATCGAAACCTGGCCTGCAACCTTGGTCAAGCCCACATTTATTCTGTTCAGTTACCTTCAATTGATATCTGTGAACTGCACTTTGTGCTTCAGCAGACACCATTAGCACTGAGGCAGAGCTTGCGTTGTCAATGTTTCCTATCACATGCTTGTGCTAGGAAGAGAAGTTCCAGTGACACATCATTGCAGCTACTTCTAATGAAACAGTCATGAGCAATTATAACCTAATTAAGCAGTGCCTGATTGTCCAGTTACCCTGGAGCTGAACCTTTCTGATTAAGAGGTATATATATCTGTTATAAGGGTAAGCACTTTATTTTTCACATACAGTGGAGAGAAGTACAGATTGTTCACAGGCAAACTATTGGACCTGCTGCATACAAGACGGCAAAGTGGAATTAATATAACTACAGATGCAAAGAACCCAGATATATCATTGACTGAACAGGCATCAGGGATCATTTCTACCTCTTAAAATAGCCCTGGTAAAACTGTTCGTGTACATAGCAAAACTCAGCATCTGTTTCTTCCATCTGTCAGTAATTTCTCACATAAACTATTTCTGCTAAGTGCTAGAACAAAACATTTGTGGGGCTGTAGGGTTGCCACTGCAGGATCAGGAAGCATAAATGAACAAATATATATACTACTAGTATCTTTCAGCCCGTTAAATTAACGGGCGCTAGTAGCTTTCTCTGCCCTCCCCCGCCGCCTCCTCCCGCCCGGGCCCACCAGCTCCTCTGCTGGCTTCCCCCGCCGCCTCCCCGCTTTGCCCGGCTGTCTGGCATCAGCGTCAGCCGCTTATCCCTGGTGTGGCCGCCCGGCGGCGGCCGCTTCTCCTCGGCCTGCCGCTGCTCCTCCCACCGCCTGGCGGCGGCAGTGGCCACTTCTCCTCAGCCCGCCGCTTCTCCGCCACCCGGCCAACATGGTGGCCGGCGCCTGCGTCCGTGTCTCCCTCGCCGTGTTCTGTGCACGCACACCACACATGCGCAGAACACCCGAAAAAGACACGGACGCAGACACCAAGCATCTTATTATATAGGATGACTTCTGCTATCAACGGAAGCCCTTGATGCACTGCTCTGTGGACAATGCACCACAGAGCTTAGGATCGGCACTAAACATTATGAGAGCCTCTTCTCACGAGCAGTGAGAAGGGCTCCAGAGCGGGCTGTGAAGAAGGTGGGGTAGACTTACTTTTCTCCCAGATGACCACTCCTGTGCTGGGCGTGCTCCCCGCACGGCCAGAAGATTCCCTGCGTGCCAGGCAGTGGGAAGGATCAGGGGCCAGGATGTGTCAGAAATGCCATGATGCACTGTGCGAGTGTGCGGTGCATCATGGGGATCCCCTCTCCCCTCCCCAGGCTCCCTGAAGTCCAGCAGCTCCGGCTGCAAGCAGATGATTAAAAAATGGTGTTAAGGGAGCACTCAGTCCCTTAACCTCATTTTAAATGGTGGCTAGTTAGGCGGGTTTGCCGCCGTGGTGCCGCAGGGATTGGCGCCATGGTGCAAAACCAGGCTGGGCTCCCTTGGTGTGTGGATAGTCTCTGAGTTGTTTATATAATCCCTTTTCAAAGAAAAGATTTCCCCAGAAGAGGGATCACCAATTTTCCCAAGAATCCTTTCCCACTATACAATTACTATATTAAATTTTAAGTTCTTTTTTGGACTACGTCACACCATTTCCTTTCTTTGCTATGCATCTCAACACAATTCTCAACACAATTCTACTCAGCTCATCTTTTCTCCCTGTAGTCATCACAATAATCTAAAAAGGATACTCGACATGTCTTACTATAGTGTGGCTGGTATAAGTCACTGTTTATCAAAATTAAACTGGGTTGAGAGCTGGAAAGAACCCACATAAGCACTGATGTATATAAAAGCAATACTGCATTTTACAAACCAAAGACCTTTTCCAAAATAAACATTATTCAGTACCCTAGAGTCACCTTTTCAACTGCATATACAACTGTACTTTTCAAGGATCTCTACTACAGTTGGTCAAAACTGTTGCTTGACACACTTGTTGCCCAAGTGATGCTTATTTAGGCTACTTCCATTATTACTTTGTTTTGCAGACTACCCCATGATCTCTCTCTTTCCCTATGGACATATACACACTTACATTCTTTATTCCTTAACCCAATTCACATTATGCTCAATGCACATACAATCTGTGTAGAGCATATGCATGTACAGATCTGAATGTATGTATCAGAATGCATACATTCTATTCAACAGGCTTCCTAGAAGCCATTTGCAGCCCAGCCGGGGAGGCGGACGGTAGGGAGTTCTCCCGCCGCCCGCTCTCTAAAGTCTAAAGTTTAAACTAAACTTTAGAGAGCGGGTGGCGGGAGAACTCCCTGCCGTCCGCTTCCCCGGCTGGGCTGCAAATGGTTTCTAGGAAGCCATTTGCAGCCCAGCCAGGGAAGGGGACGGGGTCGGCAGGGGAGCTCTCCTGCTGACCCCTTGAGTATGGGAAGGTAAGGGGCGGCAGGGGTCCTGGGGCTCCTCAGGGGGCGGCTGCCAGCCGAGCTGGGGGCCGGGGGGCATTGAAGAGCCGGGCGGCAGGGACTGGGAGATACCCTGCCACCCGATTGAGCATTCAAGCAAAAAAGGAAGAGGAAGCCGACGAGCCGCGCCGCTGAGAGGAGGGGGAATGAAGCGGGCGGCAGGGAGGTATGCCGCCCGCTTACTCAAATAAATACGGCAAAATACTCAAATAAATACGGCAAAATTCAAAAAGGGGTAAGTAAAGGCCCCCCCGTACTCTTGTGGAACCCCCCACCCCGGTGCCGGACCGCAGCTCTGCAGTTCCGTGCACACCCCTAAGAGCGGGCTTAGCCCGCTCTCCCTGCGCACTCTCTGAAACCAGGTCTCACTGATTGTGAGACCCGGCTCATTAAATTGCACTGGCCACAACATATATCCTTGGGGGAATCCCCTGTGTACTCTCCCTTATGAAAACTGTCAATTTACTTTTAATTTCTGAATTCTGTTGTGTAACTATTTCCTAATCCATAAGAGGACCCGTCCCTTTATCTTATCACTGCAAATTTACCAGGAGTTTGTTTTTGCTTTAAAGTCCAAATATATAATAACTGACATACCACACAGAGCTCGCTGTTGGAAACATGGGGCATGTGCATTCACTCCATCCTCCCCCAAACTATGTCCCATTTGTGCTACGGAGTTTAGAGAGGCTCTGTGGCTGCTAATTTTATTCCTAACTAGCTGGGCTGGGCACAGAGCATGTGAGCCTCTAGTTCTCAGTCCTGCCCCCTCCAATGTTTTTTTCCTCTGGCCGGCCAGCTGGCCAACCGCTTTTTCCAGCCACCAGCTGCTCCTCTGCCCCACCCCCCGCTGATTTTCCTCAGCACTGCTTTCTTCACCCCATCCGCCGCTTTTTCCTCCCCACACTGCTTTTCCCTGTACCTCTTTCTTCATCCCGGCTGCTGCCTTCTCACTTTGACTCTCTCACCCATCCGTCCATTTCTGCTGATTTGCTCCACACCCCCGGCAGCTCACTCACGAACTCTCATGAGAGCTGCCATGTGGGTACACCTAAGATAAATAGATATATACATATATATAGGTGGGAAAGAATAGCTTTAGTTTTCATAACCAGGAAGCTGGGGGAGGGCTTAATTGTAGCTTCATGGAGTGTTTAGTGTTCTTTCCATTCTTTTAATAATCATAAACACTTAAAAGGAGTGACAGAGTTCCTTCGGTGACTGCAATCCCTCCCCCTTAATGTTGCATCATTTCAGGATATTCTAAGGAAAACTTACAGCTGCTACAAAAACATGGCAGTCCCCACTGATGGATGTCTCTCCCCCCCCCCCCCGGAACAATGCCACATGTGGGACATTCTGGAAACTATGGTAGCCATCAGAAGTCAGTTACCAAAATGCGTTCTGCTGCTACTTTTAAACCTTTAATGGTTCGAACAATAGAAAAAAAGCCCACTGTTCTACCACTACTGGAAGGTCAATCATTACAAAATAAAATGGGGTCTATTTGATGACCTGCTTTGTGCACTCAATATACAAGTTGTAGCCTAATCAGCACTGAGCTGAAGAAAACATTCACTTTTTCTTTAAAGCAAACAATCTGTTCAGTCACAAAGTGCTTAAAAGCTTACTTTTAAAAGCATGTTTGCTAGGAAGATCATTGTTGGCAATAGGAAAGGGCTTCAGATTTCTTTGAAGCAATCAATGTTGCTTCATACCTGAGACAGAGAAACTGTGGCTCTTGGTTTTATTCTAATGTGTTACGATCAAGTGTCAGAGCCTACTCTTTTGTCAGGTTCTAGACAAGATGCTCTTGATTAGGAGGTTATTGTCTGCTATCCAAGTTATTAGGTCAAGTTACTGTCAAGTGATCTCATTCATTTTATTGTGAAAGCCCCAGTAGGCAATTCTAAGTGATTGCTTGTTGCTTCATGCCACCTTGGCAATGCTACACATATTTTAAGTGCTTTGTTAATCATTCGTTCTTGTGACTTTTTAAACAATTCAGAGTCAGACACCTGCTTTCTGGTCCTCAGTTTGATACTGAATATTTTACATAACAAGCTTCACATATAGCTAAGTACACTAATTATTCTGATGTTCATATCCATTGTGCTTAAAACGAAAGTGAATAAGTAAAGAGCCCTGGAATCCCAAGGCTGCAATCCACTAATCAATTGCAAAGCACTCATTGATAATGACACTCGATTTATTACACAGTCTTAAATTTATTGGCAGCACATGGAACTGTGTTGGATTGTGCCTCAATAAGTAATAGAAAACTTGTGAATAAACTTGGAATATGGGCCTGAATAATCAGATATTAGGTAGATGCTCATTTAAGTATCCTCCCATAAGTGGGGATAATTTTCTATCCTAGCTTATAATTTTATTTATAGTAAACTAACACTTCACATTTTAAGGACTGAATTATGCCATATGTACTCATTTTCTATTAACAAAACATCTGAGCTGGCATTTGAACAGTTTGTGAGAAATTAACATCAAAACATGCTAGCAGAGAGAGATTGAAATAATTTTTTTTAAGGTGTGATTATTTTCTGAGAGATGAACCATGGGGGGGAAATGCATGTTTTATTGTAGACAAAGCAATTAACACTGTTTTTCAAACTCATTTGATGCCAGCTGAAAGGTGTTTCTGCCTGTTCTTCTCACATAATCAGTGTTCAAAATTAAGGGCTGGGAGAGTTGCTCTCCATTGCTCTTTAAATCAGCAAGTTGGCTGTTGCTAATGTCAGTAGATCTTTTGGAGTCAGTGGGAGTGGGCATAAAGCCACTGGTTATTTCCTACCTGTACTGTGCAGAAAAACAAACAATGCAAACCAATTTGGGAAGCAGAATGACAGTAGATTTAAATGGACTCGTGTGGTATTTTGTAGCTCACCACTCCCTGGAACGAATTAAGGGAACCATGTGGATCCCATGCTAGACTAAAATACTAGACTATTTGCATACCACTGTAAATCCATGCAATTGTGGGCTTACAGAACATGTCAAACATCATGATCCCGTGTACGGGAAGGTGCTCACCATAAGAACCACTAAGTGAATAAAGCAATACCTTGTGGCTTGGATTTGTAATATATTGGCCCAATGTCACCATGTTCGCACTCCCTGAAGATCAACCGCCACCAACAACAACAACAGTGATTATTCAGTCCTGTGTCACTTCCTGCATTCATGGGAGGACCCAGAGAGCTTAAGCAAATTGGAAGGAATGAGGTGGGGCGGGGATCTTCAGGCATATTTTAAGCCTACTTAGCAGTAGGCTTATGAGATCACCTGGCATTCGGGGGGGGTGTCCATCCATGTATCCCCCACATCATCTTTGCAACACCTGGACCAATATGAATCAAACTGGGCACAGTTGTGGGGACACATAGGGACACATCAATGGCATAGTTTGTGATGATGTCATCCAGCCCAATCCAAGATGGCAGACGTGTAACTTGTGAACTGCCTAATAGGGATGTGCAAAAAATTTTGGGCACAGAACGATCTGTGCCCCAAACGAGCAATTTTGGGTGATTCAGGGCTGAACCGAATCACCCCTGATGTCCCCCGATATTTTGCAGGCCCGATCTGAATCACCCAAATTTCGGGCCCGAAAAATTCGGGTGATTCGGTTCATGTTTGATTTTGGGGGATTTTTTGAAGTTTTAGTGACTTTGGGGCAGTTTGGGGGCATAGCATGGGATCTGGGCAAAAAGAGTGGGGTGGGGTGGTAGTGCCTAATGGGTGCAGGCTACCACCCCAATTTCAGGGGGATTGGGCAAAGGGCTGATTTTTGGGAAATTTCTGAAGTTTTCATGTCTTTGGAGCAGATGGGGCAGAATGGGGCAGAAAGTGGGGCCTGGGGCAGAATAGTGGGGTGGGGTGGTAGTGCCTAATGGGTGGAGGCTACCAGCCCAATTTCAGGGGGATTGGACAAAGGGATGATTTTTTGAGAATTTTTGAAGTTTTAGTGACTTTGGGGCAGTTTGGGGGCAGAAAGTGGATCTGCCCCAAAATAGTGGGTTGGGGTGGTAGTGCCTAATGGGTGGAGGATACCACCCCAATTTCAGGGGGATTGGGCAGAGGGCTGATTTTTGGGAATATTTGAAGTTTTGGTGTCTTTGGGGCAGATTGGGGGCAGAAAGTGGATCTGCCCCAAAGGAGTGGGGTGGGCTGGTAGATAGTGCCTAATGGGTGGAGGCTACCACCCGTCCCCAATTTCAGAGTGATTGGGCAGAGGGGTGAATTTTGGTGAATTTCTGAGGTTTGTCTTCATAAAGTGAAGTGTGCTAAATTGATTACTTCCTCATATTCATAGTAATTGAGAGTGTGAAAAAGTGAAAGTGGGGTCATGAGAGTTGTTTAATTGAAAAATATCTCATTTGCTATGATAGAATGAGAATTCACACCTCAGAAGTTTTTTCTGAAGTGTGAATTCTCATTCTATCATAGCAAATGAGATATTTTTCAATTAAACAACTCTCATGACCCCACTTTCACTTTTTCACACTCTCAATTACTATGAATATGAGGAAGTAATCAATTTGTAATCAATAAATAATCAATAAATTGATTATAGCACACTTCACCTTATGAAGACAAACCTCAGAAATTCACCAAAATTCACCCCTCTGCCCAATCACTCTGAAATTGGGGACGGGTAGTAGCCTCCACCCATTAGGCACTATCTACCAGTCCACCTCACTCCTTTGGGGCAGATCCACTTTCTGCCCCCAATCTGCCCCAAAGACACCAAAACTTCAATATTCCCCAAAAAATCAGCCCTCTGCCCAATCCCCCTGAAATTGGGGTGGTAGCCTGCACCCATTAGGCACCACCACCCCACCCCACTCCTTTTGCCCAGATCCCATGCTATGCCCCCGAACTGCCCCAAAGTCACTACAAAATTCCAAAAAAATCATCCCTTTGTCCAATCCCCCTGAAATTGGGGTGGTAGACTTCACCCATTGGGCACTACCACCCCACCCCAAAATTTTGCCCCTGGGCCCCTTCCCCCCTGAATCGATTCGGATTCGGATTAAATCCAAATCCGAACCGAATCAAGGGTGATTCGGGTGGCCCATATTTGGGCACAAAACAGAACAGGGGTGATTCGGTTCAGGTCCCGAACCGAATCACCGAATACCCGAATTGCACGCCCCTACTGCCTAACTGATTTGAACCAAATTTGCTACAGCTGTAGGCACAGAGGGATACCCAAATGGTGTGGTGTGTGATGATGTCATCCACTCCAATTCAAAATGGCAGCCGCATGAACATCTGCAGCACAAGCAGGCTAATTTGTGGACTGCCAAACCCATTTGAACCAAACTGGGTACAGTTGCAGTGAGTGACACACAGGGTCACCTCAATGGCATAGTTTATGATGATGTCATCTACCCCAATCCAAGATGGCAGATGCATGAATGCTTGAGGCGCAAGTGGGCTAACTTGTGGACTGTCTTAACATTTGAACCAAATTAGGTACAGTTGTAGTGAGTGGCACACAGGGACGCCTCAGTGGTGTAGTTTGTGATCATGTCATCCACACCGATTCAAGATGGCAGATGTGTAAACCTTTGAGGTGCAAATGGGCTAACTTGTGAACCACTAAACTGATTTGAACCAAATTTGCTGTAGAATTGAACCAAATCACCCCAGATTCAATTTGTACCCAATTTTTCCAAATTTGAATTGATTTGGATTAAAAAAGGGTTATGGGGCCAAAAGGGGGGGGTGACCAATGGGTGGAAGCTACCACCCAAATTTTTGTTTCTTTTTTTTGTTTCTGTGTTTGTTTGTTTGTTTTGTTTTGTTTTGTTTTGTTTTGTTTTGTTTTGTTTTGTTTTGTTTTGTTTTGTTTTGTTGTGTCTGAGGTGTTCTGAGTGTAGATTATCTGGTAGCAAATGAGAGTGGATTCATTTTCAATGACGAACGGGCCTACTCCACTGCTGCCCCAAGGCTTTGGAATGAGTTCCCTAGTGAAATAAGAGCCTCCCCCTCTCTGACAGCTTTTTAAAAGTCTTTAAAGATGCATCTGTGCACCCAGGCTTTTAATTAATATTGTTTTAATGGTTTTGATGCTGTTTTAAAATATTCTTTTAAAAATTTTAAATTGTTGTAATGTTTTAAACTTTTCATTTTTGTTTTAACTAATGTTTTACTTTCTATTTTTATTTTGTTGTAAACCACCCAGAGACGTAAGTTTGGGGCAGTATAAAAATATGTTAATAAATTAAAAATAAAATAAACAATGAATCCACTCTCATTTGCTACCAGAGAATCTATGCCCATAACACCTCAGAAACAACAAAACCTAGTACCTATGGGCTTGTGGGTATGGGGGTGGTTGGCACACTATGTGCACTATACCTCCACTTGCTCTGGGCCACCCCGGTGCCCCCCAAGTGGAGTTATGGGGCTGCTGAAATCCCCATTATTCCCTATGGGGGAAAAGCTTAAAGTCATGCAAACTTCAGAAATTATTTAAATATCACACCTTTGCCCAATTCCTTTGGAATCTGGGTGGTAGCAGGCACCCATGGGGCACTACTACCCGACCCACTGGGGCACTCCTAGGAGGCACCCACAGGCAGAAATGGGCATAGTCTGTTCTCATTGTCCCATAGGGTGTTTGCAGGAGACATCAACAACAGCAGAGATTTGCAAAGAACAAGGTTCTCAAAGGTCTCACACATCCACAGTGTTACTCAACACATCCATTATGTTCCACCATCCTCCCAAAATGCAATTGATCTACACACAACAGTGTGAATCAACAACAATGAAATGCACTGCCCAACGTGCCCCCTCCCAATGCAAAGTAACAGCAACAGCCAGCAACAAGCAAGCAAGCAAGCATGATATCACAAATGCAGCAGACTAGGGCAGCAGACTAGGGCCACCAACAGCATCAAATGTGCCCTGCCCTCCCTCCCCCAAGCATTTTTCATCCACAAGCAACAGACACAGATTCATCTGTGGTACCCAGCCATAAAAGCAGGTTAAGTAAGGAAGGGTGCAAAACAACATTCTGCCAGTGGAACAGTGAGGTTTGCCCCCGCTCCCACCTACACAAGTAAAAAAGTGATGATGACAACAATGGCACAGAATTTTTTGGTGCATTTTTTTGATATTTCTACAAGAGATCGGAGCCTGTGGCACCAGCACAAGCTATTGCAGATGCAAGCAGTCTAGTTTGAATAAAAATGATGCTGATGATGCTAGAAGTCACAATATGACCCAGTCTTCATTGCGAAGAAGACCACACTCAGAGAGAGAGAGAGAACCTGCCCTGTGCTCATCCATGAGGTCCCTAAAATATAGGCACAACAAACCATCCAATGCATTCGAATTGAATAATATATATACTGCTAGACTTGAGATTATGTAGAGCGGGGGAAGCATAGTATATCTGTGCATGTGTGCTCTGTTAAAGGGTTAGTGGGTTTAGGGTTAATTTTTGCCATGGCCTCAGAATGCTGCTGTTGGGGTGGGGGGTAAATGTTTGCAGGGAGGAGGCTAGAGTCTGTGCCTTCCTGCCCACTTAGCCTGTAGGCTGCTGGGCAGAGAATATTAATACTGATATAATATGTGCATAGAGGGCTAGAGGACAGTTTTCTGTTTTTTTTTTAAAATGCCCAAGCAAATAAGCAAAAACCCACCCCTTTGGAATGGGAAAAAAGTCAGAATTGTTTTTTAAAACCACGAGGCTACGCTACCCTTCTAACCACCTACTAGTACTAGCTAACAGGGATCCCTCCCACACAGAACTCCTATTTAAACTTCTTCTAAACTAAACAACACACAACTTTTAAAATTTAATTGCAACCCAAAACCTCCCTCCAAGCAGGAAAAAACCCACAAGAATACACAATTCCAGAGACGTGTGTGTGTGTGTGTGTGTGTGTGTGTGAGAGAGAGAGAGAGAGAGAGAGAGAGAGAGAGAGAGAGAGAGAGAGAGAAATTGGGCACTCACACAGTCTAGGACTTCACCCACATTGTGTCCAGTTCTCCACTTCTGTGTTCTGGTCTCTGAGTCTACTCTTTCTTCTTCAATCTTCTTCTCCTTCTTCAGTCTTCAGATTCGGGGGAGGGCTGGGGGGCTGGGGAAAAAGCCTGGAAAATCTGGGGGAAAGGGGGTGGCTGGCCAGGTGGCCAGTGGCCACAGGGGCTGGGGCTGGTGGCTGGCACAGACACAGCAGGCACAGACAGGCAGTGATTCTCTCAGCAGCAGGAAGGGGGTGAAAAAAGAATTCTCTTCTTCTTAGGAACAAAAAACAAGCAATGCAGCAGATAAGACATTCCCAGGTTGGCATGCAGCAGCCAGCAGGGGCAGGCTGGCTGGCAAGGCAGAAGGCAATAGGCATGGCAAGGCAAAGCAAAGCTCTCTCTCTCGCTCTCCTCCCACGAGGCAGAAAGGCAGAATGGTGGCTGCTGCCTCTTTAAATCTAATTAAAAATCCCTCATTGAACTCCCCCTCCCTTGTCCCTTCTTCGACCCTTCCCCTGGCCAATGTGAGGTCAGTCAGGAGCAGCAAGCACCAAAAGAGCCAATCTGGAACAAGGAGGAAATCGTCAGCAGATCAGCCTATGCTTTCGTTCACTGATCTGAAGCTTGGAAGGGCAGGAAATTCAAATAAGCACCCAACACAAAATGGAGACTACACAGAGTTTGCCACAAAATGGAGGTCCGAAACAACAAAACCTTCAGCTCCAAAATTTTGGTATTTTGTTTTGGAGCAGAATCTTTTGGGACTTGCAGAGGGGCGATTTTTTTGGTGCACAAATTGGCTGAAACAGGCCGATTCAGGTATAGATTGTTCTGTATCACAAACGTTTCGCACATTCCTAGGGATTACCCAATGGTGTAGTTTGTAGTGATGACATCCATCTTGATCCAAGATGGTGGACACATGAACATTTGAGGCACAAGAGATCTAACTTGTGTACAGTGAAAGGAAAGTAGGTTGATTAGTTCTTACAAGAACAACTTGTTTTAATTAGAATTTGCCTGCAAGAATTCTGACTCATTCTTCATTGTCTGATATTTGTTTCATCCTATTTAGGTATATTGCTGAACATTATTTTATTTTGCTTAAAACCCACAAATCTTTTTTTTAAAAGCAAGGTTCTATTTTTGTACAGATCGGAAAATTCTGTAAACCTGAACCCAGTGATCTTGTGCAGAAAATGGAGATTAATCTGAAAATCTGAAATCTTATACTTGAAGGTCATGCAAATGACCATTGTTGGCAGGCAGGCAGAGTGTAAGGAGGAGGCAAGATCCTGCTTACTTTCCCCCCAGATTATCAAGGTCCACGTGTGGGATGCGTGGCTCACATGCCCACATGATCCAGACTGCATCTGGCAGCGGGGAGTTCTGAAGGCCAGAAAAATGTACCCTGGCCTCCAGACATCCCACAGTGCAATTTGCAATGAGTACAGTGAATTGGAGGATTTCCCCATGAGGGAACGCTCATCCCCTCTAACCCAGGCTAAAGGCCAGGTTTGAAAGTCATACTAACAGGGCAGGGAGAGCTGGGATGGGCCTCAATTCCGGTGTTTCACATGGGCTGCCCAAACCTGAGTTTGGCTGCTCATGTGAACAGCCTCTAGTCTATAAAAGCATAGGTCCAGTTGGAAATAGATTTAAAACAAAAAACAAAAAAAACCCAAAAACCAAAAACCAGTAACCTGCTGAATGTAAGGAAAATAAGGTATATGTATTTCATACCCAACCTACTGAATGTAGCATCTGTTCCTCTTGTTTAAATGAGAAAACCTAATGTTATAATTTTGTTTTGAACGGAGATGGAAGGATGAAACATTTTGGGTGGTCCTGAAATAAACAAAAGCTTTGTTCACAGGTGGGCTGCTCTCTTTTTTGCTATGTGTGATTCTAATTTTTAGCAGTGGCATTATAATCTGTCATCACGGAAACAGATACATATGCCTGTGTCCTGCTGTTCCTCTTCAATTTGCAAACAGTAAGAGAAAGTTTGTCAAATTCAGATCTTTATGGTATGTGTGCTTCTTACCATCTTGCAGATTAAAAGGCCAAAGCATTTACAACTGCAGGTTTTTTTCACAGTAGAAAACAGGTGTGTGTTTATTACTTCATCAGCAGGAAGAAAGCACAAACTTCTGCTTTCCATGTTTTTACAGTATAAAGGACCAAAAAATGATGACAAATTGTTTGTGTGGTGAACCTCATATAACATTTGCATGTATCGGTGGAGTTCTGAGTGAGGACTAGTGTCAACACTCAGCATCTGCACAACCATGGATGGTTTCAGATGTCATTTTCTGTAGTGGTAGTCAGTTTCATGTGGCAAGATATTTCTCTAACAACATCTTGTGAATTAGGCAAATGCCCATGGAAAAGTGAGATGGAACTTCTTGGATTTTTACTGTGTGCTCTCTGTATGTGAGGACTGCATTACTTCGAGAATTCACATATGAATTTGTGGGGCGACAAGAGTTTGGCTCTGGAGAATGCTGTGACATCAGTGGGTTGTAGCTTTGTAAATAATTGGGAATGTTGTTGCAGATTTATTTCTACATTGACCAGTCAGTACATGCAAGCTGTATCATATGAGAGGAGGAGCAAGTAAGCAAAAAAAAAAAAAAAAAGGGCGGGGGGGAGTGCTTGTTGGTCATTAACTTTATAGACGATGTATATGTAGGGCAGAATCAGACAGGTCTATCATCAATATGTGCAGTAAGGGCAGTGAAGTGGCAGCGCTTCATTGCAAAAACCTTTGTGCACTTCACAGCAAAAACTGGCCAAAAACTCTTTAAGGATGGGGGAGGGCAACTTCCGGTCACTTTCGGTTCGAGGAGGCACCGGGGCAGCAAGGAGGTATGCTGCTGCCCCGCCGGACCATTTTAAAAGACAGTGCCAGTGGGGGGGATGCAGCGGGAGGGATAAGAGCACCCTCCCCCATCCCTAAAGAGACCCTCCCATCTTCAAACCGGCAGGCACCAATTCCATGCACACCACTACAAGGTGGTACTACAGAGGGCCCTTGCACATCATCACATAATATTGTTCTGAAGCCAGAGTGTCCCTGAGAGCTTCACGACCTCGGGGACATATTTTTGCTAGTACAGAGCTTTTCTGGGGGAAGGTTGTTGAAACCAACCCCTCCTCACCCCATGATTGCTGGAGCTGCGAGTAGCACAAAGGAGCAGCACCACCGTGCTTCTCCCCTAGGAACAGTGCTTTGTAATTCAGGATGTCAGCCATGGTTATAATACCAATAGGTTTCTGGGCAAAATGCATAGTACTGGTAATTACCTTTAAAGCCCTAAATGGCTTAGGATCAGGTTACCTGGGAGAGTACCTTCTGCGTCATCCCAACTACACATTACGATCATCTAGAGAGGTCCATCTCCAGATGCCGCCAGAGTGTTTCAAAAGAGCTCTTGAAGACATATTTTCTTAGCCTGGCTTTTAGTAACTTTGTAATGTTTTAAATTGTTTTAAATTGCTGTTTGAACACTTTGTTTAATTTTGTTTTTATTGTGTTTATTTTTGTGAACTGCCTAGAGCCTTTGGAGTCAGGCAGTATATTAATTAATTCAACAAACAAACAAATAAAAGAAAAGAAAACAAACAAAATATATAGTCTAACTCCTGGTCTTCTATTAGAACAATTATTTTTGCTCTGAATTTGATCCTCCAAAATACATCTTTTTGTACTGAGAAGGCACTTTCTAAAAATGTCTATGAAAAGTTCTATGGAATATAACTTTTAAAAAAAATGAAAGCTTAGATTCAGAAGAATACATAAAAATCTGCAGGAAGTCCATTGCTATTCCCTAAATCCTCAAGCCTAGCAGATTTTTCTTGCCTGTAGTTTCCTATTGTCCAGGAGCATGAGTAATACACAGGATGGATTTGAATTAATAATGTTCAGGTGTGGGGAGGTACGAACACATAGCAATTACTGAAACTTGGTGGGATGAGTAGCACAGCTGGAATGCTGTAGTGGCTGCTAGACATTGTATTGAATAGAATTAACATGAGAACTAACTGAGAAGATTGACTTTTCATCCAAACTTTTGCAGAAAGAATATAGTTCCAATCAAGTCAGTTTTAATGTTAAATATTGGTACAGCGTATTGTTTAGTCAGATGAAAGCAAGTGTTGACTCAACATTAAGACCATAAATTATATTACATTTACAGTTGCCAATTCCTTATCCAGATACGGTACCTAAATGTTCAGAGTAAGATTCTCTTTAACTTGGTGATGCAGTAAGGTGGAAGAGTGTGGAAGAGAAGGAAAGCAGAGACATGAGAAGAGAGGCATCATGGCCACAGGATTAATCAGATCTGTGGAAGCTATGAAAATTGTAGCCATCATCTTCAGGGAAGGACCTGGCAAGCCTAACCATGTTGCTATTACTGAATCAGATGATGTCACAGCCCTGATCCTGGATGGTCAGCCCCAAGAGTGTAGCAATAATGGAATAAGGGTAACAAATGTCCCAAGGACCCTAATGGTGGTGTGGTGGGGCAGCTGAGCAACAGCTTGCTGTTTGCTCTCTCCACTCCTGTCTAACTGAAGGAGACAGGGAGGTAGGCAGGGGGCAGGAACTTATTTCCACTTTACCCCCCCCCGGGGCCCACTCCAACCTTGCTATGTCCCTGGCCAGCCCATTTTATATTCTGATGGCATACCTGCGTGCTTAATTAGAAGTGTGCCCCAGCTACACTGTGTGGCATATTCCAGCAAAACCTGATTAAAAGGCAATAATAGCCCAATTCAAATGTTTAAACCTCCCCCTCTCCACACACATCATTCACGGTTACAACACCAAAGGTAAGTAGGGAGTCCTGCCCTGGCACTCACCTCCCCTCTCCACCCACTCACAGTTACAGTGGCAGTCATCTGCAAAGAGACCCACTGAAACCATGAGAGAAGGTGCTTCAGTGATCAGCAGCTTGGATCTCCCCAGTCAGCCAATCATGGAAGCACCTTCCCTCACAGTTACAGCAGGTCCCTCTGAAGACAATCGCTGCTGTAAGTGTGAGCAGCTCCATACAGGGTTGAGTGACAACACCAGGGTAGTGATGGATTCATGAGCAGGTGTTTGGGGGGGGGAGGTTGGTTGGTTGTGTGTGTGTGTGTGTGTGTGTGTGTGTGGAGGGGGGGACATCTGAATGGGGTTAGTATGATATTCAGCCCATGTGTCATGGACTGGGGCAGGGGAAGCAGCCTGGAAGAAGGAGCAACAGAAATATAGCTATTCTGATCTCTCTAAAGTTATTCTCTGTTTAAATGTGCTCCGGTGTATGAGAATGGGGATACACAGCCTACAAAGAGGGCACTTATGCAGGGAAGAAACCTGACTATTCTCAAAGCAACATCTGGGAAATCCCTCATTGAGTCATCTTGAGCATGGCATGGGCACATGGTGGTGAAAGTGATGTCAAATGAACAACCCACAATGTGCCTATGCAGAACCACATTCTGCATTGCTGAGAATGCAGGTTCCTGCCCAGCGATGTGTTAGATGTCACACTACTGAGTGTTGGAACTGACAGAAGCAGCACGATGATTGCTGTTTTCTGCTGGATCCAAAGCCCAGGGCAATAAATCCCCAAGTGCTCTGGAATGAGCCCCTGGTGGTGCAGTGGTAAAACTGCTGCCCTGTAACCAGAAGGTTACAAGTTCGATCCTGACCAAGGGGCTCAAGGTTGACTCAGCCTTCCATCCTTCCGAGGTCGGTAAAATGAGTACCCAGAATGTTGGGGGGCAATATGCTAAATCATTGTAAACCGCTTAGAGAGCTTCCAGCTATAAGCGGTATATAAATGTAAGTGCTATTGCTATTGCTATTGGTATGTGCAGAAGACTTGACTTTAGCAGGGAGAGAGTAACTGGCCTGATCCACCCCCAGCACAGCATCCTTCCAGTGACTGTTGCTGGTGTCTATCTGATGTTGCTTTTTAGATTGTGAATGCTTTGGAGACAGGGATCCATCTTATTTATTTGTTATTTCCCTGTGTAAACCACCCTGACCCAATTTTGGAAGGGTGGTATAGAAATCGAATGAATGAATGAATGAATGAATGAATGAATAACAACAACAACTTAAAGAAAGAAACAGAGGGCTTAATACTGGCTGCACAAGAACAGACACTAAGAACAAATGCAATAAGAGCAAAAGTAGAAAAGTCAACAACAAACAGCAAGTGCTGCCTTTGTAAAGAAGCAGATGAAACCGTCGACCACCTAATCAGCTGTTGTAAAAAGATCGCACAGACTGACTACAAACAAAGGCATGACAAAGTAGCAGGGATGATACACTGGAACATCTGCAAAAAATACAAGCTACCTATAGCCAAAGACTGGTGGGACCATAAAACTGAAAAAGTTGTCAAAAATGAAGATGCAAAAATATTATGGGACTTCCGACTACAAACAGACAAACATCTGCCACACAATACACCAGATAGAACTGTAGTCAAGAAGAAAGAAAAACAAGTTAAACTAATGGACATAGCAATACCAGGGGATAGCAGAATAGAAGAAAATGAAATAGAAAAAAATCACAAAATAGAAAAACCTACAAATTGAAATTGAATGGCTGTGGCAGAAAAAGACCAAAATAATCCCAGTGGTAATTGGCGCCCTGGGTGCAGTTCCAAAAGACCTTGAAGAGCACCTCAACACCACAGGGGCCACAGAAATCACCATCAGCCAATTACAAAAAGCAACTTTACTGGGAACAGCCTATATTCTGCGACGATATCTAAAACAACAGCAACAACATTGACAATAAAGTTCAGCCATCCCAGGTCCTTGGGAAGGACTCGATGTCCAGATAAAACAAACCAGTCAATAACACCTGTCTGACTGTGTAAATAAATAAATAAATAAATAATAAAGAGTACTCTAGGTTCCAATGGTATTCTTGGCGGAGAAAAGCATCACATCTCCCCAGCAATAATATATTGGTGTGGGGTTTTGGGGTTTTTTTTTTTTAAAATTAATTACAATACATAAACATGAATAATAAAACTGATACATAATAACATTCATTAACCATCCTTCCAGATATGTCAATAATTAGATGGAGGAGAATGACTGAAATTATCTTGATTTGTGAACAAAATGAAATCTGACCATATCATGAAAAAATCATTAGAATTAGCTTGACCCGCTCAAAGGTGGATATTATGGGTCAATTTTTCAGATATGGCAATATGCCACATAAACTGATACCAAGATGTCAGAGACATGGTTTTATACTTCCAGTGTTGAGCAATGGATAATCTAGCCACAGTTAACATTAAAACAATGACAAATTATAATAATCCTTAGACAAGAATGACAAATTAGCTCCCGAAAATACACTTAATAGAGCCAGCTCTGGTCTCATATCTAATCTCTGTTGTGTAATTTTACCCATTTTTAAAAATACCTCTATCCCAAAGCCAAAAATACTGGGACAAGACCACCATAGATGGAAGTATGTCCCCCTATTTCCAGCGTTGCAGCATAATGGGGACATACATAGCAATAATATATTGTTGTATGAATTCTGGGAAAGCATGTCATACCATAAACAGAATTACTGCCTTGAGGAAAGATGTCTGGATTATATTCAAGAAATGAACAACTATGCATTTCCTGTGCTCTTGCTGATCATCTGAGATACTCTTGAAAGTCAAAATTTACATGATTAACGGTAATAGCGAGCTAGGAAATACCTGCATTCACTTCTGAATCCTATCCAACCCAAGTATGACAGGCAATTCTACTGCGAAAGGCTGACACACTGTACTGTGCAGTGAGCCACAAATCCAAGAGGGATCTTCACTCACTGCTTCCAAGTCATTCAACAATCCATTGGTGCTGCTAGCAATAGCAGAGGCTCCCCCATGTCACCAACATGTTGCATCATCACAGCTTCAGTCTACTCCCATTGGGAATGAGGTTGCTGCTGCAATGATGCAATGCGTTGGTGGCATGGAAGAGTCCCATAGCTGGCAGCACCAATGGACTGGTGACCACTGAGCAATGGATCCATCATGTTACAAGCCAGTAACCTTACAGACTCACCAAAAGGAGAGTTTTCTGTTTTATTTGTCCAGTAAAATTTTCTTTTGAAGCTTTTCTCACTCTCACTCAGATGGACCTTCCTATATGTAGATCCAGAATCCACGGTTTTGCATATCCATGGTTGGGGAATTGACAACTGACAACAGCATACGTGGAAAACACTGTGCAAACGTGTGTTAATTTCCAGTATTCACAGTTTGTAGACCTCCAGAAATGACCTCGGAGGTCATTTACAGCCACCATGTTGTAAAGAGGAGCCATTTTGTGGTTCGTTTGGGCCAAAATACCTGTACCCCCACAAAAAACCACGATAAAATGTAGTAATTCAGACTTCTGAGGGGCATTACTGGGCAGCATGGTAGGGCACTTGATTTTGCCTGTTTTTACATTTTTCCAGCTGTTTTCCTCATGATTTTTGGGCCTCCGTGAACCTAACCCCCATGATCCCATTGACCTAATGACTATTCACAGTTTCCCTATCCACGGTAACTGTGGGAAATGGAACCCCTGCGGATACCAAGGTTCACCTGTGCTAGCAACTGTGATATCCTAAATCCCGGTGGGGTGGGGGATATTGACTAATATTGACTGCTATGCAGACTAAGGAAGTGCTCATTCAGTGAACATGCAACATACACTATGAGGGGCAATTTTAGTCAATCTCCTCTTTCGTCAATCTCCTCTTTCTTTTAAAGCTCCGATGTTCCCAGCCTTAACGAGTAGTGAGTATTCATAAAATGTGTTTGATAAATAAGTCATGTGTGTTCCTTTTCTTTGTTTTGATAATCAATTTGCAAAACTGGTTTTATCAATAATTTGGGGGACATCTGAAAAGTAAAGAATTTTGGAGGAGAGTTCTCCATGAAATCCATATCATAACATCTCATCATATCCTCTTTAATCCTATCAGTGTTTACTTAAGCCTTTTAAGTGAAATCCTGAGGAATTCTCATTTTGAATTAATCTGACATCTCCTTACGAGAGTGAAATTATTAGTGGCTAGCAAATGGAATAGTTCTAAAATTTCTCTCCATGCCAGAATGGCTGAATTGTTATTGGAAACCAGCTAAAGTGGCAAAATGTATTGAACATGTACATACCCATAAGTTCAATGTCAAAGAGAAGATGAACAAAATGCAGAAAGCTTTGAAAGGGTGTGGTCTCTGTTTATTCATTATTGCCTATCAATTTAGAGTTGAATTAAAGCAAAATTTTATGTTGTTGTATCACTGTATTACATGTTCTTTGGTTTTGAAAATGTCTTTATCCATATGGTTTAGATAAAAAATAAAAATGATTATCTTAAAAAAAATCTAACTTTTCTTTGGTTTTGAAAATGTCTTTATTCATATGGTTTAAATAAAACATAAAAATGATTATCTTTTAAAAAAGAAAATCTAACTTTTTCCATTGGCATTTATTGGTTTTTCTCATTGGTTTTATTTTATATAATTTGTGAACTCTTCAGCAAAGTTAGAAGGCAACAACAAAAGACAAATACATCTATCCGTGTTCTTCTGTCTTTACAAATACCTATAGCAATATTCCTAGAGAACCCAAGTGCTTGGTCCTGAACAACAGCTAAGTAACACGTATTTGGGACTGCTCCTATAAAGTGCTTATGGCTATGGCTCAGATCCACCAAAGCACTTCATCCCTCATTCAGGAAGGCAATGAAATAAAAATCGAAGCCAGGTTTCAATCAGTACAGCTTTTATGGAAATGCTAATTTTAATAAGGAGAGCTTTGCTGCATCAGGCGTCTAAGCATTCACTTAAGTTGAAGTGGAAGGAGTAGATATCATTTTCAAGTGGATTGGCAGAGACTGGGTGAACAGAAATGGGTTTACAAGAGCATATCCTATTTCACAATGTACCATAAGAACAGGATAAAGTGGCATGTTAAGGAGTTAGCAGCATCCTACCCTACCCCACCCCAACCATTTCTCAAAATAAAGGAAGTACTACTGCAATTGCAATTATGGTATGTCATGATCTGGTTGCAAGGTGCACACTTTTATCTACTTTAGAGTAGTCCCACTGAAATCAAGGTAACTAGTCTGGAAGGGGATGTGGCCTTTTCGTATCTGCCTTGGAGCCACTGCTAGTTGTATATTTAAATAAAAAGTAGATCTGCTAAAATGGGGAAAATATTCATGCACCCACACTAAATTAACAGCACTGTTTTTCTAAAGAGCAAGGTACTTTTTTTGTAAATAAATGTTTACTTTAAAAGCTTATGTTTAGTTTCCATGAATACTTTCTTTGCAACAGCATTGCAATTTATAACCCCGCATAAACTCAAATGCTCATGCAAAATATCATGGTTTATAATATAGCCCCCCCAAAGCAGGGGAAGGTGGAACATAGGAACAAAGGAAACTGCCATATACTGAGTCAGACCATTGGTCTATCTAGCTCAGTATTGTCTTCACAGACTGGCAGCAGGTTCTCCAAGGTTGCAGGCGGGAATCTATCTCAGCCCTATCTTGGAGATGCTGGCAGGGAGGGAACTTGAAACCTTCTGTTCTTCCCAGAGCGGCTTCATCCCCTGAGGGGAATATCTTGCAGTGCTCACACATCAAGTCTCCCATTCAGATGCAACCAGGGCAGGCCCTGCTTAGCTATGGGGACAAGTCATGCTTGCTGCCACAAGACCAGCTCTCCTCTCCAGATTCCTCCTAGAACAATATTTGCATACGACTTTCCACAGGGATCCTGGCTGGGGATTAAATTAAAATATTCTTACAAAAACATAAATTACATCACTGCTTCATGCAGAGCCTCAGTTATTTTCTTTCACTGTTCATTTTAGGAAACTATGGCTGACATCCTGCCTAATGATAGCATCCATGCAATGCTAGCCCCCATGCTGTTCTGCCATGCTTCCACACTTCTGCTCATCGCTTGACCCTCAATGTCATGTTTCTGATCCAGCATGCACTTTGGGGGTGTGGGAGAGCTCCAAAAAAGTATTTACGCTCTTCTGTACAAGTGGAAGGAAGCCTGTACTTCACATGTTTTATTAGTCAGGATGTCAGTCTGTATTAGGAATTATGGTCATGGCCTTAAGGGACATGTTTCTGCTTCTATAGAGTGCTTCTGGAGCGTCAGGCCATGCTCTGAAATATTTGCGCTCTATCACTCTTGTGCAATTGTGCTCATATTCTGAATGCAAAGGAGCAGCAAGGGTGTTCTCACTGCATTCCTACAGCTGGTTGAACTGTGCTTGCCTTGTTAGTCGGGATGTCAGCCACTGTGCTTTATTCTGGCCCTTGTATTTTTAAAAAAGCAGCATTGATCAATTTGACTGGACAGTAGCAGCTGATGAGGGCAGTGCTGGGGGCGATGGCGAGAGGCACCTTTAAAAATAAATTGACAGGTGCTTACCAACGTTAAGGCAGCACCTGCAAGCTGCCTCAAGCAGTGGTGCTCCACCAGTGAGCCCGTGTGGGGTGGTGGTGCCCCGCTCAGCATCCCTGCGGGGTGGCAGCGTGACCCTGGCCTCTGTGTGTGCGTGGAGGCTCCACATACACGCAGAGGCCAGGACCATGCTGCTGGCCTGCAGGGATGCTGAGCAGGGCACCGTCACCCCACACGGGATCACTGGTGGAGCACCACTGCTTGAGGCAGCTTGCAGGTGCTGCCTTAAAGCACCCTTAAATTTATTTTTGAAGGCACGTCTCACAACCACCACCACCCAGCGCTGCCCTCACTGGCTGCTATTGGGTCTGGAACAGGTTCAGAGGAGACCAACCACAATGGTGAGGAGTCTGGAAACCTATGAAGAACAGTAGAAGGACCTGGCTATGTTTAGTCTGGAGAATGGAATTCTAAGGGGAAATATGAGAGCCATCTTCAGTTATTGGAAAGACTGTCACACAGAAGAAGGACTGTTATGCCTATGGCAGAACTAGAACCAATGGGTTGAAATTACAAGCAAGGAGATATAGGCTAGGGTTAGGGTAAAAGCTAATGCTCAATGGAACAGTCTCCTGTAGCAGTGGAATTTCTTTCACTGGAGGCTTTCAAACGGAGGCTGGACAGCAATCTATCAGAGATGCTGTAGTGCTTTCCTTAACTGAGCAGGGAGCTGGATTAAAGGACGTCCATGCTGATTCCAGTTCTATAATTCTATGATTCAGTCATCTTAGAAATCAGCAGTGGGCCCTAAATGAGGATCCTGCACCTTCAGCAACTACCCAACTATGCCAGCCCTGTATGTTCTGACACAGAACATTCATGGAAGTTGCAATCATGATATCGAGTTTTAGAAGGCAATGCTATGCATTCTTTCTTGGAAGGACATCCAATTGAAGGCAATAGAAGAAATAACATCCCTGGCTGCATTCCCATGACCACGGCGAGTGCAGTGAAAGAATTAACTGGGATCGTCAAGCCCTGCACATTCCCACAAAGTGTGATATGAGAACTTGGAAATGCTGGGCAATCCCAGTTAAACTGCTGTGGTGAAGCAGCATTTAACTGTGATCATTAGCCAGGATCAGATCCTTGCTATTGGTCTCATTTAAGTGCTGTTTAACCACAATAGTTTGACTCCCCTCTTAAAGCCTAGATGACTTTAAGAGGGGTTTGGATAACTTCATGGAGGAGAGGTCTATCATCGGCTACTAGTTCGAGGGCTATAGGCCACCTCCAGCCTCAAAGGCAGGATGCCTCTGAGTACCAGTTGTAGGGGAGTAACAGCAGGAGGGGGCATGCCCTCAACTCCTGCCTGTAGGCTTCCAGCGGCATCTGGTGGGCCACTGTGTGAAACAGGATGCTGGACTAGATGGGCCTTGGGCCTGATCCAGCAGGGCTGTTCTTATGACTGGAATTGCCCAGAATTTCCAGGTTCTGACATCATGCTCATGGGACCATGTGGGGCTCAGCAATCCCAGTTACAGTAACTTTCACTCTGCTTGGTTGTGAGAATGTGGCCCATGTAAGCATGCTGAGGATAGGCTGCCCACTTCACACTTCTGTATCTAAGTTTTCTGATTTAAAGCATCAATGGCATTTAAGCTTGAAGCTTGTAATTAATATTCAGGGATTTTTTTAAAAAAAGAAAAAAATGGCTGTAGCTAACAAAAGATCTGGTGATTTTTCATCTGTATCAAGAACTGGCAGTTCTCTTTAAAAATGTGCAGGGCTTGCAAGTTTAAAGATGATAAGTGAGCCTGTAAAATATAATTTTTTAAAGGAAGGTTTTATTCTTTGAAATATAATCATTGTGGTCGTCTGGTATAGTAAATCAAACATCCTACCTCCAGCAAATTTTGGTAGGAACTATCAGCTAATGGTCAAATTTATTTTTCTGGGAAATAGGAAGCAGAAGAATGCCTTGCACATGAAAACTATGTCTATTAAGAACAAAAGAAAGCTACTAAGTGGAATCTAACAAGCACTCAGAATTGTGATTAGCTTGTCAAAATAAAAGTGAAGTTAAGAGGATGTGCATTGCACAGGGTATGCATCCTGAAAAGTTAAGAGAATATACATTCTGTAAATCATAAATGCTAATTGTTATGATTCAAAAAATGAGATTTAAGATTGTACTTCGTGAGTCAAGCTAATTTTGAATACACAGTATTGAATCATATAATTTTGAGATTGGGATATACACAAGGTCACAAAGAATAACTTTCTGCACTTGGAAAAACTTTTAATAATTTATCCTTACAATGGCCCTGAGAAATACATTGGGCTAAGAGATGGCGTGCTAGGCTAAAACACTCTGCTGTTTTAGCACAACCATTGCCCCCTATGAAATTCCACTTGTTGGGAAGGCCAACCCTGTCTAAGCAAGATAAACTGTCTATTGTACTTTCTCCTGATGTTTCACAAGACTCTTAAATACCACCACCCCATCTAATAGCCTCACTCTAGCTATGCCAGTCTCAGATCCCTCCGAGGACCGAATAAATCTATCTATCTATCTATCTATCTATCTATCTAGTGGATTATGTTCAAACCCGGGGTGGAGGGAATGTGGGCATTCACAGGAACAACATTGGTGACAAAGATGACAGCTGCCTGTAACTGACCCCAACATCTTCCTTGAGATTACAGGAATTTGAAAAATTATTTGGCAGAATAGTTGATGTCAAAAAAATAAGATGGAAAATATTATATGGAGAGGGGGAATCTTCAGCTGCTTCTTCCCAACTGTTATTGGGAAGAAGATAGAATATACAGTACATGGTTATCTAAGACAACTTCCCTGTTCAAAGCTGTGGACTTATCTGGAAAAAAGAAAGGAGAGTCCTACAGAAATGATACATAATTCCAGATCAAGGCAGTCAGATACATTGCTTTTTAGGCCAGCCCTAGGGTTTTTAGTGTTCTAGAAGTTTTACTTGGGTGCTCCACAGTCGAGAAGCACAGAGCCCCTGCTTTAACTTGAGCCATGCAGGCTGCTCATTCACAGGGTTGGGAATGACCAGCCTGAGAAGATAACCAGCAAATGACTAGCCCATCATGGTTTGAGGAACAGTGCGAGAGAGTTCCCAGTCTACCATGGGGGCAAAATCCTCACACTCCAGAGATGAAAAGATGCTGCTGTTGATTTGAAAATCAAGTCTAAAATAATTTCTTTGGGGAAATAAATGCTGAGGCAAAAAATTCATATTTAAGAGAGGATGAGCAGCCTATGAATCTAGATGTTTATTGAGGGCTGCGGTGCAAAGAGGATTATGTATTTGGGTTGCAGCAGGTACTGGCCTTTTGTGGAGTAGGGCAGAGTATTACTTATTACATTCTTACACCACAGTGCAGTATTTCAGGGGTGCAATACAAGAGGGAGACAAAGAATAATTGGCAATACTATACTGTGACACTGTGTGTATGTGCCCCTCAAGGACTGGTACCCTAGGCAACCATCAAGATCCGCCCACTGGATGGGCTGGTCCTGCCTATGACCATCTGGCTCAGTATCTTCTAAGAGCATCCACAAAATGAAATGTTTAAATACATATATCTATCCTCAGTGACTGTCCCTACACCTAAGACACAATGCAATAAAGACACTGGACAACTATATTGGATGAAAGAGCCACAACTTTATTAAACATTTTATAATGGGGTTAGGAATGAAACTCCACTCACCCATGCAGTGTGGGCCTAACTTAGGTTGGAGATCTTTTGTGGGGAGAACAGCGTTCTCCCCACATGCCATGGTTCAGGGCATCAAAATCAGGCTGATGCTGATCCCTGCTCCTCTCTCTGCCAATCCACATGGGGTAAGGGCTCTTTGGGGGGCTTCACTCCCCTCACCCAGCATTCAGCCCTTGAGGTTTGTGGAGCCCCAAAAGAGATAGTAGTGCCTATTAAAAACCATGAGCCACAAAGCCTCTGATTGATTACTCCCCCTTTTCTAAACCAATCAAAGGGTGCTCACTGATCAAACCCATTACACATACCCCCAGCCTACACTGCACCTGCCCAGTTGTGACCTATTAGCTAAAGGGGAGGGGAAACAGAATGCAGTAGGCAAAAAAGCCTGACCTCTGCCAATCTGCTGAGGAGCAAATAATTTATATTCAGTTCCCAAGAGGATGATGAGTGAAGCCCATTCTGCACCCAGATGGGGAAAGAGGGAAACCCTTCCTTGGAGAAGACTGAGACAGGCGAGGGGACAGAATGCCGCAAGTGGTTGGCTAAGCTCTGCCTCTTGCCTGCTCAGCCAATGCTCCCTTCCTTTGTGCCTTCTGCAAATGTGGCTAAGGCAATAATGCCACCCCCTTCATGAGCCTGGGTAGTGGCCGCAGTATCACTTTGACATGTTTTGACATGGTGATCACAGAGGAATGGTGGGGAAGGGAGAGAGAGAGATCCATAATTTTAATCACGAATATTAAGGCCTATAAATGGTTAGGGAGCAAAAATATAATGCTAGGATGTCATTATTGACTTTAAAAAAATTTATATAGTAGGAATAATTGGAGGAGGACAGGCCCCTGGATCAGAGATTCTGAGACGTTACTGAAGAGAATATTGGACAATATTCAAGCATTTGAAGGAAAATATGATAGACATTGGTCTAAATAAGTGACATGCCAATGAACTGAAAGTAACGATGCAGATGCATCAGCTGTGTCTCTGTCGCACTTTTTTCCCCTGTGGTCTTTGCCTTGCCAAGCTGTCTGCTCTGTGTACAGCAGCTGGTCAGTGAAAGAATCTCATCAGCAACAGACAAACAATGATGCTATTGGCATGTGTCCTCCTTTGCATTAGGAATGAAGGATGCCCAGCAACAGGATGCTATAGCAGCTGGTCAGACAAAAGACATTGTTCTGTATTCCAGCAGCTAATTGAACATTTTGATAATATATGCTCCAAAGAGAGTGGCAATCTCACACACAGTCTAAAGAGGCTTCTACATTTGAGTGGGATGCATCAGCACACATTCAGAGAAAACCTTGTTGAAACACTTTGTGCTATACAAAGCCATTTGAACAGGTCCGGAAACACGTTGAGCAAGCTGAAATATTTTTTATTGAGCCTTTTGTTGGCTTTCAGGATCTGACTGTTAAAACTGCCTTAATATAGCTTTCCATTTTTTATTTTTTTATTTAGCACCAATCACAATATTCAATATTCAAGTATGTGATTGTGTGCCCAGAGTTAATTATAGTTGGGGAGAATAAATCTGAAACATGCAGGTGGCAGGTGGTTTTTCCCAGGCCTCTTAGTACTTCATCAAAGGGAGCTTTTCTCTCTTTAAATTCTATCTACAGGTCTCATTATTCTATGTTGTTCATTATGACATTTTATCCACTGAAAGCCCCAGAGAAATAAGAGGTGTGCATACAAGCAACAGTTACTGCAGATGATTGTGCCGAGTATAAGTAAAGATTTTTGGTAATAAAAGATGCCATGAAAACTGTATGGGCCAAACTAAATGTGATGTTAAAGCCATTTTTGATGGATGGATTTAACCAGAAAATGAACCAGAACCATCCCCATAGACTTAAATTAAATTTTAAAAAAAACAGCCAAGGAGGACCCATATTTAGTCTGCAAATGTGTCACACCGTGTGCTTAACACTCTTTCCTGTCACAATTTTCTGCTAAAAATGTTTTTCTTTGAAGCAGATATTCACTCCTGTAGTGGCTATTTGCTGAAAACTGCCATTTTGGGAGAAGTGATTTTCTGAGCAAAAATGGCAGAAGAGAGAGTTAACATCCCATAACTGAACTGGGGCCCCTATGGCTGGGTTTTTTTTGTTTTTTTTGTTTTTTGTTTTGAGAATGAATGGCCACTTCTGATCCACTTCTTGGTTAAATCCTTCTATTAAAGATGGGTTCATGTAGTTTAGCCTCAAGAATCCCTTTCTGTGACATTTTCAGACTTTCAGTTGCTGACATGATGCACAAGCCTACCATTTCCATTGGGACTTCTGGTGTCACTGCTATGGACCCAAAAGCAGTGGCATTGCTGTAGAGAACTGGGTGGTTGCACTAGCAGCATTGCTGCACTGTGTCCCATTGTCATCAATGGTAAAAAATATAATGCTGTTAATGCAACCATGGTTTCTCTGCTGCGGCACTGCTCCTTCTGCACCTGCAGTGCCACTGCTGCAAATCCCAACGGGAGTGGTATACTTGTGCATCTTGTCAGCCAGTATATGCATTTTTTTAATCCCATCCCAGAAGCTACTGGCTGGCAAGATGTTTTGCTTAATGTTGTTGTCTGAAAATCGCTAGCAACTACAGAAGACTTAATCTCCAGGATTCTGTCGAGAGACTTTTCTTCTTGTTTCTTTTACAGTTGTTGTACCTACAGTGGCAAACTAGAAGACATGAGGGAGCAAGTGATTAAACTGAGGCCTTTATTGACCCTATGATCCGCCCTGCAGCTCAGGTTGCCTTGGTAACCTATGATGCCCCAACAGACAATGATATCATCTAGTTATGTTGCTCCTTTGCTCTGGGCAATCAGAAGAGCGGTGGCCTTTGCCCTGCTGCAGCTATGGTGACTGAGTAATAAAAGTATTCAGCCAATGGAGGAAGAGAGTGATTCATTACATAGAATAGACCTTGGGGAAAGGGGAAATGTTTTCTGAACCATTATTTTGGTTCAGAAACAGTGGCAGTGTCAATGGGAACAAACAGTGAGGCTCTACACAAGATCCGTGTGTAGAGCCTGAGAGGGTGCTGGGAGGAGAGTGAGTTTAGCCCGCTCTCCCCGCAGGCAAGCAGCTGCCCATTGCTGGGTGACCAGATTGGCCGCCCACACAACTACCGGCTCGATAGGGGCTGCAGGGAGTGGGGGCCACCCGGCCCCTGGTAGTCCCAGGATGCCAGGCTCATTTTAGCCTCCCAGTGGGGGTCTCCTCATGAGTCGCTGTGGCGCAGAGCTGTGCTGTGGCTACTCCTGATCGGGAAAATGGGGTTAGCAGAGCACTTGCTCTGCTAAACCCATTTAAGAGGAGGGCTTCTTTGGTGGGCTAGCCGCCAGAGAACCACCGGGCTTGCCTGAAAGTCCGGTGGTTCGCATGATGGGTGAAAACGGGCTGGACTTTTTTAGCCCAGTTTTCTCCCATCGTGAAAATAGCCTCAGTATGTCAAGCCAGGAAAATTCTCCATCTTAATCTCCTCACTTTGAGTCTACTGCATCCTCATCTGGGTGTTACGCACTGTACCCCACCCAGGGATCCTTAATATTTCTAATTCTACCTTTCATGGAAGCCATTCCCACAATCAGTAGAATGCGAGCTAAGGGAACCCAGCCCACTTTCTATTGATCGTCGGAACCATCAAGCGCTCTGTTAACCTCATTTTCTTGCGTGTGTGCTGCCACATCATGTGGCAACACATGGCCAGACCCCCAACTGGGAGGTTGCACCCCGCCTCCCGGCCTTGGAGATCTCTCCAGAATGCCCGGGGCATCCTGGAACTTCCAGGGGCCAGGCGGCCCCCTATCCCTGCAGCCTCCACAGTGACGGAGCTGGCAGTTGTGTGGGTGGCCAATTCGGCCAACCAGGGCTTGGAGGCTGCTTGTCTGAGGGGAGAGCAGGCTAAGCCCCCTCTCCCTGCAGACCCACCAGAAGCTCTTTTCACTGATCATAAGAAGAGCTTCATGAAGTGTCTCAAGGAGGAGAGTCAGTTTTTTTTTTTTCCCCTTTTGGCTTTGCCATCAGGTTACTCCCTCTAGATCAGCAAGTCAGAGTGAAATATAAGGTTAATCAGGAACCAGGTTCATACCACTGCCCCAAAATCTGTTAGATGAGGATAACTATCTGCTTCTATAAATATCTGAAGCATTCTTCACCTCTCACACAATATCTATGGATTGTAAACCATACTTTAATTCTCTTGTTTCATTTGCATACAATGAGCCCTTTCTCAAGATCCCGGAGAAGAGCTTGAAGGGGTGAGGGCAGGAAGCCTTGAAAAGCTTACCTCCCCTGCAGACGATCCTCTTTTTGTTTCTGGGTGGCCAGATTGGTGAACTGGCTTCTGCCGGTAGCTCAGAGGGTCAGGTGCTAGGATGCATCACCCACCGCCAGAACTCTCATAATGCATAATGCATAATGTGAGTGTGCAGTGCATTATGGGGATCCCCCTTCCCCTCCCTGAAGCCATCCAGGAGCCCTGCAGTCTGCTAGCCCCACCCAGGACTGGCAGATGATCAGCAAAATGGGGCTAGGAGAACGCTCGCTCTCCTAACACCATTTAAAAGGGTGGCTCCAGAGGTGGGTTTGCTGCCAAGGCGCCACTGGGATTGGGCACTATCCCAATGCGCAGGCAAAACTGGGCTGGGCTTTCTTAGCTCAGTTTTGCCTCTGTGTGTGAACTAGGAAATTGGTGCATGGGGAGTCAAATTTCTCCTGTTGGCACTCATTTTTTGACTGGCAAACTCAATACTATTCCTAATAGTTTTCAAGTGTTCAATTTTTTTTACACATATATTCTTTTCCCACAAATAATAGGGCAATTGGGTCTTGTAAAAGCCATATGGGAAATGATTGATTGGGAAAAGAAAGCTGCTTAAAATTATTTTTAAACCTCTCCAAGTAGAGATTTGCACCTGTCAGGATTTAATGAACATTGAGAAGAGTTTACAAGATGCTTAAAAGCTGTTATCATCTTTTCATCACAATGTAGCAATTGCTAAATTGACATTTTGCTAAACTGCAAGGGTCTCACAATAATAAGACTGAATGTACACAGTGTGCTTTTATAAAATACACAGTGTGCTTTTGGAAATGGGGGTGAAAAAATATTTCCTCCCATGGAGTCAAGAGTTTTTTTTAAATATCATGCTAATCCTAAACACATTTACTGCAAGTAAACTCAATTCCTTTCAACAGAATGTGTTTTGGATCAGGGTGCCAATGAGTTAAAATCTTGGTTTCTACACTCTCATAAACATCACCACCTGAAAGATAAAACCTATCACTCACAAACAACTTTGTGCTATCAGGCAGAGCAGAAACCCAAAAGAGCATTTTGTCATATCATAAAAGCTATGAGCTTCTGCTGGTTATCCTTTGACAGCTATGCATAATGTTTAAACAATGAAGCTGATTAAATGTCACCTACAGATATTTTTTGTGTGTGGTTAGGATTATGCATTCAGCTGATAAATGGTTTCATATTGCATTTTTATCCCACCATAGATATTTCAAGAAAATCCAAGAAAGTAGATAATTTAGATTGGTGGAAGGGAATATCCCCCACAAGACAATATTTTGCACAGTCTCCCCATATGATAGTTAGTAAGGATATTCACACAACCCACAGGTGGGTGGGCAGGGGGTAAGGGAGGGTCTAACTCACCTTCCCTCCAGATGATGGTGTGCCTCCTCTTCTTACTGATTGTATTTACAATCTGTGCTGCTTGGAGCAGCTTGGATCTCCGGAGGACTTCCAAAAAGCTTTCAACAAAGTTCTTCATCAAAGACGCTTGAGGAAACTTAGTGATCATGGGATAAGGGGACAAGTACATTTGTGCATTGCTAACTGGTTGAAGAACTGTACTTGGACCAGTGCTTTTTAATGTATTCATTAATGATCTAGGAGTAGGGGTAAGCAGCGAGGTGGCCAAATTTGCAGATGATACCAAACTCTTTTGGGTACTGAAATCCAAAACGGATTGTGAGGAGCTCCAAAAGGATCTCTCCAAACTGAGTGAGTGGGCGATAAAATGGCAAATGTGGTTCAGTGTTGGCAAGTGCAAAGTGATGCACATTGGGATGAAAACCCCCAACTTCATGTATATGTTGATGGGATCTGAGCTGTCGGTGACTGACCATGAGAGGTATCTGGGGGTCATGGTGGACAGCTTGTTGAAAATGTCAACTCAATGTGCAGCAACTGTGAAAAAGGCCAATTCCATGCTAGGGATCATTAAGAAGGGGATTGAAAATAAAACTCCTAATATTATAATGCCCTTATACAAAACTATGGTGCGGCATACCTGGAGTACTGCAGACAATTCTGGTCACCACATTTGGTGCTCTGGGTGCCCTTATCTGTGTGCTTGGGCTGCAAGCAGCCTACACACGATCTGAGCAGCCAGGTTAATAATGTGCTTGTGCTCTTAACCTCTGCTAAAGGCTGGGCTTAGAAGTTTAGTTTGGTTGGGCAGGAGCATCAGGATATGCCCAGATCCTGGTGCTCCACATGAGCAGCCTAGCCTAGCCTAGGCTGGTCTGCTCATGCGAACAGCCTTAATATCACCGATTAAGTATATTTGAATATTTTCAAGTAGAGCAACTGATAGGGAGTTGTGTGGTTTGGTGGATAGGGAGCTGGATTTGAATTGGAGGGATTTGGATTCAAATTCCCACTAAGCCATGAAGCCTGTTCAATGGCCTTTGGCCAGTCCCAATCCCTCAGCTTAACAACTTCACAGAAGGGTTTTTGGGGTAGCATAAATTGCAATAATTCCATGGCCAATTGATGGGAATTCTCTCTGGTAAGAGAAACCCTTTTTCATTATAGCAGAGTGCACAGAGGCACAACACAGCTGAATTTAGTAAGGCATGCGTGTATGCTGAGAGTAAAGTAACTTGGAGCCAGTTCATAGTTTCAAATCAATATAAGTGTTATTTATCAGAGAACTCCATTCTAGATAGGAAAGTGAGGAGTTAGGATCTCTAGTCTAGCTGGATACAAATGGATTCTGCATCTCTGCACACATGGTGCAGGAAGAGGAGCTTGCATGTTGCAAGGTAGAAGGAACAGGAAGAGAAGGGGGAGAGGAAGTGCAAAGCAGGAAGGAAGGAAGTTAGTCCCTAAGAGTAGCAATCTACATTCTAAAGGGATAGTGTCAGAGCAGTAGAGAAGGGATGACCAATGTCTTGGCCCTCCAGCCCTCTGACTCACTAGTCTGTCCTCCACTGTCATTGAGACAAGAGACAGTGCAAAGTCCTTCATTTCCAACACCAACATCCTGTCCAATGCTGTGTGTGTTAGTCAAAAGAAGCATGTGTGCAGCAGATGATGATTCCCACCTCTGAAGTGCAGGTGCTCACATACTTGGGCAGCCAATTTTTGCTGATTCCCCATTCCCCTGGAAGCAGTTTGTAGAACACGCAAATATGTCCCTTGGGGCTTCTCCCACCTTGTAAAATGTAGGGAGAAGGAGGAAAGAGCAGCAAGAGGGGAGACAGGACATGAAAACGTTCGGATAGAATTCTGTAATGACATCAGGGAGCCTCCTGAAAGTTCTGAATGTCTGAGGCTCCCTGTTGTCATTGTAAAACTCCCTCCAACAATGTGCAACTGATTGCATGCCAACTCCAGCATCTCTGTGAAGTCTGACATGACACACAGCCCTTCTAAACATGCATAAGTGTCACAATCCAGGCAAGAAGAGGAGCCTCGCCACCCTTCTCTCTTCCTATGCTCTTGGAAGCCTCAAAGTGGTACAGGGGAGGGAGATGGCTTTTTGCCCAGGTTTTCCTCTTGTACTGTTGCTTCTATCCGGTTCCCTCTTCAGGAAGACCCAACCCCTGGTTTTCGAAAGCAGCCCTCATCATCGGCTGCCTTGGCTTTAAATAGGCCCTTGCAGAAATGACAGGGCTCAAATTCCCCTCTAAGCCATGACCCACCCAACTTTCACTCTCTTCTTTCTCTCTTCCCAGGTCTCATGATGCCGGGATCGTTTCTGGTAGACCATCCCAATGCGCCTCTTTGATGGCGTTAGGTGCCGGCCGGATCTGCACCAACTCATCACTGGCCTTGTCAGGGGAGAGAGGGAGCCCTGAAGGAAGGACGCTATGTTCTCTGCATCCATTGGCATCTGTCATGGGGCCACCCAGGGCCGCAGGTACCATTGCATCCCAACAAATCCCCCCACCCCAGGCTGATGGAGATGGCCTCCATCAAAGCCATTGCCATTCCCACTGCCCTAATGTTAGCTAGGGGTATGGCCTCTGGCTAGGAAGTGGTGTAATCTACCAGGACTAGGATGTACCTATGCCCCCAGGTGGTCCATAATAGAGGTCCTATGAAATCCATCCCAATATGCTTGAATGGGGTGGCTATGAGGGGGAATGGCTCCAGAGGAGCTGGAGTGGGTGCCCAGACATAATGGGCATGAACTGGAATATCCCCTGATTTGCTGTACATTTGCTGTATGTCCTAATCCTTGGAATCCCAGATTATCCTATCCAAGCAGTAGGGGATATGGGAAGTGAGTCGTCACCAATAACTTAAGACAACATTCTCCTGTTGGTAATAACACTGGTAAGTGGACTATGGAGCAGTTGTGTGTGTACTGATGAATGCACACTACTCTGGCTTCCTACATGGACCTGGCCCCAGAAGGAATTACTTTAGCATGTGCTATGGATACAGAACTGCCCATATTCAGTAGGACCTGCAATCTCTCCTTGCCAATCTGTACTCCCACGATCAAGGGTTGCTGCTTCCCAGAGGTGGGGAATAAACCAAGAGATATGCCGGTACAAAAACAGCATTCCATATACAGTCTCAACAAAAATGGCTGTACTGTCTGCAGGTGAAGTGAAGGCCCTGTTACACCACTCCAGACAGTTCCTCTGTCTGGGGTGTGACTGATGGTGTCCCTTTGCTTTTGGGTGCTGTTTCTCCAACTTCCTCAGCAACTGTTGCTAACAGCCACTGTGGTGGTCTGGACGGCACCAATGCCCTCTCGCTTTCCCCGAGCCTCCCTCCTTCGTGACTTCTGAACTTCCCTTCAACTCCTTTGTACCCATACAGGTTGGCTCTTTAAAGGCTTGGCCCCAATCCACAGGCAGGTCAATTACTTTCACTGCCAGGACATTTTCTAATAGTTTGGTGGCCGCCTTAAGTGTTGAGGGTTTGCTTCTGACTAGCCAGGCTCGGGCCTCTGGGGCAGTGGCAGCCTGTGAACGTGCCTCCAAGGAGGGCGGGAGACAGCTTTAAGAGTAAAGTAATTCGGGACTCACCTGTTCCACGGCTGCACCTGAACAGTATTTGGAGCCTCAACATGCTGCCCAGCAGCCCCTACTGTGGGGAAGTGCCTCCGCCACTCACTTGGCTTCCACGAAGCCAAGACCCCACCAGCAGCCAGGTGAGGGGCTGCTGGTGGCATGTTGTGGCTCCAAATACTGTTCAGGTGCAGCCACGGCACAGGTGAGTACCAAATTACTTTACTCTTAAAGCTGCTTCCCGCCACCCCACCTCCCGGAGGCATGTTCATGGGCTGCCACTGCTCTGGGGGTACTATCTGGAATAACTATTCTAACATGATTTCCTCCACAATTTGCACCTCTCTGGCTGCCCTTGGTTGTAGCCACCTGAAAGTTGCCTCCCGTAAGAAAGCTACCAGGACTCTCGGTCTATCTGCTTTTCAGTGCTTGATGGTCTGAAATATCTGCCTGTATGATTCTTCATTAATGTTGTATCTAAGTTCTAAGATGGCCACTTTCAATTTGTCATAATCCACAGCATCATTGGCCAACAGAGTCCTTGATACATCCTGGGCCAGGCTGGAAAAAAAAATGGCCCAACCAAGCATGCCCACTGAGCATGTGGCCAATTGGTAGTTAGGGCTATGCATTCAAATATGGCCAAGAATAGCTCCACAACATCTTCCCCCTTGAGCGTATTGAGTCTGAAAGGGGTTAAGGCCAGAGCTCTCTCCATATTCCTCGTTACTATGAGTACTGGTTGACAGACTGCTATTCTATTGCACAGCATTTTTACTAGTTCTTACTAAGGCATCAAGTCTCTTACTAACAGCTCTTGTTGGTCAGCTAACCACTAGCCAAACTGGCTCATATACATGCTGTCAGTCATCACTCCTCCCACTACCAAATATTCATTGGAAATTGATATACTCACCCAGCCATGTCTGTTGAACCATCCTCTGCTACATTTGTCACAATCCTGGCAAAAGGAGTAGTCTCGCCACCCTTCTCTTTTCCCATGCCTGTTCCCAGTCTCACTCCTGGGAGCCTCAGAATGGTACAAAGGAGGGGACTGGTTCTTCACCCAGGTCCCCCTCTTGTGCTGCTGCTTCTGGCCAATTCCCTCTCTGGGGAGAACTGACTTCCAATTCTCAAGAGCAGCCCTTATCATGGGCTGATTTGGCTTTAAATAGGCCCATGCAGAAAGGTACATAAAGGAACATCAAATTCCCCTCTAAGCCATGGCCCACACAATTCCCACTTCCTACTTCGTCTCTCCCCAGGTCTTGAGACGCTGTTGTCATTTCTGGTGGCCCATCCTGGTGCGCCTCTCCTGAAATGTCAGGTGCTAGCCAGATCAGCCACAGCCCATCACTGGCCTCGTTGTCAGGGAGAGGGAGCCCTGAAAGAGGGACACCATGTTCTCTACACCTGTCAGCATCATGACCATAGGACTGAGCTAGAAGCATTATCTGTTCCTCTGCAACAGAAGCACCACTTGAGCAAAGATGCCAATTAATCTTTCTCCTGCAATGAACCTCCTGCAAATGGTTCTTCCATATAAACCTACCCGTCAACTAAAATCATCTGCAGGTGCTCTCCTACATTTGCCTTCACTTGGAGAAGGCAAGTGGCTACTGCAGGGGAGCCTTTTTTCTGTGGTGGGACCCAAACTTCTGAACTTTCTCTCTACACATTTACCTGGTGCCTTCATTGTTATATTTTAACCACGAGGTGAAAGCCACCCTGTTTTCATTTTTAATGAACTTTTAATGGTACTATTCAGGCTTTCTTTATACAGTCTTCAGATTCTCTTATATTACCTGCTGTGCTTCTCTTGTTACCAGTTTGCTGTGCTATCTTTTGTAGTTGCTACTTGATAAGATGTTTATTATGGCAGATTTATTATGTATTTATTTTAGGTGGATGTATTATTATGTGAGCTGCCTAGAGTGTGAAGGTCTTTGTCAAAAGGCAGGTACAAATCTTACCTAAAATAATAATAATAATACTAATAATACCCCCAGTGAGGCACTCCCTTGGCATGGTTGGGGGGCTTGTGTGCTCTGAGGAAGGAGAGAGCTATGCCAGAGGTCTAACCATACTGGACAGGTCTCACCAGAGGAGCCAGACGAAGAGTGCCTCTCCCATCAACAATATGGTGAGACGTAACTTTAATAAATCTATACCGGATTGGTCATCGCCTGGGTCAACAAGGACTGCGCCAGATGCCGGAGTCTCTGGACATCTGGTGGCAAGTGGGCTACAAGACTCAGGATCTTCAGTTGAGCAACCAGGGCTGGAGACTGCAATGTTACTGGAAGAAACGCCGCTTAACCGGAAAAATATACGAAAAATGCCAACAAGGAAATAATGATCTGCTATTACAAGTTTAGTCCAACTAGAAGAGAATATTTAAAAAGAATGTACCAAATTTGGAAAGAGAAGCATCCAGATACAGAAATAACAGAACAAAGGCTAGCAGACCAGAGAAGATTCATAATAAGAAATAAAGTATTCACAGAAGTTGAGCTGGAAGAACTGCAAAGAGCAACACAGGCTCAAGATATGGAAGAAGAATTACCACCAACTGAAGAAGTTGCTCAGGCTCAGGTGGAGGAGGTGTTGGAAATAGAGGATGCCACTGTTGCTGAACTGTTTCAAAATCAAAATGAGACCCAGTGTGGTGTAGTGGTTAGAGTGCTGGACTAGGACCGGGGAGACACGAGTTCAAATCCCCATTTAGCCATGAAACTAGCTGGGTGACTCTGGGCCAGTCACTTCTCTCGCAGCCTATCCTACTTCACAGGGTTGTTGTGAAAGAGAAAATCAAGTATGTAGTACACCGCTCTGGGCTCCTTGAAGGAAGAGTGGGATATAAATGTAAAAATAAATAATGAATAAATAAATAAATAAACAGGCAACCTCCCTTTTGCCTTCACCTCAAAAACCCGAATGCCATTTAACAGAAAAGCAACAAGAACTAAAGCAAAAAATAACTGAGCACATGAACCAAACAACCACCATGGTTCAACTTCCAGCTTCCAAGACAACTTGTTCAGGCATTAAAAGATGTGAGTGCTGCACTTGCAGAAATAACAACCAAGAATTTGCAAGAAACAAACCAACTAATGTACAGTGCAGCAACAATAACAACACAAGAGCTCGGATATAAGATCAGTGGACCTGTCAAAAAAGAAAGCAGTACATCACCTAAATGGAAGATTCGATTAGAAAATAAAATCGCCAGGCTTAGATCAGATGCTAGTAAATTGAAAGATATGAAAGACAAGAAGCTGAAGAATAAAAACACCAAACAGTATCTGATCCAAAAATACCACCTAGATTCACGGAAAATTAGAGAAGTCCTGGAAATAATAAAGCAGCAAATAACAGCAGTGTCAAAGAAGATTAGCAGATATGAAGCCAGAATTACACAACACAGGCAGAATCTCCAATTCCAGTCGAATCAGAGATGTTTCTACCAAAGCATAGAAGGAGAAACTGCAAGAAACTTAGAAACACCAAATAAAGAAGAAACAGCGCAATTCTGGGGGAAATTATGGGACAATGCACTAGATTATAATAAAAAAGCAGGCTGGGTGAAAGAGGTCGAAAAATGTAACCAACAAATGCAAGGTCTAATAAGAACACCAGAATTAATAAGCGAAAGAGCAAAGAAAATTAAAAATTGGACTGCTCCAGGCGACAATGAACTGCATGGCTTTTGGCTTAAACACCGAACAAGCCTTCATAAACAACTATCAAAACAGTTCAATCACATTTTGCAAGGAGGTGATATTGAACAATGGCTAACAACTGGGAAAACTCATCTCATCATGAAAGACTCAACAAAAGGTGCCGTTCCAAGTAATTATAGACGATAACCTGCCTGCCAACCATGTTCAAATTATTAACTGGAATAATAGCAGATGAAGTGATGCAACACTTATTAACTAATAAGCAGCTTCCAGTTGAACAGAAAGGAAATTGCCCGAACACCAGAGACACAAAAGACCAGCTGCTGATTGACAAAATGATTTTAGAAAACTGCAAGAGAAGAAAAACAAATCTAAGCGTTTCATGGATTGACTACAAGAAAGCCTTTGATTCATTGCCTCACACATGGATTCTAAAATGTTTAGAAACAACTGGGGTCAGCAAAAACATTCAGATATTTATTTTAAAAAAGGAATGAGCATGTGGAGTACACAGTTAACAATCAATGGTGAGACACTTGGACAGGTTAGCATTAGAAGAGGTATTTTCCAAGGGGACTCACTATCCCCTCTGTTGTTTGTAATCGCCATGACCCCACTTTCACAAATACTAAACAAAACAGGCCTCGGATACCAAACATCTAAAACATCCAGTAAAATCAACCATCTGCTGTACATGGACTATCTGAAGTTGTATGGAAAGTCCCAGTCAGAAATCGAATCACTGCTAAACACTGTCCGTATCTTCAGTAGCGATATAGCAATGGAGTTTGGACTAGACAAGTGTTCTGCATTAATAATGAATAGAGGGAAAACAGAAAACAAAAAACAGAAGGAATAGAACAGCCCAAAGGAAACAACATCAAGAACCTGGAAGAGAAAGAACATTACAAATACTTGGGCATTCTCCAGGCTGATAACACTGCACACACGGAAGTTAAAAGCAAAATAGGAAGTGAATACATCAGGAGAGTTAGAAAAATCCTAAAGTCCAAACTCAATGGCGGGAACACCATAAACACCTGGGCTATACCTGTTATCAGATACACTGCAGGAATCATAGTCTGGACTCAGGCAGAGCTAGAGATGCTGGATCGTAAGATCAGGAATATAATGACCATCAATCATGCTCTGCACCCCCGCAGCGATGTAGATATGCTATAGCTCCCTCACAGCTCAGGTGGAGGAGGAATGCTGCAAGTCCATCAAAAAGTAGAGGAGGAGAAAAGAAGCCTTGAAGAATATATCAAGGACAGTGAAGAAGAAGCACTTAAAATGGTCAATAATGAGAAACTATTCAACACCAATGAAACAAAGCAGGCCTACAAGAAAGAACAAGTCAAGAACCGAGCAGCAAAATGGTAAAATAAGCCACTGCATGGTCAATATTTACATAATATAAGTGGAAAATCAGACATCACCAAGACCTGGCAATGGCTTAAGAATGGCAACTTGAAGAAAGAAACAGAGGGTTTAATACTGGCTGCAAAAGAACAGGCACTAAGGACAAATGCAATAAGAGCAAAATCAACAACAAACAGCAAGTGCCGCCTTTGTAAAGAAGCAGATGAAACCGTGGACCACCTAATCAGCTGTTGTAAAAAGATCGCACAGACTGACTACAAACAAAGGCATGACAAGGTAGCAGGGATGATACACTGGAATATCTGCAAAAAATACAAGCTACCTGTAGCCAAAAATTGGTGGGACCATAAAATTGAAAAAGTTGTCGAAAATGAAGATGTAAAAATATTATGGGACTTCCGACTACAAACAGACAAACATCTGCCACACAATACACCAGATATAACTGTAGTCGAGAAGAAAGAAAAACAAGTTAAAATAATCGACATAGCAATACCAGGGTATAGCAGAATAGAAGAAAAAGAAATAGAAAAAAATCACAAAATACAAAGATCTACAAATTCAAATTGAAAGGCTGTTTCAGAAGAAGACATCACCATCAGACAATTACAAAAAGCAAAAATTACAAATTACAAAAAAATCACAAATTACAATAATTTACTGGGAACAGCCGATATTCTGTGACGATAGCTATAATAATAACAGCAACAATACTGATAATAAAATTCTTCCATCCCAGGTCCTTGGGAAGGACTCGATGTCTGGATAAAACAAACCAGTTAATAACACCTGTCTGACTGTGTAAACAACAACAATAATAATACTAATTAAGGGCCCAATAATTAAAGTACCAAATCCAGTCAATCACATCTGCTAGACTGTGTATAAAAAGCATAACAGCAGCAGCAGCAGCAACAACAACAACAACAACAACAAGACGCAGCATAAAGAGTCTGTCACCTGAGGAAAGTTATAAGTATTTGGGCATTCTCCAAAGTGACAAGATCAAGCATGCTGAAGTGAAGACCAAAGTTAGTAAGGAATATATCAGGCGAGTAAGAAAGACACTGAAATCTAATCTTAATTGTGGTAACATTATCAAAGTAATCAACACATTCAGCAGTTCCTGTAATCCAATATACAGCAGGTATTGTTGATTGGACACAAGCAGAATTGGATGTGCTTGTTCAGAAAACCAGGAAAATATTGACCATCAATCATGCCCTGCACCCAAGAAGTGATTTTGATAGGCTGTACCTGCCCAGAAATGGACGTGGAATGTTGTAAGTCAGACAGTTGGTTGAAGAAGAAAAATGAGCATTGTGGAATAAACCAATGAAAGCCAAGAAGAAACGCTACAAGAAGTGAGTAAGACTGTTGAAAATAAAGGAATCAAAGGATGAATATAAAAAGCAGCAGATGAGGAATCGACGAGAAAAATGGCACAACAAACCATTGCACGGTCAGTTTTTTAATGTCATACAATTGAAAGTCAACAATAGCACATCATTGCAGTGGTTAAAGAAGGGGACACTGAAGAAGGAAATGGAAGGTCTCATTTTTGCAGCCCAGGGACAATCACTATGAGCAAATGTTATAAAAGCAAAAATTGATAAGACCCAGAAAGTCAGTATGTGCCAGTTATGCAAGGAAGCAGATGCGATGGTTGAGCACCTTGTATGTTGTTGTAAGAAAATTGCGCAGACTGATTATAAGGAAAGACACAATAAAGTTGCTGCGATGATCCACTGGAACTTTTGCAAGAGTTACAAATTGCCAGCAAGCAAGAATTGGTAGAATCATCTGATTGAGAAGGTCACAGAAAATGAGGAGGCAAAAATCCTTTGGGAGTTTTGAATACAAACTGAGACATTTAGAGCACAATATACACCGGATCTGACAGTCATTGAGAAGAATTGGGTTCTGATAATTGATATTGCAATCCCAGGGGATAGACGAGTCAACGAAAAACATTTGGAGAAAATAACTAAATACATGGACCTTCAGATTGAAATTGAGCATCTCTGGAAAAAGAAAACAATAGGGGTGCCAATAGTTATTGGTGCCCTTGGTGCAGTACCAAAAGAACTTGAACACCATCTTGATACCTTGGGCATCGATAAAATCACAACACATTCTCTTCCCAGGTCTTGTAACACTGGTGTCATTTCTGGTGGCCCATCCTGGGGCGCCTCTTCGGTAGCGTCAGGTGCCAGCCAGATCAGCCCCAGCCCATCACTGGCCTCGTTGGGCGGGGGAGGGGAGGTTATCCTACAGTTATCCTAGACCCTTGGAAAGGGCCTGATAATTAAAGTACCAAATCCAGTCAATAACATCGGGTAGACTGTGTATAAATAGCATAATAATAAATACATGGTTTTGAGTGAAGACGTTTGTTTCTTTTGCAACAACTGTGTGAAAGCTAACACTTTTAGTGAGTTTTAGAATGTATGATCTTGAAATGCTCCAATAAATGAATGGTTAAAAACAACATATTGCTAAATCTCATCTGTCTATGGAAATTATTTTGAGCAGCAACTCCTATTGAACACAATAAGGATCATTAAACATCAGTGGGTACCTGAATTCTTCAGAGTATGTGCCACTGCAGACTACACGTAGGATCTCATTTTCACTTTATATGATATCTGCAGAGCAAAATGGGGAGAAATGATCTGTGGAAAAAATATCATTATTATGATTGTTGGCTTTTTGACATAAAAGGGAAATTATTTCAACTCCTATATAGATCATGTTAGATTCTGAGATAAAACTTCATTGCAGACATACAAAGCCAAATGGTGTGTGTGTGTTTGTGTGTGTGTGTGTTTACGTGTGTGTGTGTGTGTGTGTATAGTATACTGTATAAACAGACTAGTAAATACACATTACATTAATGTACTGTAATACATTATTTAATTTTTATGAGGGTTTAGATTTTTGTGGTAGTGTGATCAATGTCTGGAACATACCTGTGAAAACAGCATGTATCTTTTGTGGTTTGGTCTGGGAGATTCATGGCAGGCAGTGAGGCGATTCTCACCATCAGCCGAAACCGGGCTAAGGGAGCCCAGCCCAGTTTCGGCTGGCCGTGTGCTTCGATGGGACCACTTAAATGCCCCCCCCCCTTAAACGAGGTTAGCAGAGTCTTTTTGGAGGGCCGGACCAATCTGAGCAGGTTCACACACTGCTAACTTCCACCCCAAGAACAAGGTGGTTAGGGAGTGGTCTCCCAACAGCCTGGAGTGTTGCTTTTGGACAGCCTGATTTCATAGCATCCACAGTCAGAAGAGGTATCGGAATATTGTCCCAAGCCAAATGTGTTTTACTCACACTCCAGGCATGGTCATGATTAGGGATGTGCAAAAAATTTCGGGCACAGAACGATCTGTGCCCAAAACGAACAATTTCGGGTGATTCGGGGCTGAACCGAATCACCCCTGATCTCCCCCGATATTTTTCGGGCACGAGCCGAATCACCCGAATTTTGGGCATGAAAAATTCGGGTGATTCAGTTCACGGTTGATTTTTTGTGAATTTTTAAAGTTTTAGTGACTTTGGGGCAGTTCGGGGGCATAGCATGGGATCTGGGCAAAAGGAGTGGGGTGGGGTGGTAGTGCCTAATGGGTGCAGGCTACCACCCCAATTTCAGGGGGATTGGGCAAAGGGCTGATTTTTGGTAAATTTTTGAAAATTTCATGTCTTTGGGGCAGATTGGGGCATATTGGGGCAGAATGTGGGGCCTGGGGCAGAATAGTGGGGTGGGGTGGTAGTGCCTAATGGGTGGAGGCTACCACCCCAATTTCAGGGGGTTTGGACAAAGGGCTGATTTTTTGAGAATTTTTGAAGTTTTAGTGTCTTTGGGGCAGTTTGGGGGCAGAAAGTGGATCTGCCCCCAAAAAGTGGGGTGGGGTGGTAGTGCCTAATGGGTGGAGGCTACCACCCCAATTTCAGGGGGATTGGGCAGAGGGCTGATTTTTTGAGAATTTTTGAAGTTTGGGTGACTTTGGGGCAGATTGGGGGCAGAAAGTGGATCTGCCCCAAAGGAGTGGGGTGGGCTGGTAGATAGTGCCTAATGGGTGGAGGCTACCACCCATCCCCAATTTAAGAGTGATTGGGCAGAGGGGTGAATTATGGTGAATTTATTTGTATGAGGTTTGTCTTCATAAGGTGAAGTGTGCTAAACTGATTACTTCCTCATATTATTCATAGTAAAGGAAAGTGTGAAAAAGTGAAAGTGGGGTCATGAGAGTTGTTTAATTGAAAAATAGCTCATTTGCTATGATAGGATGAGAATTCACACCTCAGAAAAAACTTCTGCCCCAGGCCCCACATTCTGCCCCAATATGCCCCAATCTGCCCCAAAGACATGAAATTTTCAAAAATTTACCAAAAATCAGCCCTTTGCCCAATCCCCCTGAAATTGGGGTGGTAGCCTGCACCCATTAGGCACTACCACCCCACCCCACTCCTTTTGCCCAGATCCCATGCTATGCCCCCGAACTTCCCCAAAGTCACTAAAACTTTAAAAATTCACCAAAAATCAGGATTTTGCCCAATCTCCCTGAAATTGGGGTGGTAGACTCTACCCATTGGGCACTACCACCCCACCCCAAAATTTTGCCCCTGGTCCCCTTTTTACCCCCCGAATCAATTCGGATTCGGATTTGGGTTAAATCCGAATCCGAACCGAATCAAGGGTGATTCGGGTGACCCAGATTCGGGCACAAAACAGAACAGGGGTGATTCGGTTCGGGTCCGAGCCGAATCACCCGAAATCCCGAATTGCACACCCCTAGTCATGATGTCCCAGAAGAAAATCCACTCCAAGAACACCTTTACCTGAAATATTGGCAGCAGGGGCGTAGCTATAATTGAACGAAAGGGTTCAAAGAACACGGGCCTTCAGCTCCTGAGGGCCCTCCAGCTCCATCCCTCCCTATCTTCTTCATTATCTCCCTCACTCTGCAGGGCCGCCAGAGAGAGGGATGAACACGGGCCCCCTCTCCCCTAGCTACGCCCCTGATTGGCAGTGACTATAAAAGTCCAAGTAGTACTAGCTTGTCATTCCCTCCAATATCACAATAGGGTTAAGGCCCCTTCATAATAATGGCCCTTCAAGTGCTGACAGAGTTGCTGATAGGAGCCAAAATCCATACTTGGCATCACCCTCCAGAAAAATGTCAAGGTATTGTACAGCCTTCTGATCAATCCACTCATTTACAGACACAGGGATGTCATAATCCATCAAGCACTCACTGATCATAGGCCCATCTGCATGACCAGTAAATTTCTTCTCAGGCAATAAGGCTTTTGCCATCTTGAAGCTGCTGCCACAGCTGTAATACTTGTTTAACGGGGTGACTTTATTATGGGCCTGTGATTCTTCAGACCATCCACACAGACCTCACTTTAGAGGGACTCTCTCAGAGCAGGTGCGGCTCCTGAACACACCTTCAGGGGGGGCAGGGCAGGCAGCTTCTTTAAGGTAAACGGAGCCAGTGCTCCATGCCGCCCAGCAGCCCCCGCGGCGGGGAATCGCCTCCGCCACTCACCTGGCTCCCGCGGAGGCGAGCCCCCGCCAGCGGCCAGGTGAGTGGCGGAGGCGATTCCCCACTGCGGGGGCTGCTGGGTGGCATGGAGCACTGGCTCCGTTTACCTTAAAGAAGCTGCCCGCCGCCCCACCCCGGAGGAGAGTTCACGAGCCGCTCCTGTCTCAGAGTAACAATGATAAAATAGAACAGCTAAGACAAGATACAGAAACTTACTAAATAGGAAAGCATGGAACAGCACCACCTATCGGTCAGCAGTGTTACTTATACAATCATTACAGTCTTATTCCCCATGTTTGCCAAAGGGAGAGTTTTTCTGGATTTCCCAGAACATTAATGAATTTTTCCAGGGTTTAGGATTTTTTGGTACTCTGGGCAAGGTCTGTAACCGACCTTCAAAAACGGTTTCTTTCTTTCTTTCTTTCTTTCTTTCTTTCTTTCTTTCTTTCTTTCTTTCTTTCTTTCTTTTTGTGGTTTGGTCTAGAAATTTCATGTCAGTCACTCAGTCAGTGAGGCCCAAGCAGATAGATGTAGATGTAGATATTACATATCAGCTGCTGCACACATGTTCCCTTTGGCTGCAAGTGCACACAACATTAGTCAGGACGATGACCTTTTTCTTTCTGAGCCTTACACTGATTTTGTAATCCAGGCTTTTTGTGGAATACTCTTAAAGAGTAAATTTACTGGCTGACATCCTGACTAGCAAAGAACTGCTGCAACTGGAGAAGCATGATGCTACCGAAAAGTCCAGCTAACTCGGCTCCACTGCTGGATCGGCAGTGGGGACAAATTTTTACAACCCCCACCCCCTTCCCCAGGAAGAGCTCTGTGCCACCTGAAAATATGTCTCTGAGAATTTTGCTGCTCTTAGGGACATATTTTGGGGTAATACAGAGAGCTTCTATGGTAAGGGGAGCTCACTGAAAGCCACCTCGCCCCATGCAATAGTGCCAGTGCAGCATTAGTAATATTTATTCTACTTATTTATTTTATGCATTTATATATTGCCTCAATAGATATCTCTAGGCAGTCCTAAAAAAACATAAAATATTAAAAACAAACAATAGAAGTTTAAAACAACAGTAAAGCCAATTTCAAAACAATTTCAAAACAATTTATAAATTTACACTTTATTTAAAAGCTTGGTTGATTAGATTTATTTATTTATTTATTCTTTTCATCTGGTTGAACAGATGTGTTTTAAAGATCTTTTAAAAAGTTGTCTAAAAAGCACAACTCTTATTTAAGCAGGGAGCACATTCCAAAGCTTCAGGACAGCCATAGAGAAGGTACTTCCACGAGTGGCTACCAGATGAGCCAATGGCAGCCATAGACAGACCTCCGCAGAGGATGGGGGGACTTTTCAGAAACATAGTGCTATACAAGTGTGTTTCCATTGCACCAGTGCTTCCTTAATCAGGGTGTCAGTCACTGCATATATTTCATTCTGATAACCCGGGCGGGTGGGGGGAGAGCTCTGTGTTTTCTGATACTGATAGGATTATTTGGCTTGACATTTGTTCTTTTTTCCTCATTGTTACCTTGACCAGAAGATTCCATAAAAAGCTTACGTACAGAAGTATCAAGCTGACTTTGTCATAAAACAGAGACTCTGAGTAGCCGGTGACCTGAAAATTGCTACTGAAAAACTAATGACATAGGAATGCCTCTAAATCTAAAAGCACCCAGCATAGAATACAGGTCTTAAAATGAACGTGTAACTAGTGATCCCAGTGAAGGATTACATCTATCAATGATTTTGTTAAAGGTTATAAATTTTAAAAAGCCTCTATAGTGTACTCTCTTGCACATACCAAGTTTGTTTTTCTATAGTTCAGTGAGGCCTGCCAGTTCCTCAAAAGGTCTTCAATATTCCTGGATTGATGACTGCTGGCTGATTCCTTCCTCCTGGGCAAAGGACATAGGGTTATAATAAGAATCATTCAGACATAGTTCCATTGATTTTAAAATATTACATCACAAATTAGAAATATCCTGAGGTATTAATTCCTTAACTCCATTTCATTGTCATAGGTCTACAGGAAGGAAAATACCAAATATTACAAGTATGTCCATCATTAACCTGTGACTTAAGGTTGGTATAAATTAGCTTATTTATACTCCTTGAGCCTGGGATCAGTGGAAATAGCCTTATTACTACCTTCAAACCTTATCTTAAGGAGCCAATGTATATGAAGATGAATTAAATTTTCCCTGCTGTCCAAGGAAAATACAAATGATTGACTAATCAATAACTTATTGGCAGATGTGGGCCTAAATGGCAAAAAAGTGCAGAAATCAATGACAATGGGGCAAAGATCAAATCAATAGCTGAATCTCTCATTAATGCAAAGAATGACAGTTTTACTCATTTTGACACTGGGGGAAAAATGAAATTCAAGGCTTTATGTCTTTCTGCATTGAGAACAAAGAGGGGAAAGGGTCAACTATGCATAATGAATGCGAATCCAGTGTTTCTTTAGATCAAAACGCCCTTGAAGTTCTGAAATTCATTTTTAAACAGATTTATGATCCCTTGTGTAAATTCCAATAGAAATCATTAGAAATTATGGATGAGCAGTTACAATACTGTGAATGATTGCAGACCTACTTCAACATACTTTATAGGTTTGTTTCATGCAGCAGTACAAAACAATATTGGTAAATTCTAGCTACATAAATCAACCAGTTCCTTTCTACTCCACATCCCTCATAGCGTATCAGTTATGCCTTTAAAATTTTCCTCCTCCTGCTCCTCCTCCCTATGATAACAACCCCAATCTATAGCCTTCCAAGATGTTCTAATAAGAAAGCACATGGAGTTCTTGTGCACATGAATGACCAATTCATTTCAGTGGTAGAAGCCAACTTGCCTATAAAAGGAATACACATATAACTCGCTCTACTCAAATGAATGGGCAACTCTTTGGTTAGGGGACTGCCATGTGCACGCCACTGTGCTAGGGGTGTGCATGAACAGTAATTGCTGAACCAATTCACCTCGAACTAAGCCTGTGCAGGGGTTTGATTGTGGACTGAACTGGGGGCGGTTTGCTCCACGATCGAACCGAACCAAGCCCGGTTCAGGCGAACTGGTTTGGCAACTAATGGGGGTGGTGAGAGAGGTAGTTAAATGTTTACCCAGACAGCACAGCTACCAGTGCTACCACTCATCACCAGTCCCCACTCCAATGCAGCCCGCAATGCGTGCTGTTCCTTCTTTAGGAAGCTGCCCAGATGCTGGGCAGAGCTGTTCAGGCATTCATGCATGTGCGGACACCATGCAAATGGTCTCCATGCATCCTCAGAGGCCGGAACTGCTCCGCTGCCATGTGGGCAGCTTCCTAAAGAAGGCAGAACACATGCTTGGGCCATGACAGAGCGGGAAGCAGTGGTGAGTGGCACTGCCAGCAGCCACAGAAGCTGGGTAAGAATCTAACTACCTCTCTCCCACTGCACCCACCCAGTCGCCCCTTCAATGTTAGGGTCCCTCACCACTGTGCTTGTAAAGGGGAATCCTCACGGACTGGACCAGCCAATCAGTTTGACTGAACCGATTCGGCAGCATGCAGTTTGGCTTGAATTTATTCACATTTGAGCCGATCTGCGCTTGGTGTGTGCACACCCCTACACTGTGCCCAGTGTCTCCACTTTCAAGAAGAACAGCAGGCTTAGGTCATTCTCTGCCATTTCTAAGCAATGGGTAGCATCCACAGTGGAACTCAAGGAAGGACTCTTTATTATTATGGTGCTCCACAAACCTGCACAACTGCTAGTGGAAGAGGAACCTCCATGAATATATGCTGCACACTGAGTTCAACATTTGCAGATATATAGGGTTGTGCAACAGGTTATGCAATAAGTTGTGCTAGCATAAGAACTGGTCTGGAACAGATGTGAATTTCTCTGCTCAATGATTGTGCACTATATCTTTATTCTAGCACAACAGCATTTACATTAGTGTAAATGGATGCTACCCAGAATGTTCATACACAAGAGCACTGGAACCAAAAGCACAAGAAATCTTCTGGAGACATAGAAGTATATTCATACTGGCTTATTCCACTTGTTTACTACAAATATTGCCTATTGCTGTAGGATTTGCATTTGACGAACATAAAATGTTTTATGTCAGATTACTTCCTGCTGTTTCCTCTAGCTGAAAGAGAGGAGTGCAAGTACTTTGGGAGTAGAGTTCAACCAGTTCTGTCCAGGACAGAAATAAGTGGATAAAATATCCTTTTCCAAAGTAGTGTCATTTACTCAGTGTAAGGAAATATAGATAGCCGTTAGCCACTACTTTTTTCTCATGTGCAGGTGTTATGTTACACATGGTTGTGCTATTTTATGTATTTATCTGAGGATTCCTGAGAAACAGAAATCTGTCGATTATGTGTACAGCCAGGTACAAGTTATAAAAAATGTTATAAAAATGAGTGTATACACATTCATACCCAATGCATGACATGTGAATGCATGACAGAAGCCAAATAAATCTAGGAATATGATTACACATTTGCTTGTAAGCGTGTGCAGTGTAGACATGTATGGTTGTGTGAGCTGTTGAGCACGTGGCAACTGCCCGTCTAAGTTGTCTTCCAACCCAAAGAGATAGCGATGCAGAGCAGCACAATTTGTCTCCCCAACATATGCTGTTAATCATTAATGTTTTGTAGCATTTTCTGCATACCCATTTTCTACCATGTTCCTGCTGTAATGTCAACTGGGAACTTACACCTTTGTGCAGAATTCAACATACTTGATGCGCAAACAAATAATGTGAATGCACATGCACTCAACAGTGAGAATCATGTGTATACAAGTAAATGCATATAAATAAACATGTAATGTGCACACATTTGATGTGCTGTCTAAAGAGAAACCTGGGGCCAAGACAGAGAGGAACAGCTGACATCTACTCCCTCTGCAGTACAGAAGTGAAGTTAATGTGGGAGAAAACTCTTACTTTGAAAAGGTAGGTGCCAACGCACCTTGACAGTGAAATCCTTTGCAGGTTTACCCCAAAAAAAGGCCTACTGTGTTCAGTGGTGTGGTGCCCTCAGGAAAGTGTGCATAGGATTCCAGTCTAAATTATCATCATGATTTAGTGATGATACATTCCAGTCCTATGAATCCAAAGCCCTGAAGCACATACAGAACCCTGTTCAAGGAGGGGTTTCTTGAATTGTGTCATGCCACATGTTCAACAGCATACAAATGAATGTGGGCAGGGATTTTCTAGGATTCACAAGCATGAATGTTTGTGTGTTTTTGGAGCAACTATGCATGCATTAGCTCTCCATCGTTTTAAACTGCTGACTATTTTATCTTTTGTAATGTTCCTCTTTAGATGCCTTATTTTATATACTCTGTTTTAACCACCGCCTTTTAGGGGTGTGCACGGAACTGGCTGGTTCAGTTCAGTTCCAGTCTGGACCGGACCTAAACCAGACCAGTTCGGTCCGGCACCCCCTCGAACCCCCCCCCCCAGTTTGTTTCAGTCCAGGGGGGTTAGCGAACATTTTTTTAAAAAACTTACCCCCTTCGTGGGAGTTGTTGGAAGCGGGGGGGCGGTACGCGGAGGTTCCCCTTCCCCCCGCCGGCCTCCCTTTATGCCACCACCAGCCATTTGGCTGCAACCCCCACGAACAGTTGGGGGGTGTTTGTTCTGGGGTCGGACCGAACAGGGGATAGTTCGACGTCAAACACATTCAATGTCGAACCTAAGTGCACATCTGTACCGCCTTTTGTATTTTATATATTTCACATTTTATATGTTCATAACTTTTAATACAGTGTTTAATAATCTCATAGCTACCCTCTTTTCTAAGGAAAGCAGCTTTATAGTATTATAATATAGCTTTATACTATTAAAGTAATATAGTTTTATGGTTTCATAATTTGTTTTTATTATTTTGAGTCATACTCTACTGTTCTATCTTATGTTGGTCTTGGACCGTAATAAAGATGATTGATTGATTGATAAGTTGGTTGTAGATTGTGGATCAAGGCATGCATAAAACTACTGCTGGCAATTAATTCTGAAATGTACAAATCAATAAGTGCCTATTTAAATGAGGATGAAGTTGAAGAACCCAAATTTATTTTCTGGATTGTAACATAAAGAAAGACTCAATGTTCCATGCAACAACAAAATTGTGTAGCTCTATTACTGGAGTTCAAAGATGAAAATTAACATAGTTTAACATAGAATAAAGAGCTGCTTATATGAAATAATAGCTCACTCCTTAACTAGCGGTAAATTCTTGCCCTTACCTCCAAGCCAAACCTTGTGAATCATATAACCTAGCGGAGATTATAGCCAATAAAATCTACTGCTTCCCACTCTAGCAACTTTTATAGATTTTCAAGGTTAAAAAAGCATCAGTGATATCAAATTTTATGCTGCTGCTTCTGATCAAAAGCCCTTCTTCCAGTTGCATCAAATTAACAAGGTGGGACTGTGCTTCTAAGGTAGTTCTTTCTTGATGCTGTATATAACTTTCAGGGTAGGTTCTATTTTTTTTTATTTATTTTTTGCCTATGTCCTACACCAAATAATTTGATACCTTCCAACTAACTATAACACAGACAAAGCTTTCAAAACTCTTTGAGAGTTCAGAGTCTTTTCACACCAACTTCCAAAGTGGCTTTGGTAGTCACCTAATCTTTAACCTTTGAGACACAGACCCAATTGATATGTTACTTTACTAAAATAGTTTGCTCTAATCATATAGCTATTGCCCACACCAGCACTTTCCCTAACTGGCTGGTAATGGTGTGTGTACTCACTTTGTTCCATCTTCAAATTAATTATTAATTATTATTATTATTATTATTATTATTATTATTATTATTAACATTTTTATACTGCCCAAAACACGTGTTCTCTGGGCGGTTTGCTAGACAAAAAAACCAATAAAAAGATTAACACATTAAAATTTAAACATTAAAATTTAAAATGTTAGAACTATTAAAACACAATTAAAACACAGTTAAAACAATGTCTGATTAAAAGCCTGGGTGAACAAATGCGTCTTGACTGCCTTTTTAAAAGTTGTAAGAGATGGGGAGGCTCTTATTTCAGCAGGAAGGAAGTGTGTTCCAAAGCCTCGGGAAAGCAATAGAGAAGGCCCGTCCCCAAGTAGCCACCAGATGAGCCGGTGGCAATAAATCTAGTTGTCTTCATGTTGAAGTAAAGCAGAAAATATGTCTCAGCAAGTATTTTTTAAATACTGCATAATATATAACGAAAGACATCATTTTGCTTTTAAATGCACTTTGTGTACAATTTCCTGTTTTTATTTCACCAATAAAAGATTGCTTATTCTTCAGAAAGGCATATCAGATTTAGTGATAAATCTAAGGAAGTATGATAAACTCATATTTCAGTAGAAAAGGTTTTTTAAAAAAATTATCTTTGTATGCCTGTCATAAAATAATCCATAATAATACCACTTTGCAAATTTTCTGATGACACAAGTGAAAATAACTTTCTGTTTTAATTTCTAAGGGCCAAATCACATGTGATGGGGGAGATCCATGATCAGATATCCTGATTTTTTAAAGAAGCTTAAAAGGTTTAGGGGATTAGGAGGATTGGGGCTGCAGCACTGGTAAGAGATGTTAACCATTTTCCTCACAGTGGCTGACAGCCTAACAAAGTGATGAGCAAGGTTGCATTAGCACATGAAGATTGCACAGATGTGCTAAAAAAAGAGAAGGCTTTACAGAATTGCCCATTGCTCTCTTTCAAAACAATCTCTATATATAATTTTCTAAGATGTACCTGTCACTAATCGTATGAGTGGCAGCTCTTGCAAGAGTTTGCAAGCAGGTTGCTGGGAGGAGGAGAACGGGGGGGGGGAGCCGAGAGAAGGACAGGGGGAGAACTAGAAGTGTGGATGCACTGCGCCCGGGCCAGCTAGTTCCTTTTAAAATTGAGATGTGTGTAAGCATGCTTGTGGGAATGCAAATTCAAGTAGTGAGCACAAGCGCTGTGTGCTAGTGCATCATCCTTCTGCAGCACTTTGTTGGTCAGGATGTCCGCCAATAACCCTAGCTGAAATTACCACACCCAAAACTGATATATCCCTGCAGGAGGTCAATCATAGGACCAAGTGTAGAACCACCACTGGTTGTCACAAAAGGAATGGTGTTTTTATTTTTATTTATTTATTTATTACAAGCAGCAGCTTGTCTTTCAGCAAGGACTTCTGAAGTGAAACTTCTCTCCACCTCCCAAACAGCAACGTCCACACTAAAAGTAAAACATTGTAAAAAAAAATCCAGCACAGTGCTAGTTAGAAGCAGTCACAATTCAGTCCCAACTATTAACACCAAAGTAAATTTTATACATTGAAAAACACTCGCATGTCTCTTAAATAGCAGCCAACTCATTGATTGAGAGCTGCAGTGTGGTTAACTCCTATGTGTATATGCCATGTACAAAATAAACAAGCCGGACTTGAGAAATAAATTTAGACAATCTACATCTTGGGATACAGAATAAGTTGCTTGGAAAGGAATCCTGATTATGTATATCATTAAAAAATACATTTTAATCAAGAATCAGTGCTGACAGCTGAAGCCTTAGGATGCACACCCCCAATTCTCCAGTGTCAGCTCAAACCAACAGCTTCAGTTGTACTTCAGCCTGAGGCTGGGCTGCTGCTTCTCTTCTGTATAGAAGCTTTGAAGCTGCTGTTGCCTAGGCTGAAGTCAACCAAACTACTCAAGGGAGAAGCCATTGGTGTGAAAAATAAAAAATATATGATTCTGCTCACGGATGAGGTTTGACTTAAATTTCATTGCAAATGAAACAAAGAAGATGAAGACGAGGCTCACAAAAGCTTCACTTTCCCCAGTTAAATCACAGTTCCAGTCCATGTCTGGATTGTGACAATGGTTTCTGCAATCAATAACACAACTAGGTAAAATGGAAACAGAAGAGAATTTTCATCAGCTAGCAAAAGCTTTCTCAACCAAGGGCAAAAACTCAGTGCCACACCTGGGAGAGTTCATCTAAGCCAAGGCTCACCAAGCTCCAACCTTGGTCCGTAGTTTCAACTAGGGATGTGCAGAACATTCCGAGCTCAGAATGCTCTAAACTCGGAACAGGCCATTTCAAGTGTTCTGAGCTCAGAATAGCACAGGCCTCAAATGAAGGACCCAGAATGGAACAACCCCGTTCCAAGTTGGAATGTTCTGATCATTCTGACTGCCATTTCGGACTCCAAAATGGTGCTCTTCTGGACTCTGCACATGCTGCTGAGTGTGCGCGGAGGCCAGAAGAGCACCATTGTGGTGTCCAAAATGGCTCTCGGAGTGTTTCAAGTGTTCCGAGCGCAACAGATTGTTCCGACAGAACATTCCAGGCATTTGCATTCCATTCTAAACTCAGAATGGAACACAGATGTCATTCCATGCACATGTCTAGTTGGGACATTGGGAAGTCCTAATAAAGTGCTTCTGACAGGTACATAGGAAGCCATGAGGCAGCCCAGGTGCAACACTGCCACAGCCCCTGGTGTGACATCGGATGCAGGGGAGTGGCCATATGTGGAAATGGAGCTGTGCAGTCCCATTTGTAAGGAGTTTCAGCTAGCGTTGGGTTTGCACCACAGCTGAGAGCACTTTTCCCTTCCTGGAAAGGGAGAGAGATGCATTGCCAGCCAGGCTAGGCACCCAGTGCTGGCTAAAGCTTCTCACAAATTGAGCTGCGCTGCTGTCCTGGATGAATCACTTCCTTCCCATTCACTGATGCTAATTGGATAACAGCTAGCTTTTAAAATGTAACAGTACATGGATCAGTGCTTTTAAAATGTAACAGTACATGGATCAGTACATGGAACAGTACATGGTCCTCATCACAGCAGAAGCAGGAACAAGAAATGGAGTTGGAGAGATTAGCAAGATCAGCCACTTTTCTTTTTGGATATGTACCTCAGCATAAAGAATGAAGGTCTTTGTTGTTGCTGTGTGGCACAGGGGAATTTGCACATCCAAGATTCACTTGAGTAAAGGCATTCTGCTTTTGTATTAGCCTCCATCCCCCCCTCTCTCTTTTGCTACTTTTAATTCTTTTTCATGTGCAGCCTCATCCTAACTTTTAACTTCTATGAGGTTTACTACTCCGAGGCAAGTGTGTATCAAACTGAAGTTTAATGCACTACAGTGCCTTAATCAGCCCAAAGTCATAGGCCCTGCAAACTACTGGGGAGCACTTCACACATTATTTAGGTTTTTCATTGCACATTAGAGTGTAGCCCAATTTATATCTGGGATTTTTAATAATCCACTTTCTGCGTCATTTTTTGTTTTGGCAACTTTGAACTCTCAGTAAAGCCTCGCAGTAAACTCTCAGTAAAACCTGCTGTCTGAAAATGCTCCTGGTGGTGGTGATGGTGGTATGTGTCGGGGAGGGGAGGGGGGGAGATGCCTTTTACAGAAAAGCTATCAATCAATTTGACAAGAGACTGAAGCATGTGGTATGGAAAAGACTGAAACATGTGGTGGAGTGCATGTGGAGAGTGGAGTGCATGTGTGGAATGCATGTGTGGAATACACACAACTTTGCAAGGCCATTGTGGCTGGGGATAAAAGGGGGTGGTAGTCCAACAACATCCAGGGACTCGAGTTTGAGAACCCCCGCCTTAGTGTCTAATCTCATTATCGCTACTCCTGGCCAGACAAAAGATGAGGCTACTTTTGTCCACATGGTAATAGATCTTTATGTTACAGAGTTTCCATTGACTTACTAGGAATGATTTATTGTATGCTGACTATATTTTCTTTCCTGTGCTACACCAAGAGAGAGGAATGGCCATGCTCTGTAAGAACAGTTTGCTGGCCTCAACGAAGCAGCATTGTTAAAGCGTCCCATTAATCAGCAAATGGGTCCCAAACACATACAAAATGAATTGGGCTTGGGTTATTGAATTTATATTTGTACAGTGCAATGTAAAATCCATTCTATCATGTGTATGATTGATTCTATCATTTTTAGTAAAACTGCCATAGACAGACTTCACAGTTATTAATAACCATTTGTTTTATAGATTAATATGATCAACTGATGTTAAACCAAAATTGTGTTAATGCTGATTTTTTTAATTTAATATACTTTCAGCATCTCATCAAATCCTGGAATCCCCATAAGGTTTGCTGTTGTTTATGGTTTTGAAATTCATTTTATATAAATTCAGAACAAGAGATGAGCCAAATTAACTGATGCATTTCAAAAAGCTTCAGCTTTGAACAGGCTTCTTGTCCATGTGATATGATGTCTCTGCCTGCTCTCTCCCTTCTGTCCTTGGAGACCTCCAAAGCCATGATCAAAAGGGGCTAGCACAATCACAGAACAGGGTTGTGAGACTATGGGTGGTCCAAAATATTAAGCTCAGGAAGTAAGTGACCAGTAAAGTTTTCCAGGCTCAGGACTAGAAATGAACCTTTTGAAGATCCATAATGGAGAAGTGAATATTAAAGTCTCCAACATTATTTCTAGCTTGGATACAAACTTGGTATTGGATTCAATGGAAATGTTGATAGGCAGAGGCTGCCACCCTGAAAATGCCTGGTGTGGGCAATGAGAACACATCACTGAAGACCATTTTGTGCCATGGATCTTCAGCAGAGTGGTTGTGTTCCACCACCAGCAGGTCCTCTCTTCAGTCCTTTGCTACTCTCCATGATCCCTTGTGGCAAATGACAGCTTTGGAGCTGGGTAGGTGGGAAGGTTAGGGTACTTAATTTGAATTGGCTTGAAAATAAGCCAAGTTATTTCCCAATTTGGGAGGAAGCAACTTGACTTATTTACAAGTCAATTTGATGTGAGCCATGAGGATCTTGACCATCTCTGACAAGGCAAAACAGACCATCCTGGTGTCAGAGGGTGTCTCATTTCAGATTTCAATAGAGAAACAGAGACACTCACATGGGACTGTGGCAGGTTTTCACAAGGTTAAAAGGCTACCTCTTGGATATACAATATTCAGGATTAATTTGCAAAACAACAACAACAACAACATTTAGTGGAGTTACTCTTTTGCAATTACTTACAGCAATTTATACACCAGTTATCCTGTTAAAACAGAATGACTTTGGCATGCATATCTAAGGCACATGTCCTTAAATAGTCTTTAAGGCCCATTTCATTGTTTATATCTTAATTGCATACAAAGCCAGAGATATCGGTGCTTTTGAGAAGAAATCAGATACAGTCTGAACCACAGTGAGTAGGATGGTCCTCTTGTCCTCCCAAACCTCCACATCAGGGGTCTAGGTGGTCTTATTTGCTGACTTTCAAGGTGGAAATCAGCATCCTGTGACCCTGAAAGCACTTTTTAAAAAGTTATTTTATATAGTCAGAGCACTATCAGGACTCAAGGAGGCAGCAGCAAACTTTCTGAACATATCCCTAAAATCATAATCCGCAGGCTCCAATGAGACAGATGTTTAACATGTGGCTGATACCATTTGAAAATAGAAGTCATGCATCTCACTTTCCCCTCCTTGCCTGTAACACCTCATACCTATATCCTTTGTCATGATGCTCTTAGTTTTCTCATCCTATTACCATGCAATTTGCTGGTTAGGGGTAATGACTTATAGAAATGCATAACCTACTCTGGGAGCTGAGGCAGAGTGAGTGCAGCCCAAAACAAATTGTCTTTAATAGTGCAGAGCAGTAATTCAGGGGTGAGCGAGGACTTGACTTGTATCTATATCCCCGCCCGCCAATCAGTTATTGGTGGGATTTAAGATAATATGACTGATGCTGAGTGAAGTGGGAGTCAGTCATCCTCTTCTTTTTCATCCCCACCTCAATGGAGTCGATCCTTATGGTTTTCAGCATTTCTGGATAAGGTTTGTTGGGGAAACAGAGCACCTGTCTCATTGAACTCAGAAGGCGAAGAGAAGGGGAAGGGTTTTGCATCAGAATTAGTGTCATATTGGAAAGACACTGGGCAGTATAATTCCTCAGAACGTCTTCCATTCAAAAAAGACACTCAGCTTGAACCAATGGGAGGGGGATAGCTGTTGATCACCCCTGCATCCCTTTGCAGCTCTCTGTGCCCCTCAAACTCTGCTCCTGGGAGTCTCCCAATGCTCAGCAGCAGATTTGCAGGGAGGAAGCAGATGGTTGCAGAGGAAAGAGCAGATCAGTGAAAATCTCTCCTTCTGCAAATGAAGCTTATTCTGTCAATTGAAGACGCTCCAAGGATACAACCAGAGGCGCTCTTACCCCTGGACTTCTGGGCCAAAGTCCAGGACCTTCACATCGCCTGGGAGCCCCCAAATCCTCTTTAGTCTGTCCTAGGTGGTATGGTTTGTTTGTGTTGGGAATTCTCTGTGGTAAGAGAATCCCTTTTTCATTATAGCAGAGTGCACAGAGGCACAACACAGCGGAATTTACTTAGGCATGTGTGTATGCTGAGAGTAAAGTAACTTGGAGCCAATTCATAGTTTCAAATCAACATAAAAGGCATTTATTAAGGAACTCCATTCTAGATAGGAAAGTGAGGAGCTGGGATCTCTAATCTATCTATCTAGCTGGATGCAGATGGATTCTGCATGATCTCTGCACACATGGTGCAGGGAGAGGAGCTTGCCATGTTGCAAGGTAGAAGGACAGGTAGGGAAGAGAGGGAGGAAGTGAGTTGCTGGAAGGAAGGAAGTCCCTGAGATTAGCAATCTGCATTCCAAAGGGATAGTGTCAGAGCAGCAGAGAAGGGATGACCAATGTCTTGACCCTCTGGCCCTCTGACTCACTAGTCTGTCCCCCACTGTCTGAGACAAGAGACAGCGCAAAGTCCTTAACTTCCAACACCCCCTCTCGATGTCTCGTGACTCAGTTCACAAGATTCATTTTCTCTCTCATCTTTTCAAAGCAGGGTCCTGGTAGTGGCTTAGTAAGTATATCTGCAAGCATTTCATTTGTTGGGCAGTAGATCAGCTTGACTAGCCCATCCTTTTGCAGACTTCTCACTACATGGTACTTCACATCAATATGCTTGGTACACCTCTTTTCATCTTCTTGTTTGGAGAGTTGAATGCAGCTTTGGTTGTCTTCATACACTGGTATGGACTGTGGTACATCTGTACCTAGATCTTTCAGTAGCTGACACAGCCATTGTATCTCGTGACAGCCCTGTCCAGCTGATACATATTCTGCTTCAGTGGTTGATGATGCTGTTATGTCTTGCTTGGTGCTTGAGCAGCTTATGGCTCCATCTCCATAGAAAATTATGTGACCGCTGGTGGATTTCCTTTCTGTTAGGTCTCCACCCCAGTATGCAACTACGTATGCTTCTAGTTTTGGTTCAGTGTTAGCTGGTAGCTTGAGCTTAAAGTGTGCAGTTCCCTTTAGGTACCTAACAAGTCTCTTAATTGCATTCCAGTCCTTAACTGTTGGTGATTCAGTCTTTCTGCAAAGTAAGCCAACTGCTGTACTAATATCTGACCTAGTGAGTGTACTAATGTATAGAAGCTTACCCAATGCTTCACAATATCTGTGGTTGTCAGATAGTGACTCAGTTTGATCTTCTTGCTTTATGTAGTTCACTTCCATTGGAGTTGGTGTAGGATTCACATCTTCCAGTCTGAGCAGGGTTATCAAGTCTTTAATTTTCTGTTCTTGGTTGATGAGGAAACTTCCATCTTTCTCTCTTTGTACTTGAATGCCCAAGTAGTGTGCAATGTTGCCAAGTTGCTTGACTTCCACATCTCAGTTCAGATGATGCACTATTTCCTTGCTGTCATCTGGATTTTCATAGGCAAGAATCAAATCATCAACATACGCCAAAATGTAGGTCCATTTGCCATCTATGCATCTCGTGTACAGGCAGGGATCCGCTTCACTTCTTTTGAAGTTTGCTTGAAGCAGCATATCATTTAGTTTTATGTTCCATGCTCTGGCAGCCTGTTTTAAACCATAAATGCTCTTTTGCAGTTTGCATACATAGTCCTTTTTGCCTTTCTCTAAGAAACCTGGTGGTAGTTGTATGTAAATGTCCTCTTCTAGTTTGCCATGCAAGAATGCAGTTTTCACATCTAGGTGTTCAACATGCATTCCTTTGCTAGCAGCAATACTTAACAAAGTCCTTACTGTGGTATGTTTAACCACTGGTGCAAAGGTTTCATCATAATCTTCTCCATATTTCTGCGAATATCCTTTCGCTACTAATCTGGCTTTGTAGCACTGAATCTCACCATCAGCATCATGTTTGAGTTTGAAAACCCTTTTGCAGCCTATACCTTTCCTCCCTTGAGGTAACTTAGTAAGAGTCCAAGGTTTTGTTTTTCTGTAGAGCCTCAAGCTCTTCAATTGCAGCTTGTTTCCACTTCTGGGCTTCTCGTTGTGGTAGCTGAGATATTTCCTCCCATGATGAAGGTTCTGGTTGTTCTGCTGCTCTTGCGAGGTAGGACAGTCTCGGGGATGGAACACCTCTGTTTGAGCGCGTTGATCGCCTCACCTCATCCTCTGTGGTCTCTCCCATTATCTCAGGTGTGTCTGGTGGATCACTGGGGGTCTCTGTGTTGAGCGTGGTTGGATCTGGATCTGCTGTCTCCTCCTCCTCAATTCCTCTGAGATCAGGAAGCATAATCCAGTCATCAGGGTGTTTGGTCTGGTTGCTTGCTTTGGTATAGGCCCCCTCTGAAGGTGTAGCTCTTTCATTCTCATCAAAATACACTGATCTGCTTATGGTTATCTTGTTGGTGTCAGGATCCAGAATTCTGTAGCCTTTGGATTGCGCTGAGTAGCCTACAAAAATCCCTTTTGTGGCCCTAGCCCCTGACTTAGACCGTTTTTCCTTTGGGATGTATGAGTAAGCCGTGCTTCCAAAGACACGCAGATGCATCATGGATGGCTTATGACCATGCCAAAGTTCATATGTTGTTGTTCCTATAGGCTTTGTGTGCATTCTGTTTTGTATGTATGTAGCAGTCATGATGCCTTCTCCCCAGAGTTTCTGTGGGAGGTGTGCGTCAGCAAGCATGCATCTTACCATATCCAGTAGACTTCTGTTCTTTCTTTCTGGGACTCCATTTTGGGACGGGCTGTAAGCTTCAGGTTTAGACCGGGCTGGTCTTTCTCTGTCTGTCTTTGATACAGGTTGCTCCTGCACACTGTATAGGCCTTTGCATTTAGAGCCTACAAGGAAAACTTCTCTATTCTGGGTAACAATACATTGTCCATTTTTAATATACAGTTCACAGCCTTGTTTCTCTAGCTTGGATATTGAAAGCAAGGAGCTTGAGAAGTCAGGGATATACAAAACATCTCTCAGAAAAAACTCACTAATTGATCCACCCAATAACTTGCAATACAAAATTCCTTCACCTTTCTTCTTGGCTTTAATTGTAGTGTTAGTGCCCAAATGAACAGTCTCTTCAGGAATATCAAACAGTTCAGTATAGAAGCCTAAATTATTTGAAATATGGACTGTGGAACCTGTGTCCAGGATAAAGTTTTCAACGCTTTGCATCAGGCAAACATTAAAATTTTTATTTGAATAACTTTCTGTAAAGTCGGTTTTCTTTGTCTGATTCTTGGGACAGTTCACCACCTTGTGGCCAAATTGGTTACACAGAAAACATCTAAAGGCATTAGTCCCAGTTGGCCTCATTTCAGGAGCAGTCTCCCTGCAGGCGGTCATGTGACCTCTCTCTCTGGACTGAGTTTCTGTTGGCGCTGCCCCGTTGTAGCAGAGTAAGTTGCTAGCCCCCAACTTGTATTGCAGCAAGAACACACAGACACATGAGTAAAAGCCAAATGTTGATTGTATTGAAGTACAGGACACTCACATGATATGTAGTCGCAGCAGGTCCAGATACACATAGGTACAGTTACAGCAGGCACATAGATAACAGCAGCCAGGTGGACCACAGTGGCGCAGCATGGACCACTGTGGACAAGTGACTCATGCTTGATCTCTATTGTTATACTAGCTCTAGCCAATCACATCTGGTCAGCATTCATGACCTTTTTACATTCCTAATTGGCTACACCTGTTGCCAGTTTCTCTACTTGCTGCAAACAGTGACTTGCACTTTGTTTTAGGCTCCTTACAGCACCTTGCAAGAAATATATCCTGACAGTTTCATTGGCAACGAAGGTGCTGTAGATTAGCAATTCAAAGTGTCCATGCTAGATCTCACTGGATCTCCTGTAACAAACCTAACTCTCTAGTTGCAGTACATGCAGCTCAAAACACTGGGCTCCCATAACCTGTTGGGAATTCTCTGTGGTAAGAGAGTCCCTTTTTCATTATAGCTGAGTGCACAGAGGCACAACACAGCAGAATTTACTTAGGCATGCGTGTATGCTGAGAGTAAAGTAACTTGGAGCCAGTTCATAGTTTCAAATCAATATATAAGGCATTTATTAAGGAACTCCATTCTAGATAGGAAAGTGAGGAGTTAAGATCTCTAATCTATCTATCTAGCTGGATGCAGATGGATTCTCCATGTTCTCTGCACACATGGTGCAGGGAGAAGAACTTGCCATGTTGCAAGGTAGAAGGACAGGTAGGGAAGAGAGGGAGGAAGTGAGTTGCTGGAAGGAAGGAAGTCCCTGAGATTAGCAATCTTCATTCCAAAGGGATTGTGTCAGAGCAGTAGAGAAGGGATGACCAATGTCTTGACCCCCTAGCCCTCTGACTCACTAGTCTGTCCCCCACTGTCTGAGACAAGAGACAGCGCAAAGTCCTTAACATCCAACAATTTGTTTATACAATTTCTATACCACCCTTCCAAAAATGGCTCAGGGCAGTTTACACAGAGAAACAATAAATAAATAAGATGGATAATGGCTCACAATCTAAAAGAAACGTAAGATAGACACCAGCAAGAGTCACTGGAGGTACTGTGCTGGGGGTCGATAGGGCCAGTTACTCTCCCCCTGCTAAATAAAGAGAATCGGCACATTAAAAAGTGCCTCTTTGCCAAGTTAGCAGGGGAGTATGGTTGCCGTGCCGCTGGCCTGAGCAACACTGAGCCTGACTGTGACCTGCGCTGGGTGGCCGAGCGCAAAATCTGCTTTAGAGACAGAGGGGGGAGTGAGAAGAAAGATGCGGGATGGGAGAATGTTAAGTTATGTGTTGAAATGTTTCTGCTAATGTATATTTGCATAAATATACTTGTTTTATATTCTAAAATTGTTGTGAGTTCAGTTGCTCTTTGTGCCCTCAAGAACCCACATGTTAAAAAATACTGTGTGTGTCACGGTGTGTGTGTGTGCAGGGGGATGATGCTTAACTTGCAGTGGGGGGTGGGTAGGCTCAAAGTCCTTTTGGACTAGGCTCTGAATTTACCTAGGTACACTTCTGGATACAACTAGTAATTTGGTGTTTCTAAAGTCATGTTACGGCTGGATTAATGTAACGCGCTCTACGTGGGACTGCCCTTGAAGAATATCTGGAAACTGCAGCTAGTGCAAAATGCAGCAGCTAGGGTTTTATCTGGAGCTGCCCAGTGAGAGCACATCACACACATTTTGAAAGAGCTGCACTGGCTACCAGTTTGTTTCCGGGTCCGATTCAAGGTGCTGGTTTTAACCTTTAAAGCCCTTAACGGTTTGGGCCCGGGATACCTGAGGGACCGCCTGCTCCCAAGGGTTGCTGCCCACTTGACGAGGTCATCTGAAGGAACTCTGCTCCGGGTGGTGACAATGAGGGAGGCTAGGTTGTCGTGCACTTGGGACAGGGCCTTCTCTGTTGCTGCCCCTAGACTCTGGAATGCTCTCCAGAGCATTCTAGAGGCTATTCGCTCCTCGGTCTCCATCACAGCTTTTAGAAAGCATGTTAAATCATGTCTTTTTACCCATGCTTTTATTTGATTGTCTCTGCTGCTGCTCTATGTACTCTGTATTGCTTTTATGCTTTTGTTTTAAATGTTTAATCAGATTTGTTTTATATTTTTAGCTTAATATTTTAATTGTGTCTTTTTTACAATCTTGTTTTTAAATTTTGCTGTAAACCGCCTTGGGATTGTTTTAATGAAAGGTGGTATATAAATTTAACAATCAATCAATCAATAAAAGTACAGTTTGACTGGGGTGTGCAGCCCTGCCTCCGGGATCACATTTCCATCCTTTGCAGAAATGTACATGTCTTTATATGTCCATTTCATTTCTAGCTGGATTAGATTATTGATTTATTTTCACATTTTAAAAATAGCACATACTTCTTCATTCCGAAACAAAAGCAGTCATTATAAAGGAAAAGGGAGTAAATTTGGAGCACTTTGAGCAGCCTGCACAAAGCACTTGTTCATAAAAATGTTGGTTGAATTCCTAAACCAAAGCAGGAACCAGACTAAAAATTTCATGAGACAGTGTCCCAAATGGGAAAACATGATTTGTAAAATTTAAAACCAGTAGGCATTTTAATTTTAATATTTTAATAAAATTATCTTATGCATCTTAGCAGGTCTGGGACCTGAGGAACCATTGAGAAGAAACAAGTCTTGTATTTCAGAACCTGCATTTTAAATATTTACTAAAAGCTTTTGTATATGATTAGTCAAACAATACATGCTTCAGTTGCATTTTATCCTTTCTGCTTAAGTTCAGCATTAAAATATTTCTTCAGCAGTGAGACCTACTGCACCAAAATAATAAAAAAAATTATTATTATTATTGTTTAAACAGTAAGACAGGTGTTATTGACTGCTTTGTTTTATCCAGACATCGAGTCCTTCCCAAGGATCTGGGATGGCTGGATTTTATTATTAATATTGTTGCTGTTATTATTATAGATATCACTGCAGAATATAGGCTGTTCCCAATAAAGTTGCTTTTTTCTGTGGTCTCTAAGGTATTGAGGTGCTCTTCCAAGTGTTTTGGAATTGCACCTAGGGCGCCAATTACTACTGGAATTATTTTGGTCTTCTACTGCCACAGCCTTCCAATTTCAATTTGTAGATCTTTGTATTTTGTTATTTTTTCTATTTCTTTTTCTTCTATTCTGCTATTCCCTGATATTGCTATGTTGATTATTTTAACTTGTTTTTCTTTCTTCTCGACTACAGTTATATCTGGTGTATTGTGTGGCAGATGTTTGTCAGTTTGTAGTTGGAAGTCTCATAATATTTTTGCATCTTCATTTTTTACAACTTTTTTAATTTTATAGTCCCACCAATTCTTGGTTACAGGTAGCTTGTATTTTCCCCCCATACAACTTCAAATCGTCCATGTACAGCAGATGGTTTATTTTACTTGATGTTTTAGATGTTTGGTATCCAAGGCATGTTCTGTTTAGTATTTGTGAAAGTGGAGTCATGGCAATTACAAACAACAGAAGGGATAGTGAGTCTCCTCGGAAAATACCTCTTCTAATGCTAACCTGTCCAAGTATCTCGCCGCTGATTGTTAACTGTGTACTCCACATGCTCATTGGTTTTTTAAAATAAATATCTGAATGTTTTTGCAGACACCAGTTGTTTCTAAACAATAAATTATTATCATTATTATTAGTAGTAGTATTTATTAACACAGTCAGACAGATGTTATTGACTGGTTTGTTTTATCCAGACATCGAGTCCTTCCCAAGGACCTGGGACGGCTGAATTTTATTGTCAATCTTGTTGCTGTTGTTATAGATATCATCACTGAATATAGGCTGTTCCCAGTAAAGTTGCTTTTTGTAATTGGCTGAAGGTGATTTCGGTGGCCCCTATGGTGTTGAGGTGCTCTTCAAGGTCTTTTGGAACTGCACCCAGGGTGCCAATTACCACTGGGATGATTTTGGTCTTTTTCTGCCACAGCCTTACAATTTCAATTTGTAGATCTTTGTATTTGGTGATTTTTTTCTATTTCTTTTTCTTCTGTTCTGCTATCCCCTGGTATTGCTTTGTCGATTATTTTAACTTGTTTTTCTTTCTTCTCGACTACAGTTATATCTGGTGTATTGTGTGGCAGATGTTTGTCTGTTTGTAGTCGGAAGTCCCATAATATTTTTACATCTTCATTTTCTTCAACTTTTTCAATTTTATGGTCCCACCAATTTTTGGCTACAGGTAGCTTGTATTTTTTGCAGATGTTCCAGCATATCATACCTGCTACCTTGACATGCCTTTGTTTGTAGTCAGTCTGTGTGATCTTTTTATAACAGCTGATTAGGTGGTCCACTGTTTCATCTGCTTCTTTACAAAGGCGGCACTTGCTGTTTGTTGTTGACTTTTCTACTTTTGCTCTTATTGCATTTGTTCTTAGTGCCTGTTCTTGTGCAGCCAGTATTAAACCCTCTGTTTCTTTCTTCAAGTTGCCATTCTTAAGCCATTGCCAGGTCTTGGTGATGTCTGATTTTCCACTTATATTGTGCAAATACTGACCATGCAGTGGCTTATTTTACCATTTTTCTGCTCGGTTCTTGACTTGCTCTTTCTTGTAGGCCTGCTTTGTTTCATTGGTGTTGAATAGTTTCGCATTATTGACCATTTGAAGTGCATCTTCATCACTGCCCTCGATATATTCTTCAAGGCTTCTTTTCTCCTCCTCTACTCTTTGATGAACTTTCAGAAATCCTCTTCCACCTGAGCTGCAAGGGAGGTAGAGCCTATCGACATCACTGCGGGGGTGCAGAGCATGATTGATGATCATTATTTTCCTGGTCTTACAATCTAGCGTTTCTAGCTCTGCCTGGGTCCAGTCTATGATTCCTGCAGTGTATCTGATAACAGGTATAGCTCAGGTGTTTATGGCTTGTATGGTGTTCCCGCCATTGAGTTTGGACTTGAGGATTTTTCTAACTCGCCTGATGTACTCACTTCCAATTTTTCTTTTAACTTCAGTGTGTGCAATGTTATCAGCCTGGAGAATGCCCAAGTATTTGTAAGGTTCTTTCTCTTCCAGGTTCTTGATGTTGTTTCCATTGGGCAGTTCTATTCCTTCTGTTTTTGTTATTTTCCCTCTGTTCATTATTAATGCAGCACACTTGTCTAGTCCAAACAGCATTGCTATATCGCTATTGGACAGTGTTTAGCAGTGATTCGATTTCTGACTGGGACTTTCCATACAACTTCAGATCACCCATGTACAACAGATGGTTGATTTTATTTGATGTTTTAGATGTTTGGTATCCGAGGCCTGTTTTGTTTAGTATTTGTGAAAGTGGGGTCATGGCGATTACAAACAGGGATAGTGAGTCCCTTTGGAAAATACCTCTTCTAATGCTAACCTGTCCAAGTGTCTTGCCATTGATTGTTAACTGTGTACTCCACATGCTGATTGCTTTTATTATAACTATCTGAATGTTTTTTGCTGACACCAGTTGTTTCTAAACATTTTAGTATCCATGTGTGAGGCAAAGAATCGAAGGCTTTCTTGTAGTCAATCCATGCAACACTTAGATTGGTTTTTCTTCTCTTGCAGTTTTCTAAAATCATTTTGTCAATCAGCAGCTGGTCTTTTGTGCCTCTGGAGTTCGGACAATTTCCTTTCTGTTCAACTGGAAGCTGTTTGTTAGTTAATAAGTGTTGCATCACTTCATCTGCTATTATTCCAGTTAATAATTTGAACATGGTTGGCAGGCAAGTTATCAGTCTATAATTACTTGGAACTGCAACTTTTGCTGGGTCTTTCATGATGAGATGAGTTTTCCCAGTTGTTAGCCATTGTTCAATATCACCTCCTTGCAAAATGTGATTGAACTGTTTTGATAGTTGTTTATGGAGCCTTGTTAGGTGTTTAAGCCAAAAGCCATGCAGTTCATCATCGCCTGGCGCAATCTAATTTTTAATTTTCTTTGCTCTTTCACTTATTAATTCTGGTGTTATTATTAGATCTTGCATTTGTTGGTTACATTTTTGACCTCTTTCACCCAGCCTGCTTTTTTATTATAATCTATTGGATTGTCCCATAATTTTCCCCAGAATTACACCGTTTCTTTTTTATTTGGTGTTTCTATGTTTCTTGCAGTTTCTCCTTCTATGCTTTGGTAGAAACGTCTCTGATTCTACTGGAATTGGAGATTCTGCCTGTGTTGTGTAATTCTGGCTTCATATCTGCTAATCTTCTTTGACACTGCTGTTATTTGCTGCTTTATTATTTCCAGGACCTCTCTAATTTTCCTTGAATCTAGGTGGTATTTTTGTATCAGATACTGTTTGGTGTTTTCATTCTTCAGCTTCTTTTCTTTCATAACTTTCAATTTACTAGCATCTGATCTAAGCCTGGAGATTTTATTTTCTAATCTAATCTTCCATTTAGGCGATGTATTACTTTCTTTTTTTACAGGTCCATTGATCTTATATCCGAGCTCTTGTGTTGTTATTGTTGCTGCACTGTACATTAGTTGGTTTGTTTCTTGCAAATTATTGGTTGTTATTTCTGCAAGTGCAGCATTGACATCTTTTAATACCTGAGCAAGTTTTTTTTTGGCAACTGTTTTTAGAGCTGGAAGTCGAACCCTGGTGGTTGCTTGGTGCTCAGTTATTTTTTGCTTTAGTTTTTGTTGCTTTTCTGTTAAATGGCACTTGGGTTTTTGAGGTGAAGGCAAAGGGGAGGTTGCCTGGCTTTGATTTTGAAACAGTTCAGCAACGGTGCTATCCTCTATTTCCAACACCTCCTCCACCTGAGCCTGAGCAACTTCTTCAGTTGGTGGTAATTCTTCTTCCATATCTTGAGCCTGTATTGCTCTTTGCAGTTCTTCCAGCTCAACTCCTGTGAATACTTTATTTCTTATTATGAATCTTCTCTGGTCTGCTAGCCTTTGTTCTGTTATTTCTGTATCTGGATGCTTCTCTTTCCAAATTTGGTACATTCTTTTTAAATAAGCTCTTCTAGTTTGACTAGACTTGTAATAGCAGATCATTATTTCCTTGTTGGCATTTTTCGTATATATTTTTTCGGTTAAGCCACATTTTTTCCAGTAACCTTGCAGTCTCCAGCCCTGGTTGCTCAACTGAAAATCCTGTAGCCCACTTGCCACCTGATGTCCAGGGACTCCAGCATCTGGCGTGGTCCTTGTTGACCTGGGTGATGACCGATCCGGTATAGATTTATTAAAGTTACGTCTCACCATATTGTTGATGGGAGAGGCACTCTTCGTCTGGCTCCTCTGGTGAGACCTGTCCAGTATGGTTGGACCTCTGGCATAGCTCTCACCTTCCTCAGAGCCCGCAAGCCCCACAACCATGCCAAGGTAGTGCCTCACTGGGGGATGATGATGATGATGATGATGATGATTGAAGACAACTCCCCTGTCCCAGAAGAAAAACATTGATTGCCTGTGTGATTTTTGTGTATATATATTTGCAACTTATTTGGATTCCATCTCAATAGGGTAGGATTCTGAATACATCTAAATTTGACTGACACGATTAGAAATTTAAGACTCCCAAAGCTTGATGGGAATGTCTGTGCTTCGTTTTCTTTTGACTAAACCTGCTTAGTATGGTTGGGGTCCTAGGAACCAAAAATCTAGTTCTGTATGCTTTGGAGGACTGTGATCTTGTGTTCTCAAAAAACAAAACAAAAAAACAAAAAATCACGCTCCCAAAACAAAAAACCTCCTTGTTTCATCCAGGCCACATAGTAACTGGTTTTATTTTACAATGAAAATGTCTTTCACAAGCAGTGTATGGCAAGATATGGAAGTCAGCTTATAATGGCGGGGGGCGGGGGGACAAAATATCCCTCTGGGCATACCTAAGCCCTTGGGCTCACCAATATTAGCTCTTTGAATCCCAGGCTTTTATTTTATCCATTCATACACTTCTATTCATTTCAGTACAATATTTCTACATAATGAATATTCTACATTAAAAAAAGAATAGCTGTATAGCTAAAATTTTCACATCAAGCAGAATGGGAGACAACAATGAAAGGTCCTCCTTGGGCCGATTATCTGTAGTAGACATTTCGAAGAAGTTAAAAGGATTTGATAGGATTGGGGAAATGTCTTGATGAGGAAGATTTCTTGTCCTCAATGGGACTCAATGTCCATTTCTTGTCCTCAATGGGATTCTGGAAAAAATGGTGGGGTGGGGGAAATCTAATAACAATTAGGTGTAATGTGTTTGTGTTTGTGTATAGATTGAAGGAATGTGTTAGGGTGATTTTGCCCTATAGAGCGCTTTGTCCATCAAGCAGCATGATGTCTACCTTGTACAGCAAATGCATCTGGGTAGCAAAAAGGGAGCATGCAAGCTAGTGCGATGCCTTTAGATGCCACATGGGAATGCAGACAAGCACTGAATGTGCATAAGCCTGAGGGTGTGGCCATGCATTCATTGTACAGGACAGGCAAAACATAATACCTGCACATAACACCTGCACAGGGCTTTAGGAAGTGACTTTGAACAAGTCCGTTCAGATTAAACATTTGTAGGAGTTTCAGGAGAAGCTCAAGAATTTTAGTGAGATCAATGACGTATTACAGGGAGGTTTCACGTGTATCTGAGCTTGTTCTGACAACCAAATGCAGGAGGGAATTGGAGGAAAGGCAGGATCCTACTTGCCTCCTCCCAGCTGACCAGAGCCTGCTCTGGGCTCGCATGCCTACATGATTGGAGTTCTCCAGTATTGAAACTGAGAGCTGAGTCCTCCAGCCATGGGCGAAGGGTCCATTGGACAAGGGGGGGGGGTCAAATGTACCCCAGCCCAGAGGGTCAGGGGGAACACAAGGCTTGGGGCAAGCATCACCACTGCCTCTCTTTCCTCGCCAGGTGTTGGTGCCCTGCAGCTGGGGCACACACACTCATTCCAAGTGTGATGGGAAGAAGTGCGCTGGGATTGAGCTTCCTTTCTCTTCCCTTCCCCCATGCTTCCTCCTCCCAGGCAACGGGCCATCCTCAACGCCCCTGGCCACCACAGCCATACTGACCTGTCCCAATCAACTGTCGATGCCTCCTGTGGAGGACAACAGGCCCCGGTTGCCCCGCACATAGCCTGGTAGGGATGTGCACAAACCTGTTCAGAGGCCCTTTTATGGGCCTCCAAACAGGTTCGAACACCAGGCAGTTCAAAGGCTTGAAGGTGGGGGAAGGATAACTTTAAGGGTGGGGGAGGGTGCACTTAGCCTCCCTCCACTTCCCCCCACTGGTGCTCCATTAGTAAAGGCTCCGCTGGGGTGGCAGTATACCTCCCCGTTCCCTCTTTGTCCAGAAGTACTAGGAAGTACCAGGTGCGTGTGCATGCATACATCAAGTTCGCTTGCTCGCACGCTGGGTGCTCACACATGTGAGCACAATGTGTGCGTGCATGCACCAGGTACTTCCTGCCAAAGAGGGAACAGGGATGCAGGGAGGTATGCTGCCGCCTCAATGGAGCCTCAATGGAGCGCCCAGCGCCACCGGGGAGAAGCAGAGGGAGGGCTAAGTACACCCTCCCGCACCCATAAAGTTATCCCTCCCACCTTTGAACTTCCCCCGCCCGGTTCTGTGCATATCACTATGGCCCGGCTCCAAGCCATCGAGCCAGCACTGCTGCTGGCCACCTTCCCGCTCTGCACAGAAGGTCAGCCAGTGGTAGGGAAGGCTTTGTGGGGTTAGGTTGCCCCGCCCCTTGCATCTGATGTCAGATACAGGGGACATGGCTTGGGTGTGGGGCACATGTGTGCTTCGCACGTGCGACAGAGGTCCCATAGCTCTGATTTGTCCCCCGGCTGCTGGGAACCTCACCACACCCCTGCCTCCAGCTATATCAGCTGGGTATATATTCCAGCATTGTGGAAGCAGCAAAGAGGTAGCTCTTAATGTTATAGCTGCTCCACTCTGCCTGGCCACTCTTTCCTCCCAAATCAATGATAAAGATGGCCTCCAGCAGCCTGGGAGCAATTTAAATCATACCTATGCTGCAGACGACCAAAAGAAAAGGTAGCACGGGCTCTCACTTTTGCCTGGGTTATGCATGTGGGCTACCCAGGGACAGAGCTGCTGGGTCAGGAGGGCTCCCTCTGCTACAGATGACCAGACATTCCTGGGTTAACCTTCTTCTGCCCAGGAATTTCTGGTCATGAGAACAACTCCACTGATAAATCTATTTCCTAATATATCATTCTGTCCTGTTAGAGAGAGAGAGAGAATGAGAGAGAGAGAGAGAGATTGAGATTCACTGTGATGACCACATTGTACTTCCTTCTGAACTCTTATAATAAATAGCAAAGGAGGTCCTGTTGATTATTAGGTCCCCTTTGGACATAACACCAAACCAGAGAATACTCACCTCAGGTTCACCACCCGTGTCATCTGAATGATCGGAACCACAGTTTCTGGACCCAATTGCAGTTCCAATTTTTGCCCCAAATCTAGGAATGAACCCTTGGTTTGTAGTGAGTTCCACTCACTCAACTGAGGTTCCATTCCTACCGCAGTTATATCCGGATTGGGATTTCACCCAGATTGGAGGTAAGGAAAGAAGCTTCTCCCATGGGTTTCCCTCCAATTGGCTGGCATGGGCTGCCCTTCCAGGATTGGAGGAAGCCTGCACAGCCAGTCCCACCCCCTTTGCCAGCTCCCAGACTTGAGTTTGTAATCATCTGGAAGTGCAGGAGAAGGGGGGATGGAAGCAAACTGCATCCAGGTCTATTGGACCCACTTTTTGCCATTGTGTCCAAAGAGGGCAAATTGTGGCTCCCAAAGTACCACCACAAGAAAATGCTGTGACCCTTACTAACAATAATAATTCATACAGTGCTATCACTGTACATAGTGCTTAATGGAGTATAAGAGGACACATACCTATCCTGAGAAGCTTACAATCTAGGTTTTGACACAGACGGACCATAGAGGAAGAAGAGGGAAGTGGTGGTAGATATAAGGAAAAGTGGTTTATTTTTCTTACATGTACATAGGCTTAATTAAAAAAAATACGGGGACTAAGAGGTTGTGCCAAAGGCTTCATGGGAAAGGTGGGTTTTATGCGGGTTTTGAAGTAAAAGACAGGGGCTGACATGATGAGGAAAATTACTCAAAGTAGTCCCTCTGAAATTAAAAAGGGAAAGTTAGACAATGCCTAACTTGTCCTTTTAATTTCCATAGGAGTGTTTTGAGTAATTTTCCTGCTCATCTCAGCCAGGGCTCTTTTAAAGGAAAATTTAGGACAGCACAATGGTATGCGACTGTAATTTGCACATGTAGCATGCTCTGCTGCAACACACACCTGTACATTTTCCTTGTCTGTGCACACATAGTTTGTTGCTCAGCATCACAGTCCATGGCATGGAGAAACCTACACAGAGTGGGAGAAAATCCTCAGAATTGGGAATTTGATAGTACTGTTGCAGAAGAGTGTTATCGTCATTGGGGGAGACTGTGGGAAGGAGCAGTGGAGTCCGTGGGAAGCATCTTTGGCAGGGTGAGAAGAAATGTGTATGCTTGAACTGGGCCTGGGTTCTAGAGGAGCCTGGACTACTCACTGTACTTTTCTCATAGTCATCAGTCACTTCCATTATCTTACATAATACAGGATTTGCAATGACTTGGAATTTTGGACTGCACAATGTTCTTGTACAACTGCACTTTTTAAAAAAAACAAAAAAAACACCAAATGCACATTTTGTGTCTAGTTGCATTTTTAATAAGCCCTGAAGAGAGAGGAAATGTTGTATAGCATAAGGACAACAAGGGAGACAGGGCAAGTAGGACACCTTCAGACAGCTACTGTTGAAGCTGGAAGAGCGAAGGCAGGATTGTAAAAGGATATGAGTAGAGGGATAGGAAAGAAGTACACAGAGGGCTTTGAAGCTAAGTAGGTGGAGCTCAGCAGACAGGAAGACAGTGCACATATGGTGTCACATGTAATAAAAGAGGTGAATGGTTATTGCAGCAGGGTTCTTGATAGAGAGGAGAGATAAGACAAAAGAAGAAGAGAAGGTTGCACTAAACAAAGTTTACAGTAGTCAAAAGTTTGAGAAAGAGAACATCAAAGTCAATTTCAAAGTTCTTTCAAAGTTGAGACATCTGAGAATTTGCAAAGGAAACCAGAAGACAAGTCTCTGAGACAAATGAAATGTTTTAAAGGATTTGTGCATATCAGTAGTGATGATGAGAGATGAGCAGGATGTGTGAATTAGCTTTTTCCAGAACAGAAAAGATGTTGTAAGTAGGGGTGTGCAGAACCGGTTCGCTGGTGAATTGGTTTGGCCTGAACTGGCCCAGTCCAGCGGCCCAGTGTTGAACTGGACCTTCCCTCACCAGGCTGAGATTGAACCCAGATGAGCCCCAGTTTGGGACAAACCGGTCCACTGGTGAAGGGGGCGCTGGTGGGGTGGGGAGAAGTCCTTTAACAAGTAAGTAATTGAAGCATGAACTAGCTCTCAAGATAAAAGAAGCACTGAAGTGACTCTGGGACCAGGAACAGGCCCAGGCCCAGTGTCAGAGGCACCTGCAAGCTGCTCATGAGCAGTGGTGCCCAATCTGGGATCCCATGTGACGGGCACCACAATGCCCGCACTTCATCACTCAACTTGCCTCTGAGCATGGTAAGTGGATCCCAGGCAGAGCGCAGCTGCTCACAAGTAGCAGCTTGCAGGTGCCACCACTAATGGGCCTGGGCCTGGAGTCATTTCAGTTAAGTTCTTCTATGAAAGTGATTTGCACTTCAGTTACTTACTTGTTAAAGGTCCTCTCCCCACCTTCACCAGTGGGCTGGTTTGTGTCAGTTCAGAGAACTGACTAGTTGTTCCACTTGAGCTGCGTGGTCCGGTCCAAAATTGGCTCGATTTCAGACTGGACCGTGCAAAACGGTCTATGCGCACCCATAGTTATAAGTGTTTTAAAAGAAGAAGCCCATGAATATGCAGTGAACTCCCCCTAAGTAAATTAATCCTGCTTTGTTCTAGTGTCATAATAGCTTATTAAAAGTACTGAGATTAATACAGATTTACATTTTTGCTTTCTATTTAAAGCTGATTGTGAGTGAGGAAGAGAAGCCCATATTTTTCATGATAAGCTGTATATGTATTATTGCCAAAAATATACTCTTTAAAAGAAGTATTAGGAGAGGGGAAATAATTATTTAATGCATTATGCTATCACCCCCACCCCCTGCTAAAGCTTAATAATTCAGAAGGAAGAAATACTTGGCACTATAACATTAGCCTTTCAAATCCTTCCTTTATTCCTTTTAAGCAGAAATGACAAAAAATGAGCCCTGAACAAGTTGAAACTCTTCAGTGCGCACACACGAATTCTTCAGTGCACATACACACACATACTACCAAAAAAATAACATTAAAAGCCCCTCTGTGTTAGTAAAGGAATAATTGTTATTTAAATCAGATTAAATAAACCATTGTGAACTAGAATATTTGTTGGAAGAGCAAGATAATGAAATGAAGAGTTCATTCTTAGGGCAATACACATCAAAAGTATTTCAAACAAAGAAGGCATTAGTGCCAAACCAAGGCAAAATCCATTGTATGTAAATGTTTAGCTCAGACCATCTTCTTAAGTACTTTCTGAATATGTTTAAAGTTGACTTATTTTCTCTACGTAGAAATGAAAATGTTGATTTTATTGAGTCACACCATTTTTTTTAAACTATCCTTTCACAGCTGAATAACTTCAGCTACTAGAAGCAATTAGAAGGTCTGAGGTGAAATAAATGGCACTTCTGTCTGGTACCTCATCCCATTCCAATGGATGTGAAAATAGAAACAGGGTCCTGCAGAGCAAACTATGTAACAAACAGCAATTCAAGGCCAAGGACTATCCTGGGCTGTCTAGCTCTGTGTATAAAAATGTATCTATGTGAAAATGCACATGGAAATGTATCCATCTGTCACAGATGACCTGATAAAGCTCTGTTGATGCATAATAGAGACATGAATGTACAGCCAGAACTTTACGTTCTGACAATTTTACCAGTCCCCACTACCAAAGAGACAACCTACTTTCTAAACACTGGTTTGTCCCATAGAGAGTGGGAAATGTGTATCAGCAAATAGCAAAATTCTATTAATGCTCTTCTCTCCCTCACGTGCATAACCTTGCTTTGTATTCTGCTCACTGTGTTTGCAAGTACAACAACATGCATGTGAGTTTGGCCATGCTTTCTTGGATCCGTCTTATGTGTGTCTGATAAATAAAGAACCTACCATGTTTCTTCAATGAATCTGGATGTCATGTGTTTATACTGGCCACATTCTCATGTAACAGGAAACCAGAATTTGCTGAATTCCTGGTTAATTTTTGTAACTGTGAATTACACTGCAGATGCAATTCATCCAGCTGCAGCCCGGAACCCTCCCTTTGGCAGGGACCGGGCGCTTAAGTCTCTTTACATGGCATGCAAAGCCACCTAATGGCACAGCGGGGTAGTAACTAACCTAGAAAGCAAGAGGTTGCTGGTTCAAATCCCCGTTTCCCCGACTATAGGAAACACCTATATTGGGCAGCAGCAATACAGGAAGATGCTGAAAGGCATCTTCTCATACTGTGTGGGAGATGGCAATGGTAAACCCCTCGTGTATTCTATCAAAGAAAATCACAGGGCACTGTGGGTGCCAGGAGTCGACACCTTTACATGGCATGCAAGCCCTTCTTCTGACAGCAGTTGCACTGCTGCCCTCAAAAGAACCCCAAACCAAAACAGTCCTGCACAAACACAATTGCTGGCTGCGGGAATGCCGAGGGGCACTATCTTTCTGTAACTCTAGGAAGAGATCATGAAGACTTCCTTTGGAATGAATATGTATTTGAGGGAGAGCAAAGGACCCTGGGGTCTGGTCCACTGTGACCAAGGATGTTCTTGCAATGGCAGACCACGGCCAAGCAGCAGACCATGGCCAAACGAAACTCCTGCCACTGTCAGCTTGCTGCCAAGGGCTTAGCCCTCATGTGAGCGGCCACTGTAGGGGTGTGCATGGAACCTTCTGGTCCAGTTTGGCTTGAGTTCAAACTGGACCTGGACTGGTCCAGTTCAGTTCAGCACCCCCATGAACCCCCCACCCTGGTTCAGTCTGGGGGGTGCAATTTTTTTTTAAAAAAACATTTTTTAATTTTTTAAAACTTACCCCCTGCATGGGGGATTTCTGAGGCAGTGAGTGGGTCAGTGGTAGGAGTGTGCACGGTTTTGGTCCGGCACAATAGAAAAGACCGCCGGACCGGTCTGGCGGTCTGGCACGGGGGGGACTGTTTCTTTAAGTGGGGGGTGGTAGTACTTACCCCCCCGCGCCGCTCTTCCCCCTCCGGCGCTCTTCCTTTGTATAATCTTCTTGGGGTGGCAGAGTTCCTCCCTGCCACCCCTGACCCCGTCATTGTTTGTAAAGGCTTTAACGAGACAAGCGCTAGCGGCACGCATGCGCCCTCCTCGGCGCGTGCGCTCGTCTCTGACGCTGCCGCACGCACGCCGTGATGTATGCCGCATGCACCGTGATGTATGCGGCATGCGCTGTGACGTATGTGGCACGCGTGCAGCAGCGTCAGAGACGAGCACACGCCAAGGAGGGCACATGCGCGCCGCTAGAGCTCGTCTTGTTAAAGCCTTTACAAACGACGACGGGGGCAGGGGCGGCAGGGAGGAACTCTGCCGCCCCAAGAAGATTTTACAAAGGACGAGCACCGGAGGGGGAAGAGTGGCGGGGGGGTAAGTACTACCACCACCCCCGCTTAAAGAAACAGTCCCCCCGTGCCAGACCGGGAGCCCACCGGACCATGCACACCCCTAGTCAGTGAAGCTTCCCCTTCCCCCCAGTCTCCCAGCCATCCAAAACTGGGCTGTTCGACCATTCTTCATCCTGTTCAGGCCCTTCCCCCTTGCGCAGTGGCCATTTTGGAGGCCGCGCCTGCTCAAAGGGCCTCTGCATGGCCTGGACCCAGGCCGAACAGCCCAGTTTGGGATGGATGGGAGGCCGGTGTGGGGAGGGGGAACCTCCGCAGACCCCTCCCACCTTGGATAACCACCCAGAGGGGGTAAGTTTGAAAACAAAACAATAGGGATGTGCAAAACGTTTTGGGTACAGAACAATCTGTACCTGAAACAGCCAATTTCGGGTGATTCGGCCCCGAAACGAATCACCCTCCTAGCCCCCCGAAATGTTTCGGAGCTGAAACAAATCACCTGTTTCAGCTCCGAATTATCTGTTGTTTCATCCCTCCATTTTGTGGCCAATAAGTGCCTTCTTCTTCCCCCTCCATTTTGAAGAATGACGTCTATTTGAATTTCCCACCTTTTTGCCTCCCATTGACTTCAATGCAAAAAGGTCCGATCTGACATCTACTTTAATTTCAGGTCCCAGGGCCAAAAAAGTGGGGTGGGGTGGTAGTGCCTAATGGGTGGAGGCTACCACCCCAATTGCAGAGGGATTGGGCAGAGGGCTGATTTTTGGTGAATTTTTGAAGTTTACGCATCTTGAAGGTTTTTCCTCAGAAGGTATAATGGAGGGTGTATCGCTACACGTTGGGGGGGGGGGGGAGGGTGGCCTAGAATGGTGTGGGGTTGGTGGTAGTTCAAGGCAGGGGCAAGGAAGCTACCAGAATGTTTTCAAAGGATTTGGGCAGAGGGCTGATTTTTGGTAGGCAGATTTTTGGCTGATTTTTGATAGGCAGAGGGCCTGCTTGGGCTACTTTTTTGCAGCAGTTGCCAAGAAAGGGAGAGCTGTTGCCAGGGTACCCATTCCTGCGGCTTGCTTGTGTGGAGCAAACAGGCTGGGGGGCATCTGTCATCCAGCCTGCAAGCGTGTCTCCATAGCTTTACATTCTTATGAGAGAGTGGTCTTTGGAAGACAAGGCATCATCACACATTATTAGTGATTCTGCCCCATCCCTGCATTTCTCAGGATGGTTCTTCTCATAAGTAGTGCATGGGTATCTCCATGACCTTTCACTCTCAAGAGAAAGCGGTCCACTCTGGAGCAGCAGAATCACACAAGAAGAGCCCCTCCATTAACTGGAGTCAGTGCTGCTCCTGCCGGACCGTTCTTTTCATGAGTAATGCGTTCTTTTCATGAGTAATGAGTAATGAGTAGTGCACAATTTCACCCAAGGGAAAGGAGCTGGGCCCCTCTTCCCTAACTTTATTGTTAAAAAAAATAGAACTGAGCCATTCAAGAAATCTTGGATGGGGCTGCCTTTTAAACCTGACAGCAGGTATTGCTGCCCTGTAATGTTATCTTTGCTGCGATCTAGTTGCCCAGTTTATGGTGCCACCGCAACTGCATGTGCTTGTGAAACATACTTCTTTATCAATTCATTTTCAGAGTGCATAACACATAGTGCCCATATTGCCATCCTGTCCTCTTTCTCTTCTGCTTGTCAGAAGGGGGGAACAAGGGTCACAGTGGGAGGTGGGCTCTGCCCCCCATGTGATTTTTCCATTTGACAGAAGCTTGGGATGGGATATGGTGGTGTCCCTGTACCCAGCCAATGGCTTGTGTAGCTCGGAGACAGGGACAGCGCATGTGCTCGGAGAGATGGCCATCAAGAAGCATGGCAGGCATGCAACAGACACATTCCTGGGAAGCTCTGGGCTGCTCTCTCTATTATTACAGTTCCAAAAGCAGCACAAATTTGGACATGATGTTTCCACTCACCAAACCACTGTCCTACCAGCACTGAGACTGGTAAGTAAATGATAGGAGGAGGCTGGGTGGCTTGTAGGAGGGTGGGTCTGCCCTGATTGCATGTGAATGAGAGACTTGATGTGTGAGCACTGTAAGGTATTCCCCTCAGGGGATGGAGCCACTCTGGGAAGAGCAGAAAGTTCCAAGTTCCCTCCCAGGCATCTCCAAGATAGGGCTGAGAGATTCCTGCCTGCAACCTTGGAGAAGCCACTGCCAGTCTGTGTAGACAATACTGAGTTAGATGGACCTATGGTCTGTCTCATAGGGGTGTGCACCGGACCGCGGACCTGCGGTTCGGCACTGGGGTGGGGGGTTCCATTAAGGGCGGCGGGGGGGGCTTTACTCACCCCTCCTGCTGTTTGCTGCTTTGGCGCCATAATTTATTTAAAAAATGCACCGCAGAATCGCTCTCCGCCCGCTCGCCGCTCCGGGGCTCCTTCTTGTCTTCAAAATCATGCGGCAGGATACTTCCCTGCCGCCCCCTCAAGCCATTTTAGCTCTTTAAATCTCGCCCCAGACCGAGTCCTATAGCGCTCGAGTGGGCGGCGGGGAGATGTCCGTCCGTCCGTCCGCCCGCCCCCTTCCCTGCCTTCTGCAAAGTGCAGGGAGCCTTCTGCGCACGTGCATGCAGAAGGCTCCCTGCACTTCACAGAAGGCAGGGAAGGGGGCGGGCGGATGGACAGACGTCTCCCCGCCGCCCGCCCGAGCGCTATAGGACTCGGTCCGGGGCAAGATTTAAAGAGCTAAAATGGCTTGAGTGGGCTTCGGGGGTGGCAGGGAAGTATCCTGCCACCCGATTTTGAAGACAAGAAGGAGCCCCGGAGCAGCGAGCGGGTGGAGAGCGATTCTGCGGCGCATTTTTTTAACGAATTATGGTGCCAAAGCAGCAAAGTGCGGGAGGGGTGAGTAAAGCCCCCCCCGCCCTTAATGGAACCCCCCACCCTAACCCTCCCAAACCAAAACCACCCCTTGTCCGGACCGGTTCGGAGGCCAGTAGAATGGCCTCCGAACCGGTCTGTGCACACTACTACTGTCTCAGTATATGGCAGCTTCCTATATTCCTATGTTCCTAACCCTTAGGGCTTAGGGAGTTTGCCCTTCCATTGGGGGGGGGGGCAGCTTTTCCAAGCTCAGATAATGTAGTTAACATATCTAGAATATTGTATGGCAGCCAAAGCCACTGAAATGGCCGGGGGAAGCTGAAATACAATACAATACAATACAATACAATACAATACAATACAATACAATACAATAATAAAATCCCCTCTTGATTTACAAATGTTGTGACTATCCATCACAACATCTAAGACTATTTCTATTGGGATGGCCAGACCTCTAATTGAAAATAATATTTTCAAAGACGTTGTGGATGTGTCATTCACAATTATTGGAGCTGCTCTCCTACTATATGCTCCACTGGAGTTCCTAAAAAGGGGAGGATAAATTCTGGGTTATAATTGGCTGTATCATCCTTCAACATTGGAATTTTTTTTAGGGAGACACCAGATTTATTGACCTTGAATTACAGAGGGAGGTATAGTGGATCTGCACCCAAATCAAATCACCCCAATTTGTTTGGGGTCTGAATGTACCCCCCCGAATTATCCCAGATTCTATTTGTACCCCAATTTTCTGAATCTGAATCAATTCAAGGCAAAAAAGGGGTTCTGGGGGCAAAAGAGTGGGGTGGGTGGTATTGCCCAAATGGTGGAAGCTACCACCCAAATTACAAAGAAATTGGGCAAAGGGGTGATTTTTAAAGAATTTTTGAAGTTGGCACATCTTTAAGCTTTTTACCATAGGGAATAATGGGGATTTCAACAGCCTTATAGCTCCACTTGGGGAACACCAGGGTGTCCCAGAGTGGGTTGTGGTGGGTGGCAGTGCCCAATGGGTGCAAGGAAACTACCACCCATATTTCAAAGAAATTGGGCAAAGGGGTGATTTTTAAAAGATTTTTGAAGTTCACTCATCTTTAAGTTTTTCCCCATAGGGAATAATGGGGATTTCATCAGCCTTAGTTATAACTTCCTGGGGGAGGGGCATCAGGGTGGCCCAGAGTGGGTTGCAGTGAGTGGTAGTGCCCAATGGGTGCAAGGAAGCTACCACCCAGATTTCAAAGAAATTGACCACAAAATGAATGTTCGAATCTCCAAATTTGGGGGGACTGAATCTGGGGTGCTTTATTTTGTACACGAATCTGGGCAATCGAACACAGGGGTGATTTGTTTTATCTACAAATCACCCGAATCAGCCAGATTTGGGTACAAATCATTTTGTACCCAAATCATTTCGCACATCCCTAGTGATGACTGTCTTAGTTACCGTTTTTAAAAAGTTACAGGTAGATCATTATTTGTCTAAACTGTATGGTGTCAAGTGGTTGGTTTATGCATTACATCAGGGTCTTCCTATCTCCCCCTCCCTCCCCATAATTCAAACACTAGTTGTATAATGGCTTTCTTTAACATAGGCAGAACCCTTCCTTCCTTCAATGAAACATGCATGACCCTCACCAAAGGCCCACAAAGATCTCTCCTGCTGAACAAGCATCCACAGTGGGATGGATCTAAGATGCATTTGGCAGCCTTCCCAAACAATTCATCCACAATTTCAAGAGAAACAATGTGGAATCGATGCCACTGCATGCAGCTGCTTCCAGCATTCCTGGCATAGACACTGACACTCTACTAACCATGGTGTGCAATTGGATCTGAGTGAGTCTAACAAAATAACTGTGTAAAATCATAGCAATATTGCAATATGGAGCAATATGGAAAATAATATGTAATCGTCTTCCTTAGGGCCCAGCAGACCTTGTACCATCCGAAACAGCTCAATTGGCACAATGGTGGCAAAGGAAGAATATTTCTTACTTCCAATTTCTGATTAGGTGGCCACTGCCATCTAATAGGCCTGAAAATGGACTTATGATGTGCTTAGACTTTGGAAGAATTCAACATGTCTTGTTATGTGATATAATATGATCTGCACACTAATACAACCTGCAAAATAAGTCACATTTTAGATTTACCATACAGTAAACTGGGGGAGGCAAGAAATAGACCAAAATGTCCAGTTTCCTTGAACACGATTTACAGTTATCTTTTAAATGGTTTTAATCTTACTTGTGTTAATTGTTTTTATTTGTTTTATACTAATGTGAACTCCCTAGTGCCATTAGGATTGAGAGGTATAGAAATCTAATAAATAAAAAATAAATAGTTATTTACTATCTATAGTAGTTATAGTAATTTATATGTGAAGCTTTAAATGCATCATATGATGCTTATCCTTTTGGTTAACTGAGGAAACAATGTGTTATTCTCCCTCTCTCCCTCTCCCTCTCTCTCTCTCACACACACACACACCCAGGCTGGATACCCCCCAAAACGAAGTCCAACGATCTCTAATGATTTCTGAAAATGTCCACGAATAAAAGATCATTAATGAAACAAATTGCTACTTTGTGTAGGTGAATATATCCCAGCTGACATTTTCTCAGTATTCATTTGTTTAAACTTGAGCTGATCAATAAGAATGTTCTGTTTATTTTGATGGATGTCGTAGATCTTCTGCAGGGGAAAAAAGAAAGTACGACACTTGCTATTTGTCATGAAAATCATTAAATCTTATTAAAACAAGGGATTTATCCTGTTAACAAGTTTGTCTACAAGCTAGACATATATACACACAGCACTAAAAGATGCAGCAAGACAGACTGATTAGAATCATTAAAAGAATTGACTTTACAAAGACTGCCCATATGTTCACAATGGTTAGGAGCTTTATAGCATTCTAGAATAATCTTTGAGAAAGTTATACTTAAAAGTGTAATAAACATACTTGATTTTATAGTTTATTTTAAAATGAAGCATGCTTCAATTATTATTATTTTTAAAAATATTTTTTATTCAGTTTTTCCACAATACAAAAAAGAAAACACAAATAGAACAAACAAACAGAAAAAGGGGGAAAGACCACATAAGGACTTCCATCTCACCATTGAAACAAGTATCAGTAACAATACCCAGGGCTTGCCTGTAGTTTCATTGTTCTCCCCCCGGTAAATCATACAGAAATCAGCTCTGAGACATTTTTTAAGCATTTGTTGTTACCCCTCGAAGGCCTGATAAAAATCCATTTTATAATTTGTTTTTAAATAAACAAGAAGAGGGTCCCAATCCCTTCTAAAAACTTCAGGTTTATTTCTTAATAATGCTGTTAATTTTGCCATTTCTGCCAATTCTAATACTTTAAGTATCCAATCCTCTTTACTCGGGCAATGACTGTCTTTCCATTTGCGAGCAAATGTCAGTCTTGCTGCTGCTGTCAGATACATAAAGAGGATCCAGTATTTCCTCGGCAAAGCATTGTTGTCAATACCTAATAGTATTGTTTCTGGGCTCAAAGCATGCTTCAATTATGACTTATATTTATACCGATGAACTTTGAATGAAAATAGAGGGATATGCTGTGAAGTTATGCATACTCTAGCCCAGGAGTTCTCAACATTTGATAATGGGACCTCCTAAAATAATATATATAAAGTTATGTCCCCACCCCACAATGTTTATAACAACCAGCTGAGATCCTGATTAATGATGTGGAGACCAGAGAAACATGTTGCTGATGATCAAGCAATGTGTTTCCAGTCCAGCAGAGTTCTACTGGAGTGTAGGCAAGCCCCCCAAAATATTTTCACTCTTGCCCACACTTTGGAAATACAGCAGATGAGTGCTGGGGCTAGTACATCACTGATGTACCACACCCACACACACACACACACACACACACACACACACACACAGTTAGCCAGGATGTCAGCCACTGATGTGATGAGCTAGAGATAAATAAAGTACATTTACCGTTTAAATGAGGATGAGCTTGCTTGCTCCTCCTTATTTTTCCAAACCTGGACTTTGTGTTTGAGACTACCAATCTAATTTCAGGCTCCAAGTTATTTTCACTAGGTATTTGCTCATTATAGCAGCAACTGCTGAAAACTCTGATTCATACAAGTAGGAATCAAGCAAAGGGAGTCAGTATTTTCATGGTTTTCTCACTTAATGGTTTGTACTCGGTTTGGACAATAATTCAAAATACAGGAAGAGAGACTGCCGAGAACGTAAAGTGAAGAACTGCTCCAACATCTCCAAGGCATGGGTGGACAGCCACCTGGATCCTTTGCTGCTCACCAAACCACGGGCAGCACAGCAATTGCACTAATTTGACCACTCACTAGATGTGCTCTAGCAAGTGTCTCCTAAGAAGGAACTCTTCAGCCAAAAAAGGGCCACTGCTGTGTGCCTGCCCTTAGCATGTGAGCAGTGGAGCAGCCAAATGGTTGTTGGCTTCTGTCTCCATCTTCCTCCTGTCATCCCTGCCCATCTCCACAATTTGGACATGTTGGCTAAGGCCCCTGCCCTACTTACAGCTCCTTCCTGAATTGTTTTTGGACCCTATTTTGTTTGGGACCCTGTAGCGATCAGTTACTGAACAGCCCCTTCTTCCCCTAAAGAGTGAACCGGAAGTGTACCGTGTCCTGACTGACAGGCAGTGACCTCTAGGGATCAGCCACTCAGCACACAGTGGGTGGAACCTAGAGAGCCATGAGGCAGGAAGAGAGGGGTTTCTTTGTGCAATTCAAGCCAGGCTGGGCTTGCAACAGAACAGGTAGCCATGGAGTTGGCTACGAAAAGAACTGCAGATCCTTGAGATACAGGATTGCAAGGTGCTTGAATCTCATCGGGTGAGGGGTGAGTTTTCAAGGAAAAGGGATTTCAGACTAGTTTGCTATTCAGTTTGCGTCAGAAACTTATATTTCGTTTGTGTGCTCTGCATTTCCCTGATATTGTTCTTTTTTTCCCCCAAATTCAATTTTTATTGATTTTAACAATAATAATATTAACATTCATAACAAATAAAACAGAAGTGGACTTCCCACTCACATCTCTTCGTGAATCATCAGCTATAAAATTTACCCTTGCTATAATAATAATTCAAAACATAAATTAATTTAAACCCTTACAAACACAATTAATCTACCCAACCTGCAATTATTATTAAATTTCGAACCCTGCTGTAAAATCCATAGTAGGAAAATAGTTCTTTAAATACAACAAAAATGGTTTCCAATCTTCTTTAAAACATTCTAAGCTTTGATCTCTTATCAATGTTGTAAGTTTTGCCATCTCCGCATATTCCAAAAATTTTATCAGCCAATCTTCTTTTGAAGGCAGTTCATTACTCTTCCATTTCTGTGCATATATTGTTCTGGCCGCCGTAGAAGCGTACATAAAAAATGTTAAATTAGTTGTAGAAATTGCACCTTGTGTTATTCCCAACAGGAAGGATTCTGGCTTCTTAGGAACTGTCATTTTAAATATTTTCTTCAACTCATTATATATCATATCCCAATAGGCCTTAGCCTTCCCACAGGTCCACCACATATGAAAAAGTGTACCTTCAGAATGTCCACACTTCCAACATTTGTTTGAAACATTTTTATACATTAGTGCCAATTTTTTTGGTGTCAAATACCATCTATATATCATTTTATTGTAATTTTCTTTTAAAGCATAACATGCAGTAAATTTTAAATCAGTTTTCCATAATTTTTCCCAGGCTGCCATTTCTATATTACACCCCACATCTTGAGCCCACTTTACCATGGTCGTTTTAACCACTTCATCTCTTGTCTCCTCCAAAAGCAAAAGCTTATAAATTTTAGAAACTAATTTTTCATCATTTTCACATCGTTCCTTCTCAAAGCTCGACATCTGATCCTCAAATCCAACTTTAAGATCCTTCTTATATATTTCATTTAACTGGTGATACTGAAACCAATCTCTGACCAAATTCCCTGATATTGTTCTAATTTTGTCTAGCAGTAATGCAACTAAGCTAAGAAACAATAGCCGGCACCGAACTCTGTAACTAGGATGTTGCAAAAGTCTCTGCAAACTCTTAAAGGTGCTTTTTGTATATTTCTCACATCTATGTTCTTTGTAACTGGGTAACCACGATTTTTAAAGTGTGCCACCCCAATATAATCTGATGGTGTTTTTTGAAGTATTCTTGTAGCTAATGAGTGTTCCTTTTAACTGTAACTAAAAGCTGGGAAATCCTCAGATGGAAGCAGTCTGTAGTAGTTTGAATAAAGTTTATTTTTTCTTTTTGTTCTTTGCAATTTTAACCAGCCTCTTGAGTGGATTTTTAACTCAGGAAAGCAGGGGCTGGGAAAGGGCTTGTTCTGGTGCAACAGATATCTCAATTTGATTGTTTACAACTCTACCAGGTTTCTCACTATGTGGATGCTGCATGGGGAAGGTATTTGTACTTTTCCAATAGTAAGAGGAGGAGAGTTTCCCTGGAAAGTCACCCAAGCCAGGTGAGGGGGGTGGGGAGAAACCCTTGATAGGTGGGTGTGGTGGCAGTGTATTATCTACCAGGAATGTTTTAGGTAACAGCTTTTGTGGGTGAAAGCATAGAGAGGGGATGATTCAGCATCCTTTCCTTCCCCTCACATGGGCTTGTTTTGAGACAAAGGCTAGGTTAAATACACTACAGACCCTCTGGAGGTTCTGACCTACAGTCTGAAAACTGTAGGAGAGGAGAGCTGGTCTTGTGGTAGCAAGCATGACTTGTCCCCTTAGCTAAGCAGGGTCCACCCTTGTTGCAAATGAATGGGAGACTTGATGTGTGAGTACTTTAAGATATTCCCCTTAGGGGATGTAGCTGCTCTGGGAAGAGCAGAAGGTTCCAAGTTCCCTCCCTGGCTTCTCCAAGATAGGGCTGAGAGAGATTCCTGCCTGCAACCTTGGAGAAGCCACTGCCAGTCTGTATCAACAATACTGAGCTAGATAGACCTATGGCCTGACCCAGTATATGGCAGCTTCCTATGTTCCTAACCTCTGTTCTAGCCCTATTCACACATTCAGCCCATTTGCACATAACGCGGGGTTCCGCTCCCCACCCCACCCCCACTCTCCGGTTCACATTTGGATGAATCAGACAGGAGGCTCTCTGCAGTCAAGGAGACTGCAGAGGAGGGAGAACTAGCGGGCTTCCTTCCTTTTTGCATGAAGGACAGCCTGCACAGCCAATCACAGCCAGAAAGAGGAAGGAGCTTCCTCCCTCAATTCTGGTTTCAGCCAGCCCAGCCTGCACTTCCACATTTGAACCTACTGCAGTTGCCTGGAAACCCCAGGCAACTCACTACACCCAGAGGTTCAAACTCTTTCAACCAGAGGTGAAACTCACTACAATCAGAGATTTCAAATTGTAGTTTGTTGAGCAAAACTTTGGGCCACTCTCCTTATGGACTGGGTTTCACACATTCGGATGTTCAGTTCTGGCAGCCTCTGGCCCCTTCAGCTCCAGTTTGCCGTTATGTGCAAATGGGGTCATTATGTGCAATGTACATACAATCTGTGTGCAAAGTATGTGTGTGTGTGTGTATTTGTATGCATGCACATATCTGTATGCATGTACAGTTATTCACACATTATGTTCAACATACATACAGCATTACACTTCCTATCTGTACCTTCTGTTTGAGAAGGTCTGTATCTGGTTTATTTTTTAAATGGATGCATGTACAGTCATTAATACACACAAAAAGTACATGTCTACAGGCACCTAAATGCATGTACAACATTATGTCTGAACTGGGATTTTATCAAGTGAAATGCCATCATGTATCTGAACAATTCAAACGGGGAAGAAGCATGTATCCTGAAGTATTCACAGTGGGGCTATTCCAATGTGAGTGGACACAGCTGATGAAACATTCACTGTCCAAGGTTTTCTCACAGGATATTTGCAGCTAGGTTTTCATGTAGGGCACCACTTGCTTGAATGTAGGCCTTGTGATATACTGTTACTTTGAGTATTACCCTACTTTCCTGTTTCTCATTTTACTCAGTTCAGTAAAATGAAGTTTACCATAACCATTTGCTCACAGTTTGTTTCTTCATTGAGTACTTCTGAGCTCATAAGACTGCATACATTACACCCACATGGGAAAAACCATTCCATGCCAAAATTTACTACTTTAGCAAGAGAGTTTTAGGCTTGATCCCCATGTTAACATGGTGGTCCTTACAGATCCTCATGTGATCCTGTGTGTGGCAGCTTCCTAATATCCCTTTCCACTCCATGATTCCATCTTGCATTGCTTCAGCGACATGGGAATTGCATGAAGCTCTGAATCATGTGGGTTTGTCTTGACTATGTTGGGCCTTTCCCACACTGCGCTCTGCTAGCAGCAGAAGCAGTACTTGCATAAGAATAAACAGCATGACCACACGTGGTGCAAAGGTTTGTGTATTACTAAGTGATGTAAGACCAAATAATGAGGAAGTTGTTTTTCAGTGTCTACTGCTTTAAAAGCAACAATCAAATGGGCAGCAAAAACACATGGTACAGATTTCCCTCCACTGTATTTCTTAAATGTATATAGGAAGCTAATCGTCAGGCACCAGCAGCCAGCTCAGACCAGAGACTCTGACAGCAAGAGCCTAGTGCCTCGGTATACCACTGAAATAGCTTACTGGATTGCCTGAGCGTTGCTGCTCCACAGTGCCCCCAACATTGGCAAGAAGGGAGACTGCAGTCAGTCAGACCCAGATCAATCAGGTGATCTGAGGAGCTAATAGGGCCCAGCTGGCCCTGTATAAGAACTCAGCTAAGACTGTGCAAATCATTCACCAAAGGAACTAAATCAGCTCCTGTACCTTACCTCTCCTTGCTTCATTTGACTGATCATCATCTGACACCTTTGATCATGACTTCTGCCACTGGATCTTCAATTGTTTGGCTGTTCTGGAACATGCACCAAAGTTCGTCATTTGCCACTGACATTAATATGTCAGAAAATACCAGCCTCAAGCAGCCTTTCTTTGATAAACTAGAGTTCCATGTTTAGGGTGTTTTGTTTTCTGTTTTTACACAGGACAGATTCAAGCACATGCAACTGCCCCACCAGTCTGAAAAGATGCAGTCCAATAAGAACTATACTATGCTATTTCTGCAACGATTGGCTAAGTAATTTATCAGAACTATTATTTTGAATGTAGTCAAAAACAAAACTTTAGAGCTTGGTAGATAATTGTCACAATGCATGGATGTACTATGGTATTCCTTTAAAATAATGAGCTATAAATAAAATAGGGGTTACTGTAATTAACCAAAGGTTGTGCTGGAAAGAATTCAAATTTGTTTGTTTCAAATGAACCAATATGAGCCATTGGGGTACAAGATGTCCCTTTCTATTATTTTTTAGCAAAATGGATTTCTTGCTGGGATAAGTGCTTGCAATCGTAAATTTCAGATGAAAAGTGATTCTGCTAAAGCAGTGGGAAGTTTTTATTAAAGCAGTGGCACAGGTTGGGGTTTTTTGTTGGTTTTTTTTGCAGCTGTAATAAATACTTAGAGATATGATAATAAGGATCAGCTTTAAAAATAAATTATGGCAAATTATTTCTTCCATACATTGGGGTCAGAGAACATACTAACTAGCTTGGAAGCAAGCTTTGTTCAAATCAGTGGTACATAAATCCAAGAAAATGTGCTCAGGATTATTGTATAATATGTCTTCACTAAGAAACTATCTTTAGGATAGTGTCTCAGAAGTATGGGACTTTCACATGAAATACTTATGCTATGATGGCCCTATCTTTTCATTTCACACTCAAAGCCAACTTCTATCTTTTTAAAAGATTCCTGTATATTATGTATTGATCCTATATCATGTATTGATGCAAAGCCTGAAAGGAAATGTATTATTAGGGGCATGTTATCGCCCTCCTGATCAAAACACTGAGGATGAACTGGAGCTGGAGAAGGAAATCAGGAAGGCATCATAGAGAGACAGAGCTGTAGTAATGGATGGGTGTCAATTATCTTCACATAGCCTGAGTAAATTCACATTCAGTTAATGACCAAGAGACCAAATTTCTAAGCATGCTAAATGACTATGACTTAGAACAGTTGGTCATGGAACCAACCAAAAAGAAAGCGACCTTGGTCTTAATCCTGAGCAGTGTTCAGGACTTGGTGTGAGATTTCAGGGTTGTGTTAGCAGTGATCATCATTAGATCCAAGGGATGTGCGAATTGATTCAAATTCAAATCAATTTGTCTTTAATCTAGGCAATGTGAGCAATTTGAATTCAAATAGAATCACCCTTACAAAGGGTAATTCAATTCAAATTGGAATGAAATTGACCTGATTCAAATTTGAATCAAATCAGCCCAATTAAACCACTCCTTTATTCTACCAAAAGAAAACCACAGGGCTCTGTGATTTCCAGGAATTGACACCGACTCGACGGCACACTTTACCTTTACCACGAAATCTAATTGATATTTGTCGGTCACTGACTGCATTGTACCCAAGTACTATTGCTATATCCTTCCTGACTATGAAAGCAACACTGTTCCTTTTTGTTTTTCGTGTCCTGAGTAGTAAACGGTATGATTTTCTGACTGAAAGTGTCCCATTCCAGTCCATTTTAATTCACTGATGCCCAAGATGTCAATCTGTAATCGATTCATTTCATCTTTCACTGTGTTGAGCTTTGCTATATTCATGCTTCTTATGTTCCATGTTCCTATTGTAATTCTGTCTTTGCAGCTTCGGATTTTCTTTTCCTGCATGGCAACATCAGCTGCTAGATGTCCAAAAGGCTTGGACGTGTCATAAACACCATTGGTACTCTGAGAGATCCTCAGCTCTTCCTCAGTAGCACGTTGAGTACCATCCAACCTGAGGGGCCCATCATCCGGCACTACATCCACAATCATTCCATTTTGTCTATCCATGTGGTTTTCTTGGTAAAATACAGGAGTGGTTTACCATTGCCTTCTCCCACGCAGTATGAAATGATGCATGTGTCATTGTCACTGAAGTGATCGTCTGCCTCCAGTACCTTCCTATATTGTTGCTGCCCAATATAGGTGCCTGTTTGCTTTAGCTGGGCAGCTGAGATGACCTTCATGATTTGGGTGACCCTACTGGGAGTATACGTCATGGTGAACTTTGCTTATCCCTACCAGGAACAACCCACCCCCCTCCGGCCGCCACCACAATGAGGCAGCATAGCAGGACTTGTTGGGGGGGGAGCATTAAGGGAAATAATAATAACAATTATTTAAATACACCAGAAGCAGGAAACCTTCCAGGGAGGTGGTTGGACCATAAGTGAAAGGGATTATTAAGGAGGATATTTTATTTTATTTAGCATATGGACATTATTTTATTTAGATGGGTAGATTGGAGAGAATCTGAATTTTATTTATTTATATTTTATTTTTACATTTATATTCTGTTCTTCCTCCAAGGAGCCCAGAGCAGTGTACCAGGGCCAGATGGTATCCACCCTAATCTTAAAGAATTCAATGTGAATTTGCTGATCTCCTACTAAAAATATTTAGCTTGTCCCTACAAACAGGCCTTGTGCCATAGGACTGGAAAGTAGCCAAGTAACTCTGGTTTTCAAAAAGGGATCTGGGGGGATCCAGGAAATTACAGGCCATAAGAATATAAGAAGAGTCCTGTTGGATCAGGCCCAAGGCTCATCCAGTCCAGCATCCTGTTTCAGAGGCCCACTGGATGCCTCTGAGAAGCCCACAGGCAAGATGTGAGGGCATGCCCTCTCTCTTGCTGTTGCTCCCCTGAAACTGGTTTTTAGAGGCATCTTGCCTCCACGGCTGGAGTTGGCCTATAGCCACTAGACTAGTAGCCATTAATACACCTTAACTCCAGACCAGTTACCTCAACATCTGTGTCTGGTAAATTGATGGAAAGCATACTTAAAAATAAAATTGTTAAACATATAGAAGAACAGTCCATGCTGAAGGAGAACCAGCATGACTTCTGGAAGAGCAATTCTTGCTTCACTATCCTTTTGGAGTTATTTAAGAGTGTCAACAGGCATGTGGAAAAGGTGATCCAGTTGACATTGTATACTTGGACTTCCAAAACCTTTGACAAAGCTCCCCATCAAAAGCCTTTGATGAGCAAACTTAGTAGTTATGGGATAAGGGGACAGGTTCATAACTGGTTGAAGAAAATAAAATAAAAGGTAGGAATAAATGGACAGTTTTTCACAATGGAGGGAAGTAATGGAAGGGCCCCCCCCCACCGATCTGTACTAGAACCAGTGCTTTTTAATTTATTTATAAATGATCAAAAAAATGGGGTAAGCAACAAGGTGGCCAAATTTGCAGATGACACTAAACTATTTAGGGTAGTGAAATCCAAAATGGATTGCAGGGAGCTCCAAAAAGATCTCTCCAAACTGAGTGAATGTGCAACAAAATGGCAAATGCAGTGCAATGTAAGTAAGTGTAAAGTGATGAACATTACATATATACTGCTGGGGTCTGAACTGTCAGTGACTGACCAGGATTGAGATCATGGGTTTTATTTATTTTATTTAGCACATTTATTGACCGCCTGACTTCTTTAGACTCGAGGAGGCTTACATAAATTAAAACAACAACGAAGACAAGAGAAAGCGGAAAGAAAAAGGAAAGAAAAGGGAAAAAGAAAAAGAACCACCCCCACACAAACACATGTTAAAAACTAAAAGCCTGGCAAAATAGATAGGTTTTCAGGAGTTTCTTAAAGGATAGAAGAGAGGGGGCATTACAACTCTCAGGAGGCCGAGTGTTCCATAAGGAGGGGGCTGAAGCAGCGAAGGCCCTCCCACGAGCCTGGGCCCCACATACCTCCCCCCCCCGGCCCGGAACTCTAAGAACACCCAGCTGAGATGACCTCACAGGGTGGGTTGAAGTTGGACGGGAGAGGCATACACAGGTGCCAAACCCTGAAGGGTTTTATAGGTGATAACCAGCACCTTGGATTGGACCCGGAAGTGACCTGGCAGGCAATGCAGTGACCTCAGCAAAGGTGAAATGTGATCATATTTTTTGCTGCCCTTAAGCAGCTGGGCTGCAGCATTGAAGCTACTGAGTAATCTTCAAAGGCAACCCCAGGTAGAGCGCATTGCAGTAGTCTAACTGAGAGGTGACAAGGATATGAGTTACGGTTGCCAGGGCCTGCTGGTTGAGGTAAGGCCACAGTTGGCACACCAGACAAAGCTGGGCAAAGCTCCCCTGGCCACAGCTTCCACCTGCTGTCCCAGCAGGAGCCCTGAGTCCAGGATGACCCCCAAGTCACAAGCCTGCTCTTTCAAGGGGAGTGTGGCTGCATCAAGGGATATACTTGAAACCGGAACCTGGCCAGATCAAGAACTGAACAAGAACAACTCTGTCTCAGAGAGATTAAGCCTGAGCTTGTTTTGGCTCATCCACACCCTTACAGCCTCCAGACACTGGGTCAACACATGGTTGTGGTGGACAGCTCATTGAAAGTGTTGAGTCAGCATGCAGAGCTGTGAAAAAGGTAAAATTCATGCTGGGGATCATTAGGAAGGGGACTGAAAATAAAAGTGCTATTATTATAATGCCAAATCTATGGTGCAGTCATATTTGGAGGAATGTACACCGTTCTGGTCACCATATCTCAGAAAGGCTATTATAGAACTGGAAAAAGTACAAACAGAGGTTTATAAAATTATGCATGGTGTAGAGAGATTGGATAGACAGAAATTTTTCTCCCTCTCTCTCAACACTAGAACCAGGGATCATCCCATGAAATTGATTGCCAGAAAATTAGGTCCGACAAAAAGAAGTACTTTTTTACACAACACATCACTGATCTATGGAATTCTCTGTCCTAGGATGTGGTGATGACCAATAGCTTGAATGGTTTTGAAAGGGGCTTGGACCGATTCATGGAGGATGGGTTTATCAATGGCTACTAGTCTACATATAGGCTACTAGTCTATATATAGCTATAGCAGAGGTAGGCACCATGTGGCTACCTTACTACTACTTATATACTTATGGCTCTCCAGATGTTGCTGAACTACAACTCCCATCATCACCACCTGTAAAAAATTGAGGCTGAGGTGATGGGAGTTGTAGTTCAGCAACATATGGAGAGCTGCACATTGCCTATCCCTGAGCTATAGGCTACCTCCAGGCTCAGAGGCAGGATGCCTCTAAATACCAGTTGCAGAGGAGCAACATCAAGAGAGAGGGAATACCTTCATCTCCTGCTTGTAAGTTTCCCAGAGGGATGTGGCAAGTCCCTGTTGGATGCTGGACTAGATAGGCCTTGGGCCTGATCTAACAGGCCTTTCTTATGTTCCGGTTAAAATTATTATTATTATTTATTATTATTATTTTTACATTTATATCCCACTCTTCCTCCAAGGAGCCCAGAGCGGTGTACTACATACTTAAGTTTCTCCTCACAACAACCCTGTGAAGTAGGTTAGGCTGAGAGAGAAGTGACTGGCCCAGAGTCACCCAGCAAGGCTGAATGGGGATTTGAACTGGGGTCTCCCTGGTCCTAGTCAAGCACTCTAACCACTACACCACGCTGGCTCTGTTATGCCAGATGAGTAGCATTGGTAGTCCAATGGCAACTGAAAGATGAAGGGTAAAATCCACATTCAATCAGCAATGTCCATTGGGAGGAGATAAAGAAAACATTTACTACTTTCCTCTCCCAGCTTGCAGGTTATTCCTAATCAGGACAGGACTCTAGAAAGAGGGATATTGGCAGGTCAGTACACAGAAGGAACACACAGGTTTCCTATTGTAACTCATGGCTGGCATGCTGTGATGTGTATGTATTAGGCTTGTGCACAGGAGAAAAGGCTGGATCTGATGCAATACAATCCGGTCTAGCAGTAAAATTGTCACTTTGGTATAATGCTTCCTCCCTGTTGGATTGTTGGATCTTGTCAGATTTTAGTAGAAAATATCCAACTTAATAAGGTTTCCTGTAGGGATCAATGAGAAAAATAGCAATAACAATAAGAATACCTCCAGAAAGGCTGGGCAGAAAATACTCAAACTTCTCATGGTGGTAGGACATTATGATAGCATTAAGTCCGAGTTCACATGTATACTCTAACCACAGTTACAGCTGGCCGAAGTTGTAACTGCAGTACACCTGCACGTGCAAAAACATGGTTACGGTCTGAAAGTTAATTGCATTTTGCTCTGCCAAACTCCAATTTATTATTATTATTCCCGACTGCAGGCTCCGTTATAACTGCAGTTTCACTCCAATTCCAAACTCCAGTCATAGAGGCAGTGGTGCAGACCCAGCCGAGGATGTGGCTGTTCCATGCTTTTGGCACTTCTCGCTGGCAGCCTCTTAGAAAACTGGCCACATCCCTCCTGTCAGCTGTACAGCTCCAGAGGTGCCAGGCTACAGGGAAGCCGCCACACCTCATCCCGGACTGGCCAGCCTATCAAACTGCACAGCTGCTCAGGTGCAGCCCTAATTTCCACTCCGTCCCTTGCTCCTCCACCCGGCAAGTGGCAGGGCAAAGGCACAGGACAACCGGATGGGCACTCAGCACTTTGCTCCTTGAGAAGGGAGCCATAAATGTTTACAAGCACAAACACTCCAAGCAGGGTACCCCATTATGGTGCCAGGATAAATCAATTGGCTAAGGGAGGAACACAAAAGGCAGACCCAAGCAAGGAAACTGGAGCAGCCAAGTTCTATTTTTTACACAGCAAGGGTGGGGAGGGGGGCCCAGGCCCTTCCCCTGGTATGCACACATGCAATATTGGCCATGATCGGAACTTTCCTGCATTACAACTAGATATTGACCTACCAATGCAGACCAGGACCGCTCTCTCATGACAGTGACAGGCCATAGAGGCACACATGTGGGCCGGTAGCTGCTGCTACCCAGCCAGGTTACTATGTCCCTGTAATCCCCAAAGAAGGGTACCCCAGGAACACCTTTCCTGGTCGGTGGCTGGTGGACAGCAGGATTAAAAGCACCCCCTCTGGCAGTCAGGTTGCCCCACAGCACATATGCATGCTTTTCTCTGCCCACCACGCCCACATAGTTTGGCAGGAATCGCTGAAAATGCCAGCTCCTCTCACCCAGGATTCTCCGCAGCGGCTGTTCAACATATGCCGCAATGCCAGTCCTGGCCCAAGAATTTTGAATGGTTGGAAGGGTCCTCTCCACAGCCCACTGCCCACACCATCCATGCAAACGGTTTGCGTGAGGGTGTTATTGGCAGGGTTTGAAAGGCAGCCCCCAAGAAGGGAGTCCTGAGCAGCTAAGTTCTGTTCTTTTCACAGAAATGTTGGGAAAGTGGGGGCCAGCCCCTTCCCCTTTGGGGGAGGGGTTCATGCCCCCAAAGGCTTGCTCATGGGTCAGTCTAGGGTCAACTGAGATCCTTTTTCAAGGATCCAGCCACCCAACCCAGGACTGAGTGGCCAGGCATGAGCATGAAGAGCCATGGTGATACCTCCAGACAGCTCATGAGGAAGACCATCAGAGAGGAAAGGAGAGAATTGCCTGGACAAATCTGCAATGATGCCAGGGGGCAAAACATCATCCTTCCACACTAACACCTTCCTCACAAGAGCATCAGGTCATGGGTGCTCTGAATAGAGCAAGGATGTTTGTCTAGTTGGCAGCTGCAGGGAGTGCTACCCCAGAGACCAATTTGCTTCTCTTGGGGACTTCAGACAGGCTGCTACAGAACTGTGTCCCCTGCCAGCCCACCATGTGTACATGTGTACCCTTGCCCTCACCCTGGAATGGCCATTCTGCTGTCTGGGGGGTGGCTGGAGAATGGGGCCTCCCCTGTCCCCCCTGCAGATCTGCAAATGGTGCAAGGATGGACCAGGACCAGGAGTTTTGAATGGATGGAAGGGTCCATGCCGGTGTCTACCCCTCCCTTAGTACTGCACGCTCACCCGGGTAAGGGCAAAGGGAGTATATAGATGGCCTTTGGGTGCATAAAAGTCTGCACAGGAGAAGAGGGTGGGGAGCTTTTGAGGGGATCTGTTCTGGGTTTTTGTTGTTGTTGTTGTTGTTACAAAGGAAGGGTGGGGAAGTGGGGTCCAACCACTTCTGGTGTGTGTGGGGTTTTACAACCCAGGCTACTCATGATCAAGGCATGACTCTTCAACAATGAAATGTCCACGTAGACTACGCCCACTCATAAGAGCATCAGGCCATGGATGCTCTGAGTTGAGCTGTGTTGCTGTGTGTTAGGAAGCAGTTAGGGTGTTGGGAACCGGTGGGTTGAGACTGATTTCCTGGTCCCAGGGACAGCAGCTGAGGTGCCTCAGAAATGAGCCCCTTGTCTGGCCATTCACACTTTTGCACAGGTGCATCATCACCAATGGCCCCTGCAGGCAACCCAGCTGCCCCAAGGTCAGGGGAGCAGAGGAAAGTGTGTTCTTCAGTGAATCCCCACACCTGCTTATCTGCACATGGCGCACAGATGGAGCAGAGCCAGGATTTTAAAACTTGAGTAAATGTACTGCCCTGTTGTACCACTCCACAGCTGTGCGTGTGGCCAGGCTATGGCACAGGGAGTGTGAGGATGTCCTCTGGGGTGCATGCAAGGTTTCAGAGGGGTTTGGTAGAGGAAAGTAGAGGGGTTCCCCCAATTTTAAATAAAGAGAGTTGGGGGCCCACTAGAGTGGGGCCCCCTTGGATTCCCTGGTGGTTAAGTGGGCAGCTAAGGCCATGAGCTCGCAGTCCGTGGTGGGGATAGCACCTTAGCAGGCACAGGAATATCCCCAGTAGACTGTCCCTCTCATGAGGGTGTGAGCCCACTGGGCAGCAAGCTGCTTGTCGTGGGTTTGTGATGGGTCTGGCTGGAGTGCTCTGCAAGGGTCTCCCCTCACGACATCTTCCCTGGACATGGTGGGACAGACTCGCCCAGCATCCTTTGCTGTCCCCCATCTGCATATTCCATTCTAGTGAGTGCGGGTTTGCCCCTCCCCTCCCACACTGAAGTGAGATTCCATCCCCCCTGGACCCCCAATTCCCCTGGGAATTCAGGTTTGTGTGCTGCTCTCAGGGTGTGCGGCCACTTGGTTGGGTGGCAGTGCCATGGCTAGCAGAAGCAGCACTGTCATTACAGGGCATTTAAAGGGCTTTCAATGCCCTTCCCCTGCCAAGAATGGTGGAGCACTCAAAAAATGCATCATTGCGCTCAGCACGTTAACCCTGGAGATGGTAGCCCATTGTAGCCAAGCTGCTGATTCGGTGATGCTTTGCCCACAGTCTGGCCATGGAGCTGGCTGGGATTGGGATGGGAGGCCAAGGGGAAGGGAGGGGCTCCACGCTCCTGAAACTCCAGTCTGGCTGGTGAATTGGAGTTAGATATTGTAACTGTGGTTATCTTGTACATCTGAATCTGGTCTAAGTGTGTGGAGTTTTAAGGAGATTGGTAACAGGTTAAAAAAAAATAAACTTTTAAAAAGAACATTGCAAAACATGCAGGAATTGAAGCTCCCACTCTATCCATTAAGCATGTCACGTTTAGAGAAAATTGCTCCTTGCTTTCATATCAAAGAGTATTAAAAGTTTTTAAAATTGCCCTAACTACTTTATTTTATGGCAGAAAGTCACAGACCACTAAGCAGAAACAGGATGAACACAAGAGGCAGGCAAAGTCAAAATTCTTTTCTCCCACCCACCCCCACCCCGCCGTATTCTGCTTTGCAAGTCAGCCTCAATGCTAGTCAACTGGCAAATGTGCAACTGAATTATGCCCTTGTTTCCCTGCTCCAGAAAGGTGGCAGTTCAATGAGTAGAGCTACAGTTTTATGAGCAGAGCTACAGTTTTGTGACTTTACAAGCACTTGCTCCTATTACTTTAAAGAGTTCAACAGGCAAGGTATTCAATTGCAAATTACTTAAAAGACCAACCAATGATCTAAACTAAATCATTGTATAATTTGGAATGCTCAGTTTAAAAAGAACTCCAGGTTCCTTTCTTCATTCTTGTTATTTTTAATCCAATTTTCTAAACTATGACATAAATCATATACTGCTCATTTCTTCCTCAAGAAACTCCATGGAACTCTATTAATTTAAACATTCATTTGAAAACACTCCACGTTCCTCACTCCATTTTTTCATACTTATTTCTGTATATTAATTTAATATTATTGATTTCAAAAGATACTCTTTCCAACTTTATTAATAGAATGCCTTTCTATAGTAATAGCTTATCACCTCAAAGCTTTTAAAGCATGCTAAAAACAAATCAGTAGTTATCTAGCGCTAGCAGAAAGACCAAAGGTAACCACCCTGAAGTCCCATTGACTTCAAAGGGGCAGATTTATGCTTAACCCGTGCATTTAACTCAGTAGGACTTAAATGCACTTAACTGTTCCTAGATTAACATTTGCTAGATATATAGCTCCTATGCACTGTAACAGCTGCAATGCCAAATGCCATTTTAAGATGTTTCAAATACTGTCAACGATCTAAACAATGCATTGGACAAAGACAATTTAGTAGATTAAACAGTTAAGGTCAAACCAACCTCTGAAGGCCAAACTTTATAGGACTATCCACATATTACATTTTAGACAGGTACAGCCTGTATACAGTTTCCATTGAGCATTGGTTTGAATACACATACAATTATTCACAATTTATCTTCAGTGCTCATACAGCAGTATACACAATCTGCACCTTGCATTAGAGGAGTCCAGTCTCCAGGTACACTTGTAGGTATGACAGGCTTTCACACAAAAACATGTATTTGTGACACCTGTATGTACGTACTGCATAATGTGACTAATAGCCCTTTATTGATCAGATCTGCTACTGGATATTATCATCTTTCCAAACCTTAAAAGCAGCTAGGGGAGAGAAGTTGATTGTGGCTATGGCACTGGAAGTGGTTTTTTAAATCCTGACCCCTGCACCATTTCATCATCTGAACTAATGGACTGTTGGGGAAAATGCAGGCACCCTGTCATAGCCATAGCAGCTTAGGAAAAGGCATGTGGAGTCGAATTAATCCCCCATTCCACAGCATGGTGACCCTGCTTCAATTCCACTCCCCTTTCAGTAGCTGCTGTTAAACTTGTAAACTTTTAAAGATGTAAACTTTTAAAGATGTTTGGAGCAGGGCTGTTTCTAAGTCAAGGTGAATTGAGGCCATTGCCCTGAGACCCACTTCGGTTAGTGGACCTGTACTTCCCGTTGCTGCAGCTTGGCCATCACCTTCCTTCCTCCTCATGCACCATCCACACCTTGCCTCTCCTCCTCTCTTCAAAACAGCATGCTGTGAGTGGTCACTGCTCAGCTCTGAGCCTGATTTCATACTAGTTGGCCTGGAAGAAGGGAGGGGAGCAGTGATGAAGCAATAGTGCATGCTCATTGGCCACTGCAGCAGCCCAGCAAGGAAAGGAGGAGAAGGGTGAAGAAGAGCAGTGTGGCTTCGCGTTTGTTTGTTTAGTTGCTGGTGACTCAGACTCACTCTCTACAATCAAATTTTTTTTAAAAACATTTATATCCCACCTTCTCCTCCAAGGAGCTCAGAGTGGTATACATGGTTATGCTTTTATCCTCACAACAATGCTGTGAGGTAAGTTAGGCTGAGGGATACATGACAGGGCCAGAGTCACCCAGTGAGTTTCGTGGTTGAATGGAGAGTCAAACTCAGATCTTCCAGGTCCTAGTTCAACACTCTAACCACTATGCTATTGCAGAACTTGTTTTCAGGCAGCAAGACCTGAAAGAGCTGCCAGCAGGAAACTGAGCCGGAGGACGCAGGTGTGTGCATGCGTGTGTGCACATGCACACGTGCATGAGAGCAGGAGAAAGGATTGCACAAGACTGAAATAACTTATTATTATTAAATGTCTTCCATATGAGGCCAATAAACCAACAAAAAAAAATACATGAGGCCCATACGGAATAGTAAGATTATGGGCAACTACTGGATACTGAAAACAAAAATTAGTGTTTGATATTATTATTATTTTTTATTTACAGTCAGAAATTTGTTATTGACTGGTTTGTTTTATCCAGACATCAAGTCCTTCCCAAGGACCTGGGATGGCTGGATTTTATTATCAATGTTGTTGCTGTTATTATAGATATCTTTGCAGAATATAGGCTGTTCCTAGTAAAGTTGCTTTTTGTAGTTGGCTGATGGTGATTTCTGTGGCCCCTATGGTGTTGAGGTGCTCTTCAAGTTGTTTTGGAATTGCACCTAGGGTGCCAATTACCACTGGGATTAATTTGGACTTTTTCTGCCACAGCCTTTCAATTTCAATTTGTAGATCTTTGTATTTGGTGATTTTTTTCCTATTTCTTTTTCTTCTATTCTGCTATCCCCTGGTATTGCTATGTCGATTATTTTAACTTGTTTTTCTTTCTTCTCAACTACAGTTATATCTGGTGTATTGTGTGGCAAATGCTTGTCTGTTCGTAGGAAGAAGTCCCATAATATTTTTGCATCTTCATTTTCTACAACTTTTTCATTTTTATGGTCCCACCAGTCTTTGGCTACAGGTAGCTTGTATTTTTTGCAGATGTTCCAGTGTATCATCCCTGCTACCTTGTCATGCCTTTGTTTGTAGTCAGTCTGTGCGATCTTTTTACAACAGCTGATTAGGTTGTCCACTGTTTCATCTGCTTCTTTACAAAGGCGGCACTTGCCATTTGTTGTTGATTTTTCGACTTTTGCTCTTATTGCATTTGTCCTTAGTGCCTGTTCTTGTGCAGCCAATATTAAACCCTCTGTTTCTTTCTTCAAGTTGCCATTCTTAAGCCATTGCCAGGTCTTGGTGGTGTCTGATTTCCATTTAAATTGTGCAAATATTGACCATGCAGTGGCTTATTTTGCCATTCTTCTTCTTCTCCTTCTCCTAAATGATGAGAGATACCTCTTTAAGTTGGAATTAACAGACTGCTTTGTTAGAGACTCATCCCACTAATAATAGCACAATCTTCATTGTCTACCCAGAAGCAAGTTCCATTGGCTGACATGCTCCACCGCCCTCTGGCGACAGAAGGAGGGCTATGGGTCAGCAAGAAGCCTTCAGCATTCCTATGCTGGAGGACTGGGCATAGAAAGGAGGAGGGAATTATTTTCATTTCTCTCTCCTTCCTCCAAAAGCCCTTTATACTTGTAGAAATCTGTTCCTGAGGACTACATCACTTCTTTTATTCTGTCAGTTCTCTTCTATTTTCCCTAAAAGTTTTTGTTGTAAACTGCCCAGAGACATAAGTAAGTAAGTTTTGGGTGGTATAAAAATATGTTAAATAAAATAAAATAATAAAATAATAAACACAGTTTATGTTTAAAAAAAAATAGTTGCAAAAACCAGCATGTTGATTATCCTTTTACATAGATGTATTGTACTTTGTTGACATGTACTGTAAAACCATGGCCACAGCTTCCCAGGATAACACATCCCCTCTTTAGCAAAATTAATCACTTGTTTGTGTAGCAAAATACACATTTATTCTATTAATTCATTTGCTGTGTTTACTTCCCTCTTCTTCCAAGGAGCTCAGAGAGGCCTAAATATGTTTCCCAGGTGGTTTCCCAGCCAGGCACTGAACAAGGTTTTACTTCCCCTTCTTCCTCACCCCCCACACATTAACTCCGGTAGCTTACACATCACGTGCCTTCAGGTCATTCTCTATAGACAATGTCCACTTGGTTGCAAGTTAGACTATTGTGATGTGCTCGAGATGGGGCTGTCCTTGAAGAACATTCAGAATTACAGCTGGACCAAATGTGACCAGAGTGCTATCAGAGGCCTGCTTTTCAGAGCATGCTGTTGCAGTATTATTCATGTTTTTATTTGGTTTGTTTCCAAGTCCAATTAAAAGTGATAGGTATCACCACCTTTAAAGTCCTATACAGTTTGAGACAAGGATAATTCAAAGACACCCTGCTCCCACATAGTTGTTCCTGAACACTGAGGTCTTTGGCAAGGCCCTGCTCTGTCTTGTCGCTTTTGAGGTATCAAAAGTTGGAATGTGGTAGTTTCCACATTCCAATGGACCCGTGGTTCTGCTTTGCCCCCCCCCCCACTCTCCTATCCACATTCGGACGACAGGAAGAGCATTCTTTCTGAAGTCCATGAGACTGCAGAGAGGAAGGGGAACTGGCTGTGCAGGCTTCCTTCTTGAAGGACAGCACACACAGCCAATAATGCAGGGAGAAAGGGAAGAATCTGGCCGAATGCAGCCTCCAGTGCTGCATTCGAACGTACCTGAGGCTCCATGGAACCCCAGTTTTGAGCAGAGAAACTCAGTACAACTGAGTCTCCAAACTGGAGTCTCCGGCGTGAAACCTTGGGTTGCAGAAGGAACAGGACTGGAGTTGCATGTGTTTGGACGTAACAGTAGGAAAACCTTTATCTCCTGCAACTTTGGTTCCACATTACATGTGAATGCAGCCTTAGTAAAGATTATTTTTCCCTTGGTTATATTTGTGGTTATGAGGCTGCTTGGCTGTTAATTCTTTCTCCTGTTTTGGGGATGCCTAGGACTTTACTCCTGCTATTCATATCTATTTGATTTTTTAAATCGCACATATTTGGACTTCTAAAATTGTATTTTTATTCATTTGTTGTACACCACTTTGCAGGCCCTTTCTTGAGATGGTTTTGGACCATTGTGTAGGGAGCCTATACAACATGTTAAAATATGTTCCAAGAGACTACCTACTTTCACCCTTTTCCATACAGGAAAAGAGTAATGTGTGAAGCAGGTTTTCCTCTCTCTCGGTTACTGAAAAACTGAGAATAAAAAAACACCAGACTAAATTTAAAAGCTTGCAGTATTCAAATCCATATCTCATGCTGAGGGATTTACAGTAATTCTGTGAAATGGTACTGGATAGTTCCTTATTGCAAAATTCATTATTTCAATTATTGTAGAGAATTATGGCAAGACACTTTGCAGATTGTATCCCCCTATACTTAATAACTGAGAGAAAAACACTGTGAATGCACACTTAATCTGCCTAGCAAGCAGGGACATTCTGCTACATTAGCTGAATGGAAATATTTTGGATTAACATGGTGTTTGATACCCAGCTGTTGTTGGTGTAAAAATCTTTCACTGAAACTTTAAAAAGAGGACATCAAATATTATTTCCTCATATGAAAAAGCATATAGTTTTAATATCTTTTATCTCCATTAACCAAAAACATCTATAATCATTTTATAAGCTGTAAAGACTTTGTACAGCCTGGTATATGATAGCTTTAGAAATGAGGCTCCATGTATTCACACTTGGCCTTGATCTTTCAGTTGGACATTGCACTGGGGGAGGGATGCATCCAGGCACACATTTAACAGGTGCAGTTTCCCTAATCACTTCCTAGAGATGCCCCTGATGAATTTCTGCTGGATGCATCTCTGATCAAGGCAAAATGTGGGTTCGCTTCAAATTCAAAGTCATATCTCTCTCTATCCATTCAGTTGTGTCCAACTCTCAGTCACTCTATGGATCAATGCACTCCATGCCGTCCTATCTCATACAGCTTCCTTTAATTCCGCCATGGTCATTCCATTCTAAAAAATGATATTTAGTAATCCAAAAACCTTCACTTTTAGACGAGAATTAAGATGCTTTACATTTTCACTTGTCCTCTAAAAAAAATGGAAATTACAAGTTAAGGTGTCCATCTTAACTTCCATGCCATGTAAACTGTACATACTTTGTACTGTCTGGTATATTATAATAGCTTTAGAAATGAGGCTCCATGCACCTGGACTTTGCCTTGGTCTTTCAGTTGGACATTGAGTTGGGTAAGGATGCATCCAGGCAGCCATTCAAAAGGTGTAGCTTCCCCACTTACCTAGGTGTAGTGCGCAGGTAACCTGCACTAGAGTAAATAGGCCATTTCGGTCCCTGAAAGTTTTCTAGGCCGATACCAGTTCCTCACACCTGAGCCAAAACTGGTGAAAGCAGCGGGAAGAACTGAAGAAAACTGGATCAAGTAATTGATTCCTTCAAGCATTTAAGAAGAACTTTATTCAAACCCAAGAAATAATACATTAATAGTATACCTGCAAACAGAAAACACTGAATACTCATTGCCATTTATTTTACAAACTGACCTGTGGAACCCTGTGACACTTGAAATAGTAACAAAATACATTTTGCTTTATTATTTTAGTCATTTATTCAGTTTCTATACTACCCTTCCAAAAATGGCTCAGGGCAATTTACACAGAGAAACAATAAATAAATAAATAAGATGGATCCCTGTCCCCAAAGGGCTCACGATCTAAAAAGAAACATACGATAGACACCAGAAACAGTCACTGGAGGTACTGTGCTGGGGGTGGATAGGGCCAGTTACTCTCCCCCTGCTCAATAAAGAGAATCACCATTTTAAAAGGTGCCTCTTTGCCACGTTAGCAGGGGATTATGTTTAATGGGAAAGCAAATTGAGGTGGCATATCTGACTACAAACTGAAGGATAAGAGATAACATTGAGTCTGTTCTCACAAGCAGCCAAGACTGGGCTAGGGCAGCTAAGTCCAGACTTGGTTGCCCACAGGAACCAGTAGTGCCTCAGCGGCAAACCCGGCAAAGATGCTGGGCCTTTAAATGAGGTTAAGGAAGTGAGTGCTCCTTTAACCCCATTTACTTGTCCATGTGTAAGTGCCAGTTGCTTTCAGGCAATGCTGAAACACTGGCAGTTGCCTGCCTGTCACTGGGGTGTGTGTGTTGGGGGGGTGTCCTCACAATGCACCACACACTTGCGAGGTGCATTGTGGGTTTTCCTGTAGCCGGCACAATGTGTCCCCGCTTCAGAGCAATCCATCCTGCTCTGTGCTGCATGGAGCAGGGCTGATCATGTGGAAGCATGGAGCGTGCTCTCACCAAGCTTCCAAGGATTATCTGGGGGAAGGCAAAGTTTGAGAAGTCTTCCCCCGCCCATCACCAGGTAGGTTGTGTGAATGGCCCCATTGAGCAACAAGGGCAACCGCTAGTCAGTTCAGAGTTAATTCAAATAAAGGACAAAGCATAATTTACAAACACATTCATTTCCACCCCTAGAACAGCCCCGCTCCCTTTTAGGGGAAGACACAGCCAGAGGAGGGAATGACTGGAAGCAGGGCTGGTGGAACTTTGTTTTCACTTTCAGTTCTTTGTTATCTCACCTGCTGGAACATCAAGAAAACAGTAAGATCTGTTGGCAACATAGACTATCTGCTGGTAGTTGGTGTCTCTTGTCCTGGTCTGAGGCCTCTCCCCTTTCCTGGCTGATTGCAAGACCTTTTTCATCTGGGTAAATTGGTTGGCGAGGAAGGATTAGTGCAGCTATTCTTGCTTTAAAAGTCGAGGCTTTGCTATACGCACAGCTGGTGGCAGACCACATGTAGGTGGCTGCCTAAGGGGGGGTGGTTTTTGGTGGTGGAACATGCTTTCACCAGTTATACTTCCTAGTTGCATGTAGATTTAGCCTGATATAGGTATGTTCTTTGGTTTATCTGGAGATGGGGAAATGAGAATGATGTTCAGTGCCCCTGGAGTGGCTATTCCAGTGGTGATGGGGGACAGAGGAAGATGTGGCATTGTCAGGAAAGCGGGCCATTACAGGGGAAGGGAAATCAGAAACTTAATAGCTGTTACCCCTTCCAGCTCTCTCCAAGTTCTCTGACCTTAGGGAGCAGTACCACCCACCCACAGAACCTTACTTTGCTTCTCTGTAATGCTAGGTCTGTTCAAAATGAAATAGAAATCATCCACGACTTGCTTATGGATGATGGTGCCAACCTGGTGTGTATCACAGAGACCTGGTTAGGAAAGGCTAGTGATCCAGTCTGGTCCCAGCTTCGCCAGGATACTCGCTTGTGGAGCAAGTGAGAGGACGTGGGCAAGGAGGTGGAGTGGCTGTAGTCCATAAGAATAGTAAGAATAATATATCCCTTACCAGGATCCCTGTCAGCAGATCAGCCAATATTGAATGTGTATACCTAAGTCTGGGGACCAGGAACAGACTGGGACTTCTGTTGGTGTACCATTCACCCTGCTGCCCAACAGAATCCCTAACTGAACTGACTGACTTGGTTGCAGAGCTGGCACTGGAGTCGCCCAGGTTGATGGTGGTTGGGGACTTCAATGTTCACCTTGGGACCACTTTGTCAGGAGCAGCTTAGGAGTTCATAGTGCTCATGACAACTAAGAGCCTGCCCCAAGTGGTCTTGGGACTGATGCACATTGCTGGCCACATGCTCAGTTTAGTCTTCTACTCTGGTCAGGGTGGTGTTCCATGGGTAGGGACACCTGTGGTCTCCTTATTGTCATGGATGGACCACCACCTGGTTAAGGTTGGACTGCCAACCACAACACACCTCTGCAAGGATGAAGGACCTATTAGGATGGTCTGCCTGAGTATCTGATTGGATCCAATAGGAATCCAATAAGCCTTGGAGGGTTTTAAGGTTGGTTCTGCCAGTGATCCTGTTGATGTCCTGGTTCAGACTTGGAATCAGTAGACACCATTGCTTCTAAATGCCCCTGCTTCTAAACTAGCCGCTTGATATATCACGTGGGCTGAAGTGGCAAGGCAGGAGGTTAGAGCACAGGTGGCTTTTGGGCAGGCTATGGAGTGGAGACTGCCTTGGTTGGCTTAAATGGATGATCTCCAATTGGGATTCAACAGGGCATGTGTGACCCTGTTGGTCCTCTTGGATCTCGGCAGCTTTCAATACCGTAGACCATGGTATCATTCTAGACCACCCGAGGTACTGCGTTGCTGTTTTTTCACTCATACCTCTTGGGTAGATTCCAGATGGTGTCACTTGGAGACTGTTGCTCTTCCCACAGGGCTCCATTCTATCACCAATGCTTTTTAACATCTACATGAAACTGCTGGGAGAGATCATCAGGAGATTTGGAGCTGGATGCTATCAATATGCTGATGACACCCAGATCTATTTCTCCATATCAACTATATCAGGGGATGGCTTAACCTCTCTAAATGCTTGTGTGGTATCATTAATGGGCTGGATGAGGGAGAACAAACTGAAGTTCAGTTAAAAAAAGATGGAGGTACTCATTGTAGGAGGCTAGAACTTAGGAAGTTATTTAGATATGATGTATATGACAAATATTTATATACCACATTTCAACAAAAATTCCCAAAGTGGTTTACAAAGATATAAATAAATATCTGCCTGTTCTGAATGGGGTTATATCTGGATTGGGTTACATTCCCCCTGAAAGATCAGGTACATAGCTTGGGAATACTTCTGGACCCAAACCTCTCCCTGATATCTCAGACTGAGGCAGTGGCCAGGAGTGCTTATCATCAGCTTTGGCTAATATGCCAGCTATGTTCCATTTCTTGAGATAAAATGACCTTAGCACAACAGTGCATATACTGGTATCATCCAGGCTTGACTACTGCAATGTGCTCTACTTTGGGCTGCCTTTGTACATAGTTCGGAAACTGCAGTTGGTGCAAAATGTGGCAGCCAGGTTGGTCTCCGGAGTCACCTGTACAGACCACATTACTCCTATTTTAAAATAACTACACTGGCTGCCAGTTAGTTTCTGGGCAAAATACAAAGTGCTGGTTATTACCTACAAAGCCCTGAATGGTTTTCAGGGTATTTAAGAGAGTGCCTTCTTCATGAACCCCTCTGCCTATTAAGATCATCTGGGGAGATCTAGTTGTGGTTGCCACCAGCTTGCTTGGTGGTGACCCAAAACCCGGCCTTCTCTAGGGTTTCCCTGGGGCTCTGGAACATAGTCCCAAATAACATCAGAATCTCTCCATTTCTGGTTGTTTTTAAAAAACTTTTGAAAACACATCTGTTTCATCAGGCTTTTTGTTTATGATATTCTAAAATTTTCACGTTTTATTTATGGTGATTTTAATCTGTTTTACATTATTTTTAGGTTTTAGTTGCTGTTTAAATTGTAAACTGCCCTGAAGATTCACTTTTTAACTTTTCTATTATAAAATCTTTTCTAAAGGGGAAAAAGGGGGCATTATACACAGGAGGAACAGTGTACCAATGTATGAGTCAAGATAATTGGTAATCTTGTTTTATTCTTTCTACTTGGTGATGAGGATAGGGATTGTGTGGTGATCATAACAACTTTCATATAATTTGGTTCTTTGTCTACAGAAGTTTGTAAAAGTGATGTTTTCATGAAGGTACGGGTCACTGAGGAAGACATATGTTGAAACGCGTCTGACCCATTGAAAAGGACTCTTACACTTTGAAAAGCCTTCTTATTGTTTGGTGGAAAGGCATTTGGTCTTCATAAGAACTTTGACTCATTGTGAGCCTACTTGGACTATTTAGAGACATTTTTAGATATTCCTTTATGTGATTTTGTATTATATTGTTTGCACAGGAATGTTTTTATGATATGATTTTAAATGAGTTTAGTTGTTCTATGTAGAACTTGTAAATTATATTAATATACCCAAATTATATTAATATACCAAATTTTCAGGTACATTCTGAATTTTTGGCAGCCTATTATTACATTAGGTTCTTGTTCTGGTCTTTTTTTGGCATCTATTTTCTTTTTTGGATCAGCAATACACCCTATTTTGTGTTGTGATTACACTGCATCTCTCCCCAGCCCAGTGTCCAGCTAAAAGACCAAGGCAAAGTGTGAATGCATAGAGCCTCATTTCTAAAGTAATCATAATATATCACACTATACAAAGTCTGTACAGTTTATATGGCACAGAAGTTAAGATGGGCACCTTAACTTAAAATTTGATTTCAAGCCTTTCTTATTTATATTTATTTGTTTTGTACACTTATATACCACCCCATACAAAAGAGTCCCTGGGTGAGTCACAATTATGAGGCAAGTCTACATTATATGAGGCTTTTTATTATTTTATTATTATTTATGCAATTTCTATACCACCCTTCCAAAAATGGCTCAGGGAAAGTATTGTTTTAGACAGATAAACAATAAATAAATAAGATAGATAACAGATAGACAACAGCAACAGTCACTGGAGGTACTGTGCTGGGGGTGGATAATGCCAGTTACTCTCCCCCTGCTAAATAAAGATAAACAGCATGTTAAAAAGGTGCCTCTTTGCCAGGTTTGGGGCAAAAAAACCAAAAAGAAACCATGCACAATGGTAGACGGGGGAAATCTCAAGCAAAATTAAAGAAGCACAAGCTGGACTGTACCTGGGGACCTGTGTGATGAAATGTACAAAGATATCCCTAGACAAAATGCATGTGCCAAATCTCTTATGACCAAGGGTACTATATTGACAACAATAGCATGAACAAATAGCAATGACAAATCAAATGTCATGCAAGTTCTGTACACACATACATAAGTTAAGAAATCATACATATCAGTAAACTGAACAAAAGTCAATATTAAATATTGTACAAATTCTGTTGGCAGATGTTCATGTACTGAGGAAACAATCACAAGCATATGGAAAATGTTCATATACTGAAATCAGAGTCTTGCAATGACAAAAGGAATCCTAGAATCCTGATAGGCTAACCTGGGATTCTTGAGCCCATTTCGGAGTTCCTCCTTCCTCAGAGAAATCCATCATTCTATGGAGATAAGATGTACACTTGCTAATCCTTTACACGGGCTTCTTAGATAAATGACCATAATAAACCACACATAGTCCTTCCCCTTAATCACAAACCAGTACATACCAAATAATTCCTTCTACATGAGCCCGAAACACTGTAGCTCTCTATATGCAAGTCCTTATGGAGGCAGCATTTCCTCCTACAGCTTCTTGAGGAAAAAACGAACTGGCCTCCAAGCACCAAAAGCTTGAAGATATACAGACTAGCACCAATCAAAGTGCTTCAGAACCAGGTGAAGCAGCTTCCAATTGGAGCTACAGGAGAATTGGTGCAAACATTTCTGCATCAGCTGTATGATATCAGCATGTTCTATGACATTGCAACTGCTTCTTCATTACTGACATGTCAGTGTGACTGATCCAAGATCTATGTATAAAACACAAAAAATGCCACACTACTATGAGTGCAAAGGCAACAAGCCATATTTTAAAGTAAATACAAAAACCAAAAAACCCTATATATGAGTAGTTGATATAGGGTAAATTGCTTTAAATAAAACTGATGTGAATACTATCCTTCTTCAAAATATACCCAATGATCCACATGACGAAGCTGAACAACTACAGAAAAACTGACATGTCACATGCAGAGTTGAGCCCATGGGGTGTGATCGTGTTTAAGCTATATATGGTGGACTCCATTTGTAACAGCATCTGTTCAATATTCTCATGGCCAATTTTTTTAGATTTATATTTGTGAATTACACTGAACCTGATATCTTCAGGGGAGTGTTGAAAACTCCTGAAGTGCTCAGTAAGAGGTGCTTCCAAAACCTGTACTCTTTGCCAAGTTTAGCAGGGAATTTTTAGTATGGAAAAAAGACCACTACGCAGAGAAATGACAGAGGTTCATAAAATTATGCATGGAGTAGAGAGGGTAGACAGAGAGAAATTTTTCTCCCTCTCTCACAACACTAGAACAAAGGGTCATCCCATGGAACTGAAGTCCAGGAAATTTAGGGCCAACAAAAGGAAGTACTTTTTTCACACAGCACATAATTTCACAGGATATGGTGATGGCCACTAACTTGGATGGCTTTAAAAGGGGATTAGACAGATTCATGGTCTATCAATGGCTACTAGTCTGGTGGTTATAAGCCATCTCCAGCCTCAGATGCAATATGCTGTTAAATACCAGTTGCAGGGGAGCAACAACAAGAGGGCATGCCCTCACTTCTTGCCTGTGGACTTCTCAGGGGCATCTGGTGGGCCACTGTGTGAAACAGGATGCTGGACTGGATGAGCCTTGGGCCTGATCCAGCATTGCTGTTTAGCCTAATGGCTAAGATCAAGTGTAAGTACCTGTTCTTATACATTATCTGTGGTGAAAATAACATGGCCAACACTTTGAAAACTGTTTATAGGAGTTTAAAACTTAAAATTTCTATATCTCAGCCATTTAGCAATGGATTTACATCAAATTTGGAGGAGTGTTGTCTCATATCCCCTAGCAGACTTTTGCACAATTTTAGATGGATTGGTTGGTTAGTTTTGACTTTATAAGCAATAGAATATTCAGGGCTTATAATGATGGAATATTGAAAACACTCATCTTAACTCTACTGGCACGACTGTGCCAGTATAATTGATTTAGTTTTTGAAGCTCAGCAAACCAGCAATGACATGCATATACGTGAACATTTTCTTCTCAAGTTGAACATTTATTAATACACACTGAAATGGTTCCAATATCTCTGGTATATTTAAAATCAGTATGACGTCTCAATCTAAGGCTTAGATCCCTCAATTAAGGACTGCTTCTTTGTTCAGTAAATAGGGCAAGTGATGTCTTTCTTTGTGCTGTGGAAGTACCTTAACTTTAAAAGAAACCTTTAATATTTGTATCAGAATATAACAATTCTCCAATTTAAAAATCCAGGAGAAATCTAAGAACCAAATCTTACACCCAATTTACTATACTGATCCACTGATTATGTAGTATTCCCTATCATTCTTAAACATATCCTGATTCTATATATCTGAGATTTCAAATACAAATAATGAGCAAATTACAAACATTTTGTCAATCAACACCATTCTATCACAAACTTGTTCTTTACCTTGCCTGCCATATTCTGAACACCTTTGTGGCTATAGGTTGTCTAAAAGTAGCAAGTTATAAATGCAAGAACTTCAAATATCCTGTCCTTAGTTGGTGACTGGTATCCATTTTTCCATTATCATGCTGTGACCATGCTTGCAACTATAAGCATATTTTTGTACCATTTGCCTATACATATATGCAGTTTCTCTTTCAGTGATAGATCTTAACAATTGTATAAGGAGAAACAGTATGAGTATGTTCTTTAATGTTATCCTGTACCTTAAGGCCTAAGTAGACATGAGAGTGGCAATCACATTTGCTTCAAAATGTTTTATTTTGTTCTAAAATGTTTGATGGGGTGAGATGAGCCTACTCCTCCCACCTTTCCACTTTTTCATTGCCTCTGTCATCAAGTACATTTTTCCACAGACCGGAGGATCACTTCTGGTACTGGAACTGGCCTGGGAGAAAGTGCTTGTATTGATGGAGTGCAGAGAGGTAAAACAGGAGAAGGTTAAAGCCTATCCAATTATACACCCCTTTTGTTGTAAAAACAACTTTTAACAACTTTTAATATGATATTTAAGGCTATTGGCTTACATACAGTACAGCATCTGGCTGATTCAAGAGTGGGGCGTGCACACTTGTTCTGTGCTTCTCCAAACTGCACTCAAACTGCTAACAAGCTCACAGAGGCTCCATCACTACTAGTGACTGCTGACTGTAGTGAAGAGCCTTTCATTATTGCCCATTAGAGGCTTGTTGCTGCAAGAATGATGTAGTTGTTAGTAGTAAGAGAGCCTCTGTGAGCTCAATCAGCATGGATCCATTTTGCAGAGGAATGGAATGATCATGCATGCTCCACTCGCATGATCAACAGGGCACTGTGCTGTATGTCAGCCACTGACCGTGCAAGAATAACATTGTGAGAATGAGAAATATACTTCTTTCCTGGACTCCCACAAATAAACTTACAGACTCCACCTGGACGAAAAGAAACATGTGCAACAAATATGCAGAAGGATGTAAGTGGTGTGGCCAGATGAATCATGATGGACCACCACCATTGCCATGAGACACCAAGTTGAAATTGAAATAGATACAGGACAGAATAATCCCTGACATAAAGTGTAGGTATGGATAAGGTAGGCTTAGGTAGTCTACTCTGTTCTCCATAGGATATTATAGAATTCCATATGCATACAAAATTGCTGCAGCATATGTTTCTTGGTCTGTTGTGTTGGATGTTTCAATGACATCCTTTCTCCTCAGAGAGGCAGATGTGGTGTCTGCTGTATAAACAGCAGAGCCGCTAAGTGATATTACGCAAGGAGTCTAGAGGTTGTGGAGGGAATAAATGTTAGTTTCACTATGTCATCAACGTAGTGAGGCTATTCTCACGATGGGGGGGAAACTGGGTTAAGGGAGCCCAGCCCGGTTTTCTCCCATCGTGAGAACCACTGGGCTCGTCTTGGGCTAGTCTGCCAAAGTAGCCCTCCCCTAAAATGAGGTTAGTGGAAAGAGCGCTCTGCTAACCCCGTTTTTATTATTGTGAGACTCTGCGCCATGGCAATACGTGAGTAGACCCCCAAGTGGGAGGCTGCAGCAAGTGGTGTACTCATTGTACACCACCCAGAGCCTCTGGATGGGGTGGTTTATAAGTGTAATAAATAAATAATAATAACAATAATAATAAATAAATTGTGGGTTCAACCAGAATGCCCTACACACTCACATGGGGCATCCTGGGACTTCCCGCCCCTACTGGCTCTGTGACGGAGCCAGTAATCATGTGGGCAGCCGATCCGGCTGCCCTGGGTGGGCTCCATGCTCATCTGTGGGGAGAGCAGGTCAAGCCCGCAGAAGCCCTGCAGGCTCTTTACACTGCTGGTGTGGAGAGCCTCAGTATCTACACGCTCTGTTAATAAGACATTACAGGCCTATCAGACCAATTTACTGTTTTATAGCTGCTTCCCTCTTAAAGTAAAGTGAGCTGTCGAGTTGGTTTCGACTCCTGGCTACTACAGAGCTCTGTGGTTGTCTTTGGTAGAGTACAGGAGGGGTTTACCATTGCTATCTCCCACGCAGTATGAGATGATGCCTTTCATTACCTTCTTGTATCGCTGCTGCCCGATATAGGTGTTTCCCATAGTCTGGGAAACATACAAGAGGGGATTCGAACCAGCAACCTCTGGCTTGCTAATCAAGTCATTTTCCCGCTGCGCTATTAGGTGGCTGCTTCCCTCTTAGACAAAAAGAAATATTATGTAGATTGAACTAAAGGTTTATTCAGAAACAAATGAGTTTTCTCCTTCTCCTTTCTCTCCCCCCTTTCCTTTCTGACTCCACCCCCACACTCACTACAGGCTCCCCACAGGAAACACTTTTCTACAACACAACATGATTACTAGATGGAATACAAGTTTCCAGTAAAGAGGTAGTAAGCATTAAGGCTTGAATTGCAGAATCAGAAACCTTACTGAGGAAGAATTGTTTTGGTTTCTGCAAAGGTAGGACTTGCTCCATTAACTTCCCAGGCAGCATTTACTAATTTCCTCATTTGATACTGATACAATAACAATTTAAAAGATGTATTTTTGATCATTAGTGAGTTACAATTGTAATTGTTTCTATAAACTACGTGGGTCACATTGTTGCACTGGCTGACATGCTGTGCAGCATATAATAGGTTGTTCTGCACCACTTGCACTGCTGTGGGCATCTAAAATAACTCTGGCACCATTACACAAGAATGCTGTTATGCTACTATGCCCTTGAAAATAATGGCTGTAGCATCTCATAAGCATAACTGTGTGATTTTATGTATTTGCACACTTATGCTCTTGCACAACACTGATATTGTTTTAGAAGTCCATAGCAGCACAGTGGTGCAGAACTCCCTGTGACATGCTGCGATATAATGTCAGCCACTTTCGATCCAAATGTTGAGTATTTGTGCACATATTTTATAAATTAGATTAATGTTCTTTCTCTCTCTTTTCTCTTTTTCTACTTTGGTCACAATTCAAAAGTGTGTGTGTGTGTTGTGTGTGTGTGTGTTGAAATACTTAGCTGTAATGCAGTTTTCCTATTCAGATTCTGTCCCCTTAGAAGCCCCAGAGTACTCTTCAGACTTCCCCAAGTTCAAAAAGTAGTTTGTGTGGATTTATCATAAGAAAACCTGGGAAAGATTCTCTAGTAGACATAGTGCCAGTTTACTTTTAAACAAATCCAAAAGCAATAGTTTGGAAAGGGACTTTGTTTCTGTACTGTGACTGACTGAACACTGTGCTTTGCATTTCTTGAGTTCATGCAATCTGACAATTTGAAGTGAGACACAGGACATGAAATTATGTGCGAATGAAGCATAAGATTCAGCTAGCTCTTTAAAAAACGATGACTGAATGTTGCATAGCCATTGCAATTTTGTATTATTAGAGGAGGAAGACAAATCTTGCTATTCCTGCACTTTTCAGAAAATACTATGGATAGATTTCTGCAACAGTGATGTAACTGTCATTTTTGATATATCCATATACTGTTGAGCAGGCATCCTTGCAGCTATGGTCACCCAACATGACAATTTCAATGGAGTATCAAAGGGGGAAAAACACTTTTAATCCCTACCTGCACGTGCACAATTCATTCACATGGATCCTATGACGGAACCAAATGCCATAACTGTAAGCATTTTCCCAAACTCAGAATTCATTTGCATCAATGATGTGGAAAGATACATTTTTCTTGTTGTTGTTCCTTTTGAACAAACAGGAATCTTCCTTTCCCCTACCCCATCAGTTTCTATTGAATATGTGGAGCATTTTAAATTAGGACAAGTAGCAATTTGCTGAATAGCTGACATGGCTGGTGTAATTTCTTTTTTAAAGGCTGAGAGAATGAAAATCTTATCAATTAAACTCTTTATTTTTGACCAGTTTAATCTCATAAATTTACTTTGATTGTATGATGTGACAGAAACAATGAAGATAGAGGTTATTCATATGACCAGGTCTACCCAGGCTAGTGCAGCCCTACCTAGGTAGACCTGGTTGTGAGAAGCGACGGGATCAGGACCAATCCCAGTGCTCCTTGTCTGGGTAGCCCATGTTTTGTATCTGGGCTAAAAGTGAGAAAGGAAGGCATGCGAGCACCCTCCTACCCCACTGCCTGATTGTATGGGCGCACGAGCTTCCGGCAGCTCCTTTCAGCCTGTCGGCAGCCAATAAAATCATAGAGGCAGGGGGAAGAAGCACCCCAGCCTCAGGGATTTTCATAATGCATTGCCCTGTTCTCATGGTGCATTGTTGGATATCTGGATGCTGGGCTTCATTCTGCTGTCCTCCAGATGTTTGTACCACCCTCTGCAGCATGGATCATGTGGGCGTACAAGCAGCACGGCTTGAGAGGAATAAGCGATTATGTGGGGAAAGTAGAGATGATCCTGCCTTCCCATCCAGTCTTCTGAGCCCAAAGTAGCTGTGTGAACAGCCTCATAATTTCTTAAACAATGTTGGATGTATAATCAGTAATAATGTAGATTCCTGTGTTTAAGCTGTCTGATATACGGACTAACATTGTGCCAACAAACATGCACATGCTCAATTACAGAGGAGCAATTTCCCCCAATCTACCCTTCCCTCTAGAGCCCACTGTGAAATAGGTCTCAAGGGTCCTGCAACACTCAGGGACATGTTTTGAGGAGGTACAGAGGAAAGGGGAGATCACAGAAAATTGCTTCCCCCTACAGCATTTTTCAGTGTGTGCAGCATTACTCTGGATGCCAGCCACTGTTTATAACAACTGAGTTATTGAAAATATATGTATTGTGAAAACATTCTGGTTCTAAAACCAAGGCTTTCACAAATCTGCCCAGAAATTTCAAGAAGCCTGAAGCAAAATGAAAGCTGAAGTTCTTTGGCCAACACACAGTGTAAATGTATATGAAATATGAACAGACGGAGTAATTCCTGTACCTACAATTATGCCAAACATTAATTGTTAGGAGCGGATGAAGGAAAACAAATAACTGAACATTATACAAATGACATTATCATTCTGGAAAGAAACCTAAACATCTTGCATTGCAATCAAGCAAGCAGACCATCTCAACATTTAAATATATACAGCACATTTTGTGCAACTGCAGTATTATAGGAAGAATAAAGGAAGGGGCCTTATGCAAGTATGAAAAATGAATTGTTAATAGAACAGTATACAACCTAAGAGTTAAAATAACATAATGACCAAATAAGAAATGTTGTGATCCTAAACACGTTGCCCTGGACATAAACTGACACAGAGCCAAGAAAGTTACAGTAGGTGTCCCAAACTCTGAAATCAATTGGACTTTAGAGCTTAACTGTATCTTTAAATCCGATTGATTGTAACAGGATTTAAGTGTACCTAACTTCCCCCACTCCTGTCCTGTTCCCAGTGTGTTAGAGGCAGGATGGAGCTGATTCTTGCTTCCCTACTTTCAACAAAAATTATGAATTCCGTTCATGCCAGTTAGAGTGCTCCATCCTAAAGAAGTACCCTGCTGCAGAGCGCTTCACTTAGTTGCACAGTGTCAAGTGCAAGGAGGAGGGATTTAGCTGTACTCTCTTGTAATGCCATCTGCATTACAAAAAATATGGCCCTGAGGGTTGCACAGTCCTCAAAAATTATTTTTGTGATGCACCAGGCACTTGCTGAGGGAGAAGAGATTGGTGGCATCCCCCCACAACATGCGCTCTCATGCTGCAGTAGTTAGGAAAACTTCCAGTGTGGGAACTTCTCCCGGGAGCACCTCAGCATCCTACCTGGAGAACCTCTGCAACCATCTCAGTCTAGACTCATTCGATATTTTTTAGTTCACCATAATGTTGACCCTGTTATGGTGAGCCTGAATGTATGAAGATCTGATGCAGATCGTGCCATATAATAATTTGATGTATATAGTTCTCATCCCTGTCACCAGTAATTGAATTTGACAGCACTTTATTTAAATATAACATAGAAAAGCCAACAGTTATTGGAAACAGAGAAGGTGGGGACGTTAAAAAAAACACTCAACAGTAGAGCTTCAAGCCTAAGCACTCTTGGCATGACATCCAAGAAAACAACAGCTGTATGAGGAACTAATAAGAGACATCCCAGAGATTTAGCCTTTTCCTTTTGTCAGGGTCTGTCTAAATTTTTTTTTTAATTTTTAATTCCACCCCACCATTTTATATCCTGCTCTTCCTCCAAGGAGCCCAGAGCAGTGTACTACATACTTAAGTTTCTGCTCACAACAACCCTGTGAAGTAGGTTAGGCTGAGAGAGAAGTGACTGGCCCAGAGTCACCCAGCAAGTCTCATGGCTGAATGGGGATTTGAACTCAGGTCTCCACTGTCCTAGTCTAGCACTCTAACCACTACACCACGCTGGCTCCTGAAATCAGGATTATATTGATAAGAATACAATCCATACACAATCACCAAAACTTTAGAATGTAACCTGCTGCATTTCTTTTGATGATGATGATACTGTAATATTATATTATTATTATTATTATTATTATTATTATTATTATTATTAATTCAATTTCTATACTGCCCTTCCAAAAATGGCTCAGGACGGTTTACACACAAGTAAGATCTATCCCCGTCCCCAAAGGGCTCACAAACTAAAAGAAACATGACAGATGCCAGCAACAGTCACTGGAGGTACTGTGCTGGGGGTGGATAGGGGCAGTTACTCTCCTGTTCTAGATGGGGTCACACTTCCCCAAAAGGAACAGGTTCACAGTCTGGGAGTACTTCTGGATTTACACCTCTCCCTGATTTTTCAGGTTGAGGCTGTGGCCAGGGGTGCTTTCTATCAGCTTTGGCTGATACGCCAGCTGTGCCCGTTTCTCAAGATCAGTGACCTCAAAACAGTGGTGCATTTGTTGGTAACCTCCAGACTTGACTTCTATAATGCGCTCTATGTGGGGCTGCCTTTGTATGTAGAAAAAAACTTCAGTTGGTTCAGAATGCGGCTGCCAGGTTGGTCTCTGGGTCATCTCAGAGAAACCACATTACTCTCTTGTTGATGGAGCTTGTTGATGACTGCCAGTAGGTTTCCGGGCAAAAACAAAGTGCTAGTTATAACTTACAAAGCCCTAAACGGCTTAGGCCCTGGGTCTTCTTCGCTATGTGCCCCACCACTGAGGTCACTTGAGGAGGTCTGTCTCCAGTTTCCGCCAATTCGTTTGGTGGCTACACAGAGACGGGCCTTCTCAGCTGCTGTCCCAAGATTGTGGAATGCGCTTGCTACTAAGATACGAGCCTCCCCATCTCTGGCAATTTTTAAAAAACTTCTGAAAACACATCTCTTCAACCAAGCTTTCTCAGCTTTTTAAAACTTGTTTTTAAATTGTGTTGGCTATTTAATTGGTGTTTTAATTGTTAATTATTATTTTATGCAGTTTTATAATTTCTGTTTTAATTGTTAATTGATTGTAATGGTGTTTTAATGTAAACCACCCTGAGCCTTTTGGAAGGGCGGTATAAATTTTTAAATAATTAATAGATAGATAGATAGATAGATAGAATCACCACATTAAATGGTGCCTCTTTGCCAAGTTAGCAGGGGTTAATTATGAACTGTGAATTCTTCATCTCACCTTCAGGTAAGCAGGTACAACCTTACTAGGTCAAACCTGTAGTTTAGCCATCTACCAGGTCTGTGTATCACATGGTTTGATAATCAGGTCCAAGGTGATGCAAGCTCTACTGGAAGATTTTCAACCAGAAACCATACCTGTGAAAAATACCTCTGATATATTAAAAAAAATCTGCTATGTTCCAAGCAGCCACAGTGGCAGCATTTCAAAATGATTCCTTTCCTTCCCTGGTCTCACTCTAGAATTCACCAGGCAAGGAAGCAACATCATGATGACACTGTATCCTTTTTCTGCTGCATTACTGGGGAGAAAATGGCCATGTCCTGCAACTACAGTGCATCCTAGACTGTCTCAGGGAAGGGAAAGCTGTGTGTTGAAATGCTGCCACTGTGGTTGCCTGGAAGACAGCCGATTTCTTCAGAAAACCTGGATCTTCGCTAAGGGTAAGTTCCTGCAACCCGATGCGTAGAGCCTTAAACCAATGTATTGGCTTGATGCTGTCCAAGCAACCCTAGGACTGAGTGCACAGTTTAGTCATTACCAGAACTGGGTTGATATAGACCCAGCAGATCCTCATAATGATGACCATGCACCTCCCTGCCATTTAGCTGTTCTGTGCCAAACAGTGGCCTGATCTACATACTTGATAAAATGCAAGAGAGCACAGGGAATTAACAAATTTCATCCCTGCTTCCTGCAGCTTGAAATTTAGGGTAGTTTACCAATCACGTTTTAGAAGGAGCATCTAGGGGAAATTCTGTAATAAAGACCTAATGCAAGCTCCCCAAGAGAGTCAAGCTAATTTGTAGCCTATAACACACAGACACACAGACACACACAGAGAACTATACCTGAAAAAGTAGAAGCGGGGCATATTTAGATTGTTTATTAATGTAAATATAACCATTTAACATGATTTGTCCTTTTTAAAATTGCAGCCCATTACTTCTTGTTTTAGCCTTATGAGAACATGTGATCATGTCAGTGATGTTAACACATTCATTTACTCATGTGCCTTGATATTTAATAAGGGCATGTTGGCCAGTGGCATTTGTTGGCGACTTAAAACCCTGGGTTTCACTACATGCCTTTCCAACATAAATCATTTGGTCATATTCCTATATAATTCAGCTGTCCCAAATTTGTCCCTCTTTGTATGAAAATGAGACACCAAGAGCTAGAGGCAATATTTCAGGTGAAGTCAACACTTGAGCCATTTGGTGAAGAGGCGGGGAGAGAGAGAGGCTATTATTTCCCTGCATTATAACATAATGCTCCTGCCTGCACAGCCTGAAATTACATTGGCCTTTTTCCCTCACCACCATATAAAATTGCAAAGGGATGTCTAATTGGCTATCAGCTATTAACAGAATTATGCTTTCATTTCTAGGGTTTTGTTTCCTGCTGAGAGTGCGTAGTGTGTGTGTGTGTGTGTGCGTGCGCGCACGCAAGCTTCAGATTACCTTTTCAGAGCTGCACAAGCTTGCAATTTATCCAAGCTGAATTTCATTTTTTTCTGCCATGTTGCTAATTTTCTAGTTTCTTTTTATGTTATTTCTCAAGTCCTCACTTATGTACATTGTACACCATAATCAATTGTCAGCAAATTTCCTAAGGTGAAAATGTTTACTCTACTACTTTCCCCCCTTATATTACCACAACGCATATATTTCATGAGAAAAAAGCTGATGCAGATCCCTATAGCTCCTGTTTCTATCAGTTTTCTCCCATGTAAAAATTTGGCCCTTTATAATTGGCATTTGAAAACTGCCATTCAACCAGTTCCCATCCGCTTGGCAGATGTCCCATGTATTTCGTTGATATTGCCAGAGCTGAGAGTCCAGAACTGAGTCAAGCAGCTTGGAATGCACCTGAGCAGCAAGTTGCTTGGACTGAGGAGATAGGCCAGAATCAGCAGCATTATATGGAAAACTGGGGGCCCTTGTATCACCTATTCCATTTTGGGATGGAAGTACCACCCTGCAGTAATTGGCAACATTAACATTAGGCAATGTCAGGGCCTGACTGGGAACCTGCCCTGACCCATGTGGGTACCAACTGGATTACACCGAAATTTCCTCAGATAAGGAACCTCAACTCAAGGCACCAGCAGGGACTTGAGGATGCCAGGGTTGAGACCCCTGTCCCCAAGCCAAAATAGGAGACACCAGACAATCACTATCAGGAGAGGGCCCATGAGGAGAGAGGGGGACTTCCCTCAGATTCCTCCTTATAGACCCCAGAACCCGCAGAACCCACTCCAGCTCTCACCTCAAGGACAAGTTCCAAGAAGGAGACATCAGCATCTGGCCACAGGAGACAGCTGCTGAGCAATGGGGCTACTCATGAGGAGGAGTAAGCAGCCAACCTCTGTTTATGCAGAAGTAAGACTGGAACTGCTATCAGCAGACAGGAATGGGTGCAACTCTCCCTAAGTCTGGCCTATCAGCTCTGACCTTGGGGAGCAGTGCCAATCTCCTACAGAGACTCAGCCTTGCTACTTTGTAATGCCAGGTCAGTCCAAAATAAACCACAGATCACTCATGATTTGATTTTGGATGAAGGAGCTGGTCTGCTATGCATTATGGAGGCCTGGTCAGGGGAGACTAGTGGTCCAGCCTGGTCCTAGCAGGATACTCTGTGGTGGAGCAGGTGAGAGAATGTGGGCAAGAAGGAGGTGTGGCTGTGGTCTATAAGGACACTGTCTCCCTTACCAAGATTCCTGTCTGGGAATTGGCCCATATTGAGTCTCTGCACATAACCCAAGGATAGATTGGGACTACTGTTGGTGCACAGATCAACTTGTTCAATGGAGTCCCTAACTGAGCTGAAGGACCTGGTTGCACAATGGGCATTGGAGTCATCCAGATTGTTGTTGTTGGTGGGCTTCAATGTTCACTATGGGACTGGGTTGTCAGGAGTGGCTCAGGACTTCATAGCAACCATAACAACTATGGGCCTATCCTGGGAGGTCAATGGATCAATGTATGTTGCTGGTCACATGCTCAATTTGATCTTTTACTCTGATCAGGGTGATATTCCATGGGTGGGACTTATGTTATTTCCCCATTGTTATGGACAGAACACCATCTGTTTAAGGTAGGACTTGCAACCACAACCCACCTCTGTAGGGATGATGATGGGTTCATTAGGTTTGTCTGCCTGGGAAGGTTATTGGATCCAATGGGATTCCAAGAAGCCTTGAAAGGGTTTTGAGTTGACTCTGCTGATGCTTCTGTTGATGCTCTAAGTCAGTAGACACAATCTCTCCAAAGCGTCCTCTCTGACCTGCTTCAAAATGAGCCCCATGTTATTAAAAAGATTTACATGACCAAAGCGGCGAGGTAGATGACTGGAGTGCAAATGGAGAACGACTGAACTCAAATCTGACAAGTTACAACATAGAGCACATCTGAAGATCTATGTTCTGGCAAAATGTGCAGCAAAGATGCAATTTTTCTACCCCCATTGCATCCACAAGTTCACATCCAGTGGAGTTGTCTAGGGTTGTGAGAGGGCTAGTATGAACCCCCTCCCCCTTGAATCCAAATTTAGAACCATTGGTTACCCACTGTGATGTTTTAAAGACTTTTTCCACGGACAAAATATCTTGTATCTGGACCAAAATGGATTCTACAGTTAGGGCAGAGCCTGTTATGGAGGTATCCAGAAACTCCTCTTATGTGGTCAGACTGGATCACTTTCCATTTGTGATGCTGGTGGATGTGGACAAGCTGTTTTGGACTGTGCGTCCTATCACCTGCTCTCTTGACTCTTGTCCAACTTGGCTTATTTTATCTAATCAACAAATCAACCAATCCTGGACAGCTCCCAATATCATATACGGGGGGCGGGGAGGAAAAAAACAACAACTGTGGAAGGATGAAAAAGAACACAAAAGCATGATGAAGTTCATACACTCAATCAATAAATTTCATTTCTTCATTCGGTTTTTTTCTCCCCACCACCACCCGTACGTGATTGTGATATTGGGATCTGCACAGGATTGGTTGATTGTCTTCAGTTCTTTAGCTGAATCATGGTGTGGAGTTGTATTTAAAAACAAAACTTAGCCACTTTTGTATAGCACTGAGGATGATGTCTTACACTGAAACCTCTGCTATTTTGTTACATCTGTGGTTTAGTTTTTAAGTTTTAAACTTTTGAATGTCCTTAAACTTTTAAACTTTCAACTTTTATTGTGCATTGAAGAAGGTCGTTAAAAAGCTTTGCAGTGTGAAAATGTGTATTTCATCGCCCTTATACCATCTTCTTCATTTTATTGAATCTTGAATGTCCACTTACAGCCTATAGGCTTTCTATCTGGTGGTAACGCAATAAGCATCCAGGTATTATTGCTGTGCAGGGACTTCATTTCCTCTTCTGCTGCCTTATCCTATTTGTTGGCTTCCCCTTCTGGCATTTACCAAATCTCTTCCCAGGATGATGGTTCAAGTAACCTATTGGTACTAGCTTTATATGGCAGGTGGAGGGGTGGTTTACCTTTGTTTGTCCTAGATGATCGTCTGAGCTCAGCATCTGTTGATTCTGTTTCCCTCTTCACTTCAGCGGTTGTATATTAACTTCAACCACTTGTTCAGAAAGTTCTTCTGTGTCTTTAAGTGATAGTTCTCCTGAATCTTGTAAAGTCATGACACCATCAGCAAAGCTTTCTTCAAATCCATGCTGTTACTAATAGTCACTGTATCTGGTGTTTGGGTCTATCTGGTTGTCCATCTATCTTGTATCTGGTGTTTGGGTCTTTGGAGCATTCTCTGTAGCCAACTAGAATTCCTTCCACTGCCCTGTTTTGCAGCTTAGTATGTTTATCTTTTGGTATGTATATGTATGCTTTGCATCCAAATAATTTAATATGTACCACACTGGGTTTCTTGCCATTCCACAGTTCATATGGGGTTTTCTTCACTGCTGTGGAGAAGGATCAGTTTTGCAAATATGTAGCTGTGATTGCTGCTTCTCCACAGCATTTTTCAGGTAGACCTGAATTTGTCAGCATGCATTTAATCATTTCTGTTAGGGTCCTATTTTTGTATTCTGCCACTCCATTCTGTTCAGGCATGTATAGGGCTATTTCGTGATGCTCCACACCATGAGCTCTTAATAAGTCCTCAGTTTTCTTTCCTGTGAATTCGCCTCCATTGTTGGTCTGAAGAATAAGTGGCTAGCGCTGAAATCTGTTACTTGCCATGGATACATGGCAAATAGCTTTTCTAACACTTCATCCTTTGCTTTATGAGATAGGTGAGATCGGTATATCTTGAGAAGTCATCTATAAAGGTCAATATACATCTGTTGCCTCCTGGTGTTAGCACTTGGATCGGGCCACATACATCACTATGTATGAGATCAAGTGGATTTGAAGCTCTGGTTTGGCTTGCTTTGGGTAGTGTTGCTCTTATAGCCTTAGCTATGATACAGCAGTTGCACTTCATAGTCACTGGACAGGCTGACATCACAAGGTCTTTTGTCAGGTGCTGTTTCGCCAGTTCTTTTACAATTTCAGGTGCCTATGGCCGAGACGCAGATGCCATAGGTGAATACAGTTGTCATGTTGCTTATGTGTGGTGAGCTTCACCTGTTCCATTGCTGTGATTAAGTGATACAGGTGTTCATCTGCAATTGCTCTGGCCAGGGTTTTTGTCCCCTCCTGGATTATGCACTCATTGCCCTGGAACTCAATGGTGAGTCCTTTGGTTGCCATCCGCTTAATAGATAAGAGACCACCTTCCAAGTCAGGAACATGACTTGGACATAGCTCTCAGCCATGCTGAGAGCCAGCATAGTGTAGTGGTTAGAGTGTTGGACTAGGGCCAGGAAGATCCATGTTCAAATCCCCATTCAACCACAAAACTCACTGGGTGACTCTGGGCCAGTCGTGTATCTCTCAGCCTAACCTACCTCACAGGGTTGTTGTGAGGATAAACATAACCATGTACACCATTCTGAACTCCTCAGAGGAAAAAGTGGGATATAAATGTAAAAATAAAACAAAACAAAATAAAATAAAAATCATAGAGCACATTTTTTAGTGGAACAGCAAGGAGGTCCCCATCTGTCTCAGTGCAGTTTTGAAATCCTTGTCCAATTCCCCCTGCTTCCATCTGCAAGATAAATCTTTTCCTTATTGCTTCAGTCCAATTCTGTGAAAAGGTTTCTATCACAGGTCATGTGACTAGCTGCACCAGAGTCAATGTGCCAGCACTGGAATGAGTTACACTGTGTTGTTTGGAAGCATCCGCTCCATTGTTCTGTGTCACTAGTTGTAGCCTTTGCCTTTTGCTTAGGTTTCTTTGTAGTTTCTGTTGTTCAGCCTTCCATATGGAGTGGTCTTTCTTTAAATGTCCCTCTTTTTTTGCACCGGAAACATGCTCTTGTTTCCTTCTTGTGTGCCTTGTCACTTGCAGTTTTCTGTGCTGCCTATCCATTCTGACTGATACTGTCATCCATGACTTCCTTTCTACACTGGAATTCATCATCCATAAGTCTGCCTCTCACATAATTCCAGTGTCACATCTTCCTCAGGTCTTGTCTCAAGGGCATTAATGAGGGCACCATAGGAGTCAGGCAAGCTACATAGTAATAGGGTTGCTATGTAACTGTCTTTTATTTCTTCCTCAATTCCACGCAACTGTGCCACTGCTTCCAACATGGCATTTATGTAGTCTTGCATTTCTGTTCCCTTCCCAAGTCTCATTTTGTATAGATTACTCAAAAGGAATAGTCTACTGTTCAAACCAGTTCCCAAGGCATTCCACATGTCCTTTCCTTATGTGAATCAATTGGTCATCTTCCAGTAGTAAACTAATGGTTGCCCGTGCCTGTCAGTCCTTTCTATCCCATTCTTGAGGATTTGCTGCTGGTCTGTTGGTGTTAGTAACCTCTCACAAGTCATCCTTAGTTAGAAGCATTTCTACTTTAAACTTCCATAGCTGATAATTTCCATTATTCAGCTTTTCCACAGAGAGCTTAAATTCAGAGCTGCAAGCCATTTTCCTTTTGAAAAACCGTAGCTTTGCTTAAATTCAGCAGGCTTCCTCTCAGAGGGTCTCCTTGTTGCTTCTGCTCTTTCCAGGCTGATTCAAGGTCATTTGCCCTTCAAGGTCATTCTGGGATGTATAATGGGTTGCTCTGAAGAAGTCTGGGCCCATAACCTGTTGCAGAATGTGAGGTGTCTGCATGGTTTTCGGAACAAACACCAGTGCAAGGCTTAAGGCAACTTTACCTGTGAGACAAACAGTAGTGGTGTGCACCGGACCGCGAAGCTGCAGTTCGGAGCTGGGGTGGGGGGTTCCATTAAGGGCGGGGGGGGCTTTTCTTACCCCTCCCGCCCTTTCCCGCGTTGGCGCCGTAAATATTGCAAAAAATCCGGGCGGCAGGATCCCTCGCCGCCCGCTTCTATTATGTATGATGGCTCTGCTCCTCCTTATTTTAAAAATCGGGGGGCGGCAGGGTGCTTCCCTGCCACCCCCTCGAAGCCCCCTGCTGCCGCTGAAGCCCCCTTAAATCTCGCCCACCCGCTCCCTTCCTTGCCGAGTGCGAAGTGCAGGGAGCCTTCCGCGCACGCGCGAAGAAGGCTTCCTAGTTCCTTCTTCGTGCGTGCACAGAAGGCTCCTTGCACTTCGCACTCGGCAAGGAAGGGAGCGGGAGGGAGGGCGGACGTCTCGCTGCCGCCCGCCCGAGCGCGGTTTCTCCGGTCCGGGCAAGATTTAAGGGGGCTTCAGCGGCAGCAGGGGGCTTCGAGGGGGCGGCAGGGAAGCACCCTGCCGCTCCCCGATTCTTAAAATAAGGAGGAGCAGAGCCATAATACATAATAGAAGCGGGTGGCGAGGGATCCTGCCGCCCGGATTTTTTGCAATATTTACGGCGCCAACGCGGGAAAGGGTGGGAGGGGTAAGTAAAGCCCCCCCCCGCCCTTAATGGAAACCCCCACCCTAACCCTCCCGAACCAAAACCACCCCTTCTGCAGACCGGTTCGGAGGCCAGTAGAATGGCCTCTGAACCGGTTCGTGCACACCCCTAACAAACACTCAGAAGACAAACTTACTGACTCACACACACAGGAACAGGAAGGAGAGTAGAAATTCCCAGCTAGCCCAACCCATGCATAAGAAATTATTGTGCCTCCTCTGGCTTCACAGTAGATTACATATAAACGACAGAGCAAATTAGGCTGCAGCTATTGCATATCCCAACGGTTTCTCACATTCTTCTTATTCTTTTTCTGCCCACTTGTTCAGCCTAGAAAGTGAAGTGTGCACTGACTACGGAGGGAACTTGCTGGAACTCTGTAGAGTTTAATGAAGGGGGTGAACTTGAAGACTTGGCAGCTTCTCTGGAATTCCTTTATAAAACTGACAGCAGGATGGAGGAGGCGATGTGGCAAGCTCCAGCAGGATTTGTTCTTTTACATTGCTTTCTTCAAGGAAGGAATGGGGGGGGGGGGAGAAACTACACTTGGCATTGCTTGGTGGAGGAGGAAACTCTGCAGGGATGTTTTCAGGTGAGCCCTGCTGCTCCCCACATAGGCAGCAGCCCTTTCCCAAAAACCTCTGGAGAGCTGGTGACCACTCCCGGTTTATCCAGAAAAAATAACTAAACACAGATTTTTAAAACCCGGACATAAATCGGGCCAGACATACCCATCGGGATGAAGTGAAAATGGAAAGGGAAAGCCCGAATTCTGTGTGAAGTGCTCCTAATGATCTCACATGGACTTTGGGGTAAATCTGTGTGTGAATGCACACAGAGGTTCATGGTAAAAGCACAGGGTGAAAAATCTCCTGAGCTTTTTTTGTTAGCTAGGAAATTTGTCTCATTTTTAGGATTCTTGAGGACAGTTTAACAAAGTGTGGCCCTGTTTGAATCCACGCAATCTGCCTCTTAGTTGGTTCTGGGTGCAATTACTCTATTTCCTGCCAACAGTACAAAGATTTCATGCCTCCATTCCAAATTAGGTTTTCTGCAACCTGTCTTTCCCTTCACAACATCCTTGTCGACTCACTGATAACTTTCTGATATTTTTCTTCTTAGCAGTTAGAATGCCATGAACAGTTCATGAAATCAGCAGCTCAACCAATGTGCAAGGGGCCAGACAGCAGGCAAAATGAAATAAGGTTATTGTCAGGTTTTCACCTGTTGAACATATAAATGGCATCCAGATCTGAGGATTATAGTTAATTCATGTAAATACTAGCTTTTAGAAGAGGAGGAACAAACTCCTGGTTAATGTAAGGCAGGGGTCTCAAACTACAGCCCTCCTGCAAATGTTGGCCTACAAATTCCATCATCCCTGGCTACTGGCCAAAATGATTTGGGATGATGAACGTTCAGTCCAACAACAGCATGAAGGCCGCAGTTTGAGACCCCAGTGCAAGGGTTCAGTATCTTCACAGGGAATCAGAGTAAAGGATATTTAGAATTGCTTCTAAGTCTAAAATTGTATATGATGCTTGGAGGGAGTAATCATTTGCATCAAAGATAACTAGGTTTCCTGCAATTTTAATAATGATGTAAATAATATGTTCCATTGAATTGACCAAAGTTACTGTCCCTTTATAAGCTCAAAGCAAGAACTATATCATATTATTCATTAATCATCCACTTCTCTGTTTTTTTCTTTTATGCTTTCAATCTATGAGAGATACAGAGGAAAGGCTTGAATGATTATTGTTTCAAATATTTTACGGAACACTCTCACACAAAAAACTTACAATCACTCCAAGGAAGATTAGGAAAAGGACTCTCCATATATATATATATATATATACACACACACACACACACACACACACACACACACACCCCTAATGCAGCACAGGCATGCTTCAAGATGTCCACCGCATCCCTTTAATCCACTAATGTTATAATCCTATTAACAACCAAGTCATTCTAGATTTTTATTTCTTTTGAAACATGCTGTTTTCTACTTAGATTCTAAAAGGCAAACTTTGGCCCATACAGAGAACTGGAGGGATAGCAAAAGACCTGTGGCCTGCATAGATTCCATTGAAGCCCTCAGTGTAGCCAAGCAGGATGTTAGGGTACATAATCTGTGTACTTTTTCTGACAGAGAATCTCTCTTCTTTTTTCAAATTGATTAACACGCTTGTCATGTATTTACCCACTGTCTTAGGTAAATTTGTATTTTTAAATAGCAGCCAGTCATAGGAACATAGGAAACTGCCATATACTGAGTCAGACCATTGGTTTATCTAGCCCAGTATTGTCTTCACAGACTGGCAGCAGCTTCTCCAAGGTTGCAGGCAGGAATCTCTCTCAGCCCTATCTTGGAGAAGCCAGGGAGGGAACTTGAAACCTTCTGCTCTTCCCAGAGCGGCTTCATCCCCTGAGGGGAAGATCTTGCAGTGCTCACACATCAAGTCTCCTATTCAGATGCAACCAGGGCAGACCCTGCTTAGCTATGGGGACAAGTAGTGCTTGCTACCACAAAACCAGCTCTCCTCTCCGTTTGTCAACAATACATATGTGAAGGGGAAACATGAGTCCACATATACTTAGGAGCATTTGGTGGGCATGCTGGAAAGATACAACCAGGGTCCCCATGGTTTCTGTGTATCTGACCACCAAGTCTGAAGAGACAGCTCTCCTTTTCTTGTTTTATAAATTATAACTACTGTAAAGGCCATAACACAGTGTGGCTGCATAGAGTGTGATTCTGCAATAAAATGTAAAATGCATTCATGCTTCGGTCACATCATGTTTAGGGACACTCTCCATGTGGCTGCCCTTGATATGCATTTGGAAACTGCAACTGAGGGAAAATACTGCAGCCTGACCAAAGTAAAGTTTGAAGAGCAATTGTACTGGCTTGTTTCTAGGCCCATTTTAAAGGTATTGGTTGTTACCTTTGAAACCCCAAATGGTTTGGGCCTAGAGTATCTGAGGGGCCACCTGCCTCCACATGAATCTTCCTGCTTTTGAGCTCCTCAGATCTATTCACCTCTGCAAGCCAATACAGGCATGTGGAAAGGAAGTTCTGCCTGCATGTGAAGCAGAGAAGGTGGCGGCTTACTGTGCTGCTGGTAGGGGTGTGTGTGGAACCATTGTTTGCAGTTCAGTCTGAATTAGAATCGGTCAGACTGACCTGCCGGTCCTGTCCATTCAACCGAACCCGCTCTAACCAGTTTAAGCAGCTGTAAATCCGGTAAGCATTCCCCTTTGCTTCTGAAGTAAAAAGAGTATTTGTAAAGGGTGGCAGGGGAGTGGCAAGTGAGAGGTGCCTTTAAAAGTCAAATAGACTCTGGGCAGTCATGGAAACCAGACATTGCTGCCACCACTGCAAGGATGGGAGTGAGACAGCAGCAGCAACATCACACATTTTGCACCGCTGACCTCCAAGGAAGGGGCATCTCAGACTAACACACTTCTTGTTCAATTCTATATTTTTTCTGTTTTCTTTAATTGCTCATATTGCAATAATTTTGTTTTCTACTATTTTTAATTGCTAACATATAGTATTTCAGCTGCATTATGGTTTGAATCAGCTTATGTGGGTAGCCTGGGAACCTAATCATCATTTCTAATATTGGAACTCAGAATGCATTTCCCCATAGCAACAAACACTCAATTACAAATCAACTTTTGGAACACAACCTTGTAAGTTGGGGATTTCCTGTATAAATAAGAGCATATACAATAATTAGCACATACAATGATAATAATACTTAGCATTTGTGTAATACCTTGGAATGTTGTAAGCACTTCACTGGGTAACCTCTCCCAAGCTTGATTCATATTGGGACTGGCCATTACTAGCAAAAGTGAAGAATGCTTAGAAAACACTTCAATTTCAGTCATAATTTCTAAGGCTGTGCACGATTGCAAATTCTGGATTGGGTCCAATCTAGAACCACAGATATCAGCTGCAGGTCCTTTGGACCCTTCAGAATTCCAGTATTGGATTCAGAATCCAATTTTTTATCAATGAAAATATGAAAAAGGTTTTTTAAACATGCCAAAAAAAAGCAGCTAGAGTGAGAGCTCTGAAAGTTGGCACACAAGTAGGTAAGGATGGCCAGACCCTGTGTATTTAATTAAAAGTTAATCCAAGCATCCATTGTTTTTAATTTATTATTTTTAAGTAACCTGGAAATTATACTCACAGAGAAATGTGGAAGAAAAGTGATGTGACATCTGAGAATCTCAGGGAAATAATGTAACACCCAAGAATCTACTGCTTTGTTTTTTAAACTGTAAGTAAAATAACTGGATTTAAAAAATCAGAAAGAAAGAAATGTATGGGCAGGCAGGTGGACAGATGAATGGCAGTACGCTTAATTTTTTTTAAGACCCAATAACACAAAAGACGTACAGAACACAGTAAGGATAATACAAGCAGTGCAAAACATATTGTCAGGGTCTTCATAATATCGATAACTCAAACCAGCTCAGATCTGATCCTACACACAGCTGCACAAAATCTGGCCATACACAGTGTTGCAGGTGTACAGTGATCAACTAGTAAAAAAAGATGTATATTCATCATCCATTCTAACACGGGTATTTGATAAAAGCGGGGAGAAAAGAGAAGTACGCATCTCTCTATAAAATGAACAGTATAGAAGAACGTGAGTCACAGTCTCAACACCCTGCCCGCAGGGACAGATGTGGCTGATAATAGGGATTTTATGGTACCTGCCTTCCAGTAAGCAGATGGAAGTGCCTTAAATTGTGCAAGGGAGACAGCTCTTCTCTGGGACAGAGTAGTTAAACTCATTAAATAGTGTAATGAGGTTTAGGATAATTTGTAAAACTACCAGGAAAGTTTCTTACACAGATTTGGGCCAGATCGCTCTGCTTTTCAGTGTCTGCTATATGTTGCTTTAGAAGCCCTTTAGCAGCATCAAAACCCAGAGGCATTAGAAATTGAGGGGAGAATCTGTGCTTGCCCAACATATCATAGAATCATTTACGCCAGGTAGATTGATAGCCGTCTTCCAAAACAAGAGGGGCTAGTCCTTTGGGGCAGAAAATGATTTCAATCCAAAAGTTAAATACATGAATCTAAACCTTGGCCTCCACTCTCGTTAGGCCAGCCTCCAGATGTAAAATGGCATTGGGCATGCATCTAGGAACTGAGAATAGAGCACGCAAGAATTTTGCTTGGACCATCTCCATTTGTTTAAAAGTATGCGGGGCACAAATAGCACCATACAACAATTGTGAAAGCACTTTAGCCTCATAAACCTTAATTGCAGCTGGTATACAGTGGCCACCTCTGTGGAAGAAAAACTTTAAAACAGCAGAAGCACTCTTCTGAGCATTATTTACAACATGCTCACAGTGGGCCCTCCAAGAGCCTTTAGGGTTAGGATCAGGCAACTTCGAATTTCCAGTATTTCCTATGGTGGAAATATATAAAATCAGTAAAATCTAAAAATAAAATCATTAAAAATCAACCAAGTGCCCCACTGCCTTCAAATGTGGATAGTAGGTAGCACCCATGGGGACCTACCCACCACCAAAATCTGGTGCCCCTAGGACTTTTATAAGTGGTCCAAATCAATCTGAATTAAATCAAAACGAATCTGAGGTGATTCTGGGAGACAGATTTGGACACAAAACAATTCAAGGGTGAATCGATTTGGGCACAAATCAAATAAAAAAAAAAGATTCATGCACATCCCTTATGACCTTCTAGTGAATCCATGGTAGAGTTGAGACTTGGACTGGGGACGTGTGCACAGCTCAGTTTCTGAATCATTACTTTGCACATGCTCTCTTACATTAGTTATTATAGCTAACATATTCAGGCTGGACAGTTGTTTGTGGTTTCACATAGAGAGTGCTCTCTAATGCTAATAATATAAAGAGCAGCTTCGTGTTAAGAGCCCGTGTATTCACAGGTTCCAATCCAGGAAATGTCAGTTATATACCTATGTCCTTTTGAAAACAGTTGTATCAAAGTGCCCAGTTAAATGCTTGTTAAGCCCTATTAATCAGCTTTCACTGAATGACACTCATAACATCTTATTCCTATGGTTGTACACACAACCACTGTGAATGGGGAGGACAGGTGGAAAGGCAGAATTGCACCACGAGCAGTGTGGTGCATTATGGAAACTCTAGACCTGGGTCGCTCCTTCCCCTGGCTTCTGTTGTTTTAATGGCTGCCCAAACGACAGCGTGGTGAGGGAGGGCACATGTGCACCCTCCTACCTCACTTTTAGCCTGAGTAAAAAACCTGGGCTACCCAGCCAAGATGCACCAGAACTGGGACTGCTCCCGCAATTCTCATGAGCAGCTCTACCAAGGTAAGGCTGGCTGCACTAGCCCAAGTAGAACTGGTCATGAGAATATCCTCCTTGGTTGCTGTTCTGAGAGATAACTACAGCTTATATCCAAGCAGTGACTAAAGAACAATACTAAGTAATTTATCCTGAGGTTAATGCTGGCTGGGGGGCGGGGATAACAGCCCCAATTCATAGGTTTCTGCAGGCATAAGAGCCACACTGAAGACATGGAAATCCTGAGAGATCAAAGGCTTCTCACTGACTTCAATGTCAGTGGAAGATCTTTTAAAAAACAAAAAACTACAGAATAGCATCTTGTTGACCTGCCCCCAACAAGAACAAGACATCTCTTCCATTTACAAGTGTTGAGCATCCCCATCAGAGTTGAAGCTTTAGAGTGGCCTAAGAAACCATATGATTGTGAATTTGCCTATATATATCAAACATATCTAATTTCCTTTTAAGTTTGTCTGTCTTCATATAAATTTCATAACTCATCTTTAGATGCAATCACACATTTTAACTTGGTGAGCAAGGTATTATCATCTTAGCAACAGGAGTCCTTCTGGATTCCAGCTGGGGATTAAAAAGGGAAGACTGACTGAAAGCTCCACTAAAAATATATTCCCTCTTGGGTGTTATTTTCCTAAAATATAGAGGCCACAACAAAGCAGCAGCATCTTAAGCTGATTTTTCACAGGCGTTCTCCTTAAGTCTGTGGATTGAATAAGTAGAATATCTCATGCTTTTTGGTTCAGAAAATCCCTTTCTTCATGCTCACAGTACTGACCTCTCTATTAGTCACTGGAGGTGCATGGACATTAAGAAAGGCTGTGTTAGGAGAATAGAATAGGACAGGATGTATGGATTGCAGGACAGTCTGAAAAAGAAAAGTCTGACAAGTACCCAGTTTTGACCCAATTTTTCCTTTTCCCTAGATAGCCAGAAATGTGTAACATGTACCAATCTGATTCCCAGCAAAATGTAGTTCATACAATGTGCTATATTGTATTTTCATTACAAAACTATATCAGAGAACCGTCTTTAGTGCAACCTTCACAAGTGCCAAGTGCTCATGTTCTTGATGACGAATTCCGAACAGAAAGGGCCCCGAAGAGCAAAATCCATGAAGATGTGCTTTAAAATGTGAGCATAAATGTACAACAAGGCCTACTCATACCCTTTCAACACTTCATTTGAAATGATGCATCTTATATGGATTTGCTTATAATCCCTTTCTGGACAAAATGGGCAGCTGATTATGTAGGCAAATTTTCTGTGTTTCGAACTCCCCCTGTTGTGAAAGTCCTCCGAGGTACCTTTTCTGGAGTTGGTAAGTCAAGAGTAATTGAGATAGTATTCTGGTAGTGACATTGATTTCTTGTTAGGCATAGACACTGACTAGATGAAGCATATGAGTCATAATTATAATGAATTTTTTAAAAAATAAGCAGTTCTACTTCTTCACAAGTAATGGCAAATGCTGTTTAATTCCTAGCAATAGAATATTGAATATATTTAAAGAAAAGGTGTGTATATTCATACATATGTTCGTAATTATCCTTGGTCTATAAAATGCCATTACTCTGTAAAGTGCCACATACACCGATATTGTTCAAATAAATTAATGGTGATGAAGAATGGGTCAAGTTGAAATCCTTCACAATGGCAGCAAAATACCCAAGAGAAATACATCTAATGCAGTAGCATGGTTCTAACAGATATCAGAAATACTGGCAAAGAAGTGGCAACCATTTTAAGAGGTAGGGTGATTTCCCGCATGTGCTGAGACTTGCTCTAGAGGAGGCTGTAGAGCACAGCAAGTTTTCACAACTTGACAGCAAAGCTGAATACCACCAACCAAGGCTACTAATTATGAAGTGCCCCTATGCTAATAAAGACATTAGACATCAACTAGGGATAAATTCCCACACTATTATTAAAAACAATTCAAAATCGCAGAAGGTCTAGCAAAACTCCACCTGCAAGTATTGGCACTGGCTGACATCCCGATTAAACGTGTGCTTCAAGGGACTATGGGGCTGCAACAGAAGCCCTTGTGCAACTCCCTCTATCCCCCTGAGCACACAATGTCACACCAGAGCACTTAGCATTTGCTCCCCATGTTCCAGAGGGCTCTGCAAGACTGGCAATGCATAGCTGACCCTCTAAACAGGTATCAAGGTATTACTAGCACCTCCTGCCAAGCTATTTGAAGTCTTTGAGGTTGGTAGTGTGAAGAAGAAGTCCAGTCAATCTCCCTGCACTATCAAGCCTCAAGGGATTGCTCAATTGCTCCTCCCATTGCTCCATAATCCATTAGATATTGACCAATCAGATCTTCTCCTTCTTTCCTTGTTCGCACTGTAGCCACATGCTGCAACCTAGAAGAAACTGAACTAACTGCAAGGCATAGTAGGGAGTAGATGTGTGTGTGAGGGAGAAGGAGAGGGAGAAACCTGACAACAGCCAATCAACCAGAGAACAAAAAATCCTCCTTGGCTGCTAATAAGATGACCAGCAAAGTCAAAACATAGTTTAGGGTGGGAAGAAAGGATGCCAGTTGCCAAGCAAATTATACACTGAAGCTCTTCTCATGATCAGTGAGAAGAGCTTCTGGTGGGTTCTGCAGGGAGAGCGAGCTTAGCCTGCTCTCCCCGCAGACAAGCAGCCTCCAAGCCCTGGGAGCTGGCCACACAACTGCCAGCTCCGTCATGGAGCCAATGGAGGCTGCAGGGATCGGGGCCCACCCATACCCCGAAAGTTCAAGGATGCCCCATGCAAGTGCGCGGGGTATTCTGGAGAGAACCCCCAGGCCAGGAGCCTGGCTGCAGTTAACCTCGCTCCATTAGCCTCATTTAAGGGGAGGGGGAATTAAGCGGGCTAGCCACCTTGGAACCACCGGGTTCACCCATGAGCCTAGTGGTTCCTACGATCAGCAGAAAGCAGGCTAGGTTCCCTTAGCCTGCTCTCTACTGATCATGGAAATAGCTTCACTGTCTGGGCTCAAGAAGTTTCTTGACTCCTCCCCAGGTGCTCCATTGCCTAAACAAACTCCACCCCCACCTCACGTCTCTGGGGCAAATCCACTCTGCCTTAATATGGAATTAAATGGGTGGCAATGTTACGACTGCTAAGAGCTCAATAGACAACCTGTTTTTGCTGCTTACCTTAAAGATTGTCAAGGAGTTCTGAGCTGCAGTTCTTGGGAGCTCTCTTTATTTTACTTATTTATAAAATTTTGAAAATTTTGTTCCTGCATTCCAGAGGCAGAGCCACCATTGAGTGAACTGGTTCAAAGAACCCAGGCCGCCACACTCAGGGGCCACGACTCGTGCCCCAGCCATGCCCTGCAGTGCTGGCCAGAATTTGCTTGCAAACAGGGCATGCAACCCTGTTTGCAAGTGAAATCACGCCCCCTGTGTCTGACATCAGATGCAGGGGGCATGGCTGGGAGGCCACTTGTGGCGAGCTGAACTGAGGCCACCACTGGCCTCCCTATGCCACTGCTGCATTCAGTTATGAAATCTCAGATATCGGGAAGATGCTGTAGTCATCACCATTTGAGATGACTTCTTGCTATGAGATATTTTCTGAAAAACTAAAGCATGAACTGTCTGCAACATAAGTCATGGGATAATTCATGGCTGGAAAGTAGTTTTGAAAGCCATATATAGACTTCCTGGGGAAAAAGTCTTAGTGAAGAGAAAACAAAAGGGAAGTCCTTTGAAGTTATGGTGTTGGTTTGACAGTAAGAAATAATCATTCATTCCCAATAGATGTTTGTTGGGGAAATCAGTCCTTAGAAGCTCTTTCCAGTCTATTTGCTTATTAAGTAGGACACAGACAGCATCAAATCCTGTACATCTGTGAGAAAGAGAAATATCACTTTCACTTGCCTGACAAAACTGTAGGCCGTTCCAGCGATTATCTGCCATCTGTTGGTTTCAGTGGTTCAATTGCCTCCGAGTCCTCTGGAAAAAGAAATCTCATTTGTGATGGAAGGTTGAATGTACAACTCAAAGGTAACTTCAGCTGAGCAAGTGGCCAGCTAATCCCCTTAGCACACAGGGACAGGGCTGCCACCAGCTCTAATTGATTCTGAAATGAATCTGTATAGAAAATTAGAAGGTTTGGATTCCCGTGTGAGCTTCAATAAAGGGCCAGGATGTAAGCCTGACAACTGAATGGATTCAGAAATGAAAATCTGATAAGCGGCTTAAAACTGTACTTAAGACCAGAAATGATTTGAATGCTCTTGTTAATGGCACACATTGTATATTGTCACCTAGTTAATTTTCTCTGAAGATGAGTTCTTGCAGTGGAGAAAGATATGCCAGCCTTTTGCAGCCTTTTCTTCATCACATATTTATTAAATTCCACCCCCTACCCCAGTAGCTGGAAGGCAGAAAAGAAAGGATTAGGCTACTGCAGTTCCTCAGTGGCTGTCAGTTCACCGTGCCAAACTTCAAATATGAACTGTTGCATGTACTGTCACAGGCATTGCCTTTACGTCTTAATTTGCAAATGAGGAGCTGACATTCGCTCTGCCTTGTATTTGCACACGGTTCCACCACATGAAAAGCAAACACTGTCACTGCTGGCTATTTTGTTTATGCCTTCACAGATAGTATACGGCCTAATAGGAATTTTCTGCAGATTTCTCTCCCCCTTCCTTTGCTTATACAGAGACAGATAGTCATAGAGCTGCATGTTCTCATATTTTATTCAGGAAGCTGAAATGCAGTGTATAAGACCATCACTGCATTTGATTGCAATTTAAAGCTGTATTTTTAAAATGTCTCAGCCTTGTTCTATCTCCTTTTGGCCCATATATATGTATACATATGTCTCCATACATATTATGGGTCTCTACACATGTACTTAAACATGCACATTGTTGAAAGAAACCCCATTAAATATATCCACATGGGAGCTATATATTTAATAAACAGATGGGTTAATAGAGAAACGGATGGGTGAATACAGCTCCTGGTGACAATGAACGTCCTTTCTATATTACATTAATTCTCTCCATTATGTTCCTTTACAGAGTAGATAATTTCAGTTTGATGTAAGCAAAACGGATGTCAGCATGTTTACAATGTCCCTAAATTATAGCTGGACGTACTCCCTGAAATGTTTTTTTGGGAGAAGTCCCCTCCCGCAAATTTTCTATCACATTTTTAGCATTCTCAGTAATGGGCGGTATGCATTTCGGGATTTTAGAAAAGAAGGTATAAAGCAAAGGTATAATGGTGTGGAACAATGGCTAGCCAAAGCAAGAAGCTTGTCCAGCAAGCCAGAGAATTAAGGAGATGCAGGAGGATATATACAGAGATGAATGGCATATTATTGGAGCTTGTGGGTCACCTGACCCAGGAGATTTACTTCCAAGTGCTCTAGCTGCAGCTTAAACTGAAGTATCTCCATCCAAGCGTTATCGTGGAACAGGGAGTATTTAGGTCAAACTATTTCTCCAAAATTCGAGACACAACATGGTCACTTGCAGGTAAGACCTAATATGGTATTGTCATAGATCCTACCAGAGCCAGATGGGGAGGGGGAGTTCACTGGGGTAAATCCTTGACTGTAAGGATTCAGAGTAGGCAGCCACCATCCACTTTATTTTAATGTGGGACAAACCACCCTCTCCATATAAGATTCCTGGGGAGTAAAGTGGCCAAACCCTCCCTAGAAGGGCTCTGCAGTCCTGGGCCTCCAAAGGCCTGTGACTAAGGCAGACCCAAAATGAAGAGCAGCACACTCATGCAATAAGAACAATTCTCTCTTCATAAAGCAGACTGGAAGAGAGTGAGATTTCATTAACCAGGCCTTACATGCCTAACTGAACTAGTTCTTATCTTATCATCTTATTGTCTGAACTGATCCTTATCTTACCAGGGATCTTCCTGCTGTCTCCAGCCTCCAGGCTGTAGCCTCCTATTTCTCCAGCAGCTTCTCAGTCAATAACTTTCTCAGGGCAGTCTTAAGACAGAACAAACAAACATTATAAAGCTTTCTCTTCTGCTGCTGATGGCTGAGACAGAGAGTGTAGTTCCCTTCCCCACCCAGTCCTCTGGCTTGGCCCTTCTGTTTTGATTATTCTGGGCTTTTCCCCTTATTAGAAAAGGTCCGCCCTTCTGGCAGTTGCTCTAAGTGAGGCCTAATCCTCCCTCTAATCCTTTACATCACCTACAGGCATCCTCTCTCTTGAGTAATCAGCAGTTCATTGCTCTCTGCGACCAAGATGGAGGTTCATTTCTGTGGGCAACCAAACTGGCTGTGACCCACAGTGTTTCACCTGTTATGCTATGCTCTGCCCTTCTCTATTTTGCTGCCTACTCTCGAGATGAATCGTTCTAATTGTCCATTAAAATCGGTTTAATGAGTGTTAACAATGCTTGTCACAATGCTTGGCAGAAGGACTACTACAATCTAGACAGGTAAGATGACAAAAGCTGGTTCACTTCATTTCATGGGTGACCTGCCTGGGTAAATGTTTCTAGTCACAGGAGACAGGTCATTGTGATTTCACTGCACTCCACAGCCAGCCATATTCTTTGGAGCACACAAATGATTGTGGCTGTGGAGAGCAGTGACAACACAACTAATTCCCTCACAAATATTTCAAATGTCACTGGTGGCTTCATACCATTTTAAAGGAAAATAGTCTCAGTATGAGAGATTGTCTAACCATGCTTCCTCAGAGATACCAGTTCCAATGTGCAGAGTTTTGGCTGGAGCTTCCTCTCTTTTTTGGACAGCTAGACTATATATATTATATACGCACCAATATATGTATTGTCAGAGCTATGCTTTCCCAAAAAGTCAGAAACTGTTTCCAGCTTTTCCTGGATCCAAACTTTTTTCCATACAGCAAGGTTTAGTAATACTGAATCTGGCTTCTGGATGAATAACCAATCACCAGTATACACAATCACACCAAAAGTAGCTTCCGAGTACTCTCTTTTAAATGCATTAGTACCCTAGTTTGCTTAAGTTGGTATAAAATTATTTGAAAAACTACATGAAGGGACATGGTCAATTTATATTTCTGAGGCTCTTTGGCAGTGTTCGGAAATGGAACTGCATTCCTAGCACCCTGTTTTCATAACACCTTACTTGTTCTGGCATGTGGAATCTGAATCCTTATATGCCCTAAGAAGAAATTGCTATGCTTCTTCTTCTTTAACAATAAAGATATACTTAAAAGATTCAGCTCTCTCTTTTGCACAAGGTGCATTTCTAACTTCCCTACCGGTTCATCAAAAAATGCTTCGGAGAGCTCAGACACAACCTCTCCACCTCCTTGCTTAGCATTTTTGCACAATATAATCTCTTGAAAAGTGAGATGTTTGACATCTCTCTCACAGGAAATCCTGCACCTATTTTGACAGCACTATCTCTAGCATGTATTTTTCACCAGGTAAACCTGTCTGGAAGGGAAAAGTAGAAATAACACCACCACAGCTCTGTGTGTGTGTGTGTGTGTGTGTGTTGGTTGCTATGGCTAAATTGCATAGCAACAAGACTCAGGACACTGGCCTACATTTCAGGGGAAACAGGGAAAAATTAGCCTTTAGCATCAGGTAGATAGTTTAAAAAAAAAACCACACAAAACCTGAAATAACCACACTTCATTGATTATTAAAGCTTCTGTGTAGGAGTGGGGTTGGGGAAGCAGAGACCCTACAGTTATTTTAGGAAATTTGCTTTGAAAATGAAAACTTAATTTTAACTCCTTATTGTGTAATGCCACCTTTTTAAAAAGCTTGCTGGACTATTTAAATATTTGGATAAGAGGTACCAAAATTAAAGTAGAAGAAACTAAAAAAGGAAACTACAAGCAGCCTGAATGTGAAACTTTTTTGTTTGCTTTGTTTTAAAGGTTGAAAACACTGAAATATGCACCCAGTTACATTGGGTAATTGATGTTCCTTTACTGCAGGTATCTTAATACTGGTTCACATGTGACTATAAAATTAATATGATTGCCCTCGTGTCTTATGTTCTAAGATAGCTTCTATTATTGAATGTTACTGGGTGCTGTTCAGGTAAGGCTGAGCAAGCATACACATCAAAAGGAAGCTTTGTTGAAAAGGAAGTCAACCAATTTTATATGTACAAAGTGTAGGCAGTGTCAGAAGATGAGTAAAAAAGGCAAAGGCTGCCCAGACCAGTAACTCATCCCCCCCCACCCGTCACCTCCCATGGACCCCACTCATAACTTGGAGGAAAGGCACTTTTCGTGTATTCAGAGTGTTTTTCTTTATTATTGTCAATCAATATATGTATAAAAACATTAACGTATCTAAAAAGACTAGTTTCCCGTGGGCAATCTTCCATTTGTGTTTACAGTGAGTTCATTAACTTGAAATGTGCAGTAAATTTAGTTCAGAAATTTAACATGTAGGGCAAAATGCATTTTGCCCTTTCTATGCCCTCCACAATATTTTTTCCCCCCTGGTGCTGCCACTGGTTCAGAGCTTAACAAAGTTCTAGGATAAATGTGCTCCTGAAATGCACTGAGTAGTGGCTACTTCCATAATTAATCTGTGGAAAGCTGATGTTTTCGGTACCAGTGACCAGAAATTTACAAGCATCGGACCAAGGGTGAAGGACCATTTGTGAGCAGAATAAAAAGAAAAGGAAAGCAGCACCAAAAATATCCCAGAAAGCAAAAAGAGAGCTAAACCTTTTATTGCTACAGGATGGATAATGTATTGAGTTGGATGTAAATGTGCAACCCATTTCAACAAATACATCTTCCTCAAGGGCAACTGTAAATATTAGTTAATGCAGACGGGTTTAGACGTTGGGTCATTGCCCCTCCACCTCCCCACCTTCTTCAGAGAAACAGGAGGGAAAGAGCAAAGCTGTTGCTCTGCTGGTGGGCCCCTCTCCCTTAGACACCAGGGGACCAGTATTCCCTGTAACAGAGATTCCTAGATGTTTTGACTTAGGTTGGGTTAGGTTGTGCCTTCCCATAATCCCTAGCCAAAGGCCATTGCAGCTGGGGATGCTGGGAGTAGTAGTCAACAACATCTGGGAATTCCTGTTAGAGGGAACACTGCCGGGGACATTTGTCCCCTCCTACCCCGCTCAATTATAGCTATGCACCTGCATTCAGTGGTAAGTTCCAGACAGGGATTTGGAGCAGGTTTACCTGATGTTTCTCCTTGGGAGGAATTCTGAACTTCTCTTCACATTTCAGATTCTCCTTGGTTCCAACCAAGGGCGTACCAAGGTTGGAGTGGGCCCAGAGACAGGATTTTAAAAGAGGCCCCTTGCTGCCTCCCTCTCCTTCTTCAGGCCCCATGTCTCTTCTGCAGAAGAACATTAAGGACACATGTAATATAGTGTAGCAGATGAAAACCACTTGCCGCCTCTTCTGCGGCGCGGCTCATTTGTCCCAGCCCCCTTCCTTAGGAGCACGTGTGGCTGGGAGCTCTCCCTGATTGGCACCAACCACTTCTGGGGGCAGGGGCAGAAGAGCCGAGCCGGCAGCGCGCCTGCTTCTCTCAGCTGCAGAGAGGACGGACGTGCCGGGCAGGAGCTCCAGCTAGGCCACGAAGCACGTGGCCTGGCCCTAGGGAGCTACCCGGCAGGGGGGCATAGCGGAGAGTCAGGCCCGAGGCCTGCCCGCTCATCTTCTTGCCCAACGCTCCCGAGCACTTGGGCAGCGGCAGTCTGGCCCAGCAGACACCGGGCGCCATTTTGCGGCTTCCATGTGGCCCGATCGGCACCGCCGTCGGGGCCTGTTCGGTCCCCGCCGTCACCCTCCTGGGGGGCGGGGCCTAGCGGAGAGTTGGGCTTCAGCGCCCGCCCACTTTGTGGCCTCTTCTCCCCTGCCTGAGGGCTGTAGCTTTGTCCCCCCCGGGGGGCAGCGGCGTGGGCTCCCTCCCAACAAACCGCAGCAGTCGCCTCACCTTCTGCTGGGGGGCTCCACACCTGCTTGGGAGCTGTAGTCCGCGATCCCCTCCTGCCTGGGGGGCTATATAGTTGTAAACCCCACCCCACCCCGTCACCGGATCATCGCGAGGAGCGCAGACGAAGAGTTCGGATCATCACGAGGAGCGTAGGCGAAGAGTTTGGGCATAGCAACAGGTTTGGGGGACTCGGCACGGGGGTTGGGCAGGGCAGGATAAGGCCTGGGAGGGCAGTTCCGGAATCCGGGATACCCCTCCTTTAGCAATAGCAATAGCACTTACATTTATATACCGCTCTATAGCCAGAGCTCTCTAAGCGGTTTACAATGATTTAGTATATTGCCCCCAACATTCTGGGTACTCATTTTACCGACCTCGGAAGGATGGAAGGCTGAGTCAACCTTGAGCCCCTGGTCAGGATTGAACTTGTAACCTTCTGGTTATAGGGCAGCAGTTTTACCACTGCGCCACCAGAGGCTTTAGCATACATTCAAGCGGGGCAGTGAGTGGGTAGGGGAGGGACCCTTCGGCCCTTCGCTTCACAGGGCCCCCCCAGCGCATTGAGCGTGTGGAGCCCGTACTTTGCGCACAGTCCACATCGTACCCCCTCCCTCCCGCACCCAGTGACCAGGGGGTGCCTGTGCCATGGGTCCCAAGAAGGCGCTGTCAGGGAAGGGGATGAGACCTGCTGCGACACCCAGGGGGCGCCCAACCCAGCACGACTCCTCCTCTGAGGACAAGCACAATATGGAGTTGGGTGCCATTAGGGCGCTTATAGTTCGGCTGGAGGCTATAGCCGGGGGGTGGGAGGCATTGCAGGGAGATGGTGGAGGCCCATCGTGGGCTGCAACTACCAAGGAGGGGGGACATCCTCCCCCCGCTCACCCGCACAGGATGACTAGGGCAGCGAAGCGGACCAAACTGATGCAGGGCTTTACTGACCATTTAGCAGCGCTCGAGATGGCTACAGCACCCGGGCTTGGTCCAAGCGGCAGCGGGACGGCGGAGGGATCTAGCGAAGACAAAGGGACAGTGGTGGGGTCCACACCTGGAAGCGCCTCGGAAGACCAGGCTGGACAAGGTGGTGAGTCCCCACAACGGGTATGGCTGTGGGGTTTGCCATGGAGTCCTCCTAAGGGGCCTTCGGGTGGTTCCCGGGCCGATGAATTAGGAATCCCCACATGCAACATGTAATCAGGTTTGGCAAGAGGGAACGGGGCAGGCAGGGGCTTGTGCTACCCCGGCACTGGCACCCCCCAGCTGGCAGCAGCAGTGGCCTTGATGGTGGACCAGTCCCTCTGGGCAACCACCTACTACCACACGTCAAGGAGCGCATTTGGAAGGGAGAGTATATAGACATCTTCCAACTTCTGTTCAAGGAAACCCGAGCCCGTAGGCAAGGCTGGGGAGCAAGAGAGGGATAAGGAAAGGACCAAGAGAAAACCCATCAAGCGTAACTGGAACAACTGGGTTTCAGGGTTCTCTATTTACATGGGGTTGGTCATACAGAGGTACCCAGAAAAGGGCCCCGCCCTCATTAAGTACTTCAACACCATTCATAGGGCATTCATGGACTTCGCAGGCAATTCATGGGAGGCCTACGATCAAGCGTTTAGAGAAGGTGCAGCTAACTACCCAGGTATTTCGTGGGAGAAACAGCATTCTGAGCTGTGGCTCAGGATTATGACACCGGCCAGGCCCTTTACCGGCAAGCATGCTGAAAGAGGCCACTTAATTTCCAGGACCCCAGCGGCGTCAGCGGCCTCATCTGCCGGTGTCCAGGGTGTTCAAAGTCCCTTGGTGTGCTGGGAATACAACAGGAGTGGAAAGTTTGCGCAGTCTCCCTGCAAATTCAGGCATGAATGTGGCTTTTGCGGGGGCCGGCACCCAGGACTTAACTGCGCACGGACAAAGGGCTTTAGACCGGGGGGCGGGAGCTACCGGGCTGGTGGGGGCAAAAGGCCCCCAGCCGCCCAAGGGGGTGGCCCTGGAAAGGGGCCCCACCCCAGTTAGGATCTCGGCGCTGTGGAGACTGCTGCGTGACTACCCGGACAGGGAGCGTGCATAGTACCTGGAAGCTGGCCTCTCGGAAGCCTTCAGGATTCCGTGCCAGCTCCCACAGAAATTTAGTTTGGCTAGCAACCTAAAATCAGTGAAAGAGATGGAGCGGGTAGTGGTTAGGAAGATTAACAAGGAGGTGGCTTTAGGCCGTGTATTAGGTCCTTTTAGTGAGCCCCCCCTCCAGACACTGAGGATATCCCCCCTGGGGGCAGTACCTAAGAAAGCTCCCGTCGAGTACAGGCTAATACACCATTTGTCATACCCCAGGGGTAGCTCAGTCAGTGATGGTATACCGGCTGAGCACTGCACGGTCCACTATACTTCATTCGATGAGGCCACGGCAATGGTCCAGGCCTGCGGGCCTGGGGCACTGCTGGCCAAGTGCAACATTGAATCAGCCTTCTGGCTGTTACCAGTCCATCCCGACGACTTCAATCTTTTGGGGTTTGCTTTCGAGGGGAAGTACTACATTGACAGGGCACTGCCCATGGGCTGCTCCGTGTTGTGTGCGGCCTTTGAGGCCTTCAGCACGATGCTGGAATGGGCACTGCACCGGAGAGTGCAGCTTAATTCCTCGGCTCATTACCTTAACGATTATCTTTTCGGAGGCCGGGCAGCTCTGATCAATGCTCTAGGCTATTAAACATGTTCATGGCCCTATGCCAGGAGCTCGGAGTGCCCTTGGCCAGGGACAAGACTGAGGGGCCAGCCACCAGACTTATGTTCCTGGGCATAGAGCTGGACACTCGGGGGCAGCTGTCGCGGCTACCCATGGATAAGCTGGAGGCTTTGAAGGTACACTTGAGGATCTGCGTGCAGGCCAAAAAGGTGACACTCTGCCAGCTGCAATCACTGATCGGTCATCTCAGTTTTGCCTGTCGGGTGGTGGCCCCCGGTCGCCCATTCTTGCGACGTCTCTGTGATGCTGCGGCTGGGTGCAGGCTGCCGCACTTTCGAATCAGGGTGACTGCGGCCATGAGGAATGACATGAGGCTACGGTTGAGCTTCCTGGATTCCTTCAATGGGGTTTCCTTTTGGCGCGCATCGCAGCTCTTGGAGGTGGACTTCCAGGTGCAGTCAGACACAGCGGGTGACCTTGGCTTCAGCCTATATCTAAGGGGCAAGTGGGGCGCAGAGCGATGGCCATGCAAATATTTGTGCACGCCAATGGTGGCCACCTGTCACAGTACCAATTTTGGGCAGTGATGAGGAGAGCCTTTCATGTGGCCGGGGTTTCCACATGCCGCTTATCATTGCACTCTTTCAGGATTAGGGCAGCATCGACGGCAGCAAGCCTGGGCTACCTAGGCTCCTCTATCCAGAGCCTGGGCCATTGGCGGTCTGCAGTCTACTGCAGATATGTGCGCTGAGGGCAGCAAGGTTCCCTCACCAGCCCCCCCGCCCCTCCCACGCAGGCAACCCTGCCCCCCTTTTCTGCCTCCCATCTCACGTGTGTTCTCTCTCCTGCGCAAGGGCGAAGCCTCCGGCGAAGCAGGCCAGGGTCCTTGTCTTGGGCCACTCATTTATATTCTGGGCCCTCAAGTGGGCGCAAGGCATGGATCCCGGAACACAACTGGGCCTGGGGCAATGGGCTGCCATCAAGTGGCTTGGGCGGAGGGGAATGTGAAGAGTGCAGCTGCTGCCGATGCTGTGGGAGTACCTGGAGGAGAATCCGGCACCGGATATCCTGCTCTTGCATTTCGGGAGGAACAACTTGACTAGTCAGTCAGGAGTATCATTTGCACGGCAGACCAAGCAGGATCTTGGGGTGGTGTTGGCCTGGTGCCCAGGTGTGGTCATTCTTTGGTCAGACATCATGCAGCGCAGGGTATGGCAGGGGGCGCTCAAACAGAACAGGGTGGACAGGGCGAGACAGGGGGTTAACGCGGCTATAGCACGCTTTCTGGCTGCCAAGGGAGGGGGTTGTATTCCACACGATGACATCGTGTTCTCGCAGCCCGCACTCTATCGGGGTGACGGGGTCCACCAGTCAGCCACAGGTATGAAGTTCTTTATAGATGATTTGAGGCTGGGATTGGCAATGGTGATACTGGGTATGTGGGGTGCGGGGCGTTAGGCTGGGCTAATGCCCGCTATGGCAGGTACAGTGGTGTACCTGCCATAGCGGGCGGTGCGGTGGGGGAACTGCTAATTAAATGGGTGTGGCACCTTAGGTAAGATGTAAATCAAGGAGGTGGAGTGGATCCCTTGAGGCTTGACAGATCAGGGATGCTGCTTGACTCCTACCTCTCTGCAGGCGACATCCTCTCCGTATGGCTGTGCAGCGTTGGTGGGGTGTTGTTCTGATAGTGAAAACCTGACCTTAGGTCGGCAAAGAAGGGCGCCTGTGCTACAGAGCGGAGGAGCTGCCTGGAGCGAAGGTGCTATCACCACGGTCTTTAGGTGGTAGCTGCCACAGTGTGGCTGGCTTGCTAGGCACCGCACTGCAAGGGAAGATAACCAATCCCACCCAATATATCTATAACCAAAACCTCAATAAAGAATTGACCATTCCTACCATAGCAATGTCTCTGCGTCTCCTTGGGGTCTGGGTATAATAACAGAGGACAGGGTGTCACAAGGTGAAAGCAACAGCAGAACCAAATACAACCGAATTGACTTTCTGAAATACAAGGGGGCAATTCGTGCTTGCTACTACAAGACCAGAACTCCTTCCCTCCTGTGGGTTCCAAAGGAAGCTTCTGTTCTAAGCTTAACCATTTTTGCCAGGGCTGTAGCATGGTGGTTTTTTTTTTAAACCCCAATAATTTGCATTTGTTCAATTAAAACAAACAGTAATATGAACAATGCATCACATTAAAAATAGAGACAAAATTCGGTGTTATTAATACCAAAAAGGGCATATAAAATATACACATCCTTTTGAAATGAAACATTTACATCATATCATCTTTAACTGCTCTGATTCCCCTCCCTGACCTCCTCGCTGTTCCTTCTCCAAAAATCAGCCTCAGCCAACACGTCCATCCCCATCCCCTTAATCAGGATGTGAATTCCTCCACCACCCTTCTCTTGCAAAGGAACGTTCAGTACAAAGGACTCCAGCTCCAGCACTGCCCATCTCTCAGCTGCAACATCTCCTCCTCTCCTTTCATGGTCCCCCTTTGTACTGGGGGACCATGAAAGGACCATGAAAGTTTGCCTATGGTTGCAGCCTTCTTCAAGACCATTCATCGTTTCACCTTCAACCAGCAAAGGAACCCACGAGCCTCAGAGGTTTTATTTAGGCTCTAGTCCACAAAAAGCCTATGCTCCAAAAATCTTTAATATCCAAGGTGCCACAAGACTCATTGAGTGGTTTGTTAGATTCAGGCTCAGACTGGCCCACAGGGCAACAGGGCATATTCCCGGTGCGCCCTACCCGCGCAGCACCCCTGTGCCCCAACTCCCACCATTAATTGCCTATTCTGCTCAAAACTCGGCACCCTCCCCCCATACATTCCACCACCCTTTCAGTGCCCCCAGTCCGGCCCTGGTTAGATTTGCATACCACTTTTCAATCACTTTAAAGCAGAAGTTACATCCTACATCTCCCCACCACCACTCCTTAACCCTCTTTATGGTGGATTTGAGTTCATGTATTCCAAATCTCTTACAACTATAATTTACTTGGAAGTGGGGTTGAGTGGGGTGGGGAGTGAATAGCCTGCATCTTCTTATGAGCTTTTAATTATCATCACAAACACACACATTCACACTTAGTGCCATTGGCTGCCTGAAGCAATGATATACCCATGCAGTTCTGCCTGCCTCAGGGATGGGGGAGAGAAAGAGCCAGGAAAGCAGCAGCAGTGAAGAGGGGACAGGATGGGACAGAGGGTCCTCGTGGAAGAAAAACACCTGGGGAGGAGGAGGAGAGGAGTGGCATCAAGAAAAGGAGGTGGGGAGAGGAGGAGGATCCCTTGGGGGTGGTCGAAGGGAAGGAGGCAAGAGGTTTCCCTCCTCCACAAGGATATGTAGAATTTTTTAAAAGCCCAAGTGCCACCGCTGCTGTCTCCTCATCCTCCCTTCCTCCCTCAGTTTGTGCAGGAGCCTGGACTTCCTTTCCCGGGCTGCAAGGCACCCGAGCAAGCATAGAGGAGGACAAGGCAAGCCGCGGCCTGATGAGAGCAACACACAGCACTCCACGAAAGGCTTCCACCTCACCTCACACATCTGGTTTCGAGTGAGTTGGAAGGGGAAAACACACAGAAAGAGAGACAACAAAGTAAATAAAATTCACTAACAAAGTCTCCAGAACGGGCATCGGGTGATTCTAGGGGGCCGTTGATCCCCTCTCCGGGGGAGGAGCTGCTCTCTTATCCTCCTCCAAAGCTGCCACGCCATGAGTATTTCCATGAGTATTTCTTCACAGCGCCACGGGCCAAAGAAGACCCGGAGTTGGGTGGTGGTGGAAGGCTACTCCAGCCACACCCTAGGCAGGGGAGACCAGGCCCCACCCACACTGCTGCTGCTTCACTGCCGCTACCACCCCCCAAACGCAAAGGTGCGCAGACAGGACGGGCAAGATTCGTGCCTACAAGTGGGGGCCAGTCCATCAGGGCCTCCGTCTTGAGTCCCGTGGGGGGAGAACTCAAGGGGCTTCTTCCCTTCTCTAGCCTCACTAGTCAGTCCCAAGATGGTGGCAGTTATGACGGAAGGGCATGCCAGCGGCAGGCTCCCCCAACAACAGGGACCCCAGCAACAGGGCCCTTTGTGTGCTCAGCGCACTGAAGGGGCTGTATCCATAAGATGCAGTGGTCTGATGGAGGCAGATGGGGCTGTGCCCTGAGAAAGTGGTGGGGTGGAGGGGGAAGGAATGCAGAGGTTTCTGCTGGGGAGGCGTAGGAGGAGCAAGCAGCACAGGCAGACATCACCTACCGGCTGCTGGGGGAATCTGGCCTGCTGATTCCTGGCACTGATCACCTGCAAAAGTAGGTGGCGGTGGCAGGGGCAGCAGCAGGAGGAAACCTCAGAGGCTCTCCATGTGGAGCAAGTGTGTGTTTGCCGCGCCCACCCCACCCAGTTTATCGAGCTGGCTGCGGGCACAGTCAGGATGGATCATGTGACTTGCCTCTCTGGGGGGCCCTTTGAGGAAGAGGCCAAAAGACAACTGTCTCCCCTTGCCTAATGGATGGTACAGCCATGATTCTAACCTTTGTTCCAGGCAAAGCATGTCTGAATGTCCAATGATCATACAATGTACATACAATATGCATGTTGTATATTGTTCTCTCTCTCTCTCTCTTTGCAGATAAAATCTCCTGTATTCAGGCTGACTTGGACTCCACTATTTCTGCAGAGTCTTTGAGGGAGGTATTCAGCGATCCCTCTTGCAGTGTTAGGTTGGATCAGTTTCAATCTGTGACTCCTGATGACATGGACAAGCTGCTTGGAGTGGTACGGCCTAGCACTTGTTCTCTGGATCCTTGCCCAACCTGGCTGCTTCGATCTAGCAGAGAGATTGTTGGAGATGGCCTAGTTAATATCATAAATGCATCTCTGAGGGAGGGTAGGGTGCCTCCCTGTTTGAAGGAGGCAATAGTTAGACCTCTTCTTAAGAGGCCTTCCCTGGATCCCGCAGCGATGGATAGTTATAGGCCAATCTCCAATCTCCCCTGGTTGGGCAAGGTAATCAAGAGGGTGGTGGCTAACCAGCTCCAGGCAGTTTTGGAGGAAACTGATTATCTAGACCCATTTCAAACTGGTTTTAGAACGGGCTGTGGAGTTTAGAGAGCCTTGGCCGGCCTGATGGATGACCTTTACCGGGGAATCGACAGAGGGAGTGTGACTCTGTTGGTCCTTTTGGATCTCTCGGTCACACTCGATACCATCGACCATGGTATCCTTCTGGATCGCCTGGGGGAGTTGGGAATAGGGGGCACTGCTTTGCAGTGGTTCCGTTCCTATCTCTCGGGTAGATCCCAGATGGTGGACCTTGGTGACAGTCGCTCCTCAAAGCAGGAGTTGTTATATGGAGTCCCCCAGGGCTCCATTCTGTCACCAATGCTTTTCAATATCTACATGAAACTTCTGGGTGAGGTCATCAGGATATTTGGTGCTGGGTGTTATCAGTATGCTGATGACACCCAAATCTACTTCTCCCTTCCTTCTTCAGGAAATGACACTTATTCTCTAAATGCCTGCTTATGGGCAGTAATGGGCTGGATGAGGGATAACAAATTGAAGCTGAATCCAAGCAAGACAAAGGTGCTCATTGTGGGGGCTCACAATCTGAGGGGTGAGTTAGATCTTCCTGTGCTGGATGGGGTTACACTCCCCCAGAAGGAGCTGGTGTGCAGCTTGAGAGTACTCCTGGACCCAGGCCTCACCCTGGTATCTCAGGTGGAGGCCATGGCCAGGAGTGCTTTCTATCAGCTTCAGCTGATTCGACAGCTGCGCCCATTCCTTGAAGAGGATGACCTCAAAACAGTGGTTCACCAGCTGGTAACCTCCCGACTTGACTATTGCAATGCACTCTATGTGTGGCTGCCTTTGTACGTAGTTTGGAAACTTCAATTAGTTCAGAATGCGGCAGCCAGATTGGTCTCTGGGGTAACCCGGAGAGACCATATTACACCTATTTTGAAACAATTGCACTGGCTGCCGATATGTTTCCGGGCAAAATACAAAGTGCTGGTTATTACCTTTAAAGCCTTGAATGGCACATTAAGGTCATCTGAGGAGGTTTGTCTCCAGTTACCACCAGGTCATCTGGTGGTGACTCAGAGGCAGGCCTTCTCTATAGCAGCTCCGGGGCTGTGGAATGCGCTCCCTGTGGAAATCCATAATTTGAATTCTCTATTAGCCTTCAGGAGAGCCCTTAAAATGTATTTGTTTGGCCTGGCTTTCCAGGGTTTTTTAATCAGTTTTAATATTTTAACCCGGTTTTGGGGGTTTTAATTACTGCAATTGTTTAATTCTTGTTTTAAAATGTTTTTAATTGTTAATTGTTGTTTTATTGTTTTTAATTTTTCTTTTATCTCTTTATTGTTTTAGTGGTTTGTTTTTAATTGTAAACCGCCCTGAGCCATTTTGGAAGGGCGGTATACAAATCAAATCAATAAATAATAAATAAATGCTGGGAAACAAGTTGCAAAATAGTTCTGACCACACAAATACATGGCTCCTGCTGGCTGGCAATAGCTTTCAGGCCAAAGAACAAAACAAAACAAGAACCTTTCTAGGGATGTGCTTTCTTATTATGCTATATGGTAAGTTCAAAATGAGGGGCAAATACTCAACAACCAGTCCCAATCACACAGTATGAATGGCACAAGCGGAAAAAAAGTTCTCATGACAACTGCCAGTGCCATGGCCCAGCCTCAACCAGTCCCAGGAACTTTAAGCTTCACCGCCGCCATCAAGTAGACTTTTATATATATATTTTTATGGTGGTGTCCACTGAAACAGACTTCCGAAACCTCTGTTTCAATTGAAATTAGGTAGGGTGGGAAGGCTTCTGTGGGCAAAACAGACAGAGGCTACAGTTTGTTAAATTAGGAAAAAAGAGAGAAGTTATACTTTAAAATAGTTCAATGTAAAACAGTAGTTCTTTTGGAAATTTTAGTACAAAACAACCATATGAGCACAAGGAGGTAATAAAATAAAATATGAGAAAAACACATCCTGTCTAACCTTTACCTAATACTGGGCCTTACCTAGAATCCTTACCAGGAGTGTTCTTATAAGCACCATCAGCTTGTGTAGCAAGCCTGGCTTTTTCCCTTTCTCAGCTTCAGGTCTTGATCTTCCTTTCCAGTTCTGGAGGCTTAATTCCAGACTGGTCCTTCAGCTGCTTTGAGGGTGATTCAGTTCCCAAGAGAGTTTTCAGCCTAACGCTCCCAATGATGTCTAGCTCTAATTTCAGCTGCTCTTCTCAGCTCTTCTCTCCTGGCTCTCCCAGACTCCAGTTTGAACTGACTTCAACTATTCAGCTCCCCAGCTTTTCAACTATGCCTGCTCCAGGTAAGCCTCCGTTTATTTTCTCCCCCCTCTCCAAATTTATCTAACCCAGCCAATCAGGAAAACTCAAATTCCTCAATTATTTTAAAACATACCCAATCAAATATAACCCTCTCTTCCCTCCAAAGGTTAATCAATAAAACTCATTCCCCTCCAAAACCAAACTGTAGAACAGGAGCTGTGAATTTCTGACCCCTGCGCAGTTTTTTTTAAACATAGAACATAGGGATTAAGCAATTGCATTGGCAGTACAGAAATCTGTAATACAAAAAGAGGAGGATCAGGCCTCATTCTTTCACACCAACAGATGAGTTGCTTCTGGTCAGCTTGATGCTTGTAAATACCTTGTCATTTCTGCTAAAATATCAGGTCGCTAATCCTTGTCATCTGTAGCTAATATGCCAGCACCACTAATGGGTGATGCCATTGTGACACTTTCTGGCTAAAATGTCATAATGCGTGATAACATCTGCACCTTAAACACTGGTTTATTTTACTGCAGCTTGAGTAGAGGCTAGCTCCAGTGGATGCATGTAGTTGGCTGAGATGGTGATGGGGGGTTATAAGAGTAACAATTTAACCTATATATCATCATAAGGTGAAGTGTGTCGTTGAGTCGGTGTTGACTCCTGGCAACCACAGAGCCCTGTGGTTGTCTTTGGTAGAATACAGGAGGGGTTTACCATTACTTAGTCCTGCGCAGTATGAGATGATGCCTTTCTGCATCTTCCTATAATGCTGCTGCCCGATATAGGTGTTTCCCATAGTCTGGGAAACATACCAGCAGGGATTCGGTCTGGCAACCTCTGGCTTGCTAATCAAGTCATTTCCCCACTTCCCCATTAGGTCATCATACTAGTCCATATAATTCCTTGATAACTTTAGCCCTATTCACACAATATGTTCAACACACATACAATCTATGCACAGTGTACAGATAAGCAGATCTCTATGCATATACAGTTATTCACACCTTTATTCAACATGCATTCAGTGGTATCCTTCCTGTCTATAACCTACATTTGTGGGAGCCTGTACCCAGATTCACAAAAATATGTACATGTGTATGTACAGATACCTGTATGTATGTATAGTGTGATGTCTGAATAGGGTGTGTGTCCCTTTGCTAAAATTTACACAGAGTATATGTTAATTGGCAGTTGTAAATAAATTCTAACAAAATGAGACGAATGTGTGTTGTGGGAAGACATCTACCACTATTATAGGAAAATACATTTCTGTTTCCAGTTGAAAGTGAGTTCAGGGGAGTAGTTATTTTCAACTGAGCAAAAACTCCACTTTCAACAGTTATGATCATTTCTGCTCAAAGTTACCTTTATTATATTATGTTTTACAAAAAAAAAAAACACCAACCCATAATTTTGGGCCCTTCAGTTGTTTCCCAGTGGGACAGGGCACTTACCTGGCTGAACAATGGGAAAAACAATGGCCGGGATGAGCCCGACCCCACACAGAACCTGCAGCACCCATTCTTGGAGGCTAGGAAGGGTGAGAAAGCCTGGGGGCCACCCATGGCTGGGCTGGAGTGGCCCAATGGGCCATTGCCTGGCTGCAGCCAGGACACAGTGGTCCCTGCCCCTCTACAACATCCCTGTGTAATTATGTGGGGAGAGGGGGCAGGCACCTGGAGAGCAGCTAGCTCAGAGACTGTCAGTGGGAATGACAGAAGGCCTAAACAGAGCACTGGGGAGGGACCAGGAAGGGAGGTGGCTGATTGTATAGGATCCAAAGAGCTATATAAGGGGCCCTTGGCCAGTGATGATGAGGCCAGTGGAGATGGAGGGTAGTGGCCCACATGGGCTCCCAGTGAGGAGCAGGTCATTCTCCCTGACAGGTGGTGGAGGACCAGGGTGCTGGAAACCCCTTTCCCATCCTTCTAAGGCCTGTTTGCTCTCTGGTCTGAGAGGTCAGCTAAGGAGAGGCACTACAACATAAATTAATTTTCCTCAAATACTTCTAATGACTTAGATCTCTTATTTGTTCTTCTTTTGCAACTGACATCAATGGAGATTAACTTTGTGTTGGGGTGTGTGTGTGTGTGTGTGTGTGTGTGTGTGTGTGTGTGTGTGTGTAAAAATGTCAAACATGGAAATATATTAAGACAAAAAATGCAAATTTGCAAAAGGCTTCAATATCAAAGCACTACAATTAGTTCTAACTGTTGTGTGAATTCACCGGTAATGAAGCAATGGGTTGCTGATGAGTGCTAATGAGTATAAAATAAGACTAACACAATGCCATACAAATTCTGAAACCCTTAGCTACACTAAGATCTTATTGGAATGCTAGTTTAAATATTGTTGAGAGCTACTGGTTTAAACTGGAATTTGACCTTAAATAGTTATTTATCTACCTTCAAACCCTGAGACCACAACTTCTCTATAAAAGATTCTCCTTTCTCTCACACATACCAGATTACAGATACTGTTATCACAGTGGAAGGTCACTTGCAGTCTGTTCTTTGGCCAAAATGATGCTTAAAAATCAATAACAGTTCCTAAATATTTCCACACCCTACTTGGCTCAGTGGATAAACAAGGGTCTTGTTCAAAACATAGAATTTGTCCCCCGTCAAAGTCACCTTTAAGAACTGACAGAACAAAATGGAAACTTATTTCTGCTGATTTCTAAACACAATAAAGTTCTCTTTCATTTAACTGTTGGTCATTGACAGCATGAGAGAGAGAGAGAGAGAGATTGAGAGAGAGAGAGAGAGAGAATGCTGTTAGATTATATATATATAATGCAACTGAAATCTGACCATTGTACAACAAAAGCTAATATAGAATCTCAGTTCATCTATATCCTTGATATGATAATAGCTAAAGAATATGGAAGGCAATAAAAATGAATGACTAAAACTGTTTACATAATTCTCTAGTGGTTCTCAAAATGTGAAAGAAGCCTTTCAATGTAGCCATGGGCAGTTTTCACAATACATGTGGTGCTGCTAGTACCCTTAGTTGTATCATTCTGTCACCTGTGACTTCTCCCAGGGACTGTTTGGTTTTGTTCTCGGAACTGTTTAGTTCTATCCAGCAACATTTTTATTAGAGAACAGAATGATTTTGTTCCATTGTATCACATCTATGAAGTGGGTTGTTGTGGGATGCCCTTAGGGCCTTAGGTGTGACATGGGAGTGTCTTCACTTCTCACTCATCAGACCAAGTGCTGTCACTAGCCTTATTGAACTTATTTTTAAATCATTTAAATGCCTTGTATATTTGGACCTCATGTGTGTGTGTGTAGGGATGGTGGTCGACTTCTCTCCCTTTCCCACAGAAGCACTCTATGTAACATAGAGATGTGTGAGGTGGCTCAGAATCGAGCCAAACTGGGTGGGGGTCAGTCCAAAGGTCAATCGAGCCAAGTCCCCACCTTGTGAGCGGGCTCAATGGTATACTTGTAAAGGGGAATCCAGCAAGGATTCCCCTTTACAAGTAAAGGGCTATATATGGGGCAGTGGGGGGAGCTGAGGGGATAGGTCTCCTTCTGTATTTTACCTTTGAAAAGTAAAGCTGCTGCTCTTTCCACCCTTCTGCCAGCCTCCCAAAAGACAGCCTGGGCTGGCTGTAGGCCATTTTGGGCCTCTGCACAAGCACACATGCACAGGGAGGCCTGAAACAGCCTGTAGCCCACCTGGGCTGTCAACTGGGAGGCCGGAGAGAGGGTGGAAGGAGCCCACTGCCACCTACACAAGCATCCACATGGCCGCTGCAGCTGCCACACAGGCTTGATTTTTTGAAGGTAAAAGACAGGAGACCTTTTCCCTCACTCCCCCATGATCCCACCACGCATCCCGCCATGATATTTCCATGCAGTGGCTTGATTTTTCAACAGTAAAAGAGAAGGCGATCTTCCCCTTCAACCCCACCGCCCACCTCCCCACATATAGACCTTTACTTGTAAGGGGGAATCTGGATTCCCCTTTAAAGAAGACTGTTGAGGCCCTCGAGCTGGCTTGAGGGCATATCTGGACTGTGCTGAGCTCAATTGAGCCTTTGCCCAAGCTGCCTGGGGCAGCTGAAATCCAGACTGGATCCAAGCCAAACCAGGCAATCCAGTTCTGTGCACACCCCTAATGCAACATAAATATGGCTGTACAGCCCTCGGTAGGGATATACAGACAGGTTCGGGGGTTCGAGGTTTGTGGTTTTGGTTCGGGGGTTCGATGGTTCAACCCCCGGACCAAACACTATCCAGCTCAATAGCCCCCAGAACCAAAACCATGCTAATAGTTCAGGGGGAGGGGGGTGGTTCGCGAATCGAAAGTACTTTTAAAAAATTACAATTACCTTTAAAATGATTGTTGAGGTGGCGAGGGGTGTGCGGAGGTGCCCCCCCCCCCACCGCTGGCCTTCAAAGCACTCCTCTCGGGCCTTTTAGGCCCGTTTTTCTTCCTGTTCAGGCCTTGCTGAAAATGGCGCAGCGGCCAAAATGCCGGCCACTGTACATGCACAAAAGGCCTCTGTGAGGCCTGGCATGACCCCCGGCCTCACAGAGGCCATTTGCGCATGCGTGGTGGCCATTTTGGTTTTGGTGGCCATTTAAAACAAAAATGGCCACTGCACATGCACAAATGGCCTCTGCGAGGCCGTGGGTCATGCCAGGCCTTGCGAGGCCTTTTGTGCATTCGCAGCAGCCACCATTTTGGCTGCCACGCCATTTTCAGCAAGGCCCAAACAGACCGAAAAACGGGTTTTAAAGGCCTGAGGGGAGCACTTCGAAGGCCGGTGGGGGGGGAGGGGGAACCTCGGCGCACCCCACCACCACCTTGACAATCATTTTAAATGTAATTTAATTTTTTTTAAGTACTTAAAATTTGCGCCCCCCCGCCGGACCATACCAGGTCCGAGGGATGCCGGACTGAAGTGGCCCGGTTCTGTTCAAGGCCAGTCTGGCCTCAAACCGAGCTGCGCCAGAGGGTTCCATGCACATTCCTAGCCCTCAGGGCATATTTGCACATTTCATAAAGGGCTTCCAAAGAGGGGGAGATCAGTAAAAATGTGCCCCAGCCCACAGGAGCCCTCACTTCAGAAGCAGGGACACATCCACATGCTTCTGCACTTACACAGCATTTGACAGGATGCCAGCCACTAAAATCAGTGACCCACATGTTCTGCAGCATTAAGAGGGTACAGCAAGAGCAGTCCTGGCAGCAAGGGCTCTTCCAAGCATGGATAAAGGCTTCTTGCACAGCTGAGCACACACAGAAGAAGAGGAGGGAGCCCAAAGGCTTCTGGATGCTCTATTCCATATTCCTGGAAGTTTAAGGATATTTTTGGAAGGAGGGGAAAGTAGCAAAAATCACTCCCCCTCTATGTGCACTTGCTGGACAACAAGACTTTTGCTCAGTTTGGAAAAGCCTTCAGTGCAAGGGTACCACAGCCGCTCTTGCTCCATCCTTCTAACGCTGCAGATCATGTGGAACGAGTTAGTCATGACTTACTTAAGTCCTATTAGTTTCAATGGACTAAAACTTAGTCTGAAGCTGCCCACACTTTTTATGCTGCTTGTTTTGTTAATTTTATTGGATTGCATTGCATTACATTTATATTGTGTGCCATCTGAACACAGGAAAGGTAGATTATAAAAGGGTTTGATGGATAGATTGATAGATAGATAGAAAGATAAACTGCCTCCCTGAAAGAAAAATAGAACAATTCAAAATACAATAAAAATTCTTGGTTTCTGCTCAATTACAAGATACTGTTGCCATGAAATACCAGGTGATAGTGTAGAAACAACTAATAAGTTCAGAACTCATTAAATGCATTGTGGTATATGAGCTCATAACTGGATTCAAGATTGCAGCTTTAACACACAGAATTAGTTCATTTAAAAAATGGGGAGAAGCACAGACATTAATTTTCTTTCTGTTTTGAGCAATGTAATTAAAAATGTGTATGATGGATATAAGCAAATAACGCCCCCCACCTTTTTTAAATAGCATTTTCTAGTTAGGATTTGTATACCACAGAAGGCTCAGAAAATACATATTTTCATATTTTCTATTATGAATTATGCATGTAGAAGAAATATGAAGTGGAGATCTTCAGAACTGGAAACTGCTTTTCAAAATTCCTTATACATTAAAATTACAGCTGCCCTAATAAAAATTCCTGAAATATTTAAAATTACAGTTGCCCAGCAATTAGAAGATAAAAATGATGAGGCATGTATTATAATAAAGTTTTTAAAGATCTTATATGTTGAACAGATATCTATATTTTCATATAGAAAGGGTTTTATTTGTTTGGTAAGACTATACATATTTCTTCTTCATTGACACACACAGCCCCCACACACACACAATGTAATGAAATAAATGGTAACTTTATGGTCCTTAGCAATGTATTTAGTATTGTTAAGGAAACTAAAAAAATTTATCCCAATACTGAAATGGTTTACTAGAAAAAAAACCCCAAAAGTTCTTTGGGAACTCTCATAAGTACCTCTTCAGGGTTTCAGCCATCCTATTGTTTTATGATGCTAAATAGGGTTGTTCACACAAATGCTTCAGCTGGGGCTGGGGAGAGGGGAAGCAGGATCATTCCTACCTTCTCCCACATGACCACCGGTTCTGGCCAGTCGTGCTGCTCTGTGCCCACATGATCCACACTGCAGCAAGTGACATGTCAGTTCAGAGGCTGAGGTAAGGATGCCTGACTTCTGGCCTCCAGATATCCCACAATGCACCACCTGAGAAGCATAGTGCATTATGGAAATTTCTGAGGCCAGGTCACTCCTTCCTCCAGCCTCTATGATCACAATGGCTGCCGGCAGTCCAAGCAGAGCTTCTGGAGCACCCACACAACCAAACAATGGGGTAGGAGGGTGCATGTGCATCTGACTTTTAGCCCGGATAGAAAACCCAGGCTACCCAGTTGAGGAGCGCTGGAATGGGGCCGATCCTGGCAGTTCACATGGCCAGCCCTACTTGGGTTAGCACCGCCCTACCCAGGTCAGCTGATCATGATAATGACACTATTTTATAGCAATAGGTCATGATGCCACAATTTTTACCAACTCTCCTCCTGTGCTTTTATTATTGTGTTTATCTTTTTAAAATCCAGTTTCTTGCTGTTGTTTCTTCTATCTGTTGCAGCTTCTGAACCATGTTTCCTTGGTTAACACTTTTTCTTCATCACAGAATGATCCTAGTTAATCAGGGATCACATAGTGATAAAGTCCCACTGCACAGAGCTAGTTCTACAGCTCTTATTGAGTTAGGAGGGGCATTTCTCTCCAGTCTCTTCTTCTCCCAGAAGTGCTCCATAAGTACCATACAAATAAGGGCAAATCAAGCTCTTTTATGTAATGTTTCCTCAATGGGTAAACATTTTTGTTCTTTTTCACAGCACTCCCTAAAAAATCATACTCAAAGGGATATCTTTCAATCCCAATTTCCAAAATGTGCCCTTGCCCAACTTTTAGCTCAGCTAATGGTTTATAGTAATTTATTGATATATTTCTTGAATGAAACCCATTTCCCATTCATCAAGAATGCTCACAGTAATGTACAACACACTAAAATACATATCAAAAACAGCATGATATAAAAACACTTTAAAACACTTCAAAAATGTAGATCAAAAGTCACCATCAGGAAAGAAAGAAAGAAAGAAAGAAAGAAAGAAAGAAAGAAAGAAAGAAAGAAAGTTGGAGATGAAAGCTATATCATGCAAAGCAAGTGGAGCAGCCAGATCTGCCTTGGGCAAAGATCGAAAGGGTGGGCACTATGTCTGAGAAGGGCAGCACTTTGAATTCATCTGTCACCCATTCCTTGATCCATACCTTCATCCATCCATTCCTTGATCCATACCAGTCCAGTACTAGACTCGGAGTGGAGCAAAGAGAACAAGCAGAAGAACAGGAATGCAGGCTGGGTTGTTTGCTTTGTGTAAAACTAAAGGACTTCCTTTATTAAATTCAGGGCGTGTTAAATTTACTCTACTGCCTGGTCATTGTGTATTATAAATGGGAACTATTGTACCCAGGCCCCAAGGCTCCCCCTTGCCCCCAGCCTGCTCCCAGCCTGCAAGCAAAGCGCTGGCCAGCTGGAAGTGTGAGGCACACCCCTTGCCTCTCTCCCCAGGCACTGGCCCCTCCCCTGCACCTGACATCAGACGCAAGAGGTGGGGGCAGTGCAGACAACGGGCTCTCACAGCACTGGCATAGTTTCACTTCCTCATTTCCCCTGTCAGCGGTTGGTGGAATCGCTAAAAGGGAACTCCAGGGAAAGGAGCCTTCTTTCAGCAATTCCAACAACCGCTGATAGGGGAAATGAAACTATGCCCCATTCTCTGCACTGGCCCTGCCCCCTTGCATCTGATGTCAGACACAGGGGAATGGCTTGGGGTGTGCACTTTGCATGTGCAAAGGAAGACCCAGGGGGCAGGGAAGCCACTGGTCAGACTTTGTCCCCCAATATGCCCCTGATTATAAACCTCAGTTCTCTGGATTTTACATCTATCTATCTATGATGGAAATCTGGCAGATCTATGTGGAAGCTACAATGTATGAATGTAATCTCACCTGGGTGCCTGATGGGCAGAGTGGATACTTTGAAGTGTTCTGTTGGACAGAAACATTGTTAAAAAGGCTCCTCAGCTGGAATGTGTTTGTGCCATCGATCCTCTATCTCTGGAATTTTCCAAAGCAGGAAAACAGGCACCATTGCTATGTTGCTACCGGCCAACATCGACTTGGCTTGGGCTTTTATTTCTAGGCCTCACAGGAGCAAATGTGTCAAAGACAAAATGTATACAGTAGTTTAGACAGACAATTTTGCGATCTCTGTGCTGGCCTCAGAAACGCATTTAACTACAACAGATTCCTGTAGAGATACGAAGCGCTGGTAGCTGTGGCAAAGTGACCTGTGGGTAAGTGCTGACATTACATAAGCAATAGAAATGGAGTAAGAACTGAATGACAAAAGAATTTGGGTTGGCAGCCACTTTGTCTTGAAGTGCAGCCCCCTCTAAAGAGAAGCACATCATCTCCTTTCCCTTTTAGCCCCACAACAAAGCATAGAGCAAGTTACAGATAAGAAAGCAAATAGATCTGTATGCTGACACTGAAGGGAAATTGTATGTCAGGCAGTATGTAATTACCTCAGCTCCTGTCTAGAGTAAGCACTCTGCATCCTTCTGAATGATGGCACAGGTTCATCAATGTTCACAAACAAATGGTGCATAAGTATCATAAATATAAATAGCACTGTCACACATTCCCCTTTCTGGCTTTTATCAAGTCATGCTTTGTGTGTGCAGCATTTTCCTTTCTCAGAAAATAAGTGTGCTGCATACAAAGGATAGAATCCTAGTATTTTTTTGCAAACTGCAAATTCCAGACAGGATGCAGGACTGAAATGCAGTTTCGAAGTCACAACCAATCAACATTGAATAACATCGATTTACTTCAATTGATCAAAAAAGAATTAGAAGAAAATTATGCGCATGCGCACGCGCGCACACACACACACACTTCATTCAAAAAGAAATTACTTCTCTGGAATGGTAATAGAAAAAATGAAAGTAGTGATGTTTTGGTGGAAGCTGGGAGAAAATCAGGAAGTAAAATAGGGCTGAAATCCTATACATATCCACTTGAGATAAGCCCCATTGAATACTGTGGGAATTCCTACCAAATCAACATGTATAGGGAGTACACAGTATTAAAGTAAGGAGTTTTATTACAAAAAGGAGGATAAAGAAAAATGCATCTCCTTTCCAAATGTGATATATGTTAGCATTTCTATATTCATCTACTGCAGCTTTATTATATGCTAGTTACTGTTTACTGAAGCTTTTAACTTCATCCCCAAAAGAATGTGTGGCCATCATTAAACAAAATGGAAATTACCTATATTCTACTGCATACAGATTTTATTACTTCATACAGACAATTTGGGTTGACACTCATACTGTGCTAGATGAGGTAAAAATGTTTAAAATCTAGTGGTGCTATCTCCAACTTTCTATATATTACAGGTAATTTTACTGTTCCAATCCATGAGAATGTCACCAAGCATAAAGTTGAACTGTCAAAAAAGACAAGGTTTAGGGAAGATAATCACCCAGAATATCCTAAGAGTTTTAGTTGCCCTCCTGTCAAACTAGGCATGCTGATTTTTGTGATGAACAGGCCTTGTCTGGAAAGTGTTCAGGAGGTGGTGGTGCAGCATTTTTAATTTCAGTTTCAAGCACACTTCAGGAGTGGTACTATTACTTTTTTTAAAGGTGGGTTAAAGTGGGTTCCCCCCCCCCTAGTTTTCTGAGTTAATGGGAGGAGAGCCCTATATGCTGGCCAAATAGCCAATGGGATAGGGAAGAGGAAGGAAAAAAGATCTCAGTGTGGGGATTATTGGTTTCCTAACCCTGCTCCTTATATTCCTAGAATTCAGGCAGCAGGTTCAGATCCCCTGGGGAACATTTTTTTGGCCTCAAATGCTAGCACTGTGCATCAGAAAATCCAATATCAATGAATCCATAGAACACACAGCCCCCCCAGTGCTCCGGAAAGGTGATTGCCCCCACCGCAGTCCTCCTTGCACAGTCCCACACATATCTGGTACCAGCTGGGCCTCTTCTATGGGAACCAGAGCTTCATGAGGCCATGCTGGGAAGGCACATATGGAGGCTGAGAAAGCATGGTGGAAAGCTAGGAAATGTAGTCCTCCTGGAGCTATCTCCATGGATGTAATTTTCAGCTGTTTTCCCTACATGCTTTCCTGACCTCATCGTGTACCTTTCCAGCCAGCCCTGTGTGGTTTCAATTCCTGCAAAGAGCACCCCCTCACCCTTCTGAAACTGTGTGGAATTGTGTAAGGAGGGCTGGATTCACCAGGATCAAACTTTCTGATGCACAGCCCTACCAAACAGCTCCATTTCATATACAGTGGCAGTCTTTTCTCCAGGAGGAGAAAGATACCACTCCCAGTGGCGGCCCATGAACACGCCGCTGGGGAGGCAGCGGGAGGCAGCTTTAAGGATAAATGAATGCTATGCTTCCCTCCGCAGCCACCACACCTGAACACTGTTCAGAGAAGTGGCATGCCGCCCAGCAGCCCCCCTGTGGTGGGGAATCGCCACCTCCACTCACCTGGCCGCTGGTGGGGGCTCAACTCCGTGTCAGCAAGGTGAGTGGCGGCATTGATTCCCCACCGCAGGGGCTGCTGGGTGGCACGCTGCTTCTCTGAACAGCATTCAGGTGTGGCAGCTGTGGAAGTGAGCACATAATTCATTTACCCTTAAAGGTGCCTCCCACTGCCCCCACCCCCAGCGGCACTTTCATGGGCCACCACTGACCACTCCGTAATCCATCAGGATCATGCCAGAGGCTGCAGAGACCTGCTGATGCCAGAGAACTAGTTCCTACATACAACTGTCCACAATTCTAAGCAGGATGAGGGCCTTACCAAAGTGAATGTTATACTCTGAGAGGGATGCCCTCAAAGGAGGCCTATTTGAGTATAGCCTACTTACTACAACGATGACGACTGTTAATACAACAGCAACAAATATTTACATACCACTTTTCAACAACAGTTCCCAAAGCAATTGACATAGATAGGTAAGCAAGCAAGCAATTCTGAAGCCTTGCAGGGAGGAAGACACCTTAACATCTGCTTTCAAGAGATGGCTGCTGCCCAGTGATGAGAGCCTGTGTTGCTGTCATCTGCTGTTGTCAGCCTGCAAGCTTGTGTCCTCCCTAACATGTGGGGCTGTGACTGCTGCCCTGTGGGTGAGTCTGTGTGGGATCAGGGCCGGGATGGTGGTGTCAGCAGTTCCTGGGGACCAATTGCCCAGACTAGCCATCTTTCTGGGCTGCTGACCTGTGCCTCAGTTGCCAGGAGCCTCGCAGGGAAGAAGACACCTCAACAACTGCTTCGCAGATATGGCTGATGCCCAGTGGGGAGAGCCTGTGCTGCTGCTGCCAGCCTGCCAGCCTGTGTGCCCCCTAATGTGTGGGGCTGTGCAGGGGCATAGCAAGGTTGGAGTGGGCCCAGAGACAAGATTTTAAAATGCGCCCCCCCTCCGTGAAGCTCAGCTCATGAAATCTTAAATGAGGCTGAATAGTGGAAACAAAAAGCATAGTAAAATCTATCTATCTATCTATCTATCTATCTATCTATCTATCTATCTATCTATCTATCTATCTATCATGTGCCACTATAGAACATCATCTTAAATTATTTTTTTAAAGGTTCTGTAAATTGTAGACGATGCAAGTCATTTAATGGTACTAGAGAAAGACATGCTGTTCTGGTAGCTCCAGGTCTGAATACTCACATCCATTTCAGAGGATGAATGCAACAGAAGGAAGCCTGGGTGGGTGCGCAGCTGGGGGAGTCAGTCATGTGACTTGCCTCTGGAGGGCCCCCCAAGGCAGTGCGCCCCCAGACAACTGTCTCCCCTTGCCCTATTATAGTTATGCCCCTGGGGCTGTGGCTGCTGCCTGTGGGTGAGTCTCTGTGAGATTGGGGCCGGGGGGAGTAAGTCAGCAACTCCTGAGGACCATCTGGTCAGACTAGCCATCTTTCTGGGCTTATTTTGTTTTCTTTAGCTTATTTAGCTTGTATTTATACCACCCTCATCCTCTGTCTCTAGGTGGTTTACAGTTAAAATCATTTAAAAACCCAATATTAAAATATTAAAACTATAAATCCAATTAAAAGCCCGGGTGAATAATGTCTTCAGTGCCTTTTCAAAAATTGCCAGAGATGGGGAAGCTCTTATTTCTAGGGGTGTGCACAAAATGATTTTTGTGTTTTGATTTGTACCCAAATCAAAACACCCCCATTTCATTTTGGATCCAAATCTGACCCATACAAATCACCCTAAATTTGATTCAGATCTGAATTAATCTGAATCTGAATCAATTCAGATTTTTAAAAGGGTCCCAGGGCCAAAAGAGTGGGGGTGGGGGTGGCAGGCACCCATTGAGGCATGACCAACCCACCCACTCTTCTGCCCCTGATCCCCCTTTCTGTTCTGAATCTGCCCCAAAGAACATTGACAGCACACATCAACAACACCAGCAGAGCTTTGCAATGAACCAGGTTTCCCAAACAAGCATGATATCACAGGTGCAGCAGACTAGGGCCAACAACAGTATCAAATGTGCCCTGCCTTCCCTCCCCCAAGCATTTTTCGTCCACAAGCAACGGAGACACAGCAACATCTGTGGCACCCAGACTTAAAAGCGAGTTCAGTAAGGATGCAAAACAATGAACATTCTGCCAGTGGAGCAGTGAGGCTTAATCCCACTCCCCAACCTACACAAGTTGGAAGAGTGATGACGACAACAACAACAGTGGCACACAATTCTTTGGTGCATTTCTTTAACATTTCTGCAATGGATTGGAGCCTGCGGCACGAGCACAACCTATTGTAGATGCAAGCAATCTTTGAATAACAATGCTGATGATGCTACAACTCACAATATAACCCAATCTTCATTGCAAACAAGTCCACAAAGTCAGAGAGAGAGAAGTGAACCTGACCTTTGCCCACCCATGAGGTCCCTCAAAACATAGGCACAACAACAAGCCAAGGCATATGGGATTGCAACACATATGCTGCTAGACTTGAGATTATGTGTGGACGGGGGGAGGAAACAAAAACAATTGTATAAGTATACCTGTGCGTGTGCGCTCTGCGAAAGGGTCAGTGGGTTTAGCGGTAAAATTTGGCCATCGCCTCAGAATGCTATGTGCTCTCTAAGTCTGCATGAGACACTAACAGACATTTGTGAGGGCACCAGTAGGAAGCTCATCCTTGGCTAGGCTGTTTGGTAGGAGGTAGGTGGGTGCATGTATGTACATGCTGCTGCTGCTTCAGTCACAGTCCTGAATCCATGGGTGGAAAAAAGCAAAGCAAAGTCTCTGACAACAAACATTAAAGAGGCAAGTGGAAGCAACAAGCCACATTATTACAAAACAGAAATGCATGAACAACAAACAACTCAATCATCAGCACAGCATTAGCATCATATATATGTTATCACACTGACATTCATCATTTTCTTTTTGGCATCAATTCAAAGAAAATAGTCAATGAAAGCATTTCTTTCATATTGAAGGGAACAAGCAATCGCAAACCCTCTGTGACAGTGTGCTCCCCTCGTGTGTGTGTAATTCAATGTAAGCATGCCATGTGTGAGACATAACATCCCAGAAACGTTCCTGTGCCTGCACACGCAGCAGCAGCCGCCTGCCTTTGTGATGGATGGTGTGCCGCTTCTGCTTTCTGGCCCTCAGGACCGGGCAAGTAGGTGCTCCTGCAAAAGGGAGGGATCCACCACAGATGCATGCTGCTGAGACAGTGACAACAACTCCCATTGTCCCTAGTCTAGATGGTGGCCAGCCATCACAACAATTGGAAATGGGAGTTGTAGTCTCTCTCTGCCACATCTGGGAGAACCCCTTCCTGATGCCGGGAGCACTCACTTGCCCTAGCCCTGAGTGCCAGCAGAGCAGCAGAGCAGTCCACCATCTCACCATTCGCGGGCTGGCAGTGCGGAGGTGCCTGTGTGCATGTCTGGATGTGTCAGCAGATACAGTCATCTTGGTTGGGTAAAGGATGAGCTGCCGTGGTGTGGAAGGCACTGCAAAAGGGTGTGTGTAAAGCAAATCACTCACCCTCCATGGCCAGCTCGGGGTAGCCCAGCAGGGGGAACTTGGCCTTCAAGAAGACCAGCTGCTCGACCAACTCAGCATCCAGACGTGAGTGCAGAGGGGTCACCATATCCATGGCCATGGAGAACATCCTCTCACTCAAGACACTGGTTGGCAGTCATGAGAGGAACCGGACAGCAACGGTTGCCAAGTCCAGCCAGTTGCCCCAAAGTGGAATGGCTCCATCTCCTCATCTTCCGCTGCCTCCTGCAGGTACTACAGAACAATCTGCTCAGCATGGCTGCAGCGAGAGGCAGCCTCCTCCTGTCTCCCTGGCAAGATACCAGCAAAGTCTTTTGTGAACAATGCAGTGGCGGAACACAGAGGTCTCACTGGCTGCTCTGCTAGTGCCACTGCCAGAGAAACCACACTGCTGGACTGGGAAGAAGTGGTGGTGGCAGTGCTGCTGGGGCTGGAATGCACACTGCCAGGCTGTGACCCATTCCCCTCCTCCCGGTCGCCTGCATCACCTACACCTAGCCTCCTATTCTCTTCATGCCTGATGTGTTTGACTAGGAGGTCCCTCCACCTGGGCAGCTGGCCAGGGGGCACAATGATGCCCTTCATTCTTGGGTCGCACATGCATGCCAGGACATGCCATGCAGATGCACTCAAGGGTTTCTTGAGCCACTCCACTCAAGTCCTCAACTGACCTGCCAGGGCAATTGCGTCCCCAGTGGTCAGAGTGGACTTGAGATCACCCATGGCCATCTCAAGGAAAAGAGCAACAGGCAAAGCCTGGCTCAGCATGGCTGCCTCAGTACACAAGCTGCTCATGGCAGAATAGAATGGCTCGAGTACTGAGACCGGCTCAGAAATAAGCTGCCAGTCTGCATGGACCAGGGTGCACACATCCAAGCTACCATGCCTTGCCAGGCTGTGGAGGGCTCCCTCTTGCTCGTACATGTGCTGGAGCAAGAGAAAGGTGGAATTCCACCGAGTAGGCCCATCCTGAGGAATCAGGTGTTCAGACAGACCCTACTCAATCTGCCTGGCCTTGAGCCGGTGCCTTGCCTTTTCGCTCCGATGGAAGTGGCCAGAAATCTTGCAGCACTGCTTCACAAGAGCAGCCATGGAAGCAGCAGGATCTGTTGCCTTAGCTAAACCACCTGTCCTAGCCTGCTGGTGCTTGGACTTCAATGCCTCCCTGAGCCCAAGCGCATCCTGTACCACCACGTTCAAGGTAAGCGATGTGCACACTATAAACCTGCTTAGCTGCCTTACTGATGTTGGCTGCGTTTTTGGTTAACATGAAGCCTTGGCGGAGGTTTGGCTCCCCGGCCAGCCAACTCCCCACCTGCCGGTCCATGACTGCCCCCAGCTCATCCGCCCTGTGGTCTGTGTCCATTGCCATTGTCTGTGTCCATACAACACTGCACAAGAAGGTCTGCATGCATGGAAGGAATTGGATACCGCCCCAGGGGAGCCAGATGTCCCCTCACCCCCATGCCCCCACCAGTGGGCTGTCAGGGAAATGAAGGCAGTGTGCAGCCCGCTGTGGCTTGTCCAGAGATCCACAGTGAAATGCACACTGGTGCTGGGCCCGGCTGCACACAACCTGGCCAACACAGTCTCCCTGCACACACGGTAAAAGGAGGGAATCACCCTCCTACTGAAGGTGGTCCATGAGGGGATTTTGTACCCTGGGGCAAGCAGCTGGAGCAGACAGTGGAAGCTGACATTCTCCATGATGTTAAACGGCTGGTCATCCACAGCAATCATCTCCCCAATGGCCCAGGTTACAAGATATGGCTTTGAGAGATCAGACCACTTGCCCAGAGGCTGCACCCACTGCTCAGTCAGCTTTTCCTGCCTAGGAGCAGGAGCCACTGGCTGCTTGCTGCCGCTAGTTGAGGCACTTGGCCTAGAGCCACTGCCAGCAGAGGTCTCCAGACCTGGGTGCCGCCAGCACAGGTGCACCAACAGACCTGAGGTAGTGAAGTGCTTAGGGTCCTTGCCCCTACTGACAATTGCAAGACAATCACCTTGCAGTGGGTGCAGGCAGCATGGCTGGGATCACCAGGGCAAAGCTCAAAGTGACCCCAGACCAAACTGCTGGACTCTCCTGTGACACGTGGCTGCTTGGGTGTTGGTGCTTTAGCTGGTTTCTTCTGGGGCACGCCACCACCACTGCCCTCAGAGCTGGCCTGGGAGGTCCCAGGGACAGGATGCACAGGGGCTTCCTCCTGGGCCTCCTCAGAGCCAACCGTGGGGGCCCCACACCCACAGGAACTGGTGGGGAGGTCAGGAGGCCGGCAAGGTGGATCTGGCTGGACTGGTAGCCAGCTGCACCTGCACTACCTCCACATCTGCCACGTGAAGAACTTCTTTCCTAGCAGGAGAGGCACTGCCCCCTAACTGCTGCCCGGCCACAGGGCCTGACGTTGGGCCAGGTAGACTAGAGAAGTCCAGCCTGTGTGCTGAAGCAGGGCTGGGGGTGACTTGGGGAGTAAGCCCCTCTTGCTGGCCACAACCACGACCAGCAGGGGGGAAAGACTCCCCCTACCTTGCATCCCTCTGCCTCTTCTGCCCCTCCCAGTCATCTCTTTTGGGGCTTCTTTTTAAAACCCTGACTTTTAAAAAAAAATGGCTTTAAAAAAAAAGGAATGGATTGTGGGTGAGGGGTGAGTGTCTCGGGGCAGGGGACACTCATATGGGAGAAGGGCCAAGAAGTGAACAGGGGCTGCACTTAAAAAAAGTTTTTTGGAAAGTAATGGATTGGGGGTGAGGCGTGGGGTGTGTGTCTCAGGGCAGGGGACACTCAGCTGGAAGAAGAGCCAAGAAGTGAATAGGAAATGGGCTGACTTCAGCAGTGCAGAGTGTGCCCAGTGCCCACACACACACCCAGTGCCAAGGGGTTGTGGTGCAGTGCTGCTGCTGCTGCAGTGTTGCTTGTTTTCAAGGCTGCAGCTGGGGGTGCACAACGGAATGCACTCTTTCACGCACTCAGTGCAATGCCTGCCTGGGGCTGTGCTGCTGGTGGGCAGCACTGGGAGTAGAAAAGAGAAAGTAATATTGCACAGGCTAGAGTCAGGGAATTCACAAATAGTTAGAACAATGTATCAAAATAAAATTACAAGGAGAGAGGACAGATGCAGTGATACAATGTCAATAGAGATACAATGTAACTAGGAAATGGGATACAAATTATGGGCAGCAGATACGGTATGCTCTCTAAACGGGCACAGACGAGCAAGACAGAGGCAGCAGGCTTCTTTTTAAAAACACCACCACCAAAAGTGTGTGGCACTGCGGTGCAGAGCCCAGGTTACCAGCAATATTGAATGTTAATACCATTAGGGCACACTGGAGGACAGACTCCTTTAGAAAAATGCAAATGCAAAAAAATTATTTGGAAGGGGGGGAAAGGGAATTATTTTTTAAAACCACAAGGCTATACTACCCTCTAACCACCTACTAGCTAGCTAACAGGGATCCCTATTTAAACTCTAAAGCTAAACAGACTGAACTCCTATTTAAACATATTCGAATCACACAACTTTTTAAAATTCAGTTATCAACCAAAACCTCCCTCCAAACAGGGGGAAAAAAACCCAAATTCACAATTCAAGACTAGAGACATGTGTGGTGTGTGTGTGTGTGTGTATGTGTGTGCATGTGTTAAAATAAATGGGGTACTCTCACTCAGTCTCTCGAAGGCTTCTCCAAAGCGCTGGATCTCTGTAGTCCGCTTCTGTGGGTCTGGTAAGGTCAGTCTTTCTTCTTCAGTCTTCCTCTGCTTCAGATGGGGCACTTTGGAAAATCTGGGGTGGTGGTGGCTGCTGGCTGGCCACAGGTGGGCAGTGCTCTGGGGCCGGTGTGGTTGGCTGCTTGCACAGGCAGGCAGCAGTGATGATTCTCTCAGCAGCAGGAAGAAGTTAATAAAAATAATTTAAATAATTTAAAAAACAACCTCTTTCCTACCAATTCTCTCTTTATTAAAAAAAAAAAAAACCCACAAAAAATGCAGGAGAGAATGGCACAGGTAGCAGGCTGGCAGCAAGGCAGAACAACATTTTTAAATTAAAAAAATAAAAATAAAATAAAGGAATTCTCCTTCTCTCCCACCCTTTTTCTCTCAAGGGCTAAAAATGCAGGAGAAAAGGCAGGCTGGCAGTGAGGCTGAGCAATAGTGGAAATGCTGAACAATAGCAGCACATTGCAGTGCTGAGCAAAATGGAGGCAATGGTGGACGATGGGGGCAGCGAGGCTTAGCAATCAAGCAATAGAGGTCTCTTCTCCCACACATGAGGCAGCAGAAAGGAAGAAATGGCGCCTGTAGCCCCAATAAATACCTTGGTTCAAAATGAAAATCCCCCCACCCTTGCTGTTCTTTGCCCTCCCCCTGGCCAATGAGGGTAGATTTATCCCTTAAATTTCCTTAAAAGGAATCAGGAGGCAATTGCCTGGAGATCAGCCCCTGCTTTCGCTGGTCAATCTGCAGGCTGGAAGGGTGGGAAATTCAAACTGATATCAAAAACACAAAATGGTGGCTGAAGAAGAAAGACTAATAGTGATCACAAAATGGAGGTCTGAAACAACAAAACTTTTGTAGCGAAAAGAGAGATGATTCATTTTGTGAACAAAACTTTTTGACTTAGCCATCGGGTGTTTCGTTTTGGCTACAAAACATCTGAAATGGCCCATTTCGGGTACAAAATGTTTTGTACATTGTTTGAGTCATTACAGGGGAAGCAAAGTCAGAAATCTGTTAGCTGTTTCCCTTTCCAGCTGTCCTGCCAGCTCTTTGGCCTTGAGGAGCAGTGCCAACCTCCCACAGACCCTTACGTTGCTCCCTTGTAATGCCAGGTCTGTTCAGAATAAGTCTGAAACAATCCATGATTTGATTCTGGATGAATGCCTAGTAGAGATCATAAATGTTTCTCTGAGGGTGGGCAGGATGCCTTAAGGATGCAATTATTAGACCTCTTTGGCTTGAAGAAGCCTGCATTGGATCTCTCAGAGTTAACCCACTATAGGCTAGGCATGTGCAAACCAGTTAAAATTCAAACCGGTTCTGTTCGAAGGTTCAAACTCAGACCAAACAGGGCATTGCATTGGCAATGCCAACCCGAGTTCAAATCGATCAAGCCAGGTTCGGTTCAAGCCTGTTCGAGCTGGTTTGACGGTTCTAGAGGCCATTTTAGATTCTGTCCTCCATTTTGTGTGACTCGTGTTGCTTAATTTCATTGTCTGAGCTCTTGCTTCCCTGATTGGCCAGATGAATCTGGCTCTCTGGTAGACTCTGCACTGTGCCAGTCCTTGAAAACTGGCACCCTATTGGCCAGGAGCGAGGGCAAAGATGGGAGCTCCCAAAGGATGGAGTTGCAAATCCTATTTAAAGCGAAGCCTCTGGCCTAGCAAAAATCACTCGGGCTGCAGTCTTTCTTGGCTTCCTTCTTGCCTGCTGTTGCTGCTTGTGTGGTGAGAGTCTGCTTGGCAGACTGCTGTGCTTTTGTTCCCAATCCCCTGTTCCCTTCTGCCTGCTTCTCTCTGCCCTCCCGCCATCTCTCCCCTGCTTTAAACCATTTTTTCCCTAGAGTGTGTCTGTTCTGCTGTGTGTTTGTTCTGCTGCTTTTATTTTTTTTATTCCTGAGTGAGTGAGGGAGTGTCTCTCTCTCTCTCTCTCCCTACTTTTCTTGCTGTTCTTAGCACACCACCTGCTCCAGAGTCCAGCACCTCTGTCTTCCCCTCCCCCATCCTCACAGCCTTTCCCCCCACCAGGCTTTTTATTTTTTTTCTCAGTGTTTTTACTTTTAATTTGTTTTTTGGGTGGGTGAAATAGCTGGAGAGCTTTTCATTCTGCCCTACCCCTGCCCCGGCTGTGCCTGCCCACCCGCACTGTGCCAGCCTGCTGCCACTGGTCTGGAATTCCTTCTTTTTTCTCCTGACCAGTGTGTGAGGCAGAAGATCTTCAGGAAAATGAAGGGGTAGGTGATTACTTTTTGTTGTCTCCTTTCGCCCCTTTAGTGTTCCTTAAATAGGACCTCCTTTTGTGTTTGGGTGTGGGGAGGTATATTTTCTGTGTTTTTTCTTTACAGGTTGTTTCTTGTTTTCACAGGTTGTTACTTTCTTTTTAACAGGTTCTCCCTTAGTTGCCCCCTCATTGTGTATTTTATTGCATTGTTTTTAATTGTATTGTATTGCATTATATTGTGGGTGGAGTAGGTGGGTAAGCTTGTTTTAAAAGGGGTTTTCTTTACATAGGGAGGTGGTTCCCACGACCAGTGGGAGCCTCCTGGAGAGGGTTAGCAGGGAGGGTGGGCTTAGCCCACTCTCCCCGCAGGCGACCAAGCAGTCTGTTCTGGGCAGCCGAACTGGCCACCCACACGACTGCCGGCTCCATTACGGAGCCAGCAGGGGCTGGGGGGATCGGGGGCTGTGCAGCCCCCGGAACCTCCAGCATGCCCTGCGTGAGCACACAGGACATGCTGGAGAGACCCTCGAGCCTTATTGCCTTCAATGTTTCTTAACATCTACATGAAATCGCTCAGAGAGATCATCAGGAGATTTGGTGCATGGTGTTATCAGTATGCTGATGACACCCAAATCTTTTTTTCCATGACAACATCATCAGGAGAAGGCATAATCTCCCTAAATGCCTGCTTGGAAGTGGTGAAGGGCTGGATGAGAGATAACAAACTGAGACTGAATCCAGGTAAAATGGAGGTACTTATTGTGCAGGGTTGGAACTCGGAAGATGATTTTGATCGGCCTGTTCTGGGTGGGGTCACACTTCCCCTGAACGAACAGGTATGCAGTCTGGGGGTGCTTCTGGACACAAACTTCTCCCTGCTATCCCAGGTTGAGGCAGTGGCCTTTTATCAGCTGCATCCATTTCTTAAGATAAATGACCTCAGAACAGCCGTACATCTGCTGGTCACCTCCAGACTTGACTACTGCAATGCACTCTATGTGGGGCTGCCTTTGTATGTAGTCCAGAAACTGCAGTTGATCCAGAATGCTGCAGCCAGGTTGGTCTCTAGGTCATCTCGGAGAGACCATATCACTCCTATCTTAAAAGAGCTATACTGGTTGCCGATAAGTTTCTGGGCAAAATACAATGTCTTGGTCAAAGGGCTTGGTTAAAGCCCTAAATAGCTTGGGCCCTGGGTATTTAAGGCAATGTCTTCTTCGCTATGAACCACACCGCCCATTGAGATCATCAGGAAAGTTTCATCTGCTGTCACCACTGGCTTGTCTGGTGGCTACTCGGGGACAGGCCTTCTCCATTGCTGCCCCAATGCTTTGGAACCCGCTTCCTGCTGAAATAAGAGCCTCCCCATCTCTTACAACTTATAAAAAGGCAGTCAAGACACATTTGTTCACCCAGGCTTTTAATTAGATACTGTTTTAATAGTTTGATGGGTTTTAATAGTTCTAACGTTTTAAATTTTAAATTGTTGTAATGTTTTAACCTTTTTATTTGTTGTTTTTATTGCTTTGTTGTAAACCACCCAGAGATTTCCATTTTGGGCGGTATGCAAATATGTTAAATAAAATAAAATAAAATAAGTAAGTAAAATGGCTCCCTGTCCACAAAGTGCTCACAATCTAAAAAAGAAACAGAAGACAGACACCAGAAACAGTCACTGGAGGTACTGTGCTGGGGATCAATAGGGTCAGTTGCTCTCCCCCTGCTAATTAAAAAAAAATCACCCCTTTAAAAGGTGCCTCTTTGCTCAATTAGCCAGGGAGACACAGGTCTCCTTTCTTCACTTCTGGTTTTGTGCATAAGCTATTAGTGCCCAGGAGAGAGGTGTTGACAAATTCCTTTAGAACTATTGTCTGTACATAGTCATAGTAACACTGCTTTAGGGTGGAGTGACATATTACAAGCAACGGGTTCTGCAACTGAAAACAGCAATTCTGTGTCAAGTTCTCCCCTTCTCCCATTTTGTGTGCTGTCATGACACCAGGTGTTTTCCCACCCTCCCCAAGTGGCAGCCAATTATGTGCAATGGAGATGGGGAAATAATGGAGATTAATGGTCTTGTGGTAGCAAGCATGACTTGTCCCCATAGCTAAGCAGGGTCTGCCCTGGTTGCATATGAATGGGAGACTAGAAGTGTGAGCACTGCAAGATATTCCCTTCAGGGGATGAAGCCACTCTGGGAAGAGCAGAAGGTTTCAAGTTCCCTCCCTGGCTTCTCCAAGATAGGGCTGAGAGAGATTCCTGCCTGCAGCCTTGGAGAAGCTGCGAAGACAATACTGAGCTAGATAGACCAATGGTCTGACTCAGTATATGGCAGTTTCCTATGTTCCTAACGGTGTCAAGACACAGGTTGTGAGAAGAATAATTTGACATAGGACTGCCATTGAGAGTGGATTTTGTGTTTCTCTTACAGTGTAGTCCAACTCTTTTAAAGGACCTTTAAAAACCTGGAATGAATGGGTATATCTAGTGGTACAAAACAGGTGCAGCAACTACCAAAATGTGGCTCATGCCAAGCATTTCAGCTCTGCCAGGTGGTTAGATCAAAGATGAATTCATCATCTACTTCTTCCTGAACGGAATCAAACTCAGCCCTTTAAATGCCCTGTCAAAGTGTTTATCCCTGGCTTTGTGCTATCTTTATATCAAACAGAGGCTAAATGATTTTTACCATGTCCTGGCTTTCCTGTACTCGGTTTTGTCATGTTGACAGCATGGGGCTCTCTCTGAAGCAAACATATAATGAGTTGTGTCTTCTTGTATATGTCTGATGTTAAAAAGCAGAGCCAAACAAAGTATAGTATCTGAATGACCACTGACATGCAAGCATTGGCAAATTTGCTTCTTCTTCTGTACTTTTGATCATCCCTCATTAAGCAATCTGTAATACTGAATACTTTAAAGTTTTCTATCGTGGGGAGAGGGTCAAATGCTTAGAAAATATAAAACTGGTATGTATCTATCAAAATTCCTTAGTCCCTCTGATTTTTTGTATGTGTGTGCACATGACAGTTTGGTCTATAGTGTACTTGATCTGAAATACACATTCTATTGTAGAGCCACTAAGCATTTGTTTTAGGAGATTGCAGTGTCTGTGTCTTGGTTGAAATGCATCTTGCAGACATGAAAATTCACATTAGGTGGCTTTTTGCAAATCACTAGTTCTCAACCAACCAGATGTCCTCATCTGTAAAATTGGTGACCTTTGCAAATTAAGTAATATCAATAACACCCACTATATTAAATCACCAGTATAAACTAATGTGCATCATATTGTACTGAATTCTTGTGCACCTTCCTGATAATATATAAGAATTACTGGCATTTGGTGGTCTGTTGGAATTTTCTAAGGAGTGCCTAACAGGAACGTTGTCGTCGTCATCATCATCATCATCTTGTGCCAAAATCGAATGCAGAGTTGTGGATTGTTCAGATGATTAAGTCAGTGGGCTAAAACATTCTTAATTCTGTTGAACTGTGGGCATTGTCTTTTGGAATACTGTTCATTCATAAGTTTAGAACTGTTAATCTACAAATGACTACTGTAGAGAATTGGGGCAAAACGATACCAGATATTGCTGCGTGTTTGCTGTGCCATACCAAGGTACAGAATGATCAAAGTGGTGCAGTGAGATATCTACTATTGTCTGTAGTTTAACTGAAATCTCAGTTTTGGCCAGTGTTCCCTCTAACAGTGATTCCCAGATGTTGTTGACTACAACTCCCAGAATCCCCAGCTGCAATGACTTTGGCTTGGGGATTATGGGTGTTGTAGTCAACAACATCTGGGAATCACTGTTAGAGGGAACACTGGTTATGGCTGCTTTTAATATTACTTTTCCTACTACAAATCACTTTTACCATGTGTGTTGGAAAATGACTTGAAAATGTGCCCCTTCTAAATAGTAAATGTACCACTTCACCTGACTGGCTTCCCAACATCTTAAAGCAAGCAGATGTGTAGTTAGCAAGTCACAGAGTCGTGTACCTTTCCCAATATGCCTCCTAGGATTGCAAATCAGGTCGAGTAACATGAGGATCACTCTTTTTCTGATGTTAATGCAGTGTGTGGAGTTCTGTACTGACATCAGTACAAAAATCAAATTAGGCTGAGACCTAGTAGCCCAAACTTGCTTCCCCCCCCCTTTAAAATCTTTCATGGGTTATCTCAGCTAGGAAAATAGCATGAGAAAAGGCAATTTTGCCTTGTATCTACTTTAGAGATTGTGGCATGTAACTCAAAGGGGTTATATGCAATGACATTGCTTTATAATTGTTCAATTATAATTTAAACATTTTCTTCTGAATTGTCACAGCCTATTGAAAACATATGGCAGGTGAAAATAAAATAGCTTTGCAGGCAAACTATTATCTTGCTCCATGTCTACCATATAGGCAGTACTGCCTGAGGAATTTAAGACTCAGTAAGTTATTGAACATGAGATGCTTTTTTTGTATTTATGGATACAAGGGACATTTATTCTGAAAGAATAAGGGCTTACTGAGAAGAGGTCTCCTGACTGCAAAGCTGCTGCTATTTTGCTCCAGAAAGATACTTTTGCTCATCTTTTAGGCCCCAAATTGGCAAAGGCTGTTTCTTGGCCTTAGCTTCTATTTTGCTCGATCATAGCATTATGTCTATTTTCCAGCTTTCAGAAGTATTACAGTTCATGGGATTTCAAACAGTTTTTTTGTTGTTCCTTTTGCTTATCATTGACAGCAAATTTATCTGCCAAATAAACTTCAAAACAATTTAGTCCCCTTTGAAGTATAAACTGCAGAGGTGAGGTCATTTGCATTTACCCATTAAACTATACTCCGTTTCATATTTTTTTTAAAGAATCAAAATGACAACCATTAATGCCCCCCCCCCAAAAAAAGCCTGTTGAGATGCAAAGTTTCTTTTCTGCCTTGCACAAATCTCACAGAATGAGAATAAGAAGCCATGTTGAGGAAGTGTCAAGGAAACCAAATCCCAGCCTCATCTAACACTGTTGTATGAACAGCAGTGTGTTTCCACCAAATGGCGTTCCTGGCTTTTGCCTATCACAGGCCTCAATTTAGCATCCCTGTTCCTGAAAACACTGAAATGTGTAATTAAGAAGTAATTAGAAGTTCTTCTTCTGAAGCGATTATCTTGCCATAGCTAATCTTCTCATCCACACTCTCCACCTAAGGCATAACTGCAGCTTTTTTACATTGAATTTCACTTGATTAGATAGTCTGGTTTAAGGCTAGTTAAGCTGCAGTTCCAATTGTCAATGAGCACTATTGCCAGTCCATGCTAAAATCTCATTGTTTGAACCTTTCTAGGGCTTTTCTTAAATCTCTCCAGATAAAGAGGAGACCAATCCCAGCTGGATGTAAAAGCACATCCTTAGAAAATCCTTTCCCTCAGGCTAATGCATCGACTCACTAGCTTTCTTTTCTTAGTCTAGTTCCCATGACATTCACAAATAAAGCTGTTCTACTGTTGGGGTGAGGGGGAGGGGGAGCTCCCTTCTTATTTCCCTTTGATTGTAAGTTCAGAGCCAAACATGTCAGGAAACAGATTTTTTTTTTTAAACCCCATCCCACAAATAATTAGCATTTGTCAACAAGAACCATTATGTTGCCAGGTGCAAGGCAAAATTGCATTTGCCATTGGAGGGCTTAAGAGCATCCAGAGAAGGGGGTGAAATTAATGATCTTTGAAGAAATGCTGAAACAACTCTTTCCCCTTTACAAAAACAAAATAAATTCTTCAATTTGCTTTTTTAAAAAAAATTGGCAATTAGAACGTAACAGAGAGGATCACACATAATAGAGAACAGTTTCGGCAATACTTGAACATACTGAAATCAGCAAGTGGTGTAGATGACATGATCTTTAATATAACAAAGGGAATTTTGCAATTCTAATTATTGTAAAACTTGAAATGTTCCATGTCACAAAGATTAGGAGGAAAGAAATGATGAGACAGCTTTATTTACATAAAATTTTTCAATAGCAAGGAAACAGACTGATATTCTGAAAAATGCTAGCTTAATTGAACAAAATGAGCATGTAAGAAATGGAGTCGACTACTGTAAGTTTATTCATATGATAACATTTAAGAAATGTATTGTTGCTTTCTGGATCTTGTGCTGCTTTGGTAATGGTTGTAGAAAATAGTCACATGGGTCAGTTGAGCATGATTCCTTCTGATAGCAGCATCAATTAAATAATAATAAAAAATAATAAATAATTTGATTTCTATACCGCCCTTCCAAAAATGGCTCAGGGCAGTTTACACAAAGAAATAACAAACAAATAAGATGGAATCCTGTCCCCAAAGGGCTCACATTCTAAAAAGAAACATAAGATAGACACCAGCAACAGTCACTGGAGGTACTGTGCTGTGGGTGGATAGGGCCAGTTACTCTCCCCCTGCTCAATAAAGAAAATCACCACGGTAAAAGGTGCCTCTTTGCCCAGTTAGCAGGGGTAATTAACCCATGTGCAACAGCAACATTAGCTTGGAAGTACACCAATTGGAGAACTCTGTATTGCCATCCTAGGAATGTACATAAGAAAAACCCTGCTGGATAAGGCCAAAGTCCCATCTAGTCCAGCATCCTGCTTCTCACAGTGGCCAATCAGGTGCATCTTGGAAGCCCACAAGCAGGGAAAGAGGAAACCACCCCTTCCTGGTTTTTTGTTCTCTAGCACCTGATGTTCACAAGAATGCCAGCTCTAACCCTAATGGATGTAGGCAGCTATCAAATGCCACTGGAATGATTCAGTAGAATATGGCTCAGTCTCATGCCACTCTGAGAACTCTGGGAAACCATGTGAAATTGTGCACTCTGTTGTGGCAGACATCTTGTACAGCTCCGTCTGCAAGTTGTATACTGCATACTCAGGCTCGTTACATCTGTCACTGAAGTGAACAGGGACGTGCTTGTGAGTCGAACAGCCCTTTTGGATGCCAGAGCTGATTCTCCCTAAAGGAATTGCTCAGTTCTGGCATTCATCCATATGTCTGCCAACTGTTAGATGAAAAAGTAAAGTAAAGTTGTGCTGTCGAGTCAGTGTCAACTCCTGGCGACCACAGAGCCCTGTGGTTGTCTTTGGTAGGAGGGGTTTTCCATTGCCATTACCCACACAGTATGAGATGATGCCTTTCAGCATCTTCCTATATTGCTGCTGCCCAATATAGATGTTTCCCATAGTCTGGGAAACATACCATTGGGGATTTGAACCAGCAACCTCTTGCTCCCTAGACAACTTACTTCCCTGATATCTTAATCCCTTTAGGAAGCCAGGTAAGGTCCTGCAAATCTCTCACATTTCTTATGTATTAGCAGAATCTCTTAAGGTGCTCAAGAATTCCTGATATTTAAGATATATTTTAACCATGTCTTTAAGACAGTCACCACGTGCAACAATATTAATACAGGGCAATGGGCATCAGTGACTAAAAACTAGAAAATGTCATTATTTTTAGAAGGTTTGGTAGTTATCTACAAGTCTTAAAACCACTGAAAAATCAAAATAGGAATGAGTTATGCATGGTGTTTTCTGAGAATCTATAGAGAGTTAGGAATAATGCTGTCTAAAAAATGCATACAATCTATTGGTCAGGCAGGCAATGCGAGGAGGCAGAGTTCAACCTACCTTCTCTCAGACAATCGCTCTTCCTCCCTTGACCCATGCTGCTGGGAGAAGCGTGGGTCACTATCTGTGCTGCTCCCGGTAGCGTCGATCAACAGAGGCCAGGAGTCATTTTCCCAGCCTCCCACAAGGCGCAGTATGAGGAGTGCCGTGCATTGGAGGATTTCCCCATCAGAAGGGCACCCTAAGTGCCAAGCTTTGTGTTTCCTTAGCTCTGTGGAACCCGAAGAAACACATGAGCCCGCCAGCTAGATTAAGGGAGCACTTACTCCCTTAACCTCGGCTAAGAGTTGGGTTTAGAAGTGGTGCTAGCCTTGGTGGGAGCACAGATTCCAGTGCTCCACATGAGTAGCCTAGTCAAAGCTAGGCTACCCTAGCTTGGGCTAGACAGCTCGTGAGAAAAGCCTCCTTATATGTAATCTTTTGGATATTAGGATTGTAATATCATTGTATTCACTATACTCAGATTTTTATTTCTGTAGATAATAAAGGGTGAATATTTACTAATTTAGAAGGAAAAGGAAAAATCATGGCTACATTTCACAACTTCTTAAATAATGAAATGTTATGAGGATACAGAACAATACAGAAATAATGCTTAATAGTATTTAAAACACATACATTGTATTAGTGACCTGTTATTTACAAAGCAACTAAAGGTATACAGACACACCATGCAAAACACTGCCCTTCTTGCTCCAGTAAGAAGAACATCAATGCAATGTATATAGCAAGCTAATAAAGGGAAATTGGTTGATAAAATAATTAAGCAATAAAGATAGGAAACAATAAAAGGAAATTAAGAGACTCAGGTTTAACAATGGAAGGTCACATATCTGAGAGAAGGCCCAAAAGGTACTATCTCCGTACTTCCACAAAGCAGTTGCTATGTTTCACAAACTGGACAGTGATAATCCTAAGAATGACCCTAGCAACGAGAACAGAAAGCAGTTTACAATAAACCTGGAATGCCATATGGCCGCAGAAGCCACAGAGCTAGTGTGAGATGCAGATGCAAGCAGCAAGTTACACAGTGGGGAGATACAAGCCCCAATCCATATGGTTTTAGTGTGCATATTGCTGGAATACCGAAGCAACACATTATCAGAATGATATTGACATTGGTTGGCAGGCAGAGTCAGAGAAAAGGAATAACATTTGAAAGCAAACAGCATAATTTTTGTATACAGTAGCATGATATGTTAGTGTAATATATAGTAATAAAGTAATCATGGTTTTTTTAAACTTTTTGATTTTAAATGGTACATGTCCTGAACCTTTAAGATTCATATAAATTATAATGTAAATACATTAATCAATTAAGGTTAACAGCCTGGACTATGCATATCTAGGAGCAGATCTCTTTCCCTATACCTCATTGCAGTTTGACTAGTTGATTTTTATAAAAGGTGTTGTGTTTTTCCAACTCTCCAGTCTCAACAAGTTGTTAAAGGCCAAGTGACCTTGCTGGTACCATAAACTGCCTGTGCTTGTCTGCACACCTGCCTTCTCTTTGGACACTGTCTACCTGCTTAATCCAAGGCTCATTATTGGCTTTATTTAGTGGGTCTAATCTATCAAGGGACCTTACCTTGAACTCTCGACAGTCATTTTGATTATACCATGAAGTCTGCACAACAAAGACAAGTAGCAAAATATTCATGGTTGCTTCACAACTTTGAGATTCTTCACTCCTGGAGACATGCCTATGCCCAAACATTATATGGAGCAAATATAGAACCTCTCTTGATTTTTAGTGAGCAAATGTGAGCTAGTATTCTGGTGGAAGTGTTTGCTTCTTCTTTTTTCGCGGGGGGGGGGAGTTGTATTTATTCTGAGTTCATTTTTAATTAGCTGTTTTTAATATACTCTGGAATTCTGATCCTATATTTGCTTATTTGGCAGTTAGCCACACTGGCCACATTCACACATAAGGTGAAACTGCAGTTAAATGGGGCAGAGGTTTGAATTCATGAACATCCGAATGTGTGGAACAATAGTTTCACAGCAAAAGTGACCTGAAGTTCACCTCAACAAACTCCAATTTGAATATTCAATTTGTAGTAAGTTTTGCTGCTGCAACTTGCGGTTTTTCGGTGGCAGCGTTACGTCTGAGTGGGGACACCACCATAACTACGGTTTCATGCAGTTTCTGGAACCATAGTCATAGAGGAGGTGGCTCAGACCTGCCCAGGATCACGCCCACCCCATGCTTGTGGTGCTTCTCACTAGCCACTCTCTGAGCACTTTCTCCATCCCATCTCTGATCCACCAAATAGCTGCCCGGCAACAGGGATGCCACCATGTTCCATCACAAGCTTGTCAGCCTGTCAAATGGGAAAGTCACATGGGGGCATTCTAGACTGGATGGGGGCAAACAAGCTGAAACTTAATCCAGATAAGAGAGAAGTGCTATGGGTTGGTAAAACTGATCACCCGAGTAGTGAGGTAAATCTAGTCTTGGAGGGGGTCATACTCCCTCTGAAAAACAAAACCCACAGCTTGGGGGTGCTTCTGGACCCACCACTGTCCTTGGAGTTTCAGGTGGTGGCGGTGTGCAGAAGTGCCTTTTACCAGCTACGGCTGGTGCGCCAGCTGAGATCCTACTTGGAGAGATCAGACCTGACCTCATGCTTTGGTAACATCCAGATTGGACTACTGCAATGCACTGTATGTGGGGCTGCCCTTGAAGATGGTTCAAAAGCTTCAGGTGGTGTAGAATGCTGTCGCAAGGATGCTCGCAGGTGCAAGTCGCTTCACCAGTACCGCACCCATCCTGCAGCAGCTTCATTGGTCAGCTTCTGAGCTAGATTCAAGGTGTTGGTCTTGACCTTTAAAGCTCTACATGGCTTGAAGCCAGGATATCTGCACTCCCAAGCTGCGGACTTTGTCTTTCAGAGAGAGTATGACCTCCTCCAAGACCAGATTTACCTTAATACTTGGGTGATCAGTTTTACCAACCCACAGCACTTCTGTCTTATCTGGATAAAGTTTCAGCTTGTTTGCCCCCATCCAGCCTAGAACAGGCTCCAAGCCCCAGTTCATTTACTGCCTGGTGTCTGTTGACTTAAAAGAACTGAGTGTCATAAGCATATTGATGGCACCGCAGCCCACACCTACAGAGAATCAACATAGTCACAATCCCTCTGTCTATCGCCGAGTGTAAGTCATCCACCAGGGCTAGCAAGGCAGTTTCCATCTCATATCCAGGTAGGAAGTCAGACTGGAAAGGCTCTAAGTAATCAGATTCATCCAGGGCAGCCTGGAGAATGGCTCTGCTCTATTTTTTCCACAATGATGTTGGGGAAGTGGGACCAAGCCCCTTGCCCTAGGGGGAACATGTGCAGTCCCTAGGCTTACTCATGAGAAGGGCTGGGCAGCAAGTTCAGCATTGCCCCCAGTGAAAGGAGTGATTCCTCACCTGTAATGATGATGGATGCTGTTCCTGAGCAGACCACTCATGAGAATGTAACGCCATGAGGATACCCCTTCACAATTAATGAGAAGAACCATCTGTGGGAACAGGTGTGTCAGGCAGAATTGCTCATAATGTGTGATGACATCCCATCTCCCACGGACTGCTCTCATGAGAGTGTCAGGCCATGGAGCCACTCATGAGGGCCAGACAGCAGATGCCATGCAGCCAGCTTGGTCTATACATGCAAGCCTGGGGACAGGTACCCTGGCAACAGCTCTCTCTGTCTTGGCTGCTGCAGCAAAGAAGCTGTCAAAGCGTGCCCTCTGCCAGCCCATCCGCCCATTTGAACAGTGACCCCACTCTCCTGGGTTCACTGGAAATCAGGGGTCCCCCTCTCCCATGATTCCCCACGGTGGCAAATCTGCATATGGTGGAACACCTGTCTGAACCCAGGACATTTGAAGGAGAGTATAGATCCGTCCCAAGACCTGGTGTTTTCCCAGTTTGCCCACCCGGCTATGCCTAGACACATGGAGCATCAAACATCTCTTTTGGGTGTGTCAAAGGCATCCCTGGAGAGGAGGGGACCGTTGTGCAAAAGTTCTTTCATTAATCAAAGAGAATGGGGGTCCCATGCAAGCGGGAGCTCCTTTTAAAAATTAGTTCAACTAATAAGTGCAGAGTCCAATGGAAGACCACAGATTTTTGCAAGCCTAAGGTCCTCTCTAGTAAACTGGTCCTCTCATGAGAGTGCTAGTCCTCTGGCAGCAATCTGCCACAGGGGCAGGAGTGTGGTTTGGTCTCCATGGACTGCTTTGCCAGAGTGAACCATCGCAAGAGCATTCTTGGTCACAGCGGGCCAGACCCCAAATCCATTGCCCTTCCTTATATACATATCTGCTTCTACGAAGTCATCACCTTCCCTTCCCTTCCCTTCCCTTCCCTTCCCTTCCCTTCCCTTCCCTTCCCTTCCCTTCCCTTCCCAAAGTAACAGGCTGTGTCCCGCCAGCCTCCACTCTGTCAGAAATTGTGCTGGGGCAAGACTGTTTGGTTTCAGGGCTCTTAAGAGGGTGGTCCTGGTTCTTGGCTGGGGTTAAAGTCCTTAACCTGGGCTCTGGGATCATGTGTTCACACTGGGGCTACATTCAGCTCTGATGGACAAAGAGACAGGTGCCTAGAGCACCTGTCTCCTGGAGGAATCCACTGTGTATGTTGGGCAGTGCATTGTGGGATATCTGAAACCTGGATACATAATCCTGGCCTCCGGAATGCCACACTGCACCACACAGTGCAGTTCACACTCCCAGAAACATTTAAGCACTCATCTGGGGGGAAGGAGAGTTTAACCAGCCTTCCACCCCACCCACACTCTGCCCTGCCTGCCCACCACACCACCCACCTGGTTGTGTGAATGGTCCCATAGATTCATCTAGGAGGAGGCAGTTCTTTAGGTAACTTGGTCCTTCTAGGTTTTAACATACCAACTGGGCCACTGTCAGGATAACATTATGCTGTTTTTAATGGAATAAAAAGAGCATCACTGAGCAGTATGCTAGAGTCATTAGGCACATAACAGAGAAATCCCTTTAGTGGTACTTTTAAAAGTTTCTTTACAATTACACATCCCAAAGTAAATTAGTTTCAAGATTGCACATAGGGGATGTAAATTAAACCCATGCTTTAGAGGCTTTTCTGGATGAGAACCAGATAATTCAGGACCTACAAAGGTCAGAGTCTCATCCCAATACTGTTCACTACCATATATCAATATGAGATTCTTCACTGTTGAAAAAGACCTTTCCTTTTTCTCACAGAAAGTTCTGACTGGTTTTTTCCATGCTTGTCAACAAAATACCCTAAAATTCTAAGCAGGAAACAATGCATCTGCTTTTAGTTGTTTAAATCATCTGTCCTATATGGAACAACAGTTTTCCCTCCTGAGGAAAGGGGTATTATTTGAGTCCAAAGAAGGTGTCTATTACTTTAGAGTTTAAGAACCCACACATTGCTTCTAGGAGAGAGAAGCAATTACTTTTTACTGCTGTGCTCAGCATGGAAACATCTGAGGGGGGAAAAGTTTCCTTTAATCATGTTTTGATACCTATAGTTAAAAATAGCCACCGATAGCAAATACAAACACGACTAAAATCTCCATGAAGATTGCAAAACTATATTACATACAAGTAAATATTCACAAATTAATACACAGTTAGCTACAGAATCACACACACACAACGCATGCATGCATGCATGCATGCATATATACATGCTAGGGCTATACATCGAGCCTATACATAGACTCTATGTATGGCCTGGTTTGGGCAGTCCGAGTTCGAACTGGACCAACCCCTGGTTCTAAGAACCGACTTGTGGACCAGCTCAGGTATACTAGTTAGGGGAAATCTGGTGAGTATTCCCCTTTACAAGTAAAGGAAAATCCCTAGTAATGTGGTATGGGGAGCAGGACCTTGGGGCCCCGACCCATGGTCTCCAAGATCCAGGGGGCTTCCAACAACCTTTCTCCCACCATGCATTACTCAGGAATTCCCTTTACCTGTAAAGGGGAATCCACACCGTATTCCCTTTTACAAGTAAATCCCTCGAGCCAGTCCACAGACCAGACTGGGTCCAGTTCAGCCGAGCACAGACATGGCCAGGTTGGTTCAAATCCAGTGCGGATTCAAACCCAACCAGTCTCAGGGCCAGCTCACACATCCCTAATGCATGCACACACATTGCTTCTAGGAGAAAAATCATGCAACATTTTCAAAGCATAACCTTTTGTTTCACCTCTCCGACCCCAATAAATAGGGCTTCCAACTCTGAAAGTACTCCTGGAGAATTGTTTCCATAATATTTTTGTCAATACTTTTCATAATAGCAAACCCTTAAAAGATTCTCAAGCAATTCTCAAGAATTGCTTTCAAAAGTCACCTGGAGATTGATGTCACTTCCTGGAGATCCCAGGTCAATCCTAGAGGGCTGGTAACTTCATCTACAAGAGATCTAGATTTGAAGATTATGAAATATACATTTGCTCAGTGACAATGAATTGTATCTTAATTATGATTCGTTCTCACAATCACAAAGATCCTGGTTAAAATGTTAATCAGGATCAGCAAGCCCCACAGAGCTATTATGATACTTCAGAATTTCAGGGCAATACTGTCAAATTGCTCAATTCAACCAGTATTTAACGAGGATAGATAATGTTGGTTAGTTTGACCACAATTGTCCTGAAATTCTGCTTTCTCATAATCAGCTTTGAAAGGTTCACTGATCCTGATTAACTTTTTAAACTAGGGTGTCAGGACCTGATTACTCACCCAGTCACTGGATTGAGAAGACAGAGGCCGCACTACTCCCAGGTACAGTAAAAGCTGGCCAGGACCTGCCCCGGTTGCTTGGGAGAGCCAGGTGACTGTGGGTGGGCCAGCAGGTTGCCCTCTGATGGCAAAGAGGAGAAGGCAGGGCCTCAAAAGCTGACGAGACAGGCATTAGCTGAAGGAGGGACTATGGAGACAGTTAGATTGGAGAAGGTGGAGTCAGGAGAGGGTGAATGGTATTGCCCTGATTGCAGGGCTTTATTTAAAGTTTGGATGGCCATGGATGAAGTCAGGAGAGATGGGAGTGACTTGGCCATAGAACAGTCTGATACTTCTCCCTGGTGTCTGGTGGAGGAACTGGGTTACAATTAACTCCCTCCTCAGCACTTCTGAGGCCACTTCAATAGATTTTGAACAGGAACAGAGGAAGGGAGGCAGTTGGAGACTGTAGCCACAGGCAAGGATCCTTTTGATCGTAAGAACACAGCCTTAGTGTGAGTGGATCTGTGCTCACAAAACCAAATGGTGGCTGTAGCTGCCTGAATCCCTCCTTCCTGAAAAGCCACTCTTAAGCGTCAAGGGACCTTTTGGAATGGTGTGAGAGAGTGCAGTGGGAAGGAGAAATCCCTGGGAAACAGGGGCAGACCTCCAAGAAGCTCATCTCACAGAGAGAGAGAGAGAGAGAGAGAAAGAGAGAGAGAGAGATTCCAGCTCAATTTAATATCTGCCAATAAGTATCAGCTTCACAGGCAGCAATTTAATTCTTATCACTGAACACCTCATAATCTGCTTAAGCAAGATTGCATTTTCTTTCTGTATTACAGGTCTGTAATCTTGACAAAAGTACTAAAACTATTATGTTAAGAATTATTCAGCTAACAATAGGATGCTTTGATGAAGTGGGAATGGTGGTGGTGATATCCATTCCCCTCTGATATTATTGACAAACATCTAGTTGTGTCAGAATTCTAATGATTATGTAGATGTGTATTTGCAGATGCTAATTACTAATGCCAATGTCCATTTTATAGAAGCGTCTGAAGCTTTGGAGGGACCAGATTGGAGCATCCCAATTTGGCCAAGTTGAATCACCCCTCTGATTCGGGTTGAAAAGCTGGGCTAGGAGGCACTGCCTCACTGGGATCCTGATCCCAGTGGTTATCATGTGCAGCCTAGCCCAGGCTGGGCTTCCCTGGATGGCTCTACCTTTTCTCTGGCTATCTGGTAAGGACCTCTGACATGTTAGGTGGTAACACAGGAGGCCCTTCTCTGTGGCCATACCCAGTATGTGGAACACCCTGCCATGAGAGATTAGATTACGTATTTCCCCATCGTTGCTTTGCCAACAGCTGAAAACATCATTTTAGCAAGCATTTTAGACAAATGCTTTGTTGTGCTGTAAGTCACCTAATGGTGCAGCAGGGAAGCAACCTGCCTAGAGAGCAGGAGGCTGTTGGTTCGAATCCCAACTGGTGTGTTTCCCAGACTATGGGAAACTCCTATAGAGGGCAGCAGAGACATAGAAAGGTACTGAAAGGCATCATGTCATACTGTGCAGGAGAAGGCAATGGTAAATCCCTCCTATATTCTACCAAGAAAACCACATGGTTATGTGTTCGCCAGGTGTCGAAACTGACTTGAGGGCACAATCTATCCTTTCTTGTGCTGTGCCATCTTTTGTGCTTTCCCTGCATCTCATTTATTTATTTTTTGGTGATTTTTAAAAAATCATTTTGTTTTTAGTAGTAGTTTTATTTTATTTTTATCCTGCTGTCATTTTTAATTGATAGCTCCTCTGGGTACTTTTGTTTTGAAGGGGGAAAGTGCAATATACATTTTTATATAAACAAGGACATAATATCTGAGACAAGAACTTTGTATGATACTTTCTGTTATGTTTTCCTCTCAAAAGTGGAGGGAGAAGATAATGCAAAGTGGGCTATTGTAAGGTGCAAAGCCCTTGCTTGACAATGCAAGAGGTATATGGTGGAAGTGAAGAGTGCTTTTAGAAACGACAATGGTTGTCATCAGAGAGTCAAATCTGGACCTAAAAAATCACTTCAGAGAAATTCTAGTGAATCAGAACTTAACCCAAATTTACTCCGCTATGCATAGAAAGTAGCACCTAGTTCAACTAAAATAATAATGCACTCAGAATATTTTTTTTTTTTTGGTCAGGTGGTGCGGACTCCTCTCTGTTCCATCTGAGCTCTGAGAAGTTGTATTTCCCATTGATCCATCTGTTAAAACAGGAGAAATTGGTGGGCAGTTTCTCCTGCACTAAAATAGCAGCTGTTGAGTAAGAAGGCTTCAGAGGGTCTCAAATGTGGTTGGGGCAGTTTCTTCTGTCTCTTTATCACCTGAATTCCTTTTTGTTGCTTTTCTACCATTAATCCTGAACAGGATATTTTTTCTTTAATAAAGAAGGCTGCAAGATTGAGTAGGAGAGGAAAAGAAGCTATGTGAAAGTGTGCATGTGTGTTTAGCACTTTTAACCTGATTAACAAAATAAGCACTTTGTTACTTTGCCTGAGGCCTCCTTGGGAAGCAGAGCTTAAAAGCTGGACTGCCTTTTCACCCATTTAAAATCACAGCATATTTCTTGCCTGAATATCCATTAGGTTTGCAATGCCATGTTGCCTATTTATTTCGCCTATACTCTATTGCATATATTTGAAAAATGTCAGTAAAGGCCTAGGGTAGAATCAGTTCTTTTATCTTTAGCTCCCCTTCAACAGAACTAGCATTATGTTGAGGTAAGAGTGAGCAGACAAATGTCATTTCCCAACCAACTGCACTAGTGCAGCAGGGAAGCAGCAATTTTTGACACCCTCTCCGTCCCCAGAAAGCCCTCTGTGCCATCTGAAATTATATCCTTGTGGGTTGCACATATTTTCAGGTAGCACAGAGGGGACATATTTTCAGGTAGCACAGTGGGCTTCCTGTGGAAGGAAAGGGCATCAAAAATCGCAGCACCAGTGCAGTTAGCTGGGAGTTCTGTTAGGCTGCTCTTTTGCTGCATCAGTGCATCCTTGCTGTGGATATTAGCTGCTGTCTTTAAAAATGGAATCTGAACTCGAGAGACAAGCAATATTGATGAATGGAACTAGGGCTAGATTGAAATGCCCCTCCACTTTTCACTGGTGTTTGTGGGTTATTGTTGTTGGGGGGGGGTTTGTACAAGGTGAACATGGGATGGGAGATTTGGTGATGTCATGGATGTCCCATGAAAACACTCTGAAATTCACTGATTGAGCAGCAAGGTATTACCTAAACTGATGAATGGAGCAAGGCAAAAAACAAGCACACACACACACACACACACACACACACACACACACACCCCTCCAAATCTCTTCCAAAAAGGATGAGGGATTTGTTAACTGGCTGGCACCATTTTCCTTGCTGGAATGCACCACGCAATGGCATTCCCTGGTACTCATTCAGCAAGAAAATGGCACTGTTTGGGCAACAAAGTCAATGATTAACACTGCTTCCACAGCCTACAGTATTTGTCAAGGGGGAAATGATTCAAAGGAGGAAAAACACAGCTACTTTATCCATCCATCCATCCTTCATTATATCAGATACATATCATATGTGTATCTCTAGGCAGTGTACACAATTTAAAACTCGACAAATAAAAACAATTGTGTAAAAGCGTAAAAACAATTAGAACAATTTTACAGAATAAAAGTTAACAATTTCATGGGGATAAAAACATTTATACAATTTAAAATTAATTACAGTTAAAGGCATGAGAATATGGGTGTGTCTTGAGGGTCTTCCTAAAAGCAATCAGTGATGGATATGCTCTTATTTTGACAGCAAGCATATTCCAAAGCCATATCCAGCCCATTACCAGGTTGTTATCCCTCATCCAGCCCATTACTCAAGGCAGCCTCTTAGAGAATCATATTGATAACACCCTGCATCAAATCTCCTCACGAACTCTCCCAGCAGTTTCATGTAGATGTTAAAGAGCATTAGAGACAGTATGGAGCCTTGTGGAACTCCATACTTTAGTTCTTACTTTGCATAGCAAGAGTCTCCAAGCGACACCATCTGGAATCTCCAAGAGAGGTAGGAACCACTGTAAAACAGTGCCACCCAATCCCAGGTCCTTCAGGCGATGAGGAAGGATACCATGGTTGATGGTATTGAAAGCACCACCATTCCCACTGAGAGATCCAAAAGGATCGGCAGTGCCACACTCTCTCTGTCGATAGCCAGTTGGAGATCATCCATCAGGCTGACCAAGGCAGTCTCAACCCCAAAGGATGCCCCCAAATCCATTTGAAATAAGTCTAGATGATCTGTATAATCCAAAACTGCCTGGAGCCGAGAGGCCACCACCTGCTTAATCACCTTGCCCAACCATGGGAGATTGGAAATGGATCTGTAATTAGCTAGCTCAGCTCTAAGGGATCTAATGCAGGCTGTGTAAATTTATTCTTTAAATAAATTCTAATAATAGACAAAAAACTTAGGCCTTAAAACAAGGAGACATCCTGCCCTCCCTCAGAGAAGTATTTATAATATTTACCAGACCCTCTCTGATAATACAATTACTATCTCATTTTAAGCAAAAATAAAAAAACTCACCTCTTTGGCAAATGTTGGATATTTTTTGTGGGCCTCCAATTATACTTCCTAATCCAAATCAACTCCCCCCTGCCCCAACCACAAATATATTGATGGTCAAATATTTTACCAGTTTTTAAAATGATTTTACTCCCTGGCTAATAAAACACGCAGAACAAGATCCAGTAGCACTGATTCGTGCTGGTATAACATTCTCCCCAACAGGAAGTTGTTAGTTCAGTTCTGCCAATATCCACATATATTTAAGATAAGATACATCTAAAAATGTACATCGTAACTTCAAAGCCGGTTGTTCCTAAAATATCTGTTTTGAATGATGACTATAATGAACTTTTTGAAGGTGTTCAAGCAGATTTTTTTTTTTTTTTTTTGGTGCCTGTGTGGATGAAACAGGAACCAAATTTGCACCTCTCGGATAATTTGTTTTGCCTTTCAGTCTCCCTTTTATTTGTTTTGGTGTTTCTCTTTTATCTAAGTCTGTATTTCCCCATAAAAGGAAATGATTTTGAGATTTTTTTGAAGATGCACTTATATTCAGACATTTGAGAAAAAGTGTGATTTAATGCAAGTATAATCTGTACATTCATTGAAGTTTAAAAATGAGTGCTAATTTGGAGCATATGTTTGCATCGCTATAAAAGAGAAGCGAGCAAAGAGAGATTAATGCAAAATTATGTATTATTGTGCTCAAAGGCATCAACTACTAACAATGTTCAATATAATGAAGGCTAAATGTTGTGCATGATTAAGCTAGTCATATGCAAACAATACTTAAGAGGAACAAAATGGCATTTCTTTGTGTGATTTGTCTTTTTATTGCTAAAACAGGGAGAAAGAGTGATGCAGTAATAGGAGTGGAAATAAAAAGGAACTATAATTTACTTAATATGTACTGTACAGTACACAACAGCACTATAAAGTACACTTTGATACCAAACCAGTGCTCAGGCAAAATTAAGCTAAACTAGGGGAAATGGTGATTTGTTACATGAATAATTTTTGTACCTTGGGCAGAATGTATGAAGATATTTTACTAGGAGTCAGATTATTGTTCATCTAATCTACTCTGGCTAGTAGTGGCTTCCTATGATTGTCTTTTCTCATCCTTTTGGTTTTTTGCTCTATCTATCTTTTTTTGTTCTGTTAATTCTTTCTCCTTCTCTCCCCCTGCCCCCCATATTTCTCCCTTTCCAAAAAATGGCTGTGGCACTTCTGGTATGATCCAAATTTGGTCAGTCTATGACCTAGTTTTGGATTGTGACCCACCAGTTTAATACCGATACATGACATCCAGACATTGTCTCTTAATAGTACTATTCAGAAATTACATAATTTCCGAAGGACTAGTCTGTTCTCCCAACACATTCTATAGTCTCTAATACTTGCCTTGGACTCACTCAGCTCTTCTTTCTCGTGGCAGTCACCATGACCAATCATGAATTTGATTGCCTTATAGTAAATCCTTCACTCATTCCTAATTCACACTTGATGTTAACTGCCCCAAATCACTTCTGTATGGGTTGGGCTCCATGCAACTAGCATCATATTCACAGTGAATCACATGGACATGGTGTGGCACTATCATACAGAATGATTTCATGTCATCAGCACTGCTTCTTCCTAAGACTGCTTCTAGAACTGACATTCCATGCAATGGCATCAAATCACATGGTTTATGGTTTACCAACATGATCTTTGGACAGCTGCTCATGTTGAAGCCATTTTTGGTGACCATGCTTCTTGTTGCAGCTAGTCCCAGACCTCTCTGATGATTGGAGACCCCTTGGATAACTACCTTGAACCATAAAAGGCTGCCTGGGTGTTCTCACAGCTCTTGAATGCATTGGCCATAAATTCAGAGTTTCCTATAAATCTTTCTGAGGAGGAGGAGGAGGAGGAGGAGGAAACTCCTGATCTGGGGGTGGTAGCTCAGCTTTTGTGAGAGAAAAGTTTGAACCAGGCCACTGGTGAGCTCAAGTTTTTTGCCCTCCAAGAAGCCGCACGGGAACAGGCAAAAAGGCATAATATAACAGGGCTCCAAGTCAAAGACAGCTCTTTACAATTCTCACCAGAGTGGCATAATTCTGGCAGTCATCAGGGTCAGGAAAGGCACTTCAGCGGAATATTCCATACTAATTCATGCTGCACTAGCTTTAGGTGCATAGTGCCAACTAATGCAAGGATGTGCCAATTTCAGAAGTAATAGGTGTTACTGTCAACATTGCATTTATTTCCCCCTCCCTGCCCCATAAGGCTAGAGGTCATTGGAATATGAGCCTAGGGACATGATTAGTGAAGCTACTCTCTATAATATACATATTCTGAAACAATTATTCTGGGTCACATAGTCTGCATTATATAAATATTCCAAGATAATACTTGTAACCTTTGACAGTTCCAGTACCGCTTGAAGGATAGAAAGGCTTGTACATTGGGCAATACACTGTAAAACCAGTAACAATATCTCTGTCCCATTATATCCAGGGTTTGTAATTTCCCCCCACAGTTTTTCTATTGGCATGACAATATGAGGATGTGAAAATCAGGAAACTGGGCCTTTTACCTGATACTCATATTTGTCAGTACAGAAGTCTATATAAATCCTACTTATATCCCAGAGGTAACATACAGATTTTAAACCGTGAGTTAGGCATTGACCTTGGAGAGATCTGACAAAATAGATGATTCCTGAAAACTAGGGCACCCCTGAGACGTAATGAAAGCTTATTATTTTTCCCCTTTGCAGGTCACCTCTAAGCAAACTGATTTCTCACTGCATCCTCCCTAGCCTAGAGATGAAAAAAAGACAGCTTAGGCTGGATACTGCAGAAGTATGAATAATCATGATGTCCACATCTGAGTGAAAGGAATATTGTCACTTAACCAGCCAAGGTGAAAGAGACAGCAGGTAATGCTTAACCAGTGCCATTTGCTGGAAATCTAGAAACTCTGATGCATCTACCAAGTCCCCCAAGGCTGTGAACCACCTTGACAGCCACGCTTTTGACAGGCATATGTTCCCAGTTAATGGTGCGTTCATAAGACATGGCAATTCCTCAACTTCCTTAACCTTGCCAGCAAACATCACCCTTCCCTAAGGCTGAGTTGCAACTGCTATCACTGTGCCTTGTGCATGTACAAGTCACAATGCATTTAAAAAGCAGAGCAAAGATCAGTATACATAGATATAGCTCATATAAGATGTCAGTTAAGTGCAGTTCGGTATCCCTGAAACCTATGGGAATTAAGTGCTTGTCCAATTGATTCCAATCCATGCTTAATTTTTGATGGATTATATTCCCTATGTGCTTCATGCATTTGCTTCATGCATATGTGATTCATGCATATTCAACTTCCAAAACAATTACCTGAAGCATAGATTAGCTGTGCTGTTGGCACAGAGAGGCATGCAGTGCACTAGCCTCCAAGCAGGAAAAGTGGGTTTTTCCACAGAATTACATGAACCCGTGGAGCTACCTTAACACTGAATCAGATCTTGGCCAAGAATGGTTTACTCTGATTGGCAGTGGTTTCAGGCCAGGATCTTTCTCAGCATCTTTCTTTTTACTTAGAATTTGAAAGTGGAAGATAGCGTGTGTGTTCTGCCACTGAGCTGTAGGGACAGCCTACGCCATACATCTAGTGAATGTATGTTGCATGTATTTTTAAACACCTGTCTGTCAATTTCATACAATGTACATCTAAACATATAATGTGTGAATATGTGTTTGACTGATAAATCTTAATTAATGAGACCACAGTCTGCTTTTGACAGTAGCTGAAATCTGAAACGAGACATGGTATATAAATGATATTGTTTCACTTCTGGTGAATCCGCTTGCAATGTCATCTCTTACTTACTAGTGAGATACGACAGTATGGGATCTATGTAGCAGTTGTATCATGTTGCTCCTCGCCATGTTTACCTGAACATGGGTCAAACTGATTTCAGCAGGATCGACTTCCAAGTAAGCAAGTTTAGGATTGCAGACATCATCATACACTGAAGCCTACACCAAAGACATACACTGTGATCCTTAAATTATTGAGTTTGGAGTAGTCTCATTAGCCTCAGTGAGGCTGCTCCAGAGGAAGTGGTTTGAAAAATGCAACTCAAAGGTCTGCTCTTTTACAATTTGCCAAACTTCACAAATAAGCTGCTATAGACTATAGAATAATAAATGTCAGAAGACTTTTAAAAGCAAAATTATCCCATTATTTTTCTCTTGCAGCCTTGCTGTCAGTAGAATAGAGGGAATAATAAAATCACTGACAGTGCCTAATGTACCTATGTACGCAGTGTGCCTGAATATTACAGAGCACTGAAACAACATATTTCTTCCTTTCATTTTTATTTATTAACTTAAAGGTGTGTGACTTTGCTATCAATGAAATGCGGTAAAGTTGACAACAGTGGCAGAACAAATCAAATCACTTTTCTCTTTACGGCTAGAATATGCAGATTGCTACATAATTTAGGAAATAAAGGTCCCAGGTCTCCCATCTCTGAAATGTTTCTCAGTATTCACAAATATGTATGGTTAAACACACTACACAAACATTCAAAAAGCTTTGCACATAGGGCTTCAAGAGACATTTAATTTATAAATATGCACTGCGCACCTAGACAACAAGCTACTAGGAATATTATCCCAGGTGATCATACAGCAAATTGCCACATTATCCTCATCCACAGTTATTTCAAAGTGGTCACAGCATGTTCCTTGTATCAATGGCACCGCCATGGGACTCACATGGTTCCTTTCAGTATGCCAGCATATTCCATGCTTCCTCCGCTCTTGTCCTCAAAGCCTCCCCACTACCTGAGAAACCCCAATGGCATCTTCAGCACCTGGATCCATGGCCCAAATCAAAACTGAGAAATCCCACCAGGATGTCAGCAACTTTCACCACACCATTGACCTGAGCCTGAGCCACTGTGGAGCAGACTCCTTTTCTGGATAGTACACAATGGAATTATAAACACCATCCTAGACAAACAGATAGACAATCAACTGAGGATTATAATTCATGCAGTAGACTGTGGTCCATGCAAGTTGACTAACATTTTTACAACAATCAACTCCCCCCGCCCCCGCTGTACTGAGCACTTCAGGAGTCCTTAGGGCCCTGTTCAGTAAGAGAGGCTCTCTTCCTAAACAGGAAGAACTCTCTGCCAAAAACCAGCCTCCCTATTCCCCTTAGGGGATGGGGCTGTCACTCAGTGGTAGAGCATCTGCTTGCATGCAGAAGGTCCAGGTTCAATCCCTGGCATCTCCAGGTAGGGCTTGGAAAGATTTCTGCCCCAAAATGTGGAGAGCCACTGCCAGTCAGTGCAGACAATACTGAGCTAGATGGACAAATTGTCTGACTCTGTATAAGGCAGCTTCCTATATCTGCTGGCTTGCAGACCCTCTTCTCCGCCCCTCCCACAAATTTGTCTCTCTCACACTCCTGGCCCTGGACCTTCCCAGTCCTACATCTTCCAGGCTAGCTGCCCATGACCCTGCCGTGACATACAGTTACTCCTCTGGAAGTTGTTATTTATTCTCTGTGTTACAGTGACTGTTCAGAATTTTGTGAATGTCCAGAATCTCAGCGATACACCAGTGAATGTCGACAGCTGCCTAAATGAGATTGTCAGCATTCACTAGAGTATGCCCAATAAGCAGGGACATTTACCAGTGTATTCTGACATTGACAGCCTTCATCTGGGATGGTTAACATTTGCACATAAATGTCAACATTTACTGTAACATATCTGTGCCTTATGGATTTAAAATCAGAATGATACTCGCAAGCAGCTGTCATGAGATGTTCACTTAAAACTGAATTGCACTGAGATTGAAGTTGCATCCATATGGCGAACCATTAATCTGAAATGTCACTGATAAACCCACATTTAACACAACTGCAAACCCATGTTAAGATAGGTTTGTGAGGCCAGACAGGAACTTAAATAACTCATCATATAGGAGCACCGTCCACATTTTTCAATTGGACATAGCTACCAAATCGTGGCTGTTTATGTATGGCTGCCCAATAAGTGTCCTGTATGTCAAGGAGTTTACTTAGGTACCAATTTGGGCTCATCTAGAAGTGGGTCCTGCCTAGACTTGGGCAAGTTATTATTTTTTATCCCTACTTTCCTAAAGAAATGAAAGACCAAGGAGCTGACTTGCAATTACTCACAGTTTTTTGATAACATTTTTAAATGTTGAGCCATGCCCTCCTGTTTTGACTCTTTGACTTATTTCCATAAATATTCAAGTTGAGCATTAGGTGGATGGAGGAGTGAAACATTCCTACAAGCACAGCAACAGCACAGTAACAAAGTTCCCAGAGTGCAAAATCTTTATCCTAAGATGCTTAGCTCTTCTGACTATCCACTCTATTCAAGGCTCCAAAGATCTGGCCTCACGTGTTTCTCTGTCTAGAAGGTGTTCTTTTTCATTGAGCACTCACACATGGCAGGAGAGGGTTATAGGGAGATGATGTCATCTTATACTTTCCCATCAGCCTCTCTGTGAGGCTACTAGTCGGAGGGCTATAGGCCACCTCCCGCCTCAAAGGCAGGATGCCTCTGAGTACCAGTTGCAGGGTATTAACAGCAGGAGAGAGGGCATGCCCTCAACTCCTGCCTGTAGGCTTCCAGTGGCACCTGGTGTGCCACTGTGTGAAACAGGATGCTGGACTAGATGGACCTTGGGCCTGATCCAGCAGGGCTGTTCTTATATTCTTATGAGGCAAGAATGATGTGATGCTTGCAAGATTCCCTATGGTTTCTCATATCCAGGATGAGAGTCAGGCAAACACTTAAGAAACATCAAGTTGGTATCTGTTTAACAAAATGAAATTGTCCATTAACTCATGACCTCCAACCTTGAGGCTTCTCACTTTCCCATTTGTATCTTCACAACAACTTGTGATTTAAGTGAGAGAGTGACTAATCTGAGTCACCAGTGAGATATATGCCAATTTGATCCTGGACCTTTCTAATGCCAGTAAAAGATTCTGACAAACACACCACCATAGCTCTCATCATCTAATTGGCTAGGTAGTGTTTGATATAATTCAATTTCTTTCCTGATTGTGTGGGATCAGCTACATGCCTAATTCAGGAAGGAGAAAAAAGTATCAGCTAAAGGAAACGGTGGTAGCAAGAGTATCAAAACAAGTTGCTTTGGGATCTAGAATTGCAAGTTCAGATCCACTAACTGAAATGGAGAATATTTGGTGTAGCTTTAATATTCACCAGCCTTGCAGAACAACTACTAAGCAGATATATCAAGCACATTTGCACCTATAATTTCCAACTGCAATTCCATGTTAACTTTAGTCTGAAATTAATTCAAATCACTTTTGCTATGTTTATGGAGACTGTCTACTAGTGTTCCACTGTTGTGTTCTATGATAGAAAAAACAGGGCTGGGAATTCCTTTTCCTTGGATAGTGTAATAGCTCGCATGGTTTATTCTTCTTTGCCTTGGGAAGAAAGAAAACTGGTCCACACAATTATCAAAAACAAGTTAAAAGCAGGGCCACCCACATTTTGATGCTTTTGTGAACTCACAAAATCCCTCCAACCCAGGTTTCTCATACCAGGTTTACCCAGATTCTTTACCCTGTACTTGACCAAAGTAGGAGGAAAAGACAGCCCTCCTACCCTGCTCTTCTGGTCATGTGAACTCACTCACCTTTTCTTTCCTGGGGACAATAGACAGCTCTAACAATAGACAGCTACAGGGGCTATTGACCATAGATGTGTCACTCTGTGAAGCACATTCTATAATCTAGTCTATGCAACTGCTTCAGCAGAGCTGGATCCGTGCCCTGCTCCTTGTGGTCACTCAGAGGGCAGCTGCTGATGTAATGAGGCCCTTCAGTCTACTGGCTGCAGAAAGCATTCTGGGAAGGCCTGCTAGGCCTCTGGACAACTTCCGTGCTTCCAGCTCCCGACTTCAGCAACGGAGGCCTTGTCTGACTTACATGTTTATTCCTTGGGTTTGCAGTCCCCAAACAGAGGTTTTGATCGTCTTCGGCAACTGGTATAGGAGCTCCTTGACCCTCCACCCCACCCAACCCAAATGCTCATATGAACAGGCCTAGCGACTTTAATAATACTGCCAGGGAGGAAAAATCTAAAGTTCAAGCCCAACACTGTAGAAAGGAACACTGACTACCAACTGTACATTTCTGCAGTTGCTTTTTCTGTAGCCTGCCAAAAGCATAATATTCTATGCACATATATCAGTACAAATACATAATACTGGAGTATATTAAAAACTGAAAAATAAATTGTCTTTGCTTCAAAAGCAGACACTTTAATTGAAAAAGAAAGCAAAAGGGTTATTAAAAAACCTTTGATGTAGTACAAATTTAGTACATTATGCATGTTCCTGCAAAAGAAAAAGCAACAAACTGGACAGAGAATGCAGCTATAATTGAAATCAGGCAGACACTTGTCATATCGGATTATTATTAGCCAGAAAAATGCTTGCCATTATGGTGTGTGTGTGTGTGTGTTAGGGTTGCCAGGTCCAGATGGTGAAACAAGTTGATATCCATTGCCAAAAATGTGAAAATAGAAGACACTTTTCACCAAAAAAAAGTCTCCAAAAATTCTCCACTTTGCATAAAATTTGCATACATGTATTGATATTATATACGCATATTTTGATAAAAATTGGATAATTTGGGAATAAATGCAACTCACCACTCTGAAGCTGGTGAGCATGTGAGCTGTATGTCTGCTCAGTCTGCTGTTTAGGTGCTGAGTAGGGATGTGCAAACAGTTTGGATGTTGAACGGGTTTGTCGTTGAACCTGTTTTGTTTGACTTTTCGGGGTTGAACCGAACCTTCCCCTGTTCAGTCCGACCCCGGACCAAACACCTGTCGACTGTTCGGGGGAGCGGGTTGCAGTTTTAAAAAAAAACTTTTAAAAAATCAATTTTAATTTAATTTAATTTTAAAATTAATTTTTTTAAAATTAATTTTTTTAATTTTTAAAATTAAAATTATTATTTTTAAATTCATGGAGAGTCACACAGGCACAGTGAGCAGCCTCCAAAAGGCCCAAATGGGATGAAGAGCCATCCAAATGGCTGGTGGTGGCATAAAGGGAGGCAACCCCCCCCCCATCGCCATCTCCAACAACTGCCCTGAAGGGGCTAAGTAATTTTTTTTAATGGTTCATGAACCCCCCTGGACTGAACCAAACTGGGGGGGGTAGAAGGGGTGCTGGACTGAACTGGCCTGGTCTGGTTTGGGTCCGATCTGGACTAGAACTGAACCGGACCAGCCGGTTCCTTGCACACCCCTACTGCTGAGTTCTCAAGACCCCTGCTTCTTAACCATAAATTCTCCTTGTGGTTAGGTTTACCCCACAAGCAGTCCCCTATCCTCCTCCCCGCCATGGGCCACCCAGGCTGGTCTCCCTAGCCAGGCCAGCAACTTCACCTCTTGGCTTAAGACAGGGCAGCCACAGTGTATGAAGCCAGCCTCTTTGCAGGCGGGCACAGCGGTGTGTGCATGGTCTCCCACTCACTTGTTGTTCTGTATGATTACAAATATTTATATACCGCTTTTCAACATTTATATACTGCTTTTAAGGTTTTACAGTAGTTTCCAAAGAAAGATAAATAATAAGATGCACCTGATCCCCAAAGGGCCCACAATCTAAAAAGAAACACAAAATAACACCAGCATCAGCCAATGAGATGATATCGTGCTGGGGTTGGATAGGACCAGTTGCTCTCCCCATGATAAATAGAAGAGATTCACTGTCCCCACCACCACCACATGAAAGAAGCAAGCTGCACCTGCCAGGCCCACCTATTCATGTTTCTGTGTCACACATGGCTCTGCAATCTGCCTCTGAAGCAGAACCTCCCCTCTGGCTTTCCATTTGGTCAGTAGGATGCCAGCAGGGGAAGGAGACAGAGGAAGAGAAGATGCTCATGAGAGCAAAAATAATCCAACAGATTATTACATGGAGAGCATTTGAAGATCTACGCTCAGGAGATACATGCGGCAAAGAAACAATTCTTTTCCTCCCGTATCATGTCCGCAAGTTCACATCCGACGGAGTTGTTCAGGGTCGCAAAAGGGCTAATGTGTGCCCCTTCCCCCTTGAATCAGTACTTAGAACCAACAATTACTCACTATGACATTTTTAATGAGTTCTTTGTGGACAAAATCTCTCATATTCGGACCGACTTGGATTCAAACTCCACAATTCTCCACGGTGTCTTTCGCCAAATTGTCCAGCATCTCCTTTTATGTGATGACCCTGGATCAGTTTCAGTTTGTGACTCCTGAGGATGTGGACAGGTTGCTTGGAATGCTGCGGCTTACCACCTGTCCTCTTTTTCCTTGCCTGATATGGCTTATACTATCTGGCAGGGAGGCTGTTGTAGAGGGCCTGGTAGAGATTATAAATGCTTCTCTGAGGGAGGGCAGGATGCCCCCTTGTCTTAAGGAGGCAATCATTAGACTGCTTCTGAAGAAGCCTGTGTTGGAGCACTCAGAGTTAAATAATTATAGGCCTGTCTTCAACCTTCATGGTTGGGCAAGGTGATTGAGAAGGTGGTGGCCTCCCAGCTCCAGGCGGTCTTGGAGGAAACTGATTATCTAGACCCATTTCAAACTGACTTTTGGGCGGGCTATGGGGTGGAGACTGCCTTGGTCAGCCTGATGGATTCTCTCCAATTGGGAACTAACAGAGGGAATGTGACTCTGTTGTAGGGATGTAAACAAAACTGGTTCACCCAGTTCAGTTTGAATTTGAACCGGGTTCGAACCGGGAGGGGGAGTTTCAGTTTTGGTTTTGCTCAAACCCCCCAGTTTGGTTTTAATTTGAACCAGTTTGAACCAGTTTGAACCAGTTTGAAATGTTTTGAACCTCCAAAAGTGGGTGGGGTGGTAGTTGGCACCCATGGGTACCTACCACCCAACCCCCAAAGCAATCAGACACTCGTACGACTTTTTATGAATTTTTGAAATTTATTTTTATTTTTTCTCATAGGGTATAATGGGACTTGAACCAGCCCATTATTCCCTATTGTGAAGCATCTATGAGTGCCAACTACCACCCAAACCCCAAAGCAATCAGACACTCCTATGATTTTTTTAATGAATATTTTAAACATTTTAAATTTTTTTTCTCATAGGGTATAATGGGTCTCAAACCAGCCCATTATCCCATATTGTTGAACATCTAGGGGCAAAAAAGTGGGGGGGGGAGTAGGCACCCAGGCACCAAACCCCAAGACAATTTGACACTCCTCCGATTATTGGTGAATTTTAAAAGTATTTTTAAATTCTTCATAGGGAATAATGAGGATTCCAGCAAATGTATCGCTTCACGTTGGGGGGAAAGGGGTGGCCTAGAGCGGAGTGTGGTGGGTGGTAGTTCCCAAGGGGGGCAAGGAAGCTACCAGAATTATTTGAAAGGAACTGGGGAAAGGGCTGATTTTTAAGTGATTTTTGAAGTTGACGTGTCTTTAAGGATTTTCTCCATAAGGAAGAATTGAGGTTTCAGCAGATGTTTTGCTTCACGTCAAGGGGAAATGGGTGCCCTAGAGCGGAGTGTGGTGGGTAGTAGTGCCCAATGGGGGCAAGGAAGCTACTAGAATTATTTGAAATGAATTGGGCAAAGGGCTGATTTTTAAGTAATTCTTGAAATTTATATGTCTTTTTTCTCCATAAGGAAGAATGGAGGTTTCAGCAGCCCCATAAATGCACTTGACGGGTGCTGGGGTGGTCCAGAGCGAGTGATGGTGTAGTGCACAGAGGGTGCCAACCAGTACAGGGTTTTGTTGTTTCTGAGGTGTTCTGAGTGTAGATTCTCTGGTAGCAGATTATAGTAGATTCATGGTTTGTCATTGAAAATCTCATTTGCTATCAGAGAATCTACACTCAGAACACCTCAGAAACAAACAAAACCCTATGTCCCATGGGTTAGCAACATTTGTACGTAGCCCAGAAACTGCAGTTGGCTCAGAACACGGCAGCCAGGTTGTTCTCTGGGTCATCTAGGAGAGACCATATTACTCCTGTGTTGAAGGAATTGCACTGGCTGCCAGTACATTTCTGACCAAAATACAAAGTGCTGGTCATTACCTATAAAGCCCTAAACAGCTTAGGCCCTGGGTATTTAAGAGAATGTCTTCTTCGCCACAAGCCCCACTGCCTGCTAAGATCATCTGGAGATGTTCATCTGCAGCTGCCACCAACTTGTCTGACGGCTACCTAGGAGCGGGCTTTCTCCGTTGTGACCCCTGGACTTTGGAATGCACTCCCTGTTGAAATAAGAGCCTCCCCATCTCTGGCAATTTTTAGAAAGGCAATGAAGACACATTTATTCACTCAGGCCTTTAATAAGATTTGTAGTTTTAAATAATTTTAATACTGAGTTTTAAATGTTTTTAATCTTTTAAATGATTTTAATTGTAAACCGCCCAGAGATGCAAGTTTTGGGTGGTATAGAAATATTTTAAATAAAATAAATAAGGGGGGGGAAGTGTTCTGAGCCAACAAAATGTTCCAGCTGCCCCTCAGAACTTCAGACACCACAACAAATGCAAAAAAAAGTTGTTTGGTCCCCCAAATAGTCTCTTTTCTTCCTAATGCAAAAAGGAGGGGGGGAAAGTAATTTGGTCCCCAAAATATTTTCATGTCCTCTATAAAAGTCTCTAGTTGGCAACCCTAGTGTGTGTGTGCGCGTACACACATATACTTGTGGGAGAGGTCTTATTGCAAGTGATGCATTGCAGGGGCATATTGCACTCCCTGTGGGATTGTAGTCTATTTCCTATGGAATTCTTGTCAGTGAGGGCCAGTGCCAATGGACAATGGAAGATAATGGCCACCTTTGGACATCATGCTGAATCTGACGTGAACTCACCTCCAGTTCGCCCATCCCCTGTTATTTCTGAATTATGGGAACCATGGTTCCCAGACCCAATTGCTGTTCCAATCTGGCCCCCAAACTTGGGAATGAACCATCAGTTAGTAGTGAGTTCTACTCACACAACCAATAGGGGTGTGCATGGAACCAGCTGGTCCAGTTTGGTTCGAGTCTGAACCAGACCCAAACTGGACCAGGCCAGTTTGGTATGGCACCCCCTCCAACGCTCCTGGTTCAGTATGGACTGGGTCCCCCCCCCGATTCTTTAAAAATAATGTTTGTCTGAGGTGGTGGCGGGGGGGGGGGTGTCCGCAGAGGTTCCCCCTCCCCCTCTGGCTTACCTTATTCCTGAAATTGGCCGTCACACAGAGACGTATTGCACAGGAACGGCGGCCTCCAAAATGGCCATGCCAAGAAGGCAAGGCCGAAAACTGGTCGAAGAGTGGCTGAATGGTTATTTTAAAAAAACTATTTTTTAAAAACTTGTGAACCCCGGTGGGGGGGGGCAGTCCAGGGTTGGGCCAAAAAGGGTGTGGTTCAGTTTGACCCCAAACAGTGGTTCGACGTCGAACCTGTTTGCACATCCCTACCGGCCAAGGGTCCATTCCCTCCTACATGACATCTGGATTAGGATATCACCCCAAACCAAACATAAGGAAGGAAGCTCCTTCCTTGGGCTTACAGCCCGCTGGCTGGCATGGGCTGTCCTTCCAGGGTCAGAGAAAACCTGAGCATCCAGTCCCACCCCATTTTCTGAGCCCTAGACTTCAGATTGTGATGGTCTGGGAACACAGGGGGGCAGAAATGGAAGCTAACTGTGGGTCTGTTGGACCTGTGGCTTTCTGTTGTGTCTGAATGGGGCACATATTTACATTGCAACAAAGCTTCACAGTGCTGTTATACACTCACATGGAAGTGAATAGCAGTGGCTTACTTATATGGGTGACTGTAAAGGAATGCATGTAAGAGAACAGGTAGGATGGGAGCTAGGCATATGCAGAACATGCCCCTTTATTCGTGGGGAGTTTGGCATGGATCCATCCTCTGGTACTGGATATTCATTGCAATTATGCAGAGTGTTTTATATCCAGAGAGGTTCTGTACAACTTGTGCACATGCATGCATATGCTCTTCCCCAAAGCTGTTTTTTTTTTTTAAATCACTTTCCCACTAGCTTACACAATAATTCTTTGAATATTCAGTTGCCAGTCCTGGAAAGTTTGGTGCTACTTGAGATGGGCTAGCACAAAGATCAGAAACAGACAATCTTTCTGCCCATCTTTGCAGAGAGTCCAGAGAAACCCTTTCACTGCATGGATTTAATTAACCATTTGTTTTTGTTTCACCTCTAGGAGCTTCTGTCATTTGCAGCAGAGGTGGGAGGAAAGCTTGATAGTCTCACATCTGCTCCTTGCAACATTTTCACACAATTCTCTTTGCTTACATTAGTCACAAATTTGAGAGTGTTGGTCCTCAAGCTTGAGGTGGGAGAAATCCCTTAATTCTGAAGGTGAGATTGACAGTGTTCCAAACCTTTTATCAGTTTCACCTCTACAGTGAAGTGGAGTCTTCTCCAGTCTTGCTGGCACTGAGGGGGAAGTGTCTCTGTATCACCACTGCTGATTGCAGTCTTCTCTTTACAAATGTCTGCTAGATGTTGCACATCTATCTGCATCTAAGATCTTTCTCCTAACAGCATGCATAATAGTTTGTTTTTTGAATCATTGGTATCTTCTTTTACACTTGACATAAATTAAAATAGAAAGAAATGGACACCAGGAAGGACCAGAATATTTTAATAGCAAAACTACAGTAATTGAGTCAGAAATTGAATCTGGTAAATTACAGTGGCATTCCATTCTTGTTGTGCTCCTGGCAATCTCTTCCACTGAGAACCATACCTGTCTTTGTCTTTAACCTATATATCCCCACACTGGCCTCTGTTTCTTGGTGATGCTAGGGTGTGGTGGAATATTGGCCACTGGCCTTTTAAGTTTTTATGCATCCTTTCAATACATATGAACTTCACAGCATAATAGAAACAAACTAGCTAGCCGGGCGGGGGGGGGGGCGATGTAAATGACCCAAGCACCTTACATTCCAAATTTTAGAGGTGTGGAAGACAACAAAGTGGGAGTAAGGAGACACAAGGCTAGCAAGGAAAGTATATGAGCAAATGCAATTGCACTTACTTCAGCTTAGTTTCTGTAGAAAAGGAAGACTGAGGGATTAAGCAAAAGCCTTTACAGAAAGGATAAATGTTGGATTTTGAGCAGGGATTTTAAGAGAGAATTGGCAGCATGTAGATAATCCAGGAGGAAGTCCAAAGCATAAAAGGTGACAAGGGGGAAAGGGTGGAGTCATTTAAGATAGCTGGAGATTTTTAGATGTCTGCAGGTAATCCCAGTTAAACCTGAAATATCTCTTCCACGTTGACTATGAACAGTCTCTTCTCAAATAGCAGCTGATACACCCACTTGGCTGTGCCATCTGCAGAAGCTCAGACTTGCAGACAGTTCAACTGTGGCTGCTTGCTAATGCACAATTAATTTATGTGCTGCACACACCAGTTCAAATGATCTACATGTGACTGGATGAACATTAGCTCTGTAGTAGAGCACAGCTCCACTACAGAGTGGAGACAGACAGGCAGGCCCTGGCAACGGTAACTCATGCCCTCATCATCTCTCATTTTGATTGCTGTAATGCTCGCTACCTGGGGTTGCCTTTGAAGATGACCTGGAAGCTTCTGTTGGTCCAGAATGCAGTGGCCTGCCTGCTTATGAGTGCTAGAAGATGTAATAGTGTGACACCTCTTTTGCAGTTGCTGCACTGGTTACCTATCTGCTTCTTCTGGGTCCAATTCAAAGTGCTGGTTCTCATCTTAAAAACCCTTCAGGGCTTAGTGCCTGTTTACTTATTATTTATTTATTTATTTACACAGTCAGACAGGTGTTATTGACTGGTTTGTTTTATCCAGACATCGAGTCCTTCCCAAGGACCAGGGATGGCTGAATTTTATTGTCAATGTTGTTGCTGTTATAGATATCATCACAGAATGTAGGCTGTTCCCAGTAAAGTTGCTTTTTGTAATTGGCTGATGGTGATTTCTGTGGCTCCTATGGTGTTGAGGTGCTCTTCAAGGTCGTTTGGAACTGCACCCAGGGCGCCAATTACCACTGAGATTATTTTGGTCTTTTTCTGCCACAGCCTTTCAATTTCAATTGTAGATCTTTGTATTTTGTGATTTTTTCTATTTCTTTTTCTTCTATTCTGCTATCCCCTGGTATTGCTTTGTCTATTATTTTAATTTGTTTTTCTTTCTTCTCAACTACAGTTATATCTGGTGTATTGTGTGGCAGATGTTTGTCTGTTTGTAGTCGGAAGTCCCATAATATTTTTGCATCTTCATTTTTGACAACCTTTTCAATTGTATGGTCCCACCAATTTTTGGCTACAGGTAGCTTGTATTTTTTGCAGATGTTCCAGTGTATCATCCCTGCTACCTTGTCATGCCTTTGTTTGTAGTCAGTCTGTGCAATCTTTTTACAACAGCTGATTAGATGGTCCACTGTTTCATCTGCTTCTTTACAAAGGCAGCACTTGCTGTTTGTTGTTGATTTTTCGACTTTTGCTCTTATTGCATTTGTTCTTAGTGCCTGTTCTTGTGCAGCCAGTATTAAACCCTCAGTTTCTTTTTTCAAGTTGCCATTCTTAAGCCACTGCTAGGTCTTGGTGATGTCTGATTTTCCACTTATATTGTGCAAATATTGACCATGCTGTGGCTTATTTTTCCATTTTTCTGCTTGGTTCTTGACTTGTTCTTTCTTGTAGGCCTGCTTTGTTTCATTGGTGTTGAATAGTTTTTCATTATTGACCATTTTAAGTGCATCTTCTTCACTGTCCTTGATATATTCTTCAAGGCCTCTTTTCTCCTCCTCTACAGTTTGATGGACTTTCAGCATTCCTCTTCCACTCGAGCTGCGAGGGAGGTATAGCCTATCTACATCACTGCGGGGGTGCAGAGCATGATTGATAGTGTTGTTGTTGTTGTTGTTGTTGTTAATTCAATTTCTATACCACACTTCCAAAAATGGCTCAGGGCAGTTTACACAGAGAAATAATAAATAAATAAGATGGATCCCTGTCCCCCAAGGGCTCACAATCTAAAAAGAAACATAAGATAGACACCAGCAACAGTTACTGGAGGTACTGTGCTGGGGGTGGATAGGGCCTGTTACTCTCCCCCTGATTAATAAAGAGAATCACCACATTAAAAAGGTGCCTCTTTGCCAAGTTAGCAGGGCCCTATCCTTCCTATCCTTCAGGACCGCCTTTCCTGGCAAGTCCTTTCCCACCATGTGAGATCTTCTCAGGTTGTCCTTCTTCCAGTCCCTGGTCTCAGAGAGATCCATAGTACTAAGTCCCCATGGAAGGCCTTTCTCTTTTGCTGCCCCCACCTACTCTGTAACTCTCCCCCGCCCTGATTTGGTCTGCCTCCTCCCTTTCAGTCTTTAAATTCTTATTGAAGACATTTCTTTTCCGCCAAGTGTTTGCCCTTTAATTTAATGTTTGTTTAATTTCGGATGCTGATCTTGCTTTGTACAACTCCCTGAGTCTGTGGATTGAGCAGTATATTAAATCTTTTAATAAAAAATAAAATAATATAAAGCTGAGCCATAAAATCTACACCATAGTTTCAGGTGTAGCACTGATGCTCATTCAACTTTCAACGCTTAATTCCACATTTTAAGGGTTCCATTTCTGCTTCAAACACCGATAGTTACAAGCACTGCTGAGGTAACAGGACTCACATATCCTTAGAGGGACATTACTAACAGTTGTAACAACAGTCCTCAGCTTTTGCTGTTGGCACCAGCCTACCCAGGTAGTGGGTTGGCGCATGGAGGACCTAGCCAAATTGCAAGTCAATCATGATGGTTTGTTGGCTAGTACAATAACTCAGACTGGTCATCATATCTCATGCTCTAATGGCATGAACATCATGGAACATTGAATTCCCTTGGTTTTGTTTGGTTTAAACTCAGTTAGAGCTGCTCCCTGTAAGCCAAAAGATTCGCCCCTCCTTAACTAAATAGAGACATATGTACACATAGCAGATCTAGGGCTTCCTGTGCACTGCTGTGTGCACCAATCCTGTGGCTGAGGCTATCAACTTTGATAATACCAATCACCTGTTTGGGAAGTAGATCACCTTTTTAAACATTTCCCCCCCACCCCTCGAATACGGTTTAAAACTGGCCACACTGGCTGTTTAGACTGTTGGGGCTCTTCCAACATTACACATAGTAAGGGGTTGAATGATCCAGCTATGGGGCCTCTATTACAACATTTACTTGCATGCATGGCTGGCTTTCCAGCATGGGAACTTGTACTAGAAGTCAATTCAATTCAATTCAAACTTTATTTTGTTCCAGCTATCTAGAAGCCTTATTCCCTTGCACAGACGCCTCTCCCTGAATTGAGACACAAATGCACAGGCCAAATCTACTCTCTGTTTTATTAGCTGTTTATCCACTACTGAGCACATCCTGTTCAAAATCTCATCCCCAGAAATTTCTGATGCCTAATAAGAAGAGAAAAAAATACCATCCAGATCTTAAGAGGAAAACAAAGCTTTTCTAATCCAAGTAGATCATCCCAGAAGTAAGATATGGAAACTTTATTAGTCAAGTTGCTTTTAAGATCTCTTTGGTTTGACAAAATTTCCCAGTGTAATTCAGAATGATGCTTGCTGGTGTAGAGGAGTGAGAAGTGGTGCTTCTTAATATCGGCCAAATTACATGTTACTATCATGTGTTTCTTTTTCTTTTCTTTCTGTAACCAAAAGCCATCTCTGGAGCCTGAAAGTTTCAGCAGTAAAAGTAAGTGTGTGTGTGTGTGTGTGTGTGTGTGTGCGCGCGCATGCACATGTCTGTCTGTCTGATGATGATGATGGAATGCACTCAACTTTCTGCTCAAAATTGCTTACTCTAGTGGTTTTTCACCCTATGAGGGAAAAGATTCTCATACTGTTGTATCTCAGCTGAAGGTTACATATCTCCACTGCAGGTGGAAAGTAGTTCTAGGGAGGAGATCTTGAGTGTAGAAATAGCTGGAAGGGAATGGGCAAAGCAGCCCCTTACTATCCCTAGCCGTGTTCCTCTGCTGAAACTGATTGCCTCCAGAGGCTGTTTTTAGTTACAGAGGAGAGAGGGAGAGAGAAATACATGTAGCTGCATGAAACATGTCGTTTGGCCATGAGAAAAAAGTTGAAACTGTCAAGGACAAATTTTATAGACAGCCTTTCAAATGCAGTAGGTCAAATGCCTCATGATATATATTTTTTCCTACGCTTTAGAGCTGTAGTTTTGCAGAAACCAAGTTTAGGGCAGGAATGCTGTCACAAATGAACTCCGAAGAAGGCATGCTATATAACATAAATAGCTGTGCCCTCAAAGTACCTCACAGATATAGCATAATGCTGAAATGTGAAACCACATAATACTGAAAATAAGATTCCAATGTGAGAATTTCTGGGTGGCCTTAAATGTGATGGAGCTCAGTAAATGCAGTTCCTAGAAGGCCATAACTGTGCAGGCTGCAATTGCTTTTGTAAAAAAGCCACTGTGATGTGTTTAATGATTTCTTTGTGGATAAAACCTCTCATATTTTGGGCCAACTTGGATTTAGACCCCATAATTACTGCAGTGTCTGAACAGGAGTTGTCAAGTAACTCCTTTTATGGGGTTAAGCTGGATCAGTTTCAGTGTGACTCGTGAGGATGTGGACAAACTGCTTGGAGTGATGCGGCCTACCACCTGTTCTCTTGACCCTTGCCCAACATGGCTAATACAGTCTGGCAGGAGTCTGGCATCATAAATGCTTCTCTGAGGAAGGGCAGGATGCATCCTTGTCTTAAGAAGGCAATTATTAGACCACTTCTGAAGAAGCCTGCCCTGGATTCCTCAGAGTTGAGCAACTGTAGGTCTGTCTCCAACCTTCCGTGGCTGGGCAAGGTAACTGAGTGGCTGGTGGCCTCCCGAATCCAGGCAGTCTTGGATGAAACTGATTATCTAGACCCGTTTCAGACCAATAGCTTTCGGGTGGGCTATGGGGTGGAGACTACCTTGGCCAGCCTGATGGATGGTCTCCAATTGGCAATTGACAGAGGAAGTGTGAGTCTATTGGTCCTTTTGGATCTCTTGGTGGCTTTTGATACTATTGACCATAGTATCCTTCTGGAGTATCTGAGGGGGTTGGGGGCGGGAGGCACTGCTTTGCAGTGGTTCCACTCTTACCTCTCGAGCAGATTCCAGATGGTGTCCCTTGGGGACCGTTGTTCTTCAAAATCTGAATTTTGGTATGGTGTCCCTCAGGGCTCCATATTGTCCAAGATGTTGTTTAACATCTACATGAAATTGCTGGGAGAGATCATCAGGAGATTTGGTGCAGGGTGTTATCAGTATGCTGCTGACACCCAAATCTATTTCACCATGAGAAGGCATAATTTCCCTAAATGCCTGCCTGGAAACAGTGATGGGCTGGATGAGAGGTAACAGGCTGAGGCTGAATCCAGATAAGACAGAGGTACTTATTGTGTGGGGTCATAACTCGGGAGATGATTTTGATCTGCCTGTTCTGGAAGGGGTCACACTTCCCCTGAAGGAACAGGTACACAGTCTGGGGGTGCTTCTGGACACAAAACTCTCCCTGGTGTCCCAGGTTGAGGCAGTGGCCAGAGGTGCCTTTTATCAGCTTCAGCTGCCAGCTGCATCCATTTCTTGAGATAAATGACCTCAGAACAGTAGTACATCTGCTGGTCACCTCCAGAAGTGCCACTGCAATGTGCTCTATGTGGGGTTGCCTTTGTACATAGTCCGATAACTGCAGTTAGTCCAGAATATGGTGGCCAGATTGGTCTCTGGGTCAACTAGGAGAGACCATATCACTCCTGTCTTAAAACATCTTCACTGGCTGCCGGCAAGTTTCTGGGCAGAGTACAAGGTTTTGGTTATAACCTATAGAGCCCTCAACAGCTTGGGCCCTGGCTATTTAAGAGAACGTCTTCTTCGCTATGAACCACACTGCCCATTGAGATCATCTGGAGAGATTCGTCTGCAGTTCTCACTGGCTTGTCTGGTGGCTACTCGGGGGTGGGTCTTCCCCATTGCTGCCCCGAGGCTTTGGAACACACTTCTTGCTGAAATAAGAGCCTCCCCATCTCTTACAACTATTAAAAGGGCAGTCAAGACACATTTGTTCACCCAGGCATTTAATTAGATACTGTTTTGATTGTTTTAATTGTGTTTTAATAGTTTTAACTTTTTAATTTTAATTGTTGAAATGTTTTAATCTTTTATTGGTTGTTTTTATTGTTTTGTAAACCGCCCAGAGAACTTGCGTTTTGGGCGGTATAGAAATGTATTACACAAACAAACAAACAAACAAATAATAAAAAGTATGGGTTTTAAAAAACTTTTGTTTCGTTTCGTTTCCTTTCCTCTTTGCCTATACTGTAGATGCTATTCTAAACTTTTTGGGTGGCTACATATCCTGTGAAAAGGAACTGAGCATACTTTAGAAGAAAATCACCATGAGTCAGTGATCACTTGACAGTGTGCAGAGGCACCTGCTCAATACAAGTAAATAGGGAAGACAGTTCATGCTGGAACTGTTTCTATCCATTAGACTGCACATGTGGCTTTAGATCAGGATAACTGGTGTAGGACTTGGACGTGTTTATTGACACAGTAAGATCCAGATGTCAGATGATTATTGACATCAAGACGACATCAGGGGTGCAAAATTCAAATGCCCTGGTGGGGTGGAACCCACCATGACTTGGTGTGTGTGGGCTGATTAATAATTACATTGGAATTATTATTCGATTTTTTAATAAAAGCAGTTTTATATGTATCAATCATCCCTGCCTCTCATTAAGTGACCCATCATTGTTAACAAAGGATATTGGCCAGAAAATAGGCCTTATCCCTGCCAGTGGGCCACCTAGGGTGTATGCCAGCCCCAAAGAAATGACAAATCCTCTCCTCTCCCTTAATCACTGTCACTTTCAGGCTGCAGTCCTAGGCATGCCTCCTGGAAAGTAAGCCTCATTGGGTCCACTGTGGGACATATTTTTGAGTAAACACTCATAAGATGGTGCCCTAATGCAGTTTCCAGCTCCTATGATGCTGCAGGATATTCTTACGTGAGCACCAGTCAAAAAAATCCCCACAGGCCAAATCCGGCCCCCCGGGCCTTATGTTATGCATTCTACATGATGTAGCATGGGGAAAAAACCAACCTGTATGTTTTCTCATGGGGGATATAGACAATGACTGTTAAGGAAGTTGAAACGTGGAAACTTTCTAACAGAAAATTGGAATTGCAATATTGAATTATTAATATTAATATTAAATTGAATTATTTGGGAGACCTGTCCTTTTGCATTGTTGAAGGAGCAAAGGTCTCAATCTGAGTAGTGCCTGAATATCTGATCACAGGAGAACCCCCATACAGACCACATTGTGTTCTCAAAAGAATAAAGTATTTGAAAATTCACATATTTAAAGAAAATTCCTCTTTGCATGCAGAGGACTAAGAAAGAAGGGCTAGCCTTTCTTGACTTTCAAGTAGGCAAGAAAAAAATGTGTATTTTCATTTCCATGGTCAATTCTTTTTCCTTTTTAATTTGCTTCATTTCAATTTCTTCATTTTTGATTGTTATTTTCATTCATTTCATTCACCCATTTGTTTCTTTTTCATATTAAAAAAGAATATGCTTTTACTTGAACCATAACATTCTTCCAGGAACTTCCAAGATGCAACTGCTTCTTGGCAGTAGCCTTAAACAACAACAACCACCACCACCACCACCAAACTAATATTCCCTGGGATGCAGCAGCATCAAGGAGCAGTGTGGGTAAAAATAAAGCCACCATTATATGCAATAATGCTGCATTATGGGGCATACTTATTTTTTTTTTTAATGGCTGCCACCAGGAATTGATTGTACCTTAGAAGCTCCTGGAAGAATGCATGGTTCCAGTTGTAAAATGAATGTAACTTTGATAGTTAATATATTTAATATTACAATAAAATAAAATAAAAATAAAAATGGCAAAAAACGCACCTTCTGAAAATTGGGCTCCTGCTTCTTCCCATTTTCCCCACAGGCCATTTGTTGGAATGGACTGAACCTCACTTATATCATAAGAACAGCCCTGCTGGATCAGGTCCATCTAGTCCAGCATCCTGTTTCACACAGTGGCCCACCAGATGCCGCTGGAAGCCACAAGCAGGAATTGAGGGCATGCCCTCTCTCCTGCTGTTGCTCCCCTGCAACTGGTACTCAGAGGCATCCTGCCTTTGAGGCTGGAGGTGGCCTTTAGCCCTCCAACTAGTAGCCGATGATAGACCTCTCCTCCATGAAGTTATCCAAACCCCTCTTAAAGCCATCCAGGCTGTTTCACCACATCTTGTGGCAAAGAATTCCACAAGTTGATTATGCATTGTGTGAAAAAGTACTTCTGTTTGTTGGTCTTAGATTTCCTGGCAATCAATTACATAACACTAGAGTGTAATGAGGAGGGAGAAGAATTTCTCTCTATCTACTTTCTCCACACCATGCATGATTTTATAGACCTCTATCATGTCTCCCCGCAGTCATCTTTTTTCCAAACTAAATAGCCCCTGGTGTTATAGCCTTGCCTCATAAGAAAGGTGCTCTAGGCCCCTGATCATCTTGGTTGTCCTCTTCTGCACATTTTCCAGTTCTACAATGCCCTTTTTTAGATGTGTTGACCAGAATTGTATGCAGTACTCCAGGTGTGGCCACACCATAGTTTTGTATAAGGGCATTATAATATTAGCTGTTTTATTTTCAATCCCCTTCAATCCCCTTCCTAATGACCCCTAGCATGGAATTGGCCTTTTTCACAGCTGCCACACATTGAGTGGACACTTTCAAGGAGCTGTCCACCACGACCCCAAGATCCCTTTCTTGATCAGTCACCGACAACTCAGATCCCATCAACGTATACTTGAAGCTGGGGTTTTTCATCCCAGTGTGCATCACTTTACACTTCCCAACATTGAACCACATTTGCCATTTTGTCACCCACTTCCATTCAGTTCCATTCACTTATATCACTTACTTATATATAAGTAAGTTACATATATATATAAAGTTATAAGTAAGTTATATATAAGTCAGTTATAAGTAAGTTATATATAAGTCAGTTGCACTTATATCCAGTTCTGAAATGATGGGCTAGTTTTTTTTAAAGTGCAGGACATTTTTTTTTTTAGCAGGGAGCTCTCAAACAATATTCCCCACCTTCAGTCTGAGGTGGTACATACAGGTCAGGAACACTGTGCAACAAGATTATGCAGATCATATAGCTTAGCTCTAAGGTCTATTGACATCAGCAACAAAACTTAAGCATGTGTAGCAAAGTATGGGATTACAGCCTTGTAATTAAATAGCAGTAGTAAGTTGTTATACTGGAAGAAAACCATCAGAGCCATGACCACAAGTACCGTAATGTTTGTGAATACTAATTATTTGGTTAATTTACAGCCATTTTAGAATATTTTGTGTATATATCTTTCCCGCAGAGTAATCATGCATTGCTGATGTCTGTAATCATGTCAGATGATGTACTGCTTACCAGAAGAGTTTTATTTAAGACTGCCAATTTGCACAATCTTATTAAAAATTAACACTAAATCATTCCAGTAACTGAACTCTTAGAGATTTAGCTGCTTTGTCACAGGCCTTCCTAGAATAAATTAAAATGTAAAATTTCAAGTTGCAAGATGTTGAAATGATCAAACCAAACCCTTAGTGTGGGGTGAGCTTAATCTTGGTAATACAGGAACGGAGTGTAATAGTATACCTCTTTCAAAAATCAATAATTGTTATTGAACTACATTAAGCAATATATTTTACAGTCAGAATTATAATACATTTTTTCAAGGGTTTTAAGCACAAGAAGTGGTACTCAGAGTTGCCTTGTATCATGGAATAAATTAAAGCCCATAATAGCTCTTCCAGGAGCTACTATTCCCAAACTGCATTCTAATAGCATGGCAGACTGTTTTGAAAAAAGGAAACTTGTGGTTTCAACAGGAAATCATATTATCATTTTTTCCTGTATCAGAGAATCATGCAGCTAGAAGTAGTTATGGGCAAGCTCTGTCTCTTTCACATCAAACCAGGTAGGAAGTGATCCAGTGTCCTCCTCCCACAAACTGGGGCAAAAGGGAACATTTATGGAGCTAATCTGAGGCTTCCTGCCCCTCTCCTCCCCAAGCCTCCCCCCCCCCAGTTTCTACTAGGGATGTGCATAAAGCAGTTTGGAGATCCTTTTCTGGACTGCCAAATGAGTTCGGAGGTATGGTATCTGTACCGGTTTTGGGAGGGTTACCTTTAAGGAGCAGGAAGGGTGCCCTTCTGGTTTTACACTGACTGGGGCTGCAAGGAGGTATGCAGCAGCCCTGCACCACCTGTTTCGGTGGCAGCGCTGGTGAGGGAAACATGGAGGTGGGGGTAAGAGTACCCTCCCTGCTCCTTAAAGGTAACCCACCGCCACCAAACTGTCCGACTAATGGTTTGTGCACATCTCTCCTCTTTCTCTTACTTAGCAGTTTCTGGTACAGAAATGAGTAATGACAAAGTGAGCAAGGGAGAAGGGGTGCTCTAGATGAACTCTCACCCCTTCCAGCTAAGGATGCCAGTTAACTTCTCCAAGTTTGGGCTTAGAAAATAATTTTAGAAGATGAAAAAAGTATTGTGCTTCAGAGGCTCCCCAATTAGCTTTGGAGGTTTCTGATTCACTTCAGTACAATGCAAAGGGACAAAGCATTTGCCCCTCCCCACCACTCCCAAGCCCTGGACACACTTACCAGACTAGGCACAAGGCAGGAGGTAGGATGTACGTGATCTTGCTCTCAGCAGTGAGCGATCATGCAGAAGCAGCAGCAACTGTGGTGGCGGCAGTGGATATTTCACTTTTTAAAAGGTTTCCTATGAATGGATCTTTTAAAATTGCCCTGCAGCTCTGGAAAGGCACAAAATTTCTTGGTGTAGCCTTTTTTGGAGTTGCTGCATTGGGAGCACAATCACTTTGGACAATATAGTAGCATTCATTCATCTCACAGCCCTAGTGTTGCTAGGTTTGCTCTAAAGTGTGGTAGTTACCACCCTTCATAACTATGTTTTGCCTAAGTCAGGAAATTAACTCAAATTGGGTGCACACTTGCATTGATTGATTGATCAAGTGCCATCAAATCAGTGTCAATTCTTAGAGATCACATAGATGGATTCTCTCCAGGACGATCTGACCAACTTGGCCTTTAAGGACTCTCAGTGGCGCATTCATTACTGTCATAATCGAGTCCATCCATCTTGCTGCTGGTCATCCTCTTCTTCTCTTTCCTTCAACTCTTCCCAGTATTATGGACTTCTCAAGGGACCTGGGTTTTCACATAATGTGTCTAAATATGACAGTTTGAACCTGGTCATTTGTGTCTCAAGTGAAAATTCTGGATTGATTTGTTCTATGATCTATTTGTTTGTTTTCCTGGCTGTCCATGGTATCCTCAAAAGTCTTCTCCAACACCAAAGTTCAAAGGCATCAAGACCTTTTCTATCTTGCTTCTTCAAAGTCCAGCTTTCGCATCCATAGAGTGTCATGGGGGAAACTATTGTCTGAATGATTCTAATCATTGTAGGTATAGACACATCACAGCATCTAAATATCCTTTCCAAGGCCTTCGTTGCAACCCTATCAAGTGCTAGTCTGCAGAGTATTTCTTGTCTGCTGGATCCTTTACTGTTGGTAGTCGATCCTAAAAGGCAGAAGTTATCCACCACGTCAACGTCTTCATTATCAATTCTGAGGCTGGTTGCTGTACCATTTGTCATTAGTTCGGTTTTCTTGACATTTAGTCGTCGTCCCATTTTTTCACTGTGCTCCTTTACTTTCATGACTAGAGCTTGCAGATCATCCACATTCTCAGCTATCAGAGTGGTGTCATCAGCATAGTGCAGATTATTGATGTTTCTTCCCCCAGCTTTAAAACCACACTCATCTTCTTCCAATCCAGCTTATCTCAGTATATGTATATATGAACATATATCTAAATATATATTAAGCATATAAGTTGAATAAATAAGGAGAAAGTATACAGCCTTGTCTTACTCTTTTGCCAATCTAGAACCAGTATGTCTCACCATGTTTTGTCTGGACTGTGGCTCCCTGTCCTGTGTACAGGTTTCTCATGAGAACAATGAGGTGTTCTGGGATGCCCATTTTCCTAAGGATATTCCACAACTTGACATGGTCGACGCAATCAAAGGCTTTTCTGTAGTCAATAAAGCACATATTATCTTCTTTTTAGTATTCTTTGGCTTTCTCAATTATCCCACATGCATCAGAATTATGTCTCTTGTTCCTCAGCCTTTTCTGAAACCAGCTTGAACTTCTGGCATTTCCCTTTCCAAGTAGGGCTCTAATCTGTGTTGGATGATCCTGAGCATTATTTTGCTAGCAGGTAAAATTAAGGAGATTGTGTGATGGTTTGCACAAATCTCCTTTCCTTGGTATGGGTAGACTGACCTCTTCCAGTCTGTTGGCCACTGTGTCGTTCTCTAGATTTGCTGGCATAGTTTGGTTAGAGTCTTGACTGATTCTGTTATGTTGCCTGCCATATTTCTGTAGCTATTCCATCAATTCCTGTGCCTTCCAAGCACCTCCCGTACTAGAGGTTCTTGCCAGTAAGGAATATCTTCTAGAGTATCTTGGATGTTGACTCCCCTGCTGTACAGATTTTCAGTATATTCCATCCATCCTTGTTTGATTTTCTCTGAATAGTTACTATCTGTCCTTTGGCATCCCTTAACATACCAATGTGAGGTTGGAACCTCCTTCTGAGTTCAAAGATCTGTTGGAAAACTTTCCTTGTTTTTCCATGTCTATTTCCATCCTCAAGGTCTTTACAGATGTCATTGTAGTACTGCTCCTTGTCTCTTCTAACATCTTTCTGAAATTTCCTATTAAGTTCCTTCCTGAGGTCTTTATCTGTCTTCACTTTGGCTTCTCTCCTCTTCTTGGCAATTTCCATTGTCTGTTCTGCCATCCATTTTGCTTTCTTCTGTTTCTTGTTCTTTGACAGTCTCTTTTCACATTTATCATTAACAAGTTCTTTGATTTCATCCCACAGTTCTTCTGGTTCCCTATCAATGAGGTTCAGAACTTCAAAGCGGTTCCTGATGTTCTCCTTGAAAATGGTGGGCACAGTCTCAAGATCATATCATAGAAACTGGATAGTTTTGTTTTTCTGCTTTAGCTTGACTTGGAACTTGCACATGAGCAGTTCATGATCTGTTCCACAATCAGACCCCAGGTATGTCTTTGCTGTTATAATTGAGCTCTTCCACCTCCTTGCACCAGTAATGTAATCAATTTGAAATCTGTTGATGTCCATGTGTATAGGCACCACTTTGGTTGTTTGAAGAATGTGTTATTGATTGATTGATTGATTGATTTGATTTGATTTGATTTATATACTGCCCTTCCAAAATGGCTCAGTGTTATCAATGAAGACATCATTGGATTGGCAGAAACTAATAAGTTGTTCTCCTGCTCCATTTCTGTCTCTTAGGCCATACAGTCTGACTGTGTTTTCCTCCTTACCATTTCCAACTTTGGCATTCCAGTCTCCAATCACCACAAGCACATCGTGCTTTCATGTTCTGTCAATTTAAGAGTGAACTTGAGCATAAAACTCATCAACTTCCTCTTCTTCTGCATCAGTCATTGGGGCATAGATTTGAAAAAGTGTCATGTTAAACAGTTGTCCACAAAGTCTAATTGATATTAGTAGGTCACTGACCGCATTGTACCCAAGTACTGTCATTGCTATGAAAGCAACTCTGTTTCTTCTTTGGTTTTTTTTTCCTGAGTAGAAAACGCTATGATTTTCTGACTGAAAGTATCAAATTACAGTCCATTTTAATTCACTTATGCCCAAGATGTCAATCTGTAATTGATTCATTTCATCTTTCATTGTGTCAAGTTTTCCCATATTCATGCTTCTAACATTCCACATTCCCATTGTAATTCTGTCTTTGCAGCTTCAGATTTTCTTTTCCCTTCTGGCAACATCAGCCGCTAGACCTCCACAAGGCTTTAGCCTAACCACATCATAAACACCATCAGTACTCTATGAGATCCTCAGCTCTTCCTCAGTAGCATGTTGAGTACCATCCAACCTGAGGGGTGCATCATCCAGCACTACATCAACAATCATTCTATCTTGTCTATCCACGTGGTATTCTTGGTAAAATACAGGAATGGGTTACCATTGCCTTCTCCTGTGCAGTATGAAATTATGCTTTTGTCATTGTCACTAAAGTAACCATACTTCCTATATCACTGCTGCCCAATATGGGTGCCTGCTTGCTTTAGCTGGGCAACTGGGATGACCTTCACACATTGGGTGACCCTACTGGGAGTATACCGCCCAGCGTATTTCACTCATCCCTCCCAGGGGATGAACCTGCATACAACTGAATTATTAACTCAGATATCAGGAAAGTTGATCGTTGGCAGGGCACCTGGAAAATATGCTCTGAACATGGCACTGAATGGCCTCCAATACATATTCAATAACAGCGCTGAGGGATAGCCATTAGAATTAAGGGCAGTAGATAGAGGAGAGTAGGGACAGAGCTATATCTACTTATCCTAGGTCAGCAGTGTTTGAGTTTGAGGGTTGATCAGATAAAGGCTTACATCTTGGAAAGGAGTTATAATCCTATAGTTGCAGGGAAGAAACGGAGGTGGAGAGGCTCCAGGCCGTGCAGGAAGGTGGCATGCCTACTGATGTCCAAGCTCTGCTACTGAGAGAGGCACTCCAAAGGATCTCCAGGGAAGGTGAGAAAACAAGCAAAATGCCCCGTTCAAGAGAACAGATCTCTTTATGCATGTGCAAAGTGAGATGCCTTTGCGACAATGGCAAAAATGAAATAATAAACATGCACACTAATTTAAGTCTGTCCCATGAGGCAAAGAGGTGAAGGGGTCTTATAAGTTGGAAAGTGACCTGGGGGCATGACCAAGGGTGCACTCATTTTGATGAGGCTCATTGATGACCTTATATGAAAGACATTGCAGTGCATTGGGTGGCTGAATAGCAAGATCTTTTCAGATACTCCAGAATTTATTTTATGACAAAGGGAGATGTAGGGGCGATTTTTGGCGTGGGTGCTTTGTGCAATAAGGAATGATTTTCAGTATGATTCATCCTGTTTAGCTCTGGGGTCCTTATCTATATGAGGTGGTTGACCTTGCATTTCTTGGCATTCTTTGTACTTATTCATTGGAGTCTCCCTCCCAATTTAATTGGTTTAGGACCTGATCTGTTCTGATGAACTCTGTGTAAGTCCAGGAGCAGCAAACAACCACAGTAGTATTTCCCAACCCACTGAGATCACCTTATTGATCTAGGGGCATCAGGAAGGTACCAAAATCAGAACAACTAATCTCCTTTCCATTGACCTAGGAGATGTGCCTGTAATGGAGTCTTAGCTAGATGCAAAGACAACAGTGTAGCTACTGTGGAAAAGTCAAAGATTAGGTCTTGGGAATGCAAGGGTGCACTCAAACCAGGTGGGTTTGGTAACAATAGCCCAGAATCCCCTGTGTATTCCAAAGCACATGTGGTACTCTGCCAGGAAAGATCTGTTCAGTCAACAAATGGTCTTAGAGATCTTCCCCAATTGAAATGAATGAGTATTCCTTATGAACAGGGGAGTTCTGTGTGCACTGACATATTATTAATTACTAGTCACCAAAATTGACTCCAGTTTGATATATATATTTATAGTTAAATAAAATATATTTTTATTGTATTTGTATTTACCATGCAACAACTCATTTGCTCCTTGTAGATTATTTTTTAAAAAATCATCAAATGTCTTAAAAACACAACTTCTCCCAAGCATCAACCATTTTTCCTAATTCACGGAGATGAATTAGGAAGATTTCTATGCTGTCTGACTAACGTTAAGCTGAAGAATAATGCTTGCAGTCTCTCTGTACCCTAGCCGCAGTGGGATATATAAAGTGGCTAGCCACTTAATGCACATTATCCCTTGGCCATAAAAATGTGTAAAGGAAGTGAATTGTTAGTTTAAATGTATATTTCAACCAGACCATGGCTAGAAGTTAGATCACCCAAGGAGTTAAATTAAGTGTCCATAAATGACATATAAAATTAAATCATTTCATGATGAATTTGTATAATAGGTATCAGAGCAATTGTCCAAATCTATTCAAAGAGATGCATTATAAATCCCCAGCAAAATAATCACAGGTTGCAGAGGAATATGTCTTATTTGAGCACAACTTACCAATAATATCCCAGCTTCCAAGCAGGAATTCCCTTGAGAAGCACTGCTGTTGACTGAAGCTGAAATCCTTTACATGTTTACTTGGGATTGGTCCCATTAGAGGATTTCAAGCTGTATCTGTGTTTTCTTCATGCTGCTGCCCTCCTTCCTGTTGAGTGCACTGCTGCCATGTTTAATATTGAAATTAAACTTTCAAAGTTGCTATCCCAATAGATGTTTATTAGATTTAGTCAGCTGAAACAAAACCTAGACTCTGTGTCCATAGTGAAGAACAAACCAGATCTTATTTATGTGTGCTGGGAAATCTTGTGCATTTCTTCCAGGAACAAAAAGAGAAAATAGGAAACCAGAAGCAGAAAGAACCAAATAGCCACAGAGCAAAGTGTAGCAGAATGTCATTAGAGTATTGGAGAAAATTGCACAGTTAAGCTAACATAATGTCAAATTTGAAAACATTGCAATACAATGTAATGCAATTTATTTTCATATAACCATCTTAATGCACATTATCGGAAAAATGCTTTCCAGACAGAACCAGGCATAAGTGTTACGCTGTTTGAAAGCAAATGCAAGGCTGTCCGACATTTCAGGCCTGTCTTTTGTTTTGATTCTTTTCCCAGAGTGCATCTCAAGTTGTTTTTAAAGAGGGATAACGGCTTGAACTGTTCCAAAGAATCCTGCATAATTTAATAGGGATCATTGTTCTAATTTATTTTAATGTTTCTAAAACATCAGTAACAAATTCTATAGCAGAAATACTATGTGCTGACCTTCAATGGTAGGGCCTTGTTAAAAAGAGGAAAGGACCCAAAGTAGGGAAGGCACATACAGTACCTGTCAGTCGACTGAGTGATGAACTGACGTGAATGACCAAGGAACTGTTCAACTTCATGATGGTGCTGAAACTCTGTGGTATTGGTGAGCAGAGGTGCTCTTACCCCTGGACTTCTGAGCCAAAGTCCAGAGCCTCCACTGCCCTTGGTGGCCCCCAAATCCTCTCTAGTCTGTCCGGGGTGGTGTGGTCACCCGGCCGAGCATGATGATGCTTAATTTGCAGCGGGGTGGGGGGGTGGGGGGTGGCGCTCCAAAAGCCTTTAGGTCCAGGCTCCAAAATTACCTAGGTGCTCCTCTGTTGGTGAGAGATTATCTAATATCTACCCTAATGTAGAACATCTACTAACTAAGCAAAGAGGCACCTTTTGAAAGTGGTGATTCTTTTATATTTAGCAGGGGGAGAGCAACTATTCCTGATCAGCTTCAGCTCAGCATCTCTGCAGTGGTTGTTCTGGTGTCTACCTTCTATTTCTTTTTAGACTGTGAGCCCTTTTTGGACAGGGAACTATCTTATTTATTTATTTTTCTGTGTGGACTGCTTTGAGTGCTTTTGTTGAAAAGTGGTATATAAATATGCATAGCATACAGGTTGGGTTGTGCATAATTTTATATAACTGATTGTTCTGGATAGGGATGCATTTTTCCTGTCCACATCAACAGTCACAACCAGCAGGTTCAGTAAAATGTTCTGGATGGACATCACAATGGGAATGAATGTGCAAATCTAGATGTGCACCTGTAACTTGCAAGTCCCCCTTGATGGACAGTTGCCTAAGTTGCATCTAGTCAATTTGTAGCTGAAGCATAGATATTTGTAAATATTTTCAAATATGTGTTCCTATATTGCATAGGATAAGGTTGTTGATGCTTATGCCTTTTCTTGTAAATAAATTACTGTTCTGGTTTTCATAATATAGTTTTAGACTGGGTGTATTACTGCAAGCTCATCTAAGCAAGTTATGCTCCTTAAGTCAATCCAACATCATGGAGGGAAATACATTTCATGGAGGAGGGACACTGTGAGAATTGATAAAGCTAAAGAGAATTACACAGTACCTGAAGCCTAGGCTCAGTCTGTGAAAGAAAACACAGAGCAGTACGCCTTATAATAAGTGAATTTGGCTTTTCCAGATAGAGGTTAGTCTGAAATATCAACCACAGTGTGTCTCTGACCTAGGAAATCAACTCAGGTCCAGTGACAATTCCCAAAGATATTTGATCTGTGCTAAAACAGAACAAGCATTGTGCCTTTGATTGAAAAAAAGCCTCATAACCAATGGAGAAAGTAGAGGAGTTGCACTTTGTGGATGAATGGAATCCCTGCCAACTGGTTCAAGAATTTCCATCTGTAAAAGCTCCCCCCAAAATAAAGCATTTGATCAGCAAAATTTGCACAAAGATAGATTTTAATGCTGTTCTGTTCATTTAGTTTCCATGCAAAACTTTTTGAAGGTTGACTTATGTTTGCATTCCACTATGCAATTTCTTTATTTCAATGGTTTCTGCTTTCTTTTCTGGTAGAGCAAGTATTTTAGCACTTTCAATCATTAATCTTTATTATTTGCATAGCACAGACTTGCTGCATGACTTAACGAACATATTTTAATTAATTTTCCCCAGAAGAAAGCAATGAACCAAATGAGGAAGAACAAAATTTAAGAAAACATTTTGCTCAATGTAAGCTTACACTGAAATATATATATAATAACTTGTCTGAATGCTCCCAGTCCCCAGCTTGGTGCAATTACTTTGGGTACTTTGAATAGACTAGAGTTTTATCTGTAAATGATACTAACTGACATTCAACGCAGCATAGCGTGGCCGATGCCTATCTACTCATGCTGCTGCTGCGGACCCAGAAGAAGTGCCAGTGAGCAATGACAAATGCTTTGATTAGTGTGCCCGCACCCCAGAAGCACTAGTTAGATTGCTCAAGCCACATGTTCCCAATCTATCAGAATTTTTCTGGACCATTGTGGATTATAACAGCTGTGGAGTCCAATCAGAGTGTGGGCACACAAATTTGTGCTCTTGAGCAAAAGAAAAGGACAGTTGGCACTTCACTGTGAGCCTGCAGCAGCACAGGTAGATCAGCTCGGCCCATGTTATGCTACACTGGATATCAGCCAGTAAGTTTAAAAAACAAAATCAAGCTAACTTAAATCCAATGTTTTTGGTCATCATTCTTCCTGTTATGAACATTTGAAGCTGCCTTATACCACATCAGAGCTTTGGTCTATCGAGCTCCATATTGTCTACACAGTAGCTCTCTCATATTTCAAATGGGGCCTTTTTTACCCCTACATGGACATACCAGGGATTGAACTTGGGACCTTGTGCATACAAACCAAGGACTACTACTCCGCAATGGCCCCAGAGAGATGGATGTTGGCGCTCACTGTGTTGGGACTCACTTGGCTCTCAGTACTTCATGGCTGTTCTTCACCCTGCTGGGGTAACTGGTCTTTCTATGTGGCTTCTTCATCTAAGGGCACAGCAGGAAGTAACCTGCCTAGGGAGCAAGAGGTTGCTGGTTCAAATCCCCACTCTTATGTTTCCAGACTGTGGGAAACACCTATATCAGGCAGCAATGATATAGGAAGATGCTGAAAGGCATCATCTCATACTGCGTGGGAGATGGCAATGGTAAACCCTCTCCTGTATTCTACCAAAGACAACCACAGAGTTCTGTGGTTGCCAGGGGTCGACACTGACTCATTGGCACAACTTTTACCTTTTTCTTCACCTTGAGTGTCCATATTTCTGCATAACTCCTGTTGATTTTCCCACTTTTTATACTACAAGCAGAGAGAAGCTTTGTCCTTTAAAATCATTTTATATGCTGCCTCTCCATCTCATTCAGTTCTCAAGTTGTAATGCTGGCATCTCTGCAGCCTATCTGTGTGCACGTCCCCTTCAGTCCAAGGAGACAAGTGAGAAATGGTAGCATAGTCACATCATATGACTATTCTTGACTGGACTCTAGGTTTTCATCAGCCACTTGGCATAAGAACATATAAGTAGTTGTTAATCTGTACGTCACCTCCTTTTATAGGGAGATGCTGGAACATTTGAGAACAGGAGAGAGTTTTATTTAATTTTATTTTATTTTAGTCTGTTTGCTACTGGCCAATATATTACACACATCAGCATCTGGTCTTCTATTAAAAATGGGGACATGCCAAAAGCGCACTCATCCTGATAATTTTCCCTGACTAGGGATATGCATGAATCATGATTCAAAGCTCAATTCATCACACATCTCCTGCACCTTTAAGATAGAGGAGTGCAGGTGAAAACTGGCTCCTCTGCTGCTTGCTACCACTTCCTCAATTGGCGGTCCTCCTCCCAGCGATCTTTGCGTGGCAGCAGCACTCTCCCCCAGCTTCCCCTGTGCAACAACAGCATGCACAAGGCCTACGCACATGCACGGCGGCCATTTGCATGGTCAGCATGGTTGGTGACCACACACATGGCTGTCATGCATGCCCAGAGGCCATGTGTGTGCCGGCATCGCACAGGGACAGCTGGGGGAGGGTGCCACCAGTGCACTAAGCTAGATGGGAGAAGCACTACTGATACAGAAAATGTCAGAAAGCAGCGGAGAAGTAGGTATGTATGCACCAGTTTGCCTCCATTTTAAAGGTGCAGGGGATGTGTTACGAATTGGGCTTCAAATCACAAATTTGTGCACATCCCTATCCCTGACATCTGAAATATTCTCAGTAAATTCCTTTATCATGTGAGGGTCCAGTTCATCTGAACTGCTACTCTACTGGTGACCCAGTTTAAACTAGCATTTGAGTTTTGTGTAAAGTAGCAGTTTAGACAAGCTCTCCTTAAAATAAAGAGTGGGGTCAGGACATCCTGACCTGGATGTCAGAACACCAGAAAGATGTCAGGACATTCAGGAAAGACAACAGGTCAGTGTGTTCCCCTTCTTAATCACGTGGGCTGGCCCTAGATGGAGAAGATGTATCTTGCTGACTGTCATGTTCATGCTTTACTTAACAGATGTATTCTTACAGGGTCAGGTATCCATGTAAGTAGATTCTATTGGTGATACTTGCTGCCTGAACTTTACTATATTACACTGTAATGATGAAGGAAGTTGGACAGATAAAAATAGGAAGTATCATGCTGTTGTACTGCTGCACCCTTATGTTATTTCCTGCCCCTGCAGCCTGGGGGGTGGGGGAGTAGATGTCACCTTTTACTTGTATGATGCTGAATGAAGGACAATAAGGAAAATGTCTAAATGAGCAGCAATGACTGAAAAATGACTGAATACTTGATTGGAGATGGTTATTCTATCTACCTCTTCACAAAGTTAAATTTAAATTTTATCTACCTCTTCACAAAGCCAGGGACAGCTATATCTGTATAAAGCTAAACATTCTATGGCAACATAACTCAACAAACACAACTGAAGACCAGGCTTCAGGGCCCCAGCTGTCTTTTCATGCAGAGCCCAGTAATTAGTAACCACAGTTAATGAGAATTTTTTTTCTTTCTCCCTCTCCCAATTACTCAGTTCATCACTCATCTGATTAAGAACAAAATCCACAGTGTCAAAACTTTGAGATTCCCAAGTCTCTCTTTTGCCGCCACCCATTCCAATGTAACATTTTTCTTCATAAGAAGGGTGATCAGAATGAATAACAGATGTCATGTCAATAGGTATGAAGTGAGGGTAAATTCTTCACTCTTGTTATAGGTATAGAACTCTACTGATTGTGCTGGACCTCACAAAAAACCCAATACTGGTTGTACTACACAGCTGTTATAATCTACAATCGTATGGAACAGTATGATAGATTTTAAAGATCCCTCCAATAAAATTTATGCATGATCACAATTCATGATGGCTAGTAATTAGAGGGAAACATTTTATCCTAAACAGGGATCCAAAACTGGAATCTCAGGGTCAAATCTGGCCTCTGAGGAGTACAGCGGACCTCTAGCTCAGGGTTTCTCAACGTGTGGGTCCCCAGATGTTATCGGACTTCAACTCCCATAATCCCCAGCCCCAGTGGCCTTTGGTGGGGAATTATGGGAGTTGAAGTCCAATTACATCTGGGGACCCACACGTTGAGAATCCCTGCTCTAGCTGTCAGCCTAGAGGCAAGGTGAGTCTGAAGGCACGTAATACAACTGCTTGGAGAAGCTAAATAGGTCTAGGTCACCTGGATGGGTAACCACCTGAGATTGCAGTGTAAGCTGTCTTCTTGAATCCTATGATGAGAAAAGGTGGATATAAATATCATAGATAAATGTAGAATGAGTATTGCAACAGAACTTTGGGCAGCTCATTTTCTGGAACTCCAGACAGGAAACTAGGTGATCGAATCTTCATCCCTTCTGCAAATTGGATGCTGCTCCTATAAAATGAGTTGCAGTAATGACCAGATGAGAACCAAGTAGAAGGCTTTCACCTGATCTCCCTTGTCATTCTCCAATGATAGACAATAAGGGTGTTCTCATGGGCAGCCCAACCCAGGCTAGGGCAGCCCAGTCTGAAGCCCAGTCTGAAGCCCAGCCTTTAAAAGGGGTTAGAGGATGTGTGCGCACCCTTCATCCCGAGGCTGGGATTGTGTGTAAGCTCAGGCTGCATGCAGTCCAAGTGCACACAAAGTCAGGTGCCTAGAGCGCCTGACTCGTGGGGCACCATGCTCATCGCACAGTGCATTATGGGACTCCTGGAGGTCGAGACTCATTTTCCTGGCCTCCAGTGATCTGTGCTGACAGGAGCAGCACAGCACAGATTGTATGGGTGCATGGCAGTATGCTGAAGAAAACAGCAACCATCATCTAGGGGAAGGTCGGTCCAACCCTGCCTCCCCCCACCCGCCCACCCGCCCTAGCCACCAGGGATTTTGATCATGGGAATAGCATTAGTTACTGGGGAGACTACAGTTCAAGTCTCTACACAGACATGCAGTTCACAAGTTGACCCTGAGTTGTCTCTAAGCCTGCCTTGGAGGGCTGTTGTGATTAAAAGGTTGTAGAGAAAAACCATATATATTATTCTGGGAGGAAAGGAAAGAAATAGTTATATTTTAAAAAATAGAAACTGAGTGAGCTAGATATATCTACTGCTGGAAGAGACAATGTATATTCAGTAAATCTTAAATCTGAGTTCCTAAATTAAGTCATTCAATGTGAAATAAAACATCAGCAGAAATGAATTTACATCCACAATTGGCTGCATTTATTGCATTTGCTAAGGAAATAAAGCAGTGAAATGTTTGTGGTAATTTCACAAGATCATTAAATAAAAATGCAGAGGCTAGAACACAAATGACAGGTCCTTTGTTTTCTTGGTTGTCTCTTCCCTGAATTTAGATTTCTTTTTAAAGATAGAAGAGAGCAAGAGCATTAACAAAAGTTAAAAATAGTTTTGATGTAATGCATTTAAAAATAACTTTTGTATATGCCTGCTACATCCTATGAGACTTACAAGAGGTCTAATTTTAAGATAAGTCTATTGCTTTGGCATTTGGCTCATTAATTAGGAAGGTCCAGGTTCTTTTCTCAGCATATGCAAGGGTGGTGTGAGCAACTTACACCTTTCATAGACTCCTCAAATAATGAATTTCATCTATATTATGAGTTGAATTAATTTTAAGGTTTCTTAAAAGAGCAGTCCCTTTTGATAATGGAAAAAGATACCGGGAAAGAGAAAGGAAAAGAGGATTTTTCCTTGTGTCACATTTCCCTTCCTTTTCTTCTCTACCCAAAAAGCCCAACTCTCAAATCAAGGCTTTTAAATCACCCTGCTTTTTCCAGTCAGCATCTAATCCTCAATTTCTTTCAGTAATGATTTTGGCAGTCTTCTTAGCTTCAGATCTCTGCCCCCACTCCCCTTTGTGTGTTTCAATCACCCTGCCATCAAATAATCGGAAAGGAAAGCCCTTTGGGGTAATACAAATTGAGCAAAAAAGTACCACTTTTTAAATGTAGGGACAACTATCATGCCTGAGGAAACCACTGAAAGTGAAACTAGATGATTTTTATAATGTGGTTGCTGCTTGAAACGTGTGCCATGTCAGTTTTAAATGTGGCAAGAGTCAGTCATCTGAAAGCCCCTGTAATACAATAAGTTGCAGCTAACCACAGAGACAGACTGGGGAGAATTGTCATGGGGATGCAACAGGTTAAACTGCAGAAATTAAATTTAATTTCTGTATCTGTATCTGACCTTTGTTTCACTCAGATGCCCAACTTGTCTTCTTTCCTAGGGGCAAAAATATATGTTGCAACCATGGGTTGACTGCTGTTGCACTCTGCTCGATATCCAAAGGCAGGTCATGTCAATGTGTCAATTTCACAGGCAAGGTCCTATACAGTATATGCTCTCAGGTCTTTTGTTAAGGGTCTTCATCTGGAGACAGCAGGAAGCTAAGCTCCATAGATCCTCTGTGGCTGCATCTTCCGCCAGTAGGGCAGAGAAGTACTTTTGATCTCCCATTCAGTTGTTGCCTGCAGTATGGATCTTCCAGCACCATATAACTGCCTATTTTAACAGCTAGGGCAAGTATTAGAAATGATACCTAACTTTGTTTTGCTTTACAACTTTAACAGTAATTCTGTGTTCTTTGTGTTTCTTCATAAATATAATAGTTGGTTAAATAAACGTGTGCTCGGATCTGGGGTGCGGGGTGGATTAAGCCTATTTTATTTCAACCCTTGAAAATTTGTGTTTGTTTGTATCATGTATTTTGTGTGTATCTTTCACCACTCAGTAAGAGGTGACAGTAAGTGGTAAGTGGTATTTCATTGATATTTTTAGGTGGATCTGTTGGAGCTAGGACCCTGGCAGCATCAGCTCTCAGCTGCAATGTCTCAGAGTGATCACTGAGGGGAGGTTCGGGTCATGGATAAAGTGCTGGACTCCTCTTTGTTCTTCCAGTGTTAGGCTCTCATTTTGTCTCTCCAGAGATGGCTGTTTGTTTTGCACTCTCTCTTCCACCATGAGCTACAGCTGAAATTAAGCTGCAGGCTTTTTCACATTGATTTGTAACCTTTTCTTTATATAAATCCTTGCAGTTCTTCAATACTAAAGCACTGTCTCAAGACCTCTTGCTTTGCTTTCTCGCCAGACTGGTTTTGCTCTGACATTTGGGGACTGAACTGCCATTTTTCCCCTACAGTATCTAGTCCGAGAAGTAAAGCTGGAGTAACTGGACACCAATATAATCTGGTTTAATAGTGACACCCCACTCTTCACCCTCAGGTGCCAGAGTAAAGAGAGGGCTCTCTAGAGGACACCAGGGACAACACAGAAGCATTGCTAGTATTGCTAGACTCAGCCTTTCAGGTTTTGTTCAGAACTCTTGCATTGGGGCTGGAGATAGGCCTCAAATCCTAGCCTCTTCCTGCCCTCATAATATTTTCCTCAGAGCACCCTCATAAACAGTCATAAGTGACTGTTGCTGGTGTCTATCTCATGTTTCTTTTTAGACTGTGAGCCCTTTGGGGACAGAGATCCATCTTATATTATTTCTCTGTATAAACCACCCTGTGCCATTTTTGGAAGGGTATTATAGAAATCAAACTTACTAACTAACTAATATTCCTAGGAAGGGGCTTGAAACAATTGTTGTATTTTAACTTATATGTAACACCTAAGGGTGCAGAAATATGATAAAACAAACAAACAAACTCAACTCCCATATTCCTTTGTGATTTCCTCTTTTCACGTCAGATAATGACCTGAGTCATGCCCATTTTCCCCTCACACCTAAGGGATGCAGGATTTCCCCTTCTCTGCTTTCTTGCAATCAGCCTTTGCCACTCCATACTATGGAGGGAAGCATTTTTCAATCCACATAAAGAAACTGAGAGGGAGGCAAGTCTTCTCATATATATTCTGCTTCTTGTTGCTCTAGGTGCCAGGTGTGAGGGGATAGATGTCTGGCATTCTCCTCTGCACATCAATCCTGGTTATGAAAAGAATAGAGCAGGGGAAGCTCATTCGGGTTCCAATAGTCTGGCCCACTTTCCCATTTCTGCTTCAGGCTAGCTGCTGTGCAGCTTTCCCCAAAACAACTAGCACTACAGAGCTGTACTAAGCAATCCTGGATTCTTGTATATGCTTGTGTGCTAACGGTGCTGTACCTCATCTGGATTCTCATATATCCAAAGGTAAAAGCTCTAATGTGTATGTTATAACTCTGACGTGTGTAGTGTTTTTAGAAGGAAAGGGGATATGGCTGTTGTTCCTTAATGCCTTTTTCAGCAGCACTGCTATATAGTAAATGTACCCCTCAAAAGCTCACACAGAAGTTTTACGCACAGCAGTTTTATCGTGAGCTTTTTGGCCAGATTTCCACATATTGGCCAGATTTCTGCCAAAGTCCCTGCAAGTTATCAGGGAGCAGTACACACATGCAATTCAGGTTTTCCACTGCGCTCGAGTGTAGCCCGATTTATCTCCAGAGTAAAAAAACACTCCACTATTTTCAGCGGTTTTTTGAGACAGATTTAAGTTCGCAGTAAAGCCTGGTAAACCCACGTTAAAATCTGCTGTGCGTAAAACCTCACAGTGAACTAAATTGTCCACATTGAGTTGCAGCATCTGTATCTTTAATGCACAGGAATTCAACTTTAGGACAGACTGGCAACCAGGCAGAGTTTTGATTGTAAAGGCTAAATATTTTGCTATAGATCCTTCCAGGAAAGGTTTCTAAATTCTCAAACCCTCATTAACACTTTGAGTGCCTCAATGTAGTCGGCAGTTCCCACAACTCCATGACTGTTGTTCTTGGGTCTCCATGTGGTAGCTCCATGCAGCTTTTCTAGTCACTATTGCGGAGGTTTTAAAAGTTTCTACCCTGAATAAGAACAGAAGGTGGAAAATGTTTCAGTAAAAAACCGGAAACAAATATTAATTTTTATATTGTGCACAGTGAACTATTTCACCTTTGATGAAGTTGAGACAAAAAAACTTCTCACATTAAAAACTTTAGAAATTTTATATGCCAGATGAGCCAAGGTTTCCCTGAGGATGACTCACCTGGAATTAAAAGTAAAGTGTGCCGTCAAGTCGATTTCAACTCCTGGATCCCACAGAGCCCTGTGGTTTTCTTTGGTAGAATACAGGAGGGGTTTACCATTGCCTCCTCCCATGCAGTATGAGATTCATACCTTTCAGAATCTTCCTATATCGCTGCTGCCCGCTATAGTACCAGTGGGGATTCAAACCAGCAACCTTCTGCTTGTTAGTCAAGCATTTCCCCGCTGCGCCACTTAAGGTGGCCACCTGGAATTAGAACAGGATTAATTTGGAAGATAAGTGAACCTTGGGGAATCTAAGATAAGAATTGAATTTGTAATGAAATTACTATTGTCCGAGTTTCATTTGATTTGGTGTTTGCTTTTAACACTTTGCACATGAAGTACACCAATGTATTGGCTGAATATTAAATGACTGAAGGGATAAAAACAACAAAATTCAGTATAAATGGAATTCTGAAAGTCAACATGAAAAATGAAGGGAACATGATTTAACAAAGAATAAAATGATAAAATTAACTTGACCAACTGTACAAATGGCAAAATCAATAATTGGAAAATGAGAAACTTTAAACTAAAATTTGTTAACAAAACTGACAAAATAAAAGATTCCTATGAAAGGCAACATTTATTCATCTGATGGTACAGGAATCGTCAGTTGGTTCCTATAATCCAAACCTGGTTCTGTAAAGCAATATTATATGACTTGTTACAGCCCTGCCACATTTTAATCAAGATATGGTAAATGTCAAATCAGAAAGAAAAGAAGATGTCTATTCTTCTGCCCTTAGGTCCTAATCATTAGTTACTTGGGTTCTGAAGTCTTTTAGTCCTTAGATCCTCAGATATACCTCGGACACAGCCCTGTCCAACCATTTTTCAAACTGGAATGAGAGGCGCCCTATGGACATAATGAGGAACCTGAGGCGAACTCACTTCAGGTTCACCCACTGTGTTGTCTGAATGATCAGAATTGCACTTCCCTGATCCAGCTTCGGTTCCAATCTCGCACCCAAACTTTGGAATGAACCCTTGGTCTGTAGTGAGTTTCACTCACCAGACCGAGGGTCCATTAACAGCACCAGGTTGTCCAGGTTGAGATTCCTCCCTTCACCAAAGTTAAAGAAGGAAATGCTGTTGGCTGGTGTGAGCTGACCTTCTAGGGTTGGAGGAAGCCAACACAGCCACTCCTGCCTCTACTGCCAAGTCTCAGAATGGGATTGTGATCACTGGAGAGCACGTGGCGGGTGGGGGGAGCCAAACGGCAGGTCTGTTGGACCTGTAGTTTGACATTACATGCAAAGGAGCTCAGAGTGTGCTGGCTACGCTAGTTCCACCCTTTATACTGGTGGACTTCTTAGTCACACCCCGCAGCTCTCCTTGGCTACTAGAAATGTGCACCAATAAAAAATTGTGATGCTTTTCATGTTTGAATCAAAACCAACTGTTTTAATTCAAACATGAATCTAGCCTGCTTGAAACCAGGTCGATTTGATTCAGACTCAATTTTTTAAATTGAATACGAATCAATTCGACCTTCAATGTATGGGGTGAGGCAAGGGCGGGGGCGGGAGAGCCTTATATAATCTTAAAAATAAAAAGGCACTGTGGTGTCCTGAAATTACCTTTATTCATTGCAGAGCCCACAGCAGGGGGGGGAGGTGGTGATGTGACCCACCATTCCCCTGTGGCCGCTGGCCACAGATGTGACTGATGAATAAGAGGCATATGGAGGTGCCTTTTAACCATTCCTGCTGGAGTGGACAATTAATGCAGAGCTGGCAGCAGTGAGGAGGCAGCAACCAGACCCATGATTCCCCCCTGCGGCCAGCCTGCCCTGCTGCTCACACTGACTGAAACCAGCACTGGGCTAAGCCTCCTTTAAATGGCCATTGTGCAGACATGGGGAGACCATTTAAAGGGATAGCTAGGTGTTCTTCTAGCTAGAACACTGGTGTTTTTGTGTTCTATCAAAGGAACAACGGGATATTCCCATGCCAGCTAAGCAGCAGGGATTTTCTTTGTTGCCTTGCTCCAAGGTTAATTTTGAAGGGCTGTACCCTATAAACATGGAGGAGAGGGTTAGAGGTTTCCCCATAGGGGGTTGTCTTTCCACCCAAGAGCACTGCTTAAAAATAACTTCTTAGCTAAGCAAGACAGTGATGACAGATCAGGGGCATAGCATCCATTGAACAAGGGAGGGACAGTTGAGCCCAGGTCCTCAGGGTCCGAGGGGCCCCCAAGGCCCCTTGGCCAGTCCCCCTTGCCCACTCTCCTGCACCCAGCTGGTGAGCAAAGCACTCACCGGCTCTGCCCTCCTCCTGAATCCAAGGCAGCCTGGTTGTTGCTCCCGGCCAATCTCCCCAGTCTCTCATGTGATGAGAGGAAAGACTGAGAGTGAGTGACATCGCTAGTATGCAGCCATCTCTGGGAAAAACACACATGCGGCAGGCAGCAGGGCGAGTGAGTGAGAGGGAGTGGTTGGCTTGGCTTAGCTGGAGCCTGGAGGGCTGCATGCATTAACTGCTGTGCTGAGGAGGAGGAGGAATGAGGAAGGAAGGCAGGCAAAAGATAAGAAACAACAGCAACAAAAGTAAGCAACAGTGCTGAGTAATCAAATGAAAAATGGAGAGGGAGATGAGGAGAATGACATGTGGGGGGGGGCAAAAGGGGATGAAGATAAAATAAAGTAGGATTTTTAAAAGCAAGCATGCAGGCAGGAGAGAGAACTAGAGCAATATTGTGAATTGAGAAAACCAGTGCAAAAAATGGGGGGAGAACATGAGAAAGGGGATGGAGTGGGGGCTGGGGGAAGCAAGGTATGAAATGGTGAATGGAGGAGAGGGAAGGATGAAAAGTGGGATGAAGAAGGAACCTACTAAAAGTTTTCCCACTCGTGTGGGTACATAGCACTTACACTTACATTTATATACTGCTCTATAGCCGGAGCTCTCTAAGCTGTTTACAATGATTTAAGCATATTGCCCCCAACATTCTGGGTACTCATTTTACTGACCTCGGAAGGATGGAAGGCTGAGTCAACCTTGAGCCCCTGGTCAGGATCGAACTTGTAACCTTCTGGTTACAGGACAGCAGTTTTACCACTGCGCCACCAGGGGCTCTACATAGCACTTGTTCTCCTTAAACCTCTGCTTAAAAATCTTGTAAAAACCTGGATATATATGAATGTGTGGTATGAAGGGTTTATTTCCCACCCCAATCCTTGTGGTTTACTTTTCTAATGTGGATGCCATGTTTATGTGTAAAGTTCATTACCATAACTTCCCCTTTACAAGCGCTGCATGTCTCAGTTGCAAGTGTACTGCTTGGAGGTTTCTTGGATGTTGTTTGGTTCCAGACTTCCAGTATGATCTATGAGATTTCATGTTTTAAGCTTCCTATCAATTAAGTTGAGAAGCTGGTCTTGTGGTAGCAAGCATGAATTGCCCCCTTTGCTAAGCAGAGTTCTCCCTGGTTTGCATTTGAATGGGAGACTACATGTGAGCGCCAGGCGTGAGTGTGGCAGGCAGGGCCTCCACCAGCTTTCAGCGAGAGGTCCATTTTAAAATCTCATCCCCAGGCCCATTCTAACCTAGCTATGCCCCTGCGATGGATATTTATATACCGCTTTTCAACAAAAGTTCCTAAAGTGGAATACATAGAGAAATAAAAATAAATGATAGCTCCCTGTCCCCAAAGGGCCCACAATCTAAAAAGAAACATGATAGGCACCAGCCACAGCCACTTGAGGGATGTTGTGTTGGGGATGGATAGGGCCAGTTGCTCTCCCCTTCTCAATGAAGAGGATTTTCACTTTTAAGAGGTGCCTCTTTGCTCGGTTAGCAGAGGAAGTGTCTCCCAAGACAGACATGCCTCCCTTCCTGTGCTAGGGGGCTGCTTTTCTGAGCCTCGGATTGTCTGGGATAATGAACTGAGTTATTTCTGATTTGGGTGGAAAGAACTCAGTTCATTTCCAAATTTGTCTGAAATGATTCTTGCTAATCTCTGGACACCGCTGAAAAAAGTGTTCTCTCCATCACCATGTGCCTTGCCTGAAAAGATGAGGCATTTGGAAGAGAGCCTCCAATGACAGTAGTGTTCACAGAGGCCAGAGGCGTATCTAGGGAAAATAGTGCCTAGGGCAAGCACTGAAATTGCACCCCCTGTCCAAACATCTGACACCCATCTTTCAGATAACTTTACCATAATATCAGCTCAAAAATACAAGTCAAGCTCATTAATCTTTTAATATTTCAAAAACTATTTAGCAGTGGACGTAACCAGACCAAAAAATGCTGGAAAACTACAAATTTTGGTATGCTGGGGCTCATGAAATACCCAAATACTATGTGGAGGTGTACTTGGAAAACTAAATGGAAGTGCCTGTCTAATTCTCTACTATGCATTGTAGCATCACTATTACATAAGTTTTAAAAATAAATGGAGAATTTGACTTTTCCCAGATACTAGGGTCTTGCAGAGCCCGTTTGAGTATGTGTGGTGGCCATTTTGTTTTTGGTGGCCATTTAATTTTTTTTTTCATTTAAAAAAATGGTGCGCCCCTTCAAGTGGCACCCGGGGCACGTGCCCTGCCTGCCCTACCCTGGATACGCACCTGATGGAGGCCCAGGTAGGCAGAGGTAGGCCGTCAGTACCTAGATCCTAAGCTATGCAGGTATTAAAGGTAAGCACCAGCACTTTGAATTGCGTTGTAAACAAACGTGACAATTGTGTTCAAAAACAAAACGGCCAAGTTCCCTGGTCAATGCTTAAGCCTCAAATTGCTTTCTAAAACCCCTGTATTGTACTACTAACTTCTCTCTCTACCTTTAAAATTCTCCTCAGACCTGGAAACCTTTGACCTAACTTCTAAGTCCTCATCCCAAACAGGTTGGCTTTCCATGGAGACAATAACATCTGTACAAGTATAATATCTATTATCTGACATACATTTCTGAAGTCCAGAAATCCTTTTTAAAAAAATATTCTAAAACTCTATCAAATAAATTCCCACTTGGCATGCTCCATTAGAAAGAGGATAATCAGATCAAACTGCATTTTGGTCTAACGTGTTGAACTTCAGAATTTTGTTCTCTGAAATCCAAGAATGCCTGACTTCAAAAATGTCTTTGGAGACAGAGACAGTGAACTTTTGCTTAGTTTACATTCAGCACATCACTGACAATCTCAGGTCCAAATGCACAAGTTACCATTGGGATTTCAGAGGAATCTTTCTATTCCTGCAATGGGTGTCACTTACCAGTATGAGGGAAGAATTCCTGATTCGTGTATGTGAAGGAAGTGAACATGTAAAAATATCATGGCACACACTTTATAAAACTGAAGGGAAATTATAAATATATTAGCAATAATGTGCACAGGAGCCCTGAGTCTGCACAAAAATGTTTTTACTCTTTCAAAATATAGGAACTCAATGGCTGACATCCAGACAAATTCTGAGCTTGTGCAAACACTTTGCACTAGTGCAAGGATCCTACTAGCTAATTCTGCTAAATTAGGCATTTACTTTCCAAACTAATGTTGCTCTACCACATTGCTATTGCACAAGGACATAGTGCAAGGATGTTGCACAAGGGAAGGAATTCTGTCCCAGACTAGTCCTTGTACCAGCAGAGGATGTTCACAAGTTGCACAATGAATTGCACAATGCAACAGATTGCACAAGAGATTGTGCAACAGATTGCACAGCCTTGTAGCACAACATATACATGTCCCGGTCTTTCACAAATGGTTATGTAACATCATAGAGTGCCACAATTTTGTGTATCCTTCCAAACATTGTAAGTAAGTGTGCAGAACACTAGTCTAGATGTCAGCTTCTGTTCCACTTTCTTTGTTGTGCAAGTGTGATAAGAGCATAAGAGATTACACAACGTTGAGAATTTGCACAGCTATGCAACCTTCTTGCATGTGTGCAACTTTGTTTGCACTAGCAAAGCGTTAGTCTGGGTGTCAGCCAATATTTACAGATTTGTCGGGAAGGATCAACTCTTACAGGATTGATATCCAGGTCATAATTCATCATGTAGCCCTTACTCTTGAGGCTTGGACAAGGCCATAGCTCAGTGACAGCAGTGAGCACATGTTTTGCATGCAGGAAGTCCAATCTTAAATCTCCAGCATCATCTGTTACAGTCGCACACAAACACAGATCTTGGGCAGTAGGTAATGAGACAGATTTGTTCTTGAGCCACTGCCAATCAGAGTAGACAGTGCTGAGACACTTGGACCAATTGTCTGGCTTACTTTAAGGCCATTTCATATTGCTGTTAGTGAGTCATTTCATTGGAAAATCGAGTTATCCAATTAAAATGAGGAAAGAAGGAATGACAGAGTAATTCCTGACAGCACTCTAAAATCACCTCCACCACAGACATTTGCATTGCCTACAACCAAAATTACCCAGAGCCACAATGCATCATAGTGCAAGGAGCAAATATAAAATACATCTGTAACTACATCTGATACCACTTGCCATTCCTGCACAGACACTCTGGAACAGAAAAGCTATGCCCCCAATGAGGCCTCTATCCTAAACAAGAACTCCTCTCTTGCTTCTTATGGAAGTTCCCAGTTTCCTGTCCTTGGTCCAAGCACCACTGTCTAGCTGACTGCCATCACCTTTGTTCCAACAATGACTATTCCAAATACAGTTTAGTCAAAAATTCCATTGGAATTCTGACCTTCCCAGACTGGATGCTCAAGCTGCAAAATCTGAGCAAAGGGTCTAATCCAGCATCACTGCCACTATTCCTAGGCAACCAAACAAATCACATGGACAGAGCGGTCCCAAGGATATAAAGGGGGCCCTCATCAACCACCCTGAGCCATTTTTGGAGAGGCAGTATAGACATCAATTTTAAAAATCATCTGTGGTCCTGGCTGCTGTAGTTTTGCATATCCTCACAGGCAATAGAGACGCAACCTCATTATACACGATTCAAAAAACAGTATGAATTCACCTATCTGTGGTTCCTAGGTGGCCAGAAATGACCTCTGAGGTCATTTCCACCACGATTTGGCTGAAAGGAGCCATTTTGTGTCCCTTATTTAAAAAAAAAATCCCCCCACAATTTTCTTTTGAGGTGCATTGTTGGACAGCTGGAAACCTGTGGCGCATGGCACTACACTTAATGTCTCATGTTTCTGCAATTGTCGCCATTTTTAGCCATTTTTCACCTCCAGGAATCTAACCCTCCAGTTCTCATTGCCTCAAGGTCATGTTATCTGCGGTTCTGTTATCTGTGGTTGTAGCCAAGAACCAAACCCCCACGGATAACGCGGGTCATCTGTATTGTTATTCCTGCCAGCAACAGCCGATTACTAGGTCTCCTTTTCCTTTCCCGTAAAATTCAACTTTATTTTTGGGATATCTCAAAAAAAAAAAGTGCTTAAATGTATTGTTGTTGTTTTGAAGCATTGTTTTAATTGTAAGCTGTTCCAAACCTTTTTTTAAAGCTAAGTTAGATCAAAGTGTAATAAATGAATTTTCATAAAAGACTAGGAAAACAACACACCGGCAGCTTGTTTTCACACTTCCATAAATATACAGCCATTTCATCTCTTTCTTTCTTTCTTTTAATATGTTATATTAACAAGAAGTGGCTTCAATTTGCTTTCTCCTTTGTTTCAGTTCTATTGTCATTTTCACCGAGGAAAAGAGTTCATTGTCGATATGAAAGGACTTTTTGATTCAGTATCACAATACCTACTCCAAGTACCATTAATAATTTCAACACCCACCTTACTAGAAATACAGGCACAGACACAGAGCTCAAAAACTATTGCTGTCTAATGCTGAAGATCCAAGTGGTGTCCCTCAAAATGGTGGTAAGATATGTAAACTAAATTGCTGTGACAAAATGGATTTCATTCCATGGATCACTGGAGGGAAAAATTTGGGGTTATCTGGAACTTCTTGGTTTGCATGTCATCTATGCTCTAAACACTAGTTTTTCAAGTTTAAAATCAGTGACCTCATCTTTGCCAGCTGCACAGACAGGAAGACCGTTCATATGTGAATGCCCATTGTCTTTAGATATTGCCAGAAATCCAGATAGGAAAAGATGGGGTCAAGAGAAATTTATTTAAGGGAGAAGTGATTTGATACAAAAAATTCCAAATAAATAAATAAATTAATAAATAAATGCACAGCAATAATATTTTGCAACTTTGGTTTGCAAGCCTCAACATCACTCTGTATATGCCAGTTGCAGGGGAGCAATAGCAGGAGAGAGGACATGCACATACCTCTTGCCTGTGGGCTCCCCACAGGCATCTGGTAGGCCACTGTGTGAAACAGGATGCTGGACTAGATAGGCTTTGGGCCTGACCCAGCTGGGCTGTTCTTATTTTCTTGCTTTCTTGGAGCAGCATTGATCAACAAAATAAATGGGGCACAGCAGTTTCTGACAAACATTATTGGGTTACATTTTAAAAAAATAATAATAATGGTATCTATAATGTATTTTAATGCCATTCACTGTCAGTACAATTTCTCTCCTCCAAGTTCAGAAACGAAAAGTTAATCTTGTAATCCATTTATTTTGAAACAGTGTGACTGATTCAGGTTCATCAGAAGACAACCTTACCTCTGACTGTTTAATCTTAATTAAAGTTTAACAACAAGGTCCATTTTGCAAGATCTACAGGCAACAACTTTGAAAGTATTTTGACTTAAAGGGAAGCCATATTTTGAGGTGATGCTTATGTCACACTACAGTCCTCACTGAATTAAATAGTGTGTAGAGGCTTAGAAAGAGTGGTATGCATTGTAAGGAGCCTTTGGAGTCAGGTGGTAAATGAATGAATGAATGAATGAATGAATGAATGAATGCATATAGGCAACTATGATTGGAATTGTCCATTTCAATATGGGTCAGAAAAAAATAATTTCACCACCACAGTGTCTAACAGCCATGTCCCATGCTGAATCTTGAAACCCTGGCAAATCCAGCATCGGTATTAGAAAATGGAGTGAAATTTAAAAAGCATATCTCACAAAAAATAAAAATCTGATTCTATGCTGAGTACAATTCTAGTCCTTGCATCTCTGAAAGAGCATCATAGGAATGCAAAAATTACAGACAAGAGAAACAAATGGTCATGAGGTTGGAACACCTTCCCTTCAATGAAAGGCTTAAGAGGTTGGGGCTTTATAGGCGCTCCATCCTCCTCAGCTTGATTTGGCCTCAAAGACCAAGGAAAAGTGTGGTTGCATGGACAGTAAGTGAGCATAATTTGTGACATTGCACAACAATGTTACAACATCATTATTGATCATGTGGTGTGTCTGTTAGGTTCCAATTTCCAGGTTTTCTGGAGCTTAAGACAAAATGAGATGACCTGTTGGGGCTGTCCTTCATGCAAGAAGGAAGCCCACACAGCCAGTTCCCCTTCTTCTCTCCAGTCTCATTGACTGTAGTTCATCTCCTGTCTCTTTTGTCCAAATGCAGACAGGTAAGCTTGGAGGCGGGGAGTGGACTCGCAAGTCCACTGGACCCTCAGTTCTGCATTATGTGCGAATGATGCAAGTGAAATTGCTAGCAGTATGTTCAACTGTTGCTGAGTTGTCTGAACTAAATCAAGCCAACAATTACAGCTGATACCAAATCAATTACAGCTGATAACAAATCTGAATCCCAGAAGATGCAGATATTTAAGCCCTGTTTTCTTCCCTCCATGTGTTTAGTGAACAAGTGGAGGTGAACTGGAAATGGGATTGTGTCTTCTGGCCCTCCCTCCCTCCTCATCATGCCGACAGGATCTTTTCCATTACTCCCATACATCTGAGTGAACATCTGCAAAGAAAGCTTAATGGTGTACAGCTATATGCAAGCTCTTTTTACAGATGTTCACATGAACAAGTTAGAATAAGCAGGCAGGAATGGAGGATATGATCTCACTTCTTCCTCATGCATTCAGCAAATGTGTTGAGAAGAAAGTATAAGTAGGTTACAATTATATATTGTAACAACTTGAGCACAGCAACTCAGTTGTTGTAGAGGACAATTATGGATATCAAGAGTAGAAACTGGAAGGGTGAGGGAAGAGAGATCAATTCTGAGTCATAGCTGTCGGTGAAGGCATTTTGAGGTTGGTGGCTTAGGAAGATTCTAGTAGAAAGGTCCATGGAGAACCATAGCTAAGCAGGTGGATGGATACAGAAGAGTGTGAGGTGAGAGAGTGAGAGTGCACTTGACCTCACCAGGAAGGGCAGGCTGCAGGGAGGTCAGGTCTGCTTCCCTGGCAGACAAGCAGCCACTGTCTTTCCCTCTAGGGATGTGCGAAGTGGTTCAAACTCGAACCGGTTCAAATTCGAACCAGGGTGGTTCGATGGTTCAAATTCAAACCAAACCAACCATCAGGTTCGAGCTGCAGGTTCGAATTCAAACCAAACTGGGGGTGGTTTGATTTGAACCGGTTTGGTTTGGTTTGGTACGGTTCAGTTCAAACCTCCAAAAGTGGGTGGGGTGGTACCTGGCACCCATGGGTACATACCACCCAAACCCCAAAGCAATTGGACACTTGTACGATTTTTAATGAATTTTTGAAATTTATTTTTATTTTTATTTTTCTCTCATAGGGTATAATGGGACTCGAACCAGCCCATTATTCCTATTGTGGAGCACCCATGGGTGCCAACAACCACCCAAACCCCAAAAGCAATTGGACACTCCTATGATTTTTAATGAATATTTGAAATATTTTTAATTATTTTTCTCATAGGGTATAATGGGACCCGAACCAGCCCATTATCTCCTTTTGTGGAGCACCTAGTGGCACAAAGGTGGGGTGGGTGGTAGGGACCCAGGGGTTTCACCCAGGGTTAGCAACCCATGGGGGTGGTTGGCACCCGCACTCTGGGCCACCCTAGCACCACCCAAGTGCAGTAATGGGGCTGCTGAAACCTCCATTCTTCCCTATGGAGAAAAACCTTAAAGCCACTTGTGGGGTGCTGGGGTGGCCCAGAGTGAGTGGTGGTCTAGTGCAAAGAGGGTGCTAACCACCCCCCATGGGTTGCTAACCCAAGGGGTACTGGGTTTTGTTGTTTCTGAAGTGTTCTGAGTGTAGATTCTTTGGCAGCATATAAGATTTTCAATGACAAACCATGAATCCACTCTCATTTGCTAATCTTAAAGACACATAAACTTCAAAAATTACTTAAAAATCAGCCTTTTGCCCAATTCCTTTCAAATAATTCTGATAGCTTCCTGGACCCCTTGGGCACTACCACCCACCACACTATGCTCTAGGCCACCCCTTTGCCCCCAACATGAAGCTATATATTTGCTGACACCTCCATGCTTCTTTATGGAGAAAAGCCTTAAAGACGCGTAAACTTCAAAAATCACTTAAAAATCAGCCTTTTGCCCAATTCCTTTGAAATAATTCTGAAAGCTTCCTGGCCCCCCTTGGGTACTAACATCCACCACACTCCTCTCTAGGACACCCCTTTCCCTCCGAAGTGAAGCTATACATTTGCTGCAATCCTCATTATTCCCTATGAGGAATTCAAAAATAATTTAAAGATTCACCAATAATCAGAGGAGTGTCTGATTGCCTTGGGGTTTTGTGGGTGGTAGGAACCCCTGGGTGCCTACCACATAACCCACTTTTGTGCCCCTAAGTGCTCCACAACAGCGGATATGGGCTGGTTCAGGTCCCATTATACCCTATGAGAAAATAATTGAAAATATTTCAAATATTCATAAAAAATTGTAGGGGTGTCTGATTGCTTTGGGGTTTGGGTGGTTGTTGGCACCCATGGGTCCTCCACAATAGGTAATAATGGGCTGATTCAAGTCCCATTATACCCTATGAGAGAAAAATTAAAATTAAAATTAAAAAATCATAAAAAATCGAACTGGTTTGAAGCGGTTCGAATTCGAACTGAATCGGGCGGGGGGGGGGGTGTCCAAGAAAACCAAAATGGAACCATGCTCTCCTGGTTCGAACCAGGTTCGAATTTGAACCAAACCCGGCAAACCGGTTTTGTGCACATCCCTAATTTCCTCCAGTGTGCTGCATGCCCACATGAGCAGCGGCATGGTGAAGCAGCAGGAGGACTTCCCTCCCTTCACATCCCAGGCTGCCCTGGGGAATGAGAGTGGTGGCTGCGCTCTCTGACAATTTTTAAAAAGCACTTGAAAACCCACCTCCTCACCCAAGCTTTCTCAGCTTTCTATAATTTTTAGGTTTTAATCTCTGGTTTATTTTTAAATTTTTAAATTGTTTTAAGTTTTTGTATATGTTTTTAACTTGTTTTATGCTATTGTTAACCAATCAGAGACAAAAGTTTGGGGTGGTGTACAAATCTGATATAAATAAAATAAATAAAAATAAAATTAGAGCATCCGCCACACTCCTTTCTCCCGGCTACTGAAAATGATGGTGGGCCATGGGAAGCCATTTCACCTGGCAGCAATTGCCCGGATGATCACTGGCCAAATTTATGATTGCTGGCCCCCTGCTAACTGAGCAAAGAGGCACTTTTTAAAGTGGTGACTCTTTTATATTTAGCAGGGGAAGAGCAACTGGCCCTATCCAGCCCCAGGACAGCATCCCTCCACTGGCTGCTGCTGGTGTCTACCTTATGTTTCTTTTTAGACTGTGAGCCCTTTGGGGACAGGGATCGTTTCCGCTATGTAAACTGCTTTGGGAACTTGTGTCAGAAAGTGGCACATAAATATTCATTTGTTTGTTGCTGTTAAGCGAAGCACATGTAAGAAAAGTCAATGGAGAACCACAGATTCTCTTAACCTCAGCTAAATGCTGGGTTTGGAAGTGTACCCTTGGCATGGGTGCAACGCCGGGAGCAACCTTGCTCCTGGTGCTCACACATGCAGCCTGACTCAAGCTGGGCTGCCCTAGCCTGGGTTAGGCTGTGTGTGTGAATACCCTTAGTAAATTTAATGGCCTGTATTTCACCTTTACATCCAATATTTTAAATCCTATCTTTCCCTTTATTGCACCAAGCCGTGGCTGCAGAGACCTTGAGATAACCAGGGGTCAGGAAACTTTTCGTTCAAACCTAATTACTGTTATCCGCCCTGAACATTTGGGTAAAATATAATCTAAATCAAAATATGTAAATTATGATTACTCTCTAATCAGAACGGTGCATAAAATGTTTCTCATTGTTTAATGTACATTGCAAAATGGAATGTAAAATGAGCTACATTCAGACCTTGAAATACTGCATCAACATGGGCCAGTAGCACAAAAGACCCACCCCCATTCAATCCCCTTTTTGTTGTTTGCATAGAGCAGAATACAGATGTTCTGTTTGCTGCATGCCGTCTTTGTTATATTTGCAAAGCTTCTAGTGAATGATCATATTTGTAGGCCTCCAATTTCATCTCAATTAGGTTTTAAAGTTACCCTCTCCCAAACCAAGCCGGTGCTCCAGGGAACTTTGGATGTTTCTGTGCTCTGCAAATAGGAATCATGAGTCTACTATGGCATTCTTGAAGAAAACTCATTTTCGATCTGAAAACAGAAATGCAGCCTCTAAGGTCCTTAAACATGCCTGCATGAACATAGTGAACAGCCTACTTTCCCCACCATCTTCCTTTTTATTTTTAACTGAGAGCTACCATTTTCAAATATCCTATATATTCTGTGGTCAGACAGCAAGATTAGGTGTGATTGATCTCTGAGCCATAGTTATCAAACTCTCTTCCCCAGAAGGCTCATGGTTTTGGTTGTCCAAGATAAAGGTGGCTAGGTGATGGTTTTAGCATATGCATGTCTTTTATCTGAACCTTGTTTGATTTATTAGGTTCCTCAAGACTATAAACAGGGGTAGATTAAATATTAAAATAAATACGTTATGTACAATAGATAGGAGGGGGAAACACAGGTCCTTCTTCTATAATCTTCTTCCAAGATTATAGACAGATTATAGACAGAGTGGGGGAATCTTCAATAATTCCTTCCCATGTCTTATTCTTGTCTGCTCATGAATCAGATGAGCCTGAGGTGTCCAGAATTTAAAAGCAGCTGAGTATAACCATCTGCCTCATGAGTACACATGGGGCTAGAACTCTTTTTTCCCATTACTTTGTTTAACATGGAAAACAGTTAAAAGCAAAGTTAAACTAAAAGGAAACAAGACAAGCACAAATAATACTATGAGGCTATTCACACTCACGTGCAAAACCGGGCTAACTGGGCTAAGGAAGCCCAGGCAGGTTTTGCAGGCCTGATCCTGGCAGCACTGTGGCGACAAACCCACCTATGGAGCCTCCCTCTAAAATGAGTTTAAGGGAGCAAGCACTCCTTTAACCTCATTTTTTGATTATCTGTCAGCTGTGGCTGCAAGCAGCTGTGGCTAGCATAATGTGGTGCTCTCAGGGAGGGAAGATCCCCATAATCCATGGTGCACACACGTGGCACATTATTGGAGCTTGGGGGGAAGGGTGATGCATCCTGGCAATTAAAAATTTAAAATGTTAAAACTATTAAGAACACAATTAAAAGAATATCTAATTAATAGACTGGGTGAAAAATGTGTCTTGACTGCCTTTTTAAAAGTTGTAAGAGATGGGGAGGCTCTTATTTCAGCAAGAAATGTGTTCCAAAGCCTCGGGGCAGCAACAGAGAAGGCTCATCCCTGAGTAGTCACCAGACGAGCTGGTGGCAACTGCAGATAAACCTCTCCAGATGATCTCAATGGGTACTGCGGTTCATAACGAGGCCAGATTTTGATCGGCCTGTTCTGGATGGGATCAAACTTCCCCAGAAGGAACAAGTACGTAGTCTGGGGGTGATTCTGAACACAAACCCCTCTTTTGTGTCCCAGGTTGAGGTAGTGGCCCCCCAAAAAGAGTGGAGCCGGTCCGAATACTAGACAAGACAAGCCAAACTCAAAAAACCCATTTGTGAACTGGCTCGAGGGGCTCAAGGGATATACTTCTAAAGGAGAATCTGGCAAGGACTCCAGAAACTTAAATGTGGCGGAGAGGAGGAAAAAGGTAGTCTTTACCTTTTAAAAGGTGGCAGTGGGGACAGCGGTGGTGGCAGCGGGGGTTCCTCCAACCCCCAGATGACAGAGCAGGCCAGCTGCAGCCTGTGTCGGGCCTCTGCACACACATGACTGCCATTAGAGTTGGCTCTGCACATGCACAGAGGCCCAAACCAGGCCACAGCCAGCCTAGCCTGTCATTTGGGAGGCCATTGACATTGGAGAAAATTGACAATGAAGGAAATGGGAGGAGCCTCCACCTTTTAATTATTTAATTATTTATTCATCAAATTTGTACACCGCCCCAAACTTTCATCTCTGGGCAGTTAACAATAGCATAAAACAAGTTAAAAACACATAGAAAACTTAAAACGATTTAACAATTTAAAACAAACTAGAAATTAAAATCTAAAAAATTTCAAAAAACTGAGAAAGCTTGGGCGAAAAGATGGTTTTCAGGTGTTTTTTTTTTAATTGCCAGAGATGGGGAGGATCGTATCTCAGCAGGGAGCACATTCCACAATCTTGGGACAGCAACCGAGAAGGCCCGTCTCTGTGTAGCCATCAAACGAGTTGGCAGTAACTGGAGACGTACCTCCTCAGATGACATCAATAGGCAGTGGGGCTCATAGTGAAGAAGACACTCTCTTAAATACCCAGTAGCACTTCGTATTTTTTCTGGAAACCTATTGGCAGCCAGTGTAGCTCCATCAGTAAAGGAGTAATGTGGTCTCTCCGAGATTACCCAGAGACCAACCTGGCTGCCACATTCTGAACCAACTGAAGTTTCCGGACTACGTACAAAGGCAGCCCCACATAGAGCGCATTACAGAAGTCAAGTCTTGAGGTTACCAACAAATGTACCACTGTTTTGAGGTCATTGATCTCGAGAAACAGACGCAGCTGTCGTATCAGTCGGAGATGATAGAAAGCACCCCTGGCCACCGCCACAACCTGAGAAACCAGGGAGAGGTGTGAATCCAGAAGTACTCCCAGACTGCGAACCTGTTGGGGAAGTGTGACCCCATATAGAACAGGTAGATCAAAATTGTCTCTAGAGTTTTGACCCTGCACATTAAGTACCTCCGTCTTATCTGGATTCAGGTAGTCTTAGATCTATAGAAAGCCAAAATGGCTGAGGAGCTTTTCTGTGCATTCTGTTTCATGTTTGAAGTACCTTTAAAATGAAAAATTACACCCAAATATTTAAAGTGATCTAATTGCTCGATCACATGACCATCTATTGCCCAATAGATGTTTGTTTTTTGTTTTAATGAACTGCATGATTTTGGTCTTATGGTAATTAATCAGTAAGGTATTTTGTCTACAAAAAATTACCAAAGCTGCTAAGGCTCTTTTTAACCCAACAAGAGACTGGGAAAGAATCACCACATCCTCTGTGTACAAAAAGACAGAAATATGCTTTAAGGATAAATTTCAGGGGCTGAAATTCTAATTTGTTTAAATGTTCAATGATAGTATTTATATAATAATTAAACAAGAGGGGAGCTAAAATGCACCCCTGCTTAATTCCTCTATAAGTGGGAATCAATTTAGATAACAATCTGCCAGAAATGCATCTAACCTTTCGACAAGCATTATCATATATTCTATAGATAAGCAAGAGCAAACTCTTATCAACAGTAGATGGATTAATACTACTCCATAAAATCCCTTGGGAAATTGAATCAAATGAAAAACAGAAATCTACAAAAGTGGCATATAAAGCCGAATGTGGATTGCGAATGTATTTTCTGCCAAATGCTTAAGTATCACACTGTTCTAAGAGAGACCTAAAATCAGCTTGTTCTATCACTATAATTTTCTCTTACGCGAGCTAATCTAATGATTTCTCATACTGGTGGTATGCATAGGTCTTGCTAATAATGTTCAACAAGCTTATGGGGCAATAATTGCCAGGATCATCTAAATTGCCCTTTTTAAAGATAGGAATGATTACAGCCAAGCCCCATTCATAAGGTATATGGGCAGTCTGATCAATATACATAAATAATGAAGACAGTACAGGAGCCGACCAGTCTAAATTAAACCACTTTGGGAACTTTTGTTGAAAAACAGTATATATATATTCAGTTAGTGAGTCTTTATTATGGTCTTTGACCAATATAATTTATTATTAGTATTAGTATTTATTTATTATGAGTTTGAGAGGAATTAAATCACTGCCAGAAGCTTTTCCTGATTTTAATTGTCTATTAGAGAAGTCACTTCAGAAACAGTGGCAGAAGGCCACTCTGAAAGAGTGCCAATCTCAAGGTTCAAGGCAAAAGGATTTGAAGCCTTAGTAGCATATAATTGGTTAAAATGTGTTCCCAAGCTGAAATTGAATATGGCATTCTAAATGGGTTAGATAATAGGACAGTTTCCATCATTTCTTTCAATAACAGAAGATCTTGGTATGACATAACTGCTGGGTTGCTCCTATATTCGGCAAAGGCTCTAATAAACATTTGTTTTGCTTGATAACACTCTGAGTTGAACCACTCTTTAGAGATCAAGGTATTTGTTCGCTATTTCTTGTAAGCAAGTTAGCTTTATTGGGGAAGTTACATACTTGCACAGAAAGCCTATGTGCCTGAGTTTTCTGTATTCATACTATAGAGTGGGAGGGGGGAGAGAAAAGCCTCGTGGTTTATGGAGTCTGCAGCAGTGCGAGTAAGAGCAGTCTGGGAGCAAGAAAGGTGTAGCGATAGGCCCTGAGACTATCAGTCTACAAATCACAGAAACCCAGATCAGACAAAGAGACAGCAAGAGGGAAAATAAAGAAGAAAATCCTTCCCCACTGGCCTCTAGTGATCACTACTAGGATAAAAGGAGCTAAGAGTCAATGCTCCTTGAGTTTCATCTCCAACAGTCCCCATCCTTCTTAGTAGGATGACCGACACTATTTTAGCAGGTGTTGATTGTAGGGATGTGCAAAAAATTTCGGGCACAGAACGATCTGTGCCCGAAATGAACAATTTCGGGTGATTCAGGGCTGAGCCGAATCACCCCCGATGTCCCCCGATATTTTTCGGGCACGAGCCAAATCACCCGAATTTCAGACCTGAAAAATTCGGGTGATTCGGTTCATGGTTGATTTTTGGTGAATTTTTGAAGTTTTAGTGACTTTGGGGCAGTTCGGGGGCATAGCATGGGATCTGGGCAAAAGGAGTGGGGTGGGGTGGTAGTGCCTAAAGGGTGCAGGCTACCACCCCAATTTCAGGGGGATTGGGCAAAGGGCTGATTTTTGGTAAATTTCTGAAATTTTCATGTCTTTGGGGCATATCGGGGCAGAAAGTGGGGCCTGGGGCATAATAGTGGGGTGGGGTGGTAGTGCCTAATGGGTGGAGGCTACCACCCCAATTTCAGGGGTTTTGGACAAAGGGGTGATTTTTTGAGAATTTTTGAAATTTTAGTGACTTTGGGGCAGTTTGGGGGCAGAAAGTGGATCTGCCCCAGAAGTTTTTTCTGAGGTGTGAATTCTCATTCTATCATAGCAAATGAGATTTTTTTCAATTAAACAACTCTCATGACCCCACTTTCACTTTTTCACACTCTCTATTACTATGAATAATATGAGGAAGTAATCAATTTACCACACTTCACCTTATGAAGACAAACCTCATAAAAATAAATTCACCAAAATTCACCCCTCTGCCCAATCACTCTTAAATTGGGGATGGGTGGTAGCCTCCACCCATTAGGCACTATCTACCAGCCCACCCCACTCCTTTGGGGCACATCCACTTTCTGCCCCCAATCTGCCCCAAAGACACCCAAACTTCAAATATTCCCAAAAAATCAGCCCTCTTCCCAATCCCCCTGAAATTGGGGTGGTAGCCTGCACCCATTAGGCACTACCACCCCACCCCACTCCTTTTGCCCAGATCCCATGCTATGCCCCCGAACTGCCCCAAAGTCACTAAAACTTCAAAAATTCACCAAAAATCAGGACTTTGCCCAATCCCCCTGAAATTGGGGTGGTAGACTCTACCCATTGGGCACTACTACCCCACCCCAAAATTTTGCCCCTGGGCCCCTTCCCCCCGAATCGATTCAGATTCAGATTAAATCCGAACCCGAAACGAATCAAGGGTGATTCGGGTGACCCAGATTCGGGCACAAAACAGAACAGGGGTGATTTGGTTCGGGTCTGAGCCGAATCACCCGAAAACCCGAATTGCACACCCCTAGTTGATTGTCACCTAGGATATAAATAAATATGAATGGATTGATGGATGGATAAATGAATGAATGAATGAATGAGCAAGCAAACCTCTGCCATTTTGCCAGAAAGTTTGCAAACATTATAACCTGGTCTTAAGTTAAGACATGTCTTCTCTCTCTCCTTTAACCAAGTTATTCTAGGATTATTATTTTTACCCAGCAATTTGGGAATTAGATTAAACATGGAAGGAATGGTTGAACTGGATCTTTTTAGCTTCTAAAAGTCTTGTTTTAAAGAACTGGAAAAATAGTTTTCCTCTGGCTATATATGACTCAACCATAGATCTTTGTGTGCTTACAACTTGGGGGGAAATACCTTTGACGAATGAAACGAAACAGTTCAACTGGGAAAATCTAGTCATCTTTCTTGGAATGTTTTGTGACATACTATCTATTACTTTTCCTTTTTTCCCTTCCCTTCATTATTTGTATATTAATGTGATATCCCTACATTGCAGTATATCTAGGTAGAATCTTACAAGTTGTTTTAATTTGTCTTTACATGCTAGCGGCAATTCATTCTCATGTGTGTACATGGAAATAAGCAAACTGACTCCAATGGGTCTTATTTCAAAGGAAGAGCATATACGATTGTGCTGTTTGTTGAACTATACATGTAATTCCTTTTTTAGAATTGTAATAAAATATTAGTGGGATTTTTAGTGGTGCCAAGCTGAACTGGGGTAAAGGGTTGACTTGCAAACAACTGAAGTTCCCTCAAAAAGTACAAATTCTTGGTGATTTACTCAAAAACACAAAGATGTTCATGAACAAATATCCTTTCTTTGTACAACAACAGCAACAACCAGATGTGCTGCACATCAGCACACAGCAACAAGGACTTGAAATGCATATTAGTGGACAGGAACTGACTTGAAAATGAATAATTTAATGCACATTAGGATGTGCATTAGTGCATAACAGTGAGCTAAAGGGGGGGGGCTTTTACCACCCATGCTATGTTTACTCAGAAGTAAGCCTCATTAATATCAGTGACACTTAATATCCATGTGTGAGTGCATAGGACGCAGCCATAAAGCAACATTTATTTTTAACACCAAATTAAAAAGTTTGTGTACATCAGAATACAATAAGGGTGTCTTTAAAAAAAAAAACACCTTAGCATGTACTTCAGCACACAATGGGCTGGTCCTCATGATTGGGCAATGTTAGTTATGCTGCCAAAAGTCAGGAACAGAGGAAAACGAAAGCCAGTTAAATTGATTGTGTGCCAGCTCAGGGGCGTAGCTAGGGAAGAGGGGGCCTGTGTTCATCCGTATCTCTGGCGGCCCCCCAGAGTGAGGGAGATAATGAATAAAATAAGGAGGGATGGAGCTGGAGGGCCCTTAGGAGCTGGGGGCCCATGTTCTTTGAACCCTTTTGCTCAATTATAGCTACCCCCCTGTGCCAGCTCCAATGTCAATTGGGCACTGCACCCATTCAACCTAAGATCGAATCTAGGGTGTTAGTCATAGTTGAATGTTGTTGGCATAGTGCCCAGCTGCACTTAGAACTGGTACATGATCACTTTCACTGGATTTCATGGTAGCCCACATGCCTCTGCCTGACAGCTCTTGGCAACATATCTAACATTGCCTGATTGTGTGACGCAGCCAAGTAATTGGGCTGAAAAAAGTGTGAGGACAATGTTCTTAAAATTAAAAATAAAGTAACAAAGTAGATCAGGAAAATTAGATCAGGGAAAGAGTAGGTGCAGATATATTTTATTTACGACCCATAGTCAGTTTACAAATCAACTAGAAATAGTAGAATAAAAGGTAGAAATAGTAGAATAAAAGAATAAAACTGTTAACCTACAAGAGGTTAACAGTTGCTAGAAAATAATAAAATATCAATCACATACAGTACCAGTCAAAACTGGCAATTGCTAACAATAAAATATTATTATTATTAATATTTATTTATTTAATTTCTATACCGCCCTTCCAAAAATGGCTCAGGGTGGTTTACACAGAGAAATAACAAATAAATAAATAAGATGGCTCCCTGTCCCCAAAGGGCTCACAATCTAAAAAGAAACATAAGATAGACACCAGCAACAGTCACTGGAGGTACTGTGCTGGAGGTGGATAGGGCCAGTTACTCTCCCCCTGCTCAATAAAGAGAATCACCATGTTTAAAAAGTGCCTCTTTGCCCAGTTAGCAGGGGATATAAATTTATAAAATATAAATATAAACTAAAAATTCAGGAAGAGCACACGCATGAAATTAAAAAACTGACGTAACCACATAGCATTAGAGCAGAACTTCACCACCTTATATGTAATAGATGGAGATTGATCTGCCAGAAGATAAGAAACACAAAAATCTTCTGAGCATTCTTGAACGGGTGCCAGACAGGGACGTGCAAGTAGAAGGTAGTTCCTTTTTTCCTCAGCCTTTTTGCACTCTTCGAAACAGCAGTTTTCACACTGAAAATTGACGATCACAAAAGTTCAGCTCAGTAATATTCATAAGTTCTTCACTTGAGCTTATTGTGCCCAGTGGTAGCAAATGGAGAGCAAGGCACATCTGTTTTGCAGCATTCATTTGTGACTCTCCCAAACACACAGGAGGGTAGGAGAAGAAAAATGCCTTCTTATAACAGAAAAAATGCAGCACATACATAGCACAAAATGAGTTCTTGCAAAATGTAAAGGTCCCCCCCTCCTTAATGAGCACAGAATCCAGCATAGTTGGGGGGGGGGGAGTGAGAGAAAATGGAGACTATACAGGATAGAGACTGTCTTTTAACACGCACTGCCCTTGTTCTAATTAGGAGTGCCTACTGTTACCTTAATATAAATAATTAACCACAGTAATGATAACAAGAGACAAGAGCAACCAAAGGAAAAGCCAGCTTTTAAAACAGCAAAGCAGAAGCAGGCCTTTGGAGGAATCCAAAGTGATGTGTGGCTAAGAGGCCGGAATGCTGCTCACATTCCCTAATCACAGGGGAGGAGTCAGACCAGTGGAGGAAGAAAGAGGTTGTGCATGAGTGCAGAAACGATTTTCTTTCCTGCTAACTGATTTGCATTGCCCGTAAATCTAGGCTAACATTCAAAAGCCTAAAATTGATGCCAAGGAAGCCTGTAATGAATGCAAGCTTAACCAGTTGAGGTTGTATATCTCGATGTTTACTCTTTTGTACAACCAGCTCCAGCTATATCAGTAAATAGTTCCTGTCTTTTCTGTATCCTGAAAAGTTATCCCAATAACCATTGTCCCATTCTCTGTTATCCATCCATCCATCCTGTAAGATAGGCTAGGCTGATACTGTCTTACAGAGGTCATTCACACAATAAAACACTGATTTTCTACTGGGTTTGGGCTTTTCTACTGAATTTTCTACTGGGTTCTACCTGGGTTTGGGAGCTGTTTCTGCTCCCAATTTCCAGTTGTGTGGAAGCAGGGTAGGGGGAAAACCTGGGTAGAAGTGATTGTGTGGAAGCAAGGTAGGAGGAAAGGCGACCCGGGTTTTCCTCCTACCTTGCTTCCACACAACCAAAAATTGCTCCCAACTCCCAAACCTGGGTAGAACATAGTTTTTGTTTGTGTGAATGATCTCATAGTCTGCCAAGCAGAGAGCAACTGTCTCAAGGTCACCTAGTAATCTTCATGGCTGATATTAGGGATCTGAACCAAGTATTCTGCAAAGATCTATCACAGAGAGGAAAGCCATTTTAGTGCAACTTATGACTGCAGGACTGGTGGTCCCCCATAAAGAGTTGGTTTGTTTGGTTATGATTAGAATGTCAGTCAATGAAATAATTGTAAGCTGGTCAAGAGATAACTAGGCATTCATGCCCAGTGTTTATATATGTATTTTACAGTAATGGCCCTCTACAGAAGTAAAAGAGACAACTGATTCAGCATTGCTCTGGGCCCAGAAAATATTTTTTCATCTTTTTCTTGGAGAAACCATTTTAAGGTTCTGTGGAGCTGGCTTTCCCTTTGGAAGTGATTGGTCGATGTTGCCAATGGTCTGAATACATGTATTACAAGGTTCAAGGAATGAGCTGCTAGGTACATTGATGGAGTTATCCAGATCTATAAGGATTTTACCTTCCAGCAAACCTAGCAGAGTCTCTTGGTTTTTCCCTTGTGCCCTTTACCATTGATTAATGAAGCCTCAATATACAAGTATCATAATGATTCTCTTCTCAATTGACCTTCCTCTCACTTCCTACCTTGAAAGTTTCCTCTCCCACAGATCCTTCCTGACTTTCTTAGTCTCATTTTATTTTGTTCTTTTAAAATCTCTTTTAGCCAGTTTCTTTCACTCCAGCCACTTCCCAGAATTCTGTTCTGTATTATTTCCTAATGGTTCCAGGGACTACATCTTAATCTTTGCTGCTGCTAAATTATGGATACATTCATACAACCATTTTGTTCATGCCAAGATCACTTTGTAGTAGAGATCTTCACAGATCCTATGTTGAAACTAATAATTAGATAATGGCTCAACAGACATTAAATGTGTATTGGGTTGTATCCAAAATGTGTATAGAACTATTCTCAAAAACATGGGTGGAACTGTAAATTATGAATAATGCATGGATATCATTTAATCAGCATCCCTGTGTCAAGCTCTCTCCTCTGTATAACATGTATAACATTTAATAATTTACAGACCATTACATCTTTTCTCCACTGGCAGTAGCTGTTGATGGTGAATCACCTGCTATGACATCATCACTACCCATCAGAGAAGAAAACATCTCAGCCTGGGAATACAATTTTCATTGAGAGCCCAATGTTGTTCATAACATATAATCCCATCCCAGATACTCAAGGCTCTCCGTTGAGAGCAGACTGCAGGAACTCACTTCACAGAGAAAAAACAAATATTTATCTGGGTCCACCTTTTGGGAAACAAAGAAAGACAAGAATTTTGGCAGCAGTAAGAGCAGCATCATAGATCTGAGGAGGTATTTGTTCTTCCCTACCAGGAAACTCTAGGGGGAGATATCACCATCTGTTTCTTTTTTTATTATTATGATGCCGTTTGGGACAGATTAACTTGTCACAGAGTTTTTTCCAGTCTTTGGTGCAAACCTCTGTTTATCTGCTTCAAATGAAAACACTTCATTTTCTAAACATTATCAGATTAGGACACAGCATCAAATAGTTAATCAAAACACAACCTTGAGCAAATAAGTTAATAAAACTGTGTCCTTTAAAATGTCTTCTTACCACCCAAGACCCACCAGACCCACCACAGTCACGATATTCTTATCAGTCGGAAGAAACTAGAAATATTAATTGACATGTTGTCAGTGTTTGATTAACATTTCTGAATTTTAGGCTAAAATCAGGGGAAGATTCAACAGCTAACCTACCACCTCCATGGAACAGTTTCTCTTTATACATTCATTCTATTCATCATTGAACAAGGAGTTTAAAAAAAATGCACACATAATCCCTTGCTAAGTTTACTATAGAAAATCACATTGTGTTCCAAAGCCAAAATCATTCTAGCCAAAGATAAAGTTTTTAAAGACTGAATTGGACCCCTGTGTTTCTCTTAACTAGACACCTGAGAATGAAAAACACAACTGTCAAGATGTCTCCTATCTGGCAATACAAATAACTTAATCCATTTACTCACTAGCTGGAATCCTGCTAGCAGGGAAGCAAGTACATGCTAATTAAATGCTTGGGTTCTTTTTTAAATGCTTACATTACACCCCCAATGAAAAGCATATCAACAACAAATTGTGTGTGTCTGTGAGTGTCTTAAAGAAATCATTGGGCTTTCCCCTGCTTTACCTTCCAGTTTCTTCTTAAAGCAACAGTTGTTAGCAGAAAAAAATATCACAAATTAGAGATCTGCTTCACAATTACTGCTTCAAATTATATTGGAGATATTGGATGGGGAGGTCTAAAGTGATACTACTAATGGAAACTAGGTTGAATCTAAGAAGGATAAAACAAAACTAAATGACAGATATTTTGTCTGAGGTGTTCAGTTGAACTAATTCAAAAGTTAGTGGGGGCTATCCCGTATGTTAAGATTCTCTCTCTCTCTCAGCTTTTGTATAGGCTTCAGTTTGAAGGAGGTGGATTTTCATAGTGTTCTGATATCAGATGCTTGAGTGTTGAGCCACTTGCCATGAATATGTTCAGGTCGATGGAAAAATAATGGAGAATGAGCACTGTGAACATGTGACCTTGTGAGGAATGTACACAATGTAGCAATCTGAAGAAGCAATTGTGAAGTACTGTCTGTGTTATCATAACAATCAGTTTTTATTCTTCTTCGTGGTTTTATGTCATGTTACATTTACTTATGTTTAATCATGTTTGAACAATGAAATATTTTTTTAAAATTTCACATTTCTCAGTCAATATGCATAGAGTCCACACTGGAGAATAAAACTATACTGGCAGAATTTTATGCAATGCTCAGTAAATATATACTTTCCATCTGGAAAATGTGTATATTTTGCAACCATTATGTAGATTGTCTAATCAGTGTGCTCGTTATCTGTTTTTTATAGATCCTTTCCAAGACATATTGAACAATATAGATGGAACTGCAGCAGCTTACTCTGGGAATCAGCAAAATTATGAATTATATTGGCTGAATCTCTGTCTTCCAACCAGAGGTGCACCTAGGTAATTTTGGAGCCTGGACCTAAAGGCCTTTGGAGCCCTACCTGCTGCAAATTAAGCATCATTTTTTTAAGCATGTAGGTTCTTGAGGGCACAAACCACACCACGCAGGACAGACTAAAGAGGATTTGGGGGCCCGCAGGGGGAGTAGACTCTGGATCTTGGCCCGAAGTCCAGGGGTAAGAGTGACTCTGCATGTAGCAGAGAGCCAGCATGGCATAGTGGTTAGAGTGGTGGACTAGGACCAGGACCAGGACCAGGAAGACCCGATTTCAAACCCCTGCTAACTTGGCAAAGAGGTACCTTTTAATGTGGTGATTCTCTTTATTGAGCACGGGGAGAGTAATTGGCCCTATCCACCCCCAGCACAGTGCCTCCAGTGACTGTTGCTGGTGTCTCTCTTATGTTTCTTTTTAGATTGTGAGCCCTTTGAGGACAGGGATCCATCTTATTTATTTGTTATTTCTCTGTGTAAACCACCCTGAGCCATTTTTGGAAGGGTGGTATAGAAATGAAACAAACAAATCCATCCCTGTTCAGCCATGAAGCTCACTAGGTGACTCTGGGCCAGCCATTTATTTCTCAGCCCAGCCTACCTCACAGGGTTGTTGTAAGGATAAACATAGCCATGAACACCACCCTGGGGTCCTTGGAGGAAAAGTGGGATATAAATGTAAATAAACAAATAAAATGTAGGGCTCTATCCCTGCTCTCATAACCAGAGTGAGTGAATGTGTGTAGGGTGCACAACTCAAACACCCTGGTGAGCCTGAATCAACTCTGACTTGGTCTGTGGGAGCCAAGGTCAGTTTTCAGTGCATTGATTATTGAATTAAAACTATTAAAAATTATTAAAGCAATATTGAAATAGATCTAATTTAAAAACAAAAACCAGACAATTAGGGCTGTTTGTGCAGGGCTGCTCCAACCACTACAGTACATCAACACCCACTCCCCACAATCTACTTGTAGATTTGCAAAGATTTCCCCACCTTTGCATTAACTGCTCTCTCCCTTACTCTGTATTCATTCAGAAATCAGCATCCCAACCATGTTTAATCATAGCAAGAGTTCAGTTTTCCTAACATGTGCGCGCATGCCTTACCATCAGTCACTATCAGAATGTGCTAAATCCCACGTTCCCACCCTAGCAAAGAAAACCCAAACCAGGTGATATGGATAGGAAGTTTTCAACATTTGCTGCACCTGCATGAGCCCTGGTCATCTCAAACATCCCCTCAAAACAGAAAACTGCAGGCGAGAAGAGACTGTCCCACACAGCTCCCGTTGCAGCTTCCCAAGTCAGGATGGCAATGGATTGAAAAAATCAGGAGAGGCTTCCTAAGGTTGCAGTCCTATGCACACTTACCTGGGAATAAGTCCCACTGAATGGAATGGGGCTTATTTCTGAGTAAACATGCATAGACTTGCCCAGCAGCTGGAGGGCTGAGAGCCTGCCCTGAGCCCACTTCTCATTCAGCACACTCTTTCCCCGGGCCCACTCCACACACATACCTGACCTGCCTGACCGCAGCCCCGGTTTTGGATTCGTGGTGATAGTGGGTTCAGCAGCAGCAGCACATCCTGCGGGAATGGAAGTATGGGTACACACACACATGCTCTTGTGAGCATAAAGCGTGGTGCTGGTCACTGGTGGTCACAGGTGTTGCGCGTGAGAGAGCGAGGGAAGCTGAAGCATGCACACCCACGGAGCAGCTGTGATCACACGTAAGCATGCGGTGCGATTCAGCGTGCGTCGCTGAATAGCGGAGGGAGGAGTGATTTTGCCAGTGCCGTGTGCAGGCGGTGCCTCAGGCATGAGGACAGAGGGAGCGCGCGCTGGGGCTGCCTGCACCTATCAGCCAGCCCCAGCCACGAGAAGCACATGGGCGAAGAAGAGGGAAGGCAAGGCAGGCAGCCAGCTAATTAGAATCACTCGGCCAAGAGGGACTGGGACTGGACTGGAGGAGACGAGACAGGAGACGAGAATGGAAGGGCGGGGAGCAGCGGCAGCAGCAACCAGGCAATGACGAGAGTCAGCACGCTGCCAGCACCAAATACAGAGGGGCAGACCCAGACCGTTCAAGCCAGGCATGTGTGTGTCGCAGGCAGGCATGACTGAGGAAGGAGCACCTGCGCGCGCCGGGAAGGCTGCCTACACACAGCCCCAGCAGCCCTGAGAAGTGAGTGACGGCGCGTGTGCAAACAAGGAGGCTCAGGCAGCCAATTAGAATTAGAGATAAGATGGTGGCGGACGCTCGCAGCCAACTCAGGAGGGACTCTCCTCACTGCCTGCTGGCAGCTGTGATGTGCTGCCGCCGATTCTTCTCATCTCCTGTCCCGACAGGAGATTAGAATGGGCAGCAGCAGCAGCAGGCAATGCAATGAGGAGACTGAGAGTCAGCACAAACAGTTGAGCAGCAACACCAATACAGAACGGAAAGAAGGGGCAGGCAGGCGTGCGGGGCCCTTGAAAATGCGGGGCCCGTAGCAAATGCTACATTTGCTACTACGTTAATCCAGCCCTGAGCAGCAAGGCAATCACCTTCTTAAAAACAGTTCTGTCTATTTCACAGACAAGGTCTTAGGATTGCAGTCTAAAACACTTTGGACGAGTTTTTAATGTCTGGACGTTCTTTTAAAGGTGAGAACCAATGAAGATATTATTATAGAAAGCTAGCAGCCATGAGGATTTGGTGAGAGTTGGGCGTGGGCAGTAGCCTAGGGCCAATTGTCCCACTGTATTCTATATCATGAAAACATGGCTGGATTAAGGTTTTGGGGGGCTCACTTAGAAGGCTAAATGGATGAGCTTTCATCCCAGAAGAATGATAGGGAAGGGAGCAGCTTGATAGCTTGATCCCACATAGCTTGATGGAGGGGAGTATGGGGGGATCTTCAGAAATAGCTTCAGATTTGGCAAAAGAGGGCCGGAGAGGCTTTTAAAGATGGGGGGGGGGGATTTTGAACATGTGATTCAACTCTGGGAATCACTTTTGCAGGAAGCTCAAAGCACAGTGGGGATATATATTTGTGATATGCTTTACAGTGGGGGCCAAGGCTCTCATTTTCTTTCCAACAGCTTGCACAGGAATTTTGAGTTGTAGCCTGCCCACCCCCTCCTCAAATGTAGCTTTCTGCATGCTGCTTCTTCTGTTCACCAACATTATCTTCTTCTGCCAGTTGGGACTAACTTCCCCCTCCCCAGGAAAGTACATCCAACATTGATTTCCTGCATTTCACAGATTTCCTGCCTACCGAGCAGAGTGCTCTTTTGCCTTGCATGTAATTGTTAGAGGACTAAGCGGTATGTTTTTCACTCCTTGTTTATTTCTGTTATGCTTCTTTTCTATCTCCTGTCGGATTCAGAGTGACAGTCAAAAGAGGAGGATGGGGGAAGGCTCCTATTGGCTATTGCTCTCCTTCCTCTTCCTCCCTGCTTTTCCTAACCCCCCTGCTAGACACACACTCAGCCAGGCAGCTGAATTGCCCACCCCTAAGCAGCAGCCAGCAGACTCTCCACCACAATGAGGCCCCTCTCACTGCCTGCAGGGTGACCGTCTGTCTCACTCGGGTTTCAGCGCAGTGGAGCAGAGCACACAATATGGCACTAGCAGCCACTGATACCCCTTGGCCCCACCACACTAACACTGTGGTGGCGGCCTGCACTGCCATGCCCTTACTCTCAGATAGTGAAGAGGAGGAGGAAGTGGGCAACCCTCTAACAGAGCAAGAGGAGGAGAGTTCATTTGTCAGGCTGCAGGAAGAAGCTGAGGCAGCCCAAATTGAGGCTGCAGGTCCCAAGGGGCCATCAGAAGCAGACCAGCTGCGGGGGTCAGCAGTCAGACTTGGAGCTGCTAGAAGTACAAATGATAACCCCCGAAGAATGAATGCGTACCAAGCATCAGCTACAGCATGAGGCACAGCTGCAGCCTTTGAGATGAAGTGAACGTCTCTGTAACAAGGCAGACAAATGCTGAATTTACAGCAGCTGGCTGAGGAAGGAGGCAATTAGCCAAGCGCTATAAATCTGTCAACAGACCACAGCCAAGTTGCTAGAAGCAACATGTCATTCCTGGAGCGCTGCTGCAGCCCCAGCCTCTGACTCTGAAGGATTCCAGCTCATGTTGGCTTTGGAGTTTCTGGCTTTACCTGACCAACCCTTGTTCCCTGCTCATGACCAGACTGCTGTGCCCAGTCACTATTCCATCCGTGGAAGAGGCATTGCACCTTGTTGGGCTCTGGACCCGTGGACATCTGGTGAGTGAACCAGGTTGTGGGGGAAAGGCAGTTTGAACCTGATACTTCCAGTAAAGTAAAACTCTTGTGTTTTCTTTGCAGACCAGAGAGGACTTTGAGGAGTTGCCTGCAACCCTGCCTGAGCTGCCTGTTTAAAGGAACATAGGGAGCTGGTAGCAGGCTGTTCTGGTAGAGGGTTTGTAAGAAGATGATGGTAAACCTTTCTGATCTCAAACTTGGGAGAGAACTGTGTCTCAAAGTGTGTCTCACCTTCTGGAAGTGCTTTTTCAAGTCTCTAAACCTTTTCATGAACCCAACTTGGACAAGTTTATTACTAACATTTTGGAAGCATCCATCTGCCATACTACTATTGGCTTTTAGCCATACTACTATTGGCTCATGATAGCTACCATGCTTTCTGTTGGACCTTGCAGCAAAAACCAGAAGTACAGTTTGGAGATTTCTTGGACAATGCATATAATCATCACGTTTTCTAAGATTCACTTAGAAATCATGGTGTATATATGTCATTAGTATGGAAATTCCCCATGCAGTATAGAGGATCCATATGGCAAGCCATGCTACACATGACATAAAGAAAGAATACCCACCAGTAGTGGAAGATGTTTAGTAGACTGGTCATCAACTGCAAGTGTTAATTTACAAAGATAATATCTCCATTGGCTCCAGTGCCAGTTGCTCTATTGGACCTCTCTGGCTCTGAAGAAGCAAATTATCCTACCTTGATATAGGCCATTGTGAGCAGATAAAATCAGAGGGTAAACCTGTAGCTGAATTAGGGAGCTTTTATTGAGAAAAAATTAATAAGCTGAACTGTTATTTTCATGAGTGACTGCATTTCTTAAGCTCACAGCTGCATACTGTTCATTTTATTTACAGCCCAGTAGGATGTCTTTACACTTTACAAGTAACTGTGTGGTTTATTTTGTTTTCCCTTTGCTTGTGACAAACATTTCCAGGAAAACAGCAAAGGTTCTCTAAGTCACAGAAAATGACAGGCTGTTCTAATGAGGGTTTCTGACACTGCAGATAACAAAGAGAAGGATGTGTTGATTTTTGTCGTTAAAAGAAAGAAAGCCTTATATCAACAGAAAATATTTACTGTTCCTATTAAAAATGAATTAACAGAAAACAGGAAACCTTTTAATCAAAGTTTTTATCACACTTTCCCCATTTCCATTTAAATGCAAATTTGAAATCTTCTCTCCAAACCAATAGGAATCCAGAGATGAACATAGCCTTTGCTTTAATAAGGATAGGAGTCTGTTGCATTAGAACACTGGGCCAAAAATGCAATAGCACTCTATGGGGCCAATGGGAACATTTTATTTATTCTTTGCTGCTATGAAGATACCTTCATAACAGACTTATGAACAGCATAGTATTAATATATTTGGCTGTTTTGAAGCCTACTCTGCAGAGTACTGTGGGAAGTTCAGAGAGACAGAGAGGTATGTGGACAAGACCTTCAGGGAAGTGGTATAGGCATCCCACTCCAAGGCGGCCAGGTTCGTTCCCTTGAGACCAAGGTGGCGGATCTGGAAAAGCTCAGAGAGGTATTTGGATGAGACCTTCAGGGATGTGCTAGAGGCATCCCACTCCAAGGCAGATAGCTCTTCTGCTGTCAGGGAGAATGAAGGACTTGGGGAAGGAGGACATCTGTCTGAGGAAGAGGGAAATACTCCTTTAGAAGGGACCCTTTCTGTGGATGATGAGCCCATTTCCCCCTTGTGCAGCAGGAGCCTCCTTGTAGAGGGTGATTCAGTCATTAGGGGTATAGAGAGATGGGTCTGTGACCCATGTGTTGACTGCACAGTGACTCGCCTGCTTGGTGCAAAGGTTTCATACATCACACAGTATCTAGATAGGCTGTTAGGAAGTGCTGGGAAGAAGCCCGCTGTTGTGATGCACATTGGTAACAACGATGTTGGAATATGTAGTTGGCGGGTTAAGCCCGCTCTCCCAACAGAACCCTCTCAGGCTCTACACAGAGATCATGTATAGAGCCTTAATGAGGGAATTAAAGGGATTAAAGGGGATATGGCAGAATTAAAGGGGATATGGAGGTTGCAGAGAAGCTAAATTGGTTCTTTGCATCTGTCTTCAAGGCAGAAGATACTGAGCATATAGAGCTGTGTGAACCGGCTCACAGTTGACCCGGTTTGCCCTCAAGCTGGACTGGGCCTGGTTCAGCTCAACCTCGAGCTGAAACATGCAACCCCAGCTGGTTCGGGGCCGGCTTGGGGGTTATAACATTTCTTTTAAAATTTAGAATGACTCCCTGGTGAGTGACTCACTGGCCTCAGGAGATGCTGGTGTAGCCATGGGAGGTCTCTGCAGTCTCCCTCTCCCACCTCTCCCCAGTCCTCTAAGGGCCATTTTTGCTTTTTTTCAAGCCATTCCAGCTCTTTCCCCAGTGGCAGCAGCCATTTTTGAGGCTGCTACACATGCACCCTGGCCATTTGTGTTGCCTGGGTCACGTTAGAACCCCCCAAATGGTTCAAATTTGAGCTGAGCTGGGGGGAGGGGGGTGGGTTGTTGATACAAACCCAAACATGCCCTGTTCTGTACAAGTCCACTTCAGATTCGAGCCGAACTGGGCAATCTGGTTTTTTGCACACCCTTATTCATCAGTCTTCAAAGGTATACAAACAAAAATAGTGATGGCGAGAGATCCCTTGCTTAATTTGGATTAATTGAGAAAATCCAAAAAATCAAGAAAGATTGAATTATTTTCTTAAGGCTAAAGAAATGCCCACTTCTTTCCACCAGCCTTCCTGCTCAGTTTTCCAGCCTGCAAACCATTTTCTTGGCTTGAAGCACTGATTTGCAAGAGATTTACCCTTTCATTCATGCCCCTGGGGTCAGCAGCAGCAGCAGTAAGTGCTGAGGGGAGGGTCATTTCTTCCTGCCTTAACTTAATGTACAATATGCCAGAGGTAAAGTAGTGGCACAGGGAGCCCTCCCCCGCTCCCTGTACTAAGTTTGCATTGTCCTGATTCACTGAGTCCTTGGCATGTCTGGAAAAAAAGCTGCAATGACCTTTGGAAACTGGAAACTTTGAAAAGGCTACTGACTTCCCCAAAGTCACCACACTTGCTTCCTGACTGAGCATGTCAGGACAACAAAGAAAACAAGATGGTGAGGGAAACCCTCCCCGCGCCACTTCTTAACTCCTAATATATTCAGCATTAGGGCAACTGAGGGGGGAGGAGTGGCAACTGGTTCAAATGATCTGGGGGAACATAAAATGGCCACAGGTGTGGGGTGTGCTTGTCCCCTGTTCTCTGTCAACCTCTCTCCCTCTCTTGTTTTGCCCTGTCCTGAGCCCAGCAGGCAACTCATGTGTCAACTGGGGACTGAACTCCCCATCCACTCAGAGGAGTGGGTGAATTACTACCTGGGTGAATTACCAGCCCACTGGGCTCGATACAGGAAGAAAGGTAGCTGGGATGGGACCAAACAGGTTCACATACTGCACTTGTGACTCATTTTCCACTGCCCTTTTGTACTGGTCACCACTGGCTGGGGGGACATGGGGAGCTAGTAGAGGTGTGGTGGAAAGATGATGGTAAGCTTTTCTGATCTCAAGCTTGGATGAGAACTTCGAATCTTGGAAGTCTGAAAGCTTAGAAGAGGCTTACGACGTGTGCCTCACCTCCATGAAGGGCTTTTTCAAGTCTCCAAAGTTCTCTCTATGAGCCCAACTTGGAGGACTTCATTGGCTTCTCTAAAAACACTCTTGTGAAATCCAAGCCAATATAAATTTGACAGCCACCACAAAAGCACTTAGTCTACAAGAAGCAAGAATGTAGAAAGAAATTAAATTGAGCATTAACAAAGGCAAAAATGCCGTCACAGTACTGCTGCTTGAAGACATGTTTTAAAAAAACACACAAGTTGAGAGTAAATGTACACTCCAAATCAAAAAGACAGGCAGAAAAGTAAAGGAGAACCAACATCAGTAAACAGCTGTGGGAAAAATATTTTAAAGATTGAAAGAAAGCTTTAAAAATGGAAATCAAGCCCAAATGAGAAAAACAGAAAGCAACATCAAATCTGCCAAGTTAAATGTAAAGCTGTAATAAATGCAGGCCAAGATAGAATTTAAGGAGCAATTAGTTTGGCACACAATAGGCACACATAAAATGGACAATATGATTTTATATTAGTACAATAGAAACAGGAAGGCTTCTAGAGATCTGGTGCGGCCATTGGGCTATCAACATGTAAAAGAAGCAGTCAAGGAAGCTAAATTGACTGCAGAAAAGCTGAAAAGGAGTCTTACAGATTACTCACTGTGGCAGATACCTAAACATCCTTATTAGGGAATGGTTCAAAGAATATTCCCAAACTGAGTTGCCAATGGAAAAAGTTATAACCTATGGTGATTCAGTTCAGTCAAGGCTTCTTAAAAACACCAACCACCTAATATCCAGTGAGGAGGCGACTAAATATCTGATGCTAAATATCTGTGTTAAATTTCTGATGATGAGCTATTTATTATTAGAGCTGTCTTGCATTTAAAATAATCTATTGAGCAAATGGGATTTGACTAATTAATCAAGTAATTAATTGATTAAATTTGCATATAGTAAAAACAATATTTGAGTGGGTAACATACTATGTTTTTAGAACCTTTAAAAGCCATTCAAAATATTAAGAACCTTGAAAGAAGCCATTTAGAACTAGAGGCAGTGTGGGGCAGTGGTTAGTGTGTCAACCTAAGACTAAGACCAGGGAGATCTGGATTCAAATCTGCACTCAGCAATGAAGTTTACTGGGTGCTTTGGGGGGAAATCGCCACCTTTCAGCCTAACTTACTTCACAAAGTCATTGTGAGAATAAAATGAGACCTGGAGGAATAATGTGGCAAAAGAAATGCAAGGACACAATAAGGGATCCAAAGAGAGAGTTTGATGAGAATATACCTAGAAGTGTCAAGGGGAATAACAAAAACTTCTTTAAATATATCAGAAGTAGAAAACCTGCCAGGGAGGCGGTTGGACCCTCAGATGATGAGGGTGTGGAAGGCTTTCTCAGTACTTAAACACTGAAAGAAAACAAAACAAACCCTGCTTACCTAACACATCATGGAAACCTTTTAGCTTTTAAAGAAAAATATATTGTGAGCCGCTCAGAGAACAATTGTTATGGGATGGCTTCTTCTTCATATTTGTATCAGTAGCAATATAGCAATGGAGTTTGGACTAGACAAGTGTGCTGCATTAATAAGGAACAGAGAAAACATAACAAAAACAGAAGGAATAGAACTGCCCAATGGAAGCAACATCAAGAACCTGGAAGAGAAAGAACATTACTAATACTTGGGCATTTTCCAGGCTGATAACATTGCACACACTGAAGTTAAAAGAAAAATTGGATGTGAATACATCAGGAGAGTTAGAAAAATCCTAAAGTCCAAACTCAATGGCGGGAACATCATACAAGCCATAAACACCTGGGCTATACCTATTATTAGATACACTGCATGAATAATAGACTGGACTCAGGAAGAGCTAGAGACGCTAGATCGTAAGACCAGGAAAATCATGACCATCAATTATACTCTGCACCCATGCAGTGATGTAGATAGGCTATACCCCCCATGCAGCTCAGGTGGAAGAGGAATGCTGCAAGTCCATCAAATAGTAGAGGAGGAGAAAAGAGGCCTTGAAGAATATATCAAGGACAGTGAAGAAGATGGTCAATAACGAGAAACTATTCAACACCAATGAAACAAAGCAGGCCTACAAGAAAGAACAAGTCAAGAACCGAGCAGAAAAATGGAAAAATAAGCCATGGCCTGGTCAATATTTGCACAATATAACTGGAAAATCAAACATCACTAAGACCTCGCAATGGCTTAAGAATGGCAACTTGAAGAAAGAAACAGAGGGTTTAATACTGGCACTAAGAACAAATGCAATAAGAGCAAAAGTCGAAAAATCAACAACAAAGAGCAAGTGCCGCCTTTGTAAAGAAGCAGATGAAACCATCAACCACCTAATCAGCTGTTGTAAAAAGATCACACAGACTGACTACAAACAAAGGCATGACAAGGTAGCAGGGATGATACACTGGAACATCTGCAAAAAATACAAGCTACCTGTAGCCAAAAATTGTTGGGACCATAAAATTGAAAAAGTTGTCAAAAATGAAGATATAAAAATATTATGGGACTTCCGACTACAAACAGACAAACATCTGCCACACAATACACCAGATATAACCGTAGTCGAGAAGAAAGAAAAACAAGTCAAAATAATCGACATAGCAATACCAGGGGACAGCAGAATAGAAGAAAAAGAAATAGAAAAAAATCACAAAATACAAAGATCTACAAATTGAAATTGAAAGGCTGTGGCAGAAAAAGACCAAAATAATCCCAGTGGTAGTTGGCGCCCTGGGTGCAGTTCCAAAAGACCTTGAAGAGCACCTCAACACCATAGTGGCCACAGAAATCACCATCAGCCAACTTCAAAAGACAACTTTACTGTGAACAGCCTATATTTTGCAACGATGTCTATAATAATAACAACAATATTGACAATAAAACTGATAATAAAATTCAGCCATCCCAGGTCCTTGGGAAGGACTCGATGTCTGGATAGAACAAACCAGTCAATAACACCATTCTGACGGGCTAAACGAGAAATAATAAATTAATAAAGCAGTCTGATCAATCAACTGCAATCCTATGCTTACTTACAATACAATTCCATGCTTACTTACTTCTGAGTCAGTCCTATTAAACTCAGCAGGACTTACTTCTGAGTTGTTATGAACAGAATCAGGCCACAACAATGGCAATCATCTTTGTGATAGAATTATATTTGTGATAGGTAGTATATTTATCATGAATGGTAAGAAAAACAAGCTGGAAGAAAATACTCACACAGCCTGATATGCAATGAACCTCCCATTTTTCAAACTGCCGTTCTCAAAATAAAGAAAAAGGGGCACATACCACAAATTTTGAATTTACTCTGCTAGCAACACAGATGGTTAGGAGATGGAGCTTGTCATGTAAATTAGGTACATCGTTTGCCCCTATTCATGTTCTTAAAATGCATTTAGTAATTGGCCAGAAAATTAAAGATGCATATCTTTGCACAAGTTCAAATAGTGAGACATACATCTGTGAAATACATCTGCAAAAGCTCCCTGAAGCTGGCTGCCAAAGGTGCATTTTGGACCTTCCTAGAAAATCAGTTTGTAGTACAATACATGCCCCATTAGTTATTTTTACTCAGAGACAAGCACAAATTTATTTTTCTCCCAGGTGTGCTTATGCTGCTCTCGGCATATGAATTTTCCCAGCACTCTTACTGTCCTGAGGATCTAACAGCAGAACTTGTTAGATGACTATGGGGCTATTCTCATGATCAGCCAAAATCGGGCTAGGAGAGCCTAGCTCAGTTTTGGCTGATCGTGTAAACCACCGGGCTCGCAGGTGAGCCCGGTGGCTTACAAGCGGCTAGCCTGCTTCTTTAGCCCTCCCCTTAGCCCGGTTTTGCGGAGCGAGCGCTCTGCAAACCCGGGCTTTCTGATCGTGAGTAGCCGCAGCGTGGCTCCACGGCACGGCTACTCATGAGGAGACCCCGGAGGGGAGACGAAAAGCTGCCTCCCGGCTCCGGGGGGTCTCCCCAGTATGCCGGCAATCGTGTGGGCAGCCAATGTGCGGGGAGAGCGGGCCTAGCCCGCTCTCCCCGCAAAAGCGGCAAAAGCGGGTCTCACTGATCGTGAGACCCGCCTCTATCTCAGATCCAAGCCCTGAATCTGCACTTTGGTAAGAAAAGGAGAACATAAGAAGTGTGACCTACCAGTTCAGACCAACATCCATCTACTCTCAGCCACAGCAAGGCAGAACCTTTGCAATGCTCACAAACAGGACATGGTTGATAGCCAACCTCTAAGGTTTGTCCTCATTTTCTAGTATTGTGAGGTCTACTTCCTGTAAACATGGAAGGTCCATTTAGCTATCAAGGGTTATTGCAGTAAATAGACAGGGCCAGTTTAAGCCTGCTGCAACTATTACAACTGCAGGAGGCCACAGCATTTGTGGGGAGGGGAGGGTCCATGGTGGGCTGGAGAATGTACAGAAGAACAGCAATAAATCTGCTTGTTGTCCCCTCTTCCAGAATCTACCACCACCACCAACAACGGGTTTCTTTCCTCATTTTTCTTGTCTACTTAGATCTAGTTTCAGGATATTCTTATATGCTCGGCTTCTCCCATCCTCCCCTTTTAAGCAATTCCTCCCTCTTATAGGATCTGTCCCTTTAGCATTATATGTTCAATTCAGATGTACTGCAGAACTGTGGGTGACATGGACCCATGGTTCCATGCCCCCTCCCCCCGTTCTCCTGTCCATGTTCAGAAGACAGGGAAAACTGCCTCTTTGCGGTCAGTGAGACTGCAGTCTGCAGAGAGGTGGGGGAGCTGGCTGTGCGGGCTTCCTTCTTGACAGAAGGACAGTCTGCACAACCAATCAGGCCAGAGTGAGGGAGGAGCTTCCTCGTTCAACTCCAGCTTTGTGGGTGGAAACTGCGGTGGCAGCATTCCTATGTAATGCTGGCACCACAAATCTGCAGTTAAGTGTAGTGAAACTTTACTTTGCCTGAAGGTTCAGTGTGGAGTTTGGCAAGGGAAACCACAAGTCCTTTTCACCCTTAAGTCCAGTTTTCCGAGTTTGGATGACTGGCTTCAGAAACCAGAGGTGAAGGGATTTCGAATTTCCTTTGTCATCGGAATGTGGCCCCATAGATTCATATGCCTTTAGGCTTTAGCTGCATTGGTTATCCCATTGCTGCATCAGATTTATTTATTTTATTTATAATTAAATTTTTATACAGCCTTTCATTAAAACAATAATTAAAATGTTAAACCAAACAATTTTTGGTTCTCTGCACACTTCAAATATGTGACCTGGAGGTTTTTAGTACAATTAAAGGGTTATTATGTCCAGAAAATGCCTTTCAGGGTGTGAGAAATTAGAGATCTATAGCCAGTCGTAAGAATATAAGAATATCTGTGCTGGATAAGGACCAAGGCCTATTTAATCAAGCATCCTGTTGGCCCACGAGATACCTCTGAGAAGCCCTCAGGGAAGAGGAGTGGGCATGCCAACTGGTATTCAGAGGCATCTTGCTTCTGAGGCTGGAGGTGGCCTATAGCCACCAGACTAGTAGCCATTGATAGACTTGTCCTCTATGAATTTGTCCTAAGTCCATTTTAAAGTCATACAAGCTAGTGGCCATCACCACATCCCATGGCAGAGAATTCCATAGATTCATTATGCGCTGTATGAAAAAGTAATTCCTTTTGTTGTCCTTAAATTTCCCAGCCTTCAGTTTCATGGGATGACCCCTGGTTCTAGGATTGTGAGAGGGAGAAAAAATTCTCTCTGTCCACTCTTTCTACTCCAAGCATAATTTAAAAACCTCCATCATGTCTTCCTGTAGACACCACCTTTCCAAATTAAAAAGCCCCAGATGTTGTAGTCTTGCTTCATAAGGATGGTGTTCCAGGTCTCTGATCATTATAATATTAGCATTTTTATTTTATTTTCATTCCCCTTCCTAATGATCCCTAACATGGACTTTGCCTTTTTCACAACTGCTGCACACTGAGTCAACACTTTCAGTGAGCTCTCCATCATGACCCCAAAATTTCTCTCCTGGTCAGTCACTGACATCTCAGACCTCATCAGTATATGTGAAGTTGGGTATATACCTGTATGTGAAGTTGGGAGTTCTTGCCCCAATATGCATCACCTTAAACTTATTTACATTTAACCACATTTGCCATTTTGTCTCCCCCACACCCAGTTTGGAGACATCCTTTTAGAGTTCCTCACAATTTGTTTTAGATTTCATTACCCTAAATAGTTGAGCGTCATCTGCAAATATGGCCACTTCACTGCTTATCCCGACTTCTAGATCATTTGTGAGCAAGATGAAGAGTACTATTCCCAGTACAAATCTCTGGGGGACCCCACTTCTTCCCTCCACTGTGAAAACTGTCAATTTATTCCCAACCTCTGTTTCCTGTCCTTCAACCAGTTACCAATCCACACATGAACCTGTCTCCTTATTCCATGACTGCTAAATTTACTCAAGAGCCTTTGGTGGGGAACCTGGTCAAAAGCGTTTTGAAAGTCCAAGTATACTATATCAACTGGATCAGCTTTATCCACGTGCCTGGTGACACTCTCAAGGGACTCCAGAAGATTAGTAAGCTAGTTCTCCTTCTACAAGGCTTGTTCTTCTATAAGTTTAACAATTTGACCCTTAAGTATGCTTTCCATCAATTTACTTGGCTCAGAAGTTAAGCTAACCAGCCTTTTTTGCTACTGGAGTTGCATTATCTAATTTCCAGTCCTCTGGTAAAGAGCCTGATTGCAGGGACAAGTTACATATGTTTTTGCTAGAAGCAATTTCATATCTGAGTTCCTTCAGAACTCTTGGGTAGATGCCACCTCTTTTTTTGTTTTAAACCACCTGAGATGTTTTTTTGTTGTAAACCGCCCAGAGATGTAAGTTCTGGGCAGTATAAAAATATGTTAAATCAATCAATCAACCAATCTCACTCTGGTGATTTGTTAATTATTAGTTTCTCAAAACAGTTCAGAACATCAGCTCTCATCACATCAAATTGGCCCAGTTCTTCAGCTTCCAAGTCTAAAAAGCTGAGTTCCAGAGTGGGTATATGGCCCGTATCCTCTGCCATGAAGACAGATGCAAAGAACAAAGAAGACAGATGCAAAGATTGCTTTTCTGCAATCTCCTTATCCTCCTTCACAATCCCTTTCACACCCTCATCATCTAAGGGTCCAACCATCTCCCTGGCAGGTTTTCTGCTTCTGATATATTTAAAGACTTTTTTTATCCCCCTTGACACTTTGAGTTATATGCTCCTCAAACTCTCTTTTTACAGCCCTTATAGTCTCCTTGCATTTCTTTTCTCAGAGTTTATGCTCTTTTCTGTTCTCTTCATTTGGGCAGGATTTCCATTTTCTGAAGAAAGTCTTCTTCCCTTTTATAGCTTCTTTGACTCTACTTGTTAGCAACACTGGCATCCTCCTGAACTTGATGGTACCTTTCCTTCTTCTTGGTATACCTGCCAACTGAGCTTCTATTATTGTGGTTTTAAATAAGTTCCATGCGTTCTGGAGTGATTGGACCCTCCTGACCTTCCCTTTCAGCTTCCTTTTAACTAACCCCCTCATTTTTTAGAGGCCAAAAAAGTCAGAGTTGACAGTCCAGAGCTGGATGGACTGAGAGTCAGACTCCTATGGCAGCTTCAGATATTCATATCTCCATTTGGTCAAGCAAATGTGCCGCCTCCTCTGCTATTTATCTACTAAATTGGCTTTACCCTATTTTGAATTGTCATATTATGTTTTATTGATTAGTGACTTGAGCATTACAGTTTCATTTTGCCTTATGAAAATGAAGCAAATAAAAATGAGTAAAGGAGAAGTTGCTTGGAGGTTGTTGTTAGATCTCTTCCTTTTATTCTAGGTTGCTGCCAGCTTAACTGAGGCAGAGAAGCAGCTGAGGGATCAAGGTGCCGACAGCCTCCTTTAGCCCAAAGGAAATTAGCTGTACATAGGACCCCCCAAACTTGGTTTTGCAATAGGTCCCAAAATGGCTAGAACCGGCCCTGTAAATAAAGCTATCATCCAGGAATTTCCTTAGTTTTATACTTAAGTCACCAAAGCAAGAGGCCATCACAACATCATTTGGTATATTGCATATATTAACAATATGCATATATGCATATTGCATATATTAACAAAATGAAATGTTGGAAAGGTTTTAAACTGATGTCTAGGCTACACAATGTGAAAATGTGCTGCTTACATACAGAACCTGAGGATTTTGAGGTCTGGCCAGTCAGCCCCTGATTTTTACTATTTAGCATATCCATTTGTTTTTCCACACAAATAGATGACGTCGGGCCAGATTCTAATCTCATTAAGTCAGGAACAGTTTTTCTACTTGCTTGAAGAGAAGCAGGTTCCGATCTATGAGGTAATCAATGTTATATGTAATCTGCTTGCCTTGTCCATTTCATCCTTTGCTGTTATTAAATAAATATGGATTTCAGGAAAAAAATATAATGCAAGTGGCAAGAAAAAGAACCGAAAGAAATACAAGGGATAGGTGGGTGGCAGGGGGAAAATCCAACCCTACATGGCCTTTGGAAAAAGAAATGCTATTTCTCATAGGAAGAGTTATCCATTTCTTTTCAACTATTAAATTTGAACACATTGAATAAAATGAAAACATTCTCATTCAAGAAGAGGCATATATATTATTAGTGATTCAACTATTATCACTGGTGCTGTTACTTATGAGGAGGAATGTTTGTCAGTTTTCACGTACATATCTAAATGCAGCATTAAAATGCATTCACATAATCCAAGCAAACACTTTATAAACAGCTTATTTTGTATCTACAGAGTTCAACAGTTCAAAACTGAGGTGTGGTTCCACAGAAATTATCATTGTTTCCCTATAAAAGACTCACCCACTCTTTTGATATCTACAATCCTTCCTCGTTATAATATTAAGTACCTTAGGAAAGATGATACATCACAAGGAATAATAGAAGCTGACACTTACAAAGGAAGCTCAAGAAAGCTCAGTATTTGATACTTGTTTTGTGCTCCTGAGTATATCTCAGTTGCTGAATAAGCTTCTTGTTTGATGTGGTTTTATGTGGGCATCAGCTGTTTGCAAAGATGAAAGTTATTTTGTGGGAGGGGGGAATCATCCAAACTTTATTCAGCCCAAGAGACTTCTTGTAATTGGTGGTCTATTAAAACTTTACATGGGTTTTAATGTCTTGGTGCACAAGAGGTAACTGAACAACCAGCTGAGGACAGTCCCCACTGAGACCTAGTTCTCTTGGCTTGTTTTCCACTGCTAGTCTAGTCTAACTAAATCCATACTACTGCACACTAAATGGCTTTGTATTCCTTCCCATTCCCCTAGCCAGAGGGATTTCTCTGGAAGAGATGCCAAACCTAGGCTGAGAAGCAGGGAATCTGTGATGTTGGATTCAGTCATGCCTTTCCTCTGAATAAAAGTAGGTGGGGTGGAGGGTGTCTCTAATCCATTTGATGCACAGCAAAGTAAACAGACAGTGACATATTTGTAGACAAACTGTCATATACTAGAATATCACAACCACAAATTATTTCTCAATTGCAGGCATGGTTTGTAAGAAGGCTGCCAGCCTCAGCAGCTGGCAACATTTTTGTGAGAACCAACCATTAGCTGAAAGCCTTGCACTCCAGCTAATACACTACTGATGCACACATCCCTTCATAAAGGTTTCCAACACATCAAAGCAAAGATGCAGTGTGATGTTGTTTCAACAAGGCAAATATGGTAGGACTACTCACCATTCTGATGTCAGTCATTTGATAAGATTTTGCAGTAACCAAAAATATTCGGTTCGAATCCAGAAGACTGGCTCTCAGAGTGCATGGAACACAAAGAAGGAAAAACAAATTGAAATTTTTTAAGAAGTCTGTGATTCTGAAAGCATTAGGAGAAGATGGACCTAAGACGGCCCAAGCAGCTGCTTCTGTGAGATCACCTGTGATCCCACCTTCCAGGCCCAGGTTTTTTCATAAGGTGGACCTTGTTATCCACAGTGGTTCTGTTCTTGGCTACCACCACAGACAATGGAATCATGGATAATGAGACATGAAGTCAATGGGAACAGGAGGGTTAGGTTCCTTGAGGGCAAAAATGGGGGGGGGGGGTAAAAAGGCAGAAATTGGAGAAATAATGTACTGTGCCATGCTCTGCAGGTCTCCACCTACCCAGCAATGCCCCCACTCAAAACACCAAATTTTTGTGATTTTCTGTGAAAAATTGTGGGGATTTTATTTTGGACTACATCCATTTGATTTTCTGGAAGTAACAATTATCATTAGCAACTATGGAATTCACTTCCTAGTAGGGAAGTGCTGAATATTTTTAGCTCGGAACGGTCTGCCTCAAAACGGGCCATTTGGAGTGTTCCAAGCCAAAATGAAACACCCTTCAAATGAATGGCTCGTTCCATCATAAGAACTGCTCAACCAGTTGTTCCGACAGAATGTTCCATGCATCTGCATCCTGTTCTGTTCCATTTTGTTCTGTCAAATGCAAATGCCCAGAATTTTCCATTTGAACAACTGATTGAGCCAGTTGTTCTGATGGAACGAGCCCTTCATTTGAAGGGTGTTCCATTTTGGCTTGGAACACTTGAAATGCCCCATTTTGAGGCAGGCCATTCCTAGCAAAAAAAATGTTCTGCACATCCCTACTTCCTAGAGGGACTGGGGCAGCCCTCTATTTTTTTAAACCTACTTTCCAGTAGGCTAATGAAATAACCTGACATTCTGTGTGTGTGTGTCCATGTGTCCGTCCATGAGTGTGTCACCCACTATCAAATTCACAATGCCTGGACCAAATCAGGTGCAGGTATAGAGACACATAGGGACACCTCAATGGCATAGTTTGTGATGATGCCATCAACCCCAGTGCAGGATGGCAGACTCATAAATGTTTGAGGCACAATTGGGCTAACTTGTGAACCGCCTAATCAATTTGAACCAAATTTGCTACAGATGTAGGGACACATAGGAATGCCTCAACGGCACAGTTTGTGATGATGCCATGCACCCCAGTTCAAGACAGTGGATGTGTGGACATTTGAGGTGCCAGTGGGCTAGCTTGTGGCCTAACATATTTGAACCAAATTTGGTACGGCTGTAGTGAGTGACACACAAGGACACCTGAATGGCATAGTTTGTGAAGATGTCATCCACACCAATTCAAGATGGCAGACACGTAAATGTTTTTGGTGCAAGCGGGTTAACTTGTGAACTGCCTAACAGATTTGGACCAAATTTAGTCCTGTTGTAGTGATAGCAAAAGGAAAGTAGGCAGATTAGTTCTTACTAGAACAAATTGTTCACTTTTAAGTGGAAGTTGAAGGGTAAATAAAGCAAATCAAGTCATTAAATTTAGTTGGACCAGATATCAAGATTTTGTGATTGGTTTGGTGTGTGGGTGTATTAAACAGAACATATCTCTGCCTACTCCACTTGGTGCTTTTAATTGCCATAACAATTACTTTTAATAAAGATGATCTAAAAAACTAAAATGGATATAATAAATGAATAAAAATGGAGCACTGTAAGCATTCTTAGATGTTAAAATTATCAGAGACATATTAGTGTTTATATTACCATTAAATCTGAATTTTGGATTAGCTAATCTACTCTAACTGCCAATAAGTTTCTGGGCATAATACAAAGTGCTGGTTATTAACAGCAATTGTCCGGGGCAGCTCAGGAGTTCATAGCAGCCATGACAACTATGGGCCTATCCCAAGTGGTCACTGGACTGACTCACGTTGTAGATCACATGCTGGATTTGGTCTTTTACTCTGATCAGGATGGTGTTCCATGGGTGGGGACTCCTATGATTTCCCCATTGTCATGGACGGACCACCATCTGATTAAGGTTAGGCTTACAACCACTTCCCACTTCTGCAGGGATGAGGGGCCTATTAGAATGGTCCACCTGAAGAAGTTATTGGATCCAATAGGATTCCAAAAAGCTTTGGAGGGATTTACTGTTGGCTCTGCCGGTGATCCTGCTGATGCCCTGGTGGAAAACTGGAACAACAAGCTCACTAGGGCAGTAGACATGATTGCCCCTAAGTATCCCCTCTGACCCACTTGGTATACAGATGGCCCCTTGGTATACAGATGATTTACGCGGGCAGAAGTGGCAAGGAAGGTGACTGGAGTGCAAGTGGAGGAAGAGTAAACTCAAATCTGACAGATTACGGCATAGAGCAAATTTAAAGATCTATGCTCAGGCAATATGTGTGGCACAGAAGCAGTTCTTTTTTGTCCGTATTGCATCTGTGAGCTTATGTTCAGCGGAGTTGTTCAGGGTTGTGAGGAGGCTGGTATGTGCCTCCCCTCCTTGAATCAGAATTTGTAGCCATCAGTTACCTGCTGTGATGTTTTTAATGAGTTCTTTGCAGATAAAATCTCTTGTATTCGGACTGACTTAGATGGAAACTCCACAATTATTGTGGTGTCTGAATTGGAGGTGTCCAGCAACTCCTCTTATATGGTTCAGCTGGATCAGTTTCAGTTTGTGACTCCTGAGGGTGTGGACAAGCTTCTTGGAGTGATGAGGCCTACCACTTGTTCTCTTGACCCTTGTTCAACATGGCTTGTTCTATCTAGCAAGGAGGCTGTTGTTAGGAGGTCTGGTAGAAATAATAAATGCTTCTCTGAGGGAGGGCAGGATGCCTCCTTGTCTTAAGGAGGCAATTATTAGACCTATTCTAAAGAAGCCTGTGTTAGATCCTATCAGAGTTGAGCAACTACAGGCCTGTCTCCAACCTCCCATGGCTGAGTAATTGAGAGGGTGGTGGCCTCTCAGTTCCAGACGGTCTTGGAGGAACATGATTATCTAAACCCATTCCAAACTGGCTTTCAGGCAGGCTATGGGGTGGAGACTGCCTTGGTCAGCCTGATGGACGATCTCCAATTGGGAATTGACAGAGGAAGTGTGACTCTGTTGGTCCTTTTGGATCTCTTTGCAGCTTTTGATACTATTGACCATAATATCCTTCTGGAACATCTGAGAGAGTTGGAGGTGGGAGGCACTGTCTTACAGTGGTTCCGCTCCTACCTCACAGACAGATTCCAGATGGTGTCAATTGGAGACCGTTGCTCTTCAAAATCTGAGCTTATGTGTGGTATCCCTCAGGGCTCCATACTGTCTCCAACACTCTTAAACATCTACATAAAACCGCTGGGAGAGATCATCAGGGGATTTGGTACAGGGTGTTATCAATATGCTGATGACACCCAGATCTACTTCTCCATGTGAACATCATCAAGAGAAGGCATAACCTCCCTAAATGCTTGCCTGGAAGCAGTAATGGGCTGGATGAGGGAGACTAAACTGAGACTGAATTCAGATAAGACTGAGGTACTTATTGTGCGGGATCAGAATTCCAGAGATGATTTTGATTTGCCTGTTCTAGATGGGTTCACACTTCCTCTAAAGGAACAGGTATGCCATCTAGGAGTGCTTCTGGATCCATACCTCTCCCTGGTATCTCAGGTTGAGGCAGTGGACAGAGCGGCTTTCTATCAGCTTTGGCTGATATGCCATCTGCACCTGTTTCTTGAGATGAACAACCTCAAAACAGTAGTACAAATGTTGGTAACCTCCAGAATTGACTTCCACAATGCACTCTTTGTGGGGATGCCTTTGTATGTAGTCTGGAAACTCCAGTTGGTACAGAATGCAGCAGCCAGGTTGGTCTCTGGGTCATCTCGGAGAGACCACATCACCCCTTTGTTGATAGAACCATACTGGCTGCCAATAGGTTTCCAGGCAAAAAACAAAGTGCTGGTTATAACCTATAAAGCCCTAAACGGCTTAGGCATTGAATATTTAAGAGAACATCTTCTTCATTATGAGCCTCACTGCCCATTGAGGTTGTCTGGAGAGGACCGTATCCAGTTGCCACCAGCTCAGCTGGTGGCCACATGGGGACAGGCTTTCTCGGTTGCTGCCCTGAAACTATGGAATGCGCTCCCTACTGAAATACAGTCCTCCCCATCTCTGACATTTTAAAAAAAGCACTTGAAAACCCACCTCATCACCCAAGCTTTTTCAGCTTTTTAAATTTTTAAATTTTAATCTGTTTTAATTTTTAGATTGCTTACATTGTTTTAAATTTTTTGTGTATGTTTTAACTTGTTTTATGTTGTTGTTAACAACCCAGAGATGAAAGTTTTGGGCGGTGTACAAATTTGACAAATAAAAAATAAAATAAAATAAATAACCTATAAAGCCCTGAACAGCTTGGGTCCAATGTATTTAAGAAAACACCTCCTTCATTAACCCTGTTGACTATTAAGATAAACAGGAGAGGTCTGGTTGTGGTTGCCACTGGCTCAGTTCTTGGCGACTCAAAACTGGGCTTTTTCTAGAGTTGCTCCAGGATTTTGGAATGTGCTTCCTAACAAAATTAGAGCCTCCCCTTCTCTGGATGTTTTAAAGAAAAATCAGAAAATATACTTGTTTAAATAGGATTTTAATTTACAGTTTTAAAGTTTAAAGTTTTAGAGCTTTTATCTATATTTTAAATTGTTTAAATTGTGTTATTTTAATTGTTGTGTTTTAAATTGCAAAGCACCCAGAGATTTATATATGGGGAAGCACAGAAATGTGCCAAATAATTAATAAATAAATAAAAGCTAAGTTGTGATATCACAGGACAAATGGGTAGAGTATCAAGCTCAATCTTGGTATCAAAAAATTGCCTTTCTCCTTCATTTGCTCAACCATAGATGATTTCTTTACCATTAGTTTGATTATATTTCTGTAAAGCTCTCTTCTCCCCTCATATTTCAAGCTCTTGAAAATGAGCTCTTGGAAATTTACTTAGAAGTATTGGCTCTAGCCCAGAGAAAGATAGTAGCACTTAACTTTAAGTTGCATTGATTGCAGTTGCAGTCAAACTTGAGTACAACTAATTTAAGTTGATTCACAGCCAGTTCTATGCCATTTTGGTGTACCAACTGATAAATGGAATGTTTAAAGGAGTAGATGTTTTCTTTATTAACGTTTTGTTAGAAGCAAGATTAATAGGTACAAAAACTGCATATATAGTTGCTGTTTATTCTTGTATGACTGGAGTATCCCTCAGTTTAACCTGAAGCAAAATATCAAAGAACAAAACAATAGTCTGCTTTGAAGGTAGCTACAGCTCATTGGCATAACACATAGAGCATAAACAAACTAGTCAAAATTAACCACATTTAAGTCCCACTGATTCCAGTGGAACATTAAGCACATACTGAAGTATCTCCTATTGAAATAAATAAGACCTAAAGTGCTTAACTAGGGCTGGATTGAGCCCATATATTTTTTTTCTGTATAAGCCACAAGGTTAAAGGATGTATAATACTACCCTTGAAATTAGTGGGAATGAAATGTGTTTAACTTTGACTAGATCTTGACCAAACCCACAATTTTAAATGTGAAATAAAGAAATCTTCCTTTTCTGTAAGCCATGAGCACTCTGTGAACATTTTCAAGTACAGTGCGAAGGTCAATACTCACAGACCCATAGGGTGCTTGGAAACAGATTAAAGGTAGGCAATGAGTTCAGTATGAAAGATTTCCCTTCAAATCATATTTTAGGTTCACTGATTCATCTTAAAATATGAGCATGTATCATAAAGGTCACTGCTAAAACTGCCCTTTGCTGCCTGGTCTCTAATTTTTTCCTTACTTCAGTTGAATACCATTTTAACACATTAGACAAAGTTAAGGTTATCCATATCCTAAGCAAAAAAACTAAGCCAAAAAACCTGAATTCATCCATCTGCTGTACAAAAGATGATAAGATATTTTCCAAAGGGCACACAACCATTATCCTGTGTCACACTATAATTTATGGTAGTTATGCCCGTTTTGGAAAAGCAGAGTAATGTATTGAGAACTGCCGGGAACCAAGCATGGTTATACCCAAATAGAGACTTGGAGGAGGTGTTGCAGGAGTGGTTTAGGGGGGGATATCATTAGATTTTTTTTAAAAAAAATAAATTGTATCTTTAATTTTATATGAACTTGCTTAGTTCCATCAATCATCTATACTGACTGCAGTGGTTCTCCAGGATTTCAGACAGAAGACTTACCCAGCTAGAGACGGAAAGGATTAAACATGGGACTTTCTGTATGAAAAGCATATGCTCTATCGCTGAGTTCTGGTCCAACCCCCTTCCCCTTTGGCAGGGAGATCCTCCTTAGCAACTCGAAACAACCACTGTATAAGGCACTTGGTCCTCTCCCATCAGCTGATGGATTTAAATCAGTCCAATTTGTATTCTCCAGCTCAAGTCTTTAAGGTCATTGGTTGGAGATGGAAGATTGAAGCACAGCAAACAGAAGGTGTTGCTCTACGAACAAGGCAAAGGCAGTGTGAAGCCACTGGATAGGATTGGCTCCTAGTATTTATATCAGGCCTAGCCAATCTAGTGCTTTATACTGGATTGAATAAACCAATGTTGCACACCCCTGTTCCCTTCTGTACGCAAAAGGATAACTGAAGCCTGAGCACATGGCATCCATAATCATCCACTAAACTAGGCTTCAGCCTCAGCTTCTAAGGCTCCTAGATTGAATTCCAAAGTATCTGATAAGAACTGGCCTTATGGCTACTCTGGATGAAATCTCCTCTGGTACCAGGACTCTTTGGAATAAGTATTATCTTCAGTTTCTGTAGAAAATAGAAGCTTGCCTTATCAAACACAGGGGACACTCTCGCTTGCCTGCTCCACAGTTAAGGGCACTTTCACAACACAATCACATCCCTTTAACACTATTCAGTCTTGACTGACTGACCACTCAATAGTAGGTCAAATTCAAGTTTTCTGTCCTTGTCTTCAAAGGTGCCCCCTAGGACTGGCCAGAGCTTTGCAAGGATTTGTCTCTCTCAATGTGATGCTGACTCTTTAGAACAGCTGTATGCCACTGTACTAATGGAAATGTCAAGCACAGGAGTCTGTCTTGGATTTGCCACTGGCATATAAGTCCAGAACTTACTCCCTCAAGGCATGAAGGTGACTGTGAATCTCACCTCCTTGACAGCACAATGTAATCCAAACTCCTTGAAATGTAGTCGTCCTCAACAATGTAAATATGCCCTGCACTGTGGGAGAACACTTTTAATTTTGAAAGCTCGTGGAAAGAATCAAAGCCCTGCTCTAATTTGTTTTTGGTGTCCGTAATTCTGAGCCAGCTTCATATAATGCTCAAATTAAAAGGCGGGGAGAAGTGTTTTTTTTTTAAGATAAAGTACTTTACATAGCACAGAAGAGTGTATTTATTTGGGAATTCAATGTACATAACATTGGGAAAGGTTAGAAATGTTAATGCCCACCTTTCCCTGCAAAAGTGTATTTATTCAGGAATTTGGTGCACATATCATGGAGAGAGGTTAGAAATACAGTGCCTATCCTTGCTTCCCGGTTCAGATACTGTGGGCTGTTTCAGATGCAGTGCAGATCCTTGGTTGAATTTGAGAATTCCCACTTTGCTTTTCTGTCCGAATGTGCCTCTAAAATTCACCTGAGGTTCAGCTTGGCCAAATAAACTGAGCTTTGAAACCAAGGTGTCTAATTGGCTTGTTTGTTTTAAGTGTGGCTGAATTTGCCATCGCGTTCCATCCAAATTGACCCCCAGTCTTTATTCTCAGCTTGCTGCAAGAGGCTCGTGGATTGGGTGAATGGTGGAGGGAGGGGCAAAAAAACCACTGGCAGCAAAACAAACTACACAAAACAAACTGTGGAGGGACTTCTCTGCTTGCTTTCGGAAGCTTGTTTAGAAGTTTCTGTGGGCTCATCATTTCATCTGACAGGGCCCTCTGACTGTGAAATCTGCACCCATGCAGATCAATATAAACACAAGAGCATGAGAAGAGCCCTGCTGGATTAGACAAAAGGACAGTCCCTGTTCCACACAGTGTGCAATCAGATGCCTCTGGGAAGTCCACCAGCAGGGCACCAAGGTCACAATCCTTCCCCACTATTGCACCCCACCCTCAGCAACTAGTTTCCATCGCCATCTCTTGACTAATAGCAATGATGGACCTATTCTCCTTGAGGTTTCCTAATCCTCATTTAAAGTAATCTAATCAAGTATCTATCACTGTATCTTGTGGCAGTAAAGTATGATTACTGTTATCATGACTGGCCAACTTGATTCACAAGTCTAATGGTGATGGAGTGATTTGCTGTTTCTCTGCTGCAGACCTGGAAGCCGTAGAAAACAGGGCAGATGCATTATCGCACTTTTCCGCATTCGCTACAATGGAAATCAATATGATAATGCTGCTAGAGCAACTTCTGGTTCTCAAACCGCAGCAATGGTGTATCGTCACAAGGCTTGCAGATCATGTCGGCGATGATTATTAAGAATATTTATATACCATTTTTCAACAAAAATGTTCTTAAAGCAATTTGCATAGGAAAAGAAAAAGGAGATGGCTCCATGTGCTAAAGGAGCTCACAATCTAAAACATTTTTAAAAGCAAACTCATCATCATCATCATCATCATCATCCCAGGTCCTTGGGAAGGACTCGATGTCTGGATAAAACAAACCAGTCAATAACACCTGTCTGACTGTGTAAACAAGAAATAATAATAATTCAATTTCTATACCGCCCTTCCAAAAATGGCTCAGGGCGGTTTACAAAGAGAAATAACAAACAAATAAGATGGCTCCCTGTCCCCAAAGGGCTCACATTCTAAAAAGAAACACAAGATAGACACCAGCAGCAGCCACTTGAGGTACTGTGCTGGGGGTGGAGAGGGCCAGTTACTCTCCCCCTGCTAAATAAAGAGAATCACCACGGTAAAAGGTGCCTCTTTGCCCAGTTAGCAGGGGATACTACCACTCAGAGGGACATTGGCTGGCATACAGACTAATGCTGCGCTACTGCAACAGACAAAGATACACATTTGCAAGAAGGTTGCATAGCTGAGTGGGTGCTCAAACTTGTGCAATTTTTTAGGGCCTTGATCCCCTTGCACAAGCATTATGCTTGCATTAAAAGGACAGAGGATAGCTTGGTATCATATATGGACTGAGAGAGAGCTTTCACAGCAGGGATCTGTCACAGATTACATAAGCACACCCTGTTGCACTGTTGCAATGCTAGTCTGGAACTCAAACTTGCGACTTGGCTGAATTAGCTACTGCAACACCCTTGCACTAGTGCTACATGTTCGCAGTAGTGTAGCATCACTCTAGATGTCAGCCACTGTGCTAAGATGACTAAGGACAGTTGTTCTTCCCCTGCTAAATATAAAGGAGACACCACTTTGAAAGGTACCCCTTTGCCCAGTTCTTCCCAGGGGAATTCCATCCACTATATATTCCCTGAGGCTCTACACACGCTCAATGTGTAGCAGCACCTCATGTGGTTATGCAGGGAGAGCGGGCTTAGAGCGTATTGGCCACCCAGACAAGCAGCTGCTTCAGTTGGGTGCTCCTGCATCTGACTGCGGTTCCCTCAGGAGCTCCGGGGATCAGGGAAGGGGAGTGCTGCCGCGTGGCATCCTGGCCCCCGGAGCCCTGGGAAGGCACCGCACAAGTACACAATGCCTTTCTGGGGTCCTCCCTCCCCCCACCCAGTGTGCCAGCCACAGCTGCAAGCAGCCGCAGCTGACACACAATCAAGCAAAGAAGGTTAATCAAGCGCTCGCTTCCATAACTTCGTTTAAGTGGAGGGGTTTTTAGGCAGGCTAGCCACCATGGAACCACCAGGCTCGCCCATGAGCCTGGTGGTTCTCACAATGGGGGGGGGGGATTAGGCTGGGCTCCCTCAGCCCAGTTTCCCCACATCCTGAGTATAGTCTTCTTGTGTGAGATTTATTTTGACGGATCTGAAACTATTGCCAGACAATTTCACTGGAAGAAATATTGTGAGATGTAATATTGTGAGGAAGGGAGAATATTTCATAGGAACATAGGAAGCTGCCATATACTGAGTCATACCATAGGCCATCTAGCTTGGTATTGTCTTCACAAACTGGCAGCAGCTTCTCCAGGGTTGCAGGCAGGAATCTCTCTCAGCCCTATCTTGGAGAAGCCAGGGAGGGAACTTGGAACCTTCTGCTCTTCCCAGAGCAGCTCCATCTCCTAAGGGGAATATCTTACAGTGCTTACACATCATGTCTCCCATTCATATGCAAACTGGGTGGACCCTGCTTAGCTAAGGGGACAAGGCATGGTTGCTACCACAAGACCAGCTCTCCTCTCGTTTTTGCTCTATCTGCTTTCTTCACACCAAGTATACCTGTATAACAAGTACACACTTACAACCTTCTGTTTGTTAGCTGTTCCACCACACCCCGATAAATCTTCTTTCTATACTAGAAAGCCCCAAATGTTTCAGGCTTTCCGTATCGTGAAGGAGCTCCAGCCCCCAAGATATTCCTGTGCAGGATTGAGTATTTAGATGGGGATTTCAGTTGCCTATCAATTGCTGCTTGGTAGGGATGTGCAAAAAATTTCGGGCACAGAACGATCTGTGCCCAAAACGAACAATTTCGGGTGATTCGGGGCCGAACCGAATCACCCCCGATGTCCCCCGAATTTTTTCAGACACGAGCCGAATCACCCGAATTTTGGGCAAAAAAAATTCGGGTGATTCGGTTCATGGTTGATTTTTGGCGATTTTTTAAAGTTTTAGTGACTTTGGGGCAGTTCGGGGGCATAGCATGGGATTTGGGCAAAAGGAGTGGGGTGGGGTGGTAGTGCCTAATGGGTGCAGGCTACCACCCCAATTTCAAGGGGATTGGGCAAAGGGCTGATTTTTGGTAAATTTCTGAAAATTTCATGTCTTTGGGGCAGATTGGGGCATATTGGGGCAGAAAGTGGGGGCTGGGGCAGAATAGTGGGGTGGGGTGGTAGTGCCTCATGGGTGCAGGCTACCACCCCAATTTCAGGGGGTTTGGACAAAGGGGTGATTTTTTGAGAATTTTTGAAGTTTTGGTGACTTTGGGGCAGTTTGGGGGCAGAAAGTGGATCTGCCCCAAAATAGTGGGGTGGGGTGGTAGTGCCTCATGGGTGGAGGCTACCACATCAATTTCAGGGGGATTGGGCAGAGGGCTGATTTTTTGAGAATTTTTGAAGTTTGGGTGTCTTTGGGGCAGATTGGGGGCAGAAAGTGGATCTGCCCCAAAGGAGTGGGGTGGGCTGGTAGATAGTGCCTGATGGCTGGAGGCTACCACCCATCCCCAATTTAAGAGTGATTGGGCAGAGGGGTGAATTATGGTGAATTTATTTGTATGAGGTTTGTCTTCATAAGGTGAAGTGTGCTAAATTGATTACTTCCTCATATTATTCATAGTAAGGGAAAGTGTGAAAAAGTGAAAGTGGGGTCATGAGAGTTGTTTAATTGAAAAAAATCTCATTTGCTATGATAGAATGAGAATTCACACCTCAGAAAAATCAGCCCTTTGCCCAATCCCCTTGAAATTGGGGTGGTAGCCTGCACCCATTAGGCACTACCACCCCACCCCACTCCTTTTGCCCAAATCCCATGCTATGCCCCCGAACTGCCCCAAAGTCACTAAAACTTTAAAAATTCACAAAAAATCAGGACTTTGCCCAATCCCCCTGAAATTGGGGTGGTAGACTCTACCCATTGGGCACTACCACCCCACCCCAAAATTTTGCCCCTGGGCCCCTTTTTACCCCCCGAATCGATTCGGATTCGGATTCGGATTAAATCCGAATCCGAACCGAATCAAGGGTGATTCGGGTGACCCAGATTCGGGCACAAAACAGAACGGGGGTGATTCGGCTCGGGTCCGAGCCGAATCACCCGAAAATCCGAATTGCACACCCCTACTGCTTGGCACTGGTGACAGCAGGAGGCTTTCTCTGTGGAATGTGTGCCTCCACAGAGACAAGATCTTAAAGGTACCATACAGTAATCTGATTTCAAAGGGACATGTCTAGTTCCTAGCTCTGTTCACATGATCACAGCTGTAAAGAATTATACTACATTTGTCATTCCACAAATCTGATTTAAAATAGACTTTCAGAAAGAATCCAGATTCACCTCCTTTTCTTTTAAAACATCCCACAGCAAAATGTTGATTTTTTTTATTTATTCCATGACATTTAAAAAACCCACCTTCCAAGCAGCTGGTGTATAGAGGCAACTCATTCAATCCATTACAAGTCTGTTTTCACAGCTGAGCAGAATAATTTTAATGAAACTGAGCTGGCAGAGAATGTATTCTCATTCTGAACAAGGACAAGCTGTAGATCTCTTTTCGCCTGAGAGGCAGGCATACATTAAGAAGGGGGAGCGGGTAACAGAATGGTGACTAAAGAGACACAATGCACTTTTGGATTCTGTTCTCCTTCCTCCTGAGACCTGGACTCATTTGGAACGTTGATGCTTAGCAGACTCTAGAAAAACTACAGCAGCTGTTGTCAAGTGACAAATTTCCATTTGCCTCAAAAGGAAGCAATTAAACAAACACATTAAAAGAAAATCTAAAGGTGTGTCACTCTTTGCAGACTATGATACATAGGTTTTAAACATGCATTCAGAAGTGGGGGAAAACTCTGGCAAGCTGGATGGCATCTCAGGGGAAGTGAATCCAAAACTTGAAAGCTAATTAGCTACTTTTTAGTTGGCCTTGATAGAAATCATTTGTCTGTCCACACCATGATGGCTTTAACTAATAGTACAAGGACAGGAGTCATTTTCTAGTACAAATGACACTCCTGTATCTACTAGAATAGATTTTTGTTGTGTCTCTGGGAAGGTAAAGGTTACTGTTCGATGTTGGATTAGTTCAAGTTGTTTCAAAGCCTGTGAAAAGTGGCTTACCCACTTATTACCCACTATTAGCTTGGGTAAAAAAATCCTGGGCTACTAGGCCATAGATCCCAGGGCTTCTCATGACTGGCTCTACTCATAGGGACATAGGAAGCTGCCATATACTGAGTCAGACCATTGGTCTATCTAGCTCAGTATTGTCTTCACAGACTGGTAGTGGCTTCTTCAAGGTTGCAGGCAGGAATCTCTCTCAGCCCTATCTTGGAGATGCTGCCAGGGAGGGAACTGGGAACCTTCTGCTCTTTCCAGAGCGGCTCCATCCCCTGAGGGGAATATCTGACAGTGCTCACACATCAAGTCTCCCATTCATATGCAACCAGGGCAGACCCTGCTTAGCTAAGGGGACGTCATGCTTGCTACCACAGTGTAGGGCTGCCCTACCTTGACTAGGGCCGGCCATAAGAATGACCTTCAGATGTTGCTGAAGTACAACACCCATAATCCTCAGCCACAATAAATTGTAGCTGGGGGGTGTTTTGCATGTAACATAAGAAAACATGCATTACCTGGCCATCATTTTCATAGTAGACCCCTGGTGCTAGTGTTGTGAGGGAGAAATTTTTATCTTTGTCCACTCTCTCTACTCCATGCATAATTTTGTACACCTCTCTCATGTCTCCCTGTAGTTGCCTCTTTTCCAAACTCTAATGCTCCAAATGCTGTAGCTTAACCTCATAAGGAAGGTACTCCAGGACCCTGATCACATTTTTGCCCCCTTCTGTATCTTTTCCAGTTCAACAATGTCCTTATTAAGATATGGTGACCAAAACTGTAAGCAGTACTCCAAATGTGGCCACACCACAGATTTGTAGAAGTGCATTATAGTAGTAGGTGCTATCCACCCCAGTGTATTATCTTTGCAATGGCTGTTAATGGTGCCTACCTTGCATTTCAGTTTAGATTGTGAGCCCATTTGGGTCAAGGGATCATGGTATTTAATCTTATTTCTTTTTCTATGTAAACCACTTTGTGAACTTGGTTGGAAAGCAAAAGATAAATATTTGTAATAATAATTTTTTCCCCTGTATGCCTGATGAACTGGGATATATTTTTGTGGGAAGAACTAGCTAGTGGTTCTAGATGGGTAGCAAGATCTATAGGTGGATGTTGGAAAATATGGTGAGTAAATGTGTGGACAATCAGGTTAAACATTTAAAGAAAGAAATTCCTGATAAAGAAGAAAGGTGGGCCTCTTCAGGAATGAAGATAACTAATTGTGTTAAATGAGAACATGGTAAAGTTAGTACCTGTTTTATGAGCTAATAATATTAATGCTAAACTTCAATAAATGTAAGTGGAACACTAACTAGGACAGGATATGGAGTTTACAAGCTACTCACCATCAAATCAATTAATGCAGACATAATCTTGGGTTGTTTTGTTTTGCTTTTCATGCAGATCAAAACCATATGTGGAATTTGGAGGGCCACAAACAATTTTTATCTTAAAAATGTGTTCTCTTTGGTTACAAAGAGCTACATCAGGCTGACTCATAATGTAAAAGAAGATAAAATGAAATCATCCATTCAGGAAGAATAAGCCTTTTGTAAAAGTTCAGTGCAGTATTTTCAGATTAACTTTAAGAGGGAGGAGAGAAAGAATTCCCTAAGCTCACTCAGAAACCAAAGCCCTTGTTTCATTTGTCTTATGGCCAATTAAAATGGTTGGCTTTCAGCTGAATGTGGACTGTGTACAGCAGACTGCACTCCATGAGTGTCCTCTAAGGTTGTATTGATGTTCTCATTCATGTAGAAGAGGTGAACTCCACATCCTTGGTCCTACTGTTCTGTTGTCCCCAGGCAGAACAGTGGATCATTTAAACCTTAAATAAGAAAGAAAGCATGAAGTGGCAACATTTCCCTGCTTTACTCATTTCCTGGCCTGGCTTCACACTTAGCAAAGTACCTAAGGTTGTTCTTTAGACCTCAAAAACCTGTGAAATCCTTTGGCAACTCTACAAAAGACTCTTTCATTCACCATATTTCACTGAGGCTCCTGTTGTACATTGCCTGGATGGACAGTGTGACTAAGGGAATCTGCAGGCAATCTTTCTGTGCTGTGGAAAAATGCCATCTGTCATTAAACAAGCTGTCTTTGGACAGTACACAGTGTCCAAATCATCAGTGTACAAAGATGAAAAGAGCCAAGATGCTCCACATCTTATCTCTGAAGAATTATTGACTCAGAAGCACCATATGCGCTGGCTGTCAACGGCAAGCGTGGTCAAGATTATCATTAGGCATGCCACACACCCAGCACTAATTCCAGTGTCATGAATTCATTTTCAAGGCAGCTCCATTTTTGGCACCACTTCAAAGCTAATATTCAAAGTCAGAAAGCTTAGAAACGCACAAGCATCTTTAGAGTCTTTATGTGGGCTGGCTTAGTAGATTGGGGGGCATGTGAAGCTTTGTAAACCACTGCAGACTTTCAAAACATAATCTTTCCCATTAAAGTTTTTCAATAACGTGACATTGGATTCATTTCAAAGTGTTTTCATGTCACACATCTTTCTATGGCCTTTCATTTTCAAGGTAGGGATGTGCAGAATGCTTCAATGTTGAAACATTTCAACTCGAAATGGGTCTTTTTGAGTGTTTCAAGCTAGAAACAGAACCCTCTTTTTCAAAAGCTTATTTCAGGCTCAGAGCACAACAACCCCATTTCAATTGAAACGTTTTGATGTTTCGAGCACCATTTTGGAATCCTGTTTTTCTTTTGCTGTTTGGTTTTCTGGCACTGGCTTGTGATCGGCTTGTGATCTCCTTGCTTCTTGGTTGGCTTGTTATCATACAAATCAAGTATTGTAATGGGCAACTGTGCCCCTATTGGCTAGGGAGAGGGGGAACACAAAAGGGGGGAATTTCAAAATGTATTCAAAGGGACTGGGAAGCAGAAAGAGCCCTTATGCTTCAGAGCCTCTCTTGAGAAGGATACATCAGGAGTAGAGGAGGAAGGAATCAAGGAAGGTTTGATTTTGTGGTTTCTCAGCAGTGCGTATAATATGATGTACTATTGCTGCTATAACTATCTGGTTTTGCTGGATCTCAGATTGACAAAGGCAGAACTTGGGTGCCTGCTTTCCTTGAGTTGTGATTTGGTTTGTTTGTGAGACAGTGGCCGCATTCACATGTAACACGAACCTGAGCAGAGGTTGGAAGTCCGTTACATCTGAATGCATGCAATTGTGGTTTCATGGCAAAAGCAGCCTGCTCCAGAAAGAGTAGGGACCCCTAGGTGATGCCATCACAAGTGCTGCAGCATCCCCATCATCTGAAGACACTTAGGGTCCTTGCCCCTGTTGTATCCTGCAGGGTCTTTACCTGCACTGTATCCTGAAGTGGAAGCAAACAGCATGCTATGGGTCACCAGTGGTCCCATACCATGCTGCACTTGGTCTGGGACCATTTAGTGATGGCTGTACTGATGCTGTTGATTCATTCTGGAGGCCATCACCACCACCCTTCCCTGCCCAGGGGCTGAGAAGGTCTAGGAACAACAGGAATGCTTGCTCCTTCTCAGTCTCAGATGGTGGGGTTGTGCTTCCAGCAGGGATAGAGAGGATGGAGAGAGTGATCTGGATGGGCTAGCAGCAGATGACACCTGCTTCTCTGCTGCCACAGAAAGAAGAGCTTCTTTGATGACAAGGGAAAAGAAGCGCTTTTAAGGGGGTGGTATATTTATGGTCTGTGTACCACAGAGAGTGCTATCTATAGCATTAAAGCTACATAATTAAAATCAAAATCAAAATCAAAAACTTAATCCACCAGGCACAGCCAGCACAAGCAGCAGCAAAGGTGGTAGCAGGGATGCAAAATAAAATAAAAATAAGCACAGCACCCCAGTTATTAAAGCCACTAGGAGCTGGTTACAAGCAATGAGACAAGAAAGAAACCACACAAGGAAATAATTCCAAGCAGCACCCAGTTCAAGTCACTGGGACTACTGTTTAAAAAAGAAAAGAAAAGAAAAGAAAAGAAAAGAAAAGAAAAGAAAAGAAAAGAAAAGAAAAGCAGTTGCTGGCAACACTGCAACAGTGCTTATAAGTGTACAAAATAAGAGATGAAAATGTAGACTGTTCAGTTGTTCAGTTCCTTTCTCTAGGATTCTAGCTGTAAAGGCATAGGATGGGAATTGTTCACAATTGATTTTTTAAAATATCATTTATTGCCCACGATGTGCCCAGAATTCTTAAGTTCCATTGCAAAACTTGTTCAGTTCAAATTCAATGGATCATTGCCTGCTGCTATTTAAGTTACAGTGACAATAAAACAACCTCCTCAACAAATTGCCCAACAATGATGAAACATCATTTGGAATGTTATTAGGAAAAAATTCAGCTGTGTGCAAAAAAAATTAAGAAAGGAAAGAACTCAGTGTGGATCAGATCATAATTAGAAAATGCCACACAGAATGTTAGAAAAGGAGCTCCGCCGTCAGGGCTGAACTGTGGGGAGCAGTTGCACAAGTTCCTTTTGCACAAGGTTCAAAACTGGGGCTGAAAAAACCAGGTAACCAGTCTGGGATGAAACCAGTAGCCAGAAGTCAGGAACATGCCAGAGGTCAAGTTGAGCAGACAGTTAGGAATCAGGGGTGAACTGGTGGTCAGAAGTTAAGAACACCCTATAAGTCAAAGAAGCTGAGCAGCCTCTGTAACCAAAAGTAATTGTACCAGGAACAAGGAGATCTTGATACTACAGCAAGGCTTGCCTCCAACAGGAAGTTTATTATACTCTTCCTGCTGCAAGGATCTCGTGGTCGATTCTAAGAGGAGGGGCCCAGGGCCTAAAGGCTTTAAAACTTGCTACAGTTCAGCAAGCTGCTACAAGGGACAGCATCACACAGAGCCTCCCCCTGCCACAACCAAAGAGGTGAAAGTTGCCACAATGTCTCCAAGTGGCATGACGGCAAGCCACCCAGAGCAGAGGTCACAGCTGGTCAACCAGGACAGTGGCAGGACAGTCAATGGAAAAGTGAAACAACATGTCAGAAAATGGCCACCACCACTCACCCAGCATGAAATGGCTGCTTGAGCCATTGAGCTAGCCAGCTCAATCGGACTGTGCTTGGCTCAGCTTGAACTCAGACCAGCCTCATTCTTTATGGGACCAGCTCAGTTTGAGCTCAAGCCAGCTCAATTCCGAGCCAGCTCATGTACTCCTAGGAAGTAGGACAGGATATGCTGAGATTGGTGGGTTTGGAAAACACAGCCAATCTCAGCATATCATAACCTACAACAGAAGCAGAGGCTCGTATAAGGGTAGAGGGGGAAAACACACTATTTTACAGTGGTGGCAACCTCAGGTGCTGCTGTTACATCTGACTGTGCCTCCCCTCAGTGTCTTGACCTCAGGGATGGCCAACCTGATGGCCCACCTGATGGCCCATCCTAAGTGGTGGCCATTAGGGATGACCAACCTGACCTCAGGGATGGCCCACTTTACTGGATTCCCCTTTACAAGCAGAACCCCAAACTGGTTTGAACTGGTCTGACTTGAACTAGGGGCAGACCTAGTTTGAACTTGGACCAGCACCACCTTTTGGAGGCCCGTCCAGTTTGAACTTGGACCACTCAAACTTGGACCCGTTTGGGTCGAAATAAGTCTGAACCAGAACCGGTTTGCACAACCCTATAGTTAGCTAATACTGGTTAAAGCTACTCTTTATGTCAGTAGTTGTTAAATTGCCTTTAAAGCAGTTAGTGGCCATTAGTAGGGAGAAAGCTTGAATGGCGTAGCTAGGTGAGGGGTGAAGGAAACCAAAATGGCCAGAAGGGAGGAGAGTTTGAAAGACTATTGCTGATTAGAGGTGGCGAAAATAATTTGGCAACTGCACACGAGTATATGACTGCAGTCTTCTTCTTCTTCTTCTTCTTCTTCTTCTTCTTCTTCTTCTTCTTCTTCTTCTTCTTCTTCTTCTTCTTCTTCTTCTTCTTCTTCTTCTTCTTGGTCAGGAGAAGTCTGGTGTCTACTATTAACCCTCTCATTTGTTGTTTGAGGGACAACTTAGTGGGAACTCCTTCAGTAAGAAGGGGGAAAGAGATCTTCACAAGACTCTAGCCCGATGAGGAAATTCTCAGAGCTTTCCCTCTAAGAATTTCTCAGAGCATTTCTCAGAACATTCCCATTCACAGAGCTTTCCAGCATGTTTCTTCAGAGGCAAGTACTGATCATGGGGAGAGTTTCTTGCTACGTTCTAGAACCCTGGATTCTTTATCAGTAAACTTTTTCAAATTCAAAAACAACAACTACAAAACAACAACTCTGGATTCTTTTCCTGCATTCAGCACTTGCCTCTGAAGACAACTGCTGAATGCAGGGAGAGCTAGAGTGGGGCTATGGAGCATGTTAGTACAAGGGCATGACTATCTAGGCTGATCCTGTCCCTGCTCCACACAGTGAGGTCATTCACACAGTCAAAAACTGTGTTCTACCTGGGTTTGGGAACTGTGTGTACTCCCAATTTTTGATTGTGTGGAAGCAAGGTTAGAGGAAAACCTGGGCAGCTTTTTCTCCTACCTTGCTTCCACACAATCACTTCTACCCAGGTTTTCCTCTAACCTTGCTTCCATACAATCAAAAATTGGGAATACACACAGTTCCCAAACCCAGGTAGAACACAGTCTTCGATTGTGTGAATGACCTCAGTGAGAATCATAACAGTTGCCAAGGACTTGTTTAGCAGGCACCTGTGGCCCACTTAAATTACACTGTCATATGCAAACTCAGGGTACTTTGTGTTTAGGGTGAATATTTCATTTTGTCCATGGATTCCTAAAGGGGAAGTAGGTTAGTATTGCCTGATAGGGGCTGCAAATAGAGAACTAGGACATGGCATTTATTTAATTTTATTCTAGATTAATTAATGTGAATCTTGGAGGTCATTCACACAATCGAAAACTGTGTTCTACCCAGGTTTGGGATCTGTGTGTACTCCCAATTTTTGATTGTGTGGCAGCAAGGTTAGAGGAAAACCTGAGTAGAAGTGATTGTGTGGAAGCAAGGTAGGAGAAAGGTTTTCCTCTAACCTTGCTTCCACACTATCACTTCTACCCAGGTTTTCCTCTAACCTTGCTGCCACACAATCAAAAATTGGGAGTACACACAGATCCCAAACCTGGGTAGATCACAGTTTTCAATTGTGTGAATGACCTCCACGTCTTTCTTATGGACATGTTCCCTACAAGGAATGTTCATCTTTACTTTTGAGATGTTGTTTATTCTTAAGAAATGCAGGCTAATTAAATCACATAGTTAATGCATTACTTACTTACTTACTTACTTACTTACTTACTTACTTACTGAAGCTCTTCTCATGATTCATGAGAAGAGCTTCTGTCAGGTCTGCAAGGAGAGCGGGCTAAGCCCGCTCTCCCCACAGATGATCAGAGTGCAGCCCTGGGTGGCTGGATCAGCCACCCACACGACTGCCAGCTCCGTCACAGAGCCAGTGGGGGCTGTGGGGATTGAGGGCCGTGGGGCATCCTGGAGAGACCCCCAAGCCCGGGAGGCTTCTTTCAGCCTCCTGGTCAAGGTTCTACTTGTGTGTTGTCATGCACTGTGGCGACACACGAGGAAATAAATGAGGTTAACGGAGTGCTCGCTCCGTTAACTTCATTTAAGGGGAGGGTGTTCTAGGTGAGCTACCTGCCTTGGGAGCACCCGGCTCGGCCATGAGCCTGGTGGTTCCCACACTCCACAGAAAGTGGGCTAAGCTCCTTTAGCCCAATTTCCGTCGATTGTGGGAACAGCCTCACTTTCTTACTTATTATTTATTCAATTTATATATCACCCTTCCAAAAATGGCTCAGGGTATTTACATTAAAATATCTGTGTAAATAGGCATTTACACCTATTCCACAGAAAACCTTATAGAGAAAACAAATCATTCCTTTGGAAATCTTCCAACTACAACATAACCTTGGAGAACACAGCAGATTAAAACAAAACACACACACCTTTCATGTTCTCTGCAGTGAATTTATACAAATGATGTAGTTACATGAACATGCCAGTTTTACTTTACCAAGAAAAGAAGCTACTCATATAATCTATTATTTTGGCAATAAGAAAGTAGAACCATTTTTTCTTTGTATTTAGTTGATTTTTTATTTTATTTTATTGGAGTTATCTGCTGGAATGAAACGTTTTGCTTTGTATTGTTGATAAAGCACATTCTACAAAGCAGCAGCAGCAAATTAAAATGAATGGGTGTACAATACTATTTGATATTGCATTCAGTGTGAGGGAGATACACTTAATGCCACTTGCAGGACTAAGGCAATACACATCACAGTATTCCAGCAAAGGAGCTGTTTGTTGTGGCCCAAGGGGGATAAAAAATGTTTCAGAAAGGTGCTTTAAGTATCAATGACAAAAGTAGTGAGCAGCTGAAAAGCAACCAATAAATGTCAGTAACAAGGTGGTTTACAATGCCATGACATACTTCTCAGTCCAAGAAATCAGAAAGTGGAAACAAGCAGTATATTTTATTGCAACAGTAAGACGTCTGAGGAACTAAGTGGAACATGTGGATGGATGGATGGATGGATGGATGGATGGATGGATACTTCTCATTGCAGATTAAATAAACTCATTGTTTGGATTTTTCCGGGTAGGATTAACTTAACCCTAGCCAGGAAAAGTTGAGGTTTGAGCATTTCTTATGTTTTAACTGGATATGTTATAATCATTCTGTAGTTACTTGATTCAAACTTTTGGAATATGTTAGGCCAGCTGTTCTCCAACATTTTGTTAGTGATCCCCTAAAATAATGTATAAAGCTATGCGACATCTACCCAAATTTAAAGTCATTGGCTGGCACTCTGACTAATGATGCATAGACCTTAAACATTTTGCTGAGGATGAAGCAACCTCTTCCCAGTCTAGCAGAGCACACCCAGAGCACTCCCATACTGCAGACCAAAACTGCAGTCTCAAGACCTCTTGCCTTGCTGCTTTCTCACCAAACTGGTTTTGCTTTGCTATTTGGGGACTGAACTGCCATTCTTCCACTACAATCCCAAACCCCTCACAGATTCCTTGAAGAAAATCCAAGAAAAACAAGGTTTACTGGAGGGAAACTATGAGTCCATAGGTCATTAGGAGACATTAGTTAAGTGTCATCACTCTTCAGATGACCCTCAGCTTTTTCAGTCGAACCAGCTAATTGCATAGGTCCAGCTTTGGGGCCTCTGTGCACACATGGGCTGTGCATGCACACTGCAGCTGCCAGCAGGGATAGAGGAGGCTGTGGCCAGGACTCCTTCCACCCTCCTGCTGGCCTCCCAAATGACAGCCCAGCCAGATTTTGGGCCTCTGCACAAGTGGGCACGTGTGCAGATGCCCAAAAGCCAACCTGGGCTGTCATTTAGGAAGCTGATGGGAGGGTGGAAGACTGCCATCCTATCACCACTGCCATCCTATCCTCCCATGCAAAAGCTTGATTTTGGGTGCAGAGGCCACAAAGCCGGGCTGGACTGTCATTTGGGAGGCCAGTGGGAGGGTGGAAGAAGCCCCAGCTGCTGCCTCCACCATCCTTGCCACCATTGCAGCATCCTCCACCACCCGGCCGCACAACATCTCTATTTTTAAAGGTAGAAACCAGATGGTACCTTTTCCCTCCTCCCCCCTGTCCCACACATAGCCCTTTACTAGTAAAAGGAAATCCTTGCCAGATTCCCCTTTACAAGCTGGCTCAGAAGGTGAGGTCTTTGCTCACCCTAGGACCACGGCCCCTCTCTCCCAGTTCAGTTCGAGCGTGAGCCTTGAGCTGAGCTGGTTTGAGTGTGAGCCAGCTCGAGTTTGAGCCAGCTTGCACATTCCTAAGACCAGGATCCTGTTTCCCACAGTGGTCCACCAGATGCCTCTGGGAAGCCCACGAGCAGAATATGAAGACATGCCCTCTCTCCTGCTATTGTTCCCCTGATCTAGTATTCTGAGGGACCTTATCTCTGAGCCTGGAGGTAGGCGTAGCCATCAAGACTAGACAACATCGATAGACTTATCCTCCATGGGTTTGTCAAAGCTCCTTTTAAAGTCATCTAATCTGGTGGCCATCACCACATCTTGTGGAAGAAAATTCCATTGAATAATTATGCACTGTGTGAAAAAAAGTACTTCACTTTCATCGGTCCTAAATTTCTTGGCATAACTCCTAGTTCTAGGGTTGTGAGAGAGGGAGAAAAATTTCTGACTATTCTCTCTCCACATACCATGCATAATTTTATAAACCTCTCTCTCAATATCTAGGTAGTAAATGGCCCTACATGCAGCATCTTTTAACACTGACTTGGCAGGCAAAAATCTGTGAAGAATACGATAAATATGAATATTATGAATATTTATATACCACTTTTCAACAAAAGTTCACATATGAACTATCATGGAGGATTTTAATGAATAAATAAATAAGATGGCTCACTAACCCCAAAAGGCTCACAATGTAAAACCTATATAACATGGAAAATATCAGCAATCATTAGCTGTGGGCATATATTCCCTAAATGTGAAAAGTAAAATAGATGTGAAATAACTCCCCATGTCAACAAATCTGTGAGGATTATACCTAAGAAGGAAAGAGAAGGGAAAGGGAAAGGCATAAAGGAAAACACTGGATGAGGTTGGAAGTTTAATAATGATTATTTACATATTTGTGTTTATTGTTTTTTAAAAATATATTATTCTCATACAGTCCCTAAGCCTTTTGATAGTGTTTTCTGAATTCACAAGACAAAGAACCTTTATTTTGAAATGGATCCACAAACATTTGATTTTGAGGAAAACCAAATGTTTAAGGACAGGAAGTCTGCAGTCCTCCATGCACTCGACCAGGGATGAAGACCTGATTGATCTCAGGACTAGTATTTCGGTCTAGAAATGCCACAAAAATGACATCGTTTTATTTCCCAGTTGGAGATTTTTATTATTATTATTATTAGGGAACTATATAAAATCACAGTAGGAAGAACATTTTCCCGAGTTCTACTGCTGGTAGACATCTTTGTTTGGCCACCATTAAACCTGGCTTCTGGACTCTGATAACATACTGCTTGCTTAGCCATCCACTGTGACATGCAGCCTCATGCCTGCTGATCTCTTTGCCTTCCGCCTCAGTCACACATCTTCTTCCTTGCTGGCAGTCTAAGACGGCCTTATTTCTCTATTGCACCAGTTCCTCCAACTTTTCTTTCTTTTTATGCAGTGCTGAGCAGCAGAAGCACACACATTATGGAGGTGCTAAAAAGGACAGTTGCTTTCACTTGCTGTTTCAGGGGAAAGGTTGCTCTGTTGTATTCTGCTCATTGCACTTCATTTCCATCTTTGTGTTTGGAAGTTTTGTTCCTTTAGACTTACTGTAGTCTGGCCTTCTGGACTTGACTTCTCAAGAGGAGGGGGAAAGGCAGGGGAAAGGATACTGCATTTTGTGTGTGCAGTTCAAATCGAGTGTAAAAATATGGGACTTTGCAATTGCAACATAACTCAACTGTTACAGCAAAGCATACAATGAACAATAGACAAGCAGGTTCATAAGAAATTGAACATTACTTTTTGTAATGTTTTGGAATACTAATGCTCAACCATATGTGTGTTTTACATATTGCAATATATTCTGAAGAAGCTATGTCAACTATATGTCAACTATACGTCAACTATATTGTGTGATGATGTTGATGTATATATTGTGCCCCCCCCGCCCCGCCAGAAGAATTCTCTAATAAATAATACCAAAACTCCTGCCTAGTTCATCATCTTTGCCGGGAGCAGGCTAAAAACGTTACCTGGCTGTTGCTGAACATAAATCTATTAACTGTTGCAACTTGTTCCTAAATCTTTATGCTGACATATCTTTTTCCAGTGCCAGTATCATGCTGTTTCCTTTGCTATTGGTCTGGTGCAACTAGAGTATAATTCAGGCCTCCTTTTTCTTAAGCTCAGTTCATATGGTTGCCACTGAAGAGAAAAACTACTTGGGAGCATCTCTGCACTCACATAGTTCAATTTGAGCTGTAAAAGCTCTCATATGGGGCAGGTGTGTGTAACTATTGTAGTTGGTAAACAACCTAACCCAGATGTTCACCATTTCACACAACAGCTTGCCTCAGAGTTGCATCCAACTTCACTAGCAACCACACCAGTGACACACACATCAGGCCCATGTCTTTCATTTCTCGCTGTCTTACTAGATTCAGGTTTGAGATAGAAGAAATATGGAGAAATGCTCTTGTCTTTTTCATTTTGTTTATGTGATTGTATCTGTACTCATTACTAGATTTCCGTTAGACACCAGCATTCCAAAATAGTAATTCACTGTTGGTGCACGAACTCTGGTGTGGCTATGGAGCTTTTCAATTTACAGAATGTAAAGCTATTCATTTTAATGGGAGAGATAGCATCCAGGGGTGCACCAAGGTAACTTGGGCACCCGGACCACCCAGCTGTGAGACCCCCCATGAGCCCCCTGAAACTTCCTTTGGGGGGGCAGCCCCACCAAAGCACCTTAAAAAAAACCACACCTCTTACTGCAGCCAAGGGGTGGCTGCAGGGAGGGGGAGCAGAGCGGTCCTTCTCCCTTCTCACTTCTGCGAGGTGGGCCTGCGCAGTTGAGATCGTGGCAAGCCCGTGACATCACGGGCTTGTGATGATCTCTAAACTGTGCAGGCACACCTCACAGTTGGTTCAAGATGCTGGTCCAAACAGATGGGCTCAGCATCCTTCCTACTCTGAGCACACCCCATGAGGGAGGGGGGAGAAGGGAGAAGGACTGCTCTGTTCCTCCCTGGAGCCACCCCTCGGCCACGGTAAGAGTTTTTAAACAAAAAATCCCAGAGCTTTGGTGGGGCGGGCACAGGGTTGCTCAGCTGCTGGAAGCCCCTGGCCCCAGCCATTTGGAGGCTCCCCAAGACCTTGGAGGATCAGACTGGGTCCCCAAGGTCCAGGAGTTAGTGTGCCTCTGACAGCATCACATGCATCAAAAGATTCATGTCTGGAAAAGCATCTTCCACACAAATCAACAGGGAAGCAATTCATGCCAAGTTCCATTTGGACACATGAAGCTCAGGATTGATCACAGAAAGGACTACAGGGAAGGAAACGTGTGACCAACTAGAAGGCATATGGCCAACTACTGATCCATGCAGCAGTTCCCCATTGTGCTTACTCCTGTGCTTTGCAGAAACCAAGCAAGCAGGCACACAAGAGGCAGAAACACCAAAAGGAAGCCAATGGGAAATGAAATAAGTGGTATCCAACATTGGTCAGTAGAGCCCTATGGTCAGAAACAGCAAAATGAAACACCTACCAGTATAGGTTTGACTGGGCAAAAAAGGCTGCCCTAGTCATTTATCAATCAATCAATCAATCAATCAATCAATCAATCTTTATTACAGTCAAAGACCAGTATAAGGGTGATTACATGTAAAAGTGAGAGTAGATAAAAGTGATTACATATAAAATAGTACATATTAATACTAAAAGGACTAAAAATACTAAAAATAGTAGATAATACACCAAATACATGAGGGCCTAAAAGCCTGAGAAACAGTAAAAGTCATAAAAATGCATGGAAGGTGTAAAGGGCGGGGGGAGGGGGATAAAAATGGATGTAATAAAGTTAAAAGACATGAGAAGACAGAAATCTATAAAAGGCTGAGTAATAAAACTGAAAACCAGCCTGGTTAAAGGTTATAAGGAACAGTAAACAGGGAAGCGCGTGAGCAATTGCAGGGCCTGCCCAGAATCACCGGGTGTCAGATTAAGGCTGATAGGACTCACTGCCTGTGATCCGCCGACGAATGCTGATCGCAGCCGCACAGTACCTGGCGATGCTATATGTGATGGCAGGCTTAGAGTCAAAGAGTAGCAAGGAGCTGTAGAACTGGCTCGGATGACCTGCATACTTGCTTAGCAAAGGAAGGATGAGGGAGGTGTGAATGTCTCTATAGAACGAGCGGTAGAGGAGTTTCGATCTTCCCTAGGCCACAGGGACATAGTCGCTTTGCGAATGGAGTCCTTCTGTAACGGCCTTCTAGTACTGCGAGTCATTTATCTGTTTTCCATTTCCTGCATCCCAATACCACTGGAGACACAGGGACAATTCTCATGATTGCCAAGTGCGGATGGGTTGGTGGGGGGGGGGGGATTGGGAGGGAAGGCTCTGGGAAGCTTACCTTCCCCACATACAATTGAGGGATTGGTGGTGGGAGTGCGCTCCATGCTCCCACACGAGCAGCCCTGCTCCATGCTTCATGGAGCAGGGTGGAGGGATCTGGGGCCAGAAACCATTCCGGCCTCCTTGAATCCCATAATGCAACATGTGACACATGCATTGCATTACAGAATTTTCCCAAGAGATGGGCACTCTAGATGCCCATCTCTGTATGCAGCCAGGCTGGAAGCAGCCCATGATCACACATGAGCAAGTAGTCGCGGTAAGGAAGCACTTGCTCCCTTAACCTTGGCTAACAGCCAGGGTGAATAGCGGGGCTAGGCAGTGCTGCCAAGCTGGGATTGGGCCCAATCCCGGCAGTTCTCATGCACAGCCTAATCCAGGCGGAGCTTCCCTGGCATGCGTTAGGCTGCTCATGGGAGCCTCACAGACTTCTAATCAATGCCCACTACCAAAGAACATACTTAATAAAGATATACAGCACAAGTTATTAGAACACTTTCAAATCTACAAGGTTAAATGGCAAGGTTAAGAGCCTAATTTTTGCATTGCTTTTATATATAGGGAGCTCTTACTCTTTCTTTAGTGATAGCTACAAACCATTGCTTGTCATTCCTATAGGATAGTTTCTATATCTGCGCTTATTGCACAGAGAGAAAATAACTTTCTCAGTCTTTGTGAGATTCTTAAAACTCACCCACTTGAGGGAATCATTTTTTTTTTTTTGCGGGAAATGAGGCATGACCAATAACAGAAAACACAAGAAAATCCCCTGATAGGTGACCTTTACCACATGTAAAAGAAACTGTTCAGTGGCTGAGGTTTCATGGATTTGCAGGCATGAAAATCAGATTTTCTGGCCACCAATGCTGTTCAGTAAATAAATAATCCATCATTGTGTCAAACAGTAGAAACATGGAGATGCTACCATTGCTGTCTGAATAGAGCCATTTAGTTAGTACCTTCACCAAGCAGCTCACATGTCTGCTTCAACACTTGTAAATATCCTTTATGCCAGATGGATTTTTACTGTATTCATGAAGCTATTCACACGATGGAGGAAAACCGGGCTAAGGGAGCCCAGTCCAGTTTTCCTCCATTGTGAGAACCACTGGTCTCGCAGGCAAGCTCAGTGGTTCAATGGCAGCTAGCCCACCAAAGTAGCCCTCCCCTTAAATGAGGTTAGTGGAGAGAGCACTGAGCTGGCATGGTGCGGCTCTGCACTGTGGCAACTCACAAGAAGACCCCTGACCGGGAGGCTACAACAAGCCTCCCAGCCTCGGGGGTCTCCCCAGAATGCCCTGCACACTTGTGCAGGGCATTATGGGACTTCCGATCCCCGCTGCCCCTACCAGCTCTGTGACGGAGCCAGTTATTGTGTGGGTGGCCGATCGTGTGTGGAGAGAGCGGACTTGACCCACTCTCTTTGCCACACCTCTCCTGGCTCTACACACCAATCATGTGTCGATCCTCCATGTGAAACAGGAAAAGGGTCATTAAAAGAAGCATGAAAGATGAAAAACATTTCCATGCACATAGATACATACTTGGTTGCATGCAGATTGGTTATGTGAACAGAGACTCAATATTCTAGAGAAACTAATTGTTGTTTGCTACATTCAGGTAATTGCTATGTAGGCCTTGCTCAATAATGTTCTATTGGCTGTAATCTAGTTTTCATTTTTAACCACCCTTACCTTCAGTAAGAAAAATGTGCATTGCAAAATCATAGCCCTGTTCATAAATTGTTTGAATCTATGTTTAATGTGGGTTACCAACACTGAAGCAATTGTGGAAACCCACACCAAGGTGGTTTATGTCCCAAGAGTCAAACCTTGGCAAGGGTTCACACAGTTGCTTCAGTTCAACCTAGATTCATTATGTTCATTCCACATTAAAACTAGATTCAAATTATTGTGTGAACAATCCTTATATGTTTTATTTATTTATTTAGTATTTAAAACATCTTATACCACCCCATATGCAAGTTCCTGGGTGGTTCACACACTAAAAATACAACAATTCAATTAAAACAGTTAAAAATACAGATAAAAACCTCTAAAACCTAGAACTTAAAAGCTATAATCTAAAAGCCTGACTAAACAGATATGTTTAGTGCAGGGCATCCTCAAACAAGGGTTCCCAGATGTTGTTGAACTACAACTCTGATGATCCCTAGCCAAAATGGTCATAGACTATTAAAACCCCTGTTTCAATGGAACTTGAATTCTAGGCAAATTTACTTAGAAGTAGGTCCTATTTAAATTAAGGGGGGAAATGTAGAGACGGGTCTCACGATCAGTGAGACCCGCTTTTGCCGGTTTTGCGGGGAAAGCGTGACGGAGCCAGCAGGGGCTGGAGAGTTCGGGGGCTGTGCGGCCCTCGGAAGCTCCAGTATGCCCTGCGCAAGCACACAGGACATACTAGGGAGACCCCTGAGCTGGAAGGCTGCTTTTCAGCCTCCCACTGGGGGTCTACTCATGAGTAGCCACGGCGCAGAGCCGCACCGCGGCTACTCACGATCCCAAAAACTGGATTTGCGGAGCGCTCGCTCTGCAAACCCAGTTTAAGGGGCGGGCTACTTGAGCGGGTTACCCGCTTGAGCAGGTTACCCGCTCAAGAACCAATGGGCTTGCAGCCAAGCCCGGCGGTTCACAAAGTTGTAGGAAATCGGGCTAGCGGAGGCTAGCCCGATTTTCTACAATCATGTGAATAGCCTCGTAGAGTGCTGCTGGTCAGATCAAAAGTCCTTCTAGTCCAGCATTCAGTTTCTAACAGTGATCAAACCAAAGTAGGTCACCAAAATGGCAGCACTCCCTTGTCCATCTGGAAGCATCTGGTAGTCAGATGTATCGTAGCATAGTGCCTCTGAATTGCCCTGAGCTCTCTTCATACAGGGTGCCAGCACCTGATTTCTGGAGATTCCCCTCTCTCCTTCAGCTTCTGTCTTTCCCTTTAGAGAGGGGAGAGTCTCACATTCATTCATTCATTCATTCATTCATTAAAACTTTTATACCACCCTTCCAAAAGGCTTTAGAGAGCAGGGGGGGCTACTGTAGAACAGAGGAGCAGGGGAAATCCTTTATGTAAGCTTTACAAGTTCAGATCATGGCTTCCCATTTTCATCAGTGATAAACAGAAGTTTTGTGTTTTCCCACTGCCACCTATGACTGCTGAAGTATAAGTAAGATACGCCGTTCACAGTTGTTTATCATTTTATATGCAATGGAAGCATATGCAATTTATCTAGTTTTGAGGGCTGAATACTATTGCACAACACAGCATTTGTCATTGGAAAGAAATGTTTTGAAAACAAATGTTTTACTTCTGTTCTGTTAACTGAGTAAAAACTTAATAAGGTAGCTCAACCCTGATACTGATAGTTTTTATTAAGTAAAAACTTAATAAGGTAACTCAACCCTGATACTGCAGCAGGGAGGGCTAGGTAGCAAGCATGAATTGTCTCTTTTGCTAAGGAGGGCCTGCCCTGGTTGCATTTGAATGGGAGACAATGAGGCTATTCCCACAACCAGCAAAAACTGGGCTTGAGGACTGAAGGCAGGGTTAGTAATCCTGTGTGAACCATAGGCAAGCCATCTAGCTGTGCTCCATCAAAACAGCGTCACCCAATTCCCAGCTCCACCTCTCAAACTAGGATCCGGGTCTCACGATCTGTGAGACCTGGTTTTGTCAAAACTGCAGGGAGAGCGGGCTAAGCCTGTTCTCCCCGCAGACGAGCGCGCAGGGAGCCCTGAGCGGCCGGATGAGCTGCCCACACAATGGCTGGCTCTGAGATGCTTGCTCCGCAAACCCAGGCTAAGGAGTGGGCTACAGGAGTGGGTTAGCCGCTCCGGAACCACCGGGCTCATCTGTGAGCCCGGTGGTTCTAACGATCACAAAAATCGGGCTAGGATTTTCCTAGCCCGATTTTTGTGATCGTAAGAATACCCCCTAGGTTTAGCAAGCAGAGGAGGTTGCCTACCCTCTCCCAATGCTCATGTGGAGTCATGGGCCACTTCTTGAGCTCTAACACACTGGCCCTCTCCTCTTCTTTACACAGCTACCATAGAGTCAGGATACCAGAGCGGACTAAGAGTTGCCCTGCAAAGCAAACAGAACCAGTGGTATGACTTGGCATATGGCAGCTTCCTATGTCCTTGGGATGGTGGAAGTGGCAGCAAGGGCTCCTTCCACCCTCCTGCTGGCCTCCCAAATGAAAGCCTGGGCTGGCTTTAGGACCTCTGTGCATGCACGGGCATGCACAGAGGCCCAAAAGCTGGCCTGGGCTGTTATTTGGGAGGCTGGTGGGAGAGTGGAAGGAGACCTGGTTGCCACCTCCGCCAACCCCCCCACTCATGTTTCCCCCCCTCACAATCCTTGTCTGTCCCTCTGCTGTGCTGCTCATGTGCCCACATGAGCCAGGCTGCCAGGAGTGGCATGGCCATCTGGAAGCCAGGGGAATGAAGCCTGGCCTCCAGAAATCCTACAGTGCACTAGCCCAGGTAGGAAACCCAGGCTACCCAGTGGCCAGCCTCAGGATCGGAACCAATCCTGGCACTCCACATGAGCAGCCCTACCTGGCTGCTCATGTGCATGATCTCAGTGTATCATATAAGAAGAAGAAAAAAACCTGTTACCAGTATCATATACATTAATAAAATATTTGCATGTGCTTAATTAAAGAATGTATTAGTTATATTTTTATTCCAATCTTTGTCTAAGGAGCTTGATTTAATTAATCAAAGGTAAATTGTGGTGCTATTACTGTTTGACATTTATTTATTTAGCACCACTAATATGCCAGGCACTACTGTGAACACAGAATTGGCAATATAAAATATGTTACCAGATACTGATTCTAAACAAAGGAGATCACAAAAGGATAATTCAGATGGCAATGAAGGGATAGATGGATATGAACTAAGGGATTAGGATGCCTTCCAAAATGATTTGCTAAGAAAGCACAGATTAAGAGGAGCACAAGACAGTAAAGAGAGAAGTCTGACTTTCAAATAAAACTGAATAGGATTTGAACCCTATTCAAACATTACATTTTACATGCATACACATCTCTGTATACACGTACATGCTTTAGTGTGAATGACTGCATGTGTTCATTTAAAAAGTGGATTTGGGTACAGGCTCCCTCAAATGCCGTGCACAGATAGGAAATTTACTAGTGCATATGTGCCTGAATGACACATATGGTACATATGTTGAACAAAATGTGTGACTAGGGCTAGGTCAATCTACAATGTAGATAAGCCAAGATCCTTAAATTTCAAATTGATTTATACAACCTCAGTGAGTTTGAACTGATCCTCCACACAGCACATTTTAGGCTGAGCGATTCATTTAATTGCCCCCAGTGGGAACAGAGTGGCCAGTAATCTAAATACATAATGCCTAGAACTTGAGTTAAGGGTCCTCTGTGGGCATAACAGCACAAAGAAACCCTGAGGTATTCTCAGTTTAGTGACAGGCTATTTAGCAAATCCAGAACTCACAAGGCAAGCCAAGCCAAGCCAAGCCAAGGCTGCAGGACCCTGGAGAGCTCCAAATGAGCGTTCCAACAATGAAGGCCATGGGTGCAATAACTCTAGGCTCAGACTACCCCTTTGCCTAGGAAGCAAAGAGATTCAGAGGGTCATCTTCTGGCCAGGAGTCTAGCACCTCTGTTTCATTAAGACCCTTCTGGCCCGTGACCAGCAATGGTGTGCAGGCTTGGAGAGTGCAAGGTAATGTAGAAAGGGCCAGTTCATTGGAGGTTCAGGTCTCCCAGCTGGTGGGCTCAGACTCTAGCTTGCTGTCAGGCCTTTGGCCTGGATCTGTCTCCTCCAGCCTGACAGCTTTTCTCTCATTCCATGGCCAGACCCTGTGCCAATCCACAAGGTGTGGGTCATGATATCAGCAGCCAGTCTGTGAGAGTGAAGGGGCAGACTTTAAATGTTGGTACCTTTGAGAAGGCATTCATACAGTTTGGGGTCGGTAACAAAGGATTGGAAAATGGTTGGGAAGGGATGATAAATTACTTACATTGGGTAGCTCTGTTCAATCATTCAAATGAGGTTTGTTTACGTGACCAGGATTAGCGTAGAAGAAGCCCCCTACCCTAATTTGGGAGGAGAGCATGTTCCTGTTTGCGGACTGCCTGCAGCTTACAACCAAGGTTGGAGGAGGAGAAAGTGATCATGTGGGAAACAGCATCTGGGTAGGAGAGGTTTTCATCCTACCTCAGTCAGCAGCTGGGTATAGCTGTTGGGTAGGACAAATCTCTCCTCCCCATTTGTTACTTCCAACATGACCACTTCATCCCCCTTCAACCTTGGTTTGAAGCTACAGACAATTGGAAAATGCCAGCACATTCAGCTCATGATTTAGGGTAGGCGGCTTCTCCTATCTTAATTCTGATTGTGCCAACAAGCCTACTGGATGCAGTGTACTCAGGTACAGGAGGTCAGAAATGGGCACACTAGCTCTGCCTGCTGGTGCTGATATGCTGCACCCCCAGCTCTCCTGAAATACATTCTCTGTGTTGAGAGGCAAACATTGTACTTGGGGAGAGTTTCTCTTGGCAACTTAAAGTGCCGGGTGGCCAGCATTCCAGATCACGGGAAGAAACTCTCCCTGTGTATAGCATTTGCTTCTGCAAACACTTGCCATGCCTGGGCAGAGCCATAGCTGTGGCTAAGGAGCTATGGGGAGAAAGGGGAAACAGGGCACTCCTGGTTTTTTTGTACACTACTTTGTTTGAATAACATCTGAACAAGGTGTGTATGTCTGTGTGTGTGAAATAAATGGGTGGGGTACATTGCATGCTTACAGAATTATTTTCAATGTACGTTAAAAAAAATAAAATGTCTTTCTCTGACATACATTTCAATGCACCAGTGGCCCTATTAAGCATCTCTTCCATGCATTATAGCCATTGGCAATTTCCCAGTGAATACCTCTATCCAAGACTGTCTAGCACTATGCAAATGCTGTGATATATGCTTTTAGATGCTATGTATAGCATTGTGTAGACTGATGCTACTGAGAGAGTGTGTGCCTCTCTCTGCTGTGATAATATATGAGCTTGGCTGAAACTCTGACTGCCACAATTATTTATGGGAAGCAAGTTTATGATAATAAACCCTCCACATGCTTACAAATTGTCTAGCATTCGTATGGTTGTCTCGGAAAAATGGAGAGTTATTTGCTATGCAGGTTTTTGGTATTAGGCTTACAATGCAATTCAGTCATCCTGAGGCTATGCTCCTGGGCACTGGTGAAGCCCCAGAAGCTCTCAGGGACTGTGCAGTGAACCACTCCTGCAGGACTGGAAGTTGTTGTGAGTGATGACAGGTATTGGGTCTGATACAAAATCCAAGGCAAGAACTACAATATTATTGCAAGTTTGGACTCTGATGTTGTGGAGGAGCCTGGCACTAGCTTTATGTCCTAAGGCAATGCCTGGTCAGAATCTGGGCTTTGACAAAAGGGCTTTACAGGGATGGGCTGCAGTGGTAGAGCATTCGGCATCTGCTTTGGCTGCAGAGTGTCCCAGTTTCAATCCCTGGCATTTCTAGTTAGACTCCTTGCCTAAAGCTTTACAGAGGCTGCCAGTCTGTATGGAGAATACTCTGTAAGGCAATTCCTATGTAGCTATGGCTAGTATTCTGTAGGATGCTTCCTTAAGAAGATTGCTCTAGAAAGTGTGTGTGTGTGTGCGGCTAAGCATTACTGTTTGTTAAGTGGGCATGTGCCTAGGGGTGTAGGCAGAGAGAAAGTTTGAAAAGCAACTCCTCAGTTCAGTGTTTTAAAAGGGAGAGGATGGACACTTCTGGGGAGAAAAATATGTCTGGGAAGTTGAAGATATGGAGATGCTTCACATGACATGTGTGAAGTGGCTGGGGGGTTCTGCAGGGAGAGCAGGCTTAGCCCACTCTCCCCACAGACAAGCAGTTTATTCCAGTTTCAATCCCTGGCATTTCTAGTTAGACTCCTGCCTAAAGCTTTGGAGAGGCTGCCAGTCTGTATGGAGAATACTCTGTAAGGCAATTTCACTTGTAGCTGAGTGGCCGGATCAGCCGCCCACATGACTGCTGGCTCCATCACGGAGCCGGCAGGGGCTGTGGGGATCAGGGGCCATGCGGTTCCTGGAAGTTCCAGGATGCCCTGTGCACTCACGCGGGGCATCCTGGAGAGACCCCTGAGCCCGAGAGGCTGCTTGCAGCCTCCTGGCCGGGGGTCTACTCATGTGTCATTGTGCATCGTGGTGACACACGAGCAACGAAATGAGGTTAACAGAGTGCTCGCTCTGTTAACGTCATTTAAGGGGAGGGTGGTTTAGGCAGGCTAGTCACCTTGGGATCACTGGGCTCGTGGTTCCCACGACCCCACTGGAAAGCGGGCTAAGCTCCCTTAGCCCACTTTCCAATGGTCATGGGAATAGCTTCATAGGTTATTAAATATACGAATACAACAAATATGGCAGGAGAAATTCAGTAAAACGAGGGGGATTCCAGAAATGCTATGGGGGGATCTTCTGCCCCTCTGAATGAATCCACCTCCACCAGAGGGATGAGTTGTTGTCGGATTTTAATGAAAGAACAAAAGAAGCAGCTGGAGTACCCAGAGGAACAGAATGAACCAGAGAGCTAAAGGCTGGCAGAACCTTTAGGGTACAGGAGCATCCCTCCAGAGAAATGATGTCACGTCTTGTGACTTGTGTGAGTACTCTACTGTTTGCTCCAGTGCCAGTCTAATACTCAACCTCTTTATTTGCAAAGTTCCAAAGCATTTTTTAGCATACGCCTCCAGTGCTCTCTCCTCCAAAGAAAGCCAGAATCTGTGTAGCACTGAACTTCCTGGAACTTTTCACTACTCAGGGAAGTGGGAAGGGTTTGTGACAATATTATGGCGAATATTATGACCAGTGGTCAATTCTTCCCCGAAAGATTAGAAAAGGGAAATCAGACCCTACAGCAAGCAAGGTGGTCAGCAATGGAGTTACAAGAGAGGGCAGACCCAGAAAGCACGTAGGGCCATGTTATACATTAATCAGAATCGGGTGATAATTGCACTATTTCAGGTTTCAGGCAAGTTACATTGTGTTGAATCACAACACAGCCCTTCTCCATGAAAACCCTCCTGGCATAAAGAAAACTGGTGTGTCGTGGATAAACTTATAAAGAAAGCTTTCATACTTTTCTCCTTATTTTGATATGCAAGAAGCTTTCCTTGGGGGAATATTTAAACATGCAATATTGCATTCTGAAATGGTATAATCCAGGGAGAACTTTACTATGTGATTCTGCTGATTATATCAACTGGCCCTGAGGGCAAAGCTAAATGTTACAAGCAACACAGCACTTCCACCAAAATAGCAGCCTATGCTGAGTTCTTTCCTCCCCATCCCCACTTTAACCTGTTTTCTGACATAACATTGTGCATAATATTGGGCCAGTACTCAGAAGGGGTATGATGCCAGCTTTATTGGACAACTTTCAAATGCAATCCAATGTAAACCTACAAAGATACAATTCAATATAATGCAATACCTTATTGTCCTGTATCACACTGTATTGGTGGTGGTGGGGAGGCTTACCTGAAACCAAGAAGTGGACTCCCTTCCATATTCTGTATGGAAATCAGCAGCCGTGTTTTTTTGCATATTCCCTTCAAGTAACTATAGAGAGCAGTCACTTCCCATCCATTAATGCCGTGGGGGAAGGACGCAACATCATGATGTTCTTTACTAGAGCGTTGTGGGGCAAAATTCCAGAAAAAAGGCAGCATTTTAAGGTGCTGTTTCTGCTTTCTGCAGCTGCCCAGAAGATAACTGATTTCCATGTAAAGGATGGAAAGGAGCATACTTCTTGGTTTCAGGTAAACCCTCCCTCCCAGTTCCAACATATGTATAGAATAGGGATGTGCGGAACCGGTCCGGCAGTATGGCGGTCCGGCGGTCTGGCAGTCCAGTGGTTCGGTCCGGGGGTTTGGAGGTTTGTAGTTGAACTGAACTACCCTCCCAGTTCTGTCGGACCAGAACTGGACCACCAGCTCCAGTCCAGCAGGTCCGCAAACTTTTTTTTTAAAAAAAAATTAAATGTGAAGCAAGTACCTGTAGCCCCTCTGGGGGACTTACAGTAGCCGGGGGGGGGGGGCGGGGTCCGTGCGAGTTCCCTCTCCCCCCACTGCCAGCCTTCCTCATCACTGCCACGGCCGGGTAAGTGAAGTCTTCGTGGCCTCGCAGAGGGCATTTGCGCATGCATGGTGGCTGCCAAAATGGCAGCCACTCACTCTTATGGAGGCCCAAAAGGGCCAAAAAGGCTTCACTTACCTGGCCGTGGAGGTGATGAGGAAGGCCAGTGGGGGGAGAGGGAGCCTGGGTGGGACCCCCAGTGGGACCCCCCCCCCTCATGGCTACAGCAAGCCCCTCAAAGTGGCTACAGGTACTTGCTTCACGTTTACATTTTTTTTAAAATAAAAGTTCGCGGACCGGTCCAGGAGCAGACCTGACCGGGGGTGGTGGTTCGATGGGGGCTAGACCGAACTGGCCCGGTTCCATTTGAGGCCGGTCCAGCCTCAAACCAAACTGGGTGCAGACGGTTCCGTGCACACCCCTAGTATTGAACTGATCCAATATATTGGATCAATTCAATGAGGCACTTCGCACGAGCAGTGTGAAGGGCCATGAGGGCTTGTGTGGGGAGAGCAGGTTGGCCTGCTCTCCCCGCACATGAGCCCCTGCTCATGTGCGGGGAGAGCAGGCCAACCTGCTCTCCCCACACAAGCCCTGGGTCTCCCCACAAGCTTGCCCTGGGTGGCAGGATCAGCTGCCCACACAATTACTGGCTCCATTATGGAGCCAGTTGGGGCGGTTGGGATCAGGGGCCACCCAGCCCCCGGAAGTCCCAGAATGTCCTGGTCAAGTGCATGGGGCATTCTAGGGAGCACCCTGACACCAGGAGGATTGTTGTAGCCTCCTAGTCAGGGTCTCCTCATAAGTCGCCATGGCACAGAGCTGCACCATGGTGACTCATGATCACAAAAACAGGAATAGCAGAGCACGCGCTCCGCTAACCTTGCTTAAGGGGGGCATTTTAGAGGGCTGGCCTCCGGGAGCCATGTGGCTAACATGGTGGCATACGACCAGCCAAAACAGGGCTGGGCTTCCTTAGCCTGGTTTTGGCTGGTCAAGGGAATAGCCAAAATGAATGCTCCCCACTCTCACAGTGCATTATTAACACTATGCAGTAATTATTGGCAACTGATCAGAACCAATTCCAATTCCAGTAATTTCCTTGGGGCACAGCTCTATTTCTGACCCCATCACATAGTGTGTTTTGCTACCCCTACCAACAGCAACCAGTGACATAATGGGGTGAGTTATCTTAAATCTCTTAAGTGGCAGGCTCTAGTTTTTTGTAACCTTTAGTTCCATCATTGTTTCTTCACTGAACAGGTGGATGAGAGAGATTGACCCTTTTGAGTGGCAGCAACCAGAATATGGGACACACTCCCAAGAAAGGTATATATCCGGCCTCTGTATTTCCCATTTTTAGATGGGCATTGAAAACTGTCTTGTGTCAGTGGGCAGTCTCAGGGCATTCCTTCTCTTATGTGTATTTATCATAATGTTGCTTTTTCATTATACTGGGTGTTTTATATTGATTTAGATTAATTTGTTGCCTCTGTGGTTCATCATGTCATATTGAAATTGCAAGCTGTCATGAGTATATTTGATATAAAATAGCAGGAGTAAACTACAGAAAGAGAGAGGAAGGAAGGAAGGAAGGAAGGAAGGTTGGTTATCCATGCTCAGGAACCTAAAGTGCCATTGATGTAACTTGATGGAATGCAAATATCGGATTAACTAATGGTCACAGTGGACATGAATTCCCTGATTTTTTCATGGTAATGTGGGGTGCAAGTGGTGATTGGGAGGTCACAGATCAAGCAAATAGCTGTCTGGTGCCAGTCAGCACTGACAATATGTTCTGTTCACACCTTGATCATGGATAGTTATCAAAACAGACCTCATAATTATGGCATTTCTTGGATAGTTGGGAGATAAGAGAAAATACAATAATAGTAGATGCAAACAGAGGCTTTTCTTATTATTTTTGTTGTTTACAGTATACTGTTTTGCACAGTCAATGAACTGCATTTGGCTAGTGTGCCCTCTGTTTTGATCAACTGCTGAACACACACTCTCTCTCTCTCTCTCTCTCTCTCTCTCTCTCTCTCTCTCTCTCTCTCTCTCTCACACACACACACACACACACACACACACACACACACACACACGTGCTGTCTGTCTTTCCTGTATGGAATTTCCTTTCCTATTGCATAAATCTACATGGACCTTTAGCCAGTGTGATGCAGTAGGCAAAATGCTGGACTAGGATTGTGGAGGCCCAGCTTAACTCAGCCATGAAGTCACTGGGTAACCTCAGTGACAGTGGGACATGAAGTTCACTGAGTGACTAGCTCTCAGCCTAACCTACCCCACTGGGTGGTTTTGAGGATAAAAGGAGGGAGGAATCCTGACCTCTTTTGACAAATGGCAGGACATAAATGTAATAATAAATATGGGAACAAGCACGTAATAGCTGCTGCCAACCTGTGAGTACTTCATGCTGCCTATTCTGTCTGCCAATTTTGGTATAAGCTCTTTCCCAACTGAGAGCACACTGTCTTCCTACGGGCAGTATGGCTAGTGTCCTTGTCACTATGAATTTTGCAGTCATTGCTTCTGGCAACAGGAGCCTGAGGGCAGTCGTCGGGGAGGGGTGGCGCCCAATTAGTTCTTCTTGTGCTTCACTGTCATTCAGAATGTGCATATTGTGCAGGAGCAACGATGCCCTTCTCTCTCTGCCAGATATATTACACACACTGGTGCCAATGGTTTTTGACCCAGCACCAGCAGAATATTTGAAGAAGAATAAACAACATTGTGCCTTGTCTCTTACGTTCTGTATTAGACAATCTTAGCAACGCCACAGAGCATGAACCATTGGCTTTCTAAATTGGAGTTTTGCATACACTATTTTTGCAATAACCACTCCATAAGACATATAGGTGTTCTCAGTTGTATTCTTATTTTGTCCAGTGAACCATTAATATTTCATGCTCAGCCATGGGCAATTTTCCCCTATAAATGTTGTTTAGCAGCCCAGATAGCAAGGCTTGGATAGGTACAATTTTATCCACCAGCCGCGCCCCCCCAACCAGCAAAAAAAAAAATAAAAAAAAATCATGATTATTTAAAGCAGTTTGCTTGCTGATGTAGTTAGGGATTCTGTTTCTAATATTGCTATTATTTCATGAACGATTTGCAATTGTTTCAGTGACAAATGTAGCTCAGTACTGGAGCGGGGGGGTGGGGGGGGGAGAAAAGAAAGAACAATCCCCTTAGAATAAGTCTGTTTTATGAATCTGGAAAATAACAAGTAATCATTGCTTGTTATACTTTTTGACAACTTAAGTATAAAAAAAATCAATTACTATGAAACTAGTATCCAGATTAATGTTGAAAATAAACCTGCTTCTAAGGGTACCTTCTAAAAGAGCATTGATTTTTTTTTATTGTTGGAGGGAGGCGAGCTATATTTAATTTCTTTTATTGATTCTTTCCTTAAGCCCTATAGTCAATGCATGTGAGATACAATGCAATTTCTTATAGAGAAGCAATGCCTGGTGCCAGACTTGTGAATTAATTTTACATGAGCGAAAGCAGTGCTTAGTAATTTGCTGAGTATTTCAGAGCAATGCTAGTAATTTCCCCCTTTATTATTTATAAATATCAAGAAGTCCAGAACTGGGCAGGCTGGTGTGGGTTCAAATGAGAGGACCTTGCTGTAATTTCTAATAGCATGACACACATCACCACCACCTCATGTTCCTCATATACTTTAAATGCCAATGACTTGAAAGAAAATATGCAAAGCATTACAAAAAAAAGTAGCATAAAATTATTTCAAAACTGTGAAATTCTAAACAAACACACATACACCCTTTAAAACAAATTCAATGTATAGCGGAACATTGCTATTAATTATCTAAATGCTTCATGTTAGGGTTTGAAGACAGTACTGTTTTAAAAAGAAATTACATAAAATGATCTGCATCTAGCAGCAGTTATGAGGAGAATTTTAATGACTCCTGTGTCAGCAAAATGAAAGAAATGTCCTTGTGGTAAGAGAAATGCAAAGGTTTTCCATCAAACAAATTTAAAATACATTAATGCTGTGACGAAGGGGAAGAGAATGAAATGTCTCAAGCACTGTGCATTATGGTTTGGCTTCCTCAATGTTGCTTATTTTGTGATGGATTATAAATCACCCTGAATTGCTGCTGTAGCTCTCCTTGTCTCAATATGCTAGCTACAGTGCGTGTTCTTTGCACAGTTAGCTGCCTGGTGTTCATAGATAGCTCAGGTGATGGGTTGCTCAGCAGTTAACCACTAATGCAATGTTGCTGAAATGGGATGCCTGAAAGCAAGACGGCAAAAGTCTGACATGTGAAGTTACTGTATGGTTGGAGCCAATTTACTCCAGGAAGTAAAACTTCATACTTCATCTCACTCAAAGGAAGCCTCACTCCTCTGAACAGGTTTTGGTGCTTAATAAAGATGTCACAGCTATACCTGTGATGGTTTGATTACTTATGAGCCTTGATCTAGCCATCTGACCTGCTTGAAATGGGGCAGTGGGTGGCAGTGTTACTCTGCTGCTTCCCAAAATGGCAGGCAAACTGTTTCAGTAAGAGAGAAAGGGAGCAATACACAAGATTGACAGCTGATCATTAGCAGGAAGATCTTCATCTGAACACGTTCTCAAACAGATGATGATAAGATCATGTTCCCCTTTTCTTGGTTTTGAACAATAGCACGTAATGCAATAATAAACACAGTGCAATTACAAATTAAAGACAAAGTTTGTATCCTGCCATATACTAGAAGCTCAAGTGGGTAGCACTATGTGAAAAATATTTTGTATTCTAAACAGTGGGGATAAAATAACTTGATCAATGTGATATCTTTCTGACAAACATGTGCACCATGGTCCTAAGCATGTTTACGTAGAAGTAAGTTCCACCGAGTCCAATAAGACTTAGGTCCAGACTGGATTCTACATCAGAGCTGAGTGATTGGATCTCAAGAAGTTTTCATGTATGTATTTATGCATGTATGTATGTTTAGTAGGCCACCTTTCATCACAGCCACCCAAGACAGCTTCCAACAATTAAACATACATTTGTGAAAAGCTAAAAACAGTAAATACAACAGTAACACATAAGCTGCAATAGAAGCACAGGTGCAGGGTAAACATACTACAGCAGTGTTATCTATAAAGAGAGTTGCCTTCACCTGCCTATGAAAAACTGTGAGAGATATGAGGGAGCAGGTCTACACAGGAAGGGAGTTCCACATCTTGGGGGCAACATCTGAGAAGGCCGTGACTTGTGTGTGTGACATCGGCATGCAGAACAGATGACCCCAAAAAGATCTCGTAAGACAAGTAGATTCACAAATCTAGAACTCAAGGTATTAGGGCTTTAAACATCAAAACCAGCACTTTGAATTGAACCCAGAAACAAAGTGGCAGTCAGTGCAGTTCCTTTAGGATCAGGGTGTTGTGATCCTCCTGAGCAGCCCAGATAATAGTTTGGATGCCACATTCTGCACTAGCTGAAGTTTCTGAAAGCTCCTTAACAGCAGGCCCACATAGAGCCAATTGCAGTAGTCCTGGCATGACATGACCAAATCATGGGCATCATGGGCAAATCAACGGGCAGCCAGATCTGATTTCTCAAGAAAGGGTTTCAGCTGGTGTACAAAAACTGAAGCTGTACATAGGCACCCATGGCCACCTATTTGCTTTCAAGCAACCACATGGTATCAATGTAGTAATGCTCAGGAAAGGGGTGTTGGCCTTTGCCACATTCCCACTCTAAAGCTGTACCCTAAAGCTGTGCCTAGCCTCATTGCAGAGAAATTGTACCTTTCCCTTACATATATTTCTATTTTACTTATCTTTTCTTGCATTAGCACCATCATATTGTCTTAGAACACATTGGCCAGGATCCAAAGAGCTACTTTGCACTCCACCAGTGGAATTCTTAACACTTTTTTTAATTTAAAGAGCAGGCTACTATGACATTGAAAAGTCTCATCAGTTGCAAAAGTATTTTGTCATACAGTGATTCTCTTCAAGAAGCAAAAGTCTACTATTCTTTGCTGGTCAGAAACCTCACTTGGAATACTGTGTTCAGTTCTGGGCCCTGCATTTTAAGGAGGACGTTGATAAATGGGAAGAGATTCAGAGGAGGGCAGCAAATATAGTGAGGGGTCTGGAAACTGAGTCTGATGAAGAATGGCTGAAGAAGGGTCAGCTACATTCCACTCTTGTAGAGCCCTCACACGAGGCCTTTCTTAGGATGTCTGTCACTGTGCTTCCAGAAGTGAGATTGCTTACACACACTCTGCCCAATATTGCTCTGTAAACCTCCAACCAACTTCTGCCACTGTGTCTGTTCTCCAAATATGGTTTCTGGCACACTGTGTGTAGAACCCCTGCTCCAAACTTGTAACTCCCCAATGTGGGATTTCTGGTGGATGCTCTGCCCAAGACTGCCCTGGCAATATGTACCAGCTGAGCCTTGCCTTTCTAGTCTTTTGCTTCTTGATCCAGGTTTTGGCCCATACTATGCAAAAATAGACTATACCCTGAGATGCCCAGACATGTTGGAGCCCCACTTGGGGCCATCCTGGAAGCTTGAATGCTCCCCACAGTCATAAATTGTTCTTGCAGCCAATACACATTACCTGATTGTGTTGGTTTCTTTCAATAAAACCTATCTCTTTCCTTCAAAAGTTCTGGCCTCCTGACTCTGGTTGCCCTGGGGATAATTTATGGTGATGCCTCACTATCTCGACCTGATCTGAAGTCGCAAACACTTGCTGGTTTGGTCGCATTTAATCTGGGTCCTCTCTACTGGATGGTAGGGATGTGCATGAACCAGTTCAGTGCCTCCTTAGGGAAGCGCTGAACCATTTCGGGCACCTGCAGCCAAACCGGTTCAGCAAGTCAAAGAGCGGTTCCCTTAAGAAGCAGGTAAGCAGGCCGTTATCTGCTGCTGCCCCACCATTTTTATGGGTGCGGCGCTCGCTCTACCAGAGACTGTGCATGGATGCAGAGCTGTTCTCTGCAGCCTGCACGTGGCGTTGGCATGCACATGGTTGCCACCATTCAGTCAGATCCCTACTGGAAGGTTAGCTGCCTAATTCCTGACGAGTCAGCTGGCTGGAGAAGGCAAAGAGGCCCCTTGTATCTGAGTAATCCTCCCAACTTTAAGAGTAATTCCCTCTCAAGTGACTTTGGTGTCCCATCCATAGAGATGGAGCTAGGTGTGCATATGTATAAGAAAGACAGCATTGAGCAAGCATGATAACACAATGGACCGGGTCTCATGATCCGTGAGACCCGGTTTTGGGGAGTGAGCAGGAAGAGCGGGCTAAGCCCGCTCTCCCCGCTCACAAGCGGGGAGGGAGCCCTGGGTGGCCAGATTGGCCGCCCACACGATGGCCGGCTCCGAGACGGAGCCGGCGGGGGCTGGGGGGAGCGGGGGCCACGCGCCCCCCGGAAGCCCCAGTATGATTTTCCTAGCCTGATTCTTGTGATCGTAAGAATATCCCCAGTATGTAAGATTGCTGCATGTAAGCAAGACTGCTTCAAATTACTTCCTTAAACGTTTGCAAAAATAGTGGAAGTGAGCTGAAAGACTGCTGGTTAAGTTTTCATTACAATTTCTCAGTGAAAGATAATGGGCAAGCTTCCTTTGACCCAATTACTGAACTATCACTTCTCTTTTTCTATTGAAAGTTTTGAATTTTTGCAAATTACAAATATGTCAATAGCAAGATATTTGTATTAGATTCACTAAAATTAGTCTTTGTCTTTTGAATTTGGTGTAACTATTCCAGTATAGGGATGTGCAAAACGTTTCAGGTACAAAATGCTTTGTACTCAAAACGAGCCGTTTTGGGTGTTTTGTAGACAAAACAAAACGCCCATTTTCCAAATCTGAAGGTTTTGTACAAAAAACAAAATGTCCCTGTTTCAGCTACAAAACGTTTTGTTGTTTTGGACCTCCATTTTGTGGCGATCTTTGAGTTAGTCTCCATTTTGTGTTTGATATCTCTTTGAATTTCCTGCCCTTCTAGCCTTCCAATCGGTGACCTAAAGCATGGGCTGACCTGCTGACAATTCGCTCCTTGTTCCTCATTGGCTCTTTTGCCTCTTGCCACTTTTTACTGACCCCACATTGGCCAGGGGAAGGGTTGAAGAAGGGGCAAGGATGGGGGGAGTTCAAGGAGGGGTTTTAAATTCATTCAACAAGTTAGTTACTCATTCTCCATTCTGCCTTTCTGCCTCATTGGAGAGAGAGAGAGAGAGAGAGAGAGAGAGAGAGAGAGAGAGAGAGAGAACAAGTTTGCATTGCATGGCATGCCTCAAGTTGCCAGGATTATGCCAAGCCATAGTCTATGCCTGCCTGCCTTGTTGCCAACCTGAGCTGAGCCTGCCAGTCTGCTATGGCTACTGCATGCCAGCCTGGGAATGGATTTATCTGCTGCATTGCTTTCTGGTTCCAGAAGAATTTTTTTCACCTCCCTGAGAGATGCCATGCCATTGCCTATGCCTGCCTTGTTGCCAGCCTGAGCCCAGCTTGTAGATTCTCTGGTAGCATATGAGATTTTCAATGACAAACCATGAATCCACTCTCAAATGCTTCCAGAGAATCTACACTCAAAACATCTCAGAAACAACAGAACCCAGTACCCCATTGGTTAGCAGCCCATGGGGGTGGTTGGCAGCCTTTGTGCTCTACACCACCACTTGCTCTGGACCACCCCAGTGCCCCCAAGTCCAGTTATGGGGCTGCTGAAACCTCCATCGTTCCCTATGGGGAAGAACCTTAAAGATGCATAAACTCCATTAAATCTTTAAAAATCAGCCCTCTGCCCAATGCCTTTGAAATAATTCTGGCAGCTTCCTTGCCCCCACTGGGCACTGCACCCACCCTACTCTGCTCTGGGCCACCCCCTTTCCCCCTGACGTGAAGCTATACTTTTGCTGAAACCTCTATTATTCCCTATGGGGAAAATCTTAAAATTCTAAAATTTGCCAAATATCAGCCCTTTACCCAATTCCTCTGAAATTTGGTTGGTAGCTTCCACCCATTGGGCACTACCACTACACCCACTAGTTTTGCCATGGGGCCATTTTAAAAAAATCCAAAACATTTTGGATTCAGATTTTGCAATTTTGAACAAAGAACAAAATTGGGGTGTTTCGGATTGGCTGATTACAAACAAAGAATAAAATGGTGTTTTGGTTTCAGGCCAAAAACTAAACAGAAAAAAACCAAAATGCACAACCCTATTCCAGTACTGCAACCTAAACAGAGATTACGTCACACAGTAACAACAACAAAATTATATTAAAAATGTGAAGGTGGAAAATACAAAATATAGTTTTTTAGAACCCTACACTTATATGTTATCATTTACTACAGCAATCAAAGCACACTAACTAGATATATGTGTAGAGTTCAGTATTTAACCCTCTCCTTTGCGGGCTGTGTGTGTGTGTGTGTGTGTGTGTGTGTGTGAAACTGTTAATTTTTGTTGTTGTTAAACTGTAAATTGCTCTCAGGATTGGTAGCACCTTCTCTCACGGTTTGTAAAGGAAAGTCAATTTGCTGTTTTCTCTTCCCTGCAGGCATCAGATTCCAAATTCAAAATGGGAAGTAGAAAGCAACAGTAAACATGCATCTAAAAAGGAAAAAGGAAAACATTTTCTTCACAAGAAAACCTGTGAAGTAGATCACTATTATTCCCAGCTTACAAGTACTTGCTGATGCTACATGGTGGTACATATTAAGGCATTTCATACCATCATGAAATCAGGACTAAGAGGCAGTATAACCAGGGATTCCTGGTTGTGAGAACTCATGGGAATCCCTCAAGCCCATATCTCTGAGAGCAGGGTAACGCAGATCCTAAACTCTGCTCTTAACCCAGGTTGGGGCAAAATAGCATGGACTAAGAAAATATGAGTCACCTTAAGTGGCACAGCAGGGAAATGTTTGACTAACAAGCAGAAAGTTGCTGGTTCGAATCCCCATTGGTATGTTTCCCAGACTATGGGAAACACCTATATCAGGCAGCAGTGATTAAGGAAGATGCTGAAAGGCATCGAAGATCTTTTCATGATAGGTGAGAAGAGCTTCCAGCAGGTCTGCAGAGAGAGGGGGCTTAGCCTGCTCTCCCTGCAGACAAGCAGCCTCCAAGCCTTGGGAGGCCGGATCAGCCACCTACAAGACTGCCGGCTCCATCACAGAGCCGGTGGAGGCTGTGGGGATCAGGGGCCACGTGGCACCCAGAAGTTCCAGGATGCCACACGTGAGTGTGCAGGGCATCCTGGAGGGGACACCCAGGGACCGGGAAGCTTGTTTTAGCCTCTCAGTGGGGGTCTCCTCATGTGTCGCCACAGCAAGGCGCCATGCCGTGTTGGCACATGACAGAAAACCCGGGTTAGCGGAATGCTCACTCTGCTAACCTGGGTAAAGGGGAGGGCTTCTTTGGCAGCCTAGCCTCCAGAGAACCACAGGGCTTGCCCGCAAGCCCAGTGGTTCTCACGAAGGGGGGGGAATGGGCTGGGCTCCCCCAGTTTCCTCCCATCGTGAGAATAGCCTCATCATCTCATACCGAGGAGGCAATGGTAAATGGCTCCTGTATTCTACCAAAAGAAAAACACAGGTCTCTGTGGGTGCCAGGAGTCAAAATCGACTTTAAGGAAATAGGATACAGCAGTGTTGTTGAAGCTCAGTTGACCTGGGTCTGGTGCCTGGATGGGAGGTGGTTTGAGCATTGAGGTCTACTATGCATTGAGTTCTACTATGGAGGAAGAGTTACTGTATATTGTTTTTAGACAGCCTTAGAAAATGCCATATAAAGAAATGAAAGCATACCAATTTTGCTGTTTGCACACAACAATCACATAGTTCCTCTGGTAAAGGAGCAGCATCTTGCCAACTGTCCTCACCCATGACCTTCTTATATTCAGTAGAAGGTCTGAATAGAGTGTATAGCCTAGGACCCTCACTTTTCCAAGGTATCTGATTACATGGGAAAGAAACAAAGTTGCATATACAATGCAACTTGTATATGCAATGCATTGGGTCATTCACACCTTCAGGTGAGCTCAGCGTGGTTGAGAGCAGGGGTAGTCAATGCAATGGCATTCTCCTTTTCTATGCATTTAGTGGACTTTTTAAAAAAGAAGTGTATATTGCTGTTCAAATAATATTTTACAAAGTGGTTTATGTATACAATTTTAAAATACATAATTTGTAATTACTGCAATTAAAACCAGCAGATGAAAACTAAACCCCTTAAAATGAATTTGTAAAAGGCTTTGCCTGGCAACAAAAAACTTAGCCCTTCTGAGCATAATAAATGGTGCACCATAGTAGAAAATGCTCTCTCAGAATGTAGGTGAAAATGATTTATGTCTTTGGAAAATGCAACATTACATTCTAACACATCATAATTTAGAATACTGTATGTCCTGTGGATAGTGGCTGACATGCTGCACAGGCATACAAGGGTGGAGCAAGAATTCCGTCTTCATAAGCAGCCAGGAACCTGTGTGCAAGGCAGATTTGTGTAACCCTGGAATATGTACAAGTAAAAAAATGACAAAGGGAAGTAAAATGAATTACAAAGTATCTATTTCTAAGGTATATATCTGTTTCTTTGAAGGTTGTGTACTTCATCAGAACTTAAAGATGAAAATATACTTGTGATTTAAAAAAAGTGAAACATCTAACAACGGGGCCATTCACACGATTAGCAAAAATCGGGCTAGGAGAGCCTAGCCCGATTTTTGCTATATGTGAGAACCACCGGGCTTCGCTACGAGCCCGGTGGTTCTAGGGCGGGTAACCTGCTAGGGAACCCCTGGTAAAAAACCAGGTTTGTGGAGCGAGTGCTCCCCAAACCTGGTTTTTAGAATCATGAGTAGCCGTGGTGCGGCTTCGCGCCGCGCCTATTCACGAGTAGACCTCTGGCCGGGAGGCTTAAAAGCAGCCTCCCGGCTCAGGGGTCTCCCCAGTATGCCCTGCGTGCTCATGCAGTTCCCCAGCCCCCGCTGGCTGCGTCATGGAACCGGCAATCGTGTGGGTGGCCGATCTGGCCACCCAGGGCTCCCTCTCCGCTTGTGAACGGTGAGAGCGGGCTTAGCCAGCTCCCCCCGCTCATCCTGCAGAACTGGGTCTCACAGATTGTGAGACCCGGCTCAGTGTCTTCCTACCCGTTTTACAGGGAGGAAGTCCAAAAGCACGTACCTCCCTGCAGATGATCATTCCACCATCCCTGGGTGGGCAGATCACCCACCCAGACAAGCACTGGCTGCTGACATGGTGTCACCAAGATCGGGCCCAATCCTGGCAGTTCACACACACATGCAAGACTGGGCTGGGCTTCCTTAGCCTGGTTTTGCACCATGTGTGAATAGCTTCTCTGTCTAAAAGGTATTTTATTCTAAACTTAATATAAATTCTGACAGGAGGTTTTAAGGGGCATCTATGTGATCTTTAACTATGTCCCATTATTTCTTGGTGACATCTACTGGCCATCTTTGACAATCTGTGATAAAGCCATTTCCCCCCAATACTACTTTTATTGGCACTTGAAAAAGACACGGCTTTCTCATGCATTGTCAGATTGCACTATGAAATTACACATGTTTAAATGTCACGTAGCTGCCCCTTACATCTTTTGTCACAATTTGTGTTGAAGTTGTAATAAATCATTGTCTAAATAGACCCATAGTTTTGTTGCGGAGAAGTGAATCAATTTTGTACATACAAGTAATATGTTTGTCATAAAAAATAAACATAGGTGAGAGGCGGCTAATCCCATGTCTTCTCTCAACATATTTTTTTGGCTACATTATCATATCTTATATTTAGGGTTTTTGTTTGTTTGTTTGTTTGTTTTAACATATTTATTTATTTAACATATTTTTATGCCACCCAAAACGTATGTCCCTGGGCAGTTTACAACAAAGTAAAAAAAGTAAAACATTAGTAAAAACAAAATAACAACAACAAATTTGAAACGTTAAAACAATTTAATTTTTTTAAAATAATGTTTTAAAACAGTATTAAAACTATTAAAACAGCTTTCTTGATTTGGGAGCCTGCCAGGGTCCTAAATCTAGAACATGGGAAGCTGCCTAATATCAAATGAGACTATTGGTCTAGCTCAATGTTGTCTATTCTGGCCGGCAGAGTCTCTCCAGGGTTTCAGAAAGGAATATTTCCCAGCCCTCCCTGGAGGTGACGGAACATGGAACCTTCTACATGCAAAGCTGATGCACCACTGAGATATTTAAGATGAAATACAACTCCATCTTCCAAAATTCATGGTAGAACACCTGATTCTGAACTCTTCATCCTCCTCAACAGATCAGATTTTATAATATACAGCCACGTCTATGCAGTCAATGCATTCCATACATTTGTGGAAAAGATACATATTTACATTAGTATTTAAAGACATGGGACATAAGGATAACAAATAACATAAAATAAACAAAGCATTAAGCTTTCTGAAATCCAATCACATGCGTTCAGCCCTCCAAAACAGAAGATTTTCTAGCTAAAGCTAATGTATTTGGGTGCAATCCACCACACTTCACTGTTTCAGCCTTCATTATTAAAATGAATGAAAGTTACAAGGCTTCAGTGCCTGGTGGATTGTATTCTTTCATACATATCAGTCTAAGTTGTCAGGGTCAGATTAATCACAGAAGACAAATTTGTTGCAGTCCCTTTATACAGGCCATCACACAGAGTCTGCCAGCAACACAAATTCTGGCAATACAAATGTAAGCTGAGGAGCAATTTGCTAAAGGTATAAAAAACTAATGGTTTGTCAAAGAGAAAAAACACCAGAAGCAGGAAACTGAGGCAGTATCACATTTAGATGAAAAAGGTATGAAGGGAGTACTGAAGGAGAACAGAGAGATTATAGAGAGTCTAAACGAGTTATTTGTATTGGCGTTTACTGTGAAAGATGTTCATGAGATACTCACATGTAAACCATTGTTTTGGGGGCAGAACTCCTGAGGAAATTGGAAAGTTATAGAGCTAACTGGGAAATTACAAATACAAGTAACAATTGGCTGATATCCTGTGCGGTTGCAGCTGGGGTCCATGTACAACTCCCCCAGTCACACATGCACTGCTGTGCTCTGTTGGCCTTCAGTGATGAATTTCCTCTCTTCCTGAGTGCTTCCAGAGCATGGGCAGAGCAGGGACATTTTCCCAGCTTCCACAATAACATGAGGTCATCCACACAAGCAAAAACTGTGTTCTACCTGGGTTTGGGAGCTGTGTGTGCTCCAAATTTTTGGTTGTGTGGAAGCAAGGTAGGAGGGAAACCTGGGCAGAAGTGATTGTGTAGAAGCAAGGTAGGAGCTTCCACACAACCAAAAATTCGGAGCACACACAGCTCCCAAACCCGGGTAGAACACAATTTTTGATTGTGTGAATGGCCTCCATGTGTGTAGAGACCCTGAGGGAGTTGTGTGTGAGCCTCAGTGTACACTTTGTGCCAGCTACTATAACTGAATAGCATTCACTCAAGAGCTCTTAAGGCACTGCACTTTGTTCCATACTATCAGAACTATTTGGAGTATGTTGTAAAGTTCCGAGCACCACATTTTAAAGAAAGATATAGACAACTTGGAAAGAACAGGCTCAGAGGTGGACAGGATCTGAGGGGGAAATAGTCTGTGAAGGTTTAAGGAACTGGGTATGCTTAGCATGGATAAGAGGGAGCCTGGCTGTGTGTCTGTGAGAAGGGAAATGATAGCATTCTTCACATATCTGAAGGTGGGGGAAAAGATTTGTTCTCTGTTTGTCCAGGGGGAATAACAACAGCTATTAAACTTAAGCTATAAGAGCATAGATTTTGGATGAATATTAGGAAAGACATCTTAATGGTAAAAACAGTTCAATGATTCAAGCTATTACCTAGGGGTTGGTAGGCTCTCTTTCACGGGAGGTAAAGTCAAGCAGAGGGTGGACAGCTGTTTGTTGGAGATGTGTTGCTCTGAAATTCCTGTATTGAGCAGGGAACTAGACTAGGTGGCCTACAAGGACCTCATCACCTCTATGAGTCTACAGAGTAATTTGTTTGTGGTTTTTTTTTAAAACCAAGAAGCTGAATATAGGGGTGAGGGGATGGACAGTTTCACAATTAAGGAAGAAAATAGCAGGCTTTGCTAAGTATCTGGGGTTGCATTGGTGCTATTTAACATTTGTAAATGATTTGGACTCCAGAGTGAGCAGTAAATTTGCCAAGTTTGTGGATCCCTAATTATTCAGGATGGGAACTCTCCAAAGCAGACTGAATCCAAAGTGATATCTCAAAACCTGATGAATGGACAACAAAATGATAAACAGGAATTAATGTAAACACAAAGTCATGCATGTTTTATTATTATTTAACACATTTGTATACTGCCCCAAACCTGTGTCTCTAGGCAGTTCACAATAAAATACAAATTAAAACAGAGTTTAAATGTTAAAACATGCCAATTTAAAAAAATCAACACAATGTTAAAACCAAAACAAGCTGAAATTAATATGTTACCAAAATAAAAAAGAATGGTTGATTAAAGTCTGGGAGGTAGCTGAAATAAATAGGAAAAAGGTATTATAGTTGAGTTCACTGGTTTCTCTAAATAACAGATAAATATTGTAAGGTATTAGAATATAAAATCAGATTTGCTGCAGTACAACATATTTTTAATATTTTCTGTGTCTTTTTTTTTCTTTTGGAATTCCATGGTTATCTACCATTATATTTTTATATAAAAACTGAATAAATGATTTTCAAAAAATAATACTAGAAGTCCAGATAAAAGAGATTATACAAAACTGGGAAAGCAGAGATAAGCTCCCAAGCCATCAGCTCGTATAAATCAGTACAACTTCATTTTTTAAAAATCTTCTTGTTTCTGAAACTTTAGATGGAATGTGCAGTCTAAATGATATATCTTAAAGTGGGGGGTATGCTACAAATCTCACAATCTTAGTGCGGATCTGATAATTCTAGGTCTGATAATTCCTTGACTGAAATGCATGTGTTTAAATGACATTGCAATTATTTACGTTAGCTTCCATTTAAGAATAGAAAATTAAAAATATGTGATCTAGCATAATATTGTCATTTTTTCTAGGCATAAACACTTAGAGAATCTGAAGAAAACAAGTAGGAAAACAAAACAAAATAAAATAAGTGCAGAATACAAATAGGTAACAGCGCTCATAGGCACGTTACCAAATTCTTCTTAAACCTTGTGGTAACGCTAATCCCTGGCTTTTGCTCTTGCCACCAGCCTGTGGAGGTAGTGGATTAGAGCATGGGGAGCCTAGCTAAATTGTGTTTTCATGGTTATAATTTTGTAGGCCAGTACAGTATCTCAGATTGGACATCCGTTCTCATGCTCTCATAGCATAAAGGTCATGAGCCATCGGATTTCCTTTTCTTCCTCAATTTTTTTAGGAGCTCGGTTGTTGCTCCCACATCCATAACTATCCCTGTAAATGAAAGGTCCCCCCCCCTTTAATACATGTTGCACCCACTCAGTTATTTGTCCTTACAGCTTAATTTGCAACTCACAATTGAGATGCAACCCTGCTAACTGGGCAAAGAGGCACCTTTTAAACATAGTGATTCTCTTTATTGAGCCGGGGGAGAGTAACTGGCCCTATCCACCCCCAGCACAGTACATCTAGTGACTCTTGCGGGTGCCTGTCTTATGTTTCTTTTTAGACTGTGAGCCCTTTGGGGACAGGGAGCCATCTTATTTATTTATTATTTCTCTGTGTAAACCGCCCTGAGCCATTTTTGGAAGGGCGGTATAGAAATTGAAATAATAATAATACTAATACTAATACTACTAATAATAATAATAATAATAGTGTGCCCCACTCCACCCCTGTGCCCCAGCTCCCACCCTTAATTACCTATTCTGCTCAAAACCTGCCCCTCCCCACATACATCCCACCACCCTCTCAGGGCCCCCAGTCCGGCCCTGCTGGAAAGGAATATAGGGGCAAGTCTGCTAGACTGACAAGGAGATATAAAAATCGATTGCTTGAATCATAACATGATTCCTGGGTACAAAATCTATGCTTTTTGCTGTAAACCTTGTGAAATCCAACAAATCCAATCTCTGATGGTTCGGTGTTGATCAGTTTAAGCAACTCAGAACTGCTGAGGCCTGTTTCTACTGAGGGTGCACATCCCTCAGGGACACATTCCTGAAAGTGAATAGTCCATTAGGAAGGAGGAGAGAGTAGCAAAAATTGCTTCCTGCCTGCACTGGGCTGCAGAAGAAGAAAGATGCCCTGTTAGCTTTTTATACCTCTTTCCATCCCTGCAGAGTTTCTTCCCTTGTCAGAGCCATGCAGGGAATGTCAGCCATTTTCTTGAACAAAAGCTACTTTAAATGCTAATTGATTTGTATTGTATGAAATCTAGTAGAAGAATTTGTAATTCTTTTCCCCCAGTCTAAGCGTACATTTCTATGAAAAATCCATCTGCCTATTCCATCTCTTCGGCCTTTCTTTCAGTACTTTCAATTGCTTTCTGTTAAATGCCTTAGAGGTTGCACAGATGAAGCACATGCTTTGCTTCTTGTCACAGTGCATCACAGCTGCATCAACAGTTCATCATTAACCCACACGGTTTGTTCTACTCATGATAATGAATGTAGATTGGTACAAAAGGATAAAAAGGTTTATATTATAAGAATGCAAATCATTTGGCTCTGACCTCAGGGACATCTTTTTGAGAGGCACAGTGGCCTTCAGAGGGAAGGGGAGATCATCAGAATTGCTCCTCCCCCTGCCCACCTTGCATGAAAATATAGCCTTTGTTTCGATGCCAGCCACTGTTGAACAAGCACAGTGCTGGTCTGAATGACAGCCCATTTCCTTAAAAGTACAGAAGACTCTATAATGTCTTTAAGGATATTTGGGTGACAATTTGAAGTGATATAATCATGATGAGTTGGATCCAAAAGTTCCCTCTTCTCCAATGGAGTGGTTGGATTCAACCTCTTAATCTAACTCAATATATTCAACCAAAGGTCCAACACCCCACCACCCCCAATTTCTGAACCAAAACTCTAAAATATTGGACAACGTTCAGACCAGCTATTACTGACTAAGCATCAGTGGACAGCATCCAGACTATGTTGTTCATGACAAAGCACCACTGAAATCAATTAGACAAGTTAGTCATGACAAGTCCCATTAACTTCAATACAACTTCATCTGGATGTTCCCCACTGAAAACAATGGAACACTAAGTCATGAATAACATAAATCCCGTTAATTTAAATATGAGTTACCCATGAATAATGGATGTTGCCCATAGTTTTTCTGAAAGGGGAGCCAAAACTGTGTTATGCATATTCTTGTTTGCATCTTGAAAAACCTTGAGATTTCTCTCTCAAAATATCGTAATGAGAACCCAGCTCATACACAGATTTCAGTTATCTTTGAATGAATTCTTTTTTTAAAAAACAACCCACAACCAAACACCACACACACTTCCAGCTGTGTGAACAAGCAGAGTGCCTTTTTTGGTACAAGAAGAGAAATGCACTCATTTGAGCTGAGACTACAGCATGGTATCATTATCACCAGCCAACATCTGTGCAGTACCATCCTGCATAATACTAGTGTCCTATATCTCCCATATAAGTAGGTTTTAAACAGGGATGAATTGGTATCTGGATCAGAAATTCCCTAAGGACAATATATTAAAGTAACAGGCTTTCTTAAATAATGGATACTCCAAATCGTTGCTTACAGGCAACGGACTGCAAATTACAAAGATAAGAACTGAAAAGGAGGCAGGAAAATAGCAGACTATGTTTCTGATTATAAATATATATTTATGGACTTTATATCTATGTTCTAGTGCATTTTATTTATTTATTTATTTATTTACTTACTTACTTATTGTTCAATTTCTATACCGCTTTTCATTAAAATAATCTCAAAATGGTTTACAGTATAATTAAAACAATGCACAATTAAAATACAAAAGTACAGATATTAAATATAAATATAAATACATAATATCTATTAAAAGTTTAAAAACCTATACAAAATAGTACTACACAAAACAAAGAAACTGCAGTAACTGTTTTTTACATTTATTCCCTGCTTTTCCTCCAAGGAGCCCAGAGCAGTGTACTACATACTTCTCCTCACAACAACCCTGTGAAGTAGGTTAGGCTGAGAGAGAGGTGACTGGCCCAGAGTCACCCAGCAAGGCTGAATGGGGATTTGAACTGGGGTCTCCCTGGTCCTAGTCAAGCACTCTAACCACTACACCACGCTGGCTCCGTTATGCCAGATGAGTAGCATTGGTAGTCCAATGGCAACTGAAAGATGAAGGGTAAAATCCACATTCAATCAGCAATGTCCATTGGGAGGAGATAAAGAAAACATTTACTACTTTCCTCTCCCAGCTTGCAGGTTATTCCTAATCAGGACAGGACTCTAGGAAGAGGGATATTGGCAGGTCAGTACACAGAAGGAACACACAGGTTTCCTATTGTAACTCATGGCTGGCATGCTGTGATGTGTATGTATTAGGCTTGTGCACAGGTGGGCAGAGTTTGGAAAGACTGGGAATGGTCCACAGCCAAACAGACTGGGCTTTGACTGGCATTGCGGTATATGTAGATGGACCTCCGTGGGGTATCCTAGGGCAGGGCACCTGTGGATTTGAGTGATCCCTGGCAAGCCAGGTGGCTCTGCAGGGCAAAACAAACAAACACATTGATATATGTTACAAATATATGAAGCTGCCATATACTGAGTCAGACCATTAGTCTATCTAGTTCAGTATTGTCTTCACAGACTGGCAGTGGCTTCTCCAAGGTTGCAGGCAGGAATCTCTCTCAGCCCTATCTTGGAGGAGCCAGGGAGGGAACTTGAAACTTTCTGCTCTTCCTGGAGCAGCTCCATCCCCTGAGGGGAATATCTTACAGTGCTCACACTTCTAGTCTCCCATTCATTTGCAACCAGGGTAGGCCCTGCTTAACTAAGGCGATGAGACCAGACTGTCAGAGGGGGTGCTTGGACTTTTGGTTCATTGCAGTTGCTGGGACCGGGAAAGATGTTCCTCTGGTACCCTTCCCTGGGCCTTGCATGGATCTAGCAACTGGGCTGGGTGGCAACAGCACGCATACCTCTGGCATGCATACTTATCTCTGTGGCCAGGCACTTTCATGAGAGAGCGATCCTTGGGAGAAGGGAATGTACATCTATTTAACATTTTATTATCACACATGGTTCTCGAGCTCATTCCCTTTGTCCCGTTGGATGGTCATGTCCAACGGGATTGTCATGTCATGAGGTATGGCCAAGACTGCATACTTGCATCCCAGGGGGAGAGGCTGGGGTCCCCTTCCCCTAAAAAGTGGTACACAAATTAGAACAACTATTGGAAAAACATAGGGGTGATATTTTAACCCAAAGTTTGGGTTATCCCATTGATGGTAGACTTTTCTTTGACTTTACTTTTCTTTGACTGATAACGCACCAGTCTGAGGTACCTCCAAGCCCCAGGGGTACCTCCAAGCTGGGCGGGGCCAAGGCTGAACATGTGGAGATATATAATACACACACACACACACACACACACACATATACACATACAGAGTTGAGGGCAACCCTCTATACTGTTGGAGGGAACAGTACTGTCCAAGGGAACCTTAAAAATACAATGTCCAGGCATCCAGGGAAATTAATGCCCTGCTGCCCAACCATACCATCAAAAACTTGTGTCTCTGGATGGTTTAATGAAAGGTTTCTCTGTGTGTGTACTCCTTTCCCAGATGGATGCTGTCAAAACATTTGGAGGAGCCAGTGTGGCATAGTGGTTAGAGTGCTGGACTAGGACCAGGGAGACCCGAGTTCAAATCCCCATTCAGCCATGATACTTGCTGGGTGACTCTGGGCCAGTCACCTCTCTCTCAGCCTAACCTACTTCACAGGGTTGTTGTGAGGAGAAGTATGTAGTACACTGCTCTGGGCTTTGACACATGGAGTGAACTGGTACCAGGATACCAGGAGCCCCATAAGCAGAGGGACTTCTCAAAGGTTTTATCATTACAGCAGCTTCGAATAGAAATTTTCTTAAAATAATATGGCACTATTTCATCATATTCAAACACAAAGCTTTAAGTGGTAAGCAAGAAGCTCCAAGTAGAAACAATGGAGCTTATTTCTTCTTTCTCAACATGTTTCTTCTTTCTTTCTTCTTTCTCAACAATACCTATATTAAGACTGAGAATCTGAAAATCTGCAAAATCTGCTAAACTGCTTATCCGTGCCAGTACTCCTAGGCCCTGGCTGACCCTGTACAAGCAGCTTATTTATAGGATCCCTCCAGGACAAGAAGAATATAAAGGCTTCTATACTGGTTTCAAACTTTGCTTTAATTATAAGGTCCCTTTGGTTCTGTTGTGGTCGTGGTGGTGTCTTCTGATCCTGGTTCTGCTTGGCTTGATTCTTGGCTCTGACTCTGATTCTGGCTTTCTATTTATCTTCCAATCTTGGTCCTGGTGTCTGCCCAACTTTGACCCTTGACTCCAGCTTGCTTCTTGATCCTTATTCCTGGTTGGCTCTCTTGTTATTGGTCTTCTGCTGGACCCACCCAATTCACCCAATTGGACCCACCCAATTCACCCACCCAATACTTCAGACTCTAGACTGCCCTCTGGTCTCTGCTCATGTCCCAATGCTGACAACATCAGTCACATTAAGGTTTAGAATGAAATAAATTCTGTGCTACTTGATTACCACTGTTGGGAATTGGCCTTGATAGTTTACTTTATTTCTTCTTCTTTTTTTTACAGTTTTAAAGGGCAATCACACACATTATTATGACTGCCATCTGTCAGGGGCATGGCTTGGGGAGAGAGGGCCTGTGTTCACCCCTCTCCCCAATGGCCTCTCAGAGTGAGGGAAATAATAAAGAAAGTAGGGAGGATGGAGCTGGGGGGCCCTCAGAAGCTTGGGGGCCCAGGTTCTTTGAAAGCATATGCTCAATTATAGCTACGCCCTTGCTTCAAGGTGATGGGCTAAAATAGATCTTTGTCAGGATACCCTATGACACCATCCTGTGTAGTGTGAATTCGATTTGCATTGGACTGGAAACACATGAGTTCTAAAGGGTTGATTCTTCTAATGTGAGTGGCCACCATATTGTTCCAAAACCATGGATGGGAGGAGGGAAACCCCAGAACCTCCTGCTATGTGCTGTGAATTTGGTTTGCATAGGACTGTAAAGACTTGAGTTCTAAAGGAGTGCTACTTACATTCTGAGGGGCTGCTATATTGAACCAAGATAGCAGATGGCATATTAAACACAAAACATTAGGGCCCCCAGGGTCCCCTCCGATATGCTGTAAATTTGATTTGTCTCAAACTGTAAACAGAAAGGTTATAAGGGACACACACGGATAGACACAGCCATGGACATGGTGGTATCATAAGCCTTCTTCCCTTAGGAAGGTAGCCTGAAAATGTTGCAGTCGGTTTACTGATCAAGAGCCTATTCAGCTGACTCTGCACTGGCTTCTTGTTTTGTTTTGGTCCTAAATTCAAGGTGCTGCTGCTGATATTAAAAACATTTTATAATCTAAGTCCTTCATTATTAAGTTAGGACCTTCCATCATAAAGTCCTCCAGCTACCATTTCAGATTCACAGCAAGGTTCAAAGGCCAACTCTTTGATATATTCAAGATTAAATTATGGATAACAGTTGTAGCTTCTTCATTTGCCTCATAATAACTATAGCAAAGTTATCAGAATAGGCAAGTCACATGACTGACTCCCCCAGCCGTGCACCCACCTGGACTTCCTTCAGTTGTATTCATCCTCAGAAACTGATGTGAGTGTTAAGACCTGGAGCTACCAGAACAGCATGTCTTTCTCTAGTACCATTAAATGACTTGCATCGTCCACAATTAACAAAACCTTTTGAAAAATAATTTAGGATGATGTTCTATTGTGGCACATAGGAGATATATATAAAACACTATGCTTTTGTTACCACTATTTAGCCTCATTTTAGATTTCTTTACTTCATGAGCTAAGCTTCAGTGAGGGGGAACCATTTTAAAATCTTGTCTCTGGGCCCACTACAACCTTGCTACGCCCCTTCTAGAAACCTTTGAAAATATTCTAGTACTTCACCCTTCAATGGATGTTGTGTAATTTTTGCTGGAAATGTTAAAAGGCTTTGTTACATGCATTTTTTGTTGTTATTTTTAAATATGTTAATCTTTGAATATATGTGATGTGGCCCTTTGACCATCATCATTGGCTCTACAAGACAAGTAAAATAAAAGGTAACGGCACCCCAAATGCAGCTTATAACGGCCCTGCTTTAAGGCTCGGCTGAAACATTTTAGTAAGAAATACTAAAGAAACAAAGTATGTGCATATGGAATGGAAGTGCGGGGCGGGGGGCGGATTAAGGCAAGAGCTGCATTTTTAGGTCTTTACATTTCTTTTTATGAAGACATCACATCTTGAAAGTCCTAATCAAGGCAATGTAAAGAGGCTTGAAATCATTTTATCCTACTAAGCTGAGGCAGCCTGTTCAATTATCATCATAAAAGGAAATGGCTTTTGTTCTGCAGTTCTATGCAATTGGTTTTCAATAATTACCTTTATATCTCTTTTTGCCATCTAGTTTACAGAAAAGATCATAGTGCATGTACAGTTTACATTTTTTTTAAAACATCCAGTACCTTTATAACGGCTGGTAACTCTTTAGCTCTGTGTTTGCCGCATATGTTCTAGCTTTTGTGAACACCCTTTGCCTTTGACTGACACGGTCAACGGTTCATCACATTTGCCCCTCAGAGGCAATTGTTGCCCAATCATGTGTGAAAGTAGTAAAGTCTATTTAGATTAAATTGCTCAGGATCATCATAGATTGGTAGGGGACAAATCACAACATTTCTGATGAAAGAAGACTGTTGTTGCTTTCCACCTCACATACGAGGTGATGTGAGGTGGAATATTTCAAAAACGCTATCCAAAGACAGTGTTAACCTCTAAAAAAGGATTCAAAATTAATCCTTTCAGGCTTAAATGAAAGCGTTGTGACTATCAAGAAGAAGGGAAAAAGGGAGAGAGAGAGAGAGAGAGAGAGAGAGAGAGAGAGAGAGAGAGAGAGAGAGAGAGAGAGACTGGCGAAAGTAAGGAAATATATGTTCTATAACAAAGCCATAATTTTCAGTGAAAATGAAGCAATAAAATAAAACATATTTGCATCAATTATATTTGCTGATGAGAGCCCACGTGAATGTGCATAAAAAGGGAAGGATAATAGGCATACAGGTGAATCCTTGTAAATAAACATAAACTACCTGTGGGGGGAAAAACATAATACTGTACTGACTAAAAATAAATAGCAATGTGAATTAAATATTCTCAAATATTACATTATTTTTCAAAATATTTTCTGTACTATTTTTGGAATAAATAAGCATAATGAGATGTGACTGCTACTTTTCTTATGTTTAAAGATGATCATATATGAAAGTTTCCAGCATCTTATGTAAGTATTTGAGGAGAAATACTACTTGGAGAAAATTCAATAATGCAATAAATAATAATCTGTCTGATATAGCCAATAACAATGCTTAAAAACAAAGATTTCCATTTTAGAGAGACAGAAAATCTCTCACTATTTTTCTGTGTCTTCTTTTGATAGAGGCCTTTTTATTTTCTTCTTAATACTGACTTAACAGTAAACATGATATAATATTAAAATAAGAAGTGCTTCTAAAAATGTTGCATGACGAATGTGGTACTAGCAGTTCTTTGCCTAGAGTAAAATTGTAGATCTAGGACAACTTAAACGGGGACACAGATAAACAAACACCAGAAAGTAACAAGAAAATGTGGTTTATTTCAAAGATTGCTGAAATGTGGATGAAAATAGAAGTAACTGGATTCTGACAAACCACCAGATGATGCTTGAACAAAACAAGGTAGAGACATATATTCTGATAGATATGGCTGTTGAATATTAAAGGAGGAAATGGAGAAAATGTTATTTATTATGTTAAAAGCATCATCATCATCATCATCATCATCATCATCATCATCTACATGTTATATCCCGCTCTTCCTCCAAGGAGCCCAGAGCGGTGTACTACAATTTAAAGATGAATGCCATTACAGGTAGATTTCTATACCAGCTTCCAGTTGAATCCTGTCAGTACAAGGATTAAAGCCATATGTAGTAGCTGGACAACTAAAGATTTATTAACATTGTAAATTTTTATTTAGTCACAGGAACAAAATGGGGAAATATTTCTGCAGGATACATAAACTAGTTTTGTATAGGTTACACTATTTTTTCCAAATGTCCAAATAACATACACATGGTTATTTTTGTCATCCAAAATGATATATCAGACATCTGAAATACCAATCCTGCAATGCTTAGAGCTCCTTGGTCCAGTCCTGAGTAACATCAATAGGCCTCAGACCCAACTGCAGATTTCACACCATTTATATCTGCAAATTAGGATTCTGTCCTTTACTTTCAGATGTAATTGTATCGGCTGTCTATCAGATCAGTGAAGTCATCAAGATGATTAATTCCTCTTTCATCTATAAATTCTCTAGGTTGAAGAACAATCTTTCTTATGATTAACAATGATTCCTGTTTGAAAATAGCTTAGCCAGAATGCCTGCTAGGGTTAAACATGGGTTAAACATGTGCGGTAATAAATAATATCAAATCACAGTATAATTTCCATTGATATTACTGAAAAACTCTTTGAACATTTGTTGTTGTTGTTGTTGTTGTTGTTGTTGTTGATGATGATGATATTCATCATCATCTGTATAATGTTTTTTTTTTATAGAAAGGTGCTCTGCTTTTTTAAATTTTCTCTTCACAAGATTTCGTTGAGATCAGTTAGGATGATAGGGTGGCTTTCCCAAGGCCACTAGATGCATGGGATGTGTATCTATTCCCACCCAACCTATACTGTATTTGCCTAAATCTAAGAATATTATGCAAGACCCTAGATGCGTTTCTAACATAGCATTAAGACTGGAAGTGAGAGACCCAGATGTGGATTACCATCTTTAATTATTGATTGAAGATGGTGATTACTCCGGCGGGAGGTTGGGGTGGTCTGGCTCCGCTGATACTTGCTTCCAATCATGGTGGAAGTCAGCTGTTAGAGAAAAGCTTCCTTTGTATGGCTTTTCTCCTGAAGCACTGTGAACTATGGGATACGAACAAGCAAAACAGGTTGTAAAGCAAAGAATACTAGATATGGAATGGCAACGGGAGATGAGTAAGGCCCCCCAAATGACTTAAAACATGGATACATGGTTTTGATTTTAATTATTAATTGATTTTAATTGTTTTTGTTTTTATGTAAACTGCACTGAGTCATTTTTGGAAGGGCGGTATATAAATCCAATGAATGAATGAATGAATGAATGAATGAATATCTGCTTCTAGTATCAAGCGAGCCAATTACTTTCAAGCTCTAACTATTTTTGAGTATCATAGTTGTGCTAGCCTGTTTTGATGTATCGCCCTCAGCTGTTGTAGATGGTAAATATGGTAAGATTCCTTCCTCTGAACACTACTGTCCATGTGATGCACAGGCCATAAAGAATGTGGGTCATGTTTAATTATATTGTAATTTTTATAGGGATTTGTGAAAGACTTTAATTTTACCTCGAATTATGGATTTATGAGGCTGAGAAGATGAAGAATATATATTGCATTTCTCCTGTTACGTTACTTACAACATGGCTAAGTTTTGCCTAATAGCAATGACTATATGACAACAGTTAAAGACTATTACTATAACCACAAAGCAGATTTTGTGGTTATATATTCGTTAAAAAAATATTGCTGCTACCGTAACTGTAACTGGTGTGATAATATGTTTATGTATTGGTCAAATGCTCTAATAAAGTGTATCTATCTATGAATCGAAGACTACATTTCCCCCCAAGCTCTTTAATGTTAGAAAATGGGGGTGGGGGGTAATCTTACATTCAGGGTCCTCTTCTTTTTGAGTAAATAGTATAGCTTATATTTAACCCAATCTTTTTAAGAGGTTGTCTTAAATTCTTGGTTGTCTTCTATTCAGGAAAATACGATTTATCTGTCTGTGCTTCAGTACTGTTGAAATGGTGAGCACCATCAAAATGTTGAGCATCAACAATTTAATTAAAGATAAATTAGAGACCCCATCGAACTTCAATAACACTAGATTTTAAGACAGATTCTGTGGATCAGGTTCCTTCAGCTTGGAATAATCCACATTCTGATCCTTCAGAATGTAATGAGACTGTATCCGTTCTGAAATAAGTACAGATTGAATTCTTAGGCAGCACCTAGGTGAACACAAAGGCCTGTCAGCATTGTCATGGATAGATGGTGTGCAAGATCTGAAGAACTCAAATCCTAATATATTTGGACAAATTTGCCCCTTCTTGATGCCCCATTTTGTGGGGCATCTTCCCATCCTTATGGGAAGCCACAAATTTAATGAAGGAATCCAGGGAATCTGGGAGCTACATCAACCATGATTTCATACTTCCCAGGATATACCATGCAATGCATGTTTGTGAGTGTCAGACTTCCGTGATACTTCATGCTGTCACTCTGTGCATCTTTACATTCCCAGTGTATTGCAAATCAAATACTAAATGAGGCTGTGTGTAAACTTTTAAAAATAATTTGCTATGCTGTTACTCAGATGAGTTAAGTTTATTTAAGCTGAATTTGCCTTTACTTTATGCTCTTTATGCTCTTTATGCAATGCTCTTTTTCATAACATAAAAAAATCCCACTCACTCCGATGCTGAAGGCTGGTGCTCGGGGTGGCTTTTACTCCTGGGCTGTGGGACAGGATGGGCATGTAGCCGTCCTTCCCCCATATGGCCTTTCCTGTCCAGTCAACCGGTATGCTGTTCGCATGAGGGCAGCATGCTGGCTACAATCTTCAGTCTCAGCTGGTTAGTGGCTGAGATGAACATGTGCACTGTTGGTCCTGCACTCCAGGGGCGGACTGGGGGCACTGAGAGGGCGGTGGAATGTATGTGGGGAGGGCGCCGGATTTTGAGCACAATAGGTAATTAATGGTGGGAGTTGGGGCGCTGCGCGGGTAGGGCGCACCGGGAATATGCCCTGTTGCCCTGTGGGCCAGTCTGAGCCTGCTGCACTCGAGCAAGCGGCGAAGGGGGAGAGAAGGAATGGGTACCCTCCCAGATAGAGAGTGGAACCAGAAGTGGTGTGCTGCAGTTAAAGTCCCTGCAGGGGTTGATGGTTTGGGTTGCTTTTTGCCACATTTGACTGCCTTTGTTTCCCCTCCCTTAGCGGTTTTGCTTTTGTGCCATGAGGCATGGTTGTAGCTTTGGCATTTTTGCAGTTTGGAGGGAGTTTGGGGGCATTGCTCCCCATGCTGAGGACCTTTGGGGATTCAGAGCTCGTTGTACTTTGAACCCGGTCACCCAGTAGGGTCTCCGCCCTGGGGATAAGGCAAATTTGAAGCAGCAAAGTGGTTTTTCAAACTGAAGTAGTCCCATTTTACACATGGCTAATAATAAAAGTGTTTTGCCACAAAACAGCTCCCACAGCATTTATGTTTATGCAAATACCAATATTAGCCTACAACATATTTCCTTTTCAAGTTCATTAACCATATCTTGCCCTGGGCTCCAACCCCCCCCCCCCGGGTCTGTTTCTTCATGGGGTACTCACGGAGCGGGTCTTCCCTCAGCACTGCTCTCAAACTCCACCTTTCACTTTCTCGTCTGGAATCGTTGGTCCTGTATAGCTGTTGTTACTCTCCCACAGACCTCTAGGCCTCGAGGGGTTTTCCTTGCTCTTCACAGAAGGAAGTACTGTTCCTCCATCTGACTGTCTGGCTTTGGGAATCCCTCCTCACCTACAGCTCTTCCTCCTCTCATGGGAAATGAGCATCCAGGTGAAGGTGAAGGCCCTGCCCATTTCTCATTAGTCAGACATCAGGTGTGCTCTATGGGCCGCCAGCCATGCGCCTCTTCCTACTTCCTCTTCTTTCTTTGCATGCTCATCATGGCTTTGGCAGGTCCGGTTCTCCATGCACTGGATCAATCTGTATACTTCATGAACCACTCTTCCCATGCCCCTTTTGTTACTCCAGGGTCACACGATAGTTCATGGGAACAGGGTTTTTGTTTGTTTGCTAGCTTGTTGTGAAAGCAGCTCATATTAGAATCTTGTGCAAAATAGAAATTGTGATTGATGTGTGCAAAGTCTTCATCCTGCTACATGCTGCCAAGGGGAGTAAACAGGTTGGTTGAAGATTTGTTAGTAGTTTTGAGTAGCTTGAGTCGAAAAGGAAGCTACATGTGGCTTTCATGCATGAATACCAGGAGATATGCAACCAAATTACAATATTGATATGATGGGGATGCCTCTCCCCTTCTGTGTGTTGCTTATGGGATGCCTTTCCCCTTGTTGAGAGGTCCACTGTACATCCCAGGGCAAAGCAGAAATAATTGTCACAAGAGGTAGCAAGTACTGCCTCAAATCTATAAATATTTATATACCGTTCAACAACCAAAGTTCACAAAGTGGTTTACTCAGGAAAATAAATAAGACATAAATTAGATGGTCCCTTGTCCCCAAATGGCTCACAATCTAAAAGAAACATAAGGCAGATACCAGCAACAGCCACTGAAGGGATGCTGTGCTGGGACTGGATAGGGCCAGTTGCTCTCCCCCTGCTAACTATAAGAGAATCACCACTTTAAAAGGTGTCTCTTTGCTCAGTTAGCAGGGGTAACTCTAATCTAGCCACTCCTTTGTGACTGAATCTCATTGAAAATAACAGGCCCTTATGCTCATTGGCTGACATGCTTCATAGCCTACAAGGTTGGAGCAAGAGCTCCATCCTTGCAAGGAGTAACTTAATAACAGTGTGAGGCTTGCTTCAGAGCACAGAGTGAGTGGAGGAGAAGGGAAAGTAATTTCCTCTTTCTCCTCCACCCCTAAAAAGCCCTTTTTGTGTGACGCAGCCCTTATAGACATATTCTGCCCAAGCTTTTCTGCCCACTCAACAAGTTCATCAGAGGGGTCTTTGCTCCATGTGATGGCATTGAGAGAGGCTAAAGTATCATGCACGTGGGACAGGGCCATCTCTCATGTTGCCCCAGGTTCTGGAATGTTCTCCCAGTGAGTGTGCATTGTTTGACACCTGTGGCTGCTTTAAAAAAACAAAACCTAGATGCTTTTATTTGTTCAGGCTTTTACCCCATAGAGGCTGCCACGTTTTCTCAGCTCTCATACTTCGGTTTGTCTTTTTTATGGTCTTTGTTGTTGTTGTTTGTTTGTTTGTTTTATGGTTTTTATGGTTTTAATTATTTTAATCTGGTTTTAATGTTTTAAATGTGATTTTCATGGAATTTCATTATATTTTAATTTTTGTAAGCTACCTTGGGATACATTTCATGAAAGGCAGTATAAAAGTGGAACTACAAATAAATAAATAAATATTCCTGGATATGAAAAGAGCTATTGCGGGGAAGGGAAAGAAGTGAAAATTGCTTTCCTCTCTGCCCACCCTGCCTGCAAAGCAAACCTCATTTGCTGATATTTACATCAGTCCTTACAAGGACGGAGCTCTAGTTCCACCCTCACCTGGCTGTGCAGCATGTCAACCAGTATAACTAATTTATCACACAAGTTTCATTGGGAGCAGTCATGGCTGACTTTAGCTGGATGGTGTCTACTACTGAGTTATATTTCTGTTACAAATTCTGCAACACTCACAATGCATGCAGTGTGATGCTCACATGCATCCCCAGCCACTTCACAATGTGGCTTCCTCAATCATTTTAACAAATCTATGCCCTTGTCATGACTACAAAACAAGCCACACTGAGATATCTGTTAGTGTTATCTGTGAACAAATCCCCAAGAATACTTCTATTCAGCTCAGGACCTCAGGATCGTTGCTGCCTTTACAAAATCTAGAATACAAAACCTAAGAACATAAGATGAGATCTGTGTGAGTAAAGATCCTTCTGAGTGAAGATTCATCTAGTCCATCATAGCACTTCCCCTAGTGTCCAAATGTTTCCTGAGCATGACCTAAAGGCAAGAGCCTTCACCAGTGTTGTTCCTCAGTGGGTATCCAGTGGTATTCTGCCTACTTCACTGCATCTCCCCACCAAACATAGTGTTTGGGGTGGTGTATCTGCTGAGATGCATTTAATTGGAATATATAGAGAATGTGACAAATAGCTCATTTGTCCCCTGATGACAGTGGTGTAGCAAGAAATAGTCCAGATAGCAAATCATTTGCTGTTTGCTCCTATCTATCTATCTATCTATCTATCTATCTGTCTGTCTGTCTGTCTGTCTGTCTGTCCATTCATTTATTTCCATTGCAAATCCAGAAGCTAGTATGGAGGGCTGGGAGTGGAAAGGGGGAGAGCAGGAGAAATTTGACAATGAAATCTTGAACTCAGACATATTGTCACCAAAATATCCAAAAATACCATAAGGTTTCTTGACACAGAAATATCAGTCCAAAGTGGCAAGAGGAGGGAAGTGCAGCAATATATAACAGAGGGGCCATGTGGTTGCTAAATTCTGTCAGTTACTCTGCAATGAGTGAATGAAGAGACAGGTTACCAACGTGTTTTTCTTTGAGAGAGAGTGTGGGGAGGGGAAGAGAGCATATTAACAGGACCCGGAGCTGGGGATGGAGGGAGGGCAGGCAGGGGGAGAGCCACTGCCAGTCAGTGTAGACAGTACTGAGCTAGATAGACCAATGGTCTGACTCAGTATATGGCAGCTTCCTATGGTTCCTATGGTTCCTAGGGGGGAGGCTGCACTAACCTTCTCTCTAGATGAGACTCCAACATTGGTAGGAAGTGCAGACTGCACACAGCATTGCTCTCCAGATGCTGGGACGATGCAACCCAGCCTCCACGTACCCCACATTACACCACGCAATGAGTGCAGTGCATTAGGGGATACTCCTGTGAGACACTCTCAGTCCCTGCCTTTGTGTGCACTCAGCCTGCAAGCAGCCCTAGCACACGCACAATCACGGTGCCAGGGTTAAGGGCAAACTCATGCTCTTAACTGGGTCAATTCAAAGTGCTGGTTCTCACTTTTAAAACCCTTCAGGGCTTAGCACCTGCTTACCTTCAGGACTGTCTCTCCCAGCCAGTTCTGTCCCGTCCTGTGAGATCTTCTCAGGTTGCCTTTCTTTCGGTCCCTGGTCTCAGAGAGGTCCGTAGTACAAGGGCCTGTGGAAGGGCTTTCTTTACAGGCCACCTCCAGCCTCAAAGGCAGGATGCCTCTGAGTACCAGTTGCAGGGAAGTATCAGCAGGAGAAAGGGCATGCCCTCAACTCCTGCCTGTGGCTTCCAGTGGCATCTGGTGGGCCACTGTGCAAAACAGGATGCCGGACTAGATGGGCCTTGGGCCTGGTCCAGCAAGGCTGTTCTTATGTTCTTATGTTCTGTTGCCGCCCCTTCACTTTGGAACTCTCTCTTCCACCCCAGATTCGGTCTGCCTCCTCCCTTTAAAACCTTATTGAAGACATTTCTTTTCCGTCAGGCGTTTGCCCTTTAAAAATCTCTCTCTCTCTCTCTCTCTCTCTCTCTCTCTCTCTCTCAAATTTTAAATCTCAGATGCTGTTCTTGTCTATACACCACCCTGAGTCTGTGGACTGGGCGGTATATTAAATCTCTTAATTAATAAATAAAATAAACCTTGGCTAAAAGTGGGGATCCCGGCACAAGTAGCCTAACCCAGGCTAGGCTGTTCATGAGAACAGCTTTAATGTTTGTTAATCATGTACAATCTATATATATTTAGGAATCTAATTCAATTATTGAGTTTATTTGGGGTTTGCTTCGGTTATAGGCAGAATATTTTGGTATAATGTCACCTGATCCCACCCTATCATTCTTATATTCTTGGATTATTGGATGTTATTGCAATTTATTTTTTGTCTTTGTTGCTCTTGCTTTAAGCTTGCTTGCTTGCCCTGACCTTCTGAAGCAGCCAATGTATTTCTTTAGAAGATTGGGAACTTGAGTGCACATTTATTATTGTTGTTATTTATTGGTTAATATCCATATGAATGCTGTGCAAATGTAGGGTCTTCTGTTGCATAAGGGGGAGATGTGATTTTTAGTCATTTCCCCCTTACCTGTGCAGCTGCCTGTGCTTTGCATAACTATGTGCCTGAGGGTTGGGGGACCCTAATGGACATAGTTTCAGGAAGCACAAGTAGCTGTGGAGCAATCAGTGTGGGGAATCGCTGAAAACTGCATTCCCATCTCACACAAAGAAAACCCTGGCACATCAGCAAAGCATTAGTCTGGATACTGACCAATAAATAACCATAATAATAAATATGCATTCTGCCTGTTCATTCTTTGCCTGAACACCTTCCCTAGCTGGCAGGGGTGGTGTAGTAATTTCACCTTATTGTTTGTTCACTTGAATTCTGTTGTCCAAAGACAGAATGCCCATTGCGCATGTGCAGCAGCCTCCAACATGGCCGCCGCAAGGGGGAAAGGCCTGAAAAGGCCCGAAGAACGCCCAAACCGGGTGATTTTTGGCATGAGGAAGGCTGATGGGGGAAGGGAGAAGAAGCCCCCCGGAGGGGGTAAGTACTAATTTTTTTAAAAAAGAAATTGACTCGCAAACCAGGGGGGTCGCAAACTGACTCACGTTCAAGGGGGTGGGGGGCAGAACTGAACTGGCCCAGTCCTGTTTGGGTCTGATTTGGACTCGAACTGAACCAGGCTAGCCATTTTTGTGCACACATGTGTGTTTTTGGCTGTGTGTGTGTGTGTGTTTACCTTTCCTAGTAAGATGGGTAATACTGTTCAAGGGTGTATTTGTTGATTTGGCTTATTCTGAAGCAGTTTGAAGAAAAGCAGGTTCTAAAGCTCTAACACTACTATTCCAATTTTTGTCTTTGTTGCATTTATTATTATGGTGGGTTTTAGTATTATTCAGGAGCCACCATATCTATCATTTTTTCTTTCACTTTAACATTCTTTAAGTAACAGTTGGACTCTGTACCTTTTAAAATATCCATTGAAATGGGATCCCCTTCAACCTATCTTTCTGAAATGCAGCAGGTGTGATCCCTTGGAGAAATGCTTGAATATTGACACATTTCATGTATATTGCCTGTAAACCAAGTTAGGAGCAGAAAAATGGTACTGTTTTCTCATTAGGATCAAAAGGGAACAAATGGATGAATGAGCAAATGAAAACAGGCAAATTTTGTAATGATACAGACATGAAGCTGATGAATGAAGACAGCCATGAATGAAGCATTTAATGACAACAGCAAATGAAACAGGAAAAAAAATTGTAATTTTTTTCTTCTACACCCTAAATTGAGTGTCTTTCTAACAAAACATCAACACCTTTTTGTTAACCTATGCGTTAAAGACATAATATCAATGAAAATAAAACCAAGTGATGTCTCTCAGTGTTGTGAATTAAAAAACAAGAAGAAGAAAAGGAAGATTTCTGGCATTGCAGGAAACTGTTCTTCTGATTTATCCACCTTTATTCTTGGGATTTGGCCAGACTGTAGCAGGTGCACAAGAATACATAGGAAAAAACCCCATGGATATGAATGTGCACTGACTATTTAAATGCAAATATGGCAGCCTGAAACAAACAAAATGATGGTGGTCTCTGCACTGCCGCATCTCAACGTAACCAGAATGGGTCTGGAATTAGGCCTCTTAACATTAGCAGTATTAAATTTTTAATTTTGGTACTTGTACAAATATACTGTTGGCCATGTTATATTATCGCATGGTGCATAACAAAACATTACTACTAAATGCTGATCTAATTTAAAAGCAAAGTACCCTAAAAATCATTAGCACATTTTGAGGAGACAGGTTCAGCTCACTTATGTAGATGTGACATTTAGACACACCATTCTATGAGACTTTCCAGCTCCTTTCCAGAGGCTGCGTATGACTGCTGTTTTCATATTCAGGAGTGCTTCTAGTGTTGCATTTCTGGCATGATGCGACATACACAGTGCATTCTGTTTAATGTCTCTTTTATTTCCCTGCTCTTTCCATACTGACTTCTTGCCATCGTTTTATTAGTTCATCCTACATCCAAACATGTCAACAAGAATAATCTCCATAAGGAAGCAGACTTCTGAGCATAGATTGCCTTGTTAGATTCAGTCTGTTTGTACAAAAGGATGTACACAGCCCTGAATCCAGCTTTCAGCAGAATGTATTCACTGTCTGTTGTGTATTGGGACTGTACATGCATCCATAGAAGTCCATGACCACTGCCGATTGTCAAAATAAACCTGCTGATGCTTCCTCAGATCATTGGCTCAGAGGTTAATAGAGTTTGTCAATTGTCAGGAGGAAAAACCTGGCCTGGACAACCCCTGTCTTTTAAAAGCAGATTGGTGGGCAGAATTCAGCAGGTGATGCTTTTCAAAGCATGCAGATAAGCATTCTCAGCTGCTTACATCTGTGCATCCTACTGCTTAAGGCACAGGACAGAAGTTTGTAACAAAGGTTGGCAACCCAGGTTTATCTAAGATGGTGAAACTCCAAGCAGACTGTGAAAAGTTCCAAAAAGATCTCTCTAAGCTGTGTGAATGGGTAACAAAATATAAATGTAAATAATGTTAATGTTTCCATATAAATACATGTAAACGGATGCAGTGTGTGTGTGTGTGGGGGGGGAAACTCACCTCCACTTGTATTTACTATTTATTTTTATTTATCATATTTTTATACTCCCTGATATGTACATCTCTTGGTGGTGCATATATACAGGTGGCCCTCGTTATTTGCGAGGGTTCCATTATGACCTACAACTGCAGATAGCGAAACCGTGAATAATGAAACCTAAAGTCAAAGGGAAGGGGGGGGCAGTAGGTTCTGGAGCCCAGGAAAATGATGAAAAATCACTGAAAAGACAGGGTAAACAGAGAAATAAGGATGGAGCAGAACACTGTGCCTTGGCCACCTCAGCTCACCTGCTCTTCCATTCTCCAACTCCTCCAGCAATGGCTCCCAGCTCCTCCAGTAATGTGTAATTGTGAAGTTTCTTCACCCCACAGTTGAAGTCCAGCACTTAGCAGCACAAGCCCCTTGGCCTAATTGGTTGGTAGGTTGGCCCAAGAGGCAGCACAAAATTCAATTCAATTTAAGTAAACAAGCACAGAGGAGTTTCTTCACCCCTCTGTTGAAATCCAGCATTTAGCAGCACAAGCCCACTGGCCTGGCTGGTTGGAAGGTTGTCTGACAGGCACCACAAAATTAATTGAATTAAAGTAAACAAAAGCCGAGGAGCCACCTCACTCCACTGCTGGAGTTTGCAGCACAACAGGTCTCTCCAGTCTCTGGCCTGTAGGAGCAAAAACCAAAAATTAAACACAGCGGAGTTAACTCACTCCACTGTGGTGGTGCTGGAGTTCACAGCACTTGAGTTCCAGTCTTCTGTTTGTTGCACAGAACAGGTAGCAGAAGAAGGCCCTGCAAAGAAGGCCCTGTTGCAAATTTGCTTCCTGGAGGTACCTACTTGGTCACTGTGGAGGACACAATATTAATGATATTCAAAGACCTTTGGTCTGATGCTCTAATTGTTCTTAACTTCTACAGCTTATTTCTGGCTTATTCCTCATGGGAGGATGAGCAGGATGTAAGGAAGACAGTTTTCCAAGGCAGATTTTACACAACGATTGGAAATCGTATGGAACAAAGGCACTTTCAAGTCCAATCTCATATTCCATTTATAGAGTAATTGTAATACTTGATATAATCTGGAGTATAGTACTGCGATAAACTACCAGGTCCACAGGTCATCCTCCAAAACAAATCATATTTGGTATGGTATGCAGATTTGATTCAAAAAGGCGGGAATATCCTAGGCTCTGATCATGAATATGGAAGATAATGTACTAAGACAAGCACTGTTTCTTGTCTTGTCGCTGTAGGAAATAATTCATAATTGCCAAAAGTTATTGGTCTGTACTAACCAGCATTCTTGATGGCATTTGTGTCATATTCATAGAAGAGTATTCGAAGCCATCAACAACACTGAAGATGGATACACTGCTTTATGTGGATGAGCTTACTCAACTGAATTGCAATAGTGCAGGGCACCCATGCGGTGGCGCCATTCTTACCACACCTTACCACACATCTTACCGTCCTTACCACACAAGTCCAGGAGGCAGCGCCCCACACACTCTATGGGGATCCCTCTACAGCTGATATCCAGCACTCTCAAGTCTCGGCTGGCAGCAACCAGCCAAGCATGATGGGAACAAGGAGGAAACTGCTCCCCATTCTAGGCAAGTGTGAGTTGTGGCTGGTGGCTGGCCAATACTTGGAGTCGGGAGGAGGTGAAGGGTGTGTGTGTGTTTATCTCCCTCTCCCTTTATTTCTAACTTCCTCCTTTACCAGCTGTCCAGGACTAAGAGTTGGGTCTTCTGTGCAGTGAGTCAAGGGATGGCAGAGGTGCTCTTACCCTTGGACTTCGGGAACAAAGTCCAGGGCCTCCACACACCCTGCCCCCCATCTGCTTTATTCTGTATGGGTGGTGTGGTTTGTGCCCTCAAGAACCTACGTGTTAAAAAATGATGCGGAACTTTATTTATTTTATTTACTTATTGTCATGTTTGATCTAAGATTGTAAATAAACAACTAACTAACTTATTGTCAAAATTGTATACCGCCTTTCATTAAAACAATCCCAAGGTGGTTCACACAAAAATTAAAAACAAGACTATAAAAATGACACAATTAAAATATTAAGCTAAAATATAAAACAAATCCAACTAAAAGATTTAAAATACAAGCATAAGAACTATACAAAATAAACTTGCAGCAGTGGAAGTGGTGGGGGGGGAAGCTACAAAGGCCTTTAGGTCCAGGCTCCAAAATTACATAGGTGCACCTCCTGGAGTGTGTGTATGTGTGTGTGTCCTTCTGCCTCTCTTTCGTTCGTTCCTTCCTTCCTTCCTTCCTTCCTTCTACTTGTCTCTCTCCTTTCTTATTTCTTTTCTTCCTCCTTCACTCCCTCCTTTCATTTTTCAAGAACTCAAATGTGAAATTGCTGATCTCCTAGAAAAAATATGTAACTTGTCCCTACAATCAGGTTCTGTACTATGTCTGAGCGCCGTCTTGTGAGCAAAGCTTGCAGCAGGGTGGGAGGCAGAAATGGTAGGGGTCCCCAAGCTGGTGTAGGGGGCTGCGGTGGGCAGAGAAGATGCCATCCTGGGGCCCCACAAGTCCCCATTGGTGAATTCTTTGGCCCAGGTGAGGTGGTGGCACTGAACCAATTCCTGAACCAGTGGTGGGTCCATTGGGTGTACCTGGTGCAGAGCCTGGCGGTGCGGGGGGGACTCCTGCCAGGGAGGCTCCTTCCATGGCGGGAGCAGAGGGCAGGGAGCTGACGGCTAGCAGTGCAGCCAGAACTCAGTTCACAGCAATTAAGGGCACACACAGTCCTGCTTATGAATGGAAATACTCTAAAACATTGTATTGAAGAGGGGGGGAATCTTTTAAAAACTATTTAAAAAAAAAACATTTCTACAAACTTAGGGCTGCCTGGGGGGAGTTGAGGCCAGACCTGCCATGCCCCCAGACCCACTTTGAGGTGCCCTGGCATCCCCCAAAGGGGGGAATGGGGCTGCCTCAAATCCCCATTATTCCCTATGGGAGGAATACAAAATTTGGAAAAATCTTCAGAAATTCATCAATAATCACAGAAGTGTCCAATTGCTTTGGCGTTTGGTGGGTGGGTGGTACCCTTGGGTGCCTACTACCCACCCTGGTTTTGTGTCCCTAAGTGCTCTACATAGGGAATAATGGGTCAGTCCAAGTCCCCATTATACCCTATGTAGAAACTTTCAGAACCAATTCAAACTGGGCTCGATTTTGAACCAAATCAGGTGTGTGTGTGTGTCAAGCAAAGCCAAAAACAAATCTATCCACCCTGGTTCAAAGCTGGTTCAATCGAACCAAACAGGCCAACCCGGTTTTGTGTACATCCCTAACACCAAGTTTCAAAAAGCTATCCAGGTGGGATCCAGGAAATTACAGGCCTGTTAGCTTAATGTTTCTCCTAGGTAAATTGATAGAAAGCATACCTAGGGATACAATTATTTAAAAAATATAGAAGAACAGGCCTTGTTGAAGGAGAACTAGCATAGTTTTTGCAAAGGTAAGCCTTGCTCACTAACCTCTTGGAGGTCTTTGAGAACGTCAACAGGCATGTGGATAAAGGTGATTCAGTTGACATAGCATACTTGCACTTCCAAAAAGCTTTTGACAAAGTTCCTCTTCAAATGCTCTTAAGTAAGTTCAGCAGCCATAGGATAAAGGGATATGTTCATTTGTGGATTGGTAATGGGTTGAAGGGCAGGAAACAGAGAGTTGGAATAAATGTTGTTTTCAAAATGGATATAAGTAAGAAGTCAGGTCCCTCAGAGATCTGTACTGGGAGCAGTGCTCTTTAACTTGTTCATAAATGATCTAGAAGTTGGGGTAAGCAGCAAGGTGGCCAAATTTGCAGATCACTCTAAACTATTTAAGGTAGTGAAATCTAAAACAGATTGTGAGGAGCTCCAAAAGGATCTCTTCAAACTGGGTGAGTGGCTACAAAATGAAAAATGCAGTTCAATGTAAATAAATGCAAACTGATGCATTGGTGGGGGGGACACCTGAGCTGTCAGTGACTGACCAGGAGAGGAATCTTAGGATTGTGGTGGACAGTTCATTGCAAGTGTCAACTCAGTGTGTGACAGCTGTGAAAAAGCAAATTCCTTGCTAGGGGTCATTAGGAAGTGAAGTGAAAATAAAACTGTTATATTATAATTTGGAGTACTGTGTACAGTTCTGGTCACCATATCTTAAAAAGGAGATTATGGAATTGGAAAAGGTGCAGAGGAGGGCAACCAAGATGACCAAGGACCTAGAGCACCTTCCTTATGGGGCAAGGCTACAACATCTGGGGCATTTTAGTTTAGAAAAATGGATACTAAGAGGAGACATGATAGAGGTCTATACAATTATGCATGGTGTGGAGAGAGTGGAGAGAGAGAAAGTTTTCTCCCTCCCTTACAGCCCTAGAACCAGAGATCACCCCATGAAACTAATTCATCCCATGAAACTGATTGCCAGAAAATTTAGGACCGACAAATGGAAGTACTTTTTTTACACCGTGCATAATTAACCTATTGAATTCTGTGCCATGGCTACTCTGCCATGGCTACTGGCTTGGATAACTTTAAGAGGGGCTTAGACAAGTTCATGGAGTACAGGTCCATCAATGGCTACTAGTCTTGATGGCTATAGACTGCCTCCAGGGTCAGAGGCAGAATATTTCTGAGTACCAGTTTATACTGAATACCAATGTTGCAGGGGAGCAACCACAGTGGAGAAGGCATGCCTTCATCTCTTGCCTGTGGCATTCCTAGATTCATCTGGTGAGCCACTGTAGGAAGCAGGATGCTGGGCTGGATGGGCCTTGGGCCTGATCCAGCAGGGATATTCTTCTGTTCTTCTGTAATGTCTCAGTTCATCATGCCAAACCATGATTTGTGGTAGTTACAGTTCAGACAAACCATGATTTGAGCTTCCAAATATATAACAGGAAAACTGTGGTTTAGAGGTACTTATCTACTTCCATTTCCCATCTTCTCAGCACTCAGTTTCGTAAGTTCATCTATTTAATCCTGCCTCCATGGTACAGCAGCCCCTGGAGGCTTTACACACAGGGCTTCTAACCTGAATCTCATTCGGGAGAGAGAGTGTGCGTTCACACACCAGCCAAACTTACTCCGAGGTGCCTTCAAGATCTTTGGATGCATTCCACACAAGTCAGGTGTTGTCTTGCGAATTCTAGCTTATCTGGAGGTATTTCCGGGTTTTTAAAATGCTGGTTTTAAGCGACTTTTTCTGAAAACGCCCGAGTAAATAGGGAGAGGCACTGACACAGAATCATTAGCATGATATTCTCTTTACATTTAAAATAATGTTATTGTTTGAAACCATTTATTTATTTGTGTGTTTTGTTGTTGCTGTTGTTGTTACCATATTATCAAAGCAAAACTGAAGCAGGAATGGAAGAAGCAAATTAAAAGTCAAAAGAAAGCATGAAAATATGGTGTTCTGTGTGGTTTAAGGTTCAGGCAAGGAATGAAGCAGGAGTTTTCCCTTTGGAAAAAAGGGGTGTGAGGTAGTTACATGATCTGACACAGGCTGAATGGTAAACTGCATTTTAACAAGCTGGATCCCATCCATTGTATAACACTGTGTACAGTTTAATAATATCAGTGTGTGCGCTGAAGGCTAATCATACTGCAGCACATTGAGAAAGGGTCGTATGTCAGAAAATCCTATCTTTATAGGCCTTTTTCCTCCCCTTGAATGGGAGAACAGACCTCTAATGGATTGTTTCATTTTGTCAAAACACTTTTCATAATCATGGATGGATATAGTGTCATGCCGCAGAAGCAAAAAGACAGATGGGGTAGAAAGCTGCAATGAACAGCAACAACCCCATCCAAAGTCACAATTATATACAGTGATGAGGCAGAATCTCGGGCTCTTCACCCTGGCAAGTCAATGAAGGGAAAACTTCTTCATCCTTTGGGATGACAAGTTGCTCATTGCTTCCCTTTCATCAGGGACCAAATCCATTACATCTTTCTGGTGTCACTCTAATCATGCCCCTTGAGATTAGTACAACTTCAACTCCAAATTCAGTGACAGCAGTTATAAATGTTTAAGCAACAGATTTTTTTATTTTTTTTTTAATATTTCTATACCACCCAAAACTTGTGTCTCTGGGTGGTTTACAATTAAAGTAATCTAAAATATCAAAGGTTAAAAACATTTAAAACCCAATATTAAAATGATTTAAAACTATAAATCTAATTAAAAGCCTGGGTGAGTAAATGTGTCTTCAGTGCCTTTTAAAAAGTTGCCAGAGATGGGAAGGCTCTTATTTCAACAGAGAGTGCATTCCAAAGTCCAGGGGCTGCATCCAAGAAGGCCTGTTCCTGAGTAGCTGCCAGATGAGTTGGCGGCAGCCACAGGTGAACCTCTTCCTTTCTCTCTTTTCATTCACTTGTTTCCCTAATATTTGCTCAAACTTTAAAACACACTGAACAATTAAGGAACCACCGTCATTTCTGGTGTACTACGGATTTTGTCTTCTTTAATTTTTAAATAGATTTATTAAAGTAAACCAGAAGACCTGATCGACATATCAACTGATAATTAACCTGGTATGCTTGCTATTAAATTGGTTTAACCCAGTGAAGTCAAATAAGCTAAATAAATTGAAACCCAAATAATCCAGATTTTCTGTGACGTGCGGTTTAGGAAGTAACTCTTCAAAACATTAGCTGTGTTTCCTTTTTATGGATATGAAGAAAATGCAAAAGCCTGTACGCATTTAAAACATTACATCATTCTACAATATTTCCTGTAGATTTTATCCAATCAAGGGTGACTTACTTAACTTGTTTAAGACATTGTTTAAGGAATCAAGGTTTGGAGAGTGGTATCTCAAGGACTACTCTTTGAGCATTTTTATTCTGAGATGACAGCCACTGGCTTCATTTGCACGTAACGGGAAACCAGAGTTGAGGGAGCCAGAAGTTGCCAAACCTGAACATCCAAATGCGTGACACTTCGGTCCCATATGGAAAGTGAGCCAAGGTTTGCATGCCAAACTCCAGTTTGAAGCCTCAGCTTGTAGTGAGTTTGCAACTCATACCTGAGGTTTCCAGCTGCCTGCAGTACATCCAAATGCAGAACTGCAGGCTGGGCTGGTTGAAACCAGAGTTGAGGAAGGAAGCTCCTCCCATTCTCTGGCAGTGATTGGCTGTCCTGGCTGTCCTTCATGCAAGAAGGAAGCCTGCACAGCCAGTTCTCCCTCCCTCTGCAGTCTCCCTGACTGCAGAGAGCATCCTGTCCATTTGTCCGAATTTGGACAGGTAAGCATGGAGTAGGGGAGCGGAATGGCAAATGTGGCCAGTGTCTACATACATCTTTTTCCATCCTTTTAAAATCTTCTTTGCTACCAAAATCTGAAATGCTGCTTCTAAAGTCAGCCTTAGATTTTAATATTTAATATCAGAAAAGAAATATAGTCTACATTAAAAAGAGAGAGAGAGGTGGATAGGACAGGCCTTTTTCCATTGAAAGAAGAATGTTTTAAAGAACTATGAGAAAGAATATGATGCGTTGATCATGACCCTGTGAGCATGGGCCTCATGAAAAAGTCTAGGGTAGGTCTAAGGAGCGAGAGGGTTAGTGGTCAGGAACACCTCTAAGCTTTATCTAGCTCTCAGCAATATCATCAAGAACATGGCTGGACCTAGCTTGAAACTAGGTTTGAAGGTATGAATTATGAGCATTAATTGAATGCCCTTGACCTTAAATAGTTTTACCCCATGCCCTTCAGAAGACTCTTCCTTTCTCCTCAGTTTTGCACACTTTCTTTCCCCTCCCTTCTCTTTTCAATAATAATAACTGTGGTTGTGTTACTTTCACACAAAGATGTAACCACAGTTAGTTAAATCATAGTTTGAAATAAGAATGGAAGGAGAGTTGTTATTCCATTTTTCCTTAGTTCACAAACGAGGTTTGGGGTGTTTTGTGTTTTTTTAAACAGGACAAACAGGTTTCCTTTTAAAAACAAAAAAAAGTGGAGATTTTTTTGCTGGGGGAGGAAAATTGTTCATATGGACTGTTGGAAATGAGAGCAAGAAATAAATATTTAGCATTTTGGTGGTACACAATTGCAGAAATACAAGAACAGAGTCTATTTTCATTTAGCTTAATTGACTGAACTGTAGTACTGAAGAATTGGTCTTTATCATGGAAGACAGATGGGGGCTGGAGAGAAGGTAAAATGATAACGCCTACAGATGTGCATCCATTTTCTTACCTGACATATTTCTTTCTGTGCTATACAGTATCCCAGTGGCCTTAGAAACCAATCGTTTACTTAATTATCTGCCTGCTCTTATCTAGCTAGGCCAGGAATACTATAATGGAATAAATGAGCCTGACTTTAAAACATTATTATTATTATTATTATTATTTCAAGGCAAATTTCCTAGTGGCAAGTTTTTTTTTCATAAGGAGGGAATTTGTTCAAGTTTGACATGTCTGAACATGATCAGATTTTATTGTGTCCCACAAAACCCTGCAAATGTTTTAAAAAAAAATCTGTTCAGATTTATTTCCATGTGCTATACACAATTACAGTAATCTTTCATTGCAGAGGCAGTTGGAGCAAAACTCTATATTTCATTCTATATTCCAGTTCTATATTCCATTCAAAATGCATATATTTTCCTATTGGGCTTGTCTAAATCTACAAATTCCCAGGTTTACTTTATTGAAAATGATTTACTCACAGATCAAGTAAAATTCAGTATTTGATTTTTGTTACACATGACAGACTAAACTAAATTAATGAGGAAAGGACATTCACCTGCATATCATCCCTGAATTTAGAATTCTGTGTTTGATATTTCCAGCAAAACAAATCCTGGAAACTAAATCAAGATTAAAAATATCGCTGAACAACTGAATTGAAGCATCTGATTCTTTCCCGTGTCTATGTGTCCTATGTGCTGTCATACCCTGATTCATGCCCCCTCCCCACCAGCCCCACAAAACACATTCTGAGATGGGAAAAGGAGAGCGGTTGTGCCTCCTTGATCATCTTTCTATATCTCCCCAGCAAGTTGCCTTAAAATTTGAGACCCACTAGTCTCTACAGTCTTAATTTTCTTCTGACTTTTTCAAAATTCATAAAAGAGCCATTTTAAAAAACGACTAAGAGTTATAACAGCTATATCATTTCAACTCACTAAAATTCATTAAAAATGGCAGACCTTTCTGGAAGATGATGAAGATGATGAAGAAGAAAACGATACATCAGGCAGGCCTTATGATAGTAGCAACTGTCAACATTGGTTTTCCTCAATATTTCCAGCCAGGGATTGTGAGAGCAGTTTAGCACTTATGGGGCACAGGCCAGCTGATGGTGATGTAGGCCTAAGTCTGGTGGTTCTTCTAACACTTTTCATTTATGCCTGTAGAAGTTTTGCATTAGCTCAGCTCAGTGGCCAAACTCTATCTAAATTTCTTGCACTTTCTCATAAAACAACACACAGGTCATCTAACAAATTTGCTTCCATATTCTAGGTCTGCCAGGGAGTTATAAAGCTACATTAATGATATTATTTAAACTTGCCTAGAGCAACTATTCCCTAGAATTAGTTTGAAGATCACCTGAGAACCAGTCTTAGGCCTGAGCCCAAATTCCTGCTCTGCTGAAGCCTGATTTAAATGAATGCTTCTTTAATGAGACCTAACATTTCTCATCTCACTGTCAAAAGGGGGCATATTTTTGTGCTAGAGAATATGAGCAGGAATTCTCAAGTGCATCCAGAACTGCTGGCAGGAAATTTATAACTCATGCTTCCTTATCTGCAAATAGCATGCTCCCATTATGGAACAGGTCAAGCATTCTTCATACCTAAGCAACATTAGTTTGCTTTGAGGGCTGTCCTGAGGTCTCGGAGCATTTCACTGCAAGGCTGATGGAAGCAGAAGAGCAAGAATGTTACTAAATATAAGAAGGAAAAAATGTTTAATGCCTAATCTCTTTCTCACCAATACAGTGATAACTGCAGAATTCCATCAAATGTAGAGGAACTGCTTATTCTGTGTAAATGTGAGGTGAATTACATGACAAGGAGAAGGTAAACTTGTAATATTATAATGGCTAGGCGATTATAATGACTCACAATTTAAAAAGGGATAAAAGAAACATGTTGACTGAGCTAAACAGGCTGAGCTGAGCTGTTTGTGTGGAGCCCAGATTTGAAAGACTTTGGGGTGATTCTCACGACCAACAAAAATCGGGCTAGGAGAGCCTAGCCCAATTTTTGTTGGCTGTAAGAACCACCAGGCTCGCAGCTGAGCCCGGTGGTTCTTGAGCGGGTAACCCGCTCGAGAACCCCTGCTAAAAAGCAAGTTTGCGGAGTGAGCGCTCCAGCCAACCTGCTTTTTAGGCTCGTGAGTAGCTGTGGCGTGGCTTTGCGCCGCGCCTACTCATGAGTTGACCCCCGGGTGGGAGGCTTAAAAGCAGCCTCCCTGCTTGGGGGTCTTCCCAGTATGCCCTGCGCACTCGCACAGGGCATACTGGGGCTTGTGGCGGCCGAATGGCCCCCGCTCCCCCCACCCCCTGCCGGCTCCGTCTCTGAGCCGGTCATCATGTGGGTGGCCAAACAGGCCGCCCAGGGATCCCTGCCCGCTCGTCTATGGGGAGAGTGGGCTTAGCCCACTTTCCCCGCAGTTCTAACAAAAGTGGGTCTCACGAATCGTGAGACCCGCCTCTTTGGCTGCTTTTGGATGTAATGTGGAACTGTGGGTCTAATGAACCCACGGTTCTGTGCCCCTCTCCTGCTCTCCTGTCCACATTAGGATGAAATTGAGAACTACCTCTCTCAGTCTCTCTGACTGCAGAAAGGAGGGGGAACTAGCTGTGCGGGCTTTCTTCTTTCAGGTGCTCTCTTGGGGCTGTCTTTGAATGTAGTTTGGAAACTTCAGTTAGTTCAAAATGTAGCAGCTAGATTGGTCTCTGGGACAACCTGAAGAGACCATATTATGCCTGTTTATGAAACACCTGCACTGGCTGCCGATATGTTTCTGGGCAAAGTACAAGGTGATGGTTATTAACTTTAAAGCCCTGGATGGGCTTAGGTCCAGGTTGCCTTAGACAGCACATTCTTCTGTGTGATCACATGTTAAGGTCATCTGAAGAGGTCCATCTCCAATTACCACCAGTGCATCTGGTGGTGACTCAAAGGCAGGCCTTCTTTGTAGCCGCTCCTGGACTGTGGAATGCACTCCCTGCAGATATCTGCAATTTGGATTCTTTATTGGCCTTCAGAAAAGCCCTTAAAACCTGTCTGTTTGGCCTGGCCTTCCAGGATTTTTAAATAGTTGTAAATGGTTTTAATATTGTAACCTGGTTTTTCAGAGTTTTTAAATGGTTCTGATTGTTTAATTGTTGTTTTATGCTGTTTTATCATTTCTGTTTTAATTCTTAACTGATTTTAAAGGTTTTGTTTTAATTGTAAAACAGTTCTGGAAGAGCGGTATGAAAATTGAATAAATAAAAAGTGAAAAATAAATAAAAATGAAGGACAGCCTGCATAGTCAATAGCAGCCAAAGTGAGAGAAGAACTTCCTCCCTCAACTCCAGTTGCAGAGTGGGAAAATGACCATATTTCCATGCATAGACCCTGGCAACGGCTATTACCCACGCCTGCCTAGAGCCAGCACTTGAGAAGGATTCTTGTAAAAAGGAAATTTGAAAGCTCACACCCAGATTCTGTCCATGCAAAAGAGGCGAGAGACCAGCAGTGGTGGCTGGGAGAGCAACGGAGTGGCAGGAAGAGCAACCGTGCTGCGGGAATAGCAACAGAGGTGGTGAGGAGAGCAATGGAGGTGGCAGGGAGCGAAATCAATGTTTATAGTTAGCTTGACAGTCCACACCCTTTTAAGTTCTTGCCCCAACTCCTTCCATTTGTAATTACGCACTGGTTCTTGGTGCAAAAATACATATTACATGCAATGACATGTAACTTTCCTCCCAAGTTTGGAATTGTAATCAGGAGCAGAGGAAGGGCAAGTGGAAAGGCGCTGAACATTTGCCCTGTTGAACATCTGTGTTCCTAAAATAACCTGCATACTACTTTTACTACTTCAAAGAAAACAATACAGGGTGGTGGTGCTTTCTCCAATGGAATAAAGCATTCTGCTTAGGAGACAGCAGGGGAGGGGAGGAATACGGTTTGGGATAAAGAAAGAAAAATTGCCTGCAGAAAAGGCTTGCCAGTTATCAGCTGTTTTTCATTGGACAGCGCTGTCAAGATTACATGCAATTAATTTACATGTGTAAATTAGCCCTAAGATACTGATGTTTAAACAAATGATTCACCACCATTAGAAGGGAAGGAACTGACAGCACTAGCTAAGCATCATATGTCTGCTAGAAAGTAAGTCCTGCTGCTTTCAGTGGGACTTACTTTTGGTAAATCTTACTTTACAGCATCAAGTAAAGAAAGAGGTCTATGTCATCAATTAATAAAACATGACTACCTGAAGCATTGTGTTAGCACTACCATGCTTTGAATGCATTATGAGTACATTTTGTTCAAGAAAGATAAAAATAAGGAGTGGGGAAGTAATAGCATTTTGAAATACATTTGACAACAAGAAAATAAGAGAAGACAAGATTGATCATGCAGAGTCAATGGAGAAAGAACTGCCTTTGACAAAAATGATAACTGGTAAATGGACTGATGGAAAGTCCATACTCATGCTGAAGCTCTTAGTAACTCATGATTCTCCTCTCTTTTAATTTCCAACTTCCAGCAGATATTTCCATAGGATTATGTAAATATGCTTTGAATTTCATTTTAGCTGAAATTTTCTGGAGGGTCTTGTAGCAACCCTAGGGGCTCTGCAAACAACCCATCCCCTGAAGTTTCACACATCTTATCACATTCATTTTAATTTTCCTTGGCAGTTGTGAAGATATTCTCCCCAAGCATGACTTTCAAGTTTCACTGTGGTTTTAAGTTTCAGTATAGTCTGCATTTGGGACTGGTAAACCTTCTCAAATCAAACTGACTTCCAGCTTATACCTCACACTCAGTGGCAGATTTAAGGAGAGGCAAAGCAGGCACAAAGCAGGATTTAAGGAGAGGCAAGCAGGTACCCCTACAAGGGTAGGGGTAGTGAGGGGGGAATCCCCCCCTTTTTCTTCTAAAAACTGCCACTGTGCAGTGGAATGGGGGCAGTGAAGGCCACACAGTGGTGGCTAAGGGGAGGAGGGCGAGAGGAAAGTTCCCCCTTTTACCTTAAAATGCCACTGCACAGTGGGATGAGGCGGCAGTGGCTCAGCGGTGATGATGGGGGGGCAAGTGTAAAGTTCCCCCTTTTCCCTTTAAAGCAATGCCATTGTGTGTGGTGGTAAAGGAGAGCTCTATTCCAGTTCCCCTATTTGCTTCTAAATGACTTCAAACCCCCACCCCCGCCCCCATCTGCAGTCCATTATGGACCTTTCTCCGCTCATGTATACTTTCCACCATGAGCTTTCTGTCAAGAAAACCCTGGTTCAAATCTCACTACATTCACTACATGAATTTACTAGGTGGCCTTAGGCAAGCTGTACTCTAGTTATCCTCTTCAGCTCTGCATCTGCAACACATGAATATTAATACTGGACCACCTTACAGGTTACTGTAAAGACTGAAATAATGCATGTGAAGTGCTTTGAATGCTTAAAGTGATATGCAAATGTACAACAACAATAACAAGTAATGTACATCGGGTTGCAATACTGGGGTTCTTCATTGCAAGTTCTATTATTGGCTCTGAATTAAATGAGAAACCAATCTGACTTCTTTGTGTGTTTGTTATAAAAGAGACACTTTGATCACAGACTATAAAACTGTCACTGTGGCAGGAGGGAAACGGGCATGAATTTGTATGGCAATATCTCATATTCTGCTCACAATCACATGGCTTTGCAAATGACTGTTTAAAATAAATCACAGAAGGAGGCCTTCCTTTAAGGCTAAAGGGGAAAGAAACGGCACAACTAAAAATAAAAAAGGAGACAGCAGGCACCCAGCTGTATATTTTTATTGTAATGACACCTTTTTACTTTAATATTTTTTCATAGCAATTGGAATACTTTTGCTCCCAATCTTTGCCATCCCTAGAACTCCTCAGGCATATGACTGCAATCATTCGGTACACCTTATATACTTTCAAACATTACTTTTTCTGGAGGGTCTTAAGGGAAATATTCTTTTTCTTATTCCACTTCAATCCATATTGTCAGCAGTGCCATATCGATTACAGACATCACAAAGACTAACCATGCAGTGAAATAAGGTAAGTGCCACAGGAATACCTTTCTGGCATGCTGTATTTACTGCTTCATAGCCGAGTCATTGGAAGAAGGGAACTAAAGCCTCATGGTGAAATGCTCAGAGCCTGCTTCAAACAGTCACAACTTTTCCACCCAGCAGGCTAGAGGGGGGTGGAAAAAGAAATAATCATTTCATAACGTATGTGTATGTTTTTGAAAATCCACAATGTCTCACATGAACAGTAGGACTGAATATATGAAAGAATGTAAAATCATAATGCCAATAGTTGTGGAAGGGGAAAAAATACATCTTAGCTGGAGATTACACTTTTCAAATGTGTATTTTTACCTAAGGAGTATTTCACACCACTTTTCTAGATTATGGCTTTCAGGAATAGGCTATTGTACAGATTGCATGGCACATTGATTAGGCCTAGCAGGCACTGAAACTGAGATGCCTTCAAGTTCCTCTTATACTCAGCTTTGTATGCTGCTGACAATAATTTGGTGCAATGAAAGTGTTTCCTGCTCCTTTAGGTACAGCATAACCAGCTTTTATCTAGATAGTCAGGGCCTTCATTGGAGGGAGAGTGCTTCAAGTTGCACTTGCTAGTCTTCCAGTTTTAAAGTTTGTTCATACAGTATTTGGCTAGTGATATACTGAAAAGGAATATCAAAGAAAATCTTAGCTAAAAGATCTGCTGCACTGGAAACTGTCAAACAGTTTCTGATTAGTTGGATCTGAAGTACTGAGTATAGAAGGAAATTCCTGCAGGAGAATTTTCCATGCCCTGTCCTCCCTGCACCTGACCCTCAGGAATAGGGTGAGATGGGGCACAGAATCTAAGGAGGAGAATTGCCCCAAACCAGGTAGAATTGCCCCATGCCAGAATTATCCCATATCTGATGGGCTGGTGGGGCTTTTCTGTGTGTTTATATTGGGGGACCTTTATTTTTTCTCAATATTTGTCTTGGGTGAGTATAAGTGCATAGGTTCCTCAAAAATGACCATTACACCAGCATAACTAGGACACTGGCATGGTGGTACTATAGCATTATCCAGCCCGTTTAAGCAACATTTCTTTTTAAATGAGTGAGCGATACTGGCTGAAATCTTGACTACTGGTGCATGTGTGCTTCCAATAAAAGCATATACAAAGTCCTAGCCTCTGCACTTCTGAAGTATGGACATTCTTGGCAAGAGTGAGACAATTTTTGCCATAGTGTCTTTGTTCCAGGGGCACTTTTTTGACAGTGAAAATATGTTTCTGAGGGTCGCATGCTCTTCAGGGACATGTTTCCACTGTCCAAAAATGCTTCTAGAGCAAGGCAGAAATCATCACACTTGTGGAAGAGTGCCTGTACTTCAGAAGTGCAGGGACTACCATTGTGGGTGTGCTTTTGTTAGCAGCACATGCAGATTGTTAGGATGTCAGCCACTTGTAAGAAATTATGGTATTGTCTGGAGTTATGCCTTGAAAGGAGGAATTATCTTTAATTGAAAACCATCTGGTCATGCCAGCCCCGAACCAAGCAAGGTATTTCCCTTTCCCAGGTCAAAATCAGGCATTTTCCTGTATGAGTTGCTCACATATTGCAACCATTCAGGAATTATTTTAGAATTATTTCTGTAGCGTGTCATCACGTTATAAGGCTGTTCTCTCGAGGAGTCTAGCCCAGACTAGAATTGTGTGGAGCATGGGGTTCTGCGTGGATCCTGGCACTCCCACCCAGCCTAACTGTTGTGAACCAAGCCTGATTTGTTATACTAGAGATGCTCAGGAGCTAGCATCTGAAATTAGGCTGGCTTCACCCGTGTCACAAAGTGACCAGTTCTTTTATACGGTGACCATGTATAGTCTGGGCGCAAGGAAGAAAGGAGATCAAAGCAATCCTAAATGATTCAATGGGCTTTATTGAGTATAAAAGAATAACAGCAATCTAACTGAGCAGAAAACAGAACAATCTATCAGTATTACTAATAATATTTTAACCACAGTCAGCAACAACATTCACCCAGTGTTCCTAGCTAACATATGTGTGTGTATTAAATCTTCCTAGAGCCTAATATAATTCAGATATAGACGGAAAAGTGGCGGGGGGGGGGTAAGGAAGGCTAAGGACTAGCATGGGTTGAGGAGATCAGGAATTAGTAGAGGGAAGACGGGGAAGGAGAAGAAGGGGAAAGGATGGAGGGATCCAAGGCTTGTGGAACAGCATATTACCAGGGTCAGAGGCTTGAGAGCGGTGAAGCTTTCAGCTGAAGGAGAGAGGCTGTAGCTGGAGACAGGAGCTTGGGAGCAATGGTCAAGCAGGCAGTTTGCTCAGAGCGAGGCAGAGAGTGAGAGCACCATGGCTGGGGAAGTCTTGACTTCTCACTGTGCAGCAGAAGTCACAGACAGTTCCTGTCCATGGACAGAGTTCCTGCTTGTTGCCCCACGGCTTAGCAGCAGACTCTGGGATGGCTCTTGAGCAAGTATGCTTGTTAGGCAAGATTGCTGACTCTGTCCAGTAAGCCTCATTCTTTATAGTTGTATCTTTCTTTGATCTTCATAGAGTCTATTCAAAATATCCTCACCCTTCCTGGGTCCCCAAAAAGGTGACAATTTGCTGTTAACTTCTGGACATTGTCTTTTAATTATTCAGGATATTAGCTCAATCCAGGGAGATCCGAATCCCATCTTCAGCAAGCTGCTGTTTAGGGGAGGGGACATTCTACTTTGCCCAAAGCAAATCTGCATTTCTTGAGCTGCAAATGGGCATCTTCTATTGTCCCCAGATTTCTAGTGCTTGGTCCCAGAAGGTGTTAAAAGGTGTTAGTAAAATAAGAATTAAGATCTATAGGTGTTTTCTTTGTGTGCATTTACCTGGAGTGGAATTTCTATAGATAGCAATTGAGTATCCCCTTTGGGCATAGCAGAGCAATCATTGACAAGGATTAACATAGACCTTGCAGGAGGAAGTGAGAGCTTAGCTTCTCACTTCTTCCAGACATTATCTGATAGTGGGTTAGATTTTAGCATTTGGATCGCTCAGGCCTGGCCTTTGTTTCTTTGAGTACCCATTTCACAATACAATGCTGGATTGCCTCTTTCTTCACAGAGCAGCAGAGGCAGTCATGAGACCTGGGTGTCAGTTCACCTTGAGTTCAGGCATTAATTCTTTCCTTAATAAAATGGAATCAGACACAGGCCTGAATCCCATATAATTCTGGGTTGGTAGCTCTGGATTGAATGTTGGGGTCAGGGGGTCCTCAACATAACCCCCCTTCTTAGCCTAGCACAAGTGCGCCCTTAACATGGCTGCCGGGATCATGTCTCCTCAGGCTGCACGCAAAGCAGGGGTGTAGCTATAATTGAGCAGATGGGATCAGAGAACCCAGGCCCTCAAGTTCCAGAGGGCCCCCCAGCTCCACCACTCCCTGTTTTCTTCATTATCTTTCTCACTCTAAGGGGCCACCAGGGGGAGCTGCGAACACAGGCCCCCTCTCCCCTAGCTACACTCCTGACACAAAGGTCATTCTCATGACTAATACCAGGGTGAGGAGGGAGGGCAGGGGGCAGGCAGGATTCAACCTACTTTCCCCCAGACTTCGTATCTACAGTGCACGAGTATTGCACCCACACATCTTTGCTGATCTTGGCAGTGCAGATCAATGGAGGCTAGGACTTATTTTCTTGCTCTCTGGATATCCCACAAGGCTTGGGGGATTTTCTCATCAGATGGGCACTCTAGGCACCTTTCTCTGTGGGTCCTCAGGCCATGTGCAGCCTGCAGAGACAAACAATTGCTGCAGCCAGGTTAAGGGCTTGGGAAATGAATCAAGGCTTCTGTCGATCTGCACAGCTGGGACCAGTGCGGATAGTGATTCATGCAGCTTCCAGCAGCGCAGATTGTGTGGGTGCACAGCTTGGCTCACACACTAAAGACATGAAGATGAATTATCTGGGGGAAGATTGGTTGAATCCAGCCTGCTTCCCCACCTGCCCTCTGCACCCCAGTATTGGTCGTGAGAATGATCTTACTCTCTGTTAAGCACTTTATACATTTGTTTTTTCCTGCAATGAATATAGCAAGTGCTCTTTTTCATTCCTCTGTTGTAACAGCAGGTGCCTTTATTAACTTCGTTACACTCTGTAATGCTCCATCTTATTGTGCTAGTTCTGCTGCCACTTTCAGACAACTTTTGAATATCCTGGTCCAGTCAAAGCAGCGGGGTCTATAGAATGGCGGGCATCCAGCTCAATCCCCTGTGTACAATGTGCCTGTACATCTATTTCTGTGTGTGGCTACCCAGGAGCCACTCAAGCAAAACTCACAGACCTAGGAATACACTCTCAGTTGAATTCCTGTTATTCAGTCACCACTGTGTATCACTCAAGGAGCATGCCATGAGGGAAATCCTAAAGAGCAGAATGACAGCCAGTGCTTTCAATATGAACTTCTCTCTTGCTTTACCCTTTACAATTCTTCTTCATGTTCTACCTGCCCCCACAACCAAAAAAAAAAAAAGACATCTCCTTTAAAACCTCAAAAGAAGAAACCAAAATGATTAGCTTAATACCTCTTCTGGAAGAGTTAAAAAAAGAAGCTCTTAATTATACTTCTCTGTCTTCTTTGGCTGCTCATGAAATCAAGGTATTTGTTAAATCAGGCTAAAAGTAGCTGAAGGAAATTAATTCATGTTAACAAACCCAGCATTTAAGTTGCCTTCACAGCCATTGATCTATCATGCTGGAATTAGCGATATATTGAAATTGGCATCTTGTAACTGATACTGAGATACTGGTTATATTTGATCCTTGGCTTATTGAAACCATACACTTTAAGTGCAGGATTGGACATAATGCTAAAGAGATTTCTCTAGTATATATGAGAACATCATTATCCTTGCATGATTATTCAGATACCTTTTAGTTCTGGATTTTCTATAGTAGGAGAAAGATGGAATAAACAAAAATGTAGTTGCTGTTTTAGAATATAGTCTTTGAAGTTGTTCATGATGAAGATAATTCTTCTTCTTAGTTTCTGCTACTACAAGTACCTATATCCCATCCTAATTTATGTTTACAACTCTAAGTAAATTTGAGTCCTATGTTACATGTCGAATTAACTGGTAGCATCATTACTAAGACATTTGTTATAATGAAAGTGAAAAATGAAGTGAAAATAATTCATTTATGAAAGCATGATACTTTGGGGGGGGATTTTTATTCTACGGTGGCCGTATCTGCACATAATTATTATTATTATTATCTCTTGTTTACACAGTCAGACAGGTGTTATTGACTGGTTTGTTTTATCCAGACATTGAGTCCTTCCCAAGGACCTGGGATGCCAGAATTTTATTGTCAATTGTTATAGATATCGTTGCAGAATATATGCTGTTCCCAGTAAAGCTGCTTTTTGTAATTGGCTGATGGTGATTTCTGTGGCCCCTATGGTGTTGAGGTGCTCTTCAAGGTCTTTTGGAACTGCACCCAGGGCGCTAATTACCACTGGGATTATTTTGGTTTTCTTCTGCCACAGACTTTCAATTTCAATTTGTAGATCTTTGTATTTTGTGATTTTTTTTATTTCTTTTTCTTCTATTCTGCTATCCCCTGGTATTGCTATGTCGATTATTTTGACTTGTTTTTCTTTCTTCTCGACTACAGTGATATCTGGTGTATTGTGTGGCAGATGTTTGTCTGTTTGTAGTCGGAAGTCCCATAATATTTTTACATCTTCATTTTCTTCAACTTTTTCAATTTTATGGTCCCACCAATGTTCGGCTACAGGTAGCTTGTATTTTTTGCAGATGTTCCAGTGTATCATCCCTGCTACCTTGTCATGCCTTTGTTTGTAGTCAGTCTGTGCGATCTTTTTACAACAGCTGATTAGGTGGTCCACTGTTTCATCTGCTTCTTTACAAAGGTGGCACTTGCTGTTTGTTGTTGACTTTTCTACTTTTGCTCTTATTGCATTTGTTCTTAGTGCCTGTTCTTCTGCAGCCAGTATTAAACCCTCTGTTTCTTTCTTCAAGTTGCCATTCTTAAGCCATTGCCAGGTGATGTCTGATTTTCCACTTATATTGTGCAAATATTGACCATGCAGGGGCTTCTTTTTCCATTTTTCTGCTCGATTCTTGACTTGTTCTTTCTTGTAGGCCTCCTTTGTTTCATTGGTGTTGAATAGTTTCACGTTCTTGACCATTTTAAGTGCATATTCTTCACTGTTCTTGATATATTCTTCAAGGCCTCTTTTCTCCTCCTCTACTGTTTGATGGACTTGCAGCATTCCTCTTCCACCTGCGCTGCGAGGGAGGTAGAGCCTATCTACATCACTGCGGGGGTGCAGAGCATGATTGATGGTCATGATTTTCCTGGTCTTACGATCTAGCTTCTCTAGCTCTGCCTGGGTCCAGTCTATTATTCCTGCAGTGTATCTGATAACAGGTATAGCCCAGGTGTTTATGGCTTGTATGGTGTTCCCGCCATTGAGTTTGGACTTGAGGATTTTTCTAACTCTCCTGATGTATTCACTTCCAATTTTTCTTTTAACTTCAGTGTGTGCAATGTTATCAGCCTGGAGAATGCCCAAGTATTTGTAAGGTTCTTTCTCTTCCACGTTCTTGATCTTGCTTCCATTGGGCAGTTCGATTCCTTCTGTTTTTGTTATTTTCCCTCTGTTCATTATTAATGCAGCACACTTGTCTAGTCCAAACTCCATTGCTATATCGCTACTGAATAAACAGACAGTGTTTAGCAGTGATTCGATTTCTGACTGGGACTTTCCATACAACTTCAGATCATCCATGTACAGCAGATGGTTGATTTTACTGGATGTTTTAGATGTTTGGTATCCGAGGCCTGTTTTGTTTAGTATTTGTGAAAGTGGGGTCATGGCGATTACAAACAATAGAGGGGATTGAGTCCCCTTGGAAAATGCCTCTTCTAATGCTAACCTGTCCAAGTGCCTCGCCATTGATTGTTAACTGTGTACTCCACATGCTCATTGCTTTTTTAATAAATATCTGAATGTTTTTGCTGACACCAGTTGTTTCTAAACATTTTAGTATCCATGTGTGAGGCAATGAATCGAAGGCTTTCTTATAGTCAATCCATGGAACACTTAGATTGGGTTTTCTTCTCTTGCAGTTTTCTAAAATCATTTTGTCAATCAGCAGCTGGTCTTTTGTGCCTCTGGTGTTCGGGCAATTTCTTTTCTGTTCAACTGGAAGCTGTTTGTTAGTTAATAAGTGTTGCATCACTTCATCTGCTATTATTCCAGTTAATAATTTGAACATGGTTGGCAGGCAGTTTATCGGTCTATAGTTACTTGGAACTGCACCTTTTGCTGGGTCTTTCATTATGAGATGAGTTTTCCCATTAGTTAGCCATTGTTCAATATCACCGCCTTTCATAATGTGATTGAACTGTTTTGATAGTTGTTTATGGAGCCTTGTTAGGTGTTTAAGCCAAAAGCCATGCAGTTCATCGTCGCCTGGAGCAGTCCACTTTTTAATTTTCTTTGCTCTTTCACTTATTAATTCTGGTGTTATTATTAGATCTTGCATTTGTTGGTTACATTTTTGACCTCTTTCATCCAGCCTGCTTTTTTATTATAATCTATTGGATTGTCCCATAATTCCCGCCAGAATTGTACTGTTTCTTCTTTATTTGGTGTTTCTAGGTTTCTTGCAGTTTCTCCTTCTATGCTTTATTTTTATTTTTATTATTATTATTATCATTATCATTATTATTATCACCTCACAGAACATCAATGTGTCTACTACAAACAAGCTGCTCAGTGCTAGGTTGTTGGAGTTAGCGGCCAGCTTCTAAATAGTTATGGTGAGTTGCTTGCATGCTGGCACTGCATGGCACATCACTGTGTCCTTCCGGAAGAGCATGGGCTCCATCTTGCTTGCCAGAAAGTCAAAGGTCCCTCTAGACCTTTTGAAGCTGTCCCTGAAACACTCATTGTCCCACTTGTCTGCATCCTCCATAGACCTCCAGGTGCTGTCATACCACGGCAGCTCCCACCTCCTTTCCGATGTCTAGTCTTCCCACAGGATGTGGGAAGAGGAGAGGATTGCTGCATGTCTCTGGGTTGTTTCGACAGCTGCCCTGGAGCTTGCAATCAGTCCATCAAATCTCCAAGAGTCTGCAAAAAACCTTGCTGACTAGTTACAGGCAGATGCTGTCCCCATGGGCCCCAAGCGGCCCAGTGCCTGCAGCAAGTGCCTCCTTTTCTGAGCTCTATGTCTGGCTTCCTCCTCCATGGTGTTCAGGACCATCTCCACTATGCTGTGGACTGTGATGCTGGGTGCTGTGCTTTCATGGAAAACTATCCCTCTCTCGCTGGAAGGGAGGTCAGGTGATGGTGCACGCCCACGTGAGATCTTAAATTGTGCATGCCACCTGCTTGGGGCATCCAAGGGGCTGGTGGTGGGCAGGAGTGCCCACCCACCTACCCCGCACAGCCTCCAGAACATGGGGCAGTGTTTCTGAATGGGAGGGAAGTTCCATTCTTTGTGCCCTGTCCAGGACATGGTTTTGGCCAGCTGTTTGTGGTACCAGCCCTCCTTCCACTTCATTCCCATGAGGCACCTGGGCATGGTCCATTTGTGCACTTTATTTATTTATTTATTTATTTATTTAGAATACCACCCAAAATGCAAGTCTCCTTGGATCTTGGATAACTCTTTGGACATCACCTTGGTTCTTGGACAACTCCAACCCAGCTATGTCAGAATGTGTGTGTCCCATCTCTTCCCACAGTCTAAGTTCCCAGCCCATTGATTCCCTCCTTGCCAGGCGAGCATATGCAGCCTGGACAGAAAGCAAGAGCAAGACTTTCTTCCTTTTCTACCCCCCGTCCTGTCCCCTAAATGTCCCCAAAGTGGGTACATCCGTGTTCTTGTTTCAGACAAAGGGAGCCCTCCCAGAACTTTCACACTGCAATGCATGTGCTGCCCCTGGATGTGTCAGCATTACCCGCTTCCTCCCCTTCCAGCATGGATAGGAATGCCCTTGTCCTTGCTGGGATGGATATGGATGTGTGGAGTGTAACAATGAAGTATGCTAGACATTTAGAGACAAAGAAGTCTATTCCTTTGAAGGAATAGACTAACAATAGCCTCTTGGCAAACCTCAAAGAGGAAAGCATCCAAGAGGGATGATCCTGAACAAGTGGATGTGCACATAAAACAAAGTTCTGTGTGTGGGTTGGCAATTTAGTAGTTGGGGAGGAGTTACAAACTTGGGGATAGTGGTGTTAAAGCTCCTACAACATGCCATCTAAACATTGAGCAAAGTAAGGTTGGATACAGCAGTGCCCTCTAAGTGGCATCCACCTTTGCAGGAGTGCAGAGACTTGTGTTGAGTAGTGACCCTATGTAGTGGAGGAGGATGGGGTGCGAGTTTGCTCAGCCTCCTTTCTGCTCTGCTCCTCAGACGCCTCTAGTCTCCCCACTCATAGCCTCTGTGCAGCATTTTGCCTTTGTGCAGCCCAAGCATGCTTACCAAATAGCCTTTCCCTCTGCACAGCCCAAGCATGAGTGTGGATGTGCAGCACTCGCTTGCATGGGTGAGGCAGTGCATTTCTGTGTGCACATCTGGACCCCCTTTGCAACCAGGCTCCTGGTTTGGGGTGGTGCACGGCAGAATAACCTTGTCTTGCTCAAGGCCTCGCATGGTGGCCGCTGTGAAGCTGCACCAGAGGGCCCATCTCCCAGTTGCCCTGGACCAGGGGGTGGGGTCTGCAGCTGCGGAGCTGGTGCAGGGGCCATGTGCTCTGCATGTGCAGGGGTGCTAACTTGCCACCCCCACACACCTGTGAGGCTGACTCTAGATGGCCCTGCATGTGGATCTACAGGGGGAGCTCTTAAGGGTGTCACAGGTGTGGATGGTAAACACTCTGCAGAACCCTGAAGGTCCCTTGTGGTGGGGCAGGTGGCATCCAGGCCTGTGGGTGCTCCTGCATGAGAGCAAATAACTGTGTCTGCACACTTTGACAGGCCAGAGTGGTTTGGAAATGGCCTCGAGGTGTAGGCAGGTGGCATCAACAACTGAGGTTGTTATAGTGGCTGTTGAGGGGGAAAGGGTTGGCAATTCTAGATATAGAATCAATTATGCACTCTAGGTAGGCAGTGTACTGCTCAGCTGCTGCATCAGACCGCTCCATAGCACCCACCACTTCCCTCACAGTGCATTCAGAGACCTCTTCAGAGACCCACACTTTACACTCAGACACCTGTTCATAGGCCCCCACTGTCTGAGCTGTGACCTCTGGCAAGACTCACCTTTTTTCCTCGCAACATTCCCACCACTTGGGATAGCTGGAGGGGTGCAATGGTAGTAGCTTCTTTTCACTCAGGAGCAGGGGCAGTCAAAGCGATGTCCGGTGCTGCAGGGGCAGTGGTTGTGGCAGTAGTATAGGTGGCCATCTGGTTAGCCCTTGGCCTCCTCCCTGGCATTGGGTGGCCAGTCTCCACTTTGGCCCCTGGGTGATGTCCTTCCTGTCCAGTTGGTTAGATGCCAGCATGTCAAAGTGCACCATGGTCCTACTCCACTCCAGAAAGCATGTTGTGCAAGGTCACCTCTTTAAAAAAAAATTTAGATGCTGCAGTCTCTCCTTGCACTGGTGGGCAGTGTGCTGGTACCCACTGAGAGACGTCTGCTGGGATATCCAGCCACAGGTGGCCTTGTTGCACAACTGATTCTGGAGTTGAGCCTGCACACCATCACTTGCCCACAGTTCCACGAACACGCCAGTCTCCGCATCCATCTAAAGCTTGGCACAGACCTTTCTTGATACACCCCCAGCTTGTCTGCTCCATGCAGCACTGGTGGTTCCAGTGCTACTAGTTGATGACGTGACAGCAGAAGAGGACGGGATTCCATGGCAGTTTGGAGCATCTAACTGAGCTGGTGTCACAAGAATTTGTGGGCCACCAAACTCCAGTGGTCACATGACTAGGAATCTGGGCAGGTTTTTAGAAGGGGCTGTCTGTATGTTTGTGCAGCACTGGACACATTTGGGTGTGGCCAGGCATCCACTCTGTGCACAGTGGGCCAGCTGCAGGGACATGCCCTCAAGGATTCATCAAATCTATGTACAGCGGACATACCTGATAGGGCAGTAGAATGGGTAGACACAGGTTGCTTCATATATCTGGTAATGTTCAGGGCCTTAGAACCAGCACACACAATCGAACCCTGAGTGACCTCCATAGGTATCTAGAGTAGCTTAGCAAAGAGGACCCTATCCACACTCTTTATGCTCGATTAAGTATTCTGGTGCACCAGGATTTTAAGATCTTTGAATAAGCTTAGCATGGCCTGATGTGGCAAGGATCCAGGTGAAATCCAATCCTTAATAGAGATGTGTGGATCAATTTGGGTAAAAACCAATTTGTACCCAAATTGTCTTGTTTTGGGCGATTTGTGGACAAAACAAATCGCCCCTGTGCTAGCTGGCCAGATTCAGTCCAAAACAAAACACCCAGATTTCAGAACTGAAAAATTTGTAGATTTAGACCTCCTATTTTTGGTGATCTCCCTTTCTGTCTTTATTTTGTGTCAGGGAATTTTTTTGAAAATCCCGCTCTCCCAAGCTTCAGATTGGTGGCTTACAGTGTGCAGCGATTGGCTGGCGATTCCCCCCGGTTCCAGATTGGCTGGTTTCCATTCAAATTCTGTGTTGCCAGGGGTGACTGACCCCACATTAGCTAGGGGGAGGGTCAAAGAAGGGTGGGAGGAGTTCAAAGGAGGGATTTTCAAATAAGGAGGCAGGCAGCCACCATTCTGCCTTTCTGCCTCGTGGGAGGAGAGAGAGAGAGACAGAAGAGCTTTGTTTTGTCTTGCCTGCCTGCTGCCTGGAGTGGATTCTCTGCTTTTTGTTCCTGCTTTCCTGATTGAGGGAAAGAGATTGAGAGAAAGAGGAGTTTTTTTCACCCCCTTCCTGCTGCTGAGAGAATCACTGCCTGCGCCTACTGTCTGTGCGAATCGATTTGGGTGCAAAACAATTTGTACCTGAAGCTACCTGTTTTGAGAGATTTGTGGACAAAACAAATCACCCCTGTGCTAGCTGGCCAGATTTGGACCCAAAACAAATTGATGGTGAATCAATTCAGTTACAAATCAAATCAAACCAATAGATTCATGCACATCCCTATTACTTAATTCTGTGGTATGTTTTCCCCCAGGTTCAAACTCAAATCCATCTCTGAATGCCTAAAACTGGCAGCAGTCCCAACCTGAAGTTTCTGGTTTCTTCAGTTCTTTTTCACAAGAGTGAATCATCTCATGGCAACAAAATGAAATATTTAGTAGAGTCATGGAATTTGTTCTGATTTTGTTTCAAGGGGGGCGGGGGAAGCAATTGTTATTAAATCATTTTGTCTGACTGGACCACTGTTAATGATATCAATCTATTGATGGAAAAAGATGGCAGTGAATAAAGCCATCTGTATTTATGAGTGTAATTAAATATATAATTTCTAATTAGTGCCTTTTAGACTTTACTTGAGTTTAGCCCATTACAGAGAGAGGTGTATATAATATACTTTATAAAACACATTTAATTTATAGTAAGGTTCATCACTGTACTGTGAACTATCATAATCATCCCCCCTGCCTTACAAATGAGATACTAAGGCTGATGGATGGTGACATCCAATAGCATACAGTAATTTCGAGGCAGCAGTGTGCCATAAGCAGAGGTCTAAGTCCAGCCCTTCTTCCTCTGAGCTGCATTTCTTCTGGCACTGTTCAGCAGGAAATGATTCCAGGCTAACGTTCAAGCCCCAGGTTGCTTCATTAGGTCAATGACTATTCATCTGAATATGGCACTGCATTATGAGGATGGGAAGAGACTGAATTCATGAACAAGACTCTCTTTGTAAATTCATTCCCACCCCCACCCTGTTATGTAAAATTCTGAACTGATTCCAAAGCTTCTCCTTTTCTCTTGCTAGCTAGTATCTCCATGTAACCTCTCTATTTGAAGCCATGAGAACTGTTTTTACATGATTGATTGGTGTGATTTGGCTGTCTTGAGGAGCAGGGGCATTGCCCTGTGCTTCATAGGAGAGACCTGGGTATTGAACTCTGCCTGCCAGGAATGGGTGCCAGTGGGCTTGCCATGGAGCAGAAGAGCTTGACCTCTGAAGAAGGTGGCGGACATGTCACTCAACGCGCAAACCTGCTGGCTGTGAGTAGAAGACAGCTGTTCCTGTGTCTCTTATTAGTAAGATGGAAGCTGGTACTAACAGAAGGCCTAAAAGCTCCATGCAGCTGAGAGAAAAATAATGGGACACACTCAGCAAGTATAAAGATGAAAAACTATTTGAACAGCTTGGCTTGGAGAACTGCTGTGCAGAAATGTGTCGAAGGAGTACTCTCATTAATACTTGACTTCTTTGAAACGCATGGTGCCTCCTCTACCATTTGGAAGGAACAGACAGGCACATAAACACTGTTTCCCCCACTTATCTACTGTTCCTCAACAGTTAACCTGCATCTTTGACTTCTGCTGCAGTAGGGATGTGCACAAAACTGCCAAAGCTGGCCCACTCCAGTTCTGTGCACAGTTGAATGGGAATTGGTTCGAATTCAAACAAGCCGGTTTGAAAGGGCTCAGAGCACTACTGGTAAAGGGAATCTGGTTCAGGTCCAGTTAGGGCCTCTGTGCAGATGTGATCACTAAAATTACCTCCATGCATGCACAGAGGCCATTTGCATCATGACTATGCCTGGGCTACTCAAGGGGAGGTCAGCCAGGGTGAGGGAGAGCCCCTCCCACTGCCCCCATGTGGCAGCCACCCCAGCAGCTCTTTTAAGGTATAGTTGTCCCTTGCCAACTGCAAGGGTTCAATTCCCCAAAAATCTCGCGGCTGGAAAATTAGCGGTTGGTGAGGAATGGGAAAGGGAGCATTAGGGGAACCGCCACTGTGAAATCACAAAAAAATACAGGAAAAATGCTTAAAAACCCCTAAAGTGCTTTTTTTAAAGCCCAAAACTCAACAGGGATGAACAGATTGAGCCCCTTGGAAATCCTTAGAAACACCCCCCACAAACACACCAAAAAATAAAAATAAAAATACACCCCTCTCCAATGCACTTTAAAATCACCAGTCAGCAAGGGTCACCATGGGTCATGGTGACCTTTGCTGGATGGTGATTTTAAAGTGCATCGGAGAGGTTTTGTGTGACTCTTGGCAATCCTTGCTGACTCACGGACCAGCAAGTTGAGAGGAGAGCTGGTCTTATGGTAGCAAGCATGACTTGTTCCCTTAGCTAAGCAGGCTCTGCCCATGTTCCCTCACTGGCCACCTCTCCAAGATAGTGCTGAGAGAGGTTCCTGCCTGCAACCTTGGAGAAGCCGCTGCCAGTCTGTGTAGACAATACTGAGCTAGATGGACCTCTGTTTTGACTCAGATGGCATGTTCCTATATCAGCAAGAGTTGTCCACATGAATCAGAAAGGGTTGCCAAGAGTCTCCCCAACAAGCTTCAATCTCCCCAACAAGCTTCATGCTGTGCAGGCTGAAGCTCTTCTTGGGGTCTTCTTGCTGGCTTGAAACTTCTCTAGAACTCTCAGCTAGGTGCCGGTAGATCTGCTGTGCCTTGCTCATGATCATGCAGGTGCTGAGAGGGACCTTCTTCTGTGCCTGGTCCTCCATTCTTATGTTCAGGGCCTTCTCCATTTTCTTGATGTTGGGGTCCTGTGGCATGTAGGAGACTTTAAGGGATGACTGGATCCCACTGGCAACACTGTCTCTGATAGCATTGTCATTTTTCTTTATGCTGTGAATGGTCGATTCCTTAACCCCAAATAATCTCCCAACCACAGTGTTGCTCTGGCCTTCCCTTCAGGCAGTCCAAGACTTTGAACTTGTCCTCCAGGGACATCACATTCCTTGCCCATTTGGCTACAGCTTTTTCCTTTCCCTTGCCTGCATGCTTTGGACCCATTTTTCAACATTATACATCTCTCTTACACCTATACTTCTCTACGTCTCCCTAAAAAGCAGTGAAGAAACAGCAGCCCCCCCTGCACATTTTCATTCCCCAATTTCCACATCTCTCATCTCCACCTCTCCCAATCTCTCTTTGCTTGACTGCAACTCCAACGCCTCCGAAAAGCTGTGACGACACAGCAGCCATCAGCCCCACCAACAGTTCAAAAGCTAGGGATGTGCATAAAACCGGTTCTCCCGGTTCGGTTCGGGTCCGAACCGGGTCCGGACCGGACCGGGGTGGTTCGGTTTTGGTTTTGCCAGACCACCCCCCGGTCCGGTTCGGTTTCGAACCGGTTCGGATCCGAACCGAACCGGTTCGGATCACAAAAAGTGGCTGGTTTTGAAGGGGACATTGTGTTCTACCTGCCACCCAAATTTCAAGTCGATTGGACCTTCCTCTGATTTTTTACAATTTTTTTTCAAAAAATAAATTTTTGCCCATAACTCACAATGTGGAGCCCTTAGGGGCAAAAAAGCTGGGGTGGGTGGTAGCCACCCATGGGTGTCCTCCACCCCAAAAATCCCAAGGCAATTGGTGGCTCCTAGTATTATTGGTGAATTTCTGAAGAAAAATTTTTTTTCCATTGGCTAGAATGGGGGTTCGGGTCTGCCCCAGACCCACCTCTGTGGGGTGGCAGCACCCCCAAAGTGGGTCCGGGGCCATGGCAAAAATGCCCTCAGTCCCTCCCAGCAATCCCCGTAGAGATAGGAGTGATGGTTCTGTTGTTTTTCTGAGGTATTCTGAGTGTAGATTCTATGATAGCTTATGAGATTTCCAATGAGACACCATGAATCCACTCTCATTTGCTATCACAGAATCCACACTCACTCAGAACACCTCAGAAAAACAACAGAACCATCACTCCTATCTCTACGGGGATTGCTGGGAGGGACTGAGGGCATTTTTGCCATGGCCCCGGACCCACTTTGGGGGTGCTGCCACCCCACAGAGGCGGGTCTGGGGCAGCCCCGAACCCCCATTCTAGCCAATGGAAAAAAAATTTTTCTTCAGAAATTCACCAATAATACTAGGAGCAACCCAACAATTGCCACCCCATCTTTTTGGCGCCTCTCTCTGGGCGCCCTAACACGTAACACCTAGTCAGTCCATCTTAATGCCTACCTACTACCACCACTCCTATCCAAGCAAGTAAGAGGAGGACACTCAGAGAGACAACACCCACTCTCTGATCTAACAAAAAGGCCACAGCTGTGCTGCCTGCCAGCACAGCAGCAGCAGCGGAGCAGCACACTAAGCACAAGAGCAGCACACACAGAGAAGAAGCAGGAGGCGGAGCAGCAGAGCAGCAGACCTGCTGCTCCGCATGATGGGTGACGTGATGCCCAAAGGAACCACCGCCTCACTCAGTGCCTGCCACTGACTAGGCCCGACAGACAGAAGCCAGCCAACCTGCTCTGCTCTGCTCTGATGCTCCCCATGGATGATGCACACACACCCTACATCTGCATCCCAATGACCAGACCAGACCAGACCAAGTGCGCAGAGTCAGCACAGGCCAGCAGCCACCAGCCCAGCAACAACAACAGCTACTACTGCTACCACCACAGCCAGTGTTGCCGCTACAATAACATTCCCAGTCCAGTCACGCGCGCCACAGCCTGAGCCTAGCACACAGCCAACAGCTGCTGCCAGCCAGTGCCTGGCAAGCCCAGCCAACATGAGGAGGAGAGAGCTAACAAGTAGACGGCGCACGCACATCACCAACCCATCACGACGGCGCAACTGCAAGGGGAGAGGGCACAATTACAGGCAGGAGGAGGAGGAGGAGGAGGAGGAGGCGGGCGAGGCAATCCTAGCACAGATTTGAAAGTTTAAAATCCACCAGGACATCTTCTAGAATCTAGACTTCTGTTTTTTCTACCACCAGCTGTAGTGTCTAGTTAGTCAGTGTGCTGTGCAGCTGAGCTGAGCTGAGCTGAGCTGCATGTGAGGAAGGGTGACTGTAGCTAGTTCTTTAGTTTCAGCAGACTGAGCATTGAGCATGGGCAGTGGCCTTGGGAAGCAACACAATTACACGACACTCACCTGCTGCTGCTGGTTCTAGAAGTTGCCTCTTCTCGTCTTCACCTCTTCGTGTGTGTGTGTGTGTGTGTGTGTGTGCAGTGAGTGCATGCCTTTTGCCTTGCTGGAAAGAAATGCTTCTCTGGTCCACCACCACATATCTGCTCAAGGACACAGAGGCCCAAGGCAGAGGTGGTGGCACCAGTGTGAGTGCATGTGTGCTGGTGGTGTTTGCCACCACAGGTGTTTTGTGTGTGTATGTGTGCGCTGCTAGCTAGGAGGGGGGAGGGAGGCAGGGAGGGAGGCTGGGAGGCAGGGGGGAGGAAAGGGGAGGGGGAGAGGGATGTAGAGGGGATTGAAGGGGGGAGGGTCCGGCTCAGAGTTGGTCAGCCACATATTTGTGCACACACGTGCTCACGTGTGTGCTTCGGTGGGAGAGACCAGACTCTCATCATCTGCCAGACCGGGGTTGGGGGCAGTTGAGGCGGTGGTGGGCTGGAAGGGAGGGAGGATGGAAGGTGGTGAAGAGGAAGGGGAGAGGATGAGAGGGGAAGGATGGAGGGAGTTGGAGGGGGGAGGAAAAAAACATGTAGACAGACACACACCACACTACACACAGAAAGCATCCACACACAGAGACAGTGCTAGGCATCCATTCACACAGACAGACAGACAGACAGACACACAACAGGAAGAGACAGACTGAGCCTGCACCACACACACACACACACACAGACCCAATTCCCCCCCTGCACAGTTATCAATCAATATGTTGTGTTGGCAGCCAGTTCATTGCTATTCTGATGGTTTTGGGTTTTTTGCCATCAGCCAACATCAACAGTGACCACAATCAAGATGAACATAAGATGATAATAATTCATTCGTTTCATTTCAAAAAATCACCCAATCATTTTCTCCATGTAAACCAAGCCCCCCACACATGATTTCTGGTGACATTTTCAATAAAATCAATTCATTTGGCATTCATCATTTTGTTCTCCCTTTGTCACCTTTTTTTCTTTCTTTTGCATAATTTTGAGGCTTGATTTTGACATGGGGTTTTTAAAGAAAAAATTATTTACATGTTTATTTACATACAGTATTTACATATCTACACTGCATTTTTGAACGTATACCCGCCGCTGCCGCTAAGTCTAGTACTCCGTGGGCTGTGCTACTTTGGGGGGGTGTGCCGTGCCCACGCCAGGTCCCCAAATGCTGACAGGTGGATAGATAAAGGGCCTGTGCTGGTCAGCATTGGGTTTCTTTTTAGGTGGGCGTGGGCATTGTAAACATCTGGCCAGTCGCAGCACTACAACTACTACTACAACTGCATCTCTGTGTGGGCACACTACACGCTGCGACTGGCTGGCACGGCTCAGCATCTGTCACGTCAGCTCAGCTAGAGGTGGAAGGGGGGAGGGTAGGGATAAGCAGAGGTCGAGCCAGGCAGGTGACCAACCATGGGGCAACCCACGGTAATCACTCGCCCGTCTCAAACTCAAGCTTGGGGTAGCCCAACAAGGGGAGGTTCACCTTAAGGAAGACCAGCTGCTCCACCAGACCAGGGTCCAAGCGGGAGCGAGAGGGTGTCACCACGTCCCCGGCACGTGAAAACACCCGCTCGCTCTGGACACTGGTTGGGGGGCAGGAGAGGAGGCGCACAGCCACCACCGCCAGGTCCGGCCAGACTTGGCGGCGGCTCGCCCAGAACTGTGCGCAGTCCACGCCGTCTCCCTCCACAGGCTCCTCCAAGTACTGCGCAACGCATTGCTCAGCACTGGAGGGGGGCCTGGCAGGTCGAGCCTCCCGCATACCAGGCATGGCGCCATAGCAGAACCGCTGAAACCACTGGGCGGATCTCGAGTCGGTAGCAAATGGCTGCTGCGATGGCGCCGCCTGGGATGCCGCGCTGCTGGACTGGGAAGAGGGAGGGGAAGGGGAAGCTGACGCCGGCTGGCCGCCCATGCTGCTGCTGGGTGCGGGTTGGGCCGCGAGGGCTGCCCCCGCACCACTACCAACACCCTGGTCTCTGCGGGCCCTAGCGGCCTCCTCCTCCCTAACCTTCTCGACCAGGATGCCCTTCCACCTGGGCAAGTCGTCGGCACTCACGGCATTGCCCTTGAGGGCTGGGTGACAGAGACAAGCGAGGACATACTCCTCCCTGTCTCCCAGCACATCAACGAGCCGCTTGTCAACCCCAGACCTCAGCCTCCCAGCCAGAGCACGACCCTCTGGCGTGGTCAGAGAGATATGGAGTCCACCCATCAGCTTCTCGAGACCAACAGCTGTGGGCAGCGCCTGGCTCAAGGGAGTGGTGTCGCCACACAAGCCCTTCGTGGCAAGCTGGAAGGGCTCGAGTGCCGACACCGCCTCGGACATCTGCTTCCACTCTGCGTTCGAGAAGTCGCAGACATCCAAGGACTCGTCCCTCGCCAGGGCGACAAGGGCTCTCTCCTGCTCCAACAGGCGCTGGAACAGGAGGAAGGTGGAGTTCCACCGCGTCTCCACATCCGTAGGGATGAGATGGCGAGGAAGGCCAAGGTCATCCTGCTTCTGGCGAAGCAGTCTCCTGGACTTCTCGCTGCGGTGGAAGTGGGCGGCCAGCTTGCGGGACTTATCCACAAGCGTGGCCGTGGCAGCAACAGCACCTGCGATGGGGCGGGCCCCCTTCTCCTGGGACGCCCTCAGCTCCTTAAGGCCAAGGGCGTCCCTGACGGTCAGATGGAGCGTGTGTGCCATACACCGTATGTTCACACAGTCCATGACTGTCTCGACAGCGGCGGTAACGTTGGCTCCATTGTCGGTGACAATGAAGCCGCGGGAGAGGTGTGGACACCCGCCAATCCACTCCTCTATCTGGCGGTCGAGTACGGCCGCCACCTCCTCCGCGGTGTGCCTCGTGTCCATCGTCTCCACGTGCAGGACGGCCCACCTGTGCCGTAGTGCATCGGGAGCCGCGCCGGACCCGGAAGCATCGCCCGCGGAGGTCCCCTCACTCTCCGGTCCCCACCAGTGGGCAGTGAGGGCCAGGAAAGAAGCGTGCATCCCACTGACACTGGTCCAGAGGTCAGTCGTGAAATGCACGCTTGTCCCGGCCGGAGCTGCACGCAGCTCGGCCGACACGAGCTCCCTGCACCGGCGGTACAGGGAGGGGACCACGTTCCGGCTGAACGTCGTCCTTGAGGGGATGACGTATTCGGGAGCCAGGTATTGGAGAATACGGCGGAAGCCGTTGTTCTCGACCACCTGAAACGGCTGGTCATCGGTGGAAATCATCTCCCCTATGAGGCGGGTGAGGTGATGATGGTCCACGCGAACAATACGCTGGCTGCCCGAGGACTGCGTCCACCGCTGGACGGGCAGTGTAGCCTGCCTGCTGGCTGGCACACTGCCGCTGCCCGCCCTAGTGGCAGATGCACAAGGCGCACTAGCGCTGCCAGCCTGTCCCCTGAGACCTGGGTGGTGACGCTCTAGGTGTCTCCACATAGGCGTCGTACCCAGGTGCGCAGGGTCCCTTCCACGGCTGACAAGCATCCTGCAGTGGACACAGCGGGCGTGGAATGGGTCATCTTGAGGAACCTCAAAATGCACCCATGCACCACTGCCCTTGGCCTCCTGCGCCCTGGGCGCCGTCCTAGGCCGTTTCTCGCAGGGTGGCTGCAGTCCTAGGGGGGGGGCGGCCGCCGCTGCCTGCCCACTGCTGCCACCCAACCCGCCCCTTCCGCCCTCCACAGCGGAGGAAGGGCCCGGCTGAACTGGCATCGGAGAGGCAGGCCTCTCCTCCACCACCTCGCCAGACCGCTCCCCACCAGAGTGTCGGGCTTCACGAGGGGGGGCCCCACTGAGCGGCGAAAGGATAGGGGGAAGGGGCCCCAGAGGGAGGGAGAACCTGGCTGCATCGCTGCCAGCCGCACGGTCCTCACCGCCCTCTACCTGCTCTTCCAACTCCACAGTCTCCTCCACCTCAACAACTGGCGGTAGCTCAGCAGCACCTGGTGCCGCCGGCGAGGAGGGACCCGCCACAGCCCTAACAGTGCCTCTGCCTCTGCCGCGATTGGCGGCAGCAGGCGTGGGGAACTGAATCCTGCGCACCAAAGATGGGGCCGGAGCAAAGAATTCTCCAATGGGGAGAACTGGGGTGTCCTCAGGCTCCCCGCGTCCTCTCCCTCCCCGTGCCGCAGGCGCACCCCGCACCTGGCCTCTCCCACCTCTGCCTGCCAGCCTTGAGCGAGCCCTGCCCGCCACACGGCGCTCAGACATGCTGCTAGGTCAGAAGGAGGGAGACTTTAGGAGGAAGGCCAGACAGGGTCAAAAAAATAATTTGGAGGGGCTTAGGGGCCAAAAAAAAGGCAGCTGATTTGGAGGCGGCGGGGGGGAAGTTTGTTTTGAAAAAAGGAAGCCAATGGGGGGGAAAGGAAGACTTTTTGATATGGGGGGGGAAGCCAATCGAAGTGAGGGGGAGGGTGTCCTTTTTGAATTTGGGAGTCAACCACCAAGCCAATTGGGGAGATGGGTCTGGGAGGGGTTTTTTTTAGAAAAATAGGGGGTTAAAGGGTGGAACCCCGGTGTGGGAGGGTGGCACGGGCAGTTGGGTGGAGTAGTTGTGGTGTGGGTGGCAAGTTTTTAGCTTTTTTGGGGGGGGGAGTGGATGGGGGGAGGGCACAGCACCTACCGGGGGTGGGGGAGGGATGCAGTCAACGCTTGGGAACCTGCAGATCAAAGGAGGAAACCCTTATTTAGTGAACTGGAACACAAAGTGTGGGTTCTGGGGGGTGGTTCAAACTCAATGCAGCCTATTTAGTGACTCTAAATTGCACACAACCAAAACCAGAACCCAGTCACACCAACACAGAGGTTGAACCCACCCACTCTGTGACTCTGCCTGCCCAATGCCATGGCAAGCAAGCAGCAGCAAACACTTGATGGCAGCCTCATGGATTGAACATCATGATCATCATCATGCGTGTGTATTGGCCCAGCATGTAGTGGCAGCATCAGAGCCCAGCCAGGACCCCACTCAGACTGCCCCAGAGGCAAGGAAGCACTCTGGCATGGCATGGGCCCAGCATGTAGTGGCAGCATCAGAGACCAGCCAGGACCCCACTCAGACTGCCCCAGAGGCAAGGAAGCACTCTGGCATGGCATGGGCCCAGCAGTGGCAGCATCGCATCAGAACCCTGGACCCCACTCAGACTGCCCCAGAGGCAAGGAGGCACTCTGGAAGGCACCTGTTCAAAAACCACCTGCAAGACGCATGCAATGCAACGCAACACACAGCAGCAATTTCTTTACTGGGCATGGGCATGAAGACACAAGTTTTACAACAGTACATCTCCTCTCCAAGGTTCCCTCCCTCCTCCCCACACCCAAATGCATTTCAGAATAGGGGTGTCCCTATTTAAAACCGCCAGCTAGGGAGAGAAAGGGGCAACAAAAGGTGCACAATCGCACACGCACTAACCCCTCTTCTTCCGGTCCTTCTCCTGCCGCTCACTGCTGGTCACGGATTCGCCGCCGCCAGCCAGCCACCCTGGGCTGAGACACAGCAGGGCGGCCGCACGAGGCACACAGGCAACCGGGGTAGTTCAACAACGATGGAGGGGCAGAAGTGAGGAGACAACACTGTTTGTGTCGCTCAACTCACCCCCAAGCAGAGACAAAATCAACCAAAAACTATAAAAAGAAAAAAAAACCGATGGCAGCCGCCAGGTGGGTAGGCTACTGTGTGTGGCTGCAGCTGTGGGAGAGGAGGTGGAAAGTGAAGGGGAGCAGAGAGAGAAAAGACTAAGAGAGAGAGAAAAGAGAGGGGGGGCAGGGACAAAGAGAAAGAGAGGAGAGAGAGAGAAAAGAAAGAGAGAGAGAGGAGAAAGAGAGATGATAGAGAGAAAGAGGAGAGAGGAGAAGCGCAGCGCAGCAGGGAGGGGGGATTCAGGTGTGGGGGGAGGACACAGCAGTAGCAGCGGTCCAAAGAGGTGGGGGGAGCAGAGAGGGTGTGTGTGGTTGGGGCTAGTGTGTGGCAGGGGGCCTGGGGTAAGTGGAGAGAGTCGGGGGCAAGGAGGAAAAGAGGTGGGGTGGGGGGAGCAGAGAGGGTGTGTGTGGTTGGGGCTAGTGTGTGGCAGGGGGCCTGGGGTAAGTGGAGAGAGTCGGGGGCAAGGAGGAAAAGAGGTGGGGTGGGGGGAGCAGAGAGGGTGTGTGTGGTTGGGGCTAGTGTGTGGCAGGGGGCCTGGGGTAAGTGGAGAGAGTCGGGGGCAAGGAGAAAAAGAGGTGGGGTGGGGGGAGCAGAGAGGGTGTGTGTGGTTGGGGGCTAGTGTGTGGTAGGGGGCCTGGGGTAAGTGGAGAGAGTCGGGGGCAAGGAGGAAAAGAGGTGGGGTGGGGGGAGCAGAGAGGGTGTGTGTGGTTGGGGGCTAGTGTGTGGCAGGGGGCCTGGGGTAAGTGGAGAGAGTCGGGGGCAAGGAGGAAAAGAGGTGGGGTGGGGGGAGCAGAGAGGGTGTGTGTGGTTGGGGGCTAGTGTGTGGCAGGGGGCCTGGGGTAAGTGGAGAGAGTCGGGGGCAAGGAGGAAAAGAGGTGGGGTGGGGGAGCAGAGAGGGTGTGTGTGGTTGGGGCTAGTGTGTGGCAGGGGGCCTGGGGTGAGTGGAGAGAGTCGGGGGCAAGGAGGAAAAGAGGTGGGGTGGGGGGAGCAGAGAGGGTGTGTGTGGTTGGGGGCTAGTCTGTGGCAGGGGGCCTGGGGTAAAAAAAAAAAACAACACCTGGGAACAATGGGCAGAAAGTCTGGGGGGGGGGGGAGAGGAACCAACAACAACCAGCAGGGAGGAATGGGACACACACACAGCAAAACCAGAACCAAAAGAAGCTAATTGATTTCACACAAAAACCCAAAGTAACTAAGACAGGACTCAACAGGCAGCAGCAGCAGCACCAGGGAGGATGGGGAACAACACTCAGTCTGGGTGGGAGGGGGCAGGCAGGGCAGGAGTGGAGGAGGAGGTGGCAGTGGGGGGAGTGGGTTTCTGGAGGGGAGGGAGGGGGGAAGCTAGGAGCAGGACCACAGGGGAACAATCAAATTTGAATCCAAACAATCTATACACAAAGTAAAAAAAAGGAAACCAAAGGGCAGCCAGAAAGTCTCAGGGCGGGGGGGGGGGGGTTTACAACTACCAGGGGGAGGGACTGGGGGAGTGGGTGACACACACAGGGAGCAAAACCAAAACCAGAACCTAATTCCACAAAGAAATCCAAAGAATGCAAGGCTCAACAGGCAGCAGCACAGGAGGGAAACAATCTTATCTGGGTGGGAGGGAGGGAGGGAGGGGGGAAGCTAGGAGCAGGGCCAGAGGGGAACAAATTAACAATCAAAATCAGAACACAAGGAATCAAATTGCAGCAATAATATAAACTAAATCCTCAGAAACACAACTCAGACAGGCAGCCAGCAATAACAATAGCTATTAATTAAAAACCAAAATCAGCAAATATATAAATTTACACAGAAGCAATAATTGAATGCAACTCAAAAAGTGGAACAAAAGTCAGGCAAGGCACAAAAACAGGAAAGCAATGCAGAAGAGGGGGGTGGGGGGGGGGGAAGGAGGGAAAGCCAAAACTTTGGAAGAAGGGTTGAGAGAGAAAGGGTGAAGAGAACAGAAAACACACAACAGGAAAAGTTGGAAAAAGTTGAGGGGAAAGTATTAAAGAGGTTTGGACAGAGACAGACAGAGGGCAGATGGACAAGGTGGCACACAACAACACACACAGAGAGCAGAGAGACAGACACACACTAATGTGACACACAGTCAGCAGGGACTCACAGCAGACACCAGCAGCAAAAGAGCAAGCAAGGTCTCAGAGATGATCCCACAACTGCAGCCAAGAGAAGTTTCCAGAGAAGAGGCTTGGGTTTATATAGGTTTGAAATTCCCTCCTTTGGGAGCCCCCACCTTTGCACTCCCCCACGGCCAACAGGGTGCCAGCTCTCAACAGTGCAACAGCCAAGCAGCCTACCAGACCAAAGGACTCATTCTGGCCAATCAAAGGATCAATAGCGCAGCCAATACAATGCCTGAAAATAGCATCACAAAATGGATGCTAGGAGCAAAAGTTTCAGGAATGAGCCACAAAATGGAGGACACACTTCAAACTTTAAAGGGACACTCCAGAGACTCAATTGAACTCCCGAACCGGTTCGGGAAACCCGAGCCGGTTCGGAGCCGAACCGACTCGGATTCGGTCCGGATCGGTCCCAGAAGGGCCCGATTCGGTCCGGGATCGAACCGCCGGATCCGGACCGGTTCGGGACGAACCGATCCGGATCCGGACCGAACCGCACATCACTATCAAAAGCAGTAGTGAAGAAACAGCAGCCATGCAGCCCCCAACCCTGCTCCCCCAACACTTGCACAGCAACTCCAGGGCATTTTCCAGATTACATGCTGCAACGTGCAATGTATTCACTAAATGTCCCTCCACATTGCCTGTGTTTCCACATGTGTTGTCAGCATGGTGCCGTTCACATTTCCCATTCCTCGATTCGAGTTTAAATGATGTGTTTTTGCCCTACAACATTGTAAATGTGCTGCAGGAAAGTAGCTGTATTTTTCTGCTGTAGGGAGCCTTTCCCCACATTTTATGCATTGCAGCATTTTGCAGTATGGACAGTTCTCCCGCCCCCCCCCCCCCCGGTGCTTGCTTCCTCCGTCTCCTCATTGTGGGGAGAGAAACAGAGAAACAGGCAAGAAGAAATCTCAGCTTTCTCCTCCTTTCCTCCCGACAGATCCCAAACCACACACCTCCCTCATCCTCCGTTTGCTTCCAATATAACTTGAGCTTGTTAACACAGAAGGAGAGGGGAGAGAAACTGAGCAGATTTCTGAATCCAACCATTTCTCGTGCACTTTTTACTGAAGAGGAAGCCAATGGAACTAAATCATTACCTTCTGTGCACTCCCACTTGCTTAAGAACCTCCCCATCTCTTACAACTTTTTAAAGGCAGTCAATACATAGTTGTTCACCCAGGCTTTTAGTTAGAAACTGTTTGAATTGTTTGGTGATTCTTAAGAGTTTTAACGTTTTAAATTTTAAATTGTTGTAATGTTTTAACCTTTTTATTTGCTGTTTTTATTGTTTGGTTGTAAACTGCCCACAAGCTTGCATTTTGGCAGTTTACAAATATATTGTATGCAAATACAGCATATGGCATGCAAATATGTTTAATTAATAAATAATGAATGCTACAAGCCAAAGGGCAGGAAGAGAGAACAGCCACTTACTTAAAAGGAAGCCCATTGAACTGAACCATGATTCATTTACTTCTGTGCAATCCCACAGCCCTCACTGGAGGAGCGCTCCCCTCCCCTCCTCCCCTCCGCCTTTATTTATTTATTTATTTCTCTGGAGGTGCACCACCGCCATCCTGCCTCTTCAGGAGATGGCCCGGCAGGAGGGACGCAGTGAGGGCAATGGCGCAGAGGAGAAAGGCGCCCCCCTACACACCACCGCAAGGCTCCCTGGCCCTAGCGAGGCTCTGCCTGGGGCACCAACTGAGGAGTGGCAGAGGCTGCTGCTGCTGCTGCTGCTACAGCCACCCCCAGCAGCCCCGGTAGGGGAGCTGAGGGGCCACAGGCCACCGCCGCCATGGAAAAGATCAGTCACCCATGCACGCCAGGTCCTCTCTTCCCCTCTTCCAGGCTTGCCACAGGATTCCCTTTCACACCCCCATTTAAATTTTTTTTTTTTAATAACATCACAAACACTCCATGACTGGAGCAGGAAAATGGAGCAGGAGGAGGGGCAGATAAATGCATTTCAATGAGAATATGGACACTCCTGCCTGTAAAATACGTTTCAACGGATGGAAAATATGAATGGCCACCAGCTTACAATGAAGCATTAAACGAAGGTTGCACTATTCCATCACAGTCTGCATGCAGCGCATTAACTGTTGCAAATTTCATAGTCCGGAAAACACCCATGTGCAAAAACAGCAGTGAAGACACAGTACCCATGCAGCCCCCCACATTTCAGCCCCCAGTTTCCACAGCTCTCACCTCCGCCTCTCCCAATCTCTCTTTGCTCCGGTGCAACTCCAACACTCCAATGCCTCCAAAAAGCTGTGAAGACAAAGCAGCTATCAGCCTCCCAACGGTTCAGAAGCAGCAGTTAGGACACAGAAGACATGCAGCACCCCAACCCATGCAGCAAGCAGTTCAAAAGACATAGAAGCAGTTACGACACAGTTAGGCGGCAAACGATTAGGAAACAGAAGCTTCCCAATATCTACAGCCCCAATTCCTGCAGCTCTCACCTCCACCTCTTCCACTCCAAAGCCTCCAATAGATCTCAGAAACACCTCCAAATAGCTCTGCAACACTCCTCCACACCTCTCCAATGCTCTCTTCGAATCTCCACAATTTTTTTTTGGCCTCTTATGCCAATGAAAACCCATTTACAGATACACAAATCGTGGTTGGTGAGGGAGGTCTCATTTTCCCAATCATGGATACTCAAAACCGTGATTGAGAAAACTGTGGTTGGAGACAATGGAGAGAGATGACTGTACTCTCTTGCTCCCCTCCCCCCTGCTCCACTTTTAGGGAAGCCTCCCTGCCCCCCTTTACTGGTAAAGGGGAATCTTCAATTGATTCCCCTTTACCAGTAGAGCCTGGACCTGGTTTCTGAGCCTGGACCTGGTTTGGTCTGAACCCGAACTCTTTGAGCCGGGTCAGTTCAATGTCGAGCCCAGTTTCAACTGAGCCGGCTCACACACCCCTTTACTGCAGCATTTATTATGCCAAATTAGAAAGTTATTGGCTGACATGATGCACAGTCTACAAGAGCTGTAAGGCTCTGTATGGGTTGCAGAGAACTTGCAAGATGAATCCTGGCACTTTTAAAACCTGGTGACTATGGAAGCAGCATTATGGCATTCATTCAATTTCATAACAGTGGGGAGAAATATGGTAACACTGCTTACACAATTGCTGGGTTTGAACAGCATCAAATAACTTATATTGTACATTCTCTGCAGCCCTGCCCAGTGTCTTCAAGTTCTGTTAGACTGCACATAACATTAGCCATTTCTTTCTTTCTTTTTAAGTGCCAAACTGCAACATGTCATCAAGGGAAGAAATCAACATTTGCAATTCACTCCATTTTAATATTTTACTGTGTATTTATTGATATTGTTAAATTTCTGTACCGCCTTTCATTAAAACTATCTCAAGGTAGTTCACACAAAAGTTAAAACAAGACTATAAAATTACACAATTAAAATATTAAGCTAAAATATAAATATATAAATTTGATTAAAATATTAAAAACAAGCAAAATATAACCATAAAATATACTAAGCAGCAGCAATAGAAACAATCATATAAATACCTGAGTAAAAAGACAAGATTTCACTCATTTTCTAAAAACTGTGATGGAGACTGTATGCCCACTGGGAGAGCAATCCAGTATTTTGGGGCAACAACTGAGAAGGCCCTGTTCCTCATGCATGACAGCCGAACCTACCTCATTGTCAGCACATGGAGTGGCGCTCCCCAGATGACCTTGTCAAGCAGGCAGCAACCCTGGGGAGCTGGCGGTCCAGATATCCAGGACCCAAACCATTAAGGGCTTTAAACATCAAAACCAGCACCTTGAATTGGACCCAGAAACAGATTCCTATGAAGCCAAGCCTTGGTTTTCTTTCTTAGAGGCAGCATATAGTCACATCATATTGGTAGACAAGCATCTAGATGGATCATTCTGGGTCTACTGAAGAGGAGTATGTTGGTTTTAAAAATAAGTTTCAAGTGCATTCAGAGGGAGGCTGCATCCATGGCACAACTGAAACCTTCAGCCATTATGTATCCCAACTCAACAAGAGTCTGGAAGTTCACACCTCAGTATTTCTCATCCTCCTAATGCTCACTAATACCAGATTCTTTGCTGCAAGCCAAAAGTTGTGAAAGTAGCACCATATCTAGTGAGGAAGCTAAAGGGAGTAAAGGATTGCTCAAAAGCACAGCGAAGTGAGGGATAGAAGTAGGACAAAGAATTAGGGCCTCGCTGATTATGTAGACAGTAAACAAGTCAGCTCTGTGTATTTTATATTTTCTAAATAGTCATTATAAAGGTGACAGTACAGTTTATTCAGATAGTGGGCTAATGTTAGGCAGCTGAACGTGAAATATTTTTGAGCTCTCAACCCAATTTGGATGTGCCCTAATTTTATTCTCTTTGAATTGGACCTGTTCTTTCCAGGATCAAGTTCTAAAAAAATGAATTTATCTGACAATTTGGAATAGAAATCACCTGTGCCCAGCACTGATTGGCCCATTTCAGTCCAAAAAACTTCCTCTAATCCCCAAACTCCTTAAAAAAGAAAAAGGTGGTCGACATCCTGACTAACCAAGTGCAGGCATTTGCAGCACAGCCTGGGTACACCTCCCCCAATCTTCTAGTATGAACACTGTTGTGCCAGAGCCCTAATACTTCCAAGTGCTTCCTGTGCTCCGGAAACCTTCTGTAAGACCAGAAAGAGTCCTTGCCAAGCACTTCCTGACCATCGGCAGTGCTTGGGGGTATTAAGGCTCTGATGCAACTTTGCCCATGCTAGAAGCCTGGGGGAGTAATGTGAGGGCTCCTGCTGTGTGCTAGGGATGGGCCCGGACCGGTCCGGAGGCCATTAAAATAGCCTCTGGACCGGTCCGGACCTGGGCAGTCCGGTTTGGGTGGGGGGGTCCCTTTAAGAGCGGCGGGAGGGTTTACTTACCCCTCCCGCCGCTTTCCCGCTCTAGCGCCCGTAATCCATAGAGTAATTGGGGCAGCAGGACACCTCCCTGCCGCCCCTTCCCCGACGTTGCTTGAAATCCCAGGAGTCCTTGGTGCGTGCACGCACATCACAGAGATGAGCGCGCACACGTCTCTGTGACGTGTGCACGCGCCAAGGACTCCTGGGATTTCAAGCAACGTCGGGGAAGGGGCGGCAGGGAGGTGTCCTGCCGTCCCAATTACTCTACAGATTACGGGCGCCAGAGCGGGAAAGCGGCAGGAGGGGTAAGAAAACCCTCCAGCCGCTCTTAAAGGGACCCCCCCACCCCAGTGCCGGACCGCAGTTGGCGGTTCCGTGCACACCCTACTGTGTGCCTGCAGACCCTCTAAGCATGCCTACTTCCAGGATGGCAGCCAATCTCTTTATTTTTTAAATTAAACAATGAAAGGAAGCATAAACCTCTGCTAACTGGGCAAAGAGGCACCTTTTAATGTGGTGATTCTCTTTATTTAGCAGGGGGAGAGTAACTGGCCCTATCCATCCCCAGCACAGTACCTCCAGTGACTGCTGCTGGTGACTTATGTTTCTTTTTAGATTGTGAGCCCTTCGGGGACAGGGAACCATCTCATTTATTTATTTATTATTTCTCTATGTAAACTGCCCTGAGCCATTTTTGGAAGGGCAGTATAGAAATTGAATTAACAACAACAACAACAACTAATTGAAATACAAAGATCTACAAATTGAAATTGAAAGGCTGTGGCAGAAAAAGACCAAAATAATCCCAGTGGTAATTGGCGCCTGGGATGCAGTTCCAAAACAACTTGAAGAGCACCTCAACACCATAGGAGTCACAGAAATCACCATCAGCCAATTACAAAAAGCAGTTTTACTGGGAACAGCCTATATTCTGCGACGATATCTATAACAATTGACAATAAAATTCAGCATCCCAGGTCCTTGGGAAGGACCCGATGTCTGGATAAAACAAACCAGTCAATAACACCTGTCTGACTGTGTAAACAAGAAATAATAAACAGGCAAGTGTGCATGCAGGACTTAAAAGGAAATTCAAGGAGTACAGACCACCTGAAACATGAGCAGGTGTAGTGGAGGACTGACAGTCAGTGAGAATTTGAAAGTTGGTTTGAACATCTGCAGTGCCAAATAGGAAAGCTTGGCGGAAGCTGGACTCCTCACAGAGCTGTAGGCAAGCTTTCCTTTATATAACACTTGTGTTCACTGCTAGGAAGGAAAAGCCAGCAGGGATACTTGGAGAGCCAGATAATCTTCAGGATACAATGAATAACAAAGAGTTTGTTTTAGTTAAATGCAGTGTCGATCAGATATTAATAAATGTGTCTGACACACATAAACTAAAATACACTGCCTCCTGCCTTTTTTCCTGTGAATGACAAGAGTATATATATATATACACACACACACAACACACACACAGAGCCAAACGTTTCTATATCACAGCTGCCCAGAGAGCCTAACAAGAATAGTAGCAATGTCCAGATGCACATAAATCTGCAGGGATGCCTCTTGCCAACAGCAAAAATGAAAGGGATGACAGTGTCAATCACATCCAATAGACTATGTTAATGCTTTTCAACCAGTCCTTTCACACTCAAAATGGTGCTCATTAATAATGTATGGTCTAGGGTAGGAAGGAGAAGGAATGTTGTCTCTGAAGCGGATGGGATGCATTGTTCCTTGTGAGGCTCTTTCAAACAATACCAACCCTTTTCTGAAGGACAATTTTTCTTTTGTCTTTAGGACTGTGCTGAAGTGATTTCAAACCCATTATACTAATTGGCCCCTCTAGTTTTCAGGCACATGTTGCAAATGTTGCACTTTGAAGAATTCTTCTCCCTCCTTTCTTGGTCCTCCTCCTCCCTTTCTGACAGGTGCCGTTTTCTAGAGAGTATGAGTAACTTATCAAGCTTTCAGAATTAGTGGGTGGGTGATAATGCAGAGGGATATCCTTCCCCCTCCTCAATCTCTTCCTCACCGTTGCTTGAGCAGCTGTCAGGAAGGTAGGTTATGAGTTTGCAGGTATATTTTGAAGCTAACAGATTGGAAGCTCATAAATAAGTATAGATGGGAGCAACAGCTTAAACTTTCAAAGGTTATTTACCTTTTGCCATGGAGAATAATCTACTAACATTTTGATCAAAAGCACTTAATTGCTTCAAATAAGTTCATTAGGGTTGTCGCCAAGACCATCTGGAGTCTGAAATATCTGTCTTTAAAATCATCTTCTCTGCCACCTGCACATATGTTCTTTATTAAATCTGTCCTTGCTGCCTGTAGCCATGTACCAGTTTGGATTGCAAGTACTGGGTGGGAAAAATATAATTTCATGTTAAAAATAATTAGTGGAGGAATAAAGAATAATCAAAGTATCCTTTTACTTGTGAGTGAATTTGTGTGTGTGTGTTGCCTTTACCGTTGGCATGTGGTATTTTACCCATATCTTTCTCCCTTTGTGGCTAATTGATCTCAGCTACAGCACAAGGAAAAGGATTACTGACCATGGTTTTATCCAAATAACTAGGTCCATGACTGCTTTTTGGAAAATAAAATAAAAAAGGTGTCATGAATTCCAATCATGAAAGTTCTATGTCACATTTAATTTGGCCCATTGGAGATAGGTATTTTGGGAGTAACAACTTTCTGTATTTGTCCTAATTGTGTAGGTTGATCTGTGGGAGGCTAGTGAATGAATGGTCATCGTAGAGTGCAGAAAGTCTGGACAACATGTTGAGGTAAAAGTAAAGTTTTACTTTCTCTCTCCCACTAGTGACTCTAGTGTCGATACAGCTAACAAAACAGTCCTGACTCTCCTGATTTGTTGACCCCGATCAACAGGTTCTGAATGAACTGAATGGCATGTATCATTTGGTTCCAACTTCATTTGAAGCTTCATTTGAAGCTAATATGGATGCATGAAAAATGAACTGAGTATCCCTATATGGTTTATTTTTTGATTTGTTGTTAGGCAACTTTTAGTCTAAATAACCATAGCCTTGTCAGAATAGAACTACTTAAATTCTTTTGTTAAGTTCGCAGTGTTAAAGTTTTCGGTTCCTCAATAATAGTCATAGAGGCTATTCCCACAATCAGCCAAAATCGGGCTAGGGGAGCCTAGCCCGATTTCGGCTAACAGTGGGAGCCACCAGGCTCACAGGCAAGCCCAGTTGCCTCCCAGCGGTTAAGCCGCCAAACAACCTCTCCCCTTAAACCAGGTTTGCGGATCGCACGGCCCCGATCCTTCCAGTCCCTGCCAGCTCCATCACGGAGCCGGCAGTCATGTGGGTGGCCGCTGTGGCCACCCAGAGCAGACTGGCTGGTCATCTGTGAGGAGAGTGGGCTTAGCCTGCTCTCCTCGCAAACCCCATAGAGGCTCTTCTCCGTGATCGTGAGAAGAGCCTCATAATTTGCCCCCACACCCACAGGCTCGGTGCAAGGAAAAACACAAAACAAGCTCTTTGGGAGAAAAGGCCTCAACTTTATTAAGAAATCAGAGCAATTGGCTGGTGGCAAGAAGCAACAACTCCACCCCAGCAGTGTGGGTTGAACTAAGGCAGGAGTCAGACTCTCATCCTTCTCAAGCCTTTGGGCAACAAATCCTGGCTCAGAGCCTGGAAACAGGACATGCTGTTTGCCACTCCTCTTCACCGACCCCTCTCCCAGGTCTGGGCCTTTCGTGGACATCACCAGAACAAGCCACACAGCCCTTGAAGTGATGACGCCTAGGAACCAACCACATCCTTGAGCTGTGAAGCCTCTAAGCACAGGTTAACCACCCACCTGATTTACATAGCCCAAGGATCCTTACCATTGAAGAAACCCCACCTTAACACTATGCAAAGCCAGCACTCCCTCTGCCACAGAGAAAGGCTAGCCTTGCTTGGCCTTTCCCCCTGCCCCATAAAAAATTCCTGGAGTCCATGCTTCAGGTCCAACAAGTAGTAGTCACAACCTGAGGCAGACAAGTGGACTCCCTCCGGCTGAAACAACTCAGGGTGGGAAATGTTGATCTGAGGTTGACAAATAAACATACACACCTGAGCCAACACCTCCCTACCCATATCCCTGTTGACTTTCTGCCTGGCCCTTTCAACCCCTTTCATATTCTGAACTCCCCTCCGAATTCTACACTGATGCAAGCCCACCCACAGAATGATTACACCAGGGATCCAAGCCTGTATCCATGCAAAATCATGCTGTGCCTGTTGAATCAAAGAAACTCTGGTTCTCTGAGCAGGTAATTTCCCCCCAAACGAACCAACAACAACTCGAGGGGAGGGGCGCTGGCTACCAAAACCTTTGAGAAAAAGCTGTCCCCAAAGCATGCCCCTCCCGCACAACCAGGAAATTGACAGATGCTCACTCTGACCCAACTGGGTGCCCAATGGCGAGGCACTGGCCCCTCTGTGGGCCTAGAAAATGGTCAGGTGACCAAGTATGCTGAGGAGCTGCTGCTCAACCAGTACCTGCAGAAAGAGAACACATGTTAACAAGACAAACAACAGTAATTCAATGCATGTAATGCTTAAACATGCCAGAACGCCAATGCCCAATACGTTCAACTTCAGCATCCTGGAATCCCAAGTGATAAGCAGCAGATGCCACTCCAATCCAAAAAGAATGGAGTCCAAAATGAAGGGATTCCCCCCATGCCAAAAGCGCTTTGTGCAGCACTGTCTATAACTGAAACTGCCCAGCAGCATGAACAAACAGTTAACCAGTGGGATCTAGGCACAATGCCACATACTCTAACAGAGTGCAGACAATGCTGTGTCAGCAACCCGGTGCAGCAGTATATCCTGACCCTTGCTGATCAGTCTTGGACCTGCAAAGGAAAAGCTTAACTCCCCACTCAGTTAAACACAGGTCAAAAAATTGCAAACAGGAGGAACTGTCAGGGCGACGGCTGCGAGGCCAGACCTCCAAAGCCTGGAAGACACCAAAAAAGGCAACCAAGATGGAAGCCCTAAAAACAGCAACCTCTCAAAGTGAAAAACATAACTTAGGGAAAGCATCAAAGATGGACCCCAACAAGTCCAGCGTAATTGGTCTTCGAGCATCAGGTATAGCCGTGCAAGTCCTGGGCGAAAGGCAGACTCAATATCACACTTAGCAAGGAGAGCCCCTGTTCCATAACTTTGGACAATGTGCACAGCATCATCCAACAAGGTGTAACACACTGAGCATAAGTTCTCCAGAATGCCATTATTTACTGATGAGGCCTTTGGAATGGACTCCTCAAATCAGCTGACGCTGCCCAAAGGCCTTCTTAGGGACCACCTCAAGCAGAAAGACCCAAAGATATTTCAGTGGTGGGGATGACAGAAAGGGTCCAAAGACTCTGCCAGCTGCCACCTCTTTGTCAAACTTCCTCTGAAAAATGTGCTCCATACCAGCAACAGAATGAAGATTGTCAGCCTGAAATGCTATACTCTTGGACCTGCAAGGCATCTTAAAACCCACCGAAAAAACCTCCAGTAGATAAGCTGATAAGGATAGCCAACCAGAAGGTGGGCTAACACCTTAAGCCATATGGGACTAGGACCCTTTTGCAGCAGATGCAACTATATGGGGCCAGACCCCACTCCCATTTTGTGATGGGGGGCTGTCCTTTCATGGTACTCCCCTGGCCCAAGAGGTGCCTGCAAAATCTTTTAAATCACAGATAATAAGATTCAAGTATTTAACTAAAGCCGGGCCCCATGAGGGTTATATCTGGAGAACCACCTCCATATAAATATTGTACCCTGTGAGTCAGTTATTCCAGGTACGTTCCACAGGTTTGTGCTTCATGACTCCAGTTACTTGTTTTGCTCACCCTCTTTTGGCCTCACTTCTGGCCAAAGGATGAGGCTAAATATATCTGCATATTCCCCACTCCTGATATTCTCCTTGGTTGACAGCAACAGGTGATCCCTCACGGGCTCTGTACATTCCTTCTCCTTCAAGGTGATCCCTCACGGGCCCTGTACTTCACCCAGATACTCCTCTTCATCCAATGAAGACAACTGAGGGGGTACCAGCCACCTTGGTGGCCGCCCTGGGCAACCCCCCTACTTACCTTTAGCTTTTCTAAGGTGCCATGCAAGGACTGGCATGCCCTAGAAACTCCAAGATGACCCAGCAGCACCAAGAGCACCCTCCAAGTGACTAATGGACAGCACTCTCAGTTAATTGCCCCTCCAAATGCAAACCAGAGGAGACTCTTCTCAGCAGAGGAAGTTAATTGCACCTACAAAAACAAACCAGAGCAGACCATGCTTAGAAAGAGTGAGTCAAAAAACCCTCCAAAAACAAACCAGGGCAGACCCTGCATAGCAAGGGAGAGTCAATAACTCCTCCAAAAACCAACCAGGGCAGGTCCTGCACAGCAAGAGCGAGTGATTAACTCCTCCAAAAACTAACCAGGGCACTCTGTTTAGCCAGAGTGAGTCAATAGCCCTTTATCTTTGGCAACAAATACAAATAATATAAAAATCAATGTAAAATGGACATTTACTAGAAGCCTCTAAAACTGAATTGCAGCAGTCTCGTAACAAATTCCCAAAGAAAAGAAAGCAGCGAATGGGGGAGGGAGCAAGTCAAAAATTAGTCAAATTTGAGCTGCTACGGAATGAAAATGTGCATACCAGGATGCACATGGGCTTCTTCAGGGATTCACACTGGTGGTATGTAAAAAAACCACAAACGCACTATAAAGCATGCCTCAAACTCTACTTTCACTTCCAGAGATGCCTGCTTTTAAAGGGCTCTCGGCAATGGTCTGTAGGAACACAGGAAGCTGCCTTATACTGAGTCAGGCACTTGGTCCATCTAGCTTAGTATTGTCTACTGACTAGCAGTAGCTCTCTGAGGTGACAAGCCCTACCTGGAGATGCCAGGGATTGAACCTGGGGCCTTCTGCATGCAAAGCAGATGCTCTACCACTGAGCTGCGGCCCCATCCCCCAAGGGGAATGGTAAGTGCAGACAGGGTTGGGGGAGGCCCACAAGCAGAACTAGTTGCTTGTGGGGATTGAGAATCAGACCCTCTCACCACTCCAGTGTATGTATTAAGAGCAGGGCAGGGTCTGGAAGTGGCTCAGCAATAGATTAAGAAGCAGGATTGGTTTCTTTAAAAGTAAAATATTTCCCAAGTTTGGGAAATTCATGAAGGAATTGAGCTCACCCATCACAGAGCCAGCACAGCATAGTGGTTAGAGTGTTGGACTAAGATCTGGAAGACCCGAGTTCGGATCCTCATTCAACCATGAAACTCACTGGGTGACTCTGGGCCAGTCCTGTATCTCTCAGCATAACCTACCTCACAGAGTTGTTGTGAGGATAAAAATAAGCATGCACACCCCTCTGATCTCCTTGGAGGAGGAGCAGGATATAAATGTAAAAAATAACTAACTGGCTAACTCTGGGATCATTCTTAAATAGCAACACCACTTCTGTAGTGGAAACAGTCTTTGTGTAGTGTTGATTGAATGGCTAAACCCCAAACTGCATTTTAAAAGAAACCCCCCAAACGGCTTCAGGTATTGTGGGGAAACTAACACTAATACATCTGTTCCCCCACCATACCTGCAGTAGTTTAAAACAAAATTCAGTGTTTCAAAATATAAAAATAAGATGAAGGATAAATGCAGAAATGAATAAATGTGCATATTGTACCTTTTTTTTTTTTAAGGCAGGCATCAGACAATTGGTTCTTGTCTTGTGACTAAAGCACAAAACAATTGAATCAGGGGCTGATTAGCTATTTTGTATCTGTACTCTGAAAATTCTGGACTCACCTCAATGCTGAAGAGCTGAGTGAGGCTTCTTTTTGTATTCTCTTTCTTCACTAGAGGGGAAACTTGCTGGTACTATTAGAAAGTCAAAGAAGCTGCTGTTTTGTTTTAAGCTTTTACTTTTGCTATAAAATATTCATGGCTTTTGGAAGAGAAGTCTGACTTCTTAATGGATGATCGAGCTATATCTAACCCTGATTACCACCTGTTAATCAATGAGGGCTATTAAACCTCCCAGTCTCCTGCTGTCTCTTGAGTTGATCCATATCAGGCCTATAGGAAAGGTTGTCAGTTAAAGGAATCATAATTGCTGAGAAAACTCTGAAGCTGTGCGACTTGAAACTTGTTGCAATGTCTGTTAGGCAGCCCAAGTTAGAACAAAACATTTTGGCCCGAGAACGTGAGCAGTTTGAAGTCCTCAAAGCGCTGTGCATACTCACTGTGTGATCTTCAAATTCACATTTCAAATGGCTACAAAGTCATACTGGGGGAAGGGGAATAAGCAGCAGGTGCTGGGAGTGGGCAGCTGTACCCATGATCAGAATAGCCAGCAGGAACACCCACAGTATGGCAGTACTTCAGATCTAAATATGTACCTCAGTAGTTGCGGGTGGAGTGCACAGTGGGAGGCCAAAATGTTCTGGAGCAGATGCTTTCTGTTATCACTTGAAAAATCATGATAAGTCTATAAAATAGTGTCTGTTTGGAGGGGACAAGGTAAAGGAGCTGTGAAGAACTAAGACACTTATTATTATTATTTTACATTTTATATCCCGCTCTTCCTCCAAGGAGCCCAGAGCGGTGTACTACATACTTAAGTTTCTCCTCACAACAACCCTGTGAAATAGGTTAGGCCGAGAGAGAAGTGACTGGCCCAGAGTCACCAGCAAGTATCATGGCTGAATGGGGATTTGAACTCGGGTCTCCCTGGCCCTAGTCCAGCACTCTAACCACTACACCACGCTAGTTCTAACTTAGGTGAAGCGAGACCCAAAGTTGATTGTGGCATAGTGGTTTGCAGTGGTGACATTAACAGGTGACATTCTTTAATGGCCAAGATATAAAGGATATAAAGGATACAAAGGATAAATAAAGGGTAGTTAGCATTAATCCTTCCTTTCAGATTTGCTCACAAGCCTTGCTGGTTCATTGAGTGCAGCCTCCTTGCCTTAGCATTATTGTTCATATTGAATATGGTGACTTTAGTATTTGCTGGCTGTTGAGTCTGTCACTATCCCACACTGAAGATCAAAGCTTCTTCTACTTTACAATTGATGATTGATTAAGTGCTGTCAAGTCGGTGTTGACTCTAGTGACCACATAGATAGATTCTTTCCAGGATGATCTGTCTTCAACTTGGCCTTTATGGTCTCTCAGTGGTGCGTTCATGGACTTTTCAAGGGAGCTGGATCTTTGCATAATGTGTCCAAAGTATGATAGTTTGAGCCTGGTCATTTGTGCCTCGAGTGAAAATTCTGGATTGATTTGTTCTATGATCCATTTGTTTATTTTCCTGGCTGTCCATGGTATCCTCAAAAGTCTTCTCCAGCACCAAAGTTCAAAAGCACCAATACCTTTTCTATCTTGCTTCTTCTAAGTCCAGTGTTTGCATCCATAGAGTGTCATGGGAAAAACCATTGTCTGAATTATTCTAATCTTTGTAGGTATAGACCCATCACGCGGCATCTAAATATCCTTTCCAAGGCTTTCATTGCAACCCTACCAAGTGCTAGTCTGTGGCGTATTTCTTGACTGCTGGATCCTTTACTGTTGATAGCCGATCCTATAAGGCAGAAGCTATCCACCACTTCAATGTCTTCATTATCAATTCTGAGGCTGGTTGCTGTACCCATTGTCATTAATTTAGTCTTCTTTACATTTAGTCATAGTCCCATCTTTTCACTGTCCTCCTTGACTTTCAATACTAGAGCTTGCAGATCATCCGTATTCTCAGTTATAAGAGTGATGTCATCAGCATAGCACAAGTTATTGATGTTTCTTCCTCCAACTTTAAAATTTTACAATATTTACAATACTCCAACTTTACAATATTGTTGGCCAAATGAAAGACAAGAAATCAAGCTTTTTACCCATTTGGACTGACTAACCTAGGCAATTTAAGAATATTGTGTCAACTGGCTGGCTAATTGTATTTGTTCGCTATGAACACAATATACACGTATTTCATTGGGCAGCTCTATAAAAGTGGTATAATATCAAACCATTGGAGGTACTAGCTGACATCCTAACTAATGAAGCTTTCGCGCTTCTAGGGAATGTGGGGGCTCTTGTGCCACAGCCCCTGTCCTTGTGCATGAGCAGAGTTGAGCAAGAGCCTTTAGACTCCAGAGTGTTCCCCATGCAATAGTTTTTGCAAAAGCTGACCATCAGGCATTTTTGCAACTGCAATCATGTAGGGGGACAGGGGGCATTGTGCAAAGGCTCCCATCATGCCCCTGCAGCCTCTAGAACCATGGGCGTATCATTAGGATGTCAGTCACTGAATTCACTTCTGCTATCAAACCTCACACATGTTGATAGTCATCACAAAATCAACTATTATATTTTATCCAACAGTTGACTCAAAGATCTTCTTTATGCGGATCTAATTCTTACATCAGAGTTGGATACAAACAAAATAATGTCTGCATGTAATACAGAACAACCCTAAGGAAAGTTCTTTACAAAGCAAAGAAATCTTTACTCTATAAAAAACATTATCCCTATTTTTATATATTTTATTTATTTATTTTATTTAACACATTTTTATACCGCCCAAAATGCAAGCTCTCTGGGCGGTTTGCAACAAAACAATAACAACAACCACAACAAAACAATAAAAACCATATATTGTATTCAGATAGTTTTTAAAACTAATTTATCTGTATTCTCATATAAAACTTGACATTTCCAGGAATGATTTTTTCCTTTCTTTCAGTTACAAGCATTAAATATTCTTACCTACACATTAGTTTATGCTAATACAAAGCAGCTTGTATAAACCCCAAAGGACCCAGCTTGAATGCATACGATAAAACCCAGACTAAAAAAATCTGTTTTAATGCAATAAGTCTGCCTTTCTGTGTACTAAGCAACCTTAAGAGCCTTGCTTTTCACTTGCTGATTAATCAATAATGCAAACATTAGTGGCTGCTGCTTGTCTTATTGTATTAGAGCAATGGTGATCCAAAGTTTTCATAAGCAGAACCGAGGACTTTAAGAGCCTTTAATAAGAACAATTCATAACTGAGGAGTTAATTATACATTTAAAAAGTATTGATTAAGATTCTGTTTAAGGGCCACTGGAACTCAGCTCTTTGGGATAGGGATGTGGAATCTTTTTTGCACATTTGGAGAGCCCAAGGAATCGGGGAAGATGCAAAGGAAATAAACGAAAGAGACTAGAATGTAGTTGATTTAGCTTTTGTTCTAATTGTGCATACTAAATGGACATGGAATCATTTCAAAAGACAAAACAAAAATGCTGTGATCTTTTCTTCATCCCCTTTCCAGCAGACTTCTTCACCATGGTGAAGAGTAGTTAACCAACTGCTGGTACAGCAGTATATAAGGTCAAGCATTGTCACCATGATGGAGGACAAGGGCAATTTGTATGGTTGTACAAGTGGCATAACCCTGGGGCCAGATCCTGTGCTTCACATGACATCCTAGCTGCCGGAAATCCCATAATGCACTGCGTACTCTCACCGTATATTTCGGGGATCCCTCTGGAACTAGCCAGGAGCCTGCTCCTGTGTTGGCACCGCACAGCCTTGATACATGAGCACTTAGACCAAGTTAAGGCATCTTTGGGCCCTTAACCCTGGTGGGATCTGTAGTGGTGGGCTCTGTAGGTAGGGTTGCTGCCACCGGGAGCTGCTCACCTCCTGTCAGTTCACACGTGCAGCCAAGAATGGGCTTGGCTGCGCATGTGAACCGCCTTGATAAGTAAATACTATTTATATATTTATTTCTCCTGGGTGTGCCATTGGAATGTGTCCCGGCAGCCCAGCTGATTGGCTGGGCTGTGGAGGCGCCTGATTGGCTGGCTCACACAGGAGGAGAGAGGAGAATTGGCCGGTGGCAGGCCAGGGCTGCTGGCGGCCCGGCCCGGCCCGGCCGCAGCAAAGTGGCACCGGGCCCAGCTGAGGGCCATGGCAGTGAGGCAGCTGCGGGCCCAGCCCAGCCGAGGCGGTGAGGAGGAGGTGGCGGGCCCCAATACTGGGGCAGAAGGTGGGGGTGGGGGGAGAGGTGGCTGGCCTTCTTGGGTGGCCTCAAAGACTGGCAAGCGGCGGTAGCGGGCCCAGCAGGCCGCGGAGGTGGCACTTGGCATGGTGGGCCCGGCCGCAAAGGCCTTAAAGGCAGTGCCGGGACCGGCCGCCGAGGCCAGGAGCCATGGGAAGCTGGGGTGGGAGGGAACCGGGCAGCAGGACTTTCCTGTTCGCTGCCCGGGAGGAGGAGCAGTGCGGCCCTGTAAGTGGAGCTTTTAAAAATGCAGGGGGAGGAGAGAGTGGAGGATGGGGAGGAGGAGGGCAAGAGGGAGTGGGGGAGGGCAAGAGGGAGTGGAGGAGGGGAGGGCAAGGGGAGGGGGAGGGCAAGAGGGGAGGGAGAGGGCAAGAGGGAGTCGGCAGGGGGAGGGGGGAGGGCAAGAAGGAGAGGGATGGAGGAGAGGGCAAGAGGGAGTGGGGCAGGGGAGGGGGTGGGCTAGGGGGTAGAGGGCAAGAGAGCGTGGGGGAGAGGGGGCAGGAAAGAGGAGCAGGGGGAGGGGAGTGGTGGGGTGGGAGGGCAGGAGAGACTGGGGCAGGAGGGTGAGAGGGAGGGGAGGGTGAGAGAGAGGGTGGAAGGGGGGGAGGGCAAGAGAGAGTGGGGAAGAAGGGAGGAGAGGGGACAAGAGTGTGGGGCAGGAGGGAGAAGGGAACAGCCAGCCCCAAAGAGCGCACAGATGCTCTGTGCGGGTTGGCTAGTACAACACTAAACACAGGGGAAGATGCATGGTATGTTAGCCCTAATGGCAAACGGTTTCTTTCTTTCTTTCTTTCTTTCTTTCTTTCTTTCTTTCTTTCTTTCTTTCTTTCTTTCTTTCTTTCTTTCTGGTGGCTGTGAAGATCTTCTCCATTTTGGCCTCCAGTGCTGAGTTATTCTTTTCTATTTTTCTCCCCAAATGCTATGTATTTATTTATTTTCCTCCTCCTCACTTTACACTATAAGCAGGGATCATCCCATAAAACTGATTGTCAAGAAATTTAGAACCCACAAAAGGAAGTACTTTTTCACACAACACATAATTAACTTATGGAATTATCTGCCACAATATGTGGTGACAGCTTTATGGGCTGGCTTTATAGTTTTAGTCAAATTCATGGAGGATTATAGGCCACCACCAGCTTAAGAGGCAAGATGCATTTAATTACCAGTTGCAGAGGAGCAACATCAGGAGAGAGGGCATGCCCTCACCTCTTGCCTGTGGGCTTCTCAGAGGCCTCTGATGGGTCACTGCGTGAAACAGGATGCAAGACTGGATGGGCCTTGGGCCTGATCTAGCAGGGCTGTTCTTATGTTATGTTCTTAATGCATAGACCTCAGAGCAATTTCTGTTGCCAGTACTGAACACCTGCCGGGGCCTTATTTTCATTTCATTTTTTTAATTTGGATCCTTGTGAATATTAATTGGCTAGTCCAAATTTAATTCCAAGGCAATGGGTTCTCCAAACTTTTTTTAAAAAAAAGAGCCTTTCATAGAACTGTGTAAACTGTGTTTCTCTCCCACGTCCCCCATTGCAATGTCTGCAGCTCCTGCTTTGTTGGACTGAGGAAAGAGATTTTATATGATGCTACATTCCCCCCCAAAAGAGGCATAGATATTTGTTTCCTTTGCAATATGACTATATGGAACACTAATACTTCAGAAAGCCAGGCAGTCTGAATTGATAGTGCCCACTAATCATAGTTATGTCCAGCAATAATAAGAGTATAACATTGTATTTAATACCCCCTGCTGTTGATTCCAAGTAGGAGCTTTTTAGTTTCGCTGCAACAGTGCAGACTGTTCTGGTTTTTAAAAAAGCTAAAATGTGTTTAGCAGTTTGACTTCAGAGAAGGAAATACTTCCTGACAAATATACTGGGCAAACAAATATATAATGTCAGACACGTTGATCAGTTGTGTTGACACACTGAATCCTGTCAAATCCATGAGAGCACTACTCCTTTCCAAATTACCCCACAACACCCAGTGCTTTTGATATTAAAGCCTTTCATCATAGGAAGCCTGCATCATAATACACTGGCAGTAAGATTTGAATGTGCCTCAATTGCAGTATTTTGTGTTCTCCAGAGACATTAAAAACTTACCATTCTGATGAATTATGTTTAAGGACTGCTCCACCTTCAAGTGTGTTTGGGTTTGAAATTGCAAGTGGTTGCTCCTCCAGTATGAACAGCATTTGGGCTGCTTCTCACATAATTTTTCAAAGACTTTCATGCACTATTATTAACCTACTCAGGTAAGCAGAAGTGCAATGGGAAATGAAATGTACTTCTACCTCTTTGTGGCCTCTTTAAACTCTTTTAAACTCATTAAACTCTTCTTTACACTCCCCAATGGAGGAAAACGTTTTTTTTAAGTAAGCTTTTAAAAAGAGCTTTTCTTTCCAAATTTTCCTTGTAATCATACCTTAAACCGGACTCCAGACTATTTTTTAAATGGAGAAACGGCCCACCAGATGCCACCGGAAGCCACAGGCAGGAGTTGAGGGCATGCCCTCCCTCCAGAGGCGTAACTAGGGAAAACGGCGCCCGGGGCAAGCACTGAAATGGCGCCCCCCCACGCGCCACCCCCGCCACCCCCCCAACATACTACATTATACTTAGGTTTTTCCTCACAAGCGCCCGCCGCCGCCGCCAAGCCAGGCCACTGACTGGCCGCCAGGCGCCAGCAAAGCAATGGGGGGGGCCCCGCAGGCAGCGCAGAAGGGACTACTCGTGGGGAAGGGGACACCGACACGCTCCCTTGACTGCTGCAGCGCTGCTGCACTGAGCAGGAAACATTTGTATTAACAAAAATTTTTAAAAAAATTAAAAAAATTTGGTCATGGCGGCGCCCCCCACGTGACCAGAAAAGATGGCGCCCAGGGCATGTGCCCCCCCTGCCCCCCCTATAGTTACGCCTCTGCCTCCCTCCTGCTGTCACTCCCCCGCACAGCCGCCTTGTTGGACTGCAACTCCCAGCATCACCACCCTCAATTTATTGCAGCTAGGGATGATGGGAGTTGTTTGAATTAAGCCATTTGCATGTGGGCAGCACTGAAGCTGCACACACAGGATTCGGTTCCAATTCTCCAGACATGTTTTGGAAGATCATCCAATATCTTTGTGTACAGATGGAGGATGAGAAGTAAGGTGAAGTATAACTTCCATTGCCAGTTGAAATGAATGCATTGATCTACTCCTCAAAATAAGAAGTAAATTCCCATTTTAGGGACCTTACCCTGGGATGACAAGTCCAGGAATCTCGTCATCCCAGGAATCTCAGATTTAAGGACATAGAAGATAAGAACAACCCTGCTGGATCAGGCCAAAGGCCCATCTAGTCCAAGATTGTATTTTACACAGTGGCCCACCAGATGCCCCTGGAAACCTACAGGCAGGAGTTGAGGGCATGCCCTTTCTCCTGCTGTTATTCCCCTGCAACTGGTACTCAGAGGCATCCTGCCTTTGAGGCTAGAGGTGGCCTATAGCCCTCCGACTAGTAGCCGTTGATAGACCTCTCCTCCATGATGTTATCCAAATCCCTCTTAAAGCCATCCAGGTTGTTGGTTGTCACCACATCTTGTGGCAGAGAATTCCACAAGTGGATCACACATTGTGTGAAAAAGTACTTCCATTTGCTGGTCCTAAATTTCCCAGCAATCATTTTCATGGGATGACCCCTGCCTGGTTCTAGTGTTATGTGAGAGGGAGAAGAATTAATCTCTTCCTACTTTCTCCACACCATGCATGGCTTTATAGACCTCTATCATGTGTCCCCACAGTCGTCTTTTTTCTAAACTAAATAGCCCCAGGTGTTGTAGCCTTGCCTCATAAGGGAGGTGCTCTAGGCCCCTGATCATTTCTAAAGTAGATGCCACTTAAGAAGCCATCACAAGTGGAGAATTGCACATTACTAGATATACAGAGCTAGTCAAAGCTGGGTCTCCTTTCAAGTTCTCCTGCAACATTATACAGTTCCCCATCCCCCACCAATGAGGACCCATAAGGAAACACATCACTGTGTTTCCTTTCATCATTGTGTTTTCTTTTACTCATAGGTAAAAATACTGTGTTATAGAATTTAGATTAACTTCACATATTATACTAATCATGAAAGTATGTGTGACATGTGAAATGGCTATAATTAAAATCACAATGAATCATCATCTTATCTCTTCAGGCAATTATCAGAAAAATGGAAGCATCGCTGGGCGGTTGTGGGACTATAGCTAGGCACCAAATTTTCTCCATGCTTTCTCGGGCAGAAATCTTAAGCATGTTGAACAGTGTAAGCCCCATTGAACATAGAGAGGCTTATTTCTGAGTAAACATTCATAGGATTGTGCGGCATAATTTCTGTATTTCTAATGTGTGATGGTGTTAACGGGGTCTGGGGGGCACATTTTTTTTGCAAAGGCAGAAATCAGAACTTGTGAAAAGAAAAGATCCAACCTATTGTTCAAGGTGAAACATGCAATAATACAAGACCTTAAAACAATAGAAATAAAATGTACTAGATGTAAAGGAATGTGAAATACAAAGCTATGTGTGTTTAAGCAAGCCAGACTGTGTTCAGTGGGGCGCACATTTAGGATTGCAGCCTGAAAGTGAGCATGAGGGAAATCTGGAGTATACTTATTTCTGCTTAGGAGCAATGCTTCCCTCGTGCCCCCGCCCCCCCAGCACACACTTTTACTTATGATTTCTGCTAGCAGAATGATAGGAGCTGCACTCTGGCCAGCTGTGTATCTGGTCTCAGCTTTAGAAGAGTCCTGCGATCAGACTAATGGTCCACCTACCCCACCTTAATTATATTTATAGAATCTGGTATTGTTTTAAATAGTTTTAATATTCAGTGTTTTAATTCTTGATTTAATCTATGTTATTTTATTATAAACCACCCAGAGACACAGGTTTGGGGTTGTATATAAAGATGCTAAATAAATAAATAGACCAGCACACTGTAATCCACACAGTGGCCTCTGGGAAGCCCACAAGCAAGGCAGAGTTCCATATAGCTTTGATGATAGCTGGAGCTGTCAAAAATATGATGGCTAACCTTAACCGTAGCCCTGCGGGATGACATTCAGCCATGAAAATTATTCCATTTTCCTAACCCTAACCCAAACATCTCCCTATTTAGTTTGAGGCATAGTATTTAATGGAATTAAAATGAATAATTCAATAAACAGCTAGTTTAATGCCTCAGACCCAGTCTGGTATTCTTCATATTTACAATGCCCTTCCTGGAGGTAGGAATGAAAACTGATATATTTTAAGTTGCAAAGCTTCAGAGCTTTGAATAAATGTATTTGCTTTTGGCTACACACAATATCTTTTGTAAGAAAATGACAAAATGACCAACAGATACTACTCAGTTATGAATTTGGGCACACTGAATCAGTCAGAGGGTTTTGATATGGTATTAGTTGAAGTGTGGGCAGAGTTGGAGTTCAACTAATCGAGAGGGTGGTGGCCAACCAGCTCCAGGCGGTTTTGGAGAAAACTAATTATCTAGACCCATTTCAAACTGGCTTTAGAACGGGCTATGGGGTTGAGACAGCCTTGGTCGGCCTGATGGATGACCTTTACCAGGGAATTGACAGAGGGAGTGTGACTCTGTTAGTTCTCTTGGATCCCTCAGCGGTGTTCGATACCATCAACCATGGTATCCTTCTGGGTCGCCTGGGGGAGTTGGGAATAGGAGGCACTGCTTTGCAGTGGTTCCGTTCCTATCTCTCAGGTAGATCCCAGATGGTGGAGCTTGGTGACAGTCGCTCTGCAAAGCAGGAGCTGTTACATGGAGTCCCGCAGGGCTCCATTCTGTCACCAATGCATTTCAATATCTACATGAAACCGCTGGGTGAGGTCATCAGGAGATTTGGTGCTGGGTGTTATCAGTATGCTGATGACACCCAAATCTACTTCTCCCTTTCTTCTTCAGGAAATGACACTCATTCTCTAAATGCCTGCCAACAGGCAGTAATGGGCTGAATGAGGGAGAACAAATTGAAGCTGAATCCAAGCAAGACGGATGTGCTCTTTGTGGGGGCTCAGAATCTGAGCGGTGAGTTAGATCTTCCTGTGCTGGATGGGGTTACACTCCAGAAAGAGCAGGTGCACATCTTGGGATTACTCCTGGACCCAGGCCTCACCCTGGTATCTCACATGGAGGCCATGGTCAGGAGTGCTTTCTATCAGCTCCGGCTGATTCAACAGCTGTGCCCATTCCTTGAAGAGGATGACCTTAAAACAGTGGTGCACCAGCTGGTAACCTCCTGGCTTGACTATTGCAATGCACTCTACGTGGGGCTGCCTTTGTAAATAGTTTGGAAACTTCAAATAGTTCAGAATGCGGCAGCCAGATTGGTCTCTGGGGTAACCCGGAGAGACCATATTATGCCTGTTTTGAAACAATTGCACTGGCTGCCGATATGTTTTGGGGCAAAATACAATGTGCTGGTTATATTACCTTTAAAGCTCTGAATGGCTTAGGCCCGATTTACCTCAGAGAGCGCCTTCTTCTGCGTGATCCCCACCATACATTAAGGTCATCTGAGGAGGTTCGTCTCCAGTTACCACCAGCTCATCTGGTGGTGACTCAGAGGCTGGCCTTCTCTATACCTGCTCCAGGGTTGTGAAATGCGTTCCCTGCAGAAATCCATAATTTGAATTCTCTATTAGCCTTCAGGAGAGCCCTTAAAACGTATTTGTTTGGCCTGGCTTTCCAGGGTTTTTGAATCTGTTTTAATATTTTAACCCGGTTTCAGGATTTTTAATTATTGTGATTGTTTAATTCTTGTTTTAAAATGTTTTTAAATTGTTAATTGTTCTTATACTGTTTTTAATTTTTGTTTTAGCTCTTTACTGTTCTAATGGTTTGTTTTAATTGTAAGCCACCCTGACTCATTTTGGAAGGGCGGTATAAAAATCAAACAAACAAGCAAACAAACAAATAATAAAACTAGGGCATGAAGTGATATGCTGGGAAGATGTTATGTAATTATGTATATTTGTAGCACAAGCTTGTGGAGTCATGATACTTCATTATACAGTAGTGTGAATGTGTAAGTGAATGTTGCTTTAAGTACCCAGACTAATTATTAGCAGCATCTCTATCATCCCTACAATTAATAGACAGCTACAGTACAACATAGAGAAGCAAATGATCAAACATAAGGTCTATGTTTAAATGGCTTCTCTCACTGTTCTGCTGCTGCTGTTAGAAAAGCACTTATAGCCCAAGCTAGGCCAGAATTGGTACATAATAAGTGTAATGAAATGCAACAATCTCTTCTACTTGCTCTTGTTGACTAAGCCAGCTGATTTTATATCCACCAGCAGAGTTGAATGTAAAGGCATTTACAGCCACAATTTCTTCCTACATACTGTACAAAGGAATGTCATTTAGAAACCCAATAGCCAGGAAAACGCAGCCGAATAACTTAATAGGGAAAGCAGTTTACACTATAACTATTGCACTATACCTTACCAAAAGATAATTAAGCGGAAGCCATCGGCTTCTTAACATACTAAAAAGAACATCAAGTAAGCTATGAGCCAAAGAGGTATTTTTATTTTTTTGTTTTTGGTATCTAACTGTAGCAGTTTCCTTCAGTACTCGGTGTAAGTGTTAGGTGAGGAGGGATTGCTGAAAGTGCTGCCTTAGAATAATGTTTGGAAATGTTTATTGCCATTGTTTCAAGTGCTTTTTTAGTAGTCGGCAAAGAAGTGAGCTGGATTAGAACAGCAGGGAGCTGTTTGAATGGTGACACACACCTCCACTTCTAGAAGCAAATGCCGTTATATTTTATATACACTTATAGACACAATTCATTAGATATGTTCTTGAATCAAGGCTGGCATCGAGGTTGGCATTATTAGGCAGCTGCTGATCCCTGGAATTGCGCTGCAGCAATACCTTTCATGTGTAGTGGCAAACTTCTTCTCATGGTGCCCTCTCAGATAGGAGTGGGGCCATGTTGTTGAGGGTCCTGAAACCTGGAGCCAAATCCTGTCTTGAAGGATGATGACAAAGAACCCATTATGTTGGATCACTAAGCACAATGTAATTGTTTAGACTGAAGGCAGAGCATGCAAGCATTGTTAGCAAGAAGACCATGTAGACACATACCTAGTCCATTGGGGCTGGCAGGGAAAATGATGACAAGCTTCCTTTCCTACCTGGAAACCGAAGGAGCTAGGGAATTTGCTTCAGAGGATAGAATTCCTCTGAGTTTGTTTATGATACTTTCGACAGTTCTATACTGCCTTTCGTCAATGACCTTGAGATTATCCTTCTCTCATAGTAGCTTGAATGACTGGGATGGGGTGGAGGAATTAGCTAACGTTAAGTGAGCATGAGCATAGTCTGCTTAGTCTACACCACGGACGCACTAGGTCCTCTTGTTGCCTCCTATCTCTACAGAGCTTCCAGACAAAAGGAGAATCTGTCAATTGGTAGGTGCTACTCCACAGTACAGGTAGGAAGAAGAGATGAGAGGAAGAAGATTGATGGGGGGAAAGAAAGGGATGGAGGGGAAGCAGAAAAATGTACAAGTAAGAGATGGTAAGAAGGGAGGTGAGAGAGTCTGAGGGTAATAGTGGGTGAAAGAGAGAGATATGGATGTGATTGAGAACTGAGCATGAAGGAAGGGAAAAGGAGATAAGGAGGTAATGCAGGTGAGGGAGCAAGAGGTAGTGACACAAGAAGATAAACTCTTCCTCCTTTTTTAGCTTATTCCCCTCTTGAGATCAGTTTCACAGGATTCTTTAAGCTACAAGGAGGTTGCTTCTGATAGGCTGAAGGAATGTAGAGGGGAAGTAGCTTAGTAGAGGTGGTGATGGTGGTGGTGGTGGTAGTGTGTGTGTGTGTGTGTGTGTGTTACTGGAGGAACCCAGTTGCCATAGTGTGATTTTTTTTCATGGGTCCTATTTGTAACATCTGTACACATATGCACACAGTCAAATAATCACTTATAATTACTGGAAGTGAGAAAAAGACATTTCCCATTATTGATTATGTGATTCATCTTATCAAGCAGGGAGAGCAGGAATGCAAGGTATCATATGCAAGATTTAAGAAGCTCAATAGTTTAGACTAACTGTGGTCAGGAATTAATTAAGTTTTTTTCATCAAATGTTCCAAGCAACAAAATCAAAGAAAATATTCAACACAAATAAATGAATTTGCCTTGACTAACTAAACAAATAGAGATGATTCTCACAGCAGAGGGTAGTGATATCTGCTTTGTTTGGAAACCATTGGATGCTATCTTCACCATGCTGATTTTTCATCATTCAGAAAAGGAATCAAAACAAGGCACAGATGCTAGATAGAAAGCAACATGCACATGTATTTTTAGAATGCTTCCAGGCAGCATATGTATGTTTCAAAGTTCTGTTTTGCTTCAGCTTTATGCAGATCTATACAAAGGGTGATTTTCTAGCTTCATGGAAGCAAACAACCACTATTATTGTTTCATCTAATTAAAATGAAATATAGTGTGAAAATTGGTTTGTAAATGCTCATTTGGTTTTTGTGATTCCACCAGTAGTGCTATAAACAGCACAATATGACACTGCAATAGTTCAAATATTTGGTCATTGTGGCAAGGAAATGGAAGTGCAGGTACCCCGCCCCCCCCACACACACCAGACTTCTTTTGGTAAGAGTTAAGCAGATTTACTCCTTAACAGTGGTGCTTCAGTGGATGATTATGACATCAAAGTGTGACAGACAGTGATTATGTTCTGCAGGGGGAAAAGGCGGATAAAAACAGACAATTAATTCCTCTTGCTTAAAGGGACATTATCTCTGGGATGCGTAAAAAAAGCACTATAATATTCTGAATCCTTTTAAAAGAAATGAAGGAGTGATTTATCTGTCCTGCCTTGTTTTAAGGGGTTTGTTTCAGATTTTAACATTAAGCTTTCTTCTTCTGAAAACCACTTTTAATTTGACAGTTGACTTTAGGCTTTCCCCCCCACTCTAATGAATTTGGTTTGACTCGTTTAAAAGTTTACTTGAACAGGCCTCTTCAAGAATGTGTTGCATTTGAGCATTTCTGCACATAATACCCTCCTGTATATTTTCTTCTCTTTTCTTAGCTTTCCAATATCACATGCCAAAATTCTGGCCTTCATATGGTGTTTGATAGGCATTACTATTTGTTTTACCCCTTAAAGAAGAAGGAAAGACAATATATATTTTCTAAGAACAATATGCATTATCCAATTGACACTGGACTGTATCCTAAAGTGTCATTCCATGAAGAATTTGTACAAGGGGCATGATTTTCTTCAACCCCCCCGTCCAGCCTCAGCTTCCAATCAATGGCGACACCAGAAAAAAAAGCTGAGGCACAGAAGAGGCAACATACATTTATAGGTGGTTGAGCTATCCCACATATTAGATTTCTGAACAGAAATTAGGGATGGGGCAAATGTCCCTTTGTCCCCTGGCATCACACTTGCCTTCAAAGTAGCATGCCATTTGGCTCCAAAGGTTTTTTCCAATGCTCAAGAATAGATTTGGGGGGAGATGCAGAGGGAAGGGATTATTGGCAAAAATCGCTCCCTTCTCATATACAAACATATGAACTTCCATCTGTGAGACGGCACCTTAGCATATAAACCCACGACTACTGAGTATGGTTGTGGCCTCTACAAATATTGACAACAATTCTAGTTATATGGATCTCCTAGATATCTGGACCAAGTTGCCATCAACTGTTTGTTTTTTTAATCTCACGAACAATGCTATGTATGAAAACATGTATTTGTTTATCAATCAAAACATCATACAGTAATTTTATCCTATAATAGGCAAAATTCTGAGTCAGAGGAAAATTCATCAGAGGAGCAACCTTGATCAGATGCCATTTGCATTACTACTGAGTATAAGACATCAAACACATACAGCTTTTTAATGAAGTTTTTCTCCTATTCATCTTTGGATCGAATAAAAAGGGATAATTAGGACAGCAATAAGCCTGGTAGATTAGCTTCTCTTTAATGCTAGGAAGGAGGGAAAAATTAAAAACAGTTTCTGTGCATGTTTGTATTATTAGTTACAGTTGGACCATGTAGCATGCAAGTTTGCATCCATTATAACCAAATTAGTGGATGAAAGAGGCACTAATTGTTTTAGGCAGTGCTTCTGCATTCATCTTTAATAAGAAGAACAGAGACAATAAACAGTTGCACCTGAGATTGCTACAAAGAGGGGTCCGTCCCCCCCGCCCGCCACTCATCTGTTGACATTTTCATTGTTTTTCCAAATGACAGAACCTTCAAAGGCCAGGCTGGATTTAAGGAAGGTAGCAGAACGATTGATCATTGTCTTGTGCTTGATCATTTGATCCCTAAATACGCCTTTGGCTCTAAAAGGTTTTTAGACTCAGCTCTTGTTGACTTATTCTTTGCTTTTGATTCCATATATCATGATCAGTTATGGGCAATATTGCATTCTAACCATGAGACAGGCGTCTCCTGATTCTTTTTAGGAAGCGTCTGTAAGATGGGCCTTGATGGTCAGTTTGCTAAGGATATTTCTCTTACATGAGGTGTTTGCCAATTGGCAGCTCTGCTTCTCTGATAATAATGTGATTGGGCTCCTAGGAGATCAATATTGTCCAGTGGTAATCCTAGATGAAAGAAAATGCCTTTTATACTGTATGCTAGTGATACAGTAAAATCCAGATCAGAGTATGCCACCAACGGGGAAGTGGGGGCTGTGGGGGCAGAGTTGGCAGATGCTCAGTGGTTCAAGTCAGCTGAGCCAAGACACATACTCTGCTCAGTTCCTAGGAAACTTCTAGCCATTTCTAATCCTCTTGTTAAAGATGTCTGTGTTGTGACTAACATACTTCCACAACCTCCACAGCTACAGAGCTGGGTTGGCACGCAGGGGTTCAAGCTCAATGCAAGAGGGTAAACTATCCCATACACACCCCACTGGTTCTACTGGGGGAGAGGAGAGCTGGTCTTGTGGTAGCAAGCATGACTTGTCCCCATAGCTAAGCAGGGTCTGCCCTGGTTGTATATGAATGGGAGACTTGATGTGTGAGCACTGCAAGATATTCCCCTCAGGGGATGAAGCTGCTCTGGGAAGAGCAGAAGGTTTCAAGTTCCCTCCCTGGCTTCTCCAAGATAGGACAAGATTTTTTTTTTTAAATAGGACAAGATTTTTTTATTGAACCTGAGAAGCCGTTGTCTGTCTGTGAAGACAATACTGAGCTAGATAGACCAATGGTCTGACTCAGTATATGGCAGCTTCCTGTGTAAATCATTTTCTCAGTGTTACTTCAACAGTCATCACATGAAACGATTAGTATTTCCTCATCCCAGCTGAAAAGCTTGCATTGATTTCATTTGCTTAGGATCTCACAGTTAATTCTGGTTCGTCTACTTTCCTTAAGGAAATTAAGCTTATGAGATCACCTGGCATTCTGTGTGTGTGTCTGTGTGGATGTGCCCAAATGTGTTCCTCCCATCTACTTCACAATGCCTGGACCAATATAAACCAGATTTGGTACCGTTGTAGTGAGTGACACACAGGGACACCTAACTTGTAAGGATGGTCATTATCAATTAAGATTATAATGAAGGAAAGTAGGCAGATTTGTACTTACCAGAACAACTGGTTGAGTTTATTGCTGTTCTGCTGCTGTAGAAGTGATGGCTCTCTGCTCATGTGTGGGGAGGGTGGGCTAAGCCCGCTCTCCCCACCAAGACAGATTAGGCTTCACACATTGATCGTGTGTAGAGCCTCATAATCTCACTACCACCCTATTTTATCCACCTAATGGCGCAGCTGGGAAGTAACTTGCCTAGGGAGCAAGAGGTTGCTGGTTCAAATCCCTGCTGGTATGTTTCCTAGACTATGGGAAACACCTATATCGGGCAGCAGTGATATAGGAAGATGCTGAAAGGCATCATCTCATACTGCACGGGAGATGGCAATGGTAAACCCCTCCTGTATTCTACAAAAGACAACCGCAGGGCTCTGTGGTCACCAGGAGTCGACACCTCCTCAACGGCACAACTTTACCTTTACCACCCTATTTTATGAGAAAAGTATGGAGATTAATTATAATTTCTAAAACTCTCCACATTTTTATTCATTTCTCGTGTCCACATGTCACAGAGGTAGGACCGAGTTGGTAAAGTTCTGAGATGATAGAAGAAACTGTACTGCTTCAGGCTGCATGTGAGCTATCATATGTAGGAATCCTCCCCTACATTTTTTTTTAATGTCCCTCTAAGCAACACAGTCCACCTTAAGTGGCGCAGCAGGGAAATGTTTGACTAAGAAGCAGAAGGTTGCCGGTTTGAATCCCCCTTGGTACTATATCGGGCAGCTGCGATATAGGAAGATGCTGCAAGGCATCATCTCATACTGCGTGGGAGGAGGCAATGCTAAACCCCTCCTGTATTCTACCAAAGAAAACCACAGGGCTCTGTGGGTGCCAGGAGTTGAAATTCTTCCTGCTGATATTTTTCTTACATTTTCTGGAAAATATTGAGCCATTTTTCACGATCACATGAGAGGGCTTCTGGGCGGGTGGTGGGGAAGGCATCAGAAGCTCACCATCCCCACAGATGATCTGGCTGGCTTCTGGGTCTGGGAGACTCAGGGCATATGATTCCGTGCACCCAGACACTCCTCTGCTTTCTCTGGCACCATGGTGGTTCAGGGATCAGGATGCATCATCCTAACCCCCAAAACTCCCACAATGCAGTATGTGAATTGATTGGCACACTGTGGGGTTACCCCCAGCGACAGGCAGGCGCCCATCAGTGTTGCAGCATCGTCTGAAAGAAGCTGGCGCTGCACATGATCAGGAAAATGGGGCTAAGGGAGCATTCGTTCCCGTAACTTCATTTTCTTTCTTTCTTTCTTTATTTTTACATTTATATCCCGCTCTTCCTCCAAGGAGCCCAGAGCGGTGTACTACATACTTGAGTTTCTCTTTCACAACAACCCTGTGAAGTAGGTTAGGCTGAGAGAGAAGTGACTGGCCCAAAGTCACCCAGCTAGTATCATGGCTGAATGGGGATTTGAACTTGGGTCTCCACAGTCCTAGTGCAGCACTCTAACCACTACACCACACTGGCTCTTTAGGAGGCAGGCTTCCTAGGCATGCTTGCTGCCAAAGCACTACCAGGATTGGGCATGATCCCAGTGGTTCTCACGTGCAGCCAAGACCAGCCTTGGCTTTTATTAGCCCAGTCTTGGCTGCACGTGAGAACAGCCTATATATATATATATATATATATATATATATATATATATATATGCGCCTCATTAGTGGCACCACCTTCCGTTCGAAGTGGCATAGGCTAGTCCAGTAGTTCCTAAACTGGGAGCTTCCAGATGCTGCTGAACTACAACTCCCATCAGCCCCAGCTACAATTTATCATGGCTGGGGATGATGAGAGCTATATTTTAACAACATCTGGAGGCAACCAGTTTGGGAACCACTGGCCTAGTCTGTTACCATATTCATTTTGCTGCATGTGTAGAACAGACCTTTTGGGGTGAGGGAGCGGGGAGGAAATGGGGAGAAAGGAAAGTTTGATATCATCAAGAGGACAATGAGGTGATTATATTCTGTATTTATTTTATTTATTGCAAAATGAAAGAGACACGGGACAGCAAAATAAGTTCTGGAGAGCTTGATAGTGGCAAAAGTGCACCTCAAGGAACATAAACTGCAGCCACCAACCAGCACAGTGATATTTTCACTTTCTCAAATGGCATACTCTTGTTTTATTGCAAACAAAATAAAATAAAATAACAGCCCTTCTCTCCACTGTAGGAGGAAAGGAAAAACATTACTAGCTTGCCACACAGCCATTTATATCTCATAACCCACCATCTACGGAAACCAGACCATCACACCATGCAGGTGAAAAGGTGAGTCTGAAGGCTGGTGAATGCTGGAATTTCTGAGTCTAATGCAATCACATAAACAGCTCTGCCACCTGTGGTCTATGCTGATTAAGTGCGAACATTCAGTGGGGTTGCCACTAGCTGCCTTAGAAGAGGTTGCAGAATAAAAGTATTAAGGACATGCAGTTTACACTTCTTTGAAGAGATGAGAGTAGGACTTCCTGCTAAGTGCAAATGTATTGCTTTACTTTGAACTAAAGGTTCAACAGGATGTGCTGAAAGTCAAGTCTCAGAAATAAAAGGAGAAGATATCAAGGCTGGTAAACTGAAAAATCAATGGGCTAATAACCTGATAGATATATGTAGAGCAGGAATGCAAATCAATCTGAGAGGCACTTCTGTATTTTTATCAATTCAGAGGCATCACTATGTTTTCAGAAAAGCATTCTTGTCACCATTTTAAGTTTTAACTCAATATTTTCATTCAACCTGTTAATCCTTTTTCTTCTCTTTGCCCCACAGAGTATACTTTCTTCTTTCTTGGTGCCTTTACAGGTCTCTCTGTATGCCTTTCCTGATTAATGGTGCCTTCCTTTAACTCTGATAATCTCTCTTCTTCTTCTTTGTCTGTATGCACTCCATAGTGCTTGCTGTTTTTTCATGTCACATTGGCACCCCCATATTTGAAGTTTTGTTTGTTTGTTTGTTACATTTTAAATCTTCCCATCTTTCCCATCTTTCTTCCATGCTGGAATTCAAGGTGGCATAGATGGGGTTTCCCAGAAGTGGTCTCTCATTCAGGCACTGACCAAATCCAACCCAGACCTGCTTAACTTCAGCAAAGTGATTCCTCTCATGGGCCTTAGGGTGGCTTTGGGTCCCACTTCAAGTGGGGTCCTCTCAAGTGGGGTATTTCTGAGGTAGGTTGCGGGAGTACTGAGGATCAAGCATTGGCTTGCTTAAGATGAAATATGGAACTGCGGGTCCAGTGGACCCATGGTTCTACTCACCCCACTTTCCCATCCAGTCAGCGAGACACAAGAGAGGAAGGGGAACTGACTATGTGGGCTTCCTTCTTTCCCATGAGCCAATAAGAACTGGAATGAGGGAGGAGCTTCCTCCTTCAGTTCTGGTTTGAGGCAAGGCTAACTGCACTCCCCGGATCAGACATACCCTGGTCACCATCAGAACATAGTTTATGGTGGCATAACTTAGTGAAAACCTTTTTAAAAAACCAAATGGAGTTAGGGGAGGGAAACTGCGGCTCTTTTTTTTCTCCAGTTCCCAGGGTTCAGACATTTGGCTAGTGAAACTGGAGGTGAACAGACCTCCAGTTTCGTTTTTTGTCTGATCCCGGCCTATGTGTTACACACAAATTCATACAGTGAAGCACTAGCAGTCTGGGGAAAAGCTGCTTTTGGGGGGATCTGTAGTGAAAAAAGTTATGGTTGAGAAACATATCACACAGCCCTTCCACTGACACTTCCACAGATAAAAATGTTCCTTCTTCAGCTGTTGTTCCATTTAAATGAATGGCTTCCTTATAACTATTTGCATGTAATGGCCTAGTTCACACAGTTGTTCAAATCTAAGTTTAAGTTGGGTTACCAACATTAGTGTGATTGTGTGAACCCATGCCAAGCTTGTTTATGGCCCAAGATAAATCTGAGATTCCCACATTGGCATGGGTTCGCACAATCATACACATGCTGGTAACACACGTTAGGCCTAGATTTGAACAATTGTATGGATGAGGCCAATGTTTAGTTTGTCCTGTCCTACATACAATTAGATTGCTTAAATCCTACTGAAGTCAAAAGGATTTAAGCAGTTCCGTTGGGCACAGAATTGTAGCCTAAGTGTGTTTTAGGGTTGGGATGCCAGTGCCGTGCTGAAAGCCGGTTTGTGTCTGGAGCAACTGTTGTGATTTAGCAGATTTCTTCAGACTCAAGAACCAAAAGCAACTGCATTTGTTTTCTTTCTCAAATTCCACATTTCCTTGGAAGTAAATGCCATTCAATTCACTTTAGTCTCTTCTTACTGTCTATGTACTAATTTTGTATAGAAAGTATATATGAAGAAGCAGCTCGCTTTGGTGAACTGTGGGACCATTCCCCATGTATGCCTCCGTTCTCAAAAGTTAAGACTCTTCTGGTTTTATTTTGTTTTAAGCAAATGTTATGCAACTTAGTTGTGAATATACCAAACAGGAAGCAGTATCAAATGTTTCTATTTGAATTGACTTTGTGCTACCAACACAATGCCTGTAAAGTCCACCTGCTGAATGTTGGGTGGCTGATATAAAGAGATGTCATGGTAATTTTGAAAAATGTTAAATGCGGGGATGAGGCTTTTTCTGCCTCTAAGCTTGCCACACTGGTTTGTCTAGCTCATTACATGCCAAAACATTTGATTGATGTTCTCACTTCAGTCACGGGTAATTTTAACTCATATATTTAAATAGCTCTTGCTTCCACTCTATTATCATTCCTTGTATGGGGCAAATCAGAGCTCAGCCTTGGCCTATACTGGTTTGACCTAGATGCTGGAGTGAGCCTTTGTTTTGCATTGTGTAGGAGGCAAGCCAATATTTCAAAATCCTCTAACTTGCCGTCTCTCCATTTCTTAATTGGACAGATCCATCTGTGTGATAAGTACCTCTTTATTGAAACTAGTGTAGCTTTTTATGTGCTCAAAGGAGCTAAGAAATGTTGTTAAAAGCTTCCTAGATAATATTTGCCTATGAAATGTGGGAGTTTGTAATGAATTAATATCATAAAAGGAGTTCTCTCCTTCGTGTGTTTGCAGTGACAGTTATATAAATTCAGCAATATTTTTGAAACTCACTTTCTTGTCATTTCAGCCTAAATTTTTCAGATTCATTTTTTTAAAATATAGGGCATTATGGAACCATGGTATATGATGAAGCTGGGATCATCAACAGTCCTATGAAATAAAAGGGTATATTTCATTTTCCATAAAAATCTCTTAAGGGAATTGACATCAAAATTCTACCCTTTTGCAAAACTTCTCTGAAACCTTCCCATGCATACTGTGTCAATATAATGGCTGACATTCAGACTAATGTGTGTGCTGAATAAAGTTGCATATGTGCAATGGGAGAGAATGACTTTTCCTGGCTCCCCCCTTACTTCTACAATCCTCTGTGCTTCCTGAAAATATATCCTTGGTAGTTGCAGGACCCTAAGGGGCGTATTTTTGGGAGGCACAAAGGGTGGCCAAAGGAAAGGGAGTTGGCATAAATCATGTCTTCCCCATTGTGGATACAAACTATATCCAATACACACAACATTAGTTTGCATATAACTGAGTTACAGTATGGCCTCGTTTGCACCCATTATGTGTGAATGCAGCCAATGTTTGGTTTTAGCTGGCTTACTTTAAACAAGCTGAACCTACACAGAGCATCTGTGTGCTAGTGCTCTCGGCCTTCCCACCCGCTCACTTGGTTTTCCCATGCTTGCCGCTTGGCAGTTGCTTTCCTCACCCACTCACCACTCACCATTTGCTCCCCCCTGCTCAGCATTTGGCAGTTGTTTTCCTCCCCCACCCAATCACCACTCAACCTTTGCTCCCCCCCCCTGCTTGGCCCTCTGTCCCACTTCCCCTTGCCTTTAGCCACCCCGTGGTGGCGGAGAGGATGGGCAACGATGGGGCACTGGCGGCGGAGATGGCGGCGAAAGCTCCTTCCATGGGCCCACCAGGTTGTACATGAAAGCCTGCCCACACATTTTCATTGGTCACTCTGCAGCGGATGCAGGGCTTGCCATGTATGACCTTAGTGTATTATATATAGAGATAGGAACATAGGAAGCTGCCATATACCAAGTCAGATCATTGATCCATCCAGATCAGTATTGTCTACTCTACACAGACTGGCAGTGACTTCTCCAAGGTTGCAGGCAGGAGTCTCTTTCAGCCCTATTTTGGAGATGCCAGGGAGGGAACTTGAAACCTTCTCATGTAAGCATGCAAGTGCTCTTCCCAGAGTGGCCCCATCCCCTAAGGGGTATACCTTGTAGTGCTCATATGTAGTCGCCCATCAAATGCAAACCAGGGCAGACCCTGCTTTGCAAAGGGGACTATTAATGCTTGCTACTTGACAGCACACTTTACCTTACCACAAGACCAGATCTCCGCTGACCTTAACTTAGTTGGTCTAAATAAGTGACACTTTTCAGTCTAAGTTACACTTTCTGATGATCTTTTCGTAGTCTAGCTCTGTATGGCATTTTGAAAAGGCAGCAAAGAATAAATATCTTCTTTTTGATTCCATATGAATGTAATGTATGTAATCCATTTCACAATTGTACCATATACTGAAGGAGAACTGAACAGTAAGCCTTTTTCAGGTAGAAGTTCACCAAGATCACTATACATGACAGGATCTGCCAAGATTGTCAATAGTTCATAACAAGAAACATGTGTCCTGGGAATATGCATAGAGTCTACAAAGGAGTTGAAGGGCAATGTAAATTAATCAAATCCCAATTTCACACAATCCAAATTACACATACATAATTTCCTATATGTGTTGAAAAGCACATGTGATCCAGAAACTCAGATCCAGAACTATTTCTGGGATCTTCAACATCAAAACACTCTATTCCATCAATTGAATACATCACCGTCATGGTTTTGCAAGGGATTTGCAAACAAAGACGAAGTTTGTCAATTGACATGCTCCATTGTCTCTTTTCTATGACTTTTTTCCCATGGCAGGAGATGTGTGTATTAGAAATTAGAATGTAATGTAGACTTCGGTTGTCATTGATGGCAGGGTACCAAAGCTAAGCCCTAGGAAACACTTAACTCAGCCACAGGACAGCATACCTCCCCCCCACCCCCACACAAGAAAGCGCCCCTCCTGTTCACTCTACATAGAAAGGAATCTTTTCACCAAAGCTTCGCTTTTCATTAGTAACAATTCTACAGATCAGTGGGGGCTTTTTTTTCAGCTGTGATCTCCTGGAGCTGTGTTGTGAGTCAGGTGTATCTTTCTTTTGACCTACTTTGGATTTCAACTTTGTCTTTAATAGGAATGCAGAGCTGTTTTTAAAGGTCGGTCGTCATTCATGCAAATGCAGCTGGAACGGAAGGCAGCTTTCTTCTATTAGTGCTTTGCTTCAGCAGAGGGAACCCCCCCCCGCCGCCCCCCACACAACTGAATCGTAATGTGATTCAAATACACCAAGAGACTAGTGTATAAAATGCCTGACAATAGATTAGAATTGCCAGGCTGGTGCAACATTCCAGAGGTTTGCTGATATTCAATGAGCCATGTCTCGTTCCTGTCTTCTGCTGTTATTTGTTATTTATATTATTATTTCTTTATTTTAATTTCATGTAACCTCATAGAAAAGCTGGGTAGACCCGTAACCCAGATAATTAATATTTAATAATAATTAATAACAAAACAGTAAAATCTTACGCAAGGAACAATACAAACATAAATAAGATCAATGCATAGCATAGTCTTTATTTCGGTCTTTGACCAGCATATCAATGCATAAAATGTTATATGTTATAAATATGTAGAAATTTAAAAGGCAACAAAATACCATCCCATACCTTTCTTTCAACACAAAAGCAGAAAATCAGTTTCACAAACTGCCCCTCCACCCCACGAATAATCCGTTCTAGTTTTATTGGCAAAAACAGTTATTTACCTACTGCTAATAACTTCCAACAAATTTTCTAGCAAATAATTAACAGAGAACTTGACTGCAGGCAAGACTACTAACACAGGGGTTCTCAGTGGGTATCAGTTACCTAAACAAAATAGTAGACTAACGCCAGTATTTGGCATAAATGATATTTAAAGGGATCACCTTGTTTATCATTTTAGACTTCCACCCTCATTGTAAGGACTGCT